>NW_026947489.1:80867500-82204921 GCF_034190915.1 Cavia porcellus
GTCTTGTAGAAGAAGGTAGAAAGGCCTCTGCAGGCAGGGCAACCTGAATTTGTGTCCTGATTTTTGCTCTTTGATGTGCTAATGTCCCTGAGCACAGCGCTTAACTCCCTAGGGATTTGAGACTCCTTGAGCTTTGAGACTCCTGACTATAAAGTGAGCACAAAATGCTTTCTAAGCCAGTAGGTGCGCGTGCACCTGTAATTCCTGCTATTCAGGAGGCCTAGGCAGGAAAATTGACTTCAGTTTAAGGACTGCGCAACTTAGTGAGACCCTGTCTCAAAAATTTGAAACCCTTCCTCGCAGACTCAATGAGACCATGTCTGTGAGTAGCTTTGCTGATGCACATGAGTCTCACTGTACAGGAGCTTCCGCATGAGGGGCTGGCCCCCCTTCTGTGTGAGAAGCTGACGGGCACTCGGCTGACCAAAGAAGACCTAATGTTGCCATGGCTTGATTAGACACTGCTCCTCCAAGTCCTGCAAATGTCTGAGAAGGATCCCAGCCCTTGCCAAGTTAAAGAAACAATCACCTGGAAAAAAAAAAAAAAAAAAAAAAAAAAAAAGAAACAATCACCTGGAAATAACAAGGGTTTTGTCTAGCTCATCACAGGCCACATGATTTGCAAGATCCAGAGTAAAACTGAAAATGTGGATTCCTTCTTCCAACATGATTAAGAACTCCAAGATTGTGCAGCAGGGTATCAAACATGGGACCCCCCCCCCCCAAGGCTAAGTGAGATTTCATGTAGCAGCCCTGGAGGGGACAGTCTTCAGCGAGGGACAGTTTGTTCTCTCTCGGTGTCTGGCTTCAGTTCTGGCTTCTGTGGACTGAGTTAATCTCCAGGTAAGATCATCTCATTGTTGATCTTCTGGACGTCTTCCTGTCCCCAGGGCAAAAATAGAGGAATATCTGGCCAGAGTGGAAACGGTAACAAAGGAGATAGAAACAACAGGAACCTACCAGCTGACAGGAGATGAGCTCATCTTCGCCACCAAGCTCGCCTGGCGCAATGCCCCTCGCTGCATCGGGAGGATACAGTGGTCCAACCTGCAGGTGAGGGAGCCAAGAAAAAGTGGGTGGCCCTGAGCCCTAAGCAATTGGCCCTGTGGGGTTCACAGACAGAAGCCAAAGCCCTGGGTTTCCAATTTGAGATGGATGTGTAGGGGCTCCTCTGCTAGATGCCTAGAATCTGACTCAGTATCAGGATCTCTTAACTGACCCTTCTGTATTGTGTTAAACTTGGGAGACCAAATGCCACCATAAAGCCAGAGAAGGTCCTTGTTCTTGGTATTGCTGAGGCCGTGGTGCTGCAAGAGAGGCTTTTGGTCTCAAGTATTTGAATTCTTGGCAGCAAGAGAACATTTGATTTATCCCAGCATCCTAGGTCATCATTTTGTTGGAGGATTATTTGCTGTTGGATCATACTGAGAGTCCTTGGGCAGAGAAGGTGACAAGAACAGCCAGGGAAGCCAATCCTGGCTGTGTGACACATACTTATGTTACAAAAGAACCTGACTTGGAATCCTGACTCCTGGTACTTTAAAGTCAAATTTCTTGGGATCTAGGCTTTGCTGGAATCTCCTGAGCAGGTTTATCTGTGCTCCCACAGCAGAACAGAGACAGGCTGAATGTGGCAGCTGTGAGATGGGGCTGTCACTGTTGAGAGGAGAATGACTCCTCCTCCACACTGGTGAGGCTGTTGGTGTGCAGGATACCACTGTCCCCAGAGGCTTCTGATCAGCCACGAAGCCTCTGCCACACAGTCTTTGACCACATGGTCTGGTTGGGTGTGTGCAGGTGTTCGATGCCCGCAGCTGTCACACAGCCCAGGAGATGTTTGAGCACATCTGCAGGCACGTGCGTTACTCTACCAACAACGGCAACATCAGGTGGGTGTACCTTCCCTCACCCCAGAATCTTAGATAAAAGACACAGGTAGGCACAGGGGAGGCAGCCCTGGCTAAAGAGAGAAACCAGGAAGAGAGAAAAAAGAGAAAGACACAGTTCTTCATGAACTTCTAATAGCAAGCTTGCTTCCATGAACCGAGCCTGTGGCAGTGACTGATTTCTGTGGTCCTTTTGACTTGAACTCTTGAGAAAGTTAAATCTTTAAGAAGTAACTACTTCATTGCTTAGTTAGGGCTCTCCACATCTTATGGGGGGAAGACATTAGTGTTCTAGCATATGGCTGTGGTGTAGTATTTTTCTTAGAGATGGGAGACTTGCTGCTTGTCGTGTGTCTTTCCCTCCCACTCTGTCCCCATGGGATTGAACAGATCATTTGTCATTCAGTTATTTATTTTCATGTTCAGCAGCAAGTACTCAGTGCCCACTTGGTGGGGCTTAACCAGGACTAGGCTGGAGGGTGGGGAAAGAAGGGAGGGGAGTGGGATGGATGGATGATGCACCAAGACCCTGTGATGTGCCTCAAACCTGCTAAGAACCTATGATTGGCACTGAGCAAGCACCCAACCAACTCAGCTGTGGGCAGAGAATGTAGTGTGGCAAGGAAAGGGGTGTCAGAGAAAGGGCTGTGTCCCAGAAAGGCCAGCCTTGTGCAGGTCATGGAGGAAGGGCAGGAGCTGACAGGACCAGGTGGCAGCTTGGGTGCAGGAGGCTGGACGTACTTGGGAGGGACGTACTGGCAGCTAGAAGGGTCTCAGAGCCTTTACCAAGGCCAGATCGTCAACAGCACTGTCCTTATTCTGGGGAAGGTCGGCCATCACTGTGTTCCCCCAGCGGACTGATGGGAAGCATGACTTCCGTGTCTGGAATGCCCAGCTCATCCGGTACGCTGGCTACCAGATGCCAGATGGCACCATCCAAGGGGACCCTGCCAACCTGGAGTTCACACAGGTACCCTGGGACCTTTGGGCAGGGAGTCCGGTGGTGGGTGTCAGAGTGGAGCTCTAAGGAGACCAAGTGCCTGGGCCTGCAGGCTCACTGGGTCTGTTTGTTTCTCAGCTGTGCATTGACCTGGGCTGGAAGCCTCGCTATGGCCGCTTTGATGTGCTGCCTCTGATCCTGCAGGCTGATGGCCGTGACCCCGAGCTCTTTGAAATTCCGCCTGATCTTGTGCTTGAGGTGCCCATGGAGCATCCCAAGTAAGTGGCTGAGGGTGAAGGGAGGCAAGTCAGCATGTGTCCCCACTCTGTGCCTCAGTAAAACCGCAGCCATCAGGCCCCTCCTGGGACCTTCCCCAAAGTCTAGTCAGCAGCAGGTGACCCCAGAGGGCTGACATTCAAGGCTCACTTTGCCACTCCTGCATTCTGCCACAATTACATTTTTATCTCTGACTTTGTAGGCTTGTGAGGGTATGGCACAATGATGGTCAGAGAAAACAGAGGCTTAAAGGAATGGGACTTTGATAGCTTGGGAAGCAGAGACTTTAGTAAGCAACCCTTTTATATTGTCAGTCTCAGCTGCCCGGGCTTCTTTTAGCCCTTTGCTAACTGTTTAGTGCTCTTTTTTTGACTGTGGGGGAAATACAGGTTTTTATATAGTGACTTTAAGAGCTGAATTCATTTGGCCCCTGTTCTTGTAACTGCAAACACCCTTCCATATACAAAGACATCTGGCAGACATCAGGTGGAACTCTTCTTGTCCCATGAATCTACTGAGCTGTCCTACTTCATGGACTTTGCACTGGTCCCTCCATGACATGCATTTTCTTCAGAATTCTGCAAGGCTCGTTTCTTCTCGTGTCGCTCCTCTAAGAACACTCTCCCGACCAGCAGGTCTAGAGCCAGCACTCTCAGGTTCAGGCTGTCACTTCTGATTTTTGTTTCCTTACTGATTTGTTTCTTTCTATTTGATCAAGAGACCAGATGTTAATTTCAAGCTGCTTGAAAATAGGGGCCAGGGGATTTAGCTCAGTGGCATAAGCGCCTGCTTAGCAAATGCGAGGTTGTGTTTGATCCCTGTTGCCACAAAAAAAAAAAAAAAAAAAAAAAAAAAAAAAAAAAGAAAATAGGGGTCTCACCTTTCTTGTTTACCAGTATGGCCCACAACCTAGCAAGGTGCCTACAACACAGTGGGTGCTCAGTGGTAAACATTTGTGGAGTAATTGAATGTACAAGTGAATGATGTTATTGTCTTCAAAATAATCCCAAGAATTTAATGCTATTGCCATGATGTTAGGGATACTGAGGTTCAGGGAGGTATAAAGCATCACAAGTTTTCTCTGCTGCTCAGTAATGAGGCAGAACTTAATCCTAGCTTTCTGTCCCTAGAGTCCTTGACTGCTATGTTACGTTAGAGTCTCAGCATTTAACACAGGGCCTGGCTGATGCCTGATGCTTCATATATGTTGGCATGGATATGTGAGGGAATGAAAGCTCAATTTAATGAGTGGCAATTGAGGACAATTGTCTTTAGGGGAATGGCTTAGAGGGCAACTCTTGGAAAGAAATATTTGTGTTGGGCTCTCTTTCTGAAGGTTTTAGTTTTGGGGTGCAAGTGGAGTGGAGAAGACCCCACTTCCAACTGCTCCTACCTCCTACCAGGTATGAGTGGTTCCAGGACCTGGGGTTGAAGTGGTATGCTCTGCCTGCGGTGGCCAACATGCTGCTTGAGGTGGGCGGCCTTGAGTTCCCAGCATGCCCCTTCAATGGCTGGTACATGGGCACGGAGATCGGAGTCCGGGACTTCTGTGATGCCCAGCGCTACAACATCCTGGAGGTTAAGAGGGCTGCCTGGCTAGCCTTGCTGGAGGTGGGGCCCATGGGTAGTTCTCTGAGGCAGCCTCATCCTATTTCTCTGCTCTGCAGGAAGTGGGCAGGAGGATGGGCCTGGAGACGCACACGTTGGCTTCCCTCTGGAAAGACCGTGCCGTCACGGAGATCAATGTTGCTGTGCTGCATAGTTTCCAGGTATGCCAGGTGGTTTGTGGGTCTGAATATGTTTTGGTGAGAAGGGATGGGCCTTGCTACTTGTCTGGTGCTTGGTGTACCCCTTGCAGTGTGTTTCATTTATGCATGCATCAGGCACAGTGTGTGCCAGGAAGCTACCTGGTGCTGGGATACAGGACTAAGAATACCCACGGCCTGCTCTGGCCTCCAAGACCCCTCAGTCTCTGCACTTGAGCACTGAATCCTGTCCTCTCTGTTGCTCACGGCCTCTACTCTTGCAAATCCTCTCTCCTTTGTCTGCATCACCACTGTCTCCCTCTCTGCGGGATCATTCCAATCTGTGTGCACACAGGCTCCTAGCTCCCATGTAAAGAAACTGAATGAAGAGCTCACCAGACAGCTCTTCTTGATCCTCGGGCTTCCCCCAGGGACTAGCTTGGTTTATCTGCTTCTTTTTACAGCAAAAGTTTTGCACACACTCATGACATTTCATTGTCCTTCAGTAGTTCCAGTCTGGCTTTTATCTTCCACTGCTTGGTCATGCTGGAATTCTTGTCATCTTTTCAAATCACCAAAAAGGATTCTTACCTTAGGGCCTTCGTGCTTATTTTTCCCTCTACCTAGAAGCTTCTTTCCACAAACCATGACCAGCTCCTTACCTTCTTGCAGGTCTCAACTGTCTCCTTCTTGGCCCTGCCTGGCCATGCCGTGTAAAAGAATACCCTTGCCCTATCACCAGCCTGTCTCAGTGCCTTAATTCTGCTTTTTCTTCAAAATACTTCATAATACAGTTTCTGGCACCATAGAGGACATCTGCTTCTGTCTGTCTTTGTTGTTTTGTTTTCCCCACTGGAATATAAGCACCACAGGGCTCCCTGAGGCTGCGGTCTTTCATGTTTGCTTCTTAGGTTTAGTAGTCTCTGGCACAGGTAGATGCTAAAAACGTATGTCCTGGATGCATGAGTGAGTGCAAGCCGTGTCTATGGAGCTGTGGTTATAGTGTCCATCTCTTGTGCCCACACACAGCAGGCTGGCTTTTGCTGGGTCTGAGCCTTTCCTCTATCTGCTTTTCCTGTTTGCACTGTTCCTATACTTCCATGCCTTAGGGAGGGAGGCTCCGGATGTGTGAAGTTATTACTTTAGAAGATCAGAACATCTCCACAAAGCTGACAGATTGGCCTCGAGGCTGGAACATGAACAGAGAGTCATTCAGCCATTCAGCAAAGTTTAATTGAGCATTTCCCATGCACTAGGCACTAGATGGGGTAAAAAAAATACTATATGGATGATCATATGTTGTCTCCCATGGCTAAGTCAGCCCACAGGCAAATCCATCCTAGTACTGATGGAAGAAGGGTTCAGAGCTAAGATGGAACAGGAAGAGCACCTGGGCTGGCCCAGATCAGGAAGGGCTGGTGGGGACCATATATCCGGGCTCTCAAAGCTCCCTGTCACTGGCAGGATGCAGATGCATCTTAGAAAATTCACAGTCTCAGCTGTCTCCTGATCACTGCTGGCAAAGTCCCTCTGCTGCTTGAGAGTCTCAAGACTTCCTTGTCACCTCTTCCAAGATAACTTTCAAATGACCTGGCCTTTTTTCCTCATTTGTAAAATGGGGATAATAACAGTACCTCCTATAAGAATTAAATAACAGTTCAATACTTGGGAGAGTAAGGCAGGAGGATCTCAATTTTTAAGCCACTCTGGGCTATGGTGTGAAGTAAGTTTATAAAATTTTCAAAGATGTGGCCCAGGGATGCAGCTCAGTGGCACAGTGCCTGCCTGGCGAGTGTGAGGCCCTGAGTCCCAACACTAACTGACTGCTCTGATCCTTTCCAGCCTTGACTCATAAGCTCCTCCTTTAAGAATGCCCTTGCCAATTTGTACCCCGCTCTCAAAATTTTTCCTCCTTGGATGTTGTCTTATTTTTCTCACATTGCTGGGCCAAAATACCCAAAACCCAAAATTAAGGATGGAAAGATCTATTTAGCTCACAGTTTGTGAAGGTTTCAGTCCATAATTGGCTGACTCCACAATAGGGTGGCATGGTAGGGAGCAACACTTCAAGATGGCAGAAGGCGGCAAAAGCAACAAGAGCAAAAGGTGGGGAAAGCAAGTCACTTTTCTTCCCTTATATTGTAAGCAGGCTCCCTCCCCTCGGGTGGGTGTAATAGTCATGCAATCGCCCTGCCCTCCTCCTGCACAGGGTGAAGATGTTTACAAAGTGAGGACCCTGGTCCCCTGCTGAGTCACTTAAACTTCTCAAGTTGACACAATGTATCAACTATTACACTGTCCCCAAGTCCCTGTGCCTCTCCCATGGCCTCTGTCTGCCACTGGGTCCTCATATCTGTCCTTCTTGAGCTGCACCTGCTTGTCTCCATCCTAGCTCCTGCCAAGCCTCGTGACAAGGACTGACCCCTTCTGTTTCCTCTAGTAGACAATAATCTAATACAGAGTAGGGACCATCTTTTCCCTTGTCATGCCAGGGCCTTGTGTAATGCCTGCCAGATGAGACAATAATAGCAGCTAATATTTATTAAGCATTTACGATGCTTTGCTCATACTAACCTTCCCTATGCTTTCAATAATGTCATGATGTAAGAACAATTAATCTTGTTCTACAGATGAGGAAACTGAGGCTTAGCAAGGTTAAGGAACTAATGGCTTGAGGTCATGTGGCCAATGAGAGGTCAGAGTTTGGATTACTGTGTTTAAAAAGTATCTCAGATTGAGTGGTTGCCCCAGACATTGTGATTATTCACAATGAAGTTGTGGCCATTTTGTTCTTGCCTCTAACTTTACATTAGCATGATCTTGGTGCTTCAGTCCTCTCCACAGTGGTGTCTAGTTTCTTCTTGGCTGAGATGGCATGACCTCAGAGAAGGGATGCCCGGAATTCTCCACCAACACATGGCTGGGGTGACTTTATCTGAAAAAAGTGCTGCTCTTTGAGTGATTCACATCCAGACAGAACTGTTTGCTAGGTGTGTGGGGAGACTGGTGGTCATGAGAAGCTGGATGCTGTCTCAGAGGGTCAGGGGAGGCCACTGTGTGATCCGTAGACTCACCATGGTTATGATGAGGTCTTAGGCCCTTGCAGTCCCTGCCTTTGGGCACACAGTTTCAGCAGGCAAGAAGGGGCCAGGTGACATCACTGACCTTCCCTTGTGCTCTCAGAAGCGTTTCCGCACCTGCTGGCCTAGTCCTCTTCTTCCACCCCGTGTCGACTCCTCTCTTTCCTTCCTCTAATGCAGAAGCAGAACGTGACCATCATGGACCACCACTCTGCAGCGGAGTCCTTCATGAAGCACATGCAGAATGAGTACCGGGCCCGTGGGGGCTGCCCGGCGGACTGGATTTGGCTGGTCCCTCCTATTTCAGGGAGCATCACCCCCGTGTTTCACCAGGAGATGCTGAACTACATCCTGTCCCCATTCTACTACTATCAGGTAAGGAGGGGGTGTTCCTGTGCTGTCCCCCTTGGAGCTCAGGCGTGGAGACTGTGTGTACACCCATGCAAAGATGCCCATGTGCTCCCCTGGGTGGGCAGACAGGAGGAATTCTGGGGACGTGGGCATTGTTAACGCTTTTCAGGCCCCACTCAAGGAGGTGGAATAACCCCTGTCCCTTTTCCCAGGGAGAGACTGAAGGAAATGCCTTTCAGTGTGCCTTTCGTGGCCTGTTATCTGATGGGCTGAAGCCCCCAAGGGTGTCTGTCCATATGTGGACAGACTGTGGCATAGGATAATAGTGAGGTCTGAAGCAGATTGGTCTGTAATTTACTGGCTCTGTGATCATGGATGGGTCCTGTCACCTTCCTGAGCCCTGGTTTTCTCATCTCTAAAAATGGTGGACATTAACTCCATGGTGGGAGGATCTGCCACATAAGCCAGTGTGGGTAACAGTTCACATTTTAACAAGAGGACTTCTGTGAGGTCCAGGAAGGGCTTCCTCATCATGCCCTGGGGATTTGGGCCGGGCAGTGAGATGCACCCTTGTGCTTACTCTTGTGGGGCTCCGGTGAATCGGGTGGCACATCACACCTTCCTTCTGTGCTGCAGGTGGAAGCCTGGAAGACCCATGTGTGGCAGGATGAAACTCGGAGACCCAAAAGACGAGAGATCCCATTCAGAGTCTTGGCAAAGTAAGAGGAGTGGCCAGCACTGGTGTTCACGCTGCAACCTTCCTTCTACCCAGCCTCTGCCCGCAGGCCTGTGGGCAAGGAGCTCAGGGACAGCATATCCTTTGTGGACTTTGGCTTCCAGAGGTCCTGACACCAATTCCTGGGCTACTCCCAGGCATTGTTCCA
Organism: Cavia porcellus; assembly: GCF_034190915.1. Classification (NCBI taxonomy): domain Eukaryota; kingdom Metazoa; phylum Chordata; class Mammalia; order Rodentia; family Caviidae; genus Cavia; species Cavia porcellus. The sequence goes on from NW_026947489.1 coordinate 80,876,663, forward strand.
CCCTTCTCTCCCCTTCCTTTTCCAAAGGGACCGAGTAGAGGGTGAAGAGAGGACGAGGGCCAGCTGTCTGGGTGGACAGCTGTTGAGAAGCATAGGTTGCTTTTCCCTCACCTGCCCCACTTCTGGTGTTGTCCCCCTCCCATTCTCCTGGCCCCCTCCTGGAAGCAGACTCAGCAAACGGGATCTGTCTGTATCCCCACAGAGCCACGCTCTTTGCCTCTCTGCTGATGCGCAAGATGATGGCCTCCCGAGTCAGAGCCACAATCCTTTTCGCCACAGAGACCGGAAAATCAGAAGCACTGGCCCAGGACCTAGGGGCCTTGTTCAGTTGTGCTTTCAACCCCAAGGTACCCTGTCTGCTGGGTGGGTGTCTGGGTTGGATATGGAGGGCCCGGGTAAGAGCTGAGGGCTGATGGCCACCTTGGTGTCATCTCAGGTTCTCTGCATGGATCAGTACCAGCTGAGTAGCCTGGAGGAGGAGAAGCTCCTGCTGGTGGTGACCAGCACGTTCGGGAACGGAGACTGCCCTGGCAATGGAGAGGTGAGGACCCAAGGATCAGCTGCAGGGTGATGGGGCCTGGGAGAACCCAAGAGACTGTCGTAGGGATTCAGTGTGAACTCAAGAGGGCATTTGCGACAGAGTGCACAGGTCACCTTTTTTATGGCATAATGTATTTCTGTGAATTGATCAGGTTTTTTTAAATTAGAAAAAAATATTTCAAGGCGTCTGGTATCACTCTTGCACAGGAAAAGCCAGCAAAAAGTAAACTTAGTGAACTTGGAATAAAGCCATTGGATGTTAGCTTTTAGATTTATCTGCTTAGCCCAGGTCTGCTCTCTCTGGCTCTTTAAAAAGATTAACAGACAACTATGAGAGAAGTGCAAAGGCTCTGTTAGCACCAATTTGAGATTGCCTCTCTAGTGCTCAGAAGGATGATCATGTAGTCAAAGAGGAAATCACTAAAAAATTAATTGCCAAAATAAGAGTAATTTCCCATAATATAATTTGATGCTGTTTCTGCTGGATTGTGCGTCACCTAAAGCTATCTTGGCTTCTTGAAAAGTGAGGTTTATTCTAGAGAATGTGAGACCAATTCTTGTTGCTTTTAACAGGTTCCAAACAGGAGACCCTCTGAGGGTGCTTTGTGTTAAGTTGGGTTTGGCTCTACTAGGGGTGACGGGTGGGAGGCCAGGCTGGTAAGAGATCTCAGAACCCCCATACAGGAGCAGAGCCCACACTAGTCCCTAAGGTTCAGTTGGCTTGGGTGACAAGCTGAACTCATCAGCTGAGCCCTGGCCAGGTGGCACAGGTAAACCAGCCTCCACTGCAGATCTGAGCCTTCTCGTAATAGATGGGGCCAGTGTTTAAAGGCACTACCAGGAAGAAAGCCAAAGCAGCACGTTTGTAAATTGTGGCCTGAGAACTCTGGCTCCCTTCTCTTTCTAGACACTGAAGAAATCCCTCTTCGTGCTGAAAAAGCTCACCAATACCTTCAGGTAACCCCCACCTCCCCTGCACACATAGTCTCACCAAATCTGGGCTTGGAGAATGGAGTTGGTGTGCAGGACCCTTCTTGAAGATGTCCAGGTGCAGAAGAGGCCCCTGGGCAGAGGCTTTGTCCTATGAGTACGTTGAGAATTTCAGAAGCCAAAGTCTCTCTCAGAATCACATTATAGTCGTGGGAGTTGGGGCTGGAGGCTAGGGGCCCAGGAGGACCAGTGAGGGTGTGGCCCAGCAGGTGGGGGGATATCCCGAGGCTGGCTTTGCAGGCTGTTTTGGTGCTGTTTGCTTGTGACATGAGTCTCCATGTGCATGTCCTCCTCCGCAGGTATGCTGTGTTTGGCCTTGGCTCCAGTATGTATCCTCGCTTCTGTGCCTTTGCTCATGACATCGACATAAAGTTATCCCAACTGGGGGCCTCTCAGCTCACCCCAGTGGGGGAAGGGGACGAACTCAGCGGGCAGGAGGACGCCTTCTGCACCTGGGCTGTGCAAACCTTCCAGGTCAGTTTCCAGTTAGAGAGGCCCACAGCACTGATGACCTCTAACCCAAGTGGCATGACCTCTAACCCTGTCTGTGGATACTATCCCAGGCATGGCCCATGGCTGGAGGCCCGGGGGGCTCAGATCCAAACTGTTCTTCCTAATACGTGGGGTCGTTTCAGCCTGGAAAAGGTCACAGAGAAGCCTCCCTGCCCTCAGGGAGTTTCTGGCTCAAGATCTTTTCCCGTGGATATCTAGGTCACTTCTTCCAACCATGTCTCACTGGCCTCCCAGCCATAGGGAGTGAGGGACGGGATTGCACAGTTGAGTTCCTTGCGTCAGTTTGTTGCCTGGGTCTTGACCTTGCTAACTCAGGAATTTAGGAGTGAAACAAAGAGTTTCATTCAGTGACAGGAGCAGCAGGCCGAGTCCAGTGGACATGATTCCAAAGCCGAGGCCGCCTTTGTGTGATTCTGTATCAGGGCAGGAAAGCGGTCACACCTCCCTTGCCATGTGGGCTGGAAGATAATATAAGATGATGTCAGTATTGGTATGCACTGTGTGCCAAGTCTGAGCCCTTGCAGTGGCCACATCCAGGAGTGCTTGAAGCACCCAGTCTCCAGCTCCACACTTGTGCAGGGTGAGGGTCTAGAGGCTGTTAAGCTTAGTGGCCATGACGACGAGGCCCTGAGCGCCAGGCTCTTCACCCTCCAGGCAGCCTGTGCCGCATTCGATGTTCGAGGCAGACACCACATCACCATCCCCAAGCGCTACACCTCCAGCGTGACCTGGGAGCCATACCACTACAGGCTGGTGCAGGATTCGCAGCCTTTGGACCTCAACAAAGGTACCCACTTCTCTGTTTGCCCTTCCTGCCTGCCTGGGATTTTGGCTCTGAGCCTCTAGCCCATGGTCAAGGGGAGCATTGGGCCCCTGGGAACAGAGAGGGCTGGCTGGAGCTTCAGGGGTGTCTCTGTCTCTCTCAATGCATTCCTGAGCCTGCTGGGAACAAGACTCTGGCTCTGAGAGAGGCTAGTTCAGGAGGAAGTGGGGTTTGGGCATGGAGAGTGGAGGGAACCAGTGCCAGCAGAGGTGGACTGAGCCAGGCACTGTGCTGGCCACCTGGGCTAACTGAGCCCTGCCACTCAGCCTGTGAGAAAGAGACAGAGGAGGAAACTGAAGTTCAAGGAGGTTAAGCGGCTTGAGGGCATGGCCAGTTGGGAGCCTTGCCCAGCCTTCCGGTGTCATGAAGAGGCTTCCCAGAGGCAGTAGTAGCCTGCGGTCAGTGCCTTGGCTCTGCACCTGTTCCCCATGTGCCCTGTGCCTGGAGGACAGAAACCCTGCAGGTTTCTGCATGTTTAGGATATGCCCAGCTTCCAGTTTGCCCTCCCAGGATCCCTTTCTATATTTTGGCATCTATTTCCTGACACCTAGCAGTAGCATAATCTTTTCTTTTTGAGATACAATTTCATTATATAGCTCAACTCTTTATGTAGCCTGGACTGGCCTTGAAGTTTTGATCTTCATTTCTCAGCCTCCTGAGTGCTGGGATTGCAGGCAGGCACCACTATGCCTAGCTCTAGACCAAGCTTCTTTTTTATTATTTAGAAATGGGGAAAAAGGAAGGAAAACCCTGACCAACAAGCACTTCAGCAGGTCACCCCAGGGTAGTGTGCAGCAATAATGTTGCCCCGCCAGTGCTCAGGGGACCCCCTGCCACATCCAGCTCTGTCTCCACAGCCCTCAGTAGGATGCATGCCACGGATGTGTTCACCATGCGACTCAAGTCCCAGAAGAATCTGCAGAGTCCAAAATCCAGGTGAGCTGGAGCTCAGGGCTTCTTAGAGTACCACCTAGGTCTTATTTTTTTGGAAGAATTTATTTTAATGAAGGAAAGACCGGCGCAAGTCAGTCTTGAAGAGAAAGAAGCATCCTCTGGTTAGCAGTGATGAACCTGCAGGACTGGTTCATCTGCTAACCCTCGGCCACCTGGGCCTTTGTGTTGGGTCCTCCTTGAGAATCCAGTTGTCCAGTTCAGGAAGTGGGCACCTGTTTCACCTCTGCTCTGCTCCCATGAGAATTCTCATTGAAAGGAGAGGCCCAGAAGCAATTGAGCAATTGAGTCTTAAGAGCTTTTATGAAAAGTTTTGGCAGGGAAGAATGTTTCCCAGCCAGGTGGATCAGGGTTGTGATCATATAGAGGTTTATCTGTGGCACACTCCCATGTTAGGAAAACTGGCCTTTGTTCTGAGAACAGGATCTGCATTAGAGATAAGGAAAGGATTTTCCTGGTGTCCCTGTACCTCTGAGTGTGAAGCTTTCTTCAGGGAAACTCTACGGCTGGGCCCTTGGTGGCTCAGAGGGCTACCAGGGAGGAGTGTGGCCCACCTTCTCCCTGAGGGGAAGCTGCGGGACTCTGAGTGTTCCTGTTTGAGAGCATACCTTATCCCCAACTCAAGGTGGTGAGCTGGGCTCAAGGAATCAGTCAAAAGGTCACAGAAGTACACATTTCCTGGAAAAGTTAGCCTGGCCATCAGGGAACTTGGAGGAAAACCTGGTGGTCACAAGGGGCTTCTTCCTTCCACAGTCGCACTACCCTCCTGGTGGAACTTTCCTGTGATGACAGCCGAAGCCTGGCTTACCTGCCCGGGGAGCACCTTGGGGTTTTCCCGTGCAACCAGCCAGCCCTGGTCCAAGGCATCTTGGAGCGTGTGGTGGACAACCCTGGACCCCACCACACCGTGTGCCTTGAGGTCCTGGATGACAGTGGTGAGCTCCTTGGCCCGGGAGTGCAGCCGGGGGACTGGCACCCTTCACTGCCCGATTCAGCTGCCCCTTCCCAACCCATGGGAACAGCTTCCTGCTGTAGTTTCCTCACTGACTCCTACATACAGAGGCCAAAATGGAAACGCTGGGGGTCAGAGAAGCAAAACCTAGCACTACACACACCCCTTAACTGCCAGATCAGGAGAGAGTTAGGGAGCCTTAGATGTTAGAAAGTTAGAGATGTCCTTGTGACCATAGGGATACAGATGTGGTTTGTTAGGCTTCTGGACCAGATGAAATAACACCACAATAGTATCCTTACCTAACATTTGTTGGGCACCCATGCACCAGGCACTGTACCACCAGACACTATTCCCACACATTAGGTACTCAAACAAGCTGAGCAAGGCTCCCCCCACAGAAGGGACCCAACGTCATGGCCAGGACATGGGGAACCAGAGCTAGGATCCAGGTCTGCTGGCTGTGAGGTCTGTGCTGTAAATGTCCTGACACTGCTCGAGGCTGCCGCCTCACTTTGGGGTGATCTTCTGTTCCCCCAATACCTCTTGACACAGCCCCACAAGGGACTGTCATTGTGAGCTTGTCTCTAAGTGAACAGCGGGTCCCACGGTGTAGAGATGTCTTCAGTGGACTTAGTCTATAAGTGTCTTGCTTGCCGGAGAGGGACATGGCAAAGCTGTCAAGATCATGTCCATGTGGATGTCCACTGAGGACTATTTGCTGGCCTTCCCTGGCAGCCCTGTCTGTGGGAACCACCTGCTTCCTGTCTTTTGCTTTCCTTGGAACCAGGACTTCACCGTCTTCTCTCCCTTACCCTGGGAAGATAGGAACTATCTGCCCTAGAGGCCCCACGAGCTCCCACAGGCCCAGATGGTGCTTTTGTTTTGTTACATCCTGACTCCTTCCTTCCCTGTGCAGGCAGCTACTGGGCCAAGGACAAGCGGCTGCCCCCCTGCTCCCTGAGCCAGGCCCTCACCTACTTCCTGGACATCACCACACCCCCGACTCAGCTGCAACTCCAGAAGCTGGCCCGGCTGGCCACGGAGCAGGCTGAGAGACTGAGGCTGGAGAGTCTGAGCCAGGTGAGAGTCGAGGCTGGCAGGGGAGGCAGGGACAGGTCCCAGCGTGCAAGGAACCAGAGCCCAGAGGTCAGCTTCATCTCTTAGAGGATCCACCCTGATCCCCAATGGGATCCCTTTCTGCAGGGCAGAGCTGTGTTAAGTGAACTGAGTTTTCCCAAATGTCAACAGGATGTAGCCTAAGTACACATCCTTGGAGTTTCACTAGAAAGGGGCGGGGCACCATTTTGTCTGTTTTTGTCCTTCCTAAAGCTAGAGCAGGCTTGGAAGTTCGGAAGCACTGAATGATGGATGGTGTGGGTGGATGCATGAGTGGGCACAGCGACATATGAATGATTGGATCAATCATTTAACAAGAGGCTGCATCAAGCCTCCCGCAGCTTTCTGGCCTGTGTATGTGCACAAAGCATTGACCATTGTTAGAACCATCAGCATTGCCACTAATCCTCCCCTTTCCAAAGCATCTCATGACCATTACTACGGGGCTGCACTGTCCTAACTCAACACAGGCTTCCTTGTTTAGTTCTTGTAATGTCCCACATGCGAAGCAATGCTATCCTGGCTTTACTGGTTAAGTAATCAGATAGGATTCCACAACCACGAAGGGTACCTCAGCCAAGATTGGAGCCCAGATCTGACTGGTTGCAAAGCTTTGCCCCACACTAGATTATAATAAAGTTGGGCCCTGGCTGAGGTACCCAGAGAAGAGGCGCACAGACAAAGGTTCCAGCTGGTTCAAATTCCTCTCTCCCTCCTAGCTTGGTAGGCTTAGTACCCTGGACAGCGCCTGGCAGTGGTCTGTAGGTTGGGTGGGTGAACCCTGGGTTGTGTCTGCCTCCCCACCACGCACTGATACGAGCAAGCATCCCAAGTCCTCACGGCGCCCTCGGCTTTCAGCCCTCAGAGTACAACAAATGGAAGTTCACCAACAGCCCCACGTTCCTGGAGGTCCTGGAGGAGTTCCCGTCACTGCGGGTGCCTGCTGCCTTCTTGCTCTCCCAGCTCCCCATTCTGAAGCCCCGATACTACTCCATCAGCTCCTCCCTGGACCACACTCCCGCAGAGGTGCACCTCACTGTGGCCGTGGTCACCTACCGCACCCGAGGTGAGCCGGGGCAGAGGCTCCGGAGCCGTCATGTCATTGGCCTGCCCTTCCACATCCGCAACCTTGTTCCTCATCAGCTAAATGACAGTGGTAGTGCCCTCCTCCCAGAGCCCTGAGTAACAGCAGGCGATCACTACACAGTGGGTGCCAGGGTAACCACAGGAGCCCAACTCCGTGTGCATCTCACAGGAGAGAACGTAGAGGCACTTGTTCAAAGTCACACTGTTAAGAAAGCTGTGGTACAAACTCAGGGAGTTCAGTTGCTGATTGTACATTTTCAAGCACTCCCTTGGCCTCCCACAGTTGGGACAGTGTAATGAGATCAATGTGGAAAGCACCTAACACACGGGGGAGCCTGGCGGTTTAGTCTTCTGATGTCCGGCCCACGTGCTGGGTGTTCTGGTAGCCTCTTGCTGCTCCACTTGTGGCTTATGTTGTATCTCTATCCTGGGCAGTGTGGTAGGTGTGGAAACACAGTGGAAGTTGCCCCTGTCCTCCTGGGGGCATCTAATGGGCCAGTGAAGAGAGGCATAGAAATAACCAGATGATTATCACTAAGCAGGTGGCAAGAGGACCACACAGGAGCATGTGGAGAGGGGTGGGTGATCTCAGACCTGGAGGTCCAGTTTCTTATCCAGGTGTCTGAGCCTGGGCTCCTGCCCTGCCTGGCCTCTGAGCAGTGTCTGGGTTGGCAGATCGGGGAGCTGGCCATGACTCCAGGCCCTCTCTCCTCTCACTAGAGAGCTCCCACACAGACCAGGTATGGCCATGAGACTAGGGACAAGAGGTGTCCTGTGAGAGCCAGAGGCCATACTGAGCAAAACCAGAGGGGCTTCTCAGGTCAGCAGGAGGCCTCCTCTATGTGCTGGGCTATGATGAAGGGGATGTCTGAGGAAGCTGGGGGTCCTACCGCTCCAGGAGGGGCTGCTGGGATGAGAGGGAGGTATCAGAGCTGCTGGAGTGTGAGGGGAGCCCTCCTCATCCAGGGGCCTGCCAGCTAGGGACACTCAGCAGAGTCCAGGGCCCTGGGAGAGACCCTGGAGGTAATCTTAAAAGAAGTACCAGAGAGAGCCTGATTCCAGATGGCGATCTGAGTGACCTTGCTTGAGTCACTTTCCCTCTCTGAGACTTGTCTTCTTCAGTGGCCAAAGGAGCAGCCTGCGTGCTGTGCCCCTTTTAGCCTCCTAGCTCTGGGCCAAGGCAGACTTGTGAACCAGAGCACATGAAGCCCTTCATTCAGCCTCAAGAGTGCCTGGCAGATGAGTCCAGGGGGGCCATGAATGCCAGAGGAGCAGCCAGCAGGAGTTGCACGATGCTCAGGTCGGTCCTGTCCTTGCAGATGGTCGGGGTCCCCTGCATCATGGCGTCTGCAGCACCTGGTTCAGTGGCTTGAAGCCCCAGGACCCAGTGCCCTGTTTCGTTCGGAGGTAAGCGCCACCCTCTCTGGTCCTGGAGACTGCTGGCCCCTGGGGGTTTCAACGTGAAAGGCTCGGTTCTGGGGCTCAGGGGCTCTGTGGGACTCCTGGGCCACAGTGAAAGTGCTGAGTGACCTCAGGCTTTCCCATTCTATCCTCTGGCTGCATAGCATGGCCCAGTCTTTAGCAGGGGTAGTGACAACAGCAGTGGTGCCCCCTCCTCCCCCAGCACAATGACTTTTTTTCAAGGACTCCAGCTAGGGTAGGCGGTGTAAGTGGCCCAGCCTACAGGACCCGAGGATCAGCCTGGAGCTCCCTGTCCTCCTCCTCCTCCCCCATATGATCACTCTGTCCTATGCCCAGCTCCCTACCCTGCATCTGGTCCAGGGTGTCTGAGGACTGGACCCTTTCTTCTGTCCCCCTCAGTGTCAACAGCTTCCAGCTCCCCAAGGACCCCTCCCAGCCCTGCATCCTCATTGGGCCTGGCACAGGCATTGCACCCTTCCGCAGTTTCTGGCAGCAGCGGCTTCACAATCTCAAACACACAGGTACAAAGGAGGGGAGACACTGATTGCCGTGGCTTGGTCCATACACATGGAAATATCACAGCGCACTCCGCAAATATGTGCAGTGGTGATGTCTTGAAAGGAAAAAATAAAAAAAAACCAACAATCAACAAAAAAAGCTATGTGTTGGCATAGGAATAGTATTGAACGAAAGATCTTGGTAACTGTCTGCATTGCCTGCTGGTTTGCATCCCTCACACAGGAAAACAAACAAACAAACAAACAAACAAACAAACAAACAAACAAAAAACCCCAGATAAGGTAGGGCAAAGGGGGAGAAAGCAAGGCTTCAGAGAGGCTTGGAGAGCTTCAGATGGGCTGGGCATTTCCTCTCTTGAAGTAATAACTGGTAATGAACTGATGGAGTCCTGTGTCTGTATTTTAGTAATGTGACTATGGTAAAGGGATCTGAATGCCCTGAGTCTCAACCTTTTAGTTTCCTTATCTGTGAAATGGGGAGAACAGCAGATCTGACGCATGCTTGCACAGATGAAATGAGAATTAATGTTGGGGGCTGGAGATTTAGCTCAGCGACATAAGCACCTGCCTTGCAAGCAGGCAGTCGTGAGTTCGATCCTCGGTACCGATAAAAATGAGAATTAATGTTGGTCCCCGCTTTGCACCACGCGCGCCCTCCGCTGGCCATTTTGGTAACTGCAGCCTGGTAATTGCAGGGCTCCAGGGTGGCCGAATGACGCTCCTGTTTGGATGTCGCCACCCGGAGGAAGATCACATCTATAAGGAAGAGATGCAGGAGATGGTCCAGAAGGGGGTGCTGCATGAAGTGCACACAGCCTACTCACGGCTGCCTGGAAAGCCCAAGGTAATGCTGCCAGGTCGCACGTGGAATATGAGCATGCGCCGTGGAGGTTTCTCCCTCCATCTCCTTGATTCTAAGATGGGCTCTAAGTTATCCTCAGAGGGCTAGAACCAAGGGGATGGAACTCACAACCTCACACTTGCCAGGCAGGTACTTAAGCCACTGAACTAAAATCCCTAGCCCTTTTGGGGACAGAGTTTTTTTGGGTCCTCATGAACGTGTCCCTGAAGGTGCCTTTCCAGCCCCATACTGAGGCCACTGAACATCTTATTTAGAGTAAGAGCAGGCTTCTGGATTGTCTTGGGAATGTTCTGTGTAACGGGAACCTGGGAACCCATCCCCTTGCACTGAATCATGACTGGGATCTATGGACCCTGCACTGGAAGGTCCCTTTTCTGGGGTACATGGGCAGGTGTTGGTGCTCTCGGGGTGGGAACTGGTTTGAGGGATGCCTCTTTGAAGTATGAATTCAGAGAAAATCCGGGCACCCCCTGGCCTGGGTAAAGGCCAGTAGTCGCATTGTTCGTGAACCAAGGTCCTGTCTGGGAGGCTGCTCACTCTGTGGCCCTTGGCGCCCCCTCCTCACATTCCCATCATTACCATCCCATCCCATCTCACTCTCCCATGGCTGTGAGCTTCATTCCCAGCAGCCAAGGCCTGGAGCCACCATCTCCTTTGATTTCAGGCGTATGTCCAAGACATCCTGCGGCAGCAGCTGGCCGGGGAGGTGCTCCGTGTGCTCCACGAGGAGCCGGGCCACCTCTACGTCTGTGGGAATGTGCTCATGGCCCAGGACGTGGCCTGCACGTTGAAGCAGCTGCTAGCTGCCAAGCTGAACTTGAACGAGGAGCAGGTTGAGGATTACTTCTTCCAGCTCAAGGTATGGTAGCCCATGTGTGGGTCAGGGGTGCATATCAGGGCACAGGCCACAGAGCCAGGACCAGGGGGTCAGCACCAGGAGAGTCCTGGAATGCTTCTGGACGCTCAAGAATCTGGGGTGGCTGGATGGGCTGATGACCAGCTGGCTTCGAGAAATCAAATCACCTCAGGAGAAAGATGCCCACTTCATGGATGGCAACAGTTGTAGCATCTGTCGAGGGCCTCGGCTGGGCCAGGTGCTGGCCAATGATTTCCATGTGGCATTTCTTTCTGCCTTCTGAGGGGTCTATGAGGAAGGCACCATTGCCGGCCCCAAGTGTTCAGGAGAGAGGAGCCCTGGAGCCCACAGTAGTGAGTGCAAGAGCCTTGTACTCTGTCCTCTGATTCCAAGGTCTATGCTTGTCTCTTCTGCACTCTCCCTGTGACTCAATCTTATGTTCAGTGTAGCTATTGAATCCTGCCCTATGCTGTGTGGAGGGCATGGGGCATTAAACTGAGCAGGCAAAAATTCCTGTCTGGTTGGAGCTTATGTTTTAGAGGGATTGACAAATAAAACATGTAAAATATGTAGTGCTTCAGAGAAGGATTGAGTAGGGAAGGAGAGCTAAGGGGTAGTGTTTTAATAAGGCAGCCAGGGAAGTTGTCACTGGAAGGTGACATCTGAAAAAATACCTGAAAGAGATGAGGAGAAGGCTCTTTGCTGGTTGTTCTGGGCTGTTCTGTAGGGAGCAGCATGTACAAAGGCCTGGAGGTAGGTGTTAGTCTGGCATGAATAGAGAATAGCAAGGAGATCCCAGGCATTTTCCAAAATGTGTTCAGGATATTCATAGATATTTGGCCTCAAAAACGTTCTAAGGTCAGAGAGTTTGGAAAATGCTCAGTTAAAAGCAACACACTGCTTTACTAGAAGACTTCTCAGGGTCTTTAACACAGTCCTGTGTATTGTGACTTCATTCTGGAAGCCATGTAGAGGAGAAGGACACTTGAATTGCAGAGGCTATGGTGGCAGATTGTAAATTCCAGGCCATCCTGGGCAACAAAAAAGACCCCGTCTTGAAATGAAGAATTAAAAGGGCTGAGAATCCATTTCAGTGTAAGGCACTGGGTTCGATCACAGGACTCACAGGGTTGGTCTTGCAACCAACTCGGGCACAATCTCAGCATGACTGTGGGGTACGCAGAGGGCTCAGGAAGTCTCTGTAATGCAGCAGCTGCAGCAGCCCCAGAGCCTTGTCCCAGCCTGAATCTGCTGACTGCACAGTTGACCCTTGACCTCTTTTTCTCCTTACAGAGCCAGAAGCGCTATCACGAAGATATCTTTGGTGCTGTCTTTCCCCATGGGGTGAAGAAGGACCGGGCAGAGCGGCCCCCCGGCGACAACAAGCTCTGAGGACCCCTAGAGACTTTCAGAGTCACCTCGTGCCTGAAGCCTACCTTTCCAGGTCCCTTGGGGATGAATTTGCAAGGTCCGGCCTGGCCAATGGGTCTTGGAAGATGAAACCTTCTTCTGGTGGCAGCACTTGAAGTGACCACCGGGGGGCGCTAAGCGACACGCTTTGTATTTAGCCGCCATGTGTACAGTATTTATGCCTCTGTATTTAAAAAACTCTGCTTCCAAGGGCCACTTGAGCCTTCCTTGTATGATGTCTTGAAGGAAATATTTATATGAAACTAATTTTATTTTAACCACCTCAAATGTGTGTGCATGGCTGTTTTGCAGGGAGAATACCTCCAATGTGTAGAGAATGGTTGGGAATGTCCCTCTAGGACACAGGTTCCCCATGAAGGATCATGCCAGAGTGGCTGAGTTCTTCTCTGGCCTGACTCCGAGCAAAGGAAGTTTTGTGCATCTCTAAAGACCGTGAGGCAGGGGTTGGGGGGCAGAGGAGGGGCAGGAGCTGCTCCTCACACTGGCTGCCCCTTGTGCAGGGTGTGGCCAGGGTTAGGCTGCTCCTGGTGCCAGCTCTCTCGTGAAGGTCTTGCTATCCACCTGGTCATACAAAGAATGCTCTCTGCTGCTGTGTTTCCTTTGGCTGGCAGTATTTGGCACCTGGAAAGAGTAGGCCTGGCCTCCTGTAGGAGGAGGAGGAGGTCAGGCCAGGGCACTTGGCACCATCCCTGTCTGCCTGATCCTGGGGCTCTTCTGCAGGGCTGCTGCGAGACAGAGCTGTCTCTCCTGCTCAGAACAGCTGAAGAGACTCAGATGGGGGCAGTGGCTGTTTGACCCAGATCCGCCCCAGCTTTGCCCCCCTCCCCCTTTCCGGGGCTCTCTCCCTGCTTCCTCCTTTCACTTCTGGCAGCAGCGACTCAGATGAGAGCACAAGGGAGAGGGCTTGCCAACTTCCGGTCATTCCCAAAAGAGCTCTGAACCCTGACCACCAGAAGCAAGGAGTTTGAGCAGCGTAGGCAAGACTGCAAACAGCAGACCAGGGCCACCCACGCACGCACACACGCACTCTCTCATTGCGTTTGAGGTGGAGCCTGACATTCTGCTATGCTCATCAGTTCCCTGGTGACCCTGCTGCCCAATGAGGACCACACTCCGAGACCCACCCTGGCTTCCGAGGGACCAAGCTCTTGCTAGAAATAGAAGGTGGACACCTAGCTCTGGGCTCTCTGGTGCTGGCAGATCCTTGGTCCCCAGGCACTTAGCTCTTGCACACCCAACTCCTCAAGCCAGGCACCCCACCTGCCTCCCCTCCCACGAGGGCACAAGGTCATCGGCTTCCTGGCTCTGTCATGACCCCACAGATTGTCCCGGTTTCTCCTGTCTCAGCAGGGTGAAGGTATTTCCTAGATTGCCCCAGCCACCAAGGTACTTATTAGAGACCCCTGTTTGGGAAGTCTGAGCCCCAGCTTCCTTCCCCAGTGCCCTCATGGGCTTTGTGGGGGATCTGCAGGGAACAGGTGTGGATATCAGGAACTCCAGCCCTAAGGGAACCAGTACCCTTTAGCAGGGACCTTTAATTCCAGAGACTTCTAAATGTCATGGACACTAATAAGGCAGCCATGCCACGAGTGCGGGCCAACAGTATTTCTCTTCTTAACTATTTTAAGGGTGGCAGGAAAGAGAAGATCCCCCTGCTGAGAAAGTTCTGCTCAGTTTGGTGGAAGCCCACAGTATGTCCCCAAAGTAGCCGCCCCACAGCAGGTAGAGTTACAGCAGGGTGCATAACCGGGGACACAAGATAAAGGACAGAGGAAGGGAAGTATAGTGGAAGTCACCTTGTCCCTGCAGGGACTTGTGTCCTCAGGGACTACACAGAGAATGGGAAAGTGGCTGAGAGCTGGGTCAGGAGTTCAGAAGGCTCAGGACCCCTCTTTTCTGCTGGGAAGTGTAGACCCGGTGGTTCTCCTGCAGGGCACGCCTGGGGTGCCCTCTGCTGGGATGGTGGGGCTCAGGAAGTTGGGGCCTGAAGGAAGTGGAGGAGGAGGAGGAGACACAGACGGTAGCACACTCAGCCCTCTGTCAGCCGGTGTGGCTCGCCTAGGTCTGCACATAGGTCAGCTGGATGTCACCAGCCACTTCCAGGTTATTGATGGCTCTCAGGTCCTTCAGGCGGTGGGCGTATTCCAGCAGGTGTTGGCCGTCCAAGGTCACCCTGTAGTGGTGGCCTTCGCATATGATTGCCACCTGTGCAGAAAGGCCTTGCCATTTGCTCTCTTAGTACAAAATCCTCAGCCCTCACAGCAGGCTCAGGGCCCCTCCTTCCCTACCTCCCTCTTCTCCCCCAACCAGCCCCTCACCCACACTGAAAGACCTGCTGCTCCCTAAACACGCCCGGGCAGTTCCCTGCCCACAGTGCTGCTCCCAGCCTGCATCTGTCCCTTATGTAACTCCCAGGTCCTCAGGCTTCCTCTGCAAGCCTTCCCTGCCCTCACCTTCACCTGACCCCTCCCAGAGACCAACTGCCTCCCCAGACCACCAGGGGCAGCAGTGCTGGCCCATGGCATCTGTGTCTGCCCTGTCCACGCCTGGATTCTGCAGCAGCAGCAGCAGCAGCAGCCGCCTCCTGATTCGTACTTTGCAGCCCAGGACCCTCTCCAGGGGGCAGTCAGGGAACAAAGGGCAGTGGTCCCACTCCCATCACACTCCGGCTCACTCTGCCCAGAGACTACCTCGGCCTATTCCCGCAACTCTGAGATCACGGGATGCTTAGCTTCGTTTGTGGACGAAGAAACAGACACCAAGAGTAGTTGAGTCACATCCTCAGGGTCACAAAGCTACCTATAAATCAAAGATTCTGCTTCCCAACCTCCAGCCCAGTGGCTTCGCACTGCAGTGAAATCCAAGCTCCTTTCACTGCCTGCAGAGCAGTCATTTCCTGCGGATGCCCAGGCTGACAGTCTCCATGGCTGGGGGACCTAGGCATCACTGCTGATGTTCCTCTTTCTTCCTTTCCCTTCCTCCTGCCCTCTCTTTTCCTTTTCCTCCTCCCCTTCCCTCTCCTCCCCTCTGCTCCCCTTCTTTCTCCTCCCTTCTCTTTCTCCTTCCCCTTTTCTCCCCTCTCCTTCCCTCTCCTCTTATCCCCAAACTCCTTCCATTTTTTAATATTCCACTTTAGGGCAGCATTTTATTAAGTTGCTAAATTGCCTAGGCTGGGTTCAAATGTGTCATCCTCCTGATTCAGCTTCCCAGAGTTCTAGAATTACCAGCATGTGCCACAGCATCAAGCTTCACTTATGTTCTGTCAGTCCTATGGGGATCTAATGTGCAGTTATGGTGGAGAAGACCTGCTTGTGTGCAGGTCAGGCTGCAGCCCCACCTCACACCTCTCACCCACATTCTGCACCTTGCAGTGCAGCTCTGCACAGGCCGCTCCCTCCTCTGCGCATCTGCCCTCAAGTGGGAGGTCCTCCACCTGCAGCACTGTTTGCCTTTTGCTCAGCACCTGTTCTTATCTGTGCCACACCTTGATCTCCCTGCTCCTCCCCACTTAGACTGCTCTCTCTGCTTCCTAGCTGCATCCCTGCACACGGGGAATGTTTTGGTTTGTGTCTGAATGTGCCCTCAAAGCCTCATGTGGTTATGGGGAGGGTAGTTTTTTGGAGGTGGCTGAATCTAGCATTTGTGATTGGTTTATTTTCTAGTGCTGGGATTGGGGACATCAGTGCCACATCAGCCCCCAGGTGGGTAGCCTGCATATGATGTAAGGGAGGAAGAGAGGCTGGCTCCTCCCCTTTTGCTCTTGTTACTTTTGGTATTTTTCATTGCCAGGAATGGTTGCATCTCTCCAACACCATCTTACCTTGGAGTCAGCTGGTGGGCTGAAACTTCTATAAACTGTGAGCGAAATAAACCTTTCCTCCTTTAACTTTGGGTATTGGGTAATTTGTCCCAGCAAGAAGCAAAAAGTAACTAGGACAGGGCACTTCCTGTACCACATAGGCCTAATTGAAGAGCTGATAAATGACTGCTGGGTGAACAAGCAAATACATGACGGGCACCTCATTCTTGGGTATGATGTGGCAGACATGGACTAAGTGATCCCTGGCAAATAACTTATCCTGTGATTTTTTTTTTTGCTCATCTATAGAATGCAGATGCTAACACTCATCTATAGAATGCAGATGGTGGGGATAGTAATCATAAAATGTTATAGTTTGTTGCACATTCTCCATTCTTTGGGGCTAAGCTCTCCTATAACAGGCCCTACCCTATTCAAGGTACCCCCAGAATTCCTCACCCCTTCTATGCTTGCTCCCAGTGAGCTCCACAAGCTCTGGGCTGCAGCATCTTACCAAGAAGCTCTGGCCTTGTCTGAAGGGCATTTGGAAGGGCAGGCTTCGCTCCTCTGACCCCCAGGTGCCTTTGATCTGAGTGTTTCGGACCACAGTGTTTTCATCAAAACGAGGGTTCAGGTGGAAGGCAATGTCACTCCCACAGCGCAAGTTGATGTGAAACCTGGGGTGAGAACATCAAATAGATTCTCTCTGTCTCGGGAATCCAGCCTCGGCCTCTCCTCCCATTTCCAGTCTGCCTGGAGCCAGGGCGTGGCTCTCTCCTCCCTGAGAGCCCTGGAGACCCTGTCTTACCTCCTAGCATTGGGCAGGACAACGCCTGACACAGTGATGACCTTGAATGGGTGCAGCCCACCTGGGATGGAGGTGAAGTAAGGAATCGGCTGTTGGGAGGATGGGGACAGGTTAGCCAGTGAGAGCACCACTGCAGTGGCAAAGTTCCGTAACAATTGTTATGGATTTGGACATCAGGCAAATCTGAAACCATTCCTAAGAGTAGTATGACTTCCAGAAGTTTGGTTAAACACCAAAGGAAAACCTCCCAGTGTTCCCAAAGCAGGTGGTTTCACTCTCATGGAAGGAACTTGGGCCAGACACTAAAGCATTCTGGGGTGACAAGTGAAGTCCGTATGACTGGTTCACGCTTGAGGGACCATTTTCAGGTTGAAAGCTCCTTTCAACGCTCTCCTAATTTACCTGAATATTTTTAGATTTCAGCCGACAAAGGACTCTTTTTAATCATGCAAGTCAGAAGATCAGCCCAGCTGTCATTTACCTCCTCTGTCATAGAAAATGAGATCTCTGGTCATCACCACACACCACTTACATAATTTTGGCTGGAGTACATTGCAGGTGGTATTCCATAATTCTGAGGAGAAAGACCACAAAATTAAAACTGGGGACATATGTGGACATGTGCACACCTGGGTACCCTCACATTCTGGAGGGAACGCTCCAGTCTGAGGCTAAGATTGAGGGGCCCAGCCCTGGGGTTACATAGCTCCCCAGGGTTGTGCCATCGGCCTTCCCGGATCTTCCTGCATTCTCAGATCCCATCACCTGCCTCTCAGCCCCTTCAGGCAGTCCCTGCTCACTGCAACCTCCCCATATGCACTGAGTGACGCCACAGGGGCCCATCCTCAGGATGTGGGGCTGGAATCCCCATATCCGGAAGCTGAGGCCACTGTGCTCCCCTCATGGCAACAGGACCATTTTCTGGGCTGCTCCGTAGGGGACTTGCCTCTTTGACGACTGTTCTAGAATCTCTGCTGTCCCAAGGAGAGCTCTAGCTGCACCTCTCCTGAGTAGAATCGCTAAGCCACTTTCTTCCAACTATGGGGTTCGAGGGAATTCTTTTCATGTTGAAGAAGGAAGACACGGGCTTGTGAGGGGAGCAGAATTTTCAAACGTACAGAAAACACCTGTCCTGGGGCACCCTATGTGGTGGGTTTAGTCTGGAAGTAGTTTTACAACTTCTCAACCAGCGCGAAGACCACCACCTGTCACCAGAGGGCGCCATACGCACGTACGTCTAGACAATCTTGAATTACAATCACTGGCCAGGCAATTTGCTTGCCTGAGCCTGACAAGTTCCCAGTAGGATTGGGATAGGCAGAGGTGTTTTGGGTGGTGGGTGAGGCAGGGAAAGGCTAGGGTTCTAGGGAAGAAAGAGGGCAGTATCTGTGGCCTCAAGTCCATTTTCTAGGAATTTCTAGGAAATTTCTTTCCCTGCAGCCCCATCTTCAAAGGCTGGAAAGGAGACCGTGTGGCTTCCTTGTCATGTGGTTTGAACCATTTAGGTGGTTTCCTGTGTCCCTGGGGCCAACCAGCCAAACACACCTGCAGCCCCTGCTCCCACCATCACAGGGTCAGGCACTCTGGGAGCTCTTGCTACAGCGCCCCCCACCGAGGGCCCTGAGGTTCTGCCTCTGTGTGCATGGCTGTTCCATCGGGTGGTTTGTACCCCCCACTGGGACGGTCATGGGTGATCACTCGGCAATAAGACATAGGGATTACGCCCTGTCCTGAATATGTTAACCCACAGGAGAATCTGCAAGGAAAACCAGAGATAACAGCAAGACACTTACCAGCGGGCCTGAGTAGGTAGGTTGGATGTGCTGATGCTGAAAGCAGTGAGAATCAACATGATGAATTGTTTGCTGGCCTTTGCCACACAAAGGTGACACTGCTGAGCTCAGGTGGGGCTCTTGTGGTTAGAAATGTCTCCCTAGACACGTTTGTCTGTTTCCTTCTCCCAGCAACCTTTCCTAAGCCTAGGGCACCCCTGTTGTGAGCCCCTTAAGGGTTAGGAGATGGGACAATTCTGATTTCTCAGACCATCTTTCCTTTCTGAGCCCTCAGAGGCGAGAGCACTACTGCCAGAGACCCATCCCACCCACCAGGTGAAGACCAGCATTTCCTAAAGGCCAGAGGCCTTGCGGGGTGCCAAGCACAGGGCTCAAGTGGCTTCTGATGTGGAGGAATCTCCTAGGCAGGAACGATCCCCAGAGGGGTAGCACTGAGCGGAGGAGTGCAGTGTGGTTAGAGGTCCATCGGGGGCAAGGTGGGCAAAGGGTGGCAAAGCGTGGTGGCCCGAGAGGGCCTAGAGCGAGCGGCAAGTCTGCGTGAGCTTTGCTGGGTGCAGTGAGGCCTGGCAGTGAGTTTCGAGGAGCCTGGGAACCACTTTGGCACGTCTCACAGGGGAGATGGAGCTTTACTGGGGCTCTAAAGATTTTTGAGCAGGGAGATGATACGAGGCAATGTGTTTCCAGGAAGGTGACTGCATGGGGGTAGGAGGAAGTGGACCATGGGTGGCCCGGCGAGGAGTCTCGGTGAGGTGGCACAGTGGCCAAAGTGGTGGTTCCAGGGAGGGGGGACACTGATGCACTAGGAAACAGGAAGGGGTTGGAGGGGTCGGGGGTGGTCTTCAGGACCTCAGCTTCTGGAGGCCTGGTGGGTGCAGACAGGGACACCTTGCATATTAGGATGACGGGCTTGCTGCCTGGACCAGACTCTCGTCCCTCTGTTCTTCCTGCTAAAGGCTCAGCCTCCGGGCCCCGTGTTAAACTCACTCTCGGCCTGTGGCCCCTGGATTTCTGCGAGAAGTAGACAGGCCAGGAGAACTGTGGCACAGCGCAGGCAGGCTGGACGTTCTGTTAAAACAAAGCGTTGGGGTAATGGAAGAGTGGAGCCCAGGAGGAGCAGAGGGCAGTGCTGGGCAGGAGTAAGTGGGGGTGGGGTGGACAGCAATAGGTGGGGTGCGTGCTGAATAGCCTGTGGAGGGGTTAGGCCCAGTTAGTAAAGGCGGGGTGGCAGGGTTCCTCCCTCCCCACCCCTGCAGGAGAGGATTGAGAAGGGAGGATCCCCAAAGGGAGAGGCACTTGTGTTTGCTGAGAGTCTATGATAGGCCCAGTAGCCCTATTCATCCTATTTCTCTCATAACATCGCCACACCTTTTGGATTTAAAAATTGTAAGACAGAAAGTAGGTTCAACAAGCCCTGGGGTGGGCCCTGGGGACTATGTTGTGTCATCTGATGCACACTGTAAGGTGGAACCACACGACCCACTGGTCATGGTGGTGCCCATTCTGCAGATGAGAAAATCAAGGCTGGGAAGGTGAAGTTGTTCCTTGAGGATCCCACACATGGTGGGAATGGCAGATTTGGGAATTTGAACTGAATTTCATTTGGATCCCAAGTTTGGGTTCTTTCTGGAATCACCTGATCTTTAACTAAGGGTAGAAAAAGAGAGTGCCAGAGAGTAGTGACTAAGGAGACCAGGACCAAAGCAAATGTTCTGGGGGAGGAACAAAATGACAGGAGGGCGGTCAATCACCAGGCCAGAAGAACCAGAGTATCCCCAACACCAGGGAAGAGATTGGCTGGAACCTTTGGGCCCACCCTACAGGGCCTACGCACTGGCAGGCTGGGCCCCGCATCCCAGCCTCTGGGACAACGTGGGTGACAGATGTTCAGCCTGACCTGAAAGCTGATGTTGAACAGCTGCACAGGGCCGATGACAGAGATGGTGTCCGCAAGATGGAAAGGCATTCGGTGTACATACTGCACGAAGACTGACTTGTTCACCATCACCTGCCAAAGGGGAGTGCCGTTGGGGAGGAGCCCCGGGCAGGGCAGGAGCATACCTTACTGCTTGCTGAGGACTTGGTGTCCACACCTCGCACTGGGCGGGTGTGTGGATCACCATGCACCCAATCCAAATCTCTACTTGGCCCCAGGTGTTGGCTTTTAGCTCTTAGGGCTGTTTGCTCATTTCAGGGGGTCTGTCTTGCAAATCATAGCTCACCTGGATAAGATTTCAATACGGATAAAGTGCTCACAGAGAGCAGAGAAGGGGGACTGTTTGTTTCACACGGAGTGCACGGGAAACACCATGTCACACACGTAAGGCTAGACATGGACACACTCACCCTCATGGTCCCCAAGCCTGGAGACACTACCCTGCCTGCAAAGGTAGTCTGCAGTGGTTTATAAAACCATGCTCTTAGTAGAACCTGGGAAGGACTAGAATAAGTTTTCCAGAGACTAAATGTTACCAGGAATCCCCAGCGGAGGGATGGCTACACACAGGAATGGAAATAACCTCAACTTTAAAGAGATACAAGGGCCAAAAGCAACATCATCACGCCTCTAGTTCTTATATGCACAACAAAAGAAGCAGTGGGAATAGTTGTATGCTAGTGAAAGTGTGTAAAGAGGCTACCTGGCCACGAGTGACACACTTACCAAGCAACAGTCTTATTGCCTGTGCAGTGGTGTGGCTTTGGCCTGATCTCAATGAATGTGCCTATTTAAAGACCTTTCACCAAGCCCAATAAGGCTGGAGGTGGCTTGGAGAGGGCACGAGAAGGGTTGTCCCTGCTCACCTTGAACTCCGATCTCTGCACCAGGAAGCAGAGCTCAAAGGCTTTGCCCTTCTGGAAAGGCATCTCAATCTTCCTCTCCTCTGGCCCCCACTTTCCTCTCTGCTTTGTGTTGCAAACGACATACCCCCCATTTTCAAACCGGGGGTTGAAGTGGAAGACAATGTCGTCGTCATTGAAGCCGATTTGGAAGTTCACAGAGAACCTAAGCAGAGGGAAATCAGATGACTTCAGCAGCGAGCACTGTCACCAGTGGCGGAATGGGGGTGTCTACCTTGCACAAAACCTGCGTGGTGGCAACTTGCTTCTTGGCATCCTTAGTGTCCACCTAACTTGGACCTAATGTATTTTTGTGCACTGACTGTATTTTGCTCCCTCTAGTGAGATTTTCTAAAAACGTAAGCAAAAAATAGGTTGGAAAAAGTGCTAGCACAGCCACAAGAAGCAGATTGAATTTGAAGATGGACGCTGTGAAGTCTGCCCTCAGGAGAGACAGCCATCAGCGCCATGGGAGCGCTCATTAGAGGTCAAAAAGATTGCAAGCCAGCCTCTACCTGCTCAGTGGGAAAATAAAAGAATAAACATAAAATCATGTGAAACGGGCGACAGTCTACCTACAATGACAGTGTCTGCCTGCAGGGAGAAGCAAAAATAAATATTAGCTCGCCAGGCAACTCTGTGTAGTAGTTGGCAAAGGTCAACCGTGTTACCAGGCAACTCTCATAGTGTGCAAAGTTCAGCCCTGTCGCACTGCGAGGCCTCTGAAATACCTGCTTTTCCTCCTCAGATTGTGAGCAGGCTGGGAACGGGGGTTGGCTTGGCTCGGTGGTTACTAATGGATGAGTCTGGGGGAAAATCGGTGCCATGTTTATACCTGTTTATTGTGGAGTGAAGAATGGTCCCCTGGACAGTGATCTGAAGTCCCTCGTGGAGACCTCCTTGGATCATCCCAGAAAAAGGAACGGCCTTCAGGGAGAGGATGTGGGAATGTCAGTTGGTTGGCATTTGCCTGTTCCTGCTCCTGTGTCCCAGTTCTGGATCCTTCCCTCAGGCCCCCCACAGGTAGTATCTCTCTCCATCCTGGACCCCATCTGCGGCCTCTCTTGTAGGTCTCTTTCTGGGCCTTCTTGAAGGTGTCATCAAATGGGTTACACTGGGTGGGCACTGCTTTAAAGTCAGGCCAGCTGAGTTGGAATCCCACCTCGGCTCTGGACCAGGGGCTCGGGAAAGCTTGCCTACTGTCTTTTTGCTCCAGTTTTCTCACCTCTGAGGTAGGGATAGCCTCCCTGCTAAACGGGCTTGTTCAATAATTGACAAAAAGTTTGTGGAAGAGGCTGGCACATAATAGACACCTCTCTGCTGCCTGCATCCCTTCCTGGTCTTGTTCTTTCTAAGCAAAATTTCCAAACTGATCACTTCCCCAGCTCCAAAGCTTAACCTCTGCAATGCCTTTTAAACAGGGAGCCTCTGCAACTAGCATTAAAGTCCAATTGTGTCTCCTAGGCGATTTTGACACTTTGCTTGGGGTTGTTTATGTCTTCTCTCACATGCCCTTTGGGTGGTTTGCTGCACAAATTAAATGCTGGGCTGGGGATTGTAGCTCTGTGGTAGAGCACTTGTCTAATGTGTTTGATTCCCAGTACCACACCGAAGAAATAATAAATGGAAAAATGGCTCTGGGAGCCAGGCAGGTGACATTTTTGGTGAGATGGCCAGGTAAGACACACCAGGGAGCAGTGGGCAATTATAAAATGCTCATCAGAACCTTTTGTGCTGTCACAAGAGGCCACGCTTCTAACACACACACTGGTGGGCGGCCTGCAGCCTTTCCTGATGCACACATGCATTGAGTGTAAGAACGGAAAGCAGGGTGCCATGGGGTTAGTGCTGTAGGTGCAGAGACAGCATTGCTGAAGAAATCTGGGGATCGAGGAAGAATGCATGAGGACAGATCAAGGGGCTGGGATTGGATAGGTTAATCTCCGATCAAAAGCAAAAAGTCTAAAAGTCCACCAATCGGGAAAAGCTAACATAATAAATTCTTCTATTTCTATACAAAAGAGGCAGGGTAGCCTTTAAAGGCAAAGCAACTAGGTTGGAGTGTGGCTTGGGAGAGCACTTGCCTGGCACGTGTGAGATCCTGGCGTCTGTCCTCAGTCTAGCAGAAAAGCGAGAGAGGAAAAAGGCACACAGGATATTGAGATGGTGTAAGGCTATTTGTGTAAAAAAAATTGGTGGAAGAGGCTGGACACATGCACCTGCTCACTTACAGATTAACTCTCTGTAGAGGAATTAATCAGAACCTGAAATAGTGGTGGCCTGTGAGTACCAGGCTGGAGGCTGAATGACATGCCTACCCGTGGCTGGAACAGTTCATTCTCCTCTCTGAAACTGTGAGTGTGTCAATGGTGCAAGGATCTTTGCTGGTGTGGTTAATGGTTTGGAGCTGAGGAAATGAGTCACCACCACACTGAGGCCCAGCCGCATCCTGTGTACTCTCAATGACCTTTGTTAGGAGGCGTGAGAAGATCAGGGTCACAAGTAGGAGGTGTGAAAATGGAAGAAGCTGCTCTTTTAAAATTTCTTATTGTTTTTTTTTTTGTGGTTGAGGATCACGTCCTGGGCCTGGCCCACGCCAAGCAGGCATTCTGTCATGAGCTGCACACCCAGCCCCAAGAGCCTGCTGGATTTAGGGACGAGGGAGGAGATAGGAACCAGGACTTGCAGGATCTTCAAGAAGGTAGAAAGGCAAGGAAAGGGATTTTTTGACATCTTCTATTTTCCTAATCGTGTAAAGGATCAAATCCAGGGACTTCTAGGCGTCTGCTTTACCACTGAGCTGCACTCAACCTTTGAATACTTGGATTTGAGACTTCTGATCTTCAGAACTATAAGATAACAGACTTACTGTTTGAAGCCTCGCTGAAAGGCTGCGACACATTTGGGGGTGTGCAGGCCAGTGAGGGATCTCAGTTTGTCCTGGTTATGGTCCCACAGGAATTGGCTCCTGTGACAGCTCTCTGTGCTAGCAGTTCTGATGTTGGACACATCCCAGTCTCCTCTGGTCAGTGACACAATAACATTTCCCCGAGAGTACTCAAGAAAGCCCCTGGCTGGAGCTCAGTACTGCAGCTATTTTTATCAGCACGAACCAACTCCTCACTGGCTCAGATCTTGTTCCCTGCTCATGAGTGTGCCTCGAGGGTGGGTCATTTTTCTTCCCTTCCTGTCTGGCGGTTCAGTAAGCCGAACTGAACCTTCAGGCCAGAGTGCAGAAGACTTCTGCTGAGCCAGAGTCACTGGAGGGCACCTCATCCAGGCACTGGTGGTGGGGACCTCAGCCTGGCTGGCCAAGGTGCCCACAGTGCATGGCTTTTAGTCAAAGGGCCCTGCCACCCTGAAGGTTCTGAAGCCCTGATGGTGGACAACCTTTTATGCCCGTGTTATCTATCACCTTTATCCTAATAACAATTTTTGCCATTGTCACAGCCACTTTTTCAGAAGAGGAAACGGAACCATAGAAAGGCTCATAACTTGCCCAAAGCCACACAGCTGCTCAGGGACAGAGCTGGCATTTGAATCCCTGAAGTCGTGCTTTCAATCCCACAAGGCTGCCTCATGATACTGTACAGGACACTCTTATTTCTGGCCTACCCAGGTAGCAGTGGAAGCCATGTGCCGAAGCCAGGCACTCTTTGTGGGTGTAATTCCTCAGCATTTCTTCAGTCAAAGACCTCCAGCCCAGGTGACATTTGGGAGATTGTGTGACTCTGGCTACCCAAGACCAGTGGGTCACCCAGCAAGGCCTTTGCACCTTCCTCTGCAGGGAGAGCCCTGCTCCCAGCCTCATTTTGGAGACAGCATCTCTGCAGACAGCCAGGGCACACCTTTGCCTCATGAACTCCAACTCACCCTTCAGAGCATACATACCTCCTCAGAGACCTTCTTTGCTGCCTCCCAATTCCTCATAATGCTCAACATTCCCAGAGCACAGACAGCGTGCCAGATACTATTCAGACATGCTAGATATGCTACCTCATGGGATCCCTAGCCTGGCTTCCGGGATAGGCTCAAGGATTATGCCCGTCTTATAGATGTGGAAACTGACGCCCAAAGAAGGGAAGGTAACCTGCCTACAGCCTATCAACTAGTGAATGGCTGAACCCTGGAGGCTATCTCCAGGGAAAAGGCCACAAATGCTATGCATGTGGGTTCTTTTCTTCCCAAAGACTGCTTACTCATGTCCTCGTCATACAAAAGCCCCCCCCGGCACACACACTGAGGATGGAGCAGGCACCCAGAGCCAGCGCAGTTAACGAATGTCAGACATGCAAACTGCAGTGATTAACATGTCTCCATCCAGGAGGTTTTCATGGAGGTGACTACCATGAAACAAAAGCTGCGTTCAGATGAGCGCCTCTGACGTTTCCAACCCTCTCTGGGCTCTCTTTGGGCTCCCCGTATCCCCACCAGCCCCTGCCACCCAATTGTTTCCTCAGAGGCCCACAGCAGTTTCCCCTGGCTGAGCTGCCAGTGCAAGTCAGGCCAGCTCCGAACTCACCGGACTTATGTAGGGTGGTTGATGATAAGAGAAAGCCATCTTGCCACAGCTTCTGTGGCCACTGCTGCCTTTAATCGAACTGAACTCTCTCTGCACAGAGCTGGGTTTTTCCAGGAAACTGAAACTAAATCAATTTGGCAGCTATTCAACAAGGAGGAGCCAGGGGGAAGGAAGTGGACCTGGGGAGAGAGGAATATATAAAAGAATTGAGGTGAAGACTGTGGGTGGTGATCGGGGAACCGGAAATGAGCATACCCAGCTCTGTGATCTTTCTCTTCGTTTTTCCCCTTTGTAGCAGCTAGAGACCGAATCCTATTGGGTCCATGAAGATGCAAAGTGAGATGGCAGTGAGGCTGTAGACTGCACTGCCCAGAGTGTGTGCTGGGCTTCCTAAGCACTGTCCATGCCCCAGTGCAGGGTGCCCAGCCTAGGCAGGGACAGCGCGGGGAGGGCTGCTTCCACCCTCCTATACACAGAAAAATGGGTCCCAGAGAGCACAAGGGAGATGGCCAAGGTCACACAGCTTGGATGACTTGACAAGACTTTGGCTCTCCAGAAAGTGTTTCTTCCTTTTAGTATATCTATTCCTCATTCCAAAACCTGATCACATAGGGAGAACAGTTTTGCAAGAAGCATACTAAACTGGAGATTTTTATTCTGGAGTAGAATGTTCTCCAGGAACTTACAATCCTCGCTCCATGAATTTATCTCTTCCCTTTTTCCTGGGCTTCAGCGTGGGGAGAGAAGTTGTGGGAACCATTCTCCAGGGAGGTAATGGGAAACAACATTAGAAATAGACTTTAGTTGACTTTAGCACAAAGGGAAGGAAAACCATTCTCTTTCACAGAAAGAGCAGGATAGACCTCAGACAATAAGGTTACCTGAGGTCAGTCAGGTCCCTGCAGTGATTGAGGGGGAGGCCAGATCAGCAAGCTACTGGGAGCTGTTAAGTATTGCTATTATCTTGAGATAATAGAAGATATGGTATTGCAAACCTGGTTCCCAGTACAGAGGTGCTAAGGAATGTAGTTAATGTAGATGATCAGAGGGCACCAAGCCTCAAGATGGACCTGCACTGCCACTTGCATCCTTCCCTGCCCTTCCACCTTTGGACCTTCCTCATAACTGATGCAGCAGAAAGGCTGTGGCCAGGTACTGGTGTCTTGGTATTACTCTTCACAGACTTCAAATAGTGAGAAATCAAATTGTGTTATTTATGTGTGACAGAAAATGACTCCCCAAGTCAGTGTACTTCAGTCTGTTAGTTGCCCAGGTATCTGTTCCTATTGCAGTTCCTGTTACTTCTGTCTCCTAGAAACAGCAGTCACTTGTGATGCACAGTTGGTACTATGATGCATATTTTAAGAACCAGTCAAAGACAGCTAAGTACTCTACCTGTGTACTTCCCTTTTCAGTCTCATAAACTCTCCCTCCCTGAGCCTTTGGGATCTGCTATTTTGGGAATGATCCTGACCAGTGCCCATTGATGTAAACAAATCTGCCTCCAAATCTTGGGTGTTGTTTCAGTGTTTCTCTTTGGCATTGTATTTGGTGCACTGGCTGGGAAGACCAACCATGCTGACCTCATTGGTCACAGTCATGGCCCTTGCAGATGGAGCGAGGACCTCTTCAGGTCCCAGTGGGAAGGTGCACCCTTGAGATTTCTCAAATCCCCTCACCCTTCTCAAATCCTATCACCCTGCTTGAACGGCTCAGATCAGCCCCCAAAGGAACAGACACAGTCTGTCTCTCTACCTGTGTCCCTGCCTGACTTCAGCAAGACCCGCAGGAGCACCCCAGTTAGTCTGTCAGTCAGTCCTTCTTGGCTTGAGCAGAAGGGAAGTCTGATGAACTTTTGTTAGTCAGGACCACCTTCGTGGAATGGGGGTTGGAATATTTAACCTCTGAGTGCCTGTTGAATGAATGTATGAGTGAGTGGAACAGACTGCATAAGCAATAGGCTGCCAGTCTGTGCACCAAACCTGGGAAGCACTGGTTGCGGTGGCTGACTGGGCCCTCACCTGTGGTTCTATGGTGATTGACATGGCATAATGGAGGCCTCACATCCTCCTTAGCTAAGTCACACCTAAGTCATATGTCATGTCCTACCTGTTGGTTCATTCCCGTGCCCATTCCTCAACAGAGTTGCAATCCCAGAGGTCTTATAGCTAACCAGTTATAGCAAATGAACATTACCCATATAGCCTCTTCTCACAAGTTTAAATATATTCATGCCTTTATAGATACCTTTGTAAGACCGGTGTCGCAAAGGAGACTCCAAGGGCCCCGCTCTCATGTAAGAACAAAGGGGTTTTTATTATTCCGTGCACACGGGGTCCTCCAAACAGGTGGAAATGGAGAAGCCCGAATTGGGGCAAGGCTGGTGTTTTTAAGGGGGAAAAAACTGCAATGTAAGCGTTTATTACAGAAGCCAATCACAGCAGTTAGAGCAGGACAGTCAGCAGTTTACCTATTTGTGGTTGGTCAGCTCATAAGGGATGACCAGCGGGTCAGAGTTAATTAACTGTCTTTGTTCTGCACAACTTATCTTTAAGACACCTGGCTTCTGTAGACTCGAGTCTGACATATTTTACAACCCTGATTAGCGTAATGGCAGTCTCTATCTCTGAGTTCGCTGGCACAGCACATCCCGAGAACATCACAGCCACAGATGGTTTTTTTTTTTTTTTTTTTATCTTCTTGCAGGGCTGAGTTAGGACTGAGTCACGAGGCCCAGTGCTGTTTCTAGCTGAGAAACAGCATCTTGTTTTTAACCTTTAAATTTCTGGTTCTTCACCTTCTTCCGTATGATCTGTTCTGCCTGTAATTCAGGCAAAGTCAACATGTCATACAGCATTGCTTTGCTAACTTAAGAGTGTCACAAACAATAAACCAATAAAATCTGATATTGGTCTTGCCTATATTAGTAAACACTTTCAGAGTTTTCTTAATAACTGGAATATAAAGCATGTTACAGGGATCCTCAGGGTTATAATTGAATACACTCATCTTACACTAAAATGTCAGCCAGCTAAACCAAAGAAAGGAGGAACACAAGTTCATATGTTTTAACTTTTCTGAGTCCTCTTTTGTGTGACCTACAAATGGATGTTTGGAATGGTCCAACATCACTTTTAAATTGGGGATGAGGACATTCTTGTGTTTCCACAGATAATCAAGAGACATTATGACCATCAGAGCTGTTCCATGGCCAGAATTCAACCCATTTGTGCAAAACTTGAATCTCTCTGCTGAGACCTCAGGCAATGAACCTGACAGTGCATTGTCCATTGTTTTGGGAAGGCCTGCAGTAGACCATTCATGGAGCTTCCTCCTAGTTAACAGTCAGGGTTTGGTTCAATTACATGAAAATCTTTTCCTTGCAATGCTTGCTCTCCTAGCAGCTACAGTATGTACTCTTGTGGTTGAGGGAGAAGAGTATTGGACCTACATTGCTAATCCACTCTTGCTTAGACCCCTTACATGGATGGATACTAAGCCTCCAGAGATGTTCTGTAGAGAGCAATAACCCTACATATACCATTCTCCCTGGTCCACAAATTTTAACGCATTTACAAGAACAGGTTAAGTTTAGTATTACCTTCAATCTTGTATACCCACCTTTATGTGTAACCCATCTACAGCAAAATTCCAACCATTGTATGTCAGCTGTGAATCAGACTTGGAAAGTACAACTGTCTAAATGTCAATTTGGCTCATTAATCTTAAGTTCTACTCCCTCAGATGGTAACCTTGTAAGAGATTTTAAATCTGACATTCCTATTTGCATTCCAGAAGCTTATGCCCCTCATTTTGAGAAAGGTGATTTGGGCCTTTGGGAGTCTTGCAGGGACCTGTATAATAGATGGGCTATATGAAAATTTAATTATTCTTTTGTAGATTGGTTCTCCAGAGGATTCTCTTGACTGTACCATGACCTCAGAGGCCTTGTCCAATGTTTTGTGGTCAGGTAGAGGCTTCAATCCTCCCATCCCCAGACTCATTATCAGTGACATTATACAGAACTGATACAACAATTTATGGAAATCAGTTCTACCTTTTTTATGCTGGATGGCTGCAGACTGGACACCTGCAACCAGTAAGTGGAGAAAAAGTAACAGTAATATTCCAAGGTCTTAGGTATATAAACGTAAATTCATGTGTATATGATCCTCATGTACTGTTAATAAGGAAGATAGAGTGGCAAAAAATATATTCTCATGTACTAACTGTTATCTGACCCATTGAATCTTGCCTAAATACCTTTCTAATGACTCCACAGTAGTGATCATGGGCAGTATGCCTGCGGTTTGCCTTCCCCAATCTGACAGAGCTTTGGTGTCATTCACCTACTTCCTTTTTGGTAGATATCTTAAGAGATTTGATAGTGAGAACAAGAGAGTGATTGGATTAATTATAGCAAGGATAATCTCACTAGTGCTTTTGACGGCCAGCACAGCTATTGGCCCTGTGGCATTCTCTCACTCAGTACAGACAATGGGACAAGAATTGCTGCTGAAAGCTGAAATTCAGCAAGAAATTGATATAAAATTGCCAACCTAAGTAAGTATCTTAAAGGTGTACATCCCTTTGATAGGGGATCAAATTGAAAGTTAGCAATTGCAACAAGGATTAAAATGTCAGTAAATATGATTTGCTTTTGTATCACTCCTTTACCATATGATAAAATTCTGCATCTTTGAGGAATTATCAAAAGACATACATGAAAGAGTTTTGCCCTAGAATAAATTACAGGACATTATAGAGGTGGTAGGTCAAACTGGGGATGTTTACCTGAGGCACTTCCTCCTTCCCCTATTTATTACAACTTCCTTGTTCCTTTCCCAGTGCACGCAAAGAAAATTTCAATCAGCTCCTCATGCTTCAGCAATGACTATCCTAAGCACCACTTCCGGTCAAAGGTTACATGTACTCCAAACTCCCATATCCAGGCAGAGGAGAAAGCCAGACCACTGTTGGTTGTGGGCTCCTCTCCACATCCTTGGAATAAAGGCCACTTTTACTTTTTCTATATTGTACTCCTTTATTGCACCAAAAAACTCTTAACAGTATATAAGGAGTAATCCATCAAAATATTACTATGGGTACAGATACTTTTCACAGAAAAGTGCTGTCCATGTTACAACAGCCACATTTGATGCTCTGATTAATTGGGATAAGTTGGCTGATGCTATAGAACAATTGAATCCAGTTGCATATCTCAAGGCTCACTTTCTGTTTCATATTGGAATTAGTGTGCTCATTCTCTTGTTTATAATTCTTCTCATTGGAGTGTGACATAGAGAATTCGCAAACCAGCAAAAATTAGAGGCCGTATAGCCACAATTAACTATGCTCCAGCTTCTTCAGAACAAAGAAAGGGGGACTGTGGAGGGTAACCTGGACAACTCTTCTTGACAAAAGAGCAATAATCTCAGCTTTGGCTAAACCAGGTCCTATTTCTGTGTATTGATATGCACGAAGCTGTCAGGACTTTTCCTTATCCCCTCAGTTGACTGTAAGCAACACAAATCTATCTAGATGAAGTGCTGACTTTGAAGCAAGGTGACAGGTCACTATTGCCCCGTCCCACAGCTGCCCAATAAATGTGTGAACTGGGTTGGAAGGAGAGTCATCCTCCACGCTGTTGGCTGGAATTAAGCCAGCTGGAGATAAGAAGCTTTAAATCTTATGGCATAAAAGGTTACACATCAAACTAAAGCACCAACTCCGAAACTTTAGCTACTGCTTCAAATTGTGTTATACAGATTACTCTTTCTGCATATCCTTCTCTCTCTGCATTTTGCTTCTTACCTAGCCCCAGCTCATGGCATTCAACTACTTCCTAGCACAACTACAGTCACTCTTCTCTGAACCATTAATAAATAAATTAATTAATTAATAAAACCTGGGTTCATCCCTGGGTGGAGGCCTTTGATCATCAGCCATCACTCTAGCTAGATTTAAGAGCCCCTGGGCTCCTCACAACTACAAACATACCTTAGTGTTATTATTTTCACTGTGGGTTGCACTGGAAGTGGTAGATCAGAATTAGCTTATTGGAATTCCAATAACTGTTTCAGGGTATTATAAATACAAACTTGTCGGAATGCAACCATGACTAAGAAGGCACTGTTATGAGGTACTGTCTGTGCACATTAGGACAGTGCCCAGAGGAAGGAAAAGAAAGGAACGAAAAAGAAAGGAAACGAAAGATAATCCTTGTTCGTGGAGAGGAAGAACAAACATTGTGAAAATGGTCATACTCCCAAAATAATTATGAAGATTTAATGCAATCCCAATCAAAATACCATTAGCATACCTCACAGATCTAGAAAAAACATTTCTAAAATTCATCTGGAACCAGGAGAAACCTAGAATAGCAAAGACAATTCTGAGCAACAAAGGCAAGGCAGGAAGCATCACAATCCTTGACTTGAAATTATATTACAAAGATAGTGTTATAAAATCAGTATGGTATTGGCAAAAAATAAAACAAAACAAAGAGAAAAAACCCACCATCATCACCACCACCACAAACAAAAAGACCCTGAGGCTCAGTGGAACCGGAGATGTAGACACAATTACAAACATACTCAGCCACCTGATCTTTGACAAAGGGGCTAAACATGTTCACTGGAAGAAAGACAGACTCCTTAATAAATGATGCTCAAAAAACTGGCTTTCCACATGCTGAAGAATAAAACTAGACCCATGTCTATCACCATACACTAAACTAAAGTCAAAATGGGTCAGAGATCTAAATATTAAAACCAAAACACTATATGTACTGGAGGACAAAGTAGGTAGAGATTTTGAAGACACAGAGGTAGGCAGAGAGTTTGTGAACAAAGCACTACAGGCAAAGGAGAAATGGATACCAAGAGGCTGACAGGACCCGAACCTCAGTCCCCTCACTGTGTGACCCGCAGGAGTTGCAGGGATCTCTAAGGGCAGGGTGTGGGAGGGGTCTTACCACCTGGCTTAGTCATTGTGAGCACTCAGCACACAGTGACTGCACAAAGCTCGGTGTCTGCTGTCCCCTGGACTGCAATTCCAGGACAGCTGGCTCCCAAGGAATTTTTTTTTGGAGGGAGTAAAATACAACAGAACAAGACAAAATAAAGCCAATTGAGACAATGCAGTGAAATTGGTACAGAACTTCAGAGCAGGTTACCAGGATCACAGTATTAGGTGCCATAGTATATCTTGTTATTGTCACAATAGTTGTCCATTCAATTAGCTATAGCCAAATTACACAAAAACCAGAACAATATAAAACCTATCAAAACAGAATATTGAATAGAACAAAACAATCAGAAAAAAGCCAAACAGTGATAACAGTATTTCCTTCAAAGAGATGGTAGAAGGAAATCTCCCTATTTGCTATATTGCATATGGCCAACCTCGCAAGAGATGCTCAGACCTCTGGCTCCAGTTGCTAACAGGGGAGGGGGTGCAGTGAGGGGGGTGGGGTGGCATGGGATGTTTGATTCTCAGCCCGCACACTGGTAGGCTCACAGGAGACACTGACTGGTTCTGTTCCAGGCTCACTCACAGCTCACTCCAGCCATGGCTGCTTACCAGGAAGGCCGGCGGGTTGCTTTCTTGCTCAGTTCCCTAAGTTACAACATGGCTGGATCTCGGAAGACGCTGACTGATTGTCTTCCTGGTTTGCCCACAGCTTGCTCAGGTCAAGGCTGCTCACCAGGAAAGGTGGGTGGGGTTGCTTTTCCTGAGGAATTTTGGCACTGACCCTAGGCTCCTGTGACTTCTTTCTCTGCAACTTGATGAGCTTGGACTTCAAGAATTATAGCCTGTGGGCAGCCTGTGACATTGTGATTTCCAGGGTGGATGTTGAATTCCACCTCCACCCACTTTCAGAATGGGTTTTGACTTGTGTCACTCACTTCTGAAGTTTCTGGGCTGGGAGGTGGAGCTGCATGAGAGGCAACTCCTGTAGGCTGCTCACCTAATCATCGCTGAGGACAACAGAGAGTCCCCTGTCCCCAACTCTGTACTCAGTGTGTGATGATCCTGGGAGCCGACGCTGACAGGGAGGAGGTGCCAGAACCTGGGTCCTGCACCTCAACCCTGCTCCTCCTGTGCAGGCAGGCTTGGGCCTTCTGTAAAGATTAAGGGAGACAGATCCCGAGTCATGGAGGGAGGGGACTGGCATTTGTCTTATTTTTTTTCCATTTGTCTTATTTTTGATCTCAATTCTATGGCTGATTATAGCTAGGGATGATTATGATGACAACTGCCAGGAGGAGGCTGGAGGGCAGCTGCCACACTGGATTTTAGTTGATGAAATCTACTGGGCACTGAGGTTACTCAACAGGATCAGCTCCTGTGGGCTGCATTAGTGGAGCTGGAGTGTCTAGAAACAGGGAGGTGAAAATCTCCCCTTCTCTGTGCTGTCGACCAGATTCTTTGGTATACAGGGTCTCCTTTGGGGCACCAACCAGGAGCCAAAAGAAGGCAGAGAGTGTGCCCAAGTGATGCCCAAGCGGCAGAGCAGTGCGAGGTGCTTTCCACAGGTTCTCTGGATCCAATAAAGAAAGGATGAGAGAAACGTATCACCTGCTCACAGAAGGGAGGGGGGAGGGCAAATGAGGTAGCAGAAGGAGGAGGGGCTGGAGCTTGGCTTTGGAGCCTGGCTCTCACATGGGCACCTGCCCTCCCTCCTAGATCATGCTCTGCTCCCTGGGAAGGGTGGGGACCAGGCTGTATAAGGGTTAGTTTGCTAAGCCCAGAGCTCTCTGGCCTTGTTGGGGAAGCTCATACTCACAGCCTCTAAGGCTCTGCCCAGATAAGGCTCTGCCCAGGAAGTTTGACTCTCACTGCAATTCAAGAGCAATAAACTGCCAGCATTAGCGATAAGATTGTCCTCTTAATGAACAAAACACTGTCTAGAGTATAGTTGTTCTTACCTTAAGGTGGGCTCATTTTGACACATTTTTGCTTCAGATGTGCCCTCAACTTTCTGTACATCCTTGAATTGTTAATGGTCAATAAATATGGATAGCCCAAAGAATTCTTTGTCATAGCTGCAAGAGTTTTGACCTTCCTGGACCCCAAACCATATCTCCTGTCTCTTATTTATCTAACCTTTCACCATACACTCACCATAAGAGACAGGGAGCCCAGCTCAGCCCCACATAGGAAAATACCATTTCCTCCACCTCACTCCACCCTCCGCGGGCCCTGCACACTGAAGAGAAGTGTCCCTTCCACTTCTACGGAGCAGTCTCTACTCAGAAAAGCTCCCACTCACACCCTGCCACCCTCTGGAATCAGCCCAGGATGAGAGCATGAG
Source organism: Cavia porcellus (assembly GCF_034190915.1). NCBI lineage: Eukaryota > Metazoa > Chordata > Mammalia > Rodentia > Caviidae > Cavia > Cavia porcellus. Next base: position 80,911,802 of record NW_026947489.1, read on the forward strand.
ACCAGGACTCTGAGCTGAGCTGTGCCACTCAGGGCATCCCTGTCTGCAGGAACAGAAAACAGGGCTCAGATAGGAGCCCAAAAGACTCTAGCAGTGCCCCTCTGAATCTGCGGCCCACAGCACAGTCACACTGGTGTCTCTTCTCTGTGACAGGCGATGCTGGGTTGTAGCGCAGGAGTCTGCTCACTTGAGTGCAGGGGTTAGCAGCTCAGATACCCTTGCTGGGTGCCATGACCCATGCAACCAGTGGGGGTGTGAAAGGGGAGGACAGAAGGTTAAAACTAAAGCAAAATAAACAAAGAAACAGCTTCCTAAAACAAAAAAACAAGACACATAGAAAAGAGCTAGGACAAGGTGGGATGAGACCTTTCTGATAGAGAGACAGCAACAACCCAGCACAGTCTACATCTTTATTTATATGAAGTAAAAGGCAGCGGGGGTGCAGTGGGGTGTGGAGTTCACCACAGGACTGAAACTGCAAGATCTCAGTGTTTTGCTGAGAACACTGACAGTGAGCATCCTCAGAGCTACGCATGCGGAAGCTAACAGGAAGGAGCACCAGGGCTGGACACCTGCTGGGCCCTCCTTGCTCTAGGCCCAACAGCTTGTTCACATGGCTGGCGTTTGGAGCTCTGTGTTTTGGGGCTTGGCCTTATTCTAGCCCCAGAAGTGTGGCCGATCTCCTACTCAGCCACCTCCCCAGCTGGATTGTGGGGGCCGACTCCCAGCGTTCCTGTGTTACTGCTGTGTGGCCTTGAGTAAGGTGCTTCACCTCACTGTGCTTTCATTTCTTCCCACATAGAGTGGGCATAATTAATGGTACCTCATTCATAAAGGAAACAGAATTAAATGTAAGGCAACCAGAAAGGTACAAAATCAACATGGAACACTCCCTGGGGCTTTCCTTAACAATAACAAAAACTTCCTGTGCACTTTCTCTCCCCATACACTCACAGTCCCAGCTTTCCCCGAGTGATATGAACTGCTTAAAGCCAGGTCCTCCCTGTGCTCCAGAGCCTGGAAGGGGCCCAGCACACAATGAGTGACTCTTTCTGTCACTGTATTTCTCAGACACTTCTGGTCTCTTGCCCCTTCTCAATGCCTGCTGTCCCCAATCAGGGTGTGAACATCAGTGGCTCTTATAATAAAAACATGTGGTAGAAGTGGCCCTGCACACTCCCAGAAGAGGTTGGAAAAACAAGTTACAAAATCCACTGCCCTCCACTCACAATGCTGCTGGAACCCAGCCACCGCACTAGCAGAGGCCACAGGCAAAGGTCACTCATGGTGTTGGTGTTCCAGCATGTTGGTGTTCCATACGTGGGCAAGTGAGCAAGGAGCCTGCCAAGGGTTTCCACCTCTACCCCAAACTCAAAATCAAACTCAAATCAGATTCCTGCCTCATTGTGTTGGATCCTGCCCTGCACAAGCATCCTGCCTTATCCTCAGCGGGCACCTTGGCTTTAGGGTTCCAAAAGGTCCTCTGATGTTGGCTTCTGCTGGTAGCTGCCTCTCCCTGTTACGGGAGACCACTCAGTGCCTGTGGGAGGGCCCCTGAGTGCTTTGCATTATATCAGCTCCTTTCTCTGGCCTGGCCACTCTGATGGGAGCTTGGCAAAGGCTGGGCTCCAGCAGTAAGTCCTGCTCCCACCAGTGGACTTTCTTTGCCTTCTAACTGAGGTCCCGTCTGCTTCTCCTCCACACCAAGTCTCCTTCCCGCTTCGCTCCCCTCCACATCAGTGTCCCATGCTGGTCAGGTAGAAGTTCTGCAGTTGGGAGGAAATGACCCAGATCCTGCCCTGTGCAGAAGGACAGGCCTGGGGTGCAGGTAGCTCAGCCTCAGAGGGTCTTGGGATTGGCCCCAGAAAGCCTGATCACCCCTGTTTTCCCTATTCCTGGTCCCTATGAAACCTCCCATGTGAGCCTTGGCCAAGGGAAAATGGTGAGAAGTCATTGCAAGAGCAGGAATAAGAATTTTTCAGAGACACTGCTGACTGTTCACAGTGGCACATACTGGTAATTTGCCCTCTTGGGAAGCTGAAGCAGGAGGATTCACAGTTCAAGTCTAGCGTGGGTAATGTGGCTACTTAGCAAGACCTTATTTCAAAATGAGAACCAAAATGGGATGAGGATGTGGATCAGGACAAAGGCTTTCTGGCTGTCAGAGGGTGGTATATCTGGAGCATGGCCATGCTCCTTCCTTTTAGTCCTGGGTGATGACAGACAGCTGACCCTGCAGGGGCCAGACTGCTTTAACTATGCTTCCGGGACTTCACTGAACAACACCAATGTTACATGACATCCTCATGTTTACTGTCTTTCTACCATACAGGACTTTTGTGTGTTTTTTGCCTTTGACCTTTAAAATTTTTGAAATGCCCTAGAAACTGATTTATGCTTAGGCTTCCATCCATTTTGTTGAAACTGATGATGTTTTTATTTTATTTATCTTTCAAATTTTTTTATTTTAAAGAGAAAAAACCTCAGAAAAATCAAGAAGCAAACAAACCAAAACCAAAACAAAAAACAAAACAACAAAAACAAAATAACAACAACAGTGATATAAGTTTTCAAAATAAGTTGATAGAAATTTACCAATAGTTGTTATATTGCATATTGTTATTTTCAAAATAGTTACTCAAGTTACCAGACACAGGTATAAAATAAAATAATAAAATGTATCTTGTCATTGTTTGGCATGACTAATGCCATCTTGTGCCCTGTGTTTGAACCAGAAGAGTGAAAAATTACTCAGGGTGCAAATCCCAGGAGAAAAGCAGAATGAGCTGCACCCATAAGAGAAAAATTAACCTGCTCCACAAAGAAGCAGGATACAGATGTCAACCTAAAATTAATATGATTCTAGCTGAATTGTTTACAACAGCATATCTTTTTGTGGTTTTCTGTTTTAAAAGTTCTGTAACTTTCCAGTTCAGGGCGACTTGGTGATACTGTGGAATAGGGGTCTTATGGGTGGCTGCTGAGCTGTGCTAACAAAATTTCAAATTTATCAGTTTGGTTGCTTGGATTCCTATACTGTGAACCCACTTCAGTATCAAAACATTGGATTTCAAAAACAAGACAGAAGGAAATCGACCACAGTTGCTATAATGCATATCATTACCTTCCAAATAGATGCTCAGACTACCAGCGTTAGGCCTGCAAAGTCAATCAAACAATTCAAGCTTTAAGTTGTATTTTTTACTTCAGCTGCTATCATCTCAGCCTGAGTTCCTCTGAATGAGCCAGATGCTGACTGGGGGTTGGGAGGGTGTTACTCCTCTTGTCTCCCAGGCCACATGCTAGCAGGCTCACAGGAAGGTGTGGGTTGCTTCTTGATTCTCCTCTCAGACCACATGGCTGCTGCTGGCTCACAGAAAAGCATGAGTTGAATCCTTGCTTTCCCTCTGGGCCTGCATGGCTGCTGCTAGCTCATGGTAAGGCATGGATGGCTTCTTGGCTCCCTTCGCAGCCCACATGGCAGCTATTGGTGCCTGGGAAGATGTGGGTTACTGCTTGATTCTCTTCTCGGCCTACATGTCTATCATTGGATCACAAGAAGGTGCGAGTTTGCTTCTTGGTTCCTCTCTTTGCCTGTACGGCTGCCTCTGGCTCACAGGAAGGTTGCCTTTTTGTTCCCTTCTCAGCCCATGTGGCTGCCTTCTGGCTCATGGGAAGGTGTGGGTTGGCTTTCTGGATTCCCTCCCAGCCCACATGGTTGCCACTGGCTACCAGAAGGTGCTAATTGGCTTCTTGGTTCCTTGGTCAGCCTGCATGAGTGCTGCTGGCTTATGGGAAAGTGTGAGTTGGCTTCTTGATTCTGCTCCTGGACCACATAGCTTCTTCTGGCTCCCAGGAAGTCATGGGTTGGCTTCTTGGTTCACCTCCCAGCCTGCACGGATGCTTCTGGCTCATGAGTAGGTGTGCGCTGACTTCCTGCCTAACCTCCCTGCCTGTGTGGCTGCTGCAGGCTCACAGGAAGATGTTGGTTGTTACTTGATTGTCCTCTTGGCCTGCATGGCTGCCATTGGCTCCTGGGAAGGCATGTACTGGCTTTGTGGCTTCCTTTCCACCCTGCACAGCTGCCACTGACTCACAGAAAAGCATGGGTTGCTTCTTGACTCTCCTCCTGGCCTACATGGCTACTACTGGCTTATGGGAAGGCATTGGTTGGTTTCTTGACTCTTCTGGACCCACATGGCTGCTCCTGGCTCACAGGAGCTTGGATTTGTTTTCTGAATTCTCTATTGTGTTCTATTGGTTTATAAGACTTTTTTCCTTTTTCCAGTACCATGCTGTTTTTATCACTGAACTTTGGAATGTAACTTGAAGTTTGGGATCATCATGCCCCTTGTCTTTCCCTTGTTGCCCAGAATTGTTTTTGTCATTATAGGTTTCTTCTTCTTCTTCTTCTTTCTTCTTCTTCTTCTTCTTCTTCTTCTTCTTCTTCTTCTTCTTCTTCTTCTTCTTCTTCTTCTTCTTCTTCTGTAGGTGCCTTCTTGTTCCATATGAATTTTAGGAATGCTTTCTCTAGTTCTGTGAGGATTGCCATTGGAATTTTGACTGGGATTGCATTAACTTGTATACCAGGTTTAGAAGTACAATCATATTGACTACACTGGTCTTGTCTATCTAGGATCAGGAGATGCTTCTGATATCCTCTTGGAGTTCCTTTTGTAGAGTTCTGCAGCTTTTAGAGTAGAGGTCTTTTACTTCCTTGGTTATATTAATTCTTAAGTATTGCATTGTCCTTGATGTTATTATGGAAGGTATTGTTTCCTTAATTTCTCTATCAATGGGGTACCAGAACACTTGAGTTTTGAGTGTTGACTTTGTGTCCTGCTGTGGGACTGGATTTGGTTATCAATTCTAGCAGTCTTTTGGTGGAGTTTTAGAGAATCATGTCATCTGCTAATAATGGTAATTCAACTTCTTCCTTTCCTATCCTTATCACTTTTGTTTCTTTTTTGTCTAATTGCTCCGCTAATGCTTTGACAACTATACTGAACAAGACTGGTGATTATGGGCATCCTTATCTTGTTCCTGAATTTAGAGGGAAATCTTTCAGCTTCTCTCCATTTATGATGACGTTGGCCATTGGTTTGTCATAAATGGTTTTCAAATCTGCTTTACAGTGATCATGAGTGAGTTTCATTACATTTTTCCTGTTTGCTTTTTCTTTGTATTTATTTTGCTAGAAATTGCCTTTATTTGTATTAGCATCATCTTTGATAGTTGTTTTCTGTTCATTTGTAAGAATTCTTTGTAAATAATTTAATTGGCCTTTAGCAATACGCATTTTGATTTTCATGCTTTTTAGCTATGTCTGTATACCTACATATGTGCATATAGTGTTTTTCACAAGACAGTGTATCATTTTTATGTTATAAAATTTGGTAGCTTTTCTTTTTTATCTTTTCTGTGGTGTGTTCCACTTAGAATGGCAATTTCTCTTTCTAAATTTTATTTTTAGATATAACATATTTTCTTCTAGTTATTTCGTTCTTTACTTTTAAAAATGTCAGAATGGGAACCTCTGTTCCATTTGACCTATGTTATCACTGGCTAGCATGTTTTGGTATGTTTGGGAGGGCATACTGGGGATCTGAATTAGGAGCTCTCTACCACAGAGCAACATCTTCAGTCCCTTGAATTTTGTTGCAAGTTGGTCTGCAAGTTGCCCAGACTGGTCTTGAATTTGGAACTGTGCTTCCTCAGCCTCTTGAGTAGCTGGCGTCACAAGCTTGTGAAACTGCACCAGATTGTTTTTTATAGCTGTGTTTCTCCTAGTGGTAAGGTGATTGATCATATTTTGAAAAGACAGTCAGTCTGGACTGCAGGAAACAGTGGCAGGAAGAGTGGGATTTTGGTAACAGCTTTGATGATCTGAGTTCTTTTAGAGCCTGGCCCTGTGCCTCCAAAATATCTCCCACTGCCTTGCTGAGTGCCAACACACTGGCCTCCTGCTTTCCATGTGGAGCCCACACAGGGTGTCAAGCACAAGCCTGGGGCCCTCGCTGGGGCTGCACTTGACAAGCTGTGACTTCCTGCCAAGCTGAAGGACAACGCTGAGCTGCTGCTTTCTGAAACTCAAAGGGACCTTTGAGTCCTTGCAATCTGGAAGATTTTTTTTTCTCTAACAGGATGTTATTGCAATATTGTCTACCCAGCATAAAATGCACAGGCCCTGCTTTCTGTGTGAGCTTTACACATTCAAGAGCCTGTGGGACAACCATTCCCACCAGGATCAGAACTTTTGCGGGGTTCACGAGACTCCTTTTTGGTCTTCCCAGTCAGTGACCCAGGGGTAACCAGAAATCAGACTTGAGCTTGCCCTCAATGAGAATGTAGTTTTCACAGTGCATGCTTGCTTATGGCTGGCTTCTTTCGCTAGACGCGACTCTCAGCCGTGTTGTTCTGAGCACTTCAACTCCTTTTGTAGCTGAGGGCTGCTCTGTTATGTGGGAACCACAGTTTCTGTCTGCTTTCCTCTTTGGTGAACACAACAGTTGTTTCCAGGTTGGGACTGTGATGCGACAGCTGTTCTGAACCCCTGTGTGTTTTCTTCCCTCTGGGTTCATAGCCAGGAATAGAAACACTGGGGCGATTTTCCTGAGAACATGGCGGACAGACAGCAGCAGCTACTCAAGGCTCTCTGAAAGGCTCGGCTCAGAGGCCAGGAATGATGCGGACTAAGGAGATACGAACCAGTAGAGATGTGCTCTGCTGACTCAGGAACGAACTGGGCTGAGAGAATCCAACTTAGAATACAGTCCTGGCGCTAAAATAGGAACAGAAAAATCTCGGTGTGGAGGCTCGACCCCGCGCCATTGGAAACCGCGGTTTGGATTTCCCACCGCCCGGCAGCTGGCTGCCTCCACAGCAGCTCGGCAAGGAGAGACGCGCAGAAGCTCAGGAACGGGAGTCTGCGAACGGAGTCGGAAACAGGACGGACAAGGAGGAAAACTGACTGGTGGCGAGGTGAGCGAGAAACTGACTCCCTACCACAGTTTGACTCCAGCGGAGGCTTTTCTGGGCTCGGGCAGTCCTGTAAGAGCAGGGCGCGGTGGCAACTCCAGCCGCACATTCCTCCCTTCTCGGACGGGATTGGTGAAAGGTGCCTGGCCTGAGTGACGCTGCTGGCGGACTCCCTAGGCTGGCCTAACCCAGATCCCAGAGCCTGACGGTGGCCCGGAGGAGCGACTGACTCCCGCGTAGGCTGCCTCCTCCGCAACTCCCTGGGGCGCAGCGGTGGGCGGGAACACCTAGCCAGCGCAATTTGATCAGGCTGTGGCTGACAGGCAGGGAAGCCGGGCCTCCTATGTAAGATTGCATTTTATAAGGAACAGAAAATATGGGGAAGGGAAGCAACAAAAAAGGCTCCTCGGCCCCCAATCCTGAGAATCAGGCAATAGTGGACACCGCACCAATATACATTAAGCGCCATATAGAGAGCCTCATAGACCAATTCAGGAATGAAGTTATCAATGACCTGAAGCTAGAAGTATGCAGAATAGTTAGAGAAATGCTAAGCACCACCCAGGAAAAAGCAGATGGTGGAATGGAAGAACAGAAAAAGAGGGGAGAATTGCTTGATGGAGAAAACAGAGAAAACATTGAGTATGTGAAGCAGGTTCAAAGGGACTATCAAGAAATTAAGAAGTCTATCCAAGACTGGCATAACAGCTTGAAAGAAACTAAGGACAGACTATCTGAATTGGAGGGCAGACTTGAAACATGGGAGAATGAAATGAAAAACTTCTTAAAAATAACAAAGAAACACACAGCAATAATACAAAGACAAGAAGATGATAAGAGGAGCCATAACTTAAGGATTAAGAACATAAAAGAAGAAGTAGGGACACAAACAAGTGAACTACAAAAGCTACTCACAGAAATAATCCAGGAGAATTTTCCTAATTTAGCAAAAGGTAAAGATACTCAGATGTATGAGGCATACAGGACCCCAGCTACCTACAACCCTAACAGAGAAACACCCAGGCATATAATAATAAAAATTCCAGAAATTCAATACAAGAACAGAATATTAAAAGCTGTAAGAGACAAGAAACACATCACTTACAAGGGAATACCCATCAGAATTACAGCAGATTTCTCTTCACAAACCATCAAATCACGAAGAGCATGGGGAGAAATAATTCAAGCTTTGAAAGATAATAATCTCCAGCCAAGATTGAGATATCCTGCACAACTGTCCCTGGAAATTGATGGAAAAATGAGGTGCTTCCAGGATAAAGAGGAACTGGGGGAATTTGCAACCACCAATTCAACCCTACAGAAAGTATTGCAGGATATTCTAAAAAAAGAAAAATACAAAGAACCCAGAAATAGTGGCGGGGAGGCCACAACGAATGGAGCAGAGAACAAAATGAAGAAGACAAACTGACAGCTACTGACAGAAAAAGAGCTCAACAGAAATGAGACAGAGAAGATTGGATGATAGGAACAGCTTTTTTTGGAGAAAATGACATCTTAATAGGTAATGCTGATTTAGTACCATCTTGTTTTGAAGTGTCATCTAGCTTTTGTTCTTCGGTTTCCAATGGTCTAAACAGGTTGTATCTTATTGGATTTTGTTATGTACGATAGTATAAGCAAAAACCTTTTAAAGACAAGGAGATTATACAGAGACCATTGTTCATTTTCTATTAGTCGATTCTAAATACTCTATAATGCTGTCATTCTCTTAAATGGTTTTACATTGTTTTGATATACTTAATGCTACAGTATATGAAGTTGTACTCAAGGACTTCAGGGAGGGAGTCAATATGGTAACTATTTTTGGGTCAGGATTATCTGGTGGTGAAACACTATTCTGCTTAAATGGTTATGTTTTGATCTGCCCTGTTTCGCTGTTATGCCCTCTTTTTTCTCAATCTCCACTCCATTATTTACTTTTTTATTTTTATCCATTTAATTAAAGGGAAAAATATAGCAGGATATAATATAGTAACCCACTTTGACTTTCTATTATCTCGATTTGAAGCCCTGTATTACTCTCACCATCTTGTTTTTGACTGAGGTTCCTCTATTCTGTTTTGCTGGATAGTATCAGGTTCGAAAGTTTAGGCATCAGCTGAGAAGATAATGAGATTCATTATAACGCCCATTCTCGTTGACTTTTATCTACTTTTGAAGACCTACAATATCTCCAATGTTTTGGTTTTGTCGGTTTTATTCTTTACGGTTTTGTTCAATTGTATAACAACTAATGATATAGGCAATTCTATTAGAAATAGCGGGAGGCATTATGGTAACCATTGTTGATCACCTTGTATTATGTTTTTATATTATCTATTATGTCCACCCTTTTGACTTGACCGATTCTGTTCTGTTATGTCACATTTGGTTTTACTCTCTTCCAAAAAAGCAATAAGAACCGTGGGAGCAATGAAACCCAAAATGTGTAATAGTCACTGTACAAAAGAGAGGAAAAGAAAGTGCTCTAAACTATATAACTGCATGTATATTTAAGTGTATAAGATAGAAAATGATATCACAGAGTTTTATTGGATCATTGAACAGAACTGTTTGCAGTATCATTGTTGGAATGTCCACTCTACAAGCTTTAATTTTGTGACTTGAACAATTATTTCTAAGATGGCAATATGTAATCCATTAACTAGTGATTTCCTACTGCGCATTTTTTTCTTCTGTAAATCTGTATAACTTGTACCCCTTCACTGTTTTTTTTTCTTTCTTTTCTTTTCTCCTTAAATAAAAAAAAAAAAGAAAAAAAAAAAGAAACACTGGGGCAGAGGAGAAGATACTTCACTGTACAGTCTAAGCAGCTCTAAGCTGTATCTTGGTTTCCTTTTGTCTCCACCTTTTCTTTTTTGTCTTTGTTTTCAAGAAACAGGGTCACTTCATGTTGTTCAGACTGATCTGAAGCTCCTGAATTTATACAAATTGTCTGCCTCAGTCCTGGAGATGTGGGACTGCAGACTTGCACCACCAACCCTGATTCTGAGATTTAGTACTGTGCATTCTACCCTCAACTGATACATGTTCTTTTTGTTCCAAATTACAAACAATTGGCAATTGCCTGCAAATGACATATAGTCCCTTGTACCTATCATGTTATAGGGTATTATGAGGTGTTTCCTTTCCTTTCCTCTCTTCTGCTCCAGCTGAGTTCTCTGCTCCTTAAAACCAATCCAATTCTGGTTGAACCAGGAACATAATGAGCATGGAGGGTGCAGAGGGGTCACATGGCCTCCAACTTGGGAGAATGGGCAAGAAGTTGCTCTTTGCAAATTCTAGCACCTCTACGCAGAGCACAAGAAGAAAATGACGTAAAAACATGTGTATGACGTAAAAACAAGAACACCTTGTTCTTCTCTTGCCTAGAAGACTCTTGCTCTGGTTCACTTTGTGGCACTATCACAGACTGCCACAGACCAGGTAAGGGTGTTGATTTTTCACTCTTCTGGAGGTCTAGAAGTCCAATGTGAAGGCACTGGGGCTTGGCCAGGGCCTTCCTGCTGCATCAGCCATGGAGGAAGGTGCAAGGTGGAAGGACAAATGAGGACACAAGAGAGAGCAAGAGCTCTTCTTTGAGTCTTGTACTCCTTTATTATTGGCATTAATACAAGAGAGGAGCCCTGGAGACCCCTCTGCCTCCACTCCAGGCCACTTCCTAGCCCCAGAGCACTGGGGACTAAGCCAGCAAGTCCTGCTCTTTGAGGCCATAGCAACTTTTGACAGCTCCTCCCTAGCTTGTGACTTGGTCTTCTCAGTTTCCTGCAGCAGCAGAGCCCTGAGTGACTTCAGTGAGCTTATTATCACCCCTCCCCTCCACCACCAGCCTATGCTACTCTTTCTCTTAAAGCCAGTGATTTCCCTACTATGATCTAAAGCAGATTAGTGGCACCTTTTTCTTTTTTTCAATTTTATTTAAAAGGAAAAAGAGAAAAAACAAAACAAAACAAAACAGTGTAAGGGTACAAGTAATACAGAACTACAACAACAACAACAACAACAAAAAACCAGTAAGAAATCACCAGTTAATAGATTACACATTATCGTCTTAGAGATAGTTGCTCAAGTCATAGGATCAAAGCATACAAAGTGAATATTCAAACAGAGAGACTGCAAACAGTTGTGTTCAATGATCCAACCAAAAACATTAATATGGTCAGCTATTTAACACCCCTAAACACACTTGCAATTGTATCCTTTAGAGCACTTTCTTCTCCTCTCTTTTTTACAATAAAATCCACATATTTTGGGTTTTAATACTCCATAGTTCTTATTACTTTTTTTTTTGGAAGAGAATAAAGTCAAATACGGCAAAACAAAGCTGTCAGTCAAAACCAAGGAGAGACATAGCACATGATGTAAAAACAGAGTACAAGGTTATCAACAGTGGTTACCATAATGCCTCTTGCTTCCTTAAAAAGAATTGTCTATCTCATTAGGTATTATAAAGTTGAACAAAACAGTAGAGAACAAGACCAATAAAACCTAAACCTTGTAAACATTACAGGACTTCAAAAGAAGATAATAGTCAAACCAGAATGGGCACCTTAGTGAATCTTATTGTCTTCAAAGTAGTTGCCTATACCCTCAAACTTGATACTATCATACAGAACAGAACAGAGTCTAATCAGTAAAAACAAGATAGGGGAACCATTACAGGACTTCAAATCAAGTTCTTAGGAAATAAAAAAGTTACTATAATATATCCTGCTAATTTTTTTGATTTTCCCCTTAATTAAAAAAATCATAAAAAATAACTAAATAATTTTTTTAATGAATAAGGGAGAGATTGAGATAAAGGAGGACATAGCAACATAACAATGCAGGTCAAAGCATGACAGTTTCAGCAACCTAGTGCTTCACCACCAAATAACCCGACTTAATAGTAGTTACCATAGTCTCTTTTTCTTTGAAATATTTGAATATAACTTCATATACTATAGCATCAAACATATCAAGTCAATGTAAAACTATTCAAGTGGATGAAAGCATTGTAGGGTATTTAGAACCAGCTAACAGAAAAACGAACAATGGTTTCTATATTATCTCTTTGCCTATAACAATGTTTGTTTATACTATCACATATAATAAAATCCAGCAAGATACATCATGATAAAACCAATGGAGACAGAAGAGCCATAGTTTGGTGGGGCTTCAAAACAAGATGATAGTAAATCAGCACTAGCTATGATGATGACTTGTTTTCTTCAAAATAGCTGTTCATTTCATCACAGGCAATAATATCAAGCGGCCCAGAATAAAGCCATTCAAATTAATAAGTGAAAACTTTATAAGGCTTCAAGGCCACATAATGGGGAATCATGATTACCACATACTTTTACATATTTGAATCATTTCTTACATTAGGGAAACTATTCGGTATTCACACATGCGAGATTGATTTATTTCACTTATGAGTATGGTCTCAAGCTGCGCCCATTTATTGATAAATATCTCAATGTGATCCTTCTTTATAGCTGAGTAGTACTCCATTGTATAGAAATACAACTTTTTGATTCACTCCTCAGTTGATGGACACTTGGGTTGTTTCCAAGATCTGGCGATTACAAATTGTGCTGCTATAAACATAGGTGCACATATATCACTGTGGTATGATGCTTTCAGTTCTTCTGGGAATATGCCTAGAAGTGGAATACTGGAACAAATGGGACTTCCAATCCAGCTTTTTGAGAAATCTCCAGACCGACCTCCACAAAGGTTGTACCAGTCTACACTCCCACCAACAATGCAGGAGAGCTCCTTTTTCCCCACAGCCTCTCCAGCATTTGCTGTTGTTGGTTTTCTTGATCCTGGCCATTCTTTCAGGAGTGAGATGGAATCTCAGTGTGGTTTTAATTTACATTTCTCTAATGACCAATGATGATGAACATTTTTTCATGTATTTATTTGCCGTTTGTATTTCTTCATCTGAGAATTGTGTATTCATCTCAGATGCCCATTTTTGGATTGGATCTTTGAATTTTGGGGGTCTGAGTTCTTTATATGTTTTAGACAAAAGTCCCTTGTCTGAGGGGGAGTTCATTAAGATCTTTTCCCAGTTTGTGGGTTTTCTTTGCACTATGCTGGATATTTCTTTTGAAATGCAGAAACTTCTTAGTAAGAGGTGGTCCCAGTTATTGATTCTGGGAAGTATTTCCCATGTGGTTTGAGTCCTGTTCATGAATTCTCTACCTACCACTATGTGTTCAAGGTTTCTACCCAATTTGTCTTCCAATAGATTTAGTGTTTCTGTCTTAATATTCAGATCTTTGATCCATTTAGATTTTAATTTAGTACATGGTGATAGGCATGGGTCTAGTTTTAGTTTTTGGCAAATGGAGAAACAGTTTTTCCAACACCATTTATTAAAGAGACTGTCGTTCTTCCAGTGAACCTGCTTGGCTCCTTTATCAAAGATAAGGTGGTTGAGTGTGTTTGTAGTTGTGGTTTTATCTTCTAGTCTGTTCCATTGATCTTCGGCTCTGTTTTGATTCCGGTACCATGTTGATTTTACTACTGTTGCTTTGTAGTATAACTTTAAGTTAGGGATTGTGATGCCTCCTGCCTTGCCTTTGCTGCTTAGAATTGCCTTTGCTATTCTAGGTCTCTTCTGGTTCTAGATGAATTTTAGGAGTGATTTCTCCGTAAGGTATGTTGATGGTATTTTTACTGGGATTGCATTGAATCTGTATAACAGTTTTGGGAGAATGGCCATTTTCACAATGCTTGTTCTTCCTATCCATGAGCAAGGGATATCTTTCCATTTTCTGAGATCATCTTCAATTTCTTTTTTCAGTGTATTATAATTTCCCCTGTATAGGTCTTTCACTTCTTTCATAAGAGTAATTCCTAAATATTTCATTTTTTTGCTTACTAGTGTGAAGAGTGTGGCTTCTATTATTTCTCTCTCTGTGATTTTGTTGTTAGTATATAGGAATGCTATTGATTTATGAGTACTGATTTTGTATCCAGCTACATTACTGAATTTATTTATTATATCTAAGAGTCTTTCAATGGAGTTTAGGGGGTCTTCTATGTAGAGTATCATGTCATCTGCAAACAATGATAATTCAACTTCTTATTTTCCTATCTTTACCCCTTTTATTTCTCTCTCTTGTCTAATTGCTCTGGCTAGTACTTCCAGTACTATATTAAATAGGAGTGGTGATAAAGGGCATCCTTGTCTTGAGTGGCAGCTTTTTCTAACATTCCTTCCCATCTCCTTCCATGCCACTTCAATGCACAACTTCTCTCTCCATCCTAAAACCCTTGGAAAAAGGAGATAATGGATGGAAGAAAGAAATTCGTAGAGAGGAACTGGAACCTCTCAGAGCACCCACTCCTACAGAATAAAAATCTCCAGTATGGTGGTTTTTTCAAAACTCTTCTCCCTAATCATGGTTTGAATGACGAATATGAGTTTAAAAGGAAGAAATACTTTCCTAAGATCCCGAATGTTCTCAGATACTTCAAAGGCAGTGCAAGAGCTGTGCATCCCACTCTCTGAGTCCCATTTCTCTGTGTGCAAAAGGGCAGAAGCAGCCTTCCCAGCACGCCCCTGCTTAGCCTGTGGTTTCTTGCACCCCAAATGGCACGTGCTTAGGAAGCCCAGCACACACTTCTGGGCAGTACCATCTACAAAGTCACTGCAATGTCACTTTGCATCTTCCTAAACCAAATGGAATTCAGTCTCTGGGTGCTGGGCAGGGAGACAAAGGAGAGAAGACCACTACTCTGGGAGTGGCCACTGCCTTTTCCTGGAGCCCCATGCTGACCTGCACTCCACCCACATCCCAGTACATCATTTCCTCTTTCTCCATATAGGATTACTTTGCTTTAAGAAAAAGCCATGAATCAAGCAGCTTACAAAGAACAGAATTTTATTTCTCATAGTTTTGAATGCCAGGAAATTAATTAACAGATTCTAAAATTTATGTGAAAAGCTTAGGATCTAGAAGAGCTAAAATGACCTTTAAAAAGAAGAATAAAGATATTATTCACACTACCCTAATTTACTGACTTACTACAATGCTAATACAATCAGTGTACTATGGTTTGTGGTACCTATAGAAAATAAATCAGTGGAAGAGACTACAGAAATAGATTCACATTCATTTGATAAACTGACATTTAATCAAGGTACCAATGCAACTTAATGCAAAAGGAATTTAGTTAGTTTGTTTTTTAACAAAGGGTGGCCAACCAGTCATGTATTTGGAAAAGGATAAGTATCGGTGATCCATACCTCACACCATATAGAAATGGAAACCAGAAATGGACCATAGATATAACAGTGTTACCTAAAAGTACACAACTTTTAGAAAGAAAATATAGTATGATACATATAACCTAGGGAAGGTTGGTAGCTCAGTGATACGGCACTTATCTGGCATGTAAGAAACCCTGGTTTTGATTTCCAGTATTGCTAAACAAAACCAAAACCAACCTTATGTTCATCAACCTGCTAATACAGCTACCTCTAAAAAGACAACACTCAATACTGGCAAAAATATGCAGCTACTGGAAATTTCATGTATTGAGACTGTAAAATGCTAACAGTCTGGGAACTGTTTGTGGTATTTTTCCTGAGGTCAAATATAACTTCTTAGAAATTCTACTCCTACTTATTTTTCCAGAGTAAATAAAATTCTGTGTCTACACAGGGGCATGTGTTAAAAAGTCCCAACAGCTTTGAATATAATTGCTCCAAGTGGAAATAGACTGAGCATCCATAAAAAGACAAACAACCAAACATACCATGGTATAGGCATGCAATAGAATATTGTTCAGTAAGAAATGGTTAGAGATAAACAGCATAGATAAATGTCAAAAATACTGTAAACTAAAAACTTAAAGCAGCTGAATGTGGTGCCCTACCCAGGCAACTTAGTGAGAATCTGTTTTAAAATTTTAGAAAATTTCGCAAAGAGCTGGGAGTGTAGCTCATTGTGAGGACAGTGGCTTCATTCTTCAGCAGTGGGGGAAAAAACATCAGAGAAAAGTGTACAGTAATATTATAAAAATTCTTGTTCCTTCACATCCTTACCTATTCAAGTATTTTGTTCATTTCTGTGGAACATGCCACATTTATATGAGATTGTACAAACATTCCCTTTGTAACACTGGGGGATCAAGATGCCTAATGCTATGCAGTGTGCTTTTCTTCTGTTAAACAATATATTATTGTTTCATATCAGCACACTTTTGTCTATCTGAATTTTTTTAGCATATTTCACTAGATAGAAGTACACAGTTACTTTCCTAGTCCTCAGGTGCTTACATAATTTTTAATGGCAGAAAGGATGTCAGGGACTGAGAGAGTGCCAAACATAACACTTTGTTAACATCCCTGTACCTAGAGGATCTTTATACACGTGAACATCATTTCTTACCTATACTAAAATTTGTGTATCCAAAGTAGGTTTATTTAAACTCTCTTTACCATAATTCATTGTGGGCACATTACTCAGTCATTAAGAATAATGTAACTTCCAAATTATTTGAAATATAATAGGTTACAATGCAATTCTGTGGCTACTTAAATCTGCATTATGTTGACCATGAGTGAGTCAGGCTACAATTTGTGCCTATTGTTTGGCTCTTCACATTTCTCTCACTAGAAGTTGCCAGTTTTTGGTTCTTGATTTCTGTCAATTTGTAAGAACTCTTAGTTTATTAATGTAATTGGTCACTCTTTATTAGTTTGTGTTTGTAGTACATAATTTAAATTCCTTGAGAGGAGTTAGCACATGTATATAACATAGCTTAATTCTTTTTTCACCCCTGTTCTGTTTCCTCTCTCCTCCTTCTGTGCCTTCTTTTTTTGCACATGCTTCTAGTACATCATGTTGCAATTCACATGTGGAGTCGTGTGTGTATCTAACACATTTTAATTTGTTTTTCATTTCCTTTTCCTCCCTTCCTCCCTCTCTCTTTATTCCTTGACCCTCTTCTCCTCAGAGGAAGACTTATCTTCCCACTTCCTATTGTCTAGACTTTATTTTGCTGTTGATTTATACTTTGAATTTCTCATATAAAAGAATCCATATGATATTTAAGCTTGTGTGGGGGCCCGCCCTTGGCCTGGCATGCCTGGGTTGCCTTAGACTGCCGCCGCAGGCCCGCCCCTAGGCCCAGCAAGCCTGGGACACCCTGGACCTCTGGCAGCAGGCTGGCCCCTTGGCCCAGCATGCCTGGGACAACTCTTGGGGAACGCCCCCATCTCCTGTAACTAGTACTGTGGTTGATCTTTGCCTTTCTCCCAGAACCTTGGACTACAGCAGATTACTATGCTGATTCAGTGGGAGACTCAGGAACCCCTCACCCAAACAGAAGACCTCAGCAGGCTCCTAAAAATAGAGGCCTTCAGTAGGTAAATAGG
The DNA here is from genome assembly GCF_034190915.1 of Cavia porcellus. Classification (NCBI taxonomy): domain Eukaryota; kingdom Metazoa; phylum Chordata; class Mammalia; order Rodentia; family Caviidae; genus Cavia; species Cavia porcellus. Next base: position 80,929,185 of record NW_026947489.1, read on the forward strand.
AGCAGAAGTTAAGCTCCCTCCAACTGTAAGATCTTGACAAACCTGGCAAGAGAGTGAGCGATTCCCTCCTCCACACAGAGAACATCAGATAAGTTGATGAGTGCACCAATAAGGCCTCGCCCAACTTGGAGAAAATTAAAGAAGCTTATGAGACAACTAGTGACACATGACACGTAGGGCCTGAGTGACAGAAACACCATAGACAGGGAGATCTGGTGACCTTCAACAACCTGAAGGCATAGTAACAGCAGGAACTAAGAGTTGACCTACATCAATACTCCTGGGCTAGTTAGCTCAGGAAGAATATAGGACTCACCCAATAGGCCCTGCAGGAGGAATTCAGGTGACTGGCTCTTCTCTTCATTGTGGTTCCCAGCAATTGGACCAACATCAACCACATGGTAGGACTCTAAAACTCACACTACCAACAGTTGATACTGTGAGGATTGAAAGACCAAATGTTTATTCAAAAGGGGAAAATGACAAAATGAAAAATGCAATCTCAAACATCTAGTCCATCAGGAGCAAGTACAGGCAACACTGAAATAGAGGACTTTAAAAGTTCTTCACCAGAAATCTCTGAAAATATAGCAAATGATGTAAAGAAACAAATCCATGAGGCTATTGAGGAAATGAAATTAGAAATAATGTTTTATGCAAAGACAGAAATAACAGCCTTAGTAAATGAGTTGCTCAGCATCGCTAGAGAAGTAATAGATAAAAAAAATACAGGAGTGTGGCAAATTGATTGAAACTTCGAATGAACAATTTAGAAAACAAGCAGAGTCCATGAAACAAATTCAAAGAAATATCCAAGAAACAAAAAATTCTATTGAAAGCTGGTAAAGCTGTATAAATGAAGCTGAGGATAGAATTTCAGACCCTGAGGACAGGATTGCAGATAGTGATCATGAAAGAGTAGAATTTATAAAAACATTAAAGCAGCAGGAAATGATAATCCAGCACCTTCAAGATGATGCCAAGAGAGACAATGGAAGCCTAATAGGAATCAATGAGGATGCAGAAGTCAACACGAATGACATAACTAAAATATTCACAGAAGTAATAGCTGAAAATTTCCCAAACATGGGGGAAAATCTGATATACAAATAAGTGAGGCATACAGAACACCAAACAGTTACAGCCAACATCAATCTACACCCAGAATATAATAATTAAGATTCCAGACATGCAGCATAAAAACAGAATACTAAAAGCTATTAGAGAAAAGACATAATTGAACTATCAAGGAAAGCCTATTAAAATCATGGCAGACTTTTTAGCACAAACCTTCAGGTTAAGATGAGCTTGGAGTGAGGTATTTCAAGTCCTAAAAGAAAACAACTTTCAACCCAGACTGATGTACCCAGTAAAACTGTCTTTCAAATTTAATGGAGAAACAAGATACTTCCATGACAAAAATTAACTGAATAAGTTAATGTCCACCAAACCAACCTTAAAAAGAGTAATGATAGACATACCAGATAAAGATAAAAATGACCAAAATCTCCAGAACAACAACAGAAAGAAACCACCAGGCTGGACAAGAAATAAAACAAGGAGAAAAGCATTAAATCGACAATAGGAACACAACATGGCAAAGTCGAGAGAGTATGTATCAGTGATATCCATAAATGTAAATGGGCTTAATTCACCTATCAAAAGAAACAAGTTGACAGAACAGATCAAGAAACAAGATCCCACAATGTGCTGTATACAAGAAACACATCTGATTCAAGAAAAACTCATAGATTAAAAGTCAAAGGATAGAAAATTGTATTCCATGCAACAGGAACCCAGAAAAAAGTAGGAGTCGCTATTCTGTTTGTAGACAAAGTGAACTTCAAACCTAAAAGGATGAAAAGAGATAAAGAAGGCCACTATATATCTGTAAGTGGAAAACTACAAGAGGAAGAACTAACAATTATAAATACATATTCACCAAATACAGGAGCACCCAACTATGTAAGACAAACACTAATGGACATGAAAAACCAAATATACAAGAACACAATTGTAATAGGAGACCTTAATACCCCACTGTCACAAAGAGATAGATCAACTAGACAAAAATCAGCAAAGAAATAACAGAACTCAATTATTCCTGTGAGTGAATGGATTTAGTGGATGTTTACAGAGTGTTCCACCCAATCACATCAGAATTTACATTCTTCTCAGTTGCACATGGAACATTCTCCAAAATAGACATAGATTAACTCATAAAATATTCTTCAGTAAATTCAAAAGGAGTGAAATTATCCCATGCATAATATCTGATTATAGCGTAGTAAAATTGGAAATCAATGGCAAAAAATCCTGCAAAACCTGCATAAATACATGGAAGTTAAATAACAACCTTCTGAATAACCAATGCGTTACAGATGAAATTAAAGAAGAAATAAAACAATACTTTCAATATAATGAAAATGCAGATACAACATACAGTAACCTATGGAATGCAATAAAAGCAGTCCTAAGAGGGAAATACATAGCAATAAATAGTTACATCACGAAAATTGAACAAACACAAATAAATAACCTAATGCTACATCTCAAACTTCTAGAGAAGGAAGAGCTAGTCAAACTCAAAGCTCATGAAGAGAGGACTTGGTAAAGATTAGAGCAGAAATTAATGCAATTGAAACTAAAAAGAATGATACAAACAATTAATGAATCAAAGAGCTGGTTTTTTGAGAGAATAAACAAAATTGATAAACCTCTGGCCAACCTTACCAAGAAAATGAAAGAAAAAACTCAAATCCAAGCAATAAGGCCTGAAAAGAGGGAAACTACTACAGATCCTATGGAAATTCAAAAGATCATGAACACCTACTTTGAAAATCTCTACTCACATAGGGTGGAAAACACAGAGGAAATGGACACATTTCTAGAAACATATGAACTACCAAAGTTCAATCAAGAAGATATAACAATTTTCAATAACCCAATAACAGCTACTGAAATTGAAAATGTGATTAAAAACTTACCAACAAAGATACACCCAGGTCATGATGGATTCACAGCTTAATTCTATAAGAAATTTAGAGAAGATTTAATGCTAATACTTCTTAAACTCTTTAATGAAATTGAATGAGAAGCAATCCTCCCTAACTCATTCTTGGAGGTAAGTATCACTCTGATACCAAAATCAGAGAAATACTCAACCAAAAAGGAACACTATAGATCAATCTTACTAATGAACATTGATGCAAAAATTCTCAATAAAATATTTGCAAATAGAATGCAGCAAATCATCAAAAGATTATACATTACGACCAAGTGGGTTTTATTCCAGGAATTCGGGTTTGATTTAACATATGGAAATCAATAAATATAATGTACCACATCAACAGAGCCAAAATTAAAAATCACATGATCATCTCAATAGACAAAGGAAAAAGCTTTCAATAAAATCCAACACCAGTTCATAGTATAAACCCTACAGAAACTCAGAATAGACGATATGTACCTCAATCTCATAAAGGCCATTTATAACAAACAAACAGCCAACATTATACTAAATGGACAAAAACTGAGAGCCTTCACTCTAAAATCAGGAATAAGACAAGGATGTCCACTATCACCACTCCTGTTTAATATAGTTCTGGAAATATTAGCCAGAGCAATCAGACAAGAGGGAGAAATAAAAGGAATAAAAATAGGAAAATAAGTTAAATTATCATTATTTGCAGATGACATGATACTCTACATAGAAGACCCCAAAAACTCCATTAAAAGACTACAAGAGGTAATAAATAGAGCAGTGTAGCGGGATACAAAGTCAGCACTCAAAAATCCATAGCATTCCTGTACATAAACAAAAAACCCACTGAGAGAGAAATTATGGAAATACTGCCTTTCACAATAGCATCTAAAAAATGAAATACTTAGGAATCAACCTAACCAAGAATGTAAAAGACCTATATGCTGAAAATTATACTACTCTAAAAAAGGAGATTGAAGAGGATATTAGAAAATGGAAGGATATTTCTTGCTTTTGGCTAGGAAGAACCAACATTGTGAAAATTGCCATGCTCCCAAAACTGTTATACAGATTCAATGCAATCCCAATCAAAATACCACTAACATACCTCACAGATCTAGAGAAAATATTCCTAAAATTCATCTGGAAACAGAAGAAATCTAGAATAGCAAAGGCAATTCTGGGCAACAAAGGCAAGACAGGAGGCATCTGTCATAATTTGCTGACTTGAAACTATACTATAAACCACGGTAATAAAATCAGCATGGTAATAGAGGATTAGTGGGACAGATTAGAAGCTGAAAACACTACTACAAAGACACTCAGCCACCTTATATTTGACAAAGTGGCTAAACATGTTCACTGGAAAAAAGCCTCTTTAGTAAATGGTGTTGGAAAAACTGACATTCCACATGCCGAAGATTGAAAATAGACCTATGCCTATCACCATACACTAAACTAAAGTCAAAATGGATTAAAGATTTAAATATTAAAACAGAAACACTAAATCTACTGGAGGACAAGGTAGGTATCTTGGAGACACAGAGGTAGGCAGTGAATTCATAAATAAAACGCAAACCACATGAGAAACACTTCAAAGAATCAACAACTGGGATCTCATATTACTAAAAAGTTTTTGCACTTCAAAAAAACTCACCAAGAAAGTGAGAAGAAAACCCACAGAATGGGAAAGAATTTTAGTCAACAATCCCTCAGACAAAGGACTTGTATCCAAAACATATAAAAAATTGAAAAACATCAAGCCCTCCAAATTCAAAGACCCTCTCCAAAAATAGGCATCAGAGAGGAACACACAGCTCTCAGATGAAGAGAATGGCAAATAAAAACATGAAGAAATGTTCACCATCACTGGTCATTCGAGAAATGCATATTAAAATAGCATTGAGATTTCATCTCATCCCTGAAAGATTGCTGCCATCAAGAAATCAACAGATAAATGTTGGCGAGGATGCAGGGAAAAAGGAACACTGCTCCACTGTTGGTGGAAATACAGAGTACAACCACTGTGGAAATCAATATGAAGATTCCTCAAAAAACTAGGATTGGAAGTTCCATTCAACCCCCTTCCTGGATGTTTTCCCAGAAAAATTGCAAGTGAGCAAGGAGTCTGCCAAGGGTTTCCACCCATACCCTCACTCAAAATCATGCGAGATTCCTGCCTCACTGTGTTTCGTACCATGCTCTGTACGAACATTGTGCCTTATCCTCAGTGGGCACCTTGGCTTTAGGGTTCTGAGAGGTCCTCTGGTGCTGGCACCTGCTGATAGCTGCCTCTCCCTGTTACGGGAAACCAGCCCACGTCTGGGGGAGGCTCCTGAGCACTTTGCATTACACCAGCTCCTTTCAGCAGCCCGGGCACCAAGAGCAAGCTGGAGGACAGCTCTGTGGCCGAGTCCTGTTCCTACTGCCGGCCCTCCCCTACTTGGCCTTCTAAATAAGTTCCTGTCTTCTTTCTCTTCCACGCCAAGTCTCCTTCCTGCTTCACATCCCTCCAAACCAGTGTCCCCATTCTGGTCAGGTAGAAATTCTGCATCTTGGAGGAAATGACCCAAATAATGCCCTGTGCAGAAGGGCAGGCCTGTACTGTAAGTGGCTCAGCCTCAGAAGGTCCTGGGATTGGCCCCAGAAAGCCTGATCACCCCTTGTTTTCTCTGTCCTTGGCTCCAGTGTGAGAGCCCGTGTGAGCCTTGGCCAAGAGAAGATGGTGAGAAGTCAGTGCAGGAGCAGGGATAGGGACTTTTCTTTTTTCTTTCTTTCTTTCTTTCTTTCTTTCTTTCTTTCTTTCTTTCTTTCTTTCTTTCTCTCTCTCTCTCTTTCTTTCTCTTTCTGTCTTTTTTTATTTAAAGAGAGAAGAAAAATAAAAGAAAGGACATTAAAAAAAGAATGCAGTAAAAGGGTACAAATAATACAGTATTTCTAGAAAAAAAATATACAGTACAAAATCACCAGTTAACAGGCTAGACATTATCTTCCCAGAACAGTTGTCCATCTCACTAAATTAAAGCATATAAAGTGAACATTCATACAGTGGAATTGGACACAGTTCCGTTCAATGATCCAACAAAAGCTCAGTTATATGGTTTTCCGTCCTACACTGTCGAACATACCTGCGGTTATATCACTTAGTCCACCTCACTTTCCTCTCTTTTTTACAGTAACAATTAGACATTTAGGGTTTTATTACTCTCACTGTTCTTATTACTTTTTTGAAGAGAATAAAAACAAATGTGACTAAGCAAAATAGAGTCAGTTAGAACAGAAGGGTGGGCATAGCACGTGATACAAAAATAGAATACCAGGTGATCAAAAGTGGTTACCATTGTGCCTCTTGCTATTTTCAAATAGAGTTGTCTATATCATCAGGTATAATAAAATTGATCAAAACAATATGGAACAAAACCAATAAAATCTACACTGAGGACCTCAAAGGACTTCAAAAAAAAAAAAAAAGGATGATAGTCAATCCATATTGGGCATCATATATATCTTATTGCCTTCAAAGTGATTGCCTATACCCTCAAACTTGATACTATCAAACAAAATAGAATATATAATAATCAGACAGAACAAGATGGGGAGAGCAATACTGGGGTTCAAGTCAAGTTAATAGGACAACAAAAAAGTTACTGTAATATGTCCCGTTATTCTTTAATTTAGTTTTCCCTTAATTAAAAAAATGAGAGAAAATAGATTAATTTAAAAATAGGGGGAAGATTGAGATAAGAGAGGATATTGTAATAGAACAATGCAGGGCAGAACCGAGCAATTCAAGCATCATAATGTTTCACCACCAGATAATCTAACATAATAGTAGTCACCACAGTGCCTCTTTCCTTAAATTGAGTGTAACTTCGCGTGCTATAATATCAAGCGTATCTAGACAGTGTGAAACCTTTCAAGAGAATGCAAGAATTATAGGGTATTTAGAACCTGCTAATAGAAAACAAACAATGGTTTCTATATTATCTCTTTGCCTACAAAGAGTTTTGTTTACACTATAGCATATAGTGAAATATAGTAAGATATCACATGTTAAAACCAGTGGAAACAGATGTACTACAGCTTGATGGGACTTTAAAACAAGATGATATTAAATCAGCACTAGCTTGTATGTTGTGTTGCTTTCTTCAAAACAGCTATTCGTACTATCATAGATACTAAAATCGAACAACCCAGGTTAAAACCATTGCAGTTAATGAGTGAAAACATTATATGACTTCAAACTAATATGATTGGGAATCATGATTACTACAAACTTCTATGTATTCTTATCATTTATTACACTAGGGAAACTATTCAGTATTTATACATGTGAGTTTGATTTATTTCACTTATGAGTATGGTCTCAAGCTGCGTCCATTTATTTATAAATGTCTCAATGCGGTCATTCTTTATAGCTGAATAGTACTCCATTGTATAAAAATACCACAACTTTTTTATCCATTCTTCAGTCGATGGACACTTAGGTTGTTTCCAAGATCTGGCTATTACAAATCGTGCTGCTATAAACATGGGTGCACATATATCACTGTGGTATGATGCTTTCAGTTCTTCTGGGAATATGCCTAGAAGTGGTATAGCTGGGTCATGTGGGGCTTCCAGTCCTAGTTTTCTGAGAAATCTCCAGACTGACCTCCACAATGGTTGCACTAGTCTATACTCCCACCAACAGTGCAGAAGAGTTCCTTTTTCCCCACAGCCTCTCCAGCATTTGTTGTTGTTGGTTTTCTTGATCCTGGCCATTCTTTCAGGAGTGAGATGAAATCTCAGTGTGGTTTTGATTTGCATTTCTCTAATGACCAATGATGATGAACATTTTTTCATATACTTATTTGCCATTTGTATTTCTTCATCTGATAATTGTTTATTCATCTCAGATGTCCATTTTTGGATTGGGTCTTTGAATTTTGGGGGTCTGATTTTTTTTTAATTCTTTGTATGTTTTAGACAGAAGTCCTTTGTCTGAGGGGCAGTTCATTAAGATTTTTTCCCAGTTTGTGGGTTTTCTTCTCACTATGCTGGAGACTTCTTTTAATGTGCAGAAATTTTTAAATAAGAGGTGGTCCCAGTTATTGATTCTGGGAAGTATTTCCCATGTGGTTTGAATCCTGTTCTTGAATTCTCTACCTACTCCTGTATCTTCAAGGTTTTTACCCAATTTGTCTTCGAATACATTTAGTGTTTCTGTTTTAATATTGAGATCTTTGATCCATTTAGATTTTATTTTAGTACATGGTGATAGACATGGGTCTAGTTTTAGTTTTCGACATATGGAGAGCCAGTTTTTCCAGCACCATTTATTAAAGAGACTGTTGTTCTCCCAGTGAACATGTTTGGCCCCTTTATTGAAGACAAGGTGGTTGAATGTGTTTGCAGTTGTAGTTGTATCTTCTAATCTATTCCACTGATCCTTAGCTCTGTTTTGGTTCCAGTACCATGTTGATTTTACTACGGTTGCTTTGTAGTATAATTTCAAGTCAGGGATTGTGATACCTCCTGCCTTGCCTTTGCTGCTTAGAACTGTCCTTGCTATTCTAGGTCTCTTCTCACTCCAGATGAATTTTAAGAGTGATTTCTCGAGTTCTATGAGGTATGTTGATGGTATTTTTATCAGGATTGCATTGAATCTGTATAACAGTTTTGGGAGAATGGCCATTTTCACAATATTTCCTATCCACTATTTCACAATTCTTCCTATCCATGAGCAAGGGATGTTTTTCCATTTTCTGAGATTATCTTCAATTTCATTTTTCAGTGCAATATAATTTTCCCTGTACAGGTCTTTCACTTCTTTCATGAGAGTAATTCCTAGATATTTCATTTTTTGGGTTGCTAGTGTGAAAGGTGTGGTTTCTCTTATTTCTCTTTCTGTGAATTTGTTGTTAGTGTATAGAAATGCTATTGATTTTTGAGTATTGATTTTATAGCCAGCTACATTACTAAATTTATTTATTATATCGAGCAGTCTTTCAATGAAGTTTTGGGGATCTTCTATATAGAGTATCATGTCATCTGCAAATAATGATAGCTTAACTTCTTCTTTTCCTATCTATACGCCTTTTATTTCTCTCTCTTGTCTAATTGCTCTGGCTAGAGTATTTCCAGTACTATATTAAATAGGAGCGGCGATAAGGGACATCCTTGTCTTGTGCCTGATTTTAAAGTAAAGGCCTTCAATTTTTGGCCATTTAGAATGATATTGGCTGTTGGTTTGTCATAGATGGCCTTTATTATATTGAGGTAAAGACCATCTATTCCAATTTTCTGCAGGGTTCTTATCATGAATGAATGTTGGACCTTATCAAAAGCTTTTTCTGCATCTATAGAAATGATCATGTAGTTCTTACTTTTGGCTGTATTGATATGGTGTATTACATTTATTGATTTACATATATTGAACCATCCCTGCATGCTTGGGATGAATCCCATGTGGTCATGGTGTATGATCTTCTTGATGATTTGCTGCATCCTATTTGCCAATATTTTATTGAGGATTTTTGCATCTGTGTTCATTAGGGAGATTGGTCTGTAGTTCTCTTTTTTAGTTGGGTCTTTCTCAGGTTTTGGTACTAGAGTAATATTTGCTTCCAGGAATGACTTAGGAAGGATTGCTTCCCTTTCAATTTCATTGAAGAGTTTGAGGAGTGTCGGCATCAGGTCTTCTTTGTATTTCTTGTAGAATTCTGCAGTGAATCCGTCTGGGCCTGGGCTCTTCTTTATAGGTAAGGATTTAATTACGTTTTTGATTTCATTAATAGAAATTGGATTATTCAGTAGTTTTACATCTTCATGACCTAGCTTTGGTACTTCATATGCTTCTAGGAATCTGTCCATTTCCTCTGTGTTATCAAACCTTTGAGAGTAGAGTTTTTTGAAATAGGTGTTGATGATTTTCTGTATTTCTATAGGGTCTGTAGTGATTTCTCCTCTTTCATTCCTTATTGCATGAATTTGAGCTTTTTCTTCCCTTTTTAAAATAAGGTTTACTAGGGGCTTATCAATTTTATTTATTCTTTCAAAGAACCAACTCTTTGATTCATTGATTTTTTGGATTTTTTTTTAGTCTCTATTGCATTGATTTCTGCTCTGATTTTTATAATTTTTTCTCTTCTTTTGGCTTTGGGCTTGACTTGCTCTTCTTTTTCTAGATGTTTGATGTATAACATCAGGTTATTTATTTGTATTCATTCTGTTTTCCTGATGTATGAACTCAGTGCTATAAATTTTCTTCTGAGGATGGCTTTCATTGCTTACCACAGATTCCAGTAAGTTGTATTTGTGTTTTCATTTTCCTGTAGGTAGTGTTTAATTTCTTCTTTGATTTTCTCTGTGACCCACTGATTACTCAAGAGTGTATCATTCAGTTTCCATGTCTTTGTGGGAATTTTGTGGTATCTTTTATCATTAATTTCTAATTTCATAGTGCTATGGTTCGATAGCATGCACGGGATAATTTCAACCCTTTTGCATTTATTTAGATATGTTTTGTGAATTAATATATGGTCAGTTTTAGAAAATGACCCATGTACTGCTGAGAAGAATGTGTATTCTTTTGTTGTTGGGTGGAATACTCTGTATATGTCTATTAAGTCCATTTGTTCACAAGTGCGATTCAGTTCTTTTATTTTTTTGCTGATTTTCTGTATGGTTGATCTGTCCATTGGTGTCAATGGTGTGTTAAGATCTCCTGTTAGAATTATGTTACTGCTGATTTGGTTTTTCATTTCTGTTAGTACTTGTTTTATATAACTGGGTGCTCTGGAATTTGGTGCATATATATTTAAGATAGTTATCTCTTCCTCTTGGAGTTTTCCCCTAACCAGTATGTAGTGACCTTCTTTATCCCTTCTGATCATTATTGGCTTGAAGTTCTCACTGTCTTCAAACAGAATAGCCACCCCTGCTTTTTTTGGGTTCCTGTTGCATGAAGTATTGTTTTCCATCCTTTGACTTTCAGTCTGTGGGTATCCTTTTGGGTTAGATGGGTTTCTTGTAGACAGCATATGGTTGGATTTTGTTTCTTGATCCATTCTGCCAGTCTGTTTCTTTTAATTGGTGCATTGAGACCATTTACATTAATGGTTATAACTGTTATATATTGGTTTATTGGTGACATGTTATCTTTCTGCTGTTGCATCTTTGTCTTTAGGTTCTGTTTAATTGTCTGCTTTGCTTAGTGGTTTTTACCTAGATGCATCTAAGCTGTCTTTCATTATTCTTTGCAGGGTTGCCTTGGTGATTATGTAGTTTTTCAGCTGTTCTTTGTCATGGAAGTATCTTATTTCTCCATCCATTGTGAAGGACAGTTTTGCAGGATACATCAGCCTAGGTTGGAAATCATTTTCCTTTAGGATCTGAAATACATTACTCCATGCTCTTCTTGACTTTATTGTTTGTGCTGAGAAGTCTGCTGTGATTCTGATAGGTTTTCCTTTATAGGTGATCTGTCTTTTCTCTCTTACAGCTTTTAATATTCTATTCTTTTGTTCAATTTCTGGGATGGCCATTACTATGTGTCTGGGTGTAGTTTTATTTTGGTTATGGCTATTTGGAGTTCTATATGCTTCACTGACCTTAATATCGGTTTCCAGTCTCATGTTTGGGAAATTTTCAGCGATTACTTCTCTAAATGTCCTCTTGACATCCTTTATGTTGCTTCCTTCTTTTTCATTTATGCCTATTTACCTTATGTTGTTCCTTTTTGCATCATCTTGCAGGTGTTGAATTGTTAGTTCCTGATTTCTTGTTATTTTTAAAAGATCTTTGCTTTCCTGTTCACTGGCTGCAATCTTGTCTTCAAGGTCTGAAATTCTATCTTCACATTCATTGAGGTGGTTTTTACAACTTTTGATGGAGTTTTTGATTTCCTGTATATCTCTTTCCATCTGCTTTATATATTCTGTTTGTTTCTTATATTGTTCATCCAGGGATTCTATCTTTTTGTTTATCTCCTCAAGTTTTTTAACTGTGTCTTCTTTAGATATGTTCAACATCTCCTTCATTTCTTTTATCATTTCTTCTTTTACCTGAGAGATTATTTCTAGTTTGATTTCCTTTAAGGCTTCCCAGAGTTGCTTCTTTATTTCAGTTACTATTATTTCAGGTATTTCAGGTATGTGGCCTATATTTTCTTCTATGCACATGGCTCCTAGGCTTTCTTGCGATGGGCTGGATGTTTGAGACTGCATTTTGGTCTTTTGTTTTATCATTTTCCTATATTTTTGCGCTTCAAGTTTTGTTCCAAGTGAGGTAGAGAGGTCAGCCAGGCTGGGACAGAGGTCCCTTGCTCCCTCCTTACTCACAGATTTTGACAGGAAGCTGAATCCTGGGCCCCAGGCAAAGAAAACAGTTTGCTGGCCTAGGGCGGGGTTCCCTGCCTCCACTGGTCTTATGGAACCAACAGGGAGCTGGAGGAGCCCGTCCTGCAGGCGAAGAGGAGAGTTCCACGCCTCTGCTGGACTTACTCGACCCACAGGCAGCCGGATTCTGGGCCCCAGTCTTTCTTTCTTTCTCTCTCTCTCTCTCTCTCTCTCTCTCTCTCTCTCTCTCTCTCTTTCTTTCTTTTGGCACTGGGAATCAAACTCATGACCTTGTGCTTGCCAGACAGGTGCTTATGCCACTGAGTTAAATCCAACAGCCCGAACAGGGGCTTTTCAAAGAGAGTGCTCACTGTTCACAGAGGCACATGCTGGTAACTTGACTCTTGGCATGCTGAGGCAGAAGGACTCATAGCTCCAGTCCAGCCTGGGACAGGTGGCTACTTGGCCAGACCCTGTTTCAAAATGAAAATCAAAATGGGCTAAGGATGTGGATCAGTGCCAAGGCTTTCTGGCTATCAGATGATGATCTGTCCAGATCATGGCAAGGCTCCTCTCTTCCAGTCCCAGGCAGTGAGAGACAGCTGACCCTGCAGGGGCCAGATGGGTTTGAAGATGCTTCTGGGACTTCACTGAACCACCTCTGCTCCGTGATAGATGATGGCCTTATTTTTATAGTCTTTCTACCACACTTACTGCAGGGCTGGAGTTTTGTTTTTCAGCTCTAAAAATTCTGAAATATCCTAGAAAATGATTTACGCTTGGGTCTCTCTCCAGACATTTTGTGAAACCGAGGTTGTTTTATAGATGAATGAAAAGGATAGGACTGAAATGTATAGGATTGTTTTTGGTTTTGTTTTGGTTTTTGGTGCTTGGAATTGCACCAAGGGCTCCCCTAATGCTCGGAAAATGCTCTACTACCTGAGCCAAACATCACTGTGAATGTGTAGGTTTAAGTGATTTTTAAGAAGTTCATTTAAATAGGAACCCCCTGCCCTGGTGGAGGTAGAGGACGTCACTGTCACCAGGGAGCTCCCTCAGCAGCAAGGGCGGCTGGATTTCTTTCATCACGGAAATCAGAAAACAAATTGAAACAGATACGTGATAGTATGTCAAGTCACCAACAATCATGTCAAAGAACAGTTTTCTTATTAAGAGGAGATTGTATTTTTCAGTTATCTACTTGTCATATTTTTGCTGAGACAGCTTACAATTAATAAATCTAAAAACATTGAAAAGCTAAATTGAGACACAAGTATAGAAAATGAGTAATTACATTAGAAATTATGAACTAACTAGGATTGATGTGATAAAATGGCATGCATCTTAAATACTCTGTTGGGAAAGTTCTGATTTTATTCCATTTAATTTTTGAGACATGGGAAAGGTTAAATAGACTTCATCCAAATTAAACACATCAGGCGAATGCTATACTGAGTTTAGACCACTGACCTATCATGTGAGAGGCCTTTGGCTTGATCCTTAGTACTGCAGAACCAAACTAAAACAAAAACCAAGCTTCCATTTATCAGCCTGCAAAAATGTCTACAACTAAGAAGACAGAAAACACTCACTATTGGTAAAAACATGATACAGTAGAACTTCAGGCAGTATTGGTCAGAATAAAAATATTACATCACTTTGGAAAGTGTCCTTGTAGTTTTTACTAAGGCCAACATGACCTTCCCTGAAACTCCTTATTATGTCTCAGAAGTAAATAAAATCCTATGATCCCAGAGAGGCATATTTGAAAAGTTCTCAGTAGCTTCAATCGTAAGAGCCCCACATGAAAATCATCTTGTTATCCATCCAAAAAGCAAATGGATCAACATATCCTAGTGTAGTCAGGCAATGGAATCTGTTCAGTAAAAGAGAGCAGACTCCACATAAGCACAACATAGATAAATCTCAAAAATATTATGCCATGAATGGAAGATAAACATAAAAATGCATGCAGTGAATGCATAAATTTAGTTGCAACTCAAGAACAGGAAAATTAATTTTGGACCCTCAAATTTCCTTCATAGGCTACTGACATCCTTTCAGTCCATGGTTCTGTTTCCCCAAAGTGTTTCTTTTAAACTTTATTTCTATTGCACATGTAATGTGAATTAGTAAAACTAAGTGTTACATATCTAGAAAAGCTGGGTTTAGCTCATTGGCACAGCACCTGTCTGGCAAAGGTGATGTCCTGAATTTGATTCCCAGGACCAAAAAACAGACAAAAATAACAAAACAAAACCCAACTAAACTCTGGGTTGAGTGGTGCATGCCTGTCACCCAGCACTCTAGGTGACTGAGGTAGAGTGATCACAAGCTCTCCTGTAGCCTTAGAAGCCTTTAACACTAGCGAGACCATGCCTCACAAAAGAGAAGAAAAGAAAACAAAAGAATGGGACAGAAAAGAACAGCCAAGAGAAGCAAGGTCCTGGCTTCCATCCCCACTGCAGAATGAAGCAAAATACTTTAATAGCACACAGACAACAATGATGCAAGAATGGCTACAATAAACGCTGTGTGATGTCAACGTCTCTGGGCTCCTAACCTTATTCTCTATAGGGTAATTCATTTACGTTGCTCTTCCTGTGAAAAGTGTCACAGTTTACCAGCATTGGTGTAGATTGTTTATAATAGTTGCATAATGCTGCGTACTGTGCCATTTACTCTAAACTATATTATGGTAGATGTGTTATCACATGCCAGCATATTTATGTGTCTCTTTCCATGCTTTTAACATCAAAGTATTTTACTATATAGAAATGTTAGTCAACAAATGTTTGCCTAATTGTTAATGGCAGAGATGTTGGGGAAGCAGAGAGTATCATAGACAATGTGTTAACTCACATTCTTATGCCATATATATATATGTGTATATGTATACACATATATATATGTATATATATATGTATATATATATGTATACGTATACACACATATATATGTATATATATATTTGCAATCTTGTAGTAGCGTATGTATGGAAAATATTTTTTACGTTAGCATTTCTGTTACAATTTCTGTAACACATGTAGGTTTATTTTTGTCTTTGATAACAGTGATTCAATTGTTCTCTGAAGTTGCTAGACAACGTGAAATTCTTAGCAGAAACATATCCACTCAGTAAGAATAACTGAATTTTGAAGTACAATAGCTCATAATGTTATTTTGTGACTTTCAAAATATGCATTAGTTTAGTGTTATTTTGCCAGTGTCAGATTCATTTATTTACTTTAGGAGTGCTTATCAGGTTAATTATCACAAATACTGATTAATAGACTAACAGGTGGAAAAACATACAAAAATTCCATATTACAGTTATACTAAATCAAGATACAATCTTAAAGACATTGTTTATAATTTTGTTGAAGTTTTTTATGCGTTTACTGGCCTTTGTATTTCATCTAAGAAATGTCTGTTCATCAGATACCTATTTATTATTTGGTCTTTAACTTTGGGAGGGTTAAATTTTTGAGTTCTTCATATACCCTAGAATTTGGGTATTCATATACCCTAGAATTTGGAATTTCATCTGGGATGTGGCTTGCAAATGTTTTT
Source organism: Cavia porcellus (assembly GCF_034190915.1). Lineage (NCBI taxonomy): Eukaryota > Metazoa > Chordata > Mammalia > Rodentia > Caviidae > Cavia > Cavia porcellus. The sequence goes on from NW_026947489.1 coordinate 80,945,061, forward strand.
AGTATTCTGTAAGTTATCTCTTCACTGTTTTGTTGGTGTTCTTTGTTGTGGAGATTTTTAATTTGATATGATATCATTTGTGGATTTTTAATATTATTTCTTGTGCAACCTAGATTCTGTTCAGAAAGCCAACCTATGTCTTCAAAAGACATTTTGTATTCCATCAGATTGCATTTCTGATTTAATATTGAGAACGTTCATACATTTTGATTACAGTTTTAGTGCAGGGTGAGAAATACAGTTCATTCAATCTTCAACATGCAGACTGCCAGGTTTTCCAGCACCATTTGTTAAAGAAGCTATCTTTCCTCCAGCAAAAGTATTTGGCCACTTTGTCAAAGGTAAGATAGCTGGGTGCTTGTATTTCTTTTGCGTTTTCCATTATGGTCCATTGAGTCACAAGTCTTTTTGTCCTCCTAATACCATGCTGTTTTTTATCGCTGTAGCTTTGTAATACAACTTGAAATTTGGGATCGTGACAGTTCCTGTCTTCCCCTTGTTACCCAAATTGCTTTTGCTCTTCTAGGTCTCCTCTGGTTCCACATGGATTTAAGGATTTCTTTCTCTAGTTCTGTGAGGAACACTATTGGGGTTGAGACTGGGATTGCATTAAATCTGTGTAACAGTTTCAGAAACATGGTCATATTGATTATATTGACTCTGCCTATATTATGAACAGGGGATATTTTCTGGTACCCTCTTGGAGCTCCTTTTGTAGAGTACTGCAGTTTTTAGAGTAGAGGTCTTTCACTTCCTCGGTTATGTTAATTCCTACATATTCCATTGTTCTTGATACTATTAAGAAAAGAATTGTTTCTCTAGTTTCTCTCAGTGAGTTTATTATTGAGGTACAGGAACACTACTGAGTTTTGAGTGTTGACTTTGCATCCTGCCATCTACTGAATTTTGTTATTAATTGTAGCAGTCTTCTGGTGAAGTTTTGGAGAATGTGCATGTAGTGGGTCACATCATCTGCCAATAATGGTCATTTTACTTCTCCCTATCCTATCCATATCACTTTTTTCTCTTGGCTAATTGCTCTGCTAATGTTCCAAGAACTATACTGAACAGCTATGTCCTCAGTAGGCATCCGTGTCTTGTTCCTGATGTTAGAGGGAAAACTTTCAGCTTCTGTCCATTTAGTATGATGCTGGCTATTGGTTTGTTATAGACGGATGACTTTTCACATTGCACTAGTGTGATCACAAGTGAGTCTGATCATAATTTTTTGGTTGTCATTTCTTTGTATTTATTTTGTGAGAAACTGCCTTTATATGTGTTTGCATCATCTTTGATCATTATTTTTGTTCATTTGTAAGAATTCTTTGTATACAACTTAATTGGACGTTAGCGCTATGCATTCTGATTTTTCAGCGTGTATGTGCACAGGTGTGTATGTATATATAGTGTTGTCCCCTTTAAGAATTCATCTTTTTACATAATAAAATTTGATAGCCTTTCCTTTGTTCATTTTCTGTTGTGTGCTCTACTTAGAAAGGCTTTTCATCTTCCAAATTTATACTTATAGAAATAACATTTTCTTGTAATTATTTCATGTTTTACTTCTTAAAGGTCAGTATTGGACTCTCTGCCCTACTTGAACTTTGAAGAAAACCTATCCCTAGCTAGCCAGCTTTTACACATTGGAGAGGGCATTTGGGCACCTGAATGAGGGGCCCTCTACCACTGAGCTATATCTTCAGCTCTTTTAATATTTGTGGTTTTAAGAGAGGGTTTGTAGGCTGCTCAGACTGGTCTTGAATTTGAGGCCCTCTCACCTTAGCCTCTTGAGTAGCTGGGGTCACAATTTGTGAAGCTGTTTGTTTTTTTTACAGCTGTGTTTCTCCTAGCAACGAGGCGTGTGATCACGTTTTGAAAAGAACCGCAGTCTGGACTGCAGGGAACCGAAAGCAGCAAGCGTCTGGGGATTTTGATAACAGCTCTGAGAAGTAGCACTTCTAGGGTCCTGCTTGAGTGCAGAGTTGTGCCTGGGACTGGATTGTGACTCACTGTGACTCAGTGATCATCCCTACGATGCCTAGATCAGAATTCTCTGCAGCCTGGCCCTGTGCCTCCAAGACACCTCCCCCCACTTACTGAGTGTAGACACACTGGTGTCCTTCTTTGCCTGTGGATCCACCGTGGGGGGTGCAGGGGAGTCCTTCTTTGGGGTTGTACTCACCACGGAGAAGCCTCACCATGACTCCCTTCCAAGGCACAGGGCCACACTGAGCCACTGGTTTTCGAGAGCTCAGGTGGCTCTGTGACTTCTTTGCATCTGGGAGATTTGTTTCTCTACTAGGATTTGATTGAGATATTGTTTACCCAGAGGAAAATGGCGAGGTCCTGGTTTGCTGTGTGTTTTACGCATATAGGAGCCTGTGGGACACCATTCCCACCAGGATGGAAGCATCCGCAGCCTTCACGGACTCCTTCATGCCCCTCCCAAGCAGCGGCTGAGGGAGAACCAGAAATCAGAGCCGCACTGACCCTGATGGAGCTGGAGTCGTCTGTGCTGGCTGCTTCGCCTGGGAGTGACTGTCATCCATGTTGTTCCCCAAAACCAGCTCCTTTTGCTTCATCCTGTGGAGTCACAGTTTCTGTCTCCCTTTTCCTGTGACCAACATGTGGCTGTTTCCAGGTTGAGGCCGTGGTGCTAGAGCTGTTCTGAACACTCCCTGGTTTCCTCTCTCTGAGGTTCACAGTACGGAGCAGAATAGCTGAACAGAGAAGATATTGTACTATACAGTCCAAACAGTTATAAACTGTACCTTTTTTTTCCTCTTTCCCTTTTTGTTTTTATTATCAGGAAACAGGGTCTCTCTGTGTTGCTCAGGCTGATCTGAAACTCGTTGGTTTGTGCGAACCTCCTGCCTCATCTTCCGGAGATATGGGACAGAAGCCATCCACCCCCAACCCTTGTTCTGGGATGTATCACTGTGTACTCTACCCTCATATGGTGTGTTTTCTATTTGTTCCAAATTCCAAACTGGCAATTGCCTGCAAATGAAATAGCCTCACCAGTGCCTGTCATGTTACAGAGTATTAGGAAGTGTTTCCCTTCCTCTCCCTTTCTTCTGCTCCAACTGAGTTCTCTGCTCCTTAAAGTCAGCCAAACTCTGGTTGAATGAGGAACATACCTGGGATGCAGGGTGCAGAGGGGTCACATGGCTTCCACCTTGGGAGGATGCGCAAGAAGTTGTCATTGAAAATTTTAATGCCTCTGTTCAAAGCATAAGAACAAAGCGAGGCAAGGACCTGTGCATGGCTCAGGTCATCTTATTCTCCTCATGCCCAGAACACACTTGTTTTAGTCTACTTTGCCACAGACTAGGTGATTCATAAATGACAGGAATTGTTTTCTCACTGTTCTGGAGGCTTGGTAGTCTGATACCAAGGCACTGGTGCTTGCCAGGGCCTTCCTGCAGCGTCAGCCATGGAAGAATAAGGTGGAAGGTGGAAGAATAAATGAGGACACAAGCGAGAGCAAGAGCTCTTCTTTGAGGCTCGTGCCCTTTTATGATCAGCATCAATAGATGAGAGATTTGCAGACCCCTCTGCCTCCACTGCAGCCCACTTCCTAGCCCTGGTGCACTGGGGACTGAGCCAGCAACTCCTGCTCTTTGAGGCCATAGCAGCATTCAGCAGCTCCTCCCTAGCTTGTGATGTGGCCTTCTCAGTTTCCTGCAGCAGGCCCCTGAGTGACTTCAGTGAACTTATTGTCACCCTCCTCTCCACCACCAGCCTATGCTACTCTTTCTCTTACAGCCAATCATTTCCTTACTGTGATTAAAAGCAACTTCTTGTAATGTTCCTTATATCTGCTTCCGTGTTCCTTCAGTGTACAACTTCTCTCTCCATCCCAAAACCCATGGAAAAGGGAGATAATGGAAGGAAGGAAGAAATTCATAGAGGGGAAAGAAAGAGAGGAAGAAGGAAATCCATAGATTCAATAGAAGCTTTCGGGTCACCCATTCCTACAGAATATGTCTGTAGTATGGTGGATTTTTTTCCAAAACTCTTCTCCCTAATCATGGTTTTGAATGAGGAATATAAATTGAAAAGGAAGAAATATTTTCACTAGATCTCAAGTATTCTCCAAGAGTTTCAAGTGGCCATGCATGCGCTGTCCAACCTTGGGTCCATCCCTCTCACTCTCTGAGTCCCACTTCTCTGTGTGCTCAAGGGCAGAAGCAGCCTCCCCACCACTGCCCCTGCCCAGCCCGGGGCTCCCAGCACCCCAGGATGGCGCATGCTTGGGAAGCCCGGCACACACTTCCAGGTAGTGCAGTCAACAACTCACTGCCATCCCACTTTCCACCTTCATGGACCAAATAGCATGCTGTCTCTGGGTGGTGGGCAAGAGGAGGAAGGAGAGAAGGCCGCTGCTCTGGGAGGGGCCTTCCCTGGAGCCCGTGCTGACCTGCACCCCACCCCATCCCACCCAAGCACATCAATCTCTCTCTATGTAGGCTTCCTTGCTCCTGGCTCCTTCCTGTTGAGCTGCTGCCAAACTGTGTTGCTGTCTGTTTCCTTAAATAGACCAGCTCTGTGCGGTGACAGCTGAGTTGGTGTGAAAAGCAGCAGGTGACAAAGAGGCCCCAGAAAGATGGGATCTTATCAAAGCCAACCTGAACAGGTGAGTTTCGGGCTGGCCCAGAGGGAGCTGGCTGCACCACCAGGGAGGAGCCACTCTGGGTCACTGAGGAAATGGCTGGGTGGCAGGGAGTGGTGGTGGGGATCCCAAAGAGACCTGAGGAGGGGGAAAGGCCAGAGGAGGACACATGGATGCAGCTTCTTTCCCATGGCAGCCTCATCCAAGGCAGCCTCTGGGACACAGGGATGTTAACCTGAGTCAGGGCTTTCACCCTCATTACTGACCTCCCTTTGGGTGTCTGCTCCATCCTAGGTGTTCATGGCAGACAAGCCTATTAGGATCTTCACAGGTGACAGTTTGCATAAAGAGAACATAAACAGGCTTCTGGGAGGACAACAACCCACACAAATGGCACTAAATCTACCTTCACTGGAGATGGCTTCTGGAATTCAGCCATTCACTAGCAGAATGGCTCCAGTCAGAGTATATTTACGTCACTGGGCCTTGATTTCCACATCTGTGTAATGGGTATAATACTCAAGCCCACCTCCAAGAGTAGAGGAGAGAGTGAGCAATGTATATTTTCTACTGTGTCTGGATGCAGCTGCTTTGGGAATGTTAGAGATATCGTATCTGTGGGGGAGGTCTCCAAAGAGGTGTCTGTGTCCTGAGGGGTGAGCTGGAGTTCAGTAGGCAACGCTGCACCTGGCTGTCTGCACAGAGGCCACCTGAGAAGTAAGGAACCATGAGGACTGGGCCTGCAGTGTGGAATTCAAAGAGAAGCCTTTCCCTCAGTTTTACTGCCTGCCAGAGGCAGTGGGTAAACACTGCAGGGCTCTCGTTCCCTCTTCCTCTGTGGATAAACTGATGCCCTGAGGTTGAGGCACTTGGCCAGTGTCCCCCAGTGGAAAGCTGAGGAAGATGCCTGGATTCACCGCCAGAAGAGGGCTGCCCACAGAGAGAGCAACACTGCGGGAAAGCAGGAACGTGGTAGCCTGGTCCCAATCCTTCCCGGGGTCATTGCCAACCAAGTACCTGACACAGGAAGAGGATGAGTAGAGGGAGCCACAGAGCCTACGAACAAGATGGCGCTTGGCTCCGAGGGATGCTCACTTAAGTAGGGGACCCTCTAGCTCTGACCCCCTGAGGCCTGCCGCTGTGGTCCATGCCCCTCAGCACCGCCATTGTTCCCATGGTGGGACCTTCAAGGAGGAGCTGGGAGAGGCTGGTGAAAGCCGGATGGGACCTGTGTGGCGATAGTGGGTCAGAGTGCCTCGCTTCTCTGGCTCCTCAGCAGCTGAGAAAGTACAGAAACTGAGAGTTAAACAGGCCTTGGGTACTGAAAGAAAGAGGACTGTGTCACCCTATGGAGTAGGCAGGACCCATCCATGCAGCTGGCCTCCCGCAGTGACCTGCTGAGATCTCACAGCTGCAGGCAAGCACACATCCTGCAAATGCCGGCTGGGCAGGAAGTCACGCAAAGACAGCGCAGTTGAGCAATCAGAGCCCCGCCTGACTCCGGCACCTGATTCCCTGTTCTAGCAGCCTTCTCCTCAGGCCAGGAATGAAGCTGAGTCCACAGCCAGGGGGACCCGGTGGGGGGCAGGAATAAGGATGCTCTCTGCTGTATCATAGGCAGCCTGGGTTGGGCTTGAAAGCATGAGTCCTGGGGTTCAGATCCCAGCTCGCTCACTGAGCAGCTGTGGGGTTTGTGCACCTTACAAACCTCTCTGTGCTAAAGTTGTCTCATGCATAAAAGTGACAGTGACAATGGTAAAGGTTGCTATGAGAAAAACAAGATAACACAGACTCCAAAGGTGGGTGACCAGCAGGGTCCTTTGGCTAACAGCTGTGCACTCTGGTCAGCCTTGTTTCACCAGACTGGAGTTGTGTCCCCCAGTCACACTGGGGCACCAGAAAGAGGATGCTATACTTTGGCTTTAAGGGTCTGCTCTGCTTCCTGGACCTATAGGCAGGAAGAGGACAAAAAGTTGCCTCCAGGAACCCCCAGGGCAGGGGAACAAGTTTGCAACCCTCTGAGGTACTAATTTGTGTTAATGCAAACAGTTGCTTGTTTGAGCCACTCCCCAGCCAGACCTTGAGCTGGGATGAGGGTGTCCTTCTGCTTCTGTGGCTTCCTTGCAGCGTGGAGATGAAAAAGGGAGGTGATGGGATCCAGAGACAGAGCAGGAAGATTCAGAAAGCTTGCTCTGATGACCAGTGTTACTAGGAGAAACTCAGCGCTGAATCCTCTCAACCTCATTCACAGTGGAGCGGCCTCTCCAGAATGAGTGTGTGTGTGTCTTCATGTGTGTGTGCCAATGACACTTCCACATTCAATTTCTCTTTTTCACAGGAACCTGCACCAGAACCACAAAGTCATGTAAGTGGTGTGTGGGTGGTGGCCAGAGATTTCATTTGCTATGGCAGAGTGGGTGGTCAGTGGCAGCTGTGGTAATTCGCAGACTTCTGTGATTAAATAGGGTCCTTTAACAAGATGAAATTTAAAAAATACTCCTGAAAATTAGAATTATTTTGGAAGGAGCTTTCAACATTGAAATGTTCTCTTGAGGGTGAGCTTATTCTATGACCTTCGCTTGTCATCCCAGTCAGGAGGGTGGCATTAGTGTCCCAACAGGTGGAAGGGACCCAGAACACAGAGGGTGAGGTGAGCTGTCCAACAACACAACTGCATGCACAAGGAGCTGGTCCAGGAGCTAACCCTGTGGGGTGAGGAAATAGCTCCTTGGCTTTGCATGGTGGGAGGCCAAGCAGGTCCCATTGATCTGTGCTAAGCTCCCTCACTGACCTGCACACTTCTAATTCCATGGTAGCCATGGTCATCCAAGTTTAAAACAATATGAACTGCACTGCATTGTCTTATAACTCTGTGGGGCAGAAACTGAAAGGCCCACATTGAAAAGCTGAGGTTTAGTTTAGTGTTTAGAGGCCGCTAGAACACTGTGGATTTGAGCCTCTGTACTGCAGAGAAAATAAATGAAAGACATGGTCAGCTCATTTTCTTCCAGAGGCTCCAGGGAGATGCATCTCTGTTTCCCTTACAGATTCTTGAGGGCCTACATGCATTAGCTCAGGCTCCTCCCTCTGTCTCCATTAGCCAGGTGCTTCTTAGCCCCGGGTGAAGTTCAGTGGTAAACACTGGTTGAGTACTCGGTCTGGAACACAACACAGGGTTCAAGTGAAAGATAAAAACCAACATCTTCTTGCCTGAGTTTTCACATCCTCTCCTTTGACCCTGTGCATCCCACTTGTCTTATACAAGGTGACCACAAAGGACCACAAAGTACTCACCTGGGCCTCAGTGTGGGGTCCACATTGCCAGCCTCAGAGTTTAATTTAGTTGCATCTGCAGACCGTTTTCCTGTCAAGGTCACATTGATAGCTTCCAGGAGTGGGATGGGAGTGTGGTTGTTTCTGACCTTGGGGGGCTGGGACAAGGATGTCATTGTGGTTCCAGTGGCTTCCTTGAAACAGAAAGTTAGGAAAGCCAGGAGATAGGATCCAGGGACAGAGCAGGAAGATCCAGAAAGACTCTTATAACAACCGAGGTCACCAGGAGATACTGAGGGCTGAACCCTCTCAACCTTACGCATGCTGGGGCAAATCCTCCAGAATGGGCATGTATGTGTGCACATATGTGTGCGTCCATAATAATCTGAATTTAAATATGTGGGTCACTTTTCCACAGGATGCTGGACCAGAACCCAAAACTCAGGTAAGTGGTATGTGGGTGTTGGCCGTAGATTTCATTTGCTAAGAGAGGTTGGTGGTGAGTGGCAGCTGGTGGTGATCCTCTGACTTCTGTAATTAAAAAGAGTGTTTTATCAATCTGAAATATGAAAAGTAGACATGAAAATTAGAATAATTTTAAAGGCACTTTCAACAGTAAATGGTCCCTTGAGAGTGAGCCAATTATATGGCCTCCGCTTATCCCCACAGTTAGAGGCTTTTTTAGCAAGAAGAATGTATGGCTGTAATTTATCACCAAGTAGAAGGGGGCCCAGAGCATCGATAGATGAGGGGACTCATTCAAAACCACAACTTCTGGCACAGGCAGCTTTCCAGGGAGCCAATCCTGTGCAGCCAGGAAACAGCTCCATGACTTGTTTTTTCAGTTGACACATTTATTTTCTATTTAATAGATCATCATCAACTTCCCCCTCTCTACCACTGGAGTTTCATCTTGCTTCCATGCTGAGTAATGCAGAGTGATCAGGCCGACTAGAATAAGCTACTTGAAGTAAGGCTTCCTTTCCTTTAGCACTCAGTTACAGACGCGTTCTAGAATGCACAGTGTGTTAGTCATCAGGAGACTTAAGAGGCAACTTGAAGGATGTAGTCAAGCCCAGGCTGCAGTAAACATTGACTGAGATGTAGCAGAACTCCCTAAGGGCCCCCGGTGCTGCACCCTTTGGCCACTAGCTGAGTCTTGATGTGGAGAAACTTTTAGCTAATGCCAAGGGAGACAAAGCGGGTCCCACTTTTTTCCACTAAGCTCTATCACTGACGTTGACACCTCTAGATTCCACAGCGGCCTTGGTCATCCAAGGCTAAAGTAATATGAACTGCAGTTCATACTATTTCTATCTCTGTGGGTAAGAGATCTGAAAACCATGTGTTAAAGCCTAAGGGGTAGCTCGGTGGTTATGGGTGTCCAGAAGACTGTGGATCTGAACTTCTGCACAGCAGAGAAATTAAATGAAGTTTAATTTCAGTCAGTTTATTTTCTTCCAGAGGCTGCAAGAGTCTTCTCTGTTTCCTTTGCAGCTTCTTGAAGGCTGCATGCATTGGCTCAGGCTCATCCTTGTCTCCATAGCCAGGAGCATCTTGGGCTCAGGAGTGAAGTTCAGTGGTGAACACTGGTGGAGTACTCTGCCTGGAACACAGCACAGGATACAAGTGAAAGATAGCATCTTCTTGTTCCTTTGTGACATTTATTCCTATAACCCTGTGTTTCCCACCTGGCCCATACCAAGGCTGCTGTGATCACAAAGGACACACCTGATCCTCAGTGTGTGGACCATGTTGCCAGAATCAGAGTCTTAATTTAGTCCCATGGGCAGACTCATTTCCTTTAAGGCCACAGTCCTAGGATCCAGGGATGGGATGGGAATGTGGTTGTTTGTGACCTCAGGCAGCTGGGACAAGGGTGTCATTCTGCCTTCAGTAGCTTCCTTGCAGCATGGAGCTGTGAAAGGGCAGTGATGGGATCCAGAGACAGAGCAGGGAGATCCAGAATGGTTGCTGTGGCAACCAAGTTAGCTAGAAGATACCCAAGATTACTTAACTCTCTCAACTTCATTCATGTTGGAGTGGCCCCTCCAGAATGAGTGTGTGTGTGTGTGTGTGTGTGTGGGTGTTTGTGTGTGTATGTGTGTGTGTGTGAGTGTGTGTGTGTCAGTGACCCTCCCACATTTGTTTGTCTCTTTTACACAGGATTCTGAAGCACAACACAAAGTTCATGTAAATGGTGTGTGGGGGCTTTGGTTTGCTATGACAGGTGGGTGGTAAGTGACACCTGCTGGTGATGTTCTGATTTCTAAATTAAAATGGGTCCTTTATGAAGTAGAATTTATAAAATACTCTTGAAAATTAGAATAAATTTGAAAGGAGCTTTCAACTTTGAAATGGTCCCTTGAATGTGAGCCAATTATGGAGCCTTCACTTGTCCTCGTACTCAGAGGTTTTTAAACAAGTAGGACGTGTAGTCCTAATGTCCCCCCAAGTGGTACAGAGCCCATGACACAGGCAGGTGAGGGGACTTCTCCAACATCACAGCCCCTGGCACAAGCAGCTGTCCAGGGAGCCAATCCGGTGGGGCCAGCACATTAGTGCCATGGTTTTACACGGGGAAATCAAAGCTGTTCCCCGATTTGTTTCCACTAAACTCCCTCACTGGCTGTCACACCTCTAGATTCCAAGGTAGCCTTGGTCATTCAAGCTTAAAATATAAACTGCACTCTACTGTCTCATAGCTCTGTGAGTGCGTGTGCGTGTGTGCCCATAATACGCTATAACACATTAAGATTACTGGTCTCTTTTCCACAGGATCCTGAAGCAGAACCTAAATCTTACGTGAGTATTGTGTGGTTTGTGGCTGGAGATTTCATTTGCTGTGGTGGGGTAGGTGGTTAGTGGCAGCTGGTCGGGATCCTCTGATTTGCAGAATTGAAAAGGGTCCTTTATCAAGCTGAAATTTAAAAAATTCTCATGAAAATTAGAGTGATTTGAAAGGAGCTTTGTACTTTCAAATGATTCCCTGATTGTGATCTAATTCTATGACCTTTGCTTATCACCCTGGAATACTTTAGTGTCTGTCCCAAGGTCCTTCCATAACAGTGAAGGCCACCTGCTTTGGAAACACTGGAAAGTTGTCATTTGACCATGTCCATGTCCATTCAAGGGACATTCAGTATATTCACACTGTTGTCCCCCATTTTCACTAATCACCCTCAAAACCTTTCTCACCTTCCCTAAATGAAGTGCTGGATCTGTTAACATTTTCCTGTCTCTTTCTTGGGAAATACAACTTTTTTCTTCTGACTTATGAATTAACAACTTTTTAAAGGATTATTTTTAGTGACACGGTTATTGTGTATATTTCCTGGTTATCTTCTAGGCAAAAGAAATGACACTTGTTTTCAACTCTTAGTGATTCAAAATGCCTTTTGTGAGGCTGTAGCCCAGTGTGACCCTGCTGTGAAGCTGGGCAGAATCAGGGAGCTACAGCTCCAGCCACCAAGTTGTCATGGGAAATGACTAGGACTCCTGCTGTGCCCATAGGCAGGCCAGGCTCCCTGGTCACATTTTCAATTTTATAGCATTTTCACCTTATGATGAGTGTCTCTGGTGTAACTCCATTGTATTTGGAAACCACTCTTGCTTTTATAAACTTTCCCAGCTCTAATCCTTCAAACTGAAGCTCTTAGAGGGGATTTCTAATGCCACCGATTGAATCTGGGAAAAGGAGCCAAGGTCTCTGAGCTTCTCACAGAGTCTGCTTGGAACAGGAGTGGATTGGCGAGGGCGTCTCAGTGATGATGCAGTGTCTGACGTTTCTCTCCTCCTTTGGACAGAAAGTGGGCAGCACCAGCAAGCAGCTGCCCCTATTTTCTCTGCAGACCAGAAGTTCAAAGTGAACTTCGGATCACAGGCTCTGTACTACGCCCCATTATGAAAAGCTCTGATCACCCTATTACTGCTCTGCCAGCACGTCATTCTTATCACAGTTTTGTACCTGAGCAGAAAAACAGAGGCTCTAAAGTTAAGGCATTTTCTCAGGACTCCCCCAGCCAGCAGCACTGACTTGAAATGGGCAGTCGTATGGTCAGTAAAGCTCAGGGCTTTGGGCTGAGGAATGGCTCATCAGAACATGTCAAGCCTAGCAAGCACAAGGTCCTGGGTTCAATTCTTGCACTAGAAGCAAATCAGAATTAAAAACCTTGGGCCTCTGAGCAACATGAGAGAAGGAGGAATGGACGCCAAACCTCATCTCCTTGCTGTGTGACTGGTGGAAGGTGCAGGGAGTGGGAGGTCCACCTGAAGTAGTTGCTGCAAGCACTCAGCACACAATGGATGCAAGAAGGCTGGATGTCTCTGTCCCCTGGGACCTCCCAGGAACCCCAAGGCAGTTCCCAGGAAGGGGATCATCGCAGTGACCACGGTGACCCCGGGACTTCCCCTTTGCTGCCAGTGTGGATGTCAGATTCTGACTCCACCCACTTTAAAAACAGTTTGAAAACTTGTGTTTCTACTCCCTTCCTCTGCTGCTGGCTGGGAGACAGAGCTGCCCTGAGGAGCCCCCTCCCTTAGCTGTCCCTCCGCTCATCAGTGACCACTGCAATACTAGCAGCTCCAGTAATTCGGTCAATCTATGTTACATTTGTAAATTTTTCATTCTTTGCACTACCAATACTTTTATTTATTGAATCTGTTTCTTTAAGGGAAGCTGCTCTTTAATATATTTATTTCATGCTTTGAACTCACCCCATCTATCTGTTTTGAACAATCCTCCCAACTCTTGACTTGTAAAGACAACATTTCTTTTGAAAGACACCATGAGATTGTTCTTTTATTGCAGTTTCTATGAGCAACAGGCTGTTGGCCTTGATTTGAATACTTTTTCCTGAGCTGTCACTGTTGTGTTTCTAGAAGGTTTGGGAAAGTGCTGTTGCGTTTCAGGAAGTTTATATCACCACGAGCTCATCCTGAGAGTGTCTCGGGCCTTCCTTTACATAATCATGCCTCTCCTGAAAGACTGAGATCCACTTTTCAGCTTGTCTCAATTGAGCCGTAACTTGAGGGTCTGAAGCTTAAGGCATCCATCTGGAGTTTATCACTGTTCATTAAATCAAAGAGCAGCTGGCATGGTGGCGCATGTCTGTAGGTTCAGCACACTGGGACCTGGGCAGCTTCATGAGGTCAGTCCTCTCCAAGGGGGCATCACCTGGACTCACTTCACCCCAACCCTTGTAATTTATTTTGAATATTTGGCCCCACCCTTCACACACACACAGCAGAACTGGGAGATTGGACCAGGCAGTGAGAACTGATTGACTACCAGTTGCAACCAGAATTATGGGGCCAGCCAGCTGACAGACAGGAAGAGAACCTGCTGAAGCCTGGCTGCACATACTGCACACTTTATTTGGGTGCACTAACATTACTCACGCCCTTCTCCAGCCCTGCTGCAGTCCTTTATCACAGACAGTAGAAAGAGGTGAAATGCCTCACAGGAGCCTCTTACCCAGCTCATCCTAGTGCACAGGTGCCTACCTGGGTTCTGAGCTGTCTCCCTCCTCTGTCTCCTGGCTCTGGGCTCACCTCTCCTCTCCCTGTGACTGATCTTTGCAGAAAGAATGTGTGATCTTTTCCATCACTCTCACCTTCCTGGGCTTCCTGGTGGTGTTCGGAGAACATCCGACTCCTTCATCTAGAGCAGGAGCTGCAGGACGGGCCTGCCTGCTGCTGTGTGGCGGCTGCCTTGTCCTGTGCCTCTGCTCTGCATCCACAGGAGCTGCTTCCTCTCCCTGAACACACTTCCCACATGTGTACACACAGGCACACACTCACATATGTGTCCGTGCACTCAGAGATGCCTGCTCCCTTATGCCTTAGGCCCAGTCGCATGAGTCCTTAGTCCTAAATCTGCTCCTTTCTCTAGGCTCTGCTGGCCTCACTACCCAGGGATGACATGAAGTGAAAGTAGACATCCTCTGTTGAATGCTCGGTTTGCCAGGCTGCAAGTGACCACAAGCATCACCTCAGCTAACCCCCACAGCCACCTTGGGAAGCTGCCTGTCATTCACTTTCCAGATGTGGAAACTGAGGCTTGGAAAATTGAAGTAACTGACACAGTTTTGTCCCGCAGTTCTGGCCCTTCCTCCCAATGCCATTGAATGGAACACACTTCGTTCACAGCTACTTGGTCCATGTGAGAATTTGCATAACCGCTAACTCTCATTACTCGTGGCCATTTGGAGGGAAAGGACAGTGTCTTCTTGTTCTCTGGTCCTCAGGACCAAGCTCAGAGCCTGGTCCCCTGGCAGGTGCGCAGTTACTGCTGCAGGGAGTGCTGTTATGAGTTTCTTCCAGGAAGCTCCCCCTTTCTATTGGGCTCAGAGGCTGAGTCCCTGGAAGACCTGGGAGGCTCAAATCATGGCCTTTCCTTGTATGGGTCCCAGGAAAGGCCCTAGCTATGTCCTTCTGTGGTTACCTATTTTTATAAATAGATGTACCCTGAATTGGTCATGTTTGTGGTTAACAAAACCTAGATCAGTGTGAGATGTCTGTTGAAAGTACAGATTTTCATCCCTGCCCCAAAACACAAAATCAGGCCGGATTCTTGCCTCGCTATTTTTGCACCTGCTCTGCACCAATAGTTTTCTTATCCTCTGTTGGCACACCTGCTTGGGGTGCTTTAGAGTCACTGAATTCTGGCACCTGCTGATAGCCCCCTCTCCTGTTTCGTGTAAACCAGCTGACGCCTGTAGGAGGGTCCTGAATTCTCTGAATGATAGCAGTCCCTCCCCTGGCCTACGCTGATTGGAGCTGGGCAGAGAGAGGGCAGAGCTGGCTAGCACTTACAGCCCTGAGCTCTGCCCTGGCCCTTAGCCCTTATTTGCTTCTAAAGGGTCCTCTGTGCTTTCTCGTCCAAGCCAAGCCTCTTACCTCCAAATAAGTGATGCCATCTTAGTCAGTGTCCAGCATCCGAGGGGCGGGAATAACTCAGAGCCTGACAGGGCAGAAGGACAGGCTGGGGTGCAGGGAGCTGAGACTCTGACTGTCAAAGATCAGAAAGGCTAAAATGCATGGGGCTGTTTCTGCACCCTGTATTCTGTTCCATTGACGGGTATGCTGGCTTTTTAGCTAGAACTATGCTGTTATTATTACTGTGGCTTTGTAATTAATTCAGATTGAAGCCTGGGATTGTAATGCCTCCTGCCTTCCTCTTGTTGACCAGGATTGTTTTGGCTATTGTCTATTTCTTCCATTTCCAAAGAAAGATTATAATTATTTATTGTTGTTCTGTGAATAAAAGCTGTCAGTATTTTGCTGAGAATCAAGTTAAATCTTTGTGTCATTTATGGTAATATGGCCAATTTGAAGATACTTGTTTTCCTTATCCCAGGGAATGATGTGTTTCTCCAGTTACTAATGTCCTTTTTGATTTCTTACTAAAGAGCAATATAGTTTATATTATGGAGGTTTTTCACTTACTTGCTTGGTTTATTTCCAAGTTATTTAATTTTTTTGTAGACACGGTAGGGATGATTGCTTTCTTGCTTTCATTCTAAATGAATTCATTCTCGGTATATAGGATCATTATTGATTTTTGTCTGTTACACTGCTAGTTGTAAGAGCCTTTTGGTAGCTTTTTTTGAATCCTCTATGCAAAGGATCATCTCATCTGCAGATAAGGATACTTTTGATCTCTTCCTTTCCAAAAAATCATGAGCCATACAGTTTATTAAAAATAGAAATTGTTTCTCATAGTTTTGAAGAGTAGGAAATTAATTAATCAAATTCTAAAATTTACATGATAAAGTGTAGGATCTAGAGGTACTAAAATGATCTTTAAGAAGATGAAGAAATAGAAATTATACACATTATGGTGGTTTCTTGACTTACTAAAATGCTGGTATAATCAGGTTACCAAAGTATTGTGTACAGATATGACGATGAGTCCATGGAATAGAATATAGAAGTAGATCCATATTTACCTGTTAAGTTGATGCTCAACCAAGGTAACAAAGCAACTTTGTGCAAAAGGAATGCTTTTTTTTTTAAACAAATTGTGGTTGACCAATCAGTTGTGTTTTTGGAAAAACTTGTGTATGGCTGATCCATACCTCACACCATATAGAAAAAGAAAATGGAAATGGGTCATAGATGTAACAGTGCCACCTAAAGGTATAAAACTTTCAGAAAGAAAATATAAGAGGATAGCTGTAACCTAGGGTAGCTCAGTGATAGAGCACTTGCCTGGTATGGAAGATTCCCTGCTTTCAATTCCCTGTGTTTCTAAACAAAACCAAACCAAGCTTCTGTTCATCAACCTACTAGTGTAGCTACAACTAAAAAGACAATACCAGTGTTGACAAGGATACACTACTGCTGGAAGTTTTACATATTACTGGTGATTTTATAAAATGGTAAACCACTCTGGGAACTGTTTTGGTAGCTTTTCCTAAGCTCAAACACAGCTTTCTAGAAATTCTATTCCTAGTTATTTTTGCAAAGTAAATAAAATCCTATGTCTACACAAAGATATGCTAAAAAAAGTTAAGATGTGTTAGGTATATGTGTGAAACTGTATGTGGACTGCAAATATGATGTACTGCAAATGTTTACCAAAAAGAAGGGCATCAAGAGTTGGCTGGAGGAGGGAAGGAAGGGTGTGAAAGGGGATTAAAAAAGAACTAAGATGTGTTGTGTACACATGCCAACGCCTCCCAAGGAGGAATTTAAACATTATGTACTACAAACATGTGCCAATAAAAAGAGACCAATTATGTTGATTGAGTTCTTGCAAGTGGACAGAAATCAAGAAGCAAAAAAATGGCAAAATAAAGAACCAAAGCATAGAGAAAATTATAATCTGACTCACTCAAGGCCAGCATAATGTAAGTATTGGCACTGTCTCCATCCTTGACACCCTTTCTGCCATTAAAAATTATGTTAGTGTTATAACCTATATATAAAAAACCCCTCATAAGTCTCCTCGGAGGCAAGAAAAAGATCAAAGGTAACTCTAAGAGCAAAATAGGATGTCTTCCTAATCTAAACTTGCTTGTTTGCAGGGTAACTTGCTTGTTTGGAGGGAAACTTGCTTGTTTGCAGGGTAACTTGCTTGTTTGCAGGGTGACTTGCTTGTTTGCAGGATGTGCCTTCCCCCAGAGGATGTTTGCCTAATCTAAACTTGCTTTTTAGCCCAACCCTTACCTGAACCTTGCTCTTGCTAAGAAATATCATCGCTGTGTTCCTGTTCTGTAGTGCACCACAAACCCACCCCACTCCTTGCATTGTGAGACTAGCAGTTGTTTGCGGTTTTACAAGATAAAAACCCTGCCCTTTTGCTGTTAGGTACGCATTCTTCCTGATTGGCTACCAGAGGCAGCATCACCAGGCCTGGCCTAAAATAAAGCCTTTGCTCCAAATTTCTTAATTTCTTGCTTCCTTGGATTTTATTCCAGGGTCCAAGCTATCACAGTTAGCACTTGAGGACTAGTAACATAACTATGTAGCTCTGTCTAGTGAAATACTATGATATGTTCAAAAGTTTTAGAAAGAAGTATACTGAGGGCTGGGGATTTAGCTCAGCGGCATAAGCACCTGCCTTGCAAGCAGGCGGTTGTGAGTTTGATCCCTGGTACCGGTAAAAAGTTAAAACAAAACAAAACCAAAAAAAAGAAGTATACTGATATATAATACTAATAGATCATTGAATAGAAAAAAAGCACATTACATTAACAGTGGGCATCTTGATCCTCAGTGTTACAAAGGGAATGTATCAGTGATCTCATACAAATGTGGCATGTTCCACAGAAATAAGCAAAATATTTCAATAATTAAGGGTTTGAGGGAACAAGAATTTTTACATTACTATCACATACTTTTATCTGATGATTTTTATTCCCCCTCCCACTACTGGAGAGGTGACCCCAGGGACTTTATAATGGGTGTGAGTATAAAGGACCCCTCCACCCCAGGCCAGGGTTGCCGATATACCCATTGCTGGTTCTTTGGAGGAGCTCCAGTCTTTGTCTTCAGCTTGGAGGTTATCCCCTGGCTTCTGGAACATACTGTTCAGCTTCTGCCTGGGAGTCATCAGCCTTCATCCGGGACTCTTCAGCCTTTGTCGTGGACTTTTCAGGCTTCTGATGTAGATTCTGTACTGTTCTGGCACAGACCCATCGGCCTCATGATGTGGACTTGGACGTTGCAGTGAGCTCCAGATCATGGTCTGGACCCTTCAGCCTCCAGTGGGCAAACATGCTCTGCATGCTTCCTCATCCAACTCTAGCTGACCATCATGAGCCTATCTTGTAATTTCTTAAACATTTGTCTGTCTTATGTTGTATGTGTATCTCAAAACTTGGCCTATTCAGCATCTAAACCCAAATACAGTAGAATCTATTCACTTGAATGGTGACATGTCACACCTTGGTAATTTCCTCTTTCCTGGGAGCCAGAGGCGTGGTAACCTGCCACGCCTAGCATAGCATGACCTGAAGTCTTCACAAAGGATCTTGCCTTCCAGCTTCTCCCACCCCTCCTATGCAGATCCCACCTTTGCAATGTCCCCAGGTGCTCAGGGACTGAGTGGCATTGAAAGCACTGAGTCAGATCAGAAGAGTCAATGCAGGCAGAGTGGGCTCCCTCCGTGGGCTCCCCGCAATGTCCAGCAGCTGGCCCACCCTCAGCTCTGCTGGCATCTTCCCCTCTTAGCTGTCTGAGCCAGGAGAAGTCCTGAGCTGACCTCTTTCAACTTCAGACTCAGATCGGAGCACCCTTTCTAGGGTGTCTGGGTGTTTGTGTGTGTCTGAGTCCACATATGCCCCAACACTGAACCTCTTTTCCACAGAATCCTAAAATAGAGCAGGGTAGAAGGTTAACGGCAGCTGGCAGTGATCTTCTGTCTTGATAATTAAAAAGATCCTTTGTCAAACTGAAACTTAAAAAGTATTCAGGTAATTAGAAGAGTGTTTAAAGAAATTTTCAATTTTTCAATTGTAAAATTGAAGTGTGAGCCAATTATATGGTCTATGCTTGTCATCCCAGAATGCTTTAGTGTCTAGCCAAAGTAACTTTCATCTCAGTGAAGTTTCTCTGCTTTGGGAATACTAGGAAATTTCTCTTTCAAATTTAAAACACCAAGTAAATATGTCCTGGCTTCCTCTGGAAGTTGTACTATCTTCAGGCATGGTTTCAGACTTCACTGATATCCAAGATCATGACCATTGGTACAGAATTCCCCACTGCAGTGGTCCTCTCTGCTGTCACCGGCTGACCTGTCCTCATCCTCCCAACAGCTGATTTCTTATATCACATCCATCCCAAGTGGGCTGCTGCCATCCCAGGTCATCAATGTGTCAGGCACTGCGCTGCCAAAGCTAAGAGGTAATACATGGCCTCCAGGGCTCTCAGGGAGAAGACAGTCACCCCTGAGTGCAAGGGAGTAGCAAATGAGAGGAAGGGAGTGGACCTCAGAGGACAAGGAGGGTCCATGTGAGCTGAGCACCCCGCTACCTACATGAGCCTATTTTGTAAGGATGACATCACCTTCTACCTGAACCCCTGTTTCCATGAAAACATTGATCCAAACTCAAAATTAAAGGTTCCTTGGAATTAAAGGAGCAAAGCCTGCCAGTAAAGGTGCCCTTCATTCAGGGTCAGCCCTTGTCAGAAAGATGCTGCAGCTTGGAGCTTGGCGTACCTTGGAAAACCTGGGTTTGCTGATGAAAGAAGAGAAGGGGTGAAGAGGCTGGGGAACATCTTGAATGGGGAAGGGGCTGACGTCTGTTGGAGAAGTGTTGCACCCCAAGGAAGAGAGAACTTTTGACAGATTATTAGTATGTTAGGATGGATTACTCCTCCCACTGAGACAGGCATAAGCATCTGGTAATTTACAGATAAGCAGACAAACTCAGAGGGCAGGTTACTTGCCACAGTGCCAAACTGAATGAGCCAAATTGAATGAGCCTGGAAGCTGAGAGACAATTATCACCAAGGCCTTGTAATAAGTAGAGAGGAACAAGGAGACCAAGGGATGGACAGATCAGCACAGATAAGGACAGGTGTGATGCAGGAGTCAAAGAAGGCTCCAGGATGGAGGGACCCAAACTCAGAGTGCTAATGTTCAGAGGTGGGCATGGCTTGCATGTAGTTACAGAGGCAAGGAGGAGAGTGGGGGAGGCAAGTGTGTAGTGTGGCTGCAGTCTGATAGCTGGGAGCAGGACTTCTCTACCCTGATTACACAATCAGATCCCCCACAGGGCTTAGAAAGAAAGAAGTGCAGTGGCACCTGTACCTCTCATCTCAGGTTGAGTCAAGAGGGTCCCAAGTTTGAGACCAGGCTTGGAAATTTACTAACTTACCAAGACCCTGTTGCAAAATTTAAAAAAATAAATGGGCGAGGAATATAGTTCAGTGTAATGTTCATCCCAAGTAGCACAGAAAGAAAGAAAGAAAGAAAGAAAGAAAGAAAGAAAGAAAGAAAGAAAGGAAGGAAGGAAGGAAGGAAGAAAGAAAGAGAGAAAGAAAGATGGAGTGAAGCCTGGGTTCCACGTCATTTCCTCATCTATAAATGAGGTTAAACCTCCCACGATCTCAGAGAATTATGGGAATGGACCAAGGTAGTCTCTGTACACACTTGCACATGAGTGTGATGGAAGTGTGGCCACTGCCTTTTGCACCCTGACTGCTTCCTGGAAAGGGTCCTGGGCTGGAAAGCACAAATCAGGAGGCAGGTGCTGCTGCTGCTGAGAGTTCAGGCATAGACATGGGGGACAGAGATAGCACAAGCCAGCACTGCTGCCCCTGGTGGCCTGAGAGGCACTTGATTCCTGGGAGGGGTTGAGAGGGGGCAGGGAAGGCTTGCAGAGAGGGCTGGGTGCTGAGGGCCCCGGAAGTTACACAAGGGGAAGAGCTGCAGGCTGGGAGCAGCATTGCCTCCTAGGAACCACATGTGCTGAGGTCCAGGGGAGGAGAGCACAGGGTGTTTAGGGAGGAGCAGCCCCTTCAGTGAGGGTGAAGGACTGGCTAGCGGAGGTGAAAGAGGCAGGGAAGGAGGGGCCCTGAGCCCATGGTGAGGGCTGAGGACTCTGCATGGAGTATAAATGACAAGGCCTTTCTGCCCAGTCACAGATCACATGCAAAGTCTACTACTACAGGGTGACCCTGGACAGCCAACACCTGCTGGAATACAGCCAAATCCCGCTGGAATACACCCACTGCCTGAAGGAGTTGCTGGCCATCAGTTACCTAGAAGTGGTCAGTGACTCCCATGTGCAGAACTTGGACCCTTCACTGGGTGGCAAAGGGCTGGACCTGCCACTATCTGCATCTCCTCCCCCTCTACTATCCTGCCACACCCCAGTTTCTGAGCCTTCCCATTTGAGCACAGTGTGACAGCAGGCAAACTCCCAGATCCAATCCTAACTTAGAGAGGAAAACCCTGAGCCTTTTCTGAGCCCTGCAACCAGCCCCTAATAATATGCACTCTCAATCATCTTTCTCTCCCCTGCAACCTCCCTTGGGTCCCAAGCCACAGCTGTGACCATAGAGATGAGGTGACCTCCACAGCCCTTTCTCTCTCTGGCCTTAACCTCTCTCCTTAATTTTGATCCTGTTGCAATTCTATCCCTCTAAGGAGGCTGTCCTGGTGACATCCCACTTGCTTATCTAACACACTAGAACTTTCTCAGCCAGAGGCCAGGCTCTGAGTGACATCTTTCCCAGAATTTTTAAAGAAAGAAAATGCTCTCAGCACACATGTGGGATGGCTGGTACATTGGTGTGTCTGGAGATGTTCTAGAGGTTCTTGACATCCACAGCTGCTTCCTGTAGGTCCCTCACAAAGCCCACAGATTGCTAGAGAAGGCAGCTAGGTAACATGCCTTGGAGACAAGGAACATAGGTATCATAGTATCTAACATAGGCACCACGGTATCTAGGAAAATCTTGGAAATATCGCCATGCCACTGAGAGGGGAAAAGGTTGGGAAAGAGCTTGTGGGGCCATGGCAGAGTCAGGAATCCAATTGAACTTGTGTCTGAGTGGGAGGACAGGAAGGTAGAGTAGCTGCTATAAAGGGTGCGCAAGAGCTGAGTTTCTCAGTGTCCACTAATCTGCCAGTCACTGGGAAGCAAAGGGAGCCCAGCCGTATGTCCATGGGATGCCATTGCACCTGCTAATTCCATCAAGAACTTGTGATGGTAAACCTCCCCCTCAGCCTTCTGAGTGCTAGGCTTCCTTGCCTGTCTTATATGTATCCCTTTTATGTTTTTCTCTTGCTTGTTACTCTAGCTAGTGTTTCAAGTTCTATATTGAACAGGAGTGGTGATAGTGGATAGTCTTGCTCTTGATTTTAAAGAGAAAGATTTCAGTTTTTCTTCATTTATCCTCCTTATTGACAGTAAATTTGATGTTGACAGTAAATTTGACCTAAATGGCTTTTAGCAAATTGTGATAAGGTCCTTATCTACGTGTTTCTTTCAGATTTCTTTTATCATGGATGGAATTTGGATTTTGTCAGAGGCTTTCTTTGTGTCAGCTGAGATGATCGTATGATTTTTGTCCTTGTCTCTGATTACGTGATATGTTTCATTTATTGATTTGTGTTTGATGAACTGTCTCTGCATCCCTAGAATGAAACCTACTTGGTCATAATGTATAAACTTTTTGATGATTTGTTGTAGTCTGCTTGCCAGTCTCTTGCTGAGGGTTTTTGTGTCCATGTTCATTAAAGTGATTTGCCTGTAGTTCTCTTCTTAAGTTGAATCCTTTCCTGTTTTGGGGATGGCTTCAGGAGGACTGCTTCCCTTTTGATTTAATCTAAGAGTTTGACAAGTGAAGGTATTAGATTAGTCTCTGACATTTAAATTCCCTTCATAAATTACTAGCATTCAATCAGTGCTTCTTTTTCCCTCTAATATTTCTTTTAACTTTTGACTCTTTTACCCAGAGATGCAATGATGGTTCACTGGGGACAACAGCTATGGTGGGTGTCTCAGTCTGGTCCAGAAGAAAAGCAGTTATCCTGGTGTGGAGGCAAAAGATAAATCAAGTCTGATAAAGGAGGATAAATGAAAAATAAGGAAGCTAAACTAAAATCCAGTATTTAGAAAGTGGTAAAGGGAAAAGCAGTCCACACCTGAGTCCTGGTACCCCATTCCCAAGCTCACACCTGGTATCCAAAACACCTTGAGAAAGGGTTCCCCCTGAGGGAAGGAGCACGTCAGCTCTCCAGTGATAGGCTGGCGGGTCCATAAAGTCACAGGCACACTGTCCTCGCCACTGGGTACAGCGCAGTTAGGCAGTGACAGGCTCCAGTGACAGGCTGGCGGGTCCATAAAGTCACAGGCACACTGTCCTCACCACTGGGTACAGCGCAGTTAGGCAGTTCCAACCCAGGGGCTGAAAGACGGCAAAACAGGACAGGGGAAAATTCAATTTCAGGCACATCATGCCTTTCTCCAGGGCCTCAGGATGCTGAGTAGGGTGAAGATTTCCACAACCCTGGCAGTAGTGGTCATGATCCTCATCTGCCTTTTCTCCCACCTATCATATGAGTGCTGTACCACGAACATTCAGGACCTGCCCGTGACTGTCTGTGGCTCCCACAAGGGAAGGGGATGGGACACCCAGCCATGGTTGGTGGAGAACAGCAGAAGGAAGGAAAAACATCTTCTACAGCAGTGATGTGGAGCAAAACCAGCAGAGAGAAGCAGGGCTCTCCTCCCCTTTCTGTGGTTGCTCTGAAACAGATAGACAGGTTCGGGGGTTAGGACCTGGGACAGAGGCTGTGGGCCATATAATAATGGGCAAAGAAACCCATGGGGGCCCTCAGTTTAGCTCAGTGGCATAAATGCCTACCTGGCAAGTGCGAGGTCATGAGTTTGATCCCTGATGCAAAAAAGAGAAAGAGGGCAGCAGTCCTCAGGGCATGCACAGACGATTGTGGGAATCGGGCAAGGAAACTGCGCAGCAAGTGCAGAGGGATGCCTCTGCAGGAGCTCCGGGCCCGTGCTGCACGCCTGAGTGGAGGTTTGCAGTCTTAATTTCTATTGCCATTTAGGTTCTTGCAGTTACTGTAACCTTGCTATTGCACTGGATTTGGATTTTTCTTTCTTTCTATTCTTTAACTCCACTTTTCTTACTCTCCTTTCTTTCAGTTCTCTTTATTGATACAGATTAATTATAATACTTTAAAACCCAGGAGCTTCCTCTTTGATCCCGTCTCTCTTTTCCTGTCTCTGAGCTCTCCCTTCCTTACGCTTCATCCTTTTCTAATTCTCATTGTCTCGCCTTCTTTCCTCCCCATCTATCTGGCAGAATGTATATAATTACTATAGATGTTTATGAGAAAATAAAAACTAACCAGTGCTGTAAGTTAAACAGTGCCACGCAAGGGCATATCAGGGTAATTCTTAACAAAATGGGGCCTAGAGAAGCCAAACAAAAGTACCCACAATCATTAAATAGGATTATCAATGTAGATTATTAAAACTATGAATCAAAAACCTAAAATGGTTGTGTGTCATGACATATTATTGGAAGATTGAAGCAGGGAGGTATCAAATTTGACCCAGCCTAAATAACTTCATGAAACACTGTCTCAAAATAAAACAAGGAAAACAGCGCAGGAAAGTATACAGTAATTGTCTTAGATACTTTCTCACTGTTGAGACACAATCCCCAACTTAAAGAAGGTAAGGTTCATCTGGGTCCCCAATCTGTAGAGGTTTTAGTCCATAGTCAACTGGCTCCATGGTGGGGCGGCATGGCAGAGGGTATCACGGAGGAGAAACAGCTAATGGCATGGCCAAGGGCAGCAGAGAGCTCAGGGGAGAAGGGAAGGAGCAGGACCCTTCTAGGCCACTCCCCAGTGACCCAGCCCTCCCACCAGGCTTCTCCTCACAACTCTGAACTATAAGCTCATCAGGGCACTAGTCACTGACGGGGGTCTCACCCCCATGACTCAGTCTCCCCAAAGCCACATCTGTGAACCCAAGAGACTTTAGGGGGACACTCAGATATAGTCCATAACAATAATAATGTAAAAGTTCTTCCCTCCCAAATTCTATCCTTTCTGTATAACTGTTCAGGTATTTTTCCTATAATATATGACATATTTATATGAGCACATGTGCATATTTCTTTAATAACAGTAAGGGTTTAAAATGCATAATGTTATAAAATATATTTTTTAAATATATTAAATAATATATCAAATACATTAATTATATATTGGTTATTTGTATATTAATTATTAATTATATTATAATATTACATTATATTATATCATAATTAATAATTATAATATATATAATATATATTCTCTATAAATTATATAATATAAAATTATATATAATATATATGTATATATGTATATATATTATACATATACATATATGTATTACATATATACATATATATAACATATAATTATATATAATTATTACATATAATTATATATGTTACATATAATTATATATAATTATTACATATAATTATATATATTACATATAATTACATATAATATAATTATATATTATAATTAATATAATGTTATATATATGCCAGATTCTTGCTATTTTTCAGCACCTGCTCTTCACCTACAGTTTTCTTATCCTCAATTTTCATATCTGCTTGGGGTCCTTTAGAGTCACTGGATGCTGGCACCTGCTGATAGCCCCCTCTCCTGTTTCGTGTAAACCAGCTGACATCTGTAGGAGGGTCCTGAATTCTCTGAATGCTAGCAGTCCCTCCCCTGGCCTAGGCTGATAGGAGCTGGGCAGAGAGAGGGCAGAGCTAGTTAGTGCTTATAGCCCTTCTTTGCTTCTAAAGGGTCCTCTGTGCTTTCTCTCCCAAGCCAAGCCTCTTCCCTCCAAATAAATGATGCCATCCTAGTTAGTTTCCAGCAATCCGAGGGGTGGGAATAATTCAGAGCCTGATAGGGCAGGACAGGCTGGGGTGCAGGGAGCTAAGGCTCTGATTGTCAAGGATCAGAAAGGGGAAGGTGTATGGGGCTGTTTCTGCACTCTGTATTCTATTCCATTGACAGGTATGTTGGCTTTTTTAGCTAGAACCATGCTGTATTTATTACTGTGGCTTTGCAATTCAAATTGAAGCCTGGGATTTGATGCCTCCTGCCTTGCTCTTGTTGACCAAGATTGCTTTGGTTATTGTCTGTTTCTTCCATTTCCAAAAAAAGATTATAATTATTTGTTGTTGTTCTGTGAATAAAAGCTGCCAGTATTTTAGTTAGAATCCCACTGTCCTCACCATTGGGTGCAGCGCAGTTAGACAGTTTCATCCCAGGGGCTCAAAGAAAGCAAAACAGGACAGGTAAAATTTAATTCCATGTACATCACGCCCTTCTCCAGGGCCTTTTGATAGCAGAATGCGGAGGAGACTGAAGATTTCCACAGCATAGACAATAGTTGTCATCACCATCACCATCCCCTTCACCACCATCATCTGCCTATTCCTCCCACAGACAATGTGAGTGCTATACAGGGAGCACTGAAGACCCTGCCCATGCTGTCTGTGGCTCCCATAAGGGACGAGGAGGGGACCAGCCATGCTTGGTGGAGAACAGCAGAAGGAAGAGAAAACAGCTTCTACAGCAGTGATATGTGGCAAACTCAAGAGAGAGAAGCAGTTCCCTCCTCCCTTTTCTTTGGCTGATCTGAATCAGATCCATGTGTTTGGGGCTTAGGACCTGGGACAGGGGCTTTGGGCCATATAATAATAGGCAGGGAAATCTGTGGGGGGAGGCAGAAATGTCCTCCATATTTACCCCCCTGCAAAGCCATCCTGGAGATCTGCAGGGGCAGGAGCCCTCAAGGCGTGGACAGGCAGTTGTGGGGCACACAGGGGAAATTGCGCAGCAAGGACAGAGGGACGCCCGTGTGGGCCCTGGACCGATGCTACACTGTCTTCTTTTGTAGAGGTTTGTATGCTTGATTTCTATAATTATTTTGGTAGCTATTGTAAGCTTGCCATTGTATTGGATCTCTGTCTCTCTCTCTCCTCTAATTTCACTTTTCTTAATCTCTCTTTCAGGTCTTCTTTCCTGATGTTGGCTGACTATAGTACTTTTAGTTCCAAGGGTTTCCTCTGTGACCCATCCTCTCTTTAGCACATCTTCCCTCCTGTCTTTCAATTGTGTCCCCTTCTTCCCTTCCCCTCCTCTTCAGCTATCTGATGGCACATACAGAGTTACTGGAGAAATGCATGGGAGAATAAGAACCAAGCACTGCTGTAATATCACAGTACTATGCAAGGGCACATCAGGGTAAATCTTAATAAAATATGACCCAGAGAAACTAAACAAAGGTACCCACAATCATATTCATAGGGTCATCAATGTTAATTAGTAAATATGATTCAAAAACCTAAAACAGTTGGGTGTCGTGACACATAATTGGAAGACTGAGGCAGAGAGGTAACATTTTCAACCCCAGCCTAAGCAACTTCATGAAACCCTGTATCAAAACAAAACAAGCAAAACAACACAGAAAATCTACAATTGTCTTAGTTGCTCTGTCACTGCCGAGGTTCAATACTCATCTTAAAGCAGGAAAGGTTACTTGGGCTCCCCTTTGTAGAGGTTTTAATCCATAGTCAACTGGCTCCACTGAGGGCAGCATGGCACAGGGGCCTATGGAAAACACTTTTTAACTTAAACTTTCTGTATCAAATGTAGCTTTATTTTTAACTTTGATAACAGTGTGGGAAGCACTTTCTGGAAGACGTTTCACAGGAGCACATTCACTCAACCACTAAGGATCACTGAACTTCGAAGCCATTAGAATAAAATAGGTTACAATGTAGTTTAAGTCTATTAAAATCTGCATTGATTTTGAGTGAGTCTGATTACAGTTTTTCTGTTCACTGTTTCTTTGCATTTATTTTGCTGGAAACTACCTCTAACTTTATTTGCATCATTTTTGGTTGATGATTTCTGTTCATTTGTAAGAATTCTTTGAAAATGAACATAATTGGTCTTTTGCAATATGTATTTTGGTTTTCATAATGATTAGTCATTTTACATCTTATATGTGTGCTGGTATATATACACAACATCATATAGATACATACATGTATGAATATTATATATAGTCATGCTCATTAGGAAGGATCCAGTTTTTTAAGTATAAATTTGATAGGTTTTTATGATATCTTTTTGGTTCTATTCTCTCTAGAAAGGTCTTGCATTTTCCAAAATTATACTTTTGGAAATAACATCTTTTCTTCTAGTAATTTCATGGTTTATTTTCTTTAGTGTCAGTATTTGGAACCTCCACTCCATTTAAGCTATGAAAAAATTTTGCTACTAACTAGCATATTCTTTAAAACTAGAGTTCTGACCCAGGGCCTTTTTACCACAGAGCTACACCCCCAGCTTTTTAATGTCTTTAACTTTTTAAAAAAAGTAGGGTCTAAGTTGCCTAGCCAGTCCTCTAGCTTGAGATTCTCCTGTCTCAGCTTCTTGAGTAGCTGGAACCATAGTGTGTGCAGCTGCTTCAGGCTCTATGCTTTTATAGAAGCCATCCTCGCAGGTATGAGGTGACTGACTCACATTTTTAAAGACTTCCTGTTGTAGTCAGGGGTTGTACACAGAGAACAATTAGGTTCAAGACATGGAGCTTATAATATTATTTTTATAATGGTCACCGGGAGTTAACACAGGAAAATGCAGGAAATCTGTCTGCAACACCAAAGACATAGATTATTTAGTCAAGAGCCTAAATCCCACAGCAGTGTCCCGCATGAGTCCAGATAAAAACCCAGAGCTCAGGACAATGCCTCCCATGAGTCCAACCGGAGGTCCAGAGCCCACAAGAAGGACTCATGCCAGTCTCTTTTACAGATCCGTGCTGGGAATACCCCAGGGTCAGTGGTGGAAGCTAGAAAGTCTATGCCAGCAGGATGAAGGAGCTGTGCTATTAGAATGAGGGTTCTACGCTGGAGCCAGAAGTTACACTCACAACAAAGATCAGGGCTGTCCTGAAAGGCACCACAACCATCCTCAGCGACACAGAGGCACCGAGCTCCTCCAATGACAAGCACAGTTGGATACATGCCAGGAAGCAGTGTGACGAGTTCATCCTGGAGTGGCACATGTCTTCCCCTCCAGAGCCAGGAAGCAATGTTCAATGTGCGGACCAGAGCTCCTCCAGGAGAACCAACAGCTCAAACAGCAACTCATAGGAGAACCCACAATGTCTCCATGCAACAACGCATTAATGCCTCAACCCTCAACCCTCCCTTCTTCTCCACCTATTTATCCTGGCAACTTTCCTCAGGTGGAGCATCTTCGCTCAATGCCATGCTGATGTAATCCAGCTGACATTAAGTTGACCACCAGTTCTTAATCCATAGCACTCCCTGCCCCCATCTACAGTGCAGAAGACAGAACAGCAAGCATCTGGGATTTTGATAATGGCTCTGAAGAAGAGTATTCCTAGGGTCTGGCTTGAGTATGGAGTTGTCCCCAGGAGTGGACTGTGACTCACAGTGACTCAGTGGTTAACACCATGTTGTTTAGATCAGAGCTCTCTGCAGCTTGGTCCTGTGCCTCCACGATATTGCCTACTGGCTTGCTGAGTCTAAATTTAGTTTTACCCTCTTCAAAATAAAAGAAACAATAAAATATCACTATGTAATATATTAAATACACTGACCTCCTGCTTTGCCCTGTAGAGCCCACGTAGGGTGTGGAGCAAAATCCCTTGCTCTTCTGCCAAGGTGCCCTCACCAGGAAGAAGCCTCGCTGTGACTCCCTGCCAAGGCACAGGACCACCCTGAGCAACTGGTTTTCTAGAACTCAGTTGGGTCTGTGACTCCTTGGGGTCTGGGAGATTTCTTCCTCTAACAGGATTTTAGTGAGACATCATTTACATAGAGTAAAGTGCACAAACCCTGGCTTGCTGTGTGAGCTTTGCACAGGTAAGAGCCTGTGTGACACCATTCCCAGCAGGATCAGAACATCTGCAGCCTTCCTGAGACTCCCTTGTGCCCCTCCCAAGCAGTGACCCAGGGGTAACCAGAAATCAGACCTGTACTTGAGCTTGATGGGGATGGAGTTGTCACAGTCCATGTTTCCCTGTGGCCAGCTTCTTCCCCTGGGTGAGACTCTCATCTGTACTGTTCCCCACACTCCATTTCCTTTTGTACCTGAGGGCTGCTCCATCATGTGAATGCCATAGTTTGTGTCTCCTTTCTCCTGTGGTCAACATGTAGTTCTTTCCAGGTTGAGGCTGTGATGTTAAAGTTGTTCTGAACAGCTCTGTGTGTTTTCTTCTCTCTGAGGTATAGTAAGTAGAATAACCAGGATGGAGGAGAAGTAGATATTCACTGTAAAGTGTAAACATTTCTAAACTGTGTTTTAAACTTCATTTGTACTTTTTCTTTTTCTTTCTTTCTTTCTTTCTTTCTTTCTTAGAAATAGGGCCTCACCATGTTGGCTCAGGCTGGTCTCAAGCAATTCTTTTGCCTCAGCTTCCTGAGTTCTGGGCCTGCTGCCCCAAGACTCCTGCTTCTGAGCTGTATTATTTTACACTCCACCCTCCATCAGTGTGTAACTCATTTGTTCCAAATTCAAAGTGACTGGCAATTACCTGCAAATGAGGACCCTGACCAAATTGTCTCTGGTGTCCACTGCATTACAGATGATTCCTCTCTTTCTTTCTCTTCCTTCCTTCCTCCCTTCCTTCTTTCCTTCCTTTCTTCTACTACAAATGGGGTCTCCCCATAATGGGAGTAGAGGATGCAGGAAAGTTCTCTGTTTATGGGAGCAACTACAAAAAACTTGTATTTGAGAATTCCAGGGCATCTATACAGATCACAAAAAGGGAGAAAGATACAGACATACGAATGGCCTGGGGCACCTTGCTGCCATTCTGTGGGTATTATAGAATGGCACAGAACTAGCTAATTCATACAGTATGGCAAACAGAAACATCAAAACAACACCCAGGATTTGGAAGCAGATTTATTAACATGAATAGGCACTGATTGGAATCATTCCTAAAATATCAAGACCTCAGAGAGGGAGGTTTTTAAATGACTAAAAAGGGAAGTATAGAAGTGGAGTACTTGGCTGCCTTTGACTGGTTCTTGTAATATGCATCTTAGTGACCAGCTACACCTCACAGTTGCTAGCCATTCCTAAGAAACAAAAGTAACAGGAACTGTAACCAGAACTATTATCTGGAAAAATAACAAACTGAAGTACACTGGCTGAGGGCACCATTTTCTGTTACATTTCCCCCTCTTTTAGTTTTCCTGGCAAATCTTTGCTGGGCATATTACATGTGATCTTTCCAGACAAGGGCAACAAGAAACACTAACACTAGTGCTGTCAGTGATCTTAGGATGGGCACTAACCAAGGTCCGTGAGATTATCTTGATTACAGAGTTTTCCCCTAAGTTTCTTTCAGGAAGAGACATGACTTAGGCCTGTTGGTTCTGTAGCATTACTCTGCCAAGGTAGGGAGGGAGTTAATCTGATCTAGGAGAGTGTGCTATGTACCTCAACAAGCCATCAAATCCTGGTCAAGTATTTGATGGTTGTCCATAGAGCTGAGGCAAAAACCACAGCTCACCAGGGGAGTGGAGAAGCAAGGACTGGGAGCAACCTGAAAAGTCCAAGGGGAACAGGTACGGAGCATTACTGTGAACAGTGTCCTCAGGCTTCAACAGTATGTTGACTGGTTAGCGTCCAAAATGACCAGAGCAGAGTTTTGAGTGAGCTGTCTGGTCCAGGCAAATTCCCCAGTGGGTCAATTGTGTCCGTTCCACTTAGGCACACATTCATTCAGCAGATGCTCAGAGAGTAAACATTGCAACCCCTTGCCATGAGGGTGGTCCTGACTAATAAGAATTGATCAGACTCCCCTTCTGCTTGATCTGAGCAGGACTGACAGACAGACTAACTGGGGCGCCCTCAAAAGTCTTACTGGAATCAGCCAGACTACAGGCAAGCTGTCAGAGAGATTGTTCTCCTCCCTTGGGGGTCTGATGTGAGTTGCTCCAGCAGGAAACAGGGATACTACTCCAAACCTCTGAGGGGAGTGGAGAAATTTCAAGGGTGAGCCTTCTTGTCATGGCATCTAGAGGTCCATGTTCAGTGATCCAGGATCAGAATCAGTGACCAAAGAGGTCAGCATGGTTGGTCCTCCTGACCAATACATGAGATACAGAGGTAAACATAAGTATTTGACACTGAGGATTTGGAGACAGGTTTATTTAATAGCAACATGCACTGATCAGGGTCATTCCCAAAATATCAAACCCCAAAGGCTTAGGGAGGGAGTTTTTTTTTTAAAAAAATGGGATTGAAAAAGGAAAGTACAGTGGTGGAGTACTTGGCTGTCTTTTCTAGGTTCTTACAATATACACGAAGTGACCAGCCATTTCTAAGAAACAAAAGTAACAGGAACTGTAACAGGACTTATTACCTGGGCAACTAAGCATATTGACTGGGGTTGGGAGTTGTCTGCTACAGCATCAGGATGATTTCTTTTTGCATTTGCATCCACCTCAAGATCTCTTTGAGATGTCTCTTACCCTGATCCCCTGACATGTAGTCGTTTGCTCAGTGACCCAGTCCTCAGGCAGCCAGCTCAGGCCAGGCCAGCTCAAGCTCACTGATGCTTAAATACATAGGTTGGCTGCTGGAGCAGCCTATTTCTTCATGGCCACTGTGGTCACCACTGTCTTGCACAGAACTGGGCTGTCTTTGGACAGAGCAGAACTTTTCAGTGAAAGGTTGGCACCGTTGTAGTTTGATGCTATTCACTAGGGAGGATCTAAGAACAACAAAGTGGATCTGGAGCACAAGGTAGCTGCTGGGATAAGGCTGAGGTTGGGACTCTGGAGGGAGGTGGTGGGCACTCATATGAGGCCACACTCTCTCTTCTTTTGTGTGTGTGTTTTTTTCTCTCTTTTCTTCTGGCAGCATCTACAGACTGAATCCCTCTTGGATTCCCGAAGTTGCAAAATGACATGGCAGTAAGGTTTTGGAGAATACTGCCCAGAACTTCATGCTTCCTGAGCGCACTCCATCGCAGTGTACACAAAACCACAGGGCGGGGTGGGGTGCGGTTTGCCTGCTCTGGAGTAATGGTGGGGCAGCTGCTCCACCCTGTGTATACACAGAGAAACTGAGACTCAGACAAGGAAAGGGACATGGCTTGTGGATGGCAGCCTGAACTACTGGAGAACACTCTAACTCTCCAGGAAGCATTTCTCCCTTTCAAACTTCAATTTGGACTTCAAATTCTATTTCAAAGCTACAATGTTATGTTACAAAGCTGTTTTTGAGATAGTGGAACAAAACCAGACATGTGGCTCAGTGAAACAGAACAGAGGATGCAGAAGATGCAGAATAACCCTGAGCACAGACAGCTCTGATCTGTGACAAAGGGGCTAAAAACACACACTGGAACAATGACAGCTTTTTAAATAAATGGTGTGGAGGAAACTGGCTACCTATATA
Organism: Cavia porcellus; assembly: GCF_034190915.1. NCBI lineage: Eukaryota > Metazoa > Chordata > Mammalia > Rodentia > Caviidae > Cavia > Cavia porcellus. The sequence continues at coordinate 80,978,414 of NW_026947489.1, forward strand.
CAAAAGAATGAATCCAGATCAATGTATCTCACCATGTACTAAAGTAAGATCAAAATGGATCCAGATTTAAATGTTAAAGCAGAAACACTTTACTAGCTGGAGGATAAAATAGGTAAAACTCTTGAAGACATAGATGTAGGCAAGACTTTCTGAACAGAACCCCAGTCGTGTAAGAAGATATAGCTCCAAGAATCAGCAAATCAAAGTAAAAAGCTTCTGCAGAACAAATGAAACAACCAACAGAGTCAAAAGGCAATCTACAGAATGGAAAAATAACTTTCCAAGCTATTGCTCAGATAGAGGACTATTATACATATAGAGCTCAAGGAAAAAAAATAAACCCCCTCTGAATAAAAGACTTAATCAAAAATGGTCATCTGAAATGAATAGACACTTCACCAAAAAAGGACAAATGGACAATAAACACATGAAGAAATGTTGAACATTTCTGGACATCAGATAAAGTGAAATCAAAACAACTCTGAGATTCCATCTTACCCCACAAAGAGTAACTATAAAAAAAAAAAATAACAAGGGCTGAAAAGGTAGTGGGGAAAAATGCTTCTACACTGTTGATGGGAATGTAGACTGGTACAATCTTTATGTAAATCAGTATGTAGAGTCCTTAAAATTCTAAAACTAGAAATTCCATGGAACCCAAATATTTCTCTTCTAGGTATATTCCCCAAAGCGTAGAGACATCACATTACCAAGATGCATGCATTCCCATGTTCATAGCAGAAAAATTTACAATAGCTAGAAGCAGATTATATGTCCATTAGTAGATGAATAAAGAGTGGCATTCATACACATTGGAGTACTACTTTGTCATAAAGAATGATATGGGTTTTTTTTCCTTATCGGTACTGGAGATCGAACTCATGACCACCTGTTTGCAAGGCAGGTGCTTATGCCACTGAGCTAAATCCCCAGCCCCATAAAGAAGGATAAACTTGAGTCTTTTGTTACAAAATGGAGACCATAATGTTAAGTGAAATAAATCAGACACATGAATTGAAATATCACATGATTTCCCTTATGTGAGAAACACAAAGTATAAATCAACAGCAAAATACAAACTAGATCATAGGAAGTGGGAAGATAGATCTTTCCCAGAGGGGAACAGGATCAAGAGATTAAGGGAGAAGAGGAGGGGAGAAAAAGAGGATGAAAAACAGATTAAAATGTGTTAGGTACACATGCTACTCCACACATGAACTGCAAACATGATGTTCTGCAAATGTGTACAAAAAAGGAATAGACTGAAGAGATGAATTTAGGAGAGAGGGAGGAAAGGGAAAGAGGATGAAGAAAAGAATTGAGGTGGGGGCTGGGGATTTAGCTCAGCGGCATAAGAGCTTGCCTTGCAAGCAGGCAGTCGTGAGTTCAATCCCTGGTACCGATAAAAAAATGAAAAAGACCAAAAAAAAAAAAAAAAACCAGAAAAGAATTGAGGTGTGTTATGTACGCTTGCCAACTCGCAAAGAATTTAAACTATGTACTACAAACATAGAACCAATAAAAAGAGGCTAATTATGTTAAGCGTTCTTACAAATGAACAGAAATCAAGAACAAAAATAGGCAATTTCTAGCAAAAGAAATGTAAATAACCAAAGAGTAAGGAAAAATTTTAATCTGACTAAGTGATCAGCAATATAATGCAGATTTAAATTGTCACACAATTGCATTGTAATGTATTGTATTTCGAATAGTTTCACAGTTAAATTATTTTTAATGACTAAGTGGATGCACGTCTGTGAAACTTACTTGGAAAGCAGTGAAATCATTCTTACCAGAGTTAAAAATAAGCCTACTTTTGATACATGAATTTTAACCTAATTAAAAAGGTGTTGTTCACATGTGTAGTATCACAAGACTGGAAAGATACTCCAGGTATAGTAATGTTAATTAAAGCGTTGTGTTTGGTACTGTCTCCCTTGCTGATATCCTTTCTATCATTAAAAATTATGTAAGAAGCAGATCCGCCTCTACCTGCCTGCTGCCACCCCCAGAAGGCTGCTTCCTGTGAGCAGCCAGCATGGACAGAGAGAGTCAGCAGATCCACTACCGTCTGCTGGCTGCCACCACCAGAAAGCTCCTTCCTGCAGGCAGGCAGGTAAGCCCCATGCAAGCCACCTGCAGGCTACCATTGGAGGCCCTTGTTTCCTTCAGGCAGCCATAACCCCCTGGGAGAATCAGACAAACACACCCCTGTGTGCCTGCCACTATTGCTGGAGTCCTACTGTCGACAGGCAGGCTGAAAGAAGCGGCCCCACCACCATGCACCCCTGGCCATCAGTGAAGCCCCAGTGTAGCTGCACAGGTCTGGAGAAGTCCACCACACAACTGTGTCACCTACCTGTAAACCTGGCCTTTCCCAGTCCCCTATACTGCAGAGAGGCAGCCAATGTGAGAAGTGTCTGGGGCCCTATAGCCAGCTTGTTGGGAGGAACCCTGGAAAATGTCAACATGAAAGAGTAAAAGGCAATCTCAGATCTCACAGAACTGGGAGATACAGTCATGGAATAAAATGGAAGTCACACACCTGAAATCTCTGAGAGGATAATAACTGAAGTAAAGAAACAATTTCATGAGACTGTAAATGTAATAATGTCTCAGGTAAAAGAAGAAATGAAAAACATAATGAAAGAATTACACAACATATCTAAAGAAGACAAAGATTTAAAGAAGGAGCACAGGAAAATGATGGAAACTTTGAATGAACAATATAGAAAGGAATTGCAATGCATGAAACAGATTCAAAAAGATATCCAGGAAATTAAAAGTCAATCAAAAGCTGACAAAACCACTTGAAAGACACTGAAGATAGACTTTCAGACCTTGAAGACAGGATTGCAGCTAGTGATCTTGAAAGGAAAGATCTTTTAAAAATAATGAGGAACAAGGAAATAACTGCAATATGATGCAAAGAGAAATAATTTAAGAGTGATAGATATCAATGAAGAAGCCGAGGTCAACAAGAATGAAATGAAAAGGCTATTTACAGAAGTAATAGAAGAAAACTTCCCAAAAATGGGAAAAGAATCTGGTATAATATAGAACTCCAAATAGGCACAATCAAAGTAAATCTACATCCAGACATACAATAATCAAGGTCCCAGAAATTCAGCACAAGAACATAATATTAAAAGCTGTTAAGAGAAGAGAAACAGATCACCTGCAAAGGCAAACCATTCAGGATCACAGCAGACTTGCCAACACAAACCATCAAGTCACAAAGCATTTGAAGTGTTTCAAATCCGGAAAGAAAACAACTTCCAACCCAGATAGATGTACCCTGAAAAACTACCTTTCAAAATTGATGGAAAAATAAAATACTTGCATGATAAAGAATAACTGAAGGAATTCATGACCATTAAACTAACACTACAGAGAATTCTACAGGATATTCTAGAAAGAGATAAAGATGACCATGTTTCCAGGAACAGCAGCAGAGGATGATCCCCAAAAAGAACAGGCAATTGAGTGAAGGAGAAAAGTGGAGGGCCAACAGCAGGAGGATAGAATGGCAGAGACAACACAGTGTATGCTGGTTGTAACTATCAATGTAGATGGCCTCAGGTCAGCAATAAAAAGAAACACAGGGCGAGTGGACCAAGAAACAAGACCCATCATATACTGTATACAATAAACACATTTAACTCGGAAGGAAATTCATAGACTGAAAATCAAAGGAGAGAAAACAATTGCTCCATGTGACAGGAGACCAGAAAAAGCAAAGATTAACTTGCCCATAAACCACAGAATGGTTAAGAAAGATACGATATTTTCATACAATTGAAATATACCCAGCTATAAAGCAGGATAATTGCAAGGCTTTATAGGTAAATGGATGCAACTGGAGATCATGTTCATGGGCAAAACGGTAGAACTCACACAGGTGAACACTAGCATAAAAAACAGAAGGAGTCAGTGGGATCTGAAAACACATCAGATATTATAAAGTGATAGGGTAGGAAACACCTAGGAGGAGAAGGTGGTAACCACTGTTAATTTCTTATTGTCTTGTCTTGAACTCTTGTAATGTTTTCAGAATTTTGCTAGGTTTGGTTCTGCTCTGTCTTGTTTTGTTAGATTTTACTGTGTCTGATGATATGGACAGCGATGTTGAACATGATGGGATATATTATGGTAATCATGGTGGATTTCCTGTTATCTTGTTTTGAAGTCCTGTAGTGCTTTCATTCTTTTGTTTATTTGGTTTTGTTCTATTTTGTTTTGATTTTATTATGTGTGATGGCGTGAACAGCTATTTTGAAGAAATTGAGACATTATAGTAACCATTGTTCATCTGCTGTTATCTGATTTTGAAGTCCAGAAATGCTTACATTCTTTTGTTTTGATTCATTCTGGTCTGTTTCCCATTGTTTGGTTTCACTGTGTATGAGTGTATGGACAGCTGTTTTGAAGAGAACAAGAGACACGGTAGCCATTGTTTAATTCCTATTGTCTGGTTTTCAAGTCTCATAATGCTTTCATTCTTTCGTGTTGATTGGTTTCATGCTATTTTTTTATTGCATTGTGTGTGAAGGTGTGGACAACTATTATGAAGAAAACAAGAGACATTATGGTAGCTACTGTTGATTTTCTGTTGTCTCATTGTGGTGTCCTGTGTTGCTTGCACTGTTCTGTTCTGATTTGATTTGTTCTGTTTTGTTTTGTTTACTTTTCTTTAAAATAAAAAAAAACTTTTAAAAATTATGTAAGCACTTGAGGACTAGTAAAATAGCTATATATCTCTATCTGATGTGTTAAAAAACATTGAGATACACAGAAGTGTGGTGATATGCAATAATAATATATTGTTTAATAGAAAAAAGCGCATTATGTAGCTTTAGGCATCTTGATCCTCCATTGTTACAAAAGGAAAGCTTTCTGAAAGCTTTACACTTTTAGGTAACACTGTTATATCTATGTTATATCATATAAATATGGCATGTTGCATAGAAATAAACAAAATACTTGAATAGTTAATGGTTTGAGGGGACAAGAATTTTTACAATATTATTGTGTACTTTTCTCTGGTGGTTTTTGTTTTTCTCGTCACTCTCAGAGATGTAAACCCAGAGTCTCTACAATGAGTTACATACCCAGTTTCTTTTGAAATTTTCTAAAGTTTTGAGTTATGACCGGCGCAGCCCCAATGAAACAGGAGACGCTCTTGTGGACAACAGTTAACTGCTGGTTTATTTACGCGGGCTCTGGTTTATATATTTGGCCGTGACCAATCACAGGCAGCCACGAGGAAGCAGGGCGGGAATGGGATGCAGGCTCTGGCTACTATATCCAGCTGTGGCCAATCAGGAGTTGCCACAGAGTACGGAGTGAGCGCGGGTTGCGCACGGGTTGGCTAATTTAAAGAGGAACGTAGCGCATTGCGGAAGCTGGCGTGGTCCTTAGTCCCGGCTGGGGTATGGTATGTTGAGCGCCTGCGCCCAACAGAGTTAGGTGTTAGTTAGTTTGTCCAGGCAGGGTTCCAACCAGTACCTCTTGCCTCAGCTTCCCAAAGTGCTGAGATTACAGCTATGTACCACCACATGTAGCTGCTTTAGGTTACTAATTCATAATATTTTTGACATTTATCTATGTTGTGCTTGTTTGTAATTTGTTCCCTCTTCTGACTGGGTAGCTTTCATGGTATTTTTAGCCTTTTGCTTTTTAATAGACACTAGGTCTGTTTGCATTTGGGTTATTATATTAGAAGCTGCTGGGACTTTTTTTATTTAGAGAAACTGCTGGGACTTTTCAGCACATGTCTTTGTGTGAACATAAGATTTTATTTACTTTGGAAAAATAAGTAGGAGTAGAATTTCTAGAAAGTTGTGTTTTATCTTAGGACAAACTACCAAAATAGTTCCCAGAGTGCTTTACCATTTTATAATCTCCATGCCTGAAACTTCCAGTAATTGTATATTATTGTCAACACTGAGTGTTGTTTTTGCAGTTGTAGCTATAGTAGCAGGTTGATGAGCAGAAGTTTGGTTTTGGTTTTGCTTAGCAATACTGGGAATAAAAGTCAGGGTCTCTACCATGCCAGGCAAGGGCTCCATCACCGAGCCATCACCCTACCCTAGGTGTTAGGTATCCTCTTCTATTCTCTTCCTGAAAGCTTTATACTTTTAGGTAACACTGTTATTATCTATGATTCATTTCTGGTTTCTTTTTCTATATGGTGTGAGGTATGTGTCAGCCTTATTTATGTTTTTCCAAATACACAGCTTATTGTTCTCAACACCATTTGTTCAAAAAAAAGGAGGAAATTCTTTTCACATTAAGTTACTTTTGTAGCTTGGTTAAACATCAATCTACCAAATAAATGTGGATCTATTTCTATATTCTCTTCCACTGATTTATTTTCCTATCTTTATCACAAACCATAGTACACTGATTGTATTAGCATTGTAGTAAGTCAGAAAATCAGAGTAGTGTGTGTAATCTTCCTTATTCTTCTTTTTAAAGATTATTTTAGCTCTTCTAGATGGTATGCCTTTTCATGTAAGTTTTAGAACCTGATAATTAGCTTCCCAGCATTCTAAACTGTGAGAAATAAAATTCTGTTCTTTGCAAGCTGCTTGGTTCATGGTTTTTTTCTTATAGCAGCACAAAAGGACTAAGACAGTGATGTCATTTGCAAGCACTTACTCATGTAAAAGTTGCATGGATATCTTTTTGAGCTGAGAAAACACCAAATGAATGAAGAGTAAGCAAACCTGGCCAGCGTCCTTCTCACAGAATCCCTTTGAAAATATCTGATTAAATGTCCGGGCTTCCTCATGTTGTACTTATTCAGGCAAGGGAAGGTGTTAAAGCTCTAGCATTCAACCCATTTTTTCTTCCATTGTGGCACACAGATTGAATAATATTAATTATTTTGCATCAGTACTTTCTGATGCAAAATTCCATCTATTCTAGGTGAAACTCTTACATTTTTCATATTCAAGAAAATTTGTGTGTATAAAAATGTGAGTTTATGGTAATGAAAATATCATGGATAATCTCATCATTACAGCAGGTTTTGTTACAAGAAGCATATCATTCACAAATTTCAATTCTCTGTTATTGATAATTACTGTGATTATTTCACAGCTAATGGCCAAACTGATGAGTGGTTCTAATAATATAAGTATAGAACACCTAAGCACATTTTCCACCTCTACTCAGAATCAATTCAAATGTAAGTCTGAAGACTGTGAAATTATATCCCTATCTCTATTCAGCAGGCCCACAATACAGGGAAATGCTCTAACCTGTGGTGTGGGAGTTAGAATTCATTTGAAAAAATTTGTATTACATATTGCCTAGATGCAAAGTTGAATGTTGAATTCATGTTCATTTTAAGTCAGATTTTTCCATGTTTTAGAAACTAAATGGCAGACAGAACTTTGTCGATCTTGTATTTAAGAAACTATATACTGTATTTAAGATAAATGTCATGTTAAAGAAACTTCTCTTGTTTTTTCTATACCTGTGCCACAGTATTCCTTTTCTATTTTATTAAACATATCTTTTATTGTAAGTGTAGGAGACAATTTGAATATAGAACAACTGCTGCAACGTTAATTTTATTTCCATATATTGATATGTACAGAAAAGGCAATGCTATTCTCTTCTCTCTTCAACTGGCACTAAGCAATGCAAATAAGGCCAGCTGAATTACTGATATGTAATCTTTGGGGCCACTCTAACAATCTCCTGTTTCCTGGCATAGTGTTTTCTGTAAAAGATCCCAGTGCAGCAGGATGGCAGAGCCAGTCAGCTCCAAGAATGTGGACTGGGTAGGAGCTTTGAAATAAAGAGGCTATGAGTCCCTGGGGAACAAAAGTTTACATACGTGAAACTGAAGCAACAGCCTCCTAAAGCATTTCAGATGCTACCTTAATTGAATTATGCAAATTGATCCTTCTGCATATCATTCTCCTGCATTGCAGAGATGCTTTTCTCTCCACCTGGCTGGCCAGCTCAACTGACCTTGGAGCACTTCCTTCTTCATGAGATAATAAATTCTGGGGGAGGCCTTGGATCAAGGTCTTTGCCCCTATATCCTCACTTGGATCAGGCTTAGGACCAGTTGGATGTCCTTAACTTTGAATATGTCTTTGTGTCTTTACTCTTACCGCGGGTTATATTGGAGGTGGTAGATTGGAATTAACTTGCTGGGATTCTAATAACGTCTCAATGGGATTACATATATAACCTTCCAAATTGAGAGGAAGATAAGAAAAGGAAATACAATGCTTGGATTACAATTCTCAGTTAAAATTTGAAATTAGATAGGTACATGTACAGTACAGTAATTGCCTTATTATTTAAAGAAGGGACTTTACACTCACTAATATGATTCTTGACTTATTTGAGTAAAATATTATATCTATTTTACATTTATATAGTCTCATAGACTGGGTTCTTATTTCCTGATTTCTTTGATGAGAAAAGCTGAGTGGTCATTGTTGCTGGGAAAAGCAGGGTTGAAGGGGAAAGGACATGAGGAATCCTCTGGCTGAGAGAAATATCCTGTACCTTGATAAGGGCATGAGTTACATATTTGTATGTACTTTTCCAAAGTCACCAAAATCTACACCCTTGTGCTGTGGGTGGGACTGAGTGATAGAGCACTTTCCTAGTGTGAGTGAGGCAAGGATTCAAATCCTAGCCACCAAAAAAGAAATCAAAATACAACCTGGACACTGAAGTTCTGAGCTTTGCATTCATCTGTAAATCTGCCTCAGTTTCAAAAAAGTGGTTAGAAAGAGGCTGAAGTATGTCTCAACTCTTCTATATTTCAAAAGCTTTTAAAAGATCAAAGACAAAATTAGTATAGAGTCACCTTACTTTAAGTTGAGAAGGCACTTACCACAAAACTTCCAAGTGAAGAAAAACTGAGATCATTCACATTAAAATCAGGAACAAAACACAGTGTCTGCTTTTACCAGTCTTGTTCAAAGTATTACTTGAAACTTTAGCCAGAGCAATTAGGGAAGAGAAAGAAATTAAAAAAGATTTGAATAGGAAAGGGAGGGGTAGAAAATATCCTTCTCTGCAGATGACATGATCCTTTGCTTAGAGAAGACTCTTAGAAGTGGTTAATAAATTCAGCAAGTGACTGGTTACAAAAATCAATACTGTTCCTACACAACAAGAATGAATTCACTGATGAAGGCATCAGGAAAATAGTTTCTAAAAAAAGAAATCAAATTGTTCACTATCTTGGAATTAACTTAACCAAGGAGTAAAAAACCTCTATAACAAAATCATACTGCTCTTTAAAAAGAAGTAAAAAATAACATTAGCAAATGGAAAGATATTCCTTCTTCTTGGATAGGCAGAATAAATAATGTGAAAGTGGCCATACTGCCATAAAAGGAATAGATTCAATATGATTCTTGCTAAAATGCTGACAGCTTTTTTCACATAGAACCAATAATACAGAAATGGAAGTAATAGACAATAGCCAAAACTATCGTCATGGTCAACAAGAGCAAAGCAGGAGGCATTACAATCCCAGACTTCAAATTATATTACAAGGTTATAGGAATAAAAACAGCATGTTCCTAGCTCAAAAACCAACATGCTGATCAATAGAATACATAGAGGGAACAGACACAGCACCAAGCACCTTCATCCATCAGATCTTTGAGAAACGTGCCAATGAAGTAGGTTGGAGAAAGAAATCCCTTTCAACTAACTGTGCTGGGAAAACTGGTTTTTCCCATGCAGAAGAATGAATCTTGATCCATTTCTCTAACCTACACTAAAATCAAATTAAAATTGACCAAAGACATATTGGAATGCGTAAAAACAGAAACACAAAATATACTGAAAGAAAAATTTGGTACTTGTCATAAAGAATAAATAGGTATAGGCAAAGACTTCCTGAATAGAAACCTAGTTGCCTAAGAAATAATATCAATAATCAATAAATGGGGTTACAACAAATTAAAAAGCTTGTATACAGCAAAGGAAACAGCCAGCAGATTGGAGAAACAACCTACAGAATGAGAAGAATTTTTATTGATACTTCTAAGACAGAGGAATAATATCTAGAAATACAAAAAACTAAAGAAGTTAAGTAATCAAAAATAAAAGACCCAATTTCAAATAGGCAAGCAGAAGAAAAAAAGATGTTTCCAAGGAGAGAGAGCGCGCAAAGGGAACGTGCTTAATGGATCCAGAGCCTCCCTTGGGGAAAATGAGAAAGGATTTGGGGCTGGATGGTGGAGATGGACAACAATAATTGAATGGCTTTGAATGGACACAGACATGGTCAAATGACAATTTTTCTCACATACATTTTACAGCGATGAAAAGGGAGGGGAAAGACTAGTAAATTTCCCATGGGCAATGCTGGAGGCCCACAGCTGGGAGTCTGAGGCTGCCCTCTCTGAGGTGAAGGGAGGACCACACTGCTGGGGCTGGGGGTGTGTGTCCCCAACCAGAGTGTTTCTCACCCAGGTCATCAGAAAGCCTCAAAGATCCTCGACAGGAAAACACTTTCTCACCATGGGGCTCCAGGTCCTTTAACTGTGCAGGCGACAGCACCTCAGAGCTGACTCCTGGCCTCTGTTTCCCCTTAAGAGCCAGAAGCACTCATAAAGACCTTTGGTGGCATCGTTCCCTATGAGGTGAAGAAGGACCAGGCAGAGTGGCTGCCCAGTGACATCAAGCTCTGACAACAGAGGCTTTCAAGCTGCTGGCACTGAGTGTGATGGCAATGGAGTCAGCTTTGGAGCCAGGGTCACAGGGCCTTAGGAGAGGGAGCAAAATGATCACATCCTGCCTCATATCTTAGCTCTTTTACTCCAGCCCTTCAAGACTTCTACTAATTAATAGCATCCTGCACTGGGTGGATGTCACTTAAGCCTACATTCCTTGGCACCACAGAGATAAACCTGTGAGAAGGGTGGGCAAGTGGAGGACAGAAGGGCGACCAGCAGACACCATCTGCACACTCTGCACTTAGCTGCCCTGGGTGCAGTATTTCTGCTTCCATATTAAAAACACTCCTGTCTGTTTTTAGGGACAGGGCCACTTGAGCCTTGTACACTTCCTTGATGGAAATATATACATAAAATTCATTTTACATCAACCAACGTGTGTATATGTGTATTATTTTTGAACCAAGAGCTGCTCTAAGTTACAGATTGGGGGGGGGTGTCTGCTACCACCTGTACAAAGCACCCCACAAAGAACAGCCAGGCCATGCATTCTTCTCTCAACTAGAAGCAGGTGGAGTACTGTGCTTGTCCCAAGGGGTTGGTGGGAACAGAGTGAGGGCACAAGTGTGGGGCAGGAGCTGAACTTCACACAGGGCTCATCTTACACAGGACGTGGTGAGGGAGGGTGCTGCCCTCATGCCAGCTCTTTAGAGAAGGCCTTGCCCACCACCCTGTCGTACAGTTTTTCTCTGACGCCACATAGTACATTAAGTTTGGACAATGGAGTTTTGGCCCCTGGGGGAGGCAGACAAGGCCTCCTATAGGAGGAGGACGAGGTGGGGCGAAGGGTACCTGGCACCCCTGCCTGCCTGAGAAGCAGTAGCCCTGCTCGATGTGCAGCCAGCCAGCAAGGCTGAGCATGAGATAGCGCCGAGTCTCCTTCTGCTCAGAAACAAGAAGGGAGTCGGGGGGTGGGGGCGGGTGGCTGGCTGACCGAGACCAGCCCCACGTTCAGATTCTTCCCCAGCTTGGGACATCTTCCCTGGCTTTGCTTCTCCTGCTTCTCTTTCCACTTCTGGCAGCAGCTACTCCAATGGGGAGACAGAGAAAGGGGCTCCATAACTCTGGATGCTTTGATTACAGATCAGGAGAAAGGATTCTGAGCAGTGCAGCCAGTATGCTAGCCAACTAGACCAGAGCTGCTCACCTGTCCATGCGTGCATGCATGAAGAGGGCGCACGCCCGCGCATGCGCGTGCGCACCCCCCCCCCAATCTCCTATGATCTGGCTGAAGTACAGATTCTCATTTAGTAGATCTGGCGCAGGGCTTGAGCCTGTGTATTCCTAACCAGTTTCCCGTGTCATTGCTTCCTGAGACCACACATTGAGCCCTACTCTGTTTCCTGAGGGGCCAAGTTCCTGAAGGAATCAGTAGTTGCACTGACATCACACGGATACTTGCTAGGGCTTTGTTATGCTGTCCAGTGGCTGGCAGATCCCTGGTACTTGGGTACTTAGCTCTTGTACCTCCACTTCTCATGTCAGGTATCCCCCTGGCTCCCTTCCTACTCAGGCACAGGTCCTCTGACTTCTTCAGTGCCTCATGATTTCCACTGATGGTCCCAATCTTTTTTCCTCTCAGTAACATAGAGGTGTACCGAAATCCCTACATTACAGGCCCATGGATGCAAATTGTGAACTCCAGGTGCTTTCTTTAACATGCCTGTCAACCTTTTGAGGGACTCCCCCTGGAAATCGGTGTGGATATCAGAACCCTCCTTCCCAAAGGGAACCTGTATTGTATCATATCACTTCTCTTGGCAGGAACTCCCAAATTCAGAGACTCCAAGATATCTCTAAAGATAATACTAAAGCAGTCATCCACAAGTGTGTGCCAGTAGCAACAGCATTTCTTTCTCTTTATTTTAAAGACGCCAGGAAAGGGAAGCATACAGCACTGTGGAAGTTCTGCTCAGTTGGTGGAAGTCAGCAGGGTGTCACCAGGGCAGCCTTCCCAGACGAAGCAGTATTAAGGCAGGGTGCAAAGCCAGGGAGGGAAATTAAAGGTCACAGGAATGGAGGGCTGTGGAGGTCACATTTTTCCTCCAGTGCATACCTGTGGCTTGAGACCAGTGTGGGGTTGCACGGAGGAAGGTGTTTGAGAGCCTTGTGCAGAACTGGCCTGGGCTGAGTGCATGGAAGGCTCACTGCCAGGAAGAATGGACCTGGAGGCTCAGGTGTCACACCTTGGGCTACCTTCTGCTCAGATAGCAGGGCTCAGAAGCTGGGGCTGAGAAGGGAAGAGGGCAGGGAGGAGACACACAGCCATGTCCTCAGCCATTCGCTGGGCTGTTGAGCCTGTTTACACCTGCACCTTAGTAAGCTTGATGTCGCCATCTACCTCCAGGCGATTGATGGTTGACAGTTCCTTCACGCGATAGGTGTATTCCAGCAGGTGCTGGCCGTCCACAACCACCTTGTAGCAGTGGGCTTCACATATGATCTCCATCTGGGTAAAGAGGCCTTGCCATTCACACTCCATGCAGGAAGTCCTCAGCCCTCACTGTGGGCTCGGCCCCTCCTTCCCCACCTCCTTCCTTTCCCCCAACCAGCCCCTGGCCTGCACTCAAGGACCTGCTCCTCTACACCCTGTGCTTTCCTCCCTGGACCTCAGCACAAGCATTTCCCAGCCTGCAATACTGCTTCCAGACTGCAGCTCTGCCCTGTGTGTAACTCACAGGCACCTAAGAACCCTACCCCCTCTGACAATACTTCTCTACCCCACCCAAACTCTCCCAGGGACCAATTGCCTCCTCAGGCCACCAGGGGCAGTCTTGCTGGCTTGTGCCATCTGTGTCTGCCATGTCCAAGTCTGGAGTCTGCTGCTCCAGCAGCAGCAGCAGCAGCAGCAGCAGCAACCCCCTGACTTTCTAGCCAGGGCCCTCTGCAGTAGGCAGTTGGGGTACAAATGGCAGCGGTCACACTTCATCACACTCACGTGCAGGGGACTGTCCTAGCATGCACAGAGACTACCTCTGCCCATTCCCAGAAATCTCTGAGATCATGAGATTTCCAGTCACATTTGTAGATGAGTAAGTGGAGTTTCAGTGACCCAACAGATGTCCCGGACTGAAGGACACTTCCCCAAGGTCGCACCGATACCAATGAATCAAAGACAGTGTTCCCTGCTCTGGCTCCAGTGGCTTCGCACTGTAGTAAAACCCAAGCTGCCTTCACAGCCCCGAGCTCTGCACCAGTCATTCCCAAACAAGACTGCAGGGGGCGCTCATCTAGGACATAACTTCTGCCTAAGGGAATGCAAGCCGACAGACTGGATGGCTGGAAGAAGGGAAGAGACATTATAGCAAAATCTTTTCTTTCTTTCTTTCTTTCTTTCTTTCTTTCTTTCTTTCTTTCTTTCTTTCTTTCTTTCTTTGTCTCTTCCTCTTCCTCTTCCTGGCTTGTTGGCTTTCCTTCCTTCCTATCTTTCTGTTCCTTTTTATTTCTTCTCTCTGTCTCTCTTTCCCTTTCTCACTCTTTCTCTCTTTCTGTCCTTTCTTCTCTCCATCCTTCCCTTCTTCCTTCCTTTCCTCCCTCTCTTTTCTTTCCTTCCTTCTCTCTCCTTCCTTCCTTCCTTCCTTCCTTCCTTCCTTCCTTCCTTCCTTCCTTCCTTCTTCCCCTCCTTCCTAGTGTATTATGGAATCAACCCAAGGCTTTCATACTAAGCTACATCCTTTTCCCTAGTTTTAAGTTTTTTATCCTTTAGAGAAAGTCTTCCTAAGTCACTAAATTGCCCAGGCTGAGCTCAAATTTGCGATCCTCCTGCTTTGCCCTGCTAGAGAGCTAGTGTTATAGGTGCACGTGCCACAGAGCCTGGCTCTTTTTCTTTTTGTTTTTGTGAGCTCTGTGTGGGACCTGAATGTTAGTCAGGATGATCAGGCCGCAGCCACACCTACACCTCTCTCCCTCACTCTGCATTTTACACTGCAGTGCTGGACAGGCCCCTCTCTCAGGTGGACACTGACTCTCCTGAAGTGGGGATTCCCAGTGCACTGGTCCTTATCTGTGCTGATTGCTCATACCTTTGTCTCCTTGCTCCTCCCCACCTAGATTGCAGCCCCCTGGGGTAGGACCTGCTCTCTCTACTTCCCGGCTGCATTTGTAAACATAGGTATGTCCTGCACAAAGTGAACATAATCAAAGAGCTGATAAATGACTGCTGAGCGACTATGCAAATCAATGACTATACCTCATTGTTCAGTCTGATTTGGCACAAATGGGTATGTGATCACTGGCAAGTAGGCTGGCCCTAATTTTGTTTGTTCGTCTATTAAGAGCAGATATTAATACTTTGCTTTGGAGACAATAATCATAACATAATAATTTGTTATACATCTCTCTTCCTTGGGGCACACCCTCCTATCACAAGTATCAACCCCTGCCCTGTTCAAGGTACCTCCAAGACCTCCTCCACCCTTTCTCCATTTGTATCCAGCAAGCTCTCCGGTCCCCAGGCTTCAGCGTCTTACCTTGAAGCTGTGCCCTGTGAGTAAGGGCATGTTGGTAGGCAGGCCTCGTTCCTCTTCCCCCCAGGAGCCTTTGATTTTACTGTTTCGGACCACAGTGTTTTCACTGAATCGAGGGTTCAGGTGAAAGGTGATGTTTTCTCCAGTGCACAAGTTGATATGGAACCTGGGGTGGATTGATCACAAGGAAACTCATCTCTTAGCTCTGGGCCCCATTATCTCCCCCTTATTTCAAGGAGCCAAAGAGTGATGGAGCCCTGTCTTACCTCTTAGCATTGGGCAGCACAGTGCCTGACACACGGATGACCTTGGCTACCTGCAGCCCACCTGGGATGGAGATGAAGTAAGGGATTGGCTGTTGGGAGGATGGGGACAGGTCAGCCAGTGACAGCAGAGAGGCACATTCCAGTAGGAAATCCTGTACTGATTGTCATGGACTTGGACATCAGGCAAGTCTAAGACCATGCTTGTGAGCAGAAGAAGCCAGGATATTTTAGCTTGGTTCACTAAACGCCAAGGAAAATCTTCTAGATATTCCAAAAGCAAGGGGCCTTCACTGAGACGGAAGGAACTTGGGCTGGACACTGAAGCATTCTGGGATGACAAGCGAACACTGTGTAATTAGATCACACTCAAGGGGCTATTCTAAAGTTGAAAGCTCCTTTCAAAATTACTCTAATTTTCTTGTTTCGTAGATTTCAGCTTGATAAAGAACCCTTTTTAATTATGTAAATCAGAGGGTCACCTCCAGCTACCTACCACGCTGCCATAGCAAATGAAATCCCCAGCCACCCACACACCACTTACATAAGTTTTGGGTGCTGGTTCAGGAGCTTGTGGAAAAGAGACTAAGAAATTTAAGGTGGGAGTGTTTTGTGGGCATACATACACACACACACACACACACACACAGTCATTCTGGAGCTGGTATTCCAATATGAATAAGGTTAAGAGAGTCCAGCCCTGGCTATCTTCTGATAACCTTGGATGTCATAGCAATCTTTCTAGGTCTTCCCGCTCTGTCCCTGGATTGCATCACCTGACTTTTGCAACTCCATGCTGCAAGGAAGGCACTGAAGCCACAGTGACACACTTGTCCCAGTGCCCCAGAGTCTGGCTGATGTGTGGACTCAATTAGGCAGCTGTTTGCCTTAACACAAATCAATACCTCAGAGGGGTCTGAATTTGTTCCCTGCTCCTGGTTGTGCCTTAAGACACATTTTTCTCCTCTTCCTAGCTGGAACTCCCCAAAGCAGAGCTCAACCTTGCAGCCAATGTACAGCATCTTCTTTCTGGTGGTCCAGTGATCACAAGGAAAACTCATCTCTTAGCTCTGGGCCCCATTATCTCCCCCTTATTTCAAGGAGCCAAAGAGTGATGGAGCCCTGTCAGGAAGGTCAAGGCAAGAGAGCCCTACGTGAGTCACCTCCACTCGGAGCCCAGCTGCCGGCCCCCTGTTGACCCCTACAGCCCCTTCTGCTTATCTTCTACCTGTGCCTGGGACCTGACTGGCAAAGACCGGGCAAGAGCTGGCCCGAGGCTACCACGTTCCTGCTTTCCCGCAGTGTTGCTCTCTCTGTGGGCACCTCCTCTTCTAGAGGTGAATCCAGCCATCTTCCTCAGCTTTCCACTGGGGGACACTGGCCAAGTGCCTCAACCTCAGGACATCAGTTTATCCACAGAGGAAGAGGGAACAAGAGCCCTAAAGTGTTTACCCACTGCCTCTGGCAGGCAGTAAAACTGTGGGAAAGGCTTCTCTTTGAATTCCACACTGCAGGCCCAGTCCTCATGGTTCCTTACTTCTCAGGTGGCCCCTATGAAGACAGCCGGTTGCAGCATCGCCTGATGAGCCCCAACTCACCCCGTAGGACACAGATACCTCTTTGGAGATCTCCTCCACTGACCCAAGACTGCCGGTACTGCCCAATACTCCCATAGCACTTACATTCAAACACTAGATCTGCTACATTATCCCATCTCTCCATTACCCTGAGAGGTGGGCTTGAGTATCAAGCCCACTATATAGATGCGATAACTGAGGTCTGCACAGGTAAATGTATCCTCTAGATAGTGAATGACTGAACCCCAGAGACCTCCAGGGAACATGGATTTAGTGCCATTCAGATGGATTGTTGTCCTCCCAGAAGCCTGTTCATGCACTCTCAGTACAAACTGTTGCCTTGAAAGATGCTACTAGACTTTCTGCCATGAACACCTGGATGGAGCAGTTACCCAGAGGGAGATCAGTAATTGGGGGTGAAATCCCTGACTCAGGTTAACATCCCTGTGTCCCGAGAGGCTGCCTTGGATGAAGCTGCCATGGAAAAGAAGCTGCATCCACGTGACCTCTTCTGGCATTTCCACCCTCCTCAGGTCTCTTTGGGATCCCCACCATCACTGCCTGCCACCCAGTCTTTCCTCAGTGACCCAGAGTGGCTCCTCCCTGGTGGTGCAGCCAGCTAAGGCAGGGCCAGCTTAGAACTTACCAGTTGTCTTCTGGAAGAAATCATCTTTCAGGACCTGTCAGCTGCTACCTTTCACACCAACTGAGGTGTCACTGCAGAGCTGGGCTTTTCAAGGAAACAGAGGGCAATGCACTTTGGCAGCTACTCAACAGGGAGGAGCCAAGAGAAAAATCAGCCAAGGGGGAGAGAGACAGAGCTAGGTGATGGGTGGAGGTCGGGTGTGGATCAGGGTGTGGGTCAGGGTATGGGTCAGGGGAGGGCAAGGGCCACTCCCAGGACAGTGGCCTTCTCTCCTTCCTCCTCTTGCCCACCACCCAGAGACAGCGTGCCATTTGGTCCATGAAGATGGAAAGTGGCACGGCAGTGAGTTTGTAGACTGCACTGCCCAGAATGTGTGCCGGGCTTTCTAAGCACGCGCCATCCGGGTGCAGGGAGCCACAGGCCGGGCAGGGGCAGTGGTGGGGAGGCTGCTTCTGCCCTTGAGCACACAGAGAAGTGGGACTCAGAGAGTGAGAGGGATGGACCCAAACTTGGACAGTGCATGCCTGGCCCTTTGAACTCTCTGAGAATACTCAGGATCTTGTGAAAGTATTTCTTCCTTGTAAGTTTGTATTCCTCATTCAAAAACATGATTAGGGAGAAGAGTTTTGAAAAATCTACCACATTGGAGACTTTTATTCTGTAGGAGTGGGTGCCCTGGCGCTTCTGGTTTCCCTGTATATATTTCTTTCCTCCTTTCATTATCCCTCTTTTCCATGGGTTTTAGGATGGAGAGAGAAGTTGTGCACACACATTCAAGTGACATAGAGTGAGATGGGAAAGAACATTAGAAAAAAGTTGCCTTTAATGAGCTTTAACTCACAACAGGGAAATTACTGGCTTTAAGAGAAAGAGTAGCATAGGCTGGTGGTGGAGGGGAGGGGTGACGATAATCTCACCTGAAGTCACTCAGGGCCCTGCTGCAGGAAACTGGGAAGGCCACATCACAAGCTAGGGAGGAGCTGCTGAGTGTTTCTATGGCCTCAAAGAGCACAAGCTGCTGACTTAGTTCAACCAGAATTTGCCAGATTTAAGGAGCAGAGACCTCAGCTGGAGCAGAAAAGGGAAAAGGAAGGAAAACACTTCGTAATACTCTGTAACATGATCAGCACCGGGGATTATATGTCATTTGCAAGAAATTGCCAATTGTTTGGAATTTGCAAAAAAATGGAGCATGCGTCGACTGAGGGTGGAATGTACAGTAATACATCTCAGAACCAGGGTTGATGGTGCTTGCTTGCAGTTCTGTAGATCCAGATGCTGAGGCAGGAGAATCTCAGAAACCCAGGAGTTTCGGACCAGCCTGAACAACATGGAGAGATCCTGTTTCTTGAAAACTAAAACAGGAGAAGAAGATACAGTTTAGAACTGTTTGGACCATATAGTGCACTATGTTCTCTTCTGTTCTGGCTATTTTACTGCTAGCTATAAACCCTAGAGAAAGGAAAACCTAGAGCTGTTCAGAACAGTTTTAGCATCATATTCCTAGCTGGGAAACAATCATGTGTAAATCTCAGGGGAAGGAGACAGAAGTGTGGCATCCACATGATGGAGCAGCCCTCAGCTGCAAAAGAAGCTGAGATGCGAACACAGATGAGAATCAAAATCAGGGAGGGAGCCAGCCACAGGCAAGCATGCGCTGTGACACCTCCATCTCCATCCAGGTCAAATACAGGTTTGATTTCTGGTTACCCCTGGTTCACTGCTTGGGAGGGGCACAAAGGAATCTTGTGAAGACTGCAAATATTCTGATCCTGGTAGGAATGGTGTCCCATGGGCTCTTACATGCATAAAACTCACACAGGAAGCCAGGATGTATGCATTCTACTCTGGGTAAACAATATATCAATAAAATTCTCTTAGAGAAAGAAATCTCCCAGATCCCAAGCTGGGTTCTGGAAATCAAGCAGTTTAATCTGGCCTTATGTCTTGGCAGAGGAGGACCCAGAGCTTCTGCTCCATACCCTACAGTAGGTTCCACAGGCAAAGCAGGAGGCTGGTGTGTCTATACTCAGCAAGGCAGTGGGAGGTATCTTGGAAGCACAGGGCCAGGCTGCAGAAAATTCTGATTGGCACAACATGGTGATGACCATGAGTTGCCATGAGTCACAGTCCACTCCGGAGGACAATGCTATGTTCAAGCCAGACCCTATGAATACTGCTTCTCAGAGTCGTTATCAAAATTTCAGACCCTTGTTTGCTGCTGTCTGTTCCCTGCGGCCCAGTCTGAGGTTCTTTTCAAAATGTGATCAGTCACCTCACTGCTAGGAGAAACACTACCATAAGAAAAAAATAGCACGGTGAAGTTTCACGAGCTTGTGCGCCGGCTACTTAAGAGGCGGAGACAAGAAAGTCTCAAATTTAAGATCAGCCTGGATAATTTAGAGATTGTCTTAAAACCAACAAAATAAAACAGGGCTGATGATGTAGCTCAGTGGTAAAGGGTCCCTCATTCAGACACCCCACAGGTCTTCCGACACATACAACAACTGCCAGCGAGTGACAGAAAGCCAATTGAGCTAAGGAAGCCAACATGTATCACCGATCTGTATCACCGATCAGAGGTTGTTCAGTGAAGTCCCCGAAGAATCTTCAAACTAGCATGGCCTCTCCAGGTTCAGCTGTCTCTCACTGCCTGGGACTGGAAGAGAGGAGCATGACAATGATCCAGACAGACCATCATCTGACAGCCAGAAAACCTTGGCATGGATCCCCACCCTAAGCCCATTTTGGTTTTCATTTTTGAAATGTGGCCTTGCCAAGCAGCTGAGTTGCCCAGGCTGTACTTGAGCTACGACATCCCTAAAAGTCAAGTTACCACCATGTGTCACAGTGAACAGTGAGCAGTGTCTCTTTGAAAAGTCCCTATTCCTGCTCTGGCCCTGACTTCTCACCATCTTCCCCTGGCAAGAGCTCACATGGGCTCTCACACTGGAACCAAGGACATGGAAAACAAGGGCTGATCAGGCTTTCTGGAGTCAATCCCAAAGCCCTCCGAGGCTGAGCCACCCATATCCCAGGAGTGTCCTGGGCAGAGCAGGATCTGGGTCATTTCCTCCTCCCAGCTGCAGAACTTCTACCTGACCAGCATGGGACACTGATGTGGAGGGAAGCGAAGCGGGAAGGAGACTTGGTGTGGAGGAGAAAGCAGACAGGACCTCAGTTAGAAGGCAAAGAAAGTCCACTGGTGGGAGCAGGGCCTGGGGCCACAGACCTTCCCACAGGTACCCTGCCCTGCCAAACACCCCTCATCAGGGCCTGGCCTTGGAAAGCAGCAGACATAATACAACGCTCTTAGGAGCTCCTCCAGGCATGGACTGGTTTCCCGTAACAGGGAGAGGCAGCTATCAGCAGGTGCCAGCACCAGAGGATCTCTCAGAACCCTAAAACCAAGGTGCCTGCTGAGGATAAGGTGGGATGTTTCTGCAAAGCAGGATCCAAAAGATACTGAGGCAGGAATCTCTCATGATTTTGAGTGTGAGGTATGCGTGGAAACTCTTGGCAGGCTCCTTGCTCACTTGCCCACCTAAGGGTGCTGGAGTCACTCGCCAGCTCAGCTGCTAAACCGGCTGGAACACACATCACGAGTGGCCTTTGCCTGTGGCCTCTCCTAGTGCAGTGGCTGCGTTCCAGCAGTGTTGTGAGTGGAGGGCGGTGGATTTTGTAACTTTTTTTTCAAACTCCTCTGGGAGTGTGCAAGGCCACTTCTGCCTCATGCAATCATAGAGGACCCATTGATGTTCACACCATAATTGGGAACAGCAAGAATTGAGAGGAGGGCAAGAGACCAGAAATGTTTGAGAAATACAGTGACAGCCAGAGTCACTCACTGTGGTCCTGGGCCTCTCCCAGGATCGAGTGAGCTGGCTATGTGCAGGTCATATTGCACAGGGAAAGACACTGAGTTGGGGCTAAGAGGGTGCGGAGAGAGGAAGCACATAGCAAGTCCTTGTTCTTAAGGAAAAGAACTGAGCAGTGCTGATTAGGTGCTGATTTTGTACCTTTCTGGATGCTTCCAGCTAATCCTCACCTATCTCTATAAATGAGGCACTGTTAGTTATGCCCATTCTACGTGAAGCACCTTACCCAAGGTCACACAGCAGGAACAGGTGAGTGCTGGGCCAGCACTCGGGCAATCCAGCTGTGGTCAGTGGCTGGATAGAATATCAACCACAGGTTTGGGGCCAGAGCTGGCTGGCCTTGAGAACACAGACTTCCACATGAGAGTCACGTGAGCAAGTTGTTGGAACTAGAGAAGGCCAGTCCTGCAGGTGTACAGTCCTGGTGTTCCTCCCTGTCCTGCAGCATGGAGAGCTCTGACAATGTTTCGCTTTCAGTGTTCTCAGCTAAACACTGAGACCCTGCCCTTGGCCCCACAGTGTGCTTCCCCAGCGTTTGCTGTGTATCAGTAAAGATGCCTCTTGTGCTGGGCCCTTGCTGTCTCTCCATAATAAATGTCAGGTCTCACCCAGTCCCAGCTCTGCTCTATGTGTCTTCTTTTTGTTTAATCTCCCATCTCCCCTTCAGGCTCCCACTGGCTGTGCTGTTCCTGGCACTCAGTCAGGGTGTCTGAGCTGCTAAACACTGCACCAGAGAGAGCAGACGCTGTCCTGGGAGCCAGCGTCATCAGTTGCAGAGAATGGGGACCAGTGTGACAGTGCTGTGTGCCTCCAGGTTGAGAAGGGCACTGCAGTGTCTCTTGGGCTCCTGTCTGAGCCTTGTTTCCTGGGCCTGGATAGCAGGATGCCCTGAGTATCACAGCTCTGCTTAGGGTTCTGGTCTCATGTTGCCATGCAGGGCTGATTCCAGAGAGTGGTGGGTGATGGGTGGAAGCTGCTCTGGGTGGGTGGGAGTTGCTCTGTGGAATTGGAATGGACACTTTTCTTTGGTGTGCAGGGACAGCTGAAGATGAACTGAGGTGGGCGGAGTAGTGTTTCCCTACCTGGGGCTGAGCTGGGCTCCAGATCTCCTCTCAGGAGTGTGTGGTGAAGGCTCCTCTAAATAAGGTACTAGCAATAGGGCTTTGGGCTTTAGGATGGTCGGAACCCTCTTGGAGCCATAACAAAGACTTCTTTAGGTTGTCCATATTTATTGGGCCCCTAACATGAGATGGATGCAGGAAGATGGGGGTACATCAGCCTGTGAAAATGAGCAAGCCTTGAGAAGTTAGAAAAAACACATTCTAGGCAATACTTGCTAAGTAAGAAAACAGTCTCATTCTAATGCTGGCCGTTTATTGTTCTGCAGTTGGAGGGAGAGCAAATATCCTGGGTGAGTCTTATCTTACCTTCAGAGGCTGTGAAGATGAGCTTGTCCAACACAGTCAGAGAGCCCTGGGGTCAACAACTGAACCCTTACAGAGGCTGTTCCCCAACATTTCCCAGGGAATAGCATGATGTAAGCATGTCCATGTGAGAGCCAGGCTCCAAAGCCAAGCCCCCTCTCCTCCGGCCACATGACACAGAGCAGCTGCTTCTACCTCTGTTGCCCTGCCCACACCTGTTCTGTGATCTGATGATACTTTTCTCTCACCATTTCCTTCATGAATCCAGAGGACCTATGGAAAGCACCTAGCACTGCCCTGTCACACAGGCATCATACAGGCATGCTCTCTGCCTTATTTTGTCCTTCTTCTTACTTTCTTGTTTATGAACCATGGTCTTGCTCATTTGCACTCTTGCTTAGGCCATGGTAGAACTTATGATCCTGCCACCTTGTTCTCCTGCAGTGTTGGTTTTATAGGCATGCATCATGTTGCCCAGTTTTTCTAGCAGTGTAACATTTATTTTTACTAATTTACATTACACGTGATATAGAAATAAAGTTTAAAAGAAATGTGCTGTAGATGTAGAACCATTGAATGAGAATGTCAGTAATCTAGGAAGGGAATCTGAGTGTCTAAGATTAATTTACTTGTTGCAGAGATGCAACCAAAAGGATGCACTCACTGTATGCATTCTTATGTGCATCTTCTTCTCAAGGCATATGTGTGACCCTTATCATTGCTGTGCTTACGTGTTACTTGTTGTGTTTTGCTGAACACATTCCACGGCCTGGCTACACCAGGGTGTGTTTTCCCATTTGCCTTACTGATGGACATGGAGATGATTCTCTTCTGGGACTCTGGTGTTGAAGCTGCTGACATCTTATCTAGCAGGCTGCTGTGGGAACATATGATTCCACTGAGCTGTGAGAAAGGTGGAGCAGTAGAATTTCTAGGAAGGTCCCGTTGACCTTAGGAGAAGCTACAAGCACAATTTCCAAAACGGTCTGGCATCTTTCACTCTCACCCATAACGTATGAAGTTCTTGTGGCAGCGTGTTCTTGCCAGCCTTGAATATTGGGTGTCTTTTTAGTTGTAGTCATGTTCACAGGTTAACAAATAGAAGCTTGTATTTTGTTTTGGTTTGGTTCTGCGGTGCTAGGGAGCAAACCAAGGGTCTCTTACATGAAGGGTGTGTGCTCTAAACTCAGCTATAGCACCAGGCAGAAGATTCTGATTTTGATGAAGTCTATTTTTCCTTTCCCATATCTCAGAAAATGAATGGAATAAAATCAGACATTTCTCAATATAGTATTTAAGATGCATGCCATCTTATCATGTCAATCCATGTTAGTTCATACTTAATATAATTATTTGCTTTTCTACACTTAAGAAGTGTAGCTTTATAATTGTTTGATATATATGGATTGAATTGTAAGCTGTCGCAGCAAAATTTTAAAAGTAGAGAGCTGAAAAATATAATTTCCTCATAATAAGAAGGTTTTTCTTTAACATGATTTGATATGACATTACACATCCATGTTTAAATTTATTTTCTGATTTCCATGGTGAAAGAAATCCTCCCACCCTTGCTGCTGAGAGGAGCAAGACTGAGGGAGCTCCCTGGGTGACAGCGACATCCTCTACCTCTACCAGGACAGGGGGTTCCTATTTGAATGAACTGCTTAAAAATCTCCTAAACCTACACATTCACATGACATTTGGCTCTGTGTTAGAGCATTTCCTAGCATTAGTGAAGCCCTGGACCCTCCCCGAGAACTACAAAAACAAAGAAAACCCAAGCCCAGCCAAACATCTACACTTGACTACTGTGCTTCCCACTCATCTGTGAAACAGCATCAGTTTCAACAAAGTGTCTGCAGGGTGGCCCAAGCCTAAATCAATTTGCAGGATATTTCAGAAATTTTGAAAGGCCAACGACCAAACAGAAACCCTGTGATATTGCGGAAATATTGGCAGAAAACCAAGATCGCTGAGGGAACCATTAACTATCACCGAGCAAAGTTTGTTCAGTGAAGTCCCAGAAGCATCTTCACACCCGTCTGACCCTGCAGGGTCAGCTTTCTCTCACCGTCTGGGACTGTAAGGAAGCAGCATGGCCATGATCCGGACAGACTATCATCTGACAGCCAGAAAGCCTTGGCACTGATCCACACCCTAAGCCCATTTTGTGTTTCATTTCAAAACAGGGTCTTGCAAGCAGTCACATAACCCAGGCTGCACTTGAGTTAAGGATCCTCCTGCCTCAGTCTCCCTAGAAGTCAAGTAACCAGCATGTGCCACTGTGAACAGTGAGCAGTGTCACTTTGAAAAGTCCCTTTCCCTGCTCCTGCACTGACTTCTCACCATCTTCCCTTGGCCAAGGCTCATGGGCTCTCACACTGGAGTCAAGGATATGGAAAACAAGGAGCAGCCAGGCTTTCTGCAGTAAACCGCATGACCTTCTGAGACTGAGCTATCTGCACCCCAGACCTGTCCTTCTGCACAGATCAGGGCCTTGGTCATTTCTTCACAGCTGCAGAACTTCTACCTGACCAGCATGGGACACTGATGTGGAGGGAAGTGAAGTGGGAAGGAGACTTGGTTGGAGGAGCAAGCAGACAGGACCTCAGTTAGAAGGCAAAGAAAGTCCACTGGTAGGAGCAGGACCTGGGTCCACAGGCCTTCCCGCAGGTACCCTGCCCTGCCAAACTCCCCTCATCAGGGCCTGGCTGCTGAAAGGAGCTGATGTAATGCAGAGACTCAGGAGCCGCCCACAGGCATGGACTGGTTTCCCGTAACAGGGAGAAGCAGCTATCAGCAGGTGCCAGCAGCACAGGACCTCTTGGAACCTTAAAGTCAGGGTGCTTGCTGAGGATAAGGCAGGATACCCTGCAAAGCAGGGTCCAAAATAGTGAGGCAGGAGTCTCACATTATTTTGAATGTGGCATTGGGTGGAAACCCTTGGCAAGCTCCTTGCTCACTTGCCCACCTATGCATGCACCATCTGAGAACTCTAGTGGACCATAGGCTGTAGCACCAACATCATGAGTGGTCTTTGCCTGTGGCCACTCCTAGTGCAGTGGCTATGTTCCAGCAGCATTGTGAGTGGAGGACAGTGGATTTTGTAACTTGTTTTTACAACATTTGTGTTGGGCCACTTCTACCCCATGTAATCATACAAGACCCACTGATGTTCACACCCTGGTTGGAAACACCTGTCAGCAGACCTTGACATTATCTGCATAATGGTGATTTTGTGTTAATCTAGATTTTCTGAACTCTGGGCTTCAGTCAGCTTGCACTCAGATTTCCAAAGAAGGGCTGTGAGTTTATCCCTGAGAGGCCCGTGTGGTAAACTTCAAGTGTGAAGCTAAAGGTGCAGTGAAAACTTCCATTATTTTCCCAAACCAAGAAATTGGATCATCTGAGGAGAATAGCAAAAAGGGAGCTGTGTTGCCCCCAGACAAAAGGCGTGGGAGCTACAACCACCTGCAGTGCTGTAGGATCCACACCAGCCCTTGGCAGTTCATATCATGCCACAGATTGCCTCAGTTGCTGTACTTGGAACTATAGAACTTAATGTTTGACCTGATGGATTTTGGACTTACTTTGATCCTGTTCTTTGTAACTTTTGGAATAGTAACTTTAGCTTATGCCATTGAATGTTGGAAGTTTTAAAATTTCTTTTAATTTGCACAAGGGTTTCAAGCTAAGAATTTCCCTTATATCTTAGCAGAGACTTTGGATTTGGACTTTTCATGAATGATGAAATTCTTAGGACTTTGACAACTCTAGAACTAAATACTTTTTTGCATAAAGGGATATGCATAAGTCTTTGGAGCAATGGATGGACTATTATGGCTTGTGTTTAGATGTCTCCCAATCCTCTTGGTTCTTAGGTGGAGCTTTTTCAGAGTGACTGGATCTATGGTATGTGATGCTGGAATTGATTCATGGTGCAATGCTAAGATCAAGGGCAAAATAATTAAAGATGTGAGTGTTACCCATCCTAAACAATCTGGATAAGATAAAAGGGAGTGAATGTCTCTGTTAAGGTCCTTTGAAGCTTTTGCTACCTTGTGGACACCATGACCTGTTCTCCTCTGCGATGCCCCTCTGCCAAGTCACCTTGCCTTAGAGCCAGTGAATTATGGACTGAAACCTCCACAATCTGTGAACTAAACAAACCTTTCTTCCCCATAACTTGTTGGTGTTGGAAATTTTGTTCCAGTAATGAGAAAAACTACTAAAACAATAGAACAGGTACCCACATGGAGGCGAGTAAGCCAGTGTCAAATGCCTGGATGGCACTGGTTAACATTCCTGGGTTATTACAGGTCCCAGTGTTTGAGACACCATGGGGAAGGATCAGCATCAGGGTGAGCTCCTCTGGCATTTCTACCTCCTCTGAGCCTCTTTGGGCTCCATTGCCACCAGCCCCTGCCACCCTCAGAGACCCACAGCTGTTTCCCCCTGGCTGTGCAGCCAGCTCCTGCAGCAATCCATCTTTAATCCCCCTTGTGGCCACCACTGCCTTTCACACCAGCTCCACTCTCTGCACAGAGCTGGACTTTACAGGGGAATATAATCCAAAACACAGGGCAGCTATTGAAGGGGAAGAGGCTGAGGGCAAAGGAACTGGGTGTGGAGAGACAGAAGCGTAAGTGCAGGAATGACGGCTGTGAGCAGGCCTTGGAGGTAGAGAGAGAAGTGGGCAGTTGCAGCCTGAAGACTTTCTTTTCTTTCTCCTCTTGTGTATTAGCCAGAGGCTGACCTGCAGTTCATAAAGACCCAAAATGACATTATCATGGGTAGCTAAGTTAGACAGAAGTTAATATACAGTCAGAGAGGAACTATACTGACAAGAAAGTCAGCAGACAAAATAAAAACATCAGAGTTGTGCTGGAGTGCATCTGAAGCAGACCAGGTCTCAGGATAATAATCTAGCAGCCAGGCCTACATGCCTCTGCTAAGGGGTGAGCGGTAACTTGGAATTATACTATACTTGGTATCACTTGGCCCAGTAAAGTCCAGATAGACATCAGTTGTTACAGCAATTTTAGGTTTACCAGCACCGATGAAATGGAGCAACATTTGTAGAAGTGGAGAGAACCAAGCATTATGGCGCCAGTGGGCTCACAGGGACTGTGTACTCTGAAGTCTGATCACCGAGCTAGTATTGGAAGCTACTCTTGTAGTGCTTATCAGGTAGGGTGGGGGTCTTTTGGGAGTGAGTGAAACTTTACAAATATGGGAACAAACTGGAAACAGAAACAGGCTGGGTACAGTTTCCACTGCTAGGACAACTTGTGGTGAGTACCCTATTTATAGAAGTGGAAAGTGCTGCAGACTGTTGACATTTGAATTCTGAGGCATTTTGAACACAAAAGTTCTGCTACATTTTCCTTTTTGGATCCTCCTAGTATATCTTATCATAGGTCATCGCTTACTTCAAGGAGCTGATATATGAAGTTAGTCTGCACCAGCGTCTGATGCACAGATTGTCTGGTGAGGGCCTGTACCTGGTTCAGGAGGAATCCCATCACAAGCTGGAAGAGTATGCTGCGGAGGATCCTGACCAAGGGACCACCAAGGGCAGAATCCATGACTTCCAGCTCATCTAGGAACATGACCATTTAGAGCTGCCCTGTTCGCTTAATCTGCCGGCTTGAGTTTCTAGGCTCTCTGGGGCTCCCCAGACTGTTCCCACACTGGTTGTGTAGCAGCAGCACTGTCCTAGGAATAGTCATAGATTCCCCTTTCCTACTGTCAGAATGTCTAGCCCTCTTTGGTTCTGAAGAGCTACAGCTGCCAGGGAGTCTAACTCACTTTGTAATGTGAGAAGGGACTTAAAAATATCAGTGCAGCTTTAAGAGAATTCTTGAGACAGGGATTTGTAAGAATCCATGGCAATGATGTGTCCCTGTCATATCAGTTATTCTGAGTCCCATGAGCAAAGGGATGAGTACCGAAACCTGATGGTATCAGGCTGATATTAGCATAGGAACTTGGGCCCCTGGGACAATACCCATCTTTGGGCTCAAGTAAATCAGGTCCCAGCCCAGTTAGCAGGAAGGCAGAAATAGGCAGAAGTGCCACAGAGCTAAACATCTGAGATGCTCAGGCAAAAACTACTGTGTGCCTAGAGCAGAAGGTTAAAGTCTTTGCCTTTCCTTTTTGAACCCTTACCATTAAGGACAATATGGCTTTATTTGGGGGGGGGGTTCTTTAGTGTTTAAACTGGTGGAGTTCTGAGCAACTTTTTTCCCAATAAAGGAGGAAAGTTTTCATATACAACAGGAGCCATTCCTGAGACTTGTTAATGTTGGGTAGCAGAAGGCACTCTTGTGAGATCAGGGTCCTATTCCAGATGGTGACCATTGCACAAGTTAAAATGAATTAATGGCTTTTACTATGCTTATACTGCCTGCCACATAATTAGCCTTGACAGTCTGCACCCAGCTCTTCTCTCAGAGAATGTGCTGGGTTAACGGGGCTGCGTGCAACAGTAATGCCTATGTTTCCCTACCCAGAAATATATTCACGGTTTCCAGTTTGCTTCAAGGATATTGGGCTCAGAACAGACTGGCCCAGTCAAGGACACATTTAAATCTAACCCTTGTGCTAAAACCCTCTTATCTCCTCCCCAGAATGTTCTGAACAGTCATAAAAATTCCTTTTAAGTAGAACTGCTTAAAGAGAGCCTGCTTGGCAACTTACTTCATTCATGTAACCAATCATGTATCAAATTTGTATTTTCTGCCTTTAGAGTATATTTAAACTGAACTCTAAGCTGAACCTGGGCTAGTGATTTGGACTCTGATTCAGTCCCTCAGCCCACTAACATTAATAAAGTTGCCTTCCAATTTCTTAGGTACAAAGAATCTTCCATTTGATTTGATACTGATTTTCTGCAAAATTTTCTAAGGATGGACGATGGTTGTGACACTGAGGTACATCCCTTGGCTTTTTTTAAAAAACTTTGCAGCAGGGTCTTGTTAAGTTGGTAAGTTTTCAAGGCTGGTTTTCTAACTTGGAACCCTCTTGCCTTAGCCTGCCAGAGTGCTGGGATTACAGGTATAGATACCACTGCACATTTTTCTTTTGTAAGCCCTGTAGGGGATCTGAATGTGCATTCAGGGTAGAGAAGGCCTACTGGAGATGATCTGTCTGCAGCACCCCACCTCTCACCCCCACTCTCCATCTTGCCTCTGTGACTCCACACAGGCCCTGCCCGCCTCTGAGCATTACCTCCCTCACATGGGGTCTCTCCATCTTGGAGCCTTGTTTGCCTTTCTGCACAGCACCTGTCTTTATCTTTGCTGATCTCTTCCTTGTTTCTCTCTACCCATGGCAAACTCCAGAGTTACTATTTTCTATGCTTCCAGGCTCATTCAGTTTGGCACAAACGCCTGTGTGACCTCTGGCAAGTAACCTGCCCTCTGGGTTTGTTTGCTCATCTACACAAAAGCAGATATTACACTTGTCTCAGTGGGGACTGGAACCCTACAGTACTAATAATTTGTAGAATATTCTCTCTTTCTTGTGGCACAACCCTTTTCCCACAGACATCAGCCCCCACCCCATTCAAGATTTCCCCCCCCAGACCTCCTCACCTTTTGTATTCTTGCACTTGGCAAGCCTGGGCGCTCCAAGGTACCCCAAGTTCCAAACAGCAGCATCTTCCTGAGAAGTTTTGACCCTGGCTGAAGGACACCTTTACTGGCAGACTTTGCTCCTTTAACCCTAAGGAATCCTCAGTTTTAGAGTTTTGGACCAGTGTTTTCATGGAAATGGGTTCAGGTAGAAGGTAGTGCTAACCTTACAAAACAGATTGATGTAGAACCTGAGGTGGTCATATGGACCCTCTCTGTCCCCTGAGGTTCAGTCCCTCCCTCTCATTCATCACACACCTGCACCCAAGCTGTGGCTTCCTTCTCCCTGAGAGCTCTGGAGGCCCTGTCTTACCTCTTAGCATTGGGCAGCATAGTGCCTGATGCAGTGATGACCCTGGATGGGTGCAGCCAACCTAAGCTCAACCCACATCTGGGATGGAGGCAAAGCAAGGAATCAGCTGATGGGAGGATGGGGGACAGGTCAGCCAATGACAGTAGAGAGGCACCACTGTGTGGGTAATCCTGTACCAGTTGTCATGGATTTGGATATCAGTGAAGTCTGAAACCATGCCTGAGAGCAGTACAACTTCCAGAGGAAATTAAGACATCTTCATTGGCTCCTTAAATGCCAAGGACAATCTTCCTAGTCTTCCCTATCAGGAGGCCTTCACTATCATGAAAGAAACCTTGGATGGACACTAAAGCATTGTGTGATGACATGTGAAAGCCATATAATTAGCTCACACTCAAAGGACAAATTTTAAATTGAAAGTTTCTTTAAACACTCTTCTAATTTTCCTGAATAGTTTTTAAATTTCAGTCTATTTGTAGCTTCTTGAGAACCCTCCATACTGAATTCCCAAGTGCTTCTGCATTCTCACCTATACTATAATAAGATTCCTTTTATTCCTCACATTCTCACTAGTACTTGTTCCCTTTTGAGTTATTGATAACAGATATCCTTACTGGACTAAGAGGGAAGCTCAGTGTTCATGTGGTTTGCATTTCTCTAATGGCCAAAGATGCGGAACATTTTTTTTCACGTATTTTTTGGCCATGTGTATTTCTATTCATTTTACTTGCCTATTTGAAACTGGCTCTTTTATTTTTGGTCACCTAATTTATTTTTACTTTTTTATGTATTGTAGATATTAGTTCTCTGTGTGAGATGTATCTAGTAAAAAATTTTACATTCTGTACCATGTCTCTTCAATCTGCTGGTTGTTTCCTTTGCTGTGCAGAAGCCTTTTAATTGGATGTAATCCTTTTTATTGATAACTGGTATTATTTCTTCTGCAACTGGATTTTTTTGTTTTAAAGAGTATAAAATAAAAGAGAACAGAACAAAGCAAATCAGAACAAAACAATGCAAGCAACACAGTACTTCATGACAAGACAACTGGATATCACAGTAGCTACTGTAATGTCTCTTTACTTTGAAATAGTTGAGCATACTTGCACACACAATAGTATCAAACATAACAAAATAATATAAAGCCATTCAAGAGAATGAAAGTATTACAGGACATTCAAAACCAAATAACCGATAATGAACAATTGCTACTATAATATCTCCTTTTCCTTAAAAAATTTGTTTTAATATTAAAATCCAATAAGACACAACATGGTAGAACCAAATGGAAACAGAAGAACAAAAGCATGGTAGGACTTCAAAGCAAGATGATATTAAATCAGCAATGGCTGCCTTAATGTCTTGTTTTCTTCAAAGTAGCTGTTTATACCATTTTATACATAATAAAATCAAACAAAACAGAATAAAACCATTTCAATCAATGAATGAAAATATTATAAGACTTCAAAGCAATATAATGGGGAACCATGATTACCATAAAATATTATGTACTCTTACTATTTCTTACACTAGGGAGACTAAACTGTATTTATACATGTGAGTTTGATTTATTTAACTTATTAGTATGGTCTCAAGTTGCATCCATTTATTTATAAATATCTCAATGTGATCATTCTTTACAGCTGAGTAGTACTCCATTGTATAGAAATACCACATCCTTTTTATCTACTCCACAGTTGATGGGCATTTAGGTTGTTTCCAAGATCTAGCTATTACCAATGATGCTGATATAAATATGGGTGTGCATATATCACTGTTGTATGTTGTTTTCAGTTTTTCTGGCAATATATTCAGAAGTGGAATAGCTGGATCAAATGGGACTTCCAATTCCAGAATTTTGAGGGACCTCTAGACTGACCTCCACAGTGGTTACACCAGTCTACACTCCCACCAACAGTGCAGAAGAGTTCCTTCCCCCCCCCCCACAGCCTCTCCAGCATTTGTTGTTGGTAGTTTTGTTTACCCTGGACATTCTTTGTGGAGTGAGATGTAATCTCAGTGTGGTTTTACTTCTGCAACTGGATTTCTATTCAGAAAGTCTTTGCCTATGCCTATTCATTTTTATGAGATGTATCGAATTTTTCTTTCAGTAGATTCCGTGTTTCTGTATTTATACATACTGGTAAGGCGGTTGCTCCATTTTGATGTGATTTTAGTGCAGAGAAGTGAAACAAGACTCATTCTTCTGTATGTGGATAACCAGTTTTGCCGGCACTATTTGTTAAAGTGGATTTCTTTTCTCTATCCTAGATCATTGGTCCCTTTGTCAAAGGTCTGATGGGTGAAGGTTCTTGGGACTTTTTCTGCACCCTGTATTCTGTTCCATTGATAGGTATGTCTGTTTTTGAGCTAGAACCATGCTGTTTTTATTACTGTGGCTTTGTAATTCAAATTGAAGCCTGTAATGCCTCTTGCCCTGCTCTTCTTGACCAGGATTGCTTTGTCTATCTTCTTGTCTCTTCCATTTCCATATAAATGTTATAATAACTTTTTCTAGTTCTGTGAAAAAAGCTGTCAATATTTTCATAAGAATCACATTAAATTTTTATGTCATTTTTTTAGTATGACCACTTTGACACTATTTGTTCTACTTATCCAAGAAGAGGGAGTGTCTTCACACATTTAATAATCTCCTTTTTTATTTCCTTTTAAAGAGCAATATAGTTTTTGTTACAGAGGTTTTCTCTTCCTTGGTTAAGGTAATTTTTTTGAAGACACTAAATATGTGATCATTTTCTTGATTTCTTTCTCTGAGAATTCATTCTTAGTATATAAAAACAGTATTGATTTTTGTAACCTGCTACGCTGCTGAATTTATTCATTAGTTCTATGAGCCTTCTAGTAGCTTTTTTTGGGATCCTCTATGCAAAGGATCATGTTACCTGCAGATAAGGATAATTTTGATCCCCTTTTTTCTACTATTTAAATTTCTTTTTTTCTTTCTCTTTCTTCATTGTTTTGGCTAGTTTATTTTGAATGAACTAGTAATGTTTTGAATGAAAGTGGTAAAAGTAGACACCGTCTTATTCCTGATTTTAGTGTGAATGATTTCAGTATTTGTTCACTTAACATGTTGTTTAGCAGTGGGTTTTGTTAGAAATCCTGCCTCAATTTAAGGTAATTTTATTCTATACTAATTTTACCTTTGGTCTCTTAAAAACTTTTGAAATATCCTAGGAGTTGAGATGCATTTTGGACTCTTATAGTGTGTATTTAGTGGAAGAAGGCAAAGCTCAGAACTTCAGTGTACTGGTTATATTTTGATTTGTTTTGTGGTTCTAGAGATTTAATCATGACCTCACTCATACCAGGAAAGTGCTCTACTACTGAGCTCCACTGCCAGCCCAAGTGTGTAGTTTCTAGTGACTGTTGAACAAATATGTAATCCATGCCCTTATTGAGATAGAGGGCATTTCTCTCACCCAGAAGGGCTCCTAATGCACTTTCCCCTTCACTCCTGGTTTCCCCAGAAACCTTGGCCACTCAGATTCTCTCATCAAAGAAATCAGAAAATAAGAACTCCAAGTAGAAGACTGTGTAAATTTGAAATGAATATTATATTGTATTCAAGTAGTCAAAAAATACATCAGTTAATGTAAAATTCTTTCATTAAATGATAAGGTGCTGTCTTGGGAGCCAAAGGTGCATGAGGAAGCTTTGGAACATTGCTCCCAGTGGGCAAGACCCTGCCCAGAATCATAAATCACCAGAGGACACAAGGGAGGTCCCCATAGGCCTGACTGGGCCACGCCCAGGGACATCCATTCTGTCCCAGGAGCCAAAGGTGCATGAAGTGATTTCCAGCACACAGGGAAGCTGTGGAGCATCACTCAAAATCCAGAAATATAGGAAAATGACAAAGCAAAAAAGCAACAATCTTAAAAATGCAATCTCAAACCTCCAGCCCATCCCAAGCAAGCCTAGGAGACAAGGATATAGAAGAAAATGTAAGCCATACACCTGAAATTCCTGAAATGATAACACCTGAAGTAAAGAAACAACTCTGGGAAGCTATAAAAGAACTCAGATCAGAAATAATATCCTAGGTAAAAATGATAAATGTAATGAAAGAAATGCTGAACACATCTAAAGAAGACATAGTTAAAAAATTAGAGGAACAGTGCAAAAAGATGGAAACCCTGAGTAAACAATATAAGAAACAAAGAGAAGCAGGTTCAAAGAGATATTCAGGAAATCAAAAATTTCATCAAAAGTTGGCAAAGCCACCTCAGAGAAAGTGAAGGTAGAATTTCAGAACTCGAAGATAGGATTTCAGCTAGTGAACAGGAAAGGAAAGATATTTTAAAAATAACAAGGAATCAGGAAATAACAATTCAACAGCTGCAAGATGATGCAAAGAAAAACAACATAATATTGATAGGGATAAACAAAAAAGATGACAACACAAATGATATCAAGAAGCTATTTACAGAAGTAATACCTGAAAATTTCCCAAACATGAGAATGAAAACTGACATACAGATCACTGAAGCATAAAGAACTCCAAATAGCATAACCAAAATAAAACTACACCCAGACATATAATAATCAACATCCCAAAAATCCAACAGAAGAACAGAATATTAAAAGCTGTTAAGAGAGAAGAGATAGATCACCTATAAAGGAAAGCCAGTTGGAATCACAGCAGACTTCTCAACACAAACAATGAAGTCAAGAAGAGCATGGAGTGAAGTATTTCAGATCCTAAAGGAAAACGACTTCCACCCCAGACTGATGTACCCTGCAAAACTGTCCTTCAAAATAAATGGAGAAATAAGATACTTACATGACAAAGGACAGCTGAAGAACTTCATGACCACTGAAGTAACCCTGCAAAGAATATGGAAAGACATTCTAGATAGACATATGAAAAAATCACTAAGCAAGGCAGACAACTAAACAGAGCGAAAAGGTAAAGAATCAACAGCAGAAAAGATAACATGTCAAAAATAAACCAATATACATCAGTTGTAACTATTCATGCAAATGGCCTCAATTCACCAATTAAAAAGAAATAGACTGGCACAATGGATAAAGAAATAACATCCAACCATATACGCACACAAGAAACACATCTAACCCAAAAGGAAACTCATAGACTGAAAGTCAAAGGATGGAAAACAATACTTCAGGCAACAGGACCCCCCCCCCCAAAGGAGGCATAGCTATGCTGTTTGCAGACAATGTGAACTTCAAACCAACAATGATCAGAAGAGATAAAGAAGGTCACTACATAGTAGTTAGGGGAAAACTTCAAGAGAAAGAGACAACAATCTTAAATATATATGCACCAAATTTGGGAGCTCCCCACTATACAAAACAAATAGTATTGGAAATGAAAATCAAATAACACAATTATAACAGAAGACCTTAACATGCCATTGACACAAAGAGACAGATCAATTAGACAGAAAATCAGCAAAGAAATAACAGAACTGAATCATGCCTGCGAACACATGGTCTTGATGGGCATATATAGAATGTTTTACCAAAAATATCAGAATATACATTCTTCTCAGCTTCATATGAGACATTCTCTAAAATAGAACATACACTAGCCCACAGAACATGTTTAAGTAGATGCAAAAGAACTGAAATTATCCCATGCATGTTATTGGATCGCAGCACCATGAAACTAGAAATTAATGACAAAAGAAACTGCAAAACTCCCACAAACACATGGAATTTGAATAATATACTCCTGAGCAATCAGTGAGTCACAGAGGAAATTACATAAGAAATTAAACAATATCTACAAGCAAATGAAAATACAAATACAACTTATTGGAACCTGCGGGATGCAATGAAAGCAGTCCTCAGAGGAAAATTTATTGTGATGAAGTCTCACATCAGGAAAATAGAACAAATGCAAATAAATCATCTGATGCTACAACTGAAATATCTAGAAAAAGAAGAACAAGTCAAGCCCAAAGCCAAACAAAGGGAAGAAATTATAAAGATCAGAGCAGAAATCAATGCAATAGAGTCTAAGAAAACAATACAAAGAATTGATGATCAAAGAGTTGGTTCTTTGAAAGAATAAATAAAATTGATAAGCCCCTAGCCAACCTTATTAAAAAAGGAAAGAAAAAATCAAATTCATGCAATAAAGAATGAAAAGGGTGAAATCTGTAGAAATACAGAAGACCATCAACGTCTATTTTGAAAACCTCTCCTCTCATAGGCTCAATAACACAGAAGAAATGGACAGATCTTAGAAACATATGAATTACCAAAGCTGGATTAAGAAGATGTAAAACTGCTGAACAACCCAATTTCAACTAACAGAATTGAAAATATAATTAAATCCTTACCAACAAAGAAGAGCCCAGGCCCAGATGGATTCACTATGGAATTCTACAAGAAATTCAAAGAAGACTTAATGTTGACACTCCTCAAACTCTTCAGTGAAATTGAAAGGGAAGCAATCCTTCCTAAGTCATTCCTGGAAGCAAATATTACTCTAATACCAAGACCCAACCAAAAAAGAGAACTACAGGCCAATCTCCCTAATGAACATAGATGCAAAAATTCTCAATAAAATATTGGCAAACAAAATGCAGAAAATCATCAAGAAGATTATACATCATGACCAACTGGGATTCATCCCAGGCATGCAGGGATGGTTCAACATACACAAATTAATAAATGTAATTCACTATATCAACAGAGCCAAAAATAAGAACCACATGATCATTTCTATAGGTATAGAAAACGCTTTTGATAAGGTCCAGTACTTGTTCATGATAAGAACCTTAAGAAAATGGGAACAGATGGTCTTAATCACAATATGATAAAAGCCGTTTATGACAAACAAACAGCCAGCATCATATCAAATGGCCAAAAACTGAAAGCCTTTACCCTGAAATCAGGCACAAGAAAAGGATGTCCATTATCACCACTCCTATTCAATATGGTGCTGGAATACTAGCCAGAATAATTAGACAAGAGAGAGAAATAAAAGGAGTAAGGATAGGAAAAAAGTTAAATTATTACTTGCAGATGACATGATACTCTCCATAGAAGATGCCCAAAACTCCATTGAAAGACTCATAGGTATATTAAATAAACTCAGTTATGTAGCTGGGTACAAAGTCAACACTCAAAGATCAATAACATTTCTATGCACTAACAGCAAAATCTTTGAGAAAGAAATAAGAGAAGCCACACCCTTCACAATAGCATCCAAAACCCCTGAAATATTTAAGTATCAATATAACAAAAGAAGTAAAATATCTGTTCAGGGAAAATTATACCTTGAAAAAAGAAATTGAATAGAACCTCAGAAAATGGAAAGACATCCCTTGTTCATGGATTGGAAGAACAAATATTGTGAAAATGGCCATTCTCCCAAAATTGCTTCACAGATTTAATGCAATCCCAATCAAAATACCACTATCATAACTCACAGATCTAGAGAAATCTCTCCAAAATTCATCTGGAACCAGAAGAGATGTAGAATAGCAAAGGCAATTCTAAGCAGGAAAGGCAAAGCAGGAGGCATCACAATCTCTGACTTGAAGTTATACTACAAAGCTACTATAATAAAATCAGCATGGTACTGTAATAAAAACAGACTTGAAGATCAATGGAATAGATTAGAAGACACAAATACAAGTACAAACACACTTAGCCACCTTATCTCTGATAAATGGGCCAAACACATTCACCGGAAGAAAGATAGTCTCTGTAATAAATGGTACTGGAAAAATTGGCTCTCCATATGCCAGAAACTAAAACTAGACCCATGTCTATCACCATGTACTAAACAGTCTAAATAGAGCAAAGATCTAAATATTAAAACAGAAACAATAAATCTGTTGGAAGACAAAATAGGTAGAAATTACCATATTACTAAGTTTTTGTTGGATCATTGAACAGAACTGTTTGCAGTCTCACTGTTTGAATGTTCACTTAGTATGCTTTAATTTTGTAATTTGAACAACTATTTCTAAGATGACAATATGTAATCTATTAACTAGTGATTTATTACTTTTTTTTGAAATGCGGTATTACTTGTATCCTTTTACTGTTTTGTTTTGCTTTTTTCTCTTTAAATAAAAAAAATTTTTAAAAAGTAGGTAGAAATCTTAAAGGCATGGGGGTAGGTAGAGAATTCATGAACAAGAATCAAACCACATGAGAAATATTTCACAGAATCAATAACTGGGATCACATCTTATTAAAGAGTTTCTGCATGTCAAAAGAAATCTCCATCAGAGTGAAAAGAAAACCCACAAATTGGGAAAAAAAATCTTAGTGCACTGTCCCTCAGGCAAAAGACTTCTGTCTAAAACATATAAAGAAATTTAAAAAATCAGACCCCTGAAATACAAAAACCCAATTAAAAAATGAGCATCTGAGATGAATACAAAGTTCTCAGGTGAAGTATAAATGGCAAATAAATAGATGAAAAAATGTTCAGCATCATTAGTCATTAGAGAAATGCAAATTAAAGCCACACTGAGATTTTGTCTCATTCCAGAAAGAATGGCCAGGATAAAGAAAACTACCAATAATATATGCTGGGGAGGTTCAGGGAAAAAGGAACTCTTCTGCACTGTTGGTGGGAGTGTAGACTGGTGCAACCACTGTGGAGGTCAATTTGGAGG
The DNA here is from genome assembly GCF_034190915.1 of Cavia porcellus. Taxonomy (NCBI): domain Eukaryota; kingdom Metazoa; phylum Chordata; class Mammalia; order Rodentia; family Caviidae; genus Cavia; species Cavia porcellus. The sequence goes on from NW_026947489.1 coordinate 81,017,984, forward strand.
TCCCTCAAAAATCTGGGGGTGGAAGTCCCATTTGACCCAGCTATTTCACTTCTGAACATATTCCCAGAAGAGATGACAACATCATATTACAGTGATATATGCACACCCATGTTTATAGCAGCACAGTTGATAATAGCCAGATCTTGGAAACAACCTAAATGCCCATCAACTGTGGAATGGATAAAAAACTGGTATTTTTATACAATGGGGTACTACTCAGCTGTAAAGAATGATCACATTGAGATATTTATAAATAAATGGATGCAACTTGAGACCATACTCATAAGTTAAATAAATCAAACTCATATATGTAAATACCATACATTTTCCCTACTGTAAGAATTGGTAAGTGTACATAAGATGTAAAAACCTCAATAAATACAGTAAAAGGATAAGAATATTCTCAAAGGGGAAAAATAATATCTCAAGGGAAAGAAGGAAAAAGAAAGAAAGGAAAAGAAAAATATCTAAAATTATGTAAACACACAGAATAGCTAAGATGATTGTGCTACAAATTCTGCAAGGTCTTGGAACAAAATAGTTAACATTCATGCAACTGGAACAATTGTGCATGCTAGTGTGTGGTGATCTGAGGAACTGTGGAAGATCATTATGTAAAATAACAACCCTAGTTATGCTCCTACCACCTATATTGTCAGTGTTTTGGGCACTTTGCTACTGTTATTTGTCTTTTTTGTTTCATGTTTTCTAGTAATTTGTTTTGTTTTGTTTTTCCCTGTAATACAGAAAGGGTAGGTATATATGTAGAGACTCATACATGCATAGAACTTTTCCTAAACAGTTTATGAGAATTGATTATATAATGCATGATATAATGAACAACTACTTTGAAGAAAAAGAAACACTATGTTATCATTGCTGATTTTGTATTGTCATGCTGTAAAATCTACTAATGCCATTATTCTTTGTCCAGAGTGATTTTAGCCTGTTTTGTATTGTTTAATTTCAATATACATGAAGGTATAGATAGCTACTTTGAAGAGAACAAGAGACATTATGGCAGCCATTGCTGATTTTCCTAATTTTTGGTTTTGAAGGTCTATGATGCCTTCATCACTCTGTTCTGATCAGTTTAATACTATTTTGTTTTGTATGAATTCATTGTGTATAAGATATAAACAACTATTTATAAGAAAACAAGGACATTCATAGGCCAGTGATGTTCTCCTGTTGCCTTGCTTTGAAATCTGTGTCATTTACATTGTTTTCTTCTGATTAGCTTTGTTCTGTTTTGTTATGTTTAGTTTTATCCTCTTTAAAATAAAAAAGATAAGGTAATTGCAGCATTATATATTCACCTATTTAATTTCAGATTTTAACTGAGAACTTATAATAAAAGACATGTATATAAAACTGAAAAAGAAAAAAGACATAGGTATAGAAAAATAATAGAAAATCTGGACTAAGACAAGTTTGTTTAATATGACATGTGGTGTATAACTTAAATATAGTACAAAGTTTCTTAAACAATATTGACAAAAAAAAAGCAGGGGTGAGTAGGCTAGCCCCTCCCTTCTGACCTGGCCAGCCACTGGGAGTCTTTACCATGTTAGTATGTGCCACGTGGTTGGGGCTGGTTAGGGATGGCTTCAGGGAAATCTCTGTCTTGGCTTATGGGTCACGCATCAGGGTAAGACTCAGTCCAAGCAATTCTCATCAATCTGTTCTATGCTAGAAGTGGCTGAATCAAGCCAGCTGCAGTTTTGGCTCTGGGCTTATCCTGCCTGACTCCACAATGTCACCAGGCCAATCCCCTACTCCTGTGGGAGAACTGAGTTCCCTGCACTCACTGCGAGTTGGTGAAGTTCTGTGTTCCACTACTTCCCTCTGAGACTGCATCCTTCCACCAAGGCTCTTGGGCTTGCCAACCTCCAACTTCACCGTGACCAGTATTCCAGTGGTTTGTCACAGTGGGACCAGCTCCAGTGAGAGTACATCTGGCTACAGCCTTCTGTCCATGTTTTTATCCACTTTAGTTTTTTCCTGGGTCAAGAGGATCCATCTCCTTCTGTCTGGTCTTCACCAGGATGCTATATTCCAGCATCTGAGCTGTTTCTCTGAGAAGCTTTTTACTTTGCTGCTTATTGATCTGCTATCTTCTGAGCTTGACCTAACCAGATATTTTCAAAGGGCTTCTGCAAGAAGGATGATTGCCAAGTTTACTTACTCTTGATGCATGTGATGCTTGCTCAGCTCAAAAATATATGCATGGAAATATTTACATGAGGAGTACATGCTTGCAAATGAGGTCACTGTCTTAGTTCTTTGTGCTGCTGTAAGAAAAAACCATGAACCAAGCAGCTTCAAAGAACAGAATTTTATTTCTCATAGTTTCAAAGGCTCGGAAGCTGATTAGTGGATTCTAAAATTTACATGAAAAGGCACGTGATCTAGAAGAGCTAAAATGATCTTTAAAAAGAAGACTAAAGAGAGATTATACACACTACTCTGATTTTCTGTCTTACTATAATGCTAATATAACCAGTACACTATGGTTTGTTGTAAAGATAGAAAAATAAATCAGTGGAAGAGAATATAGAAATAGATTCACATTCATTTGATAAACTGATGTTTAATCAAGGCACTAATGCAAATTAATGCAAAAGAAATTGCTTTTTAGATTGTTTGTTTGCTTGTTTTTTAACAAATGGTGGTAGACCCACCAGTAATGTATTTAGAAAAGCATATGTATGGGTGATCCATACCTCACACCATATAGAAATGGAAACCAGAAATAGATCATAGATATAATGGTGTTACCTAAAAGTATACAAACTTTAGAAAGAAGTTATAGGAGGATCCTGTAACCTAGGGAAGTTTGATAGCTCAGTGATAGAGCACTTATCTGGCATGTAAGAAACTCTGGTTTTGATTTCCAGTATTGCTAAATAAGACCAAAACCAACCTTATGTTTATCAACCTGATAATATAGCTACATCTAAAAAGACAACGCTCAATACTAGAAAAAATATGCAACTATTGGAAATTTCATGTATTGGGACTGTAAAATGGTAGCACTCTGGGAACTGTTTTTGATAGTTTTTCCTAAGTTCAAAAATAACTTCCTAGAAATTCTACTCCTAGTTATTCTTCCAAAGTAAATAAAATTCTGTGTTCACATAGAAGGCATGTATTAAAAAGTCCCAGCAATATAACTGCTCCAAAAGGAAATAGACCTAGTATCCATAAAAAACAAATGATCAAACATACTATGATACAGGCACACAGTAGAATACTATTTAGTAAGAAACAGTTACAGAAAAACACAACATAAATAAATATCAAAAATACTATAAACTAAAAACCTAAAGCAGCTGAGTGTGATGGTGTACACCTGTAAGCTCAGCACTCTGGAAAGCTGAGGCAGGAAGCTTGCTGATTGGAGCCCTTCCTGGGCAACTTAGCAAGAATCTGTCTCAAAATTTTAGAACCTTTCAAAAAGAGCTGGTGGTGTAGCTCATTGTGAAGACACTGGCTTCACTTCTCCAGTAATGGGAGGAAAAAAATCACCAGAGAAAAGTATACAATGATATTGTAAAAATTCTTGTTCCCTCAAAACCTTAACTATTCAAGTATTTTGTTCATTTCTGTGGAAGATGCCACGTTTATAAGAGGTTGTACAAATATTCCGTTTGTAACACTGGGGGATCAAGATGCCTAATCCTATGCACTATGCTTTTCTTCTGTTAAACAATTATTATTATTTCATATCAACATAATTTTGTCTACCTCAATTTTTTAGCATATCAGAGAATTTCACTAGATAGGGGTACACAGTTACTTTCCTAGTCCTCTGGTGCTTACATAAATTTTAATGGCAGAAAGGATGTCAGGGACTGAGAGAGTGCCAAACATAACACTTTGTTAACATCCCTGTACCTAGAGTATCTTTCCAAATTTTTTTTCATTTTTAAAAATTTTATTTAAGGAGGAAAAGAAAAAAAATAGGAAAAGGTACAAGTTATACAGAATTTCAAAAAAAATAAACAGTAGGAAATCACTAGTTAATAGATTACATATTGTCATCTTAGAAATAGTTGTTCAAGTTACAAAATTAAAGCATATAAAGTGGACATTTAAACAGACTGCAAACAGTTCTGTTCAACAATTCAACAAAAACTCAGTAATATGTTTATCTATCTTATATACTAAATATACATGCAGTTATATCCTTTAGAGCACTTTCGTTTCCTCTCTTTTTTACAATAACAACTACACATTTTGGGTTTTATTACTCCCACAGTTCTTATTACTTTTTTTGAAGAGAATGAAACCAAATGTGACAAAACAAAACAGAGTCAGTCAAATGAAAAGGATGGACATAGCACATAATGTAAAAACAGAATACAAGGTGATCAACAGTGGTTATCATAATGCCTCTTACTATCTTAAAAAGAATTGCCTATATCATCAGTTATAATAAAATTGAACAAAACAGTACAGAATAAAACCAATAAAACCAAAACTTTGGAGACATTACAGGACTTCAAAAGAAGATAATAGTCAAACCAGAATGGGCATCATAGTGAATCTTATTGTCTTCACAGTTGTTGCCTATACTCTCAAACTTGGTACTATCAAACAGAATAGAGTAAAATTAGTCAAAACAAGATGGTGAGAGCAATACAGGGTTTCAAATCAAGTTAATAGGAAATCAAAATGGTTACTATAATATATCCTGCTATTTTAACTTTTTCCCTTAATTAAAAAGATAAAAATAAAAAAAATAATAAAAAAGTAGATTGAGATAAAAGAGGACATAACAACAAAACAGCGCAGGTCAGAACATAACCATTTAAGCAAAATAGTGTTTCACCACAAGATATCCTGACATAAAAGTAGTTACCGTAGTGTCTCTTTCCTTGAAATCTTTGAGTATAACTTCGTATATTGTAGCATCAAACATATCAAGACAATGTAAAATCATTCAAGAGAATGACAGTATGACAGGGTGTTTAGAACCAACTAACAGAAAATGAACAATGGTTTCTGTATTATCTCCTTGTCTACAAAAGTTTTTGTTTATATTATCACATATAATAAAATCCAATAAGATACAACATGTTAAGACCGATGGAGACAGAAGAACAAAGCTTGATGGGACTTCAAAACAAGATGATATTAAATCAGCACTAGCTATTATGATGTCTTGTTTTCTCCAAAATAGCTGTTCCTACCAACCTTCCAACCTTCTCTGCCTAATTTCTTTTGAGCTCTTTTTCTGTATTAGTTGTCAGTTTGTCTTCTTCATTTCTCTTTCTGCTCCATTGATTGTGGCCTCTCTGCCACTGTTTCTGGAATCTTGGTATTTTTCTTTTTTAGAATGTCTTGCAGTACTCTCTGTGGAGTTGAATTGGTGGTTGCAAATTCCCCTAGTTCCTCTTTATCCTGGAAGCACCTTGTTTCTCCATCAATTTCTAGGGACAGTTGTGCAGGATATATCAATCTTGGCTGGAGGTTGTTGTCTTTCAAAGCTTGAATTATTTTGCCCCACAATCTTTGTGATTTGATGGTTTGCACTGAGAAGTCTGCTGTAATTCTGATGGCTGTTCCCTTGTAAGTGGTCTGTTTCTTGTCTCTGACAGCTTTTAATATTCTGTTCTTATATTGGATTTTTGTAATTTTCATTATTATATGCCTGAGTGTAGTTCTCTTTGGGTTGTAGGTGGCTGGGGTCCTGTATGCCTCATAGATCTGAGTATCTTTACCTTTTCTCATGTTAAAGAGGTTCTCCTTGATTATTTCTGTGAATAGTCTTTGCAGTTCATTTGTTTGTATCCCTGCTTTTTCTTTACATTCTTAATTCTTAAGTTATAGATCCTCCTATCATCTTCTAGCCTTTGTATTGTTACTGCTTGTTTCCTTGTTATTTTTTAAGAAGTTTTTCCTTTCCTGCTCCCACATTACAAATCTGTCCTTCAGTTCAGATAATCTATCCTTAGTTTCTTTCAAGCTGTTATGCCAGCTTTCAATAGAATTTTTGTTTCCTGGTAGTCTCTTTGAACCTGCTTCATGTATTGTACATTTTCTCTATTTTCTCCTTCAAACAATTCTTTCCTTTTTTCTGTTCTTCCATTCCACCATCTGTTTTTTTTTGGGGGGGAGGTGCTTAGCATTTCTTTAACTATTCTACTTATATCTTGCTTTACTTATTAAATACTTCACTTTTGAACTCGTCTATGAGGCTCCAGAGATATTGCTTTATGTCTTTTGGTGCCATGTCTGATATTGCATGTTTTCTGTCCTCATTCTCCTTTGCATTTACCTTTCCTAGATCAGTGTTCTCAGGATTGGGGACTGAGGACCCTTTCTTGTTGCTCCCTGTTCCCATACTTTTTGTTGCTTCCATACAAGCGTATATAGGAGGCCCAGTTTCTTTCTTTGTGGGTTACAGTTTGATTGAATTGTGCCGGCTAGATGTTCCTGTCCACTGCATTGTACTAGGGAGACACAGATCTAGGCAGCCTATGCTGGGCCTGCCCCTCCAGGCCAGTCAACCTGCTGAAGGCTTCACTGCATTAGGGTGCACTGCCAGGTGCAGGGACCTGGTTTGGTCTAGCCTACTGGGTCTTAGTCCATGGCATCACCCAGGTCAAGCGCTCCCCACCAATCTTGCTTGAAAGGGGAACATGTGACTGAAGTCACTGCAGCATCTTGTTCCAGCTAGTCTGCCCAGTCCCAGAATGTCCTCTGTTGGAGCCTCCTAGTCTATGGAAGGGTCCCTGTTCCTCTCACTCACCGCAGGTTGATGCAGGGCTCCCTCCAGCTCTGCTCTCAATTTGGTTCACTGATTCCCACTCTCAGAGCTTTCATGTCTCTATCCCTGCTGTGCCAATTCAGATGCAGCAGTGGCAACAGGAAATTCAAGCCATGGTTTCCAGAGGTATGGGTTCCAGCTTTGGCACTGAGACTTCAGCTGTTCCAATCGTAGCATCTGGATTGCATTTCTGATTGTTTTCTCTCAGCTTAGTTCATTCCTGGGTCAGCAGGGTATATCTCCCTCTGCTTAGGACTCCCCACATCACACCATTCCTGGAATCTAAGCTGGCTATCTCAGAGAGCCTCCATAGCTGCTGTAATCTATCTGCCATGTTCTCCCAGAAGTCCTCCATCTTTCCAATCTTGTGGTTCTACACATGTGAACATCAATTTTTAACTACATTAAAATTTATATGTCAAAAGTAGATTTATTTTTAACCCTCTTTTCCATAATTCATTGCTTGCCATGTAAGATTCACAGGGGGCACATTACTCAGTCACTAAGAATAATGTGACTTTGAAAGTATTTGAAATGCAACAGATTACAATGCAATTCCATGGTTATTTAAATCTGCATTATGTTGACCATGAGTGAGTCGGGTTACTATTTGTCACTACTACTCTTTGGTTCTTCAAATTTCTCTTGCTAGAAGTTGTCACTTTTTGGTTCTTGATTTCTGTCAATTTGTAAGATCTTGGTTCATTAATGTAATTAGTCTCTTTTTATTAGGATACGTTTGTAGTTCATAGTTTAATTTCCTTGTGAGAAGTTAGTATGTGTATGCAACATCTTAATTTTTCTCCCTCTCCTTTCCCTTTCCTCTTTCCTCCTTCTGTGCCTTCTTTTTTTGCACGTTTCCAGTACATGATGTTACAATTCACATGTGGGGCTGTATGTATCTAACACATCTTAATTTGTTTTTCATTTCTCTTTCCTCCCTTCCTTTCCCTCTCTTTATTCCTTGATCTTCTTCTCCTCTGAGGAAGACTTATCTTCCCACTTCCTATTATCTAGTTTTTATTTTGCTGTTGATTTCTACTTTGTGTTTCTCTATAAGAGGAATCATATGATATTTAAACTGATATGTCTGAATTGTTTCACTTAACATTCTAGTCTCGAGGTACTAACAAATGTCTCAAATTTACCCTGCTGCACGGCAAAGTGGTAATCCATTGGGTATGAATGCCAAATTTTCTTTATCTGTTCATCTGCCAAAGTATTAGCTGTTACCAAGTATTAGCTGTTGTGAATTCTGCTGCTGTGAACATGGGTATGCACACAAAACTGTAACATGGTATCTCTATTCTTTTGAAAAGATATTTAGAGGGGGAATGCCTAAATTCAATGAAATTTTTAGTTTTAGTTTTTTGAGGTCTTTCCATATTGATTTACATAAAAGTTGTACCAGTTTACTTTTCCATCAACAATATAGAAGGATTTCTCCCCCAATACCTCTTCAGTATTTGACATTATAACTATTTTTTAATTATAGTCATTCTTTGTGGAGGTAGGATACAATCTCAGTGTTGTTTTAATTTGAGTTTCTCTGATGTCAGAAATGTTGAACATTTCTCCATGTATTTACTGGTTAATTATTTTTCATCTTTGGTGAAGACTTAATTCATTTCAGGTGACCATTTTTTTTACTAGATCTCTTATTTGGAGGAGATCTATAAATGTTTTTGACTTCTATACAATAGCTGAAATTTTTTTCCAATCTGTAAGTTGTCTTTTGACTCTGTTGATTGTTTGATTTGTTGTGCAGAAGCTTTTTACTTTGATTTGTTGATTCTTGGAGCTATTTCTTACACAACTGGGGTTCAGTTCAGAGAGTCTTGCCTACATCTATGTATTCAAGAGTTCTACCTATTTTAGCTTTCAGCTGGTAAAGTGTTTCTGCTTTAACATTTAAATCTTGGATCCATTTTGATTTTAGTTTAGTACATGATGAGACACATTGATCTGGATTCATTCTTCTGTATATAGGAAGCCAGTTTTCTTCACACCATTTATTTAAAAAGCTGCCATTGTTTCAGTGCATGTTTTTAGCCCCTTTGTCACAGATCAGAGAGCTGAACATGCTTGAGGTTATTCTGCATCCTCTATTCTGTTCTACTGAGTCACATATCTGGCTTTATTCCAGTACTACCAAGACAACTCTGTAATATAACACTGTAGATTTGATATAGAACTTGAAGTCCAAATTGAAATTTAAAAAGGAGAAATACTTCATGGAGAGCTAGAGTGCTCTCCAATATTTCAGGCTGCCATACACAAGCTATGTTCCTTTCCTTCTGTGACACTCAGTTTCTCTGTGTGTACAAAGGATAGGGCAGCTTCCCCACCACTACTCCTGAAAAGGCAAATCACACCTTTGCCCACCCTGTGGTTTTCTGCACAATGGGATGGAGTACACTCTGAAAGCATGAACTTCTAGGCATTTTTCTCCAAAAGCTCACTGCTATGTGTCTTTGGATCTTCTGGAACTCAAATGGCATTGAGTCTGTGGATGATGCCCAGAAGGAGAAAGGAGGGGATATGGCCTGGCTTGAGTGCCCATCACCTCCCTCCAGAGCCCCAGCCTCAGTCTTCATCCCAGGTGCTACCTTTTGCTTCAGACACACTTTCTTTGCTCCTGGATCCTCCTCAGTTAATGGCTGCCAAATTTCACTGGTATCTGTTTCACTTAAAAGTTCTGCTCTGTGCAGACACAGCCCATTTGCTGTGCAAGACAGTGGTGACCACAGAGGCCATTCAGAGATAAGTCTTTCTGCCAGCCAACTTACATATTCAAGCACCAGTGAGCTTGAGCTGCCCTGGCCTGAGTTGGCTGCCACAGCCAGGGAAGCAGGCCTGGAGCACTGGGCAATGACTGAATGTCAGGGTATCAGAGTAGAGGACATCCCAAAGAGATCTTTGGGGAGATGGAAATGTAAGATGAGATCATCCTGATGCTGCAGCAGATGACGCCCCCACTCGCTGCCAGTGTGTTTCAGTTTATGAGTTGCCCAGGTAATAGTTCCTATTATAGTTCCTGTTACCTCTGTTTCTTAGATATGGCTGGTCCCTTTGATGCCTACTGTAAGAATCAAAACAAGCAAAGTACTCTACCTTGTAATTTTCCTTCTCAATTGCATAAAAGTCCTCCCACCCTGAGCCATCATTTTGGGAATGATCCTGATCAGTGCCTGTTGGTGTTAAATAAATCTGCCTCCAAATCCTGGGTGTTGTTTAGTGATTCTGTTTGCCATTCCATCTGGTGTACTCACCAGGAAAACTAACTATGTAGACCTCTTTGGTCACTGGTTGTAGCTTTCACAGATGAATCAAGGACCTGACAGATAAATCTAGGTCCTGACAGTAAGGCATGCCCCTGAGATTTCTCTAGTCCCCTCAGAGGTATGGAGTAGGATTTCTGGCTTCCTGCTGGAATGGTTCGTATCAGGCCCCAAAGGGAGGAGGATGCAGTCTATTCACTTCTCTGCCTGCCTGCTTGATTCTGGTAAGACCTCCAGGGGCACCCACAGCTGTCGGCCTGTCAGTGCTGCTCAGATCGAGCAGGAGGGTCTGACCAACTCTTGTTAGTCAGGACCACCCTCATGGGAAGGGGCTTGGAATGTTTAACCTCTGAGTGCCTGCTGAATAAAATTGTTAGTGCAACAGACACTGTTAGATACACTGGAGAATTTATTTGACCAGACAACTCATTCTGAAAAGGTGGCTCACTCAAAGCTCTGCTCTGGTCACTCTGGACACTGACCAGTCCACATACTTCTGAAGACTGAGGACACTGTTCACAGTAATGCTCCATAGCTGCTCCTTGTGGCCTTTTCAGGCTGCTTACTCCAGTCCTTGCTTCCCCACTCCTCCTTCTAGCTGTGGTTTTTACCTTAGCTCTAGAACAGCTAGCAAAGACTTGACCAAGATATGATGAGTGATCAAGGTACATTCAACACTCTTCTAGATCAGGTGAACTCCCTCACTACCTTGTCAGAGTAATGTTACAGAACAGACAGTCCTAAATTATGTCTCTCCCTAAGAGAAACTTGGGGGGAAAACTCTACACTAAGATAATCTTGGGGACCCTGTCTAGGGCCCATCCTAGGATCACTGGCAACCCTAATGTTACTGCTTCTAGTTGGACCATGTCTTAAAAGATCATGTTATATATCCAGCAAAGATTTGCTGGGGAAACTAAAAGTGGGGGAAATGGCCCCCCAACCAGTATACTTCAGTTTGTCAGTTGCCCAGGTAATAGTTCCTGTTGCATTTCCAGGTACTTCTGTCTCCTAGAAAGGGCTGGTCACTGTGATGCATATTGTAACAACCAATCAAAGCCAGCCAAGCACTGTACTTCTGTATTTATGCTTTTCAATCTTATTAAAACCTCCCTCCCTGAGCCTTTGGTGCCTGAAACATTGGGCATATTCCTTATCAGTGCCTGTTGATATTATAATAAATCTGCCTCCAAATCCTGGGTGTTATTTTGATAATTCTGCTTGCCATAACATATCAATTAGCTAGTTGTGTGCCATTCTGTGATAGCTTCAAAATGGTCTAAGATGAGGATTCTACAGGCACACAATGGGAACAATGTGCCCTAGGATGTACATGCACCTGTATCTTCTTTCCTTCTTGTGATCTGTACAGAGGCCCTGGAGTTCTCAAAGACAAATTTCTTGTAGATGTTCCCATAAACAGAAGGCTGTTTGCACCCTCTATCCCAATTATGGGCCTGGATTAATCAGAATTTGGCTGAATTTAAGAATCAGACAAGCTCCTTGTAACAGGAAGGAAGGAGACAAAAGAATCATTTCTAATACAGTGGACACCAGAGACAATTTGGTAGGGGGACCTCATTTGCAGGCAATTGCCAATCAGTTGGAATTTGGAACAAATGTGACCCTCATTGATTGAGGGTGGGATGTAAAATAACACAGCTTAGATCCAGGCATCTTGGTGCATGCCAGCAGTCCAGGACTCAGAGAGTTGAGGTAGGCAAATTGCTTGAGACCAGCCTGAGCAACACAGTGAGGCCCTGTTTCTTAGGAAGCAAGAAAGAAAGAGATAAAAACTGAAAGGGTTTTGGCCCAGGCCAGACACTCTAGCCGGTAAAGCCAAGGAGCTCCTATCTCCCCCACCCTTAGGAATCTACCTCTGGCGCCAAACAAAGATCAGTGGGCTACCTGTGCATCCCTAATGCCCCCTTAGGTTCCACCCCAAGCTGAGGCTACTTATGTGCCTCACTCCATGTGTTCCACAGAGAGATCGCTGACCCCGAGTTGGAGATGCCGCACCCTGGGCGTTCGGGGGTATCTCTCCTCGCATTCTCAAAATAAAGGTCATTTATATTTCATATTTCTTATCTTTTCAGCCACCGCTGTTCCCCCACAGTTCTATCAAAAACAGAGTCTAAAATACTGTTTAGAGATTTGTACAGGGAGTATGTACTTCTCCTTCACCCCAGCTATTCTGCTCTTTAGTATGAACCCCAGAGAGACAAAAACACATACAGCTGTAGCATCACACCCCTAACCTGGGAATAATCACACCACAGGAGAAAGGAGACAGATGCTGTGCATCCATGTGATGGAGCAGCCCTTGGCTGCAAAAGGAGCTGGCATGAAGGGAACACCAGTGACAGTCACATTCAGGGGAAGACGCCTGCCACAGGTGGGCAAGCACTGTGACAACTCCATCTCCATCAAGCCAAGTGCAGTTTGGATTTCTGGTTACCCCTGGGTCACTGCTTGGGAGGGGCACAAAGGAGTCTCAGGAAGGCTGCAGATGTTCTGGGGCTGGTGGGAATGGTATCCCATGGGCTTTTTAAAATTTTGTTTTGTTTTTTTGGTACCAGGGATCAAACTCAAGACCTTGCACTCCAGACCTATGCCACTGAGCTAAATCCCCAGCCACATCCACGGGCTCTTATATGCATAAAACTTACCCAGCAAACCAGGACCTCTGCATGTTATTCTGGGTAAACAATATCTCCATAAACTCCTGTTAGAGAAAGAAATCTCCCAGATCTCAAGGACTCACAGACCCAGCTGGGTTCCAGCAAACCAGCCCCTCAGCATGCTCTTGTGTCTTGGCAGGGAGTCACAGTGAAGCTTCTTCCTAGTGAGTGAACTCTAGAAGATGACTCAGGGCTTCTGCTCCATACCCCATGGAGGGCACCACAGGCTAAGCAGAAGGCTAGTGTGTTCAGACTCAGCAAGGCAGTGGGGCGTAGTTTAGAGGTACAGGCCAGACTGCAGAGAATACTGATTTGGCAAAGCATTTTGATGACCACTGGTCCACAGTAAGTCACAGTTCACTCCCAGGGACAACTCTGCTCAAACTGGACCCTAGGAATGCTCCTATTCAGACCAAAATTTCAGACTCTGGCTGTTCTCTGTCTTCTGCACTGTTAGGACAGCAGTCCTGCTTAGATGGAGCAGAAGAAGAGTCTGATCAGCTCTCCTTTTGCCTGGTAGGCTGGGGAGGAGTCTTTAAAAAAAGTGTGAGTCAGTCACTTCATACCTGCTAGGATGGCTTCTATAAAAGCATAGAGCCTGGAGCAGCTGCATATACTGTGATTCCAGCTACTCAAGAGGCTGAGGCAGGAGCATCCCACACTGGAGGCCTGGCTAGGCAGTTTTGACTGTATTTTTAAAAATTTTGCTTATATATTTGTAAATCATTTTTAAAAATAAAGGGCTGGAAAGGTATCTGTATCTCTGTGGTAAAATGCCCCTAGGTCATATCCCCAATCAAAAAATAAAAAAGTATGCTAGCTAGAAATAAAATTTCTCCATAGTTCAAGTGTAGTAGAGGTTCCAAACACTGATATCAAAGAAAGTAAACCATGGAATCACAAGAAGAAACTATGTTATTTCAAAAAAAAAAAATCATTTTAAACAGTGCAAGGCCTTTCTAACGAGAGACTACAGCAAAAAATTTATAATGAAAATCTATTCTATAGTATTTAATGAATTGCATTTTATATAGTGAGAAACACTATATAATACATATGTATATATGTGTGTGCATATATAATATGTGTATGCATACATACACACATATAACATATAAAATGACTAGCCAATATGAAAACAGCATACATACTGCAAGAGACCCATTATGTTCATTTACAAAGAGTTCTTACAAACAAACACAAATCATCAATCAAAAAGAATGCAAATACAATTAGAGGCAGTTTCCAGCAAAATAAGTGCAAAGAAGCAGTGGAAAGAAAAATGTGATCAGACTCACTCAAGATCAAAGTAGTGCAGACTTAAATAGACATAAATTACATTGTAATCTATTGTATTTCACATGGCTTCAAAGTTCAGTGATCCTTAGTGATTCAGTGGATGTGCTTCTGTGAAATAGCTTCCAGAAAGCACTTTGATCAATGTTAGCAAAGATAAAAATAAATCTGCATTTGATATATGAAGTTTAATTTGAACAATGATTTCCAAAGGCAAGATTGCAAAGATAAATTTAGGTACAGGAATGTTAGTTAGAGCAATGTGTATGGAGCTCTTTGCTCCCTCAATATGTTTCTGCTATTAAAAATTATATAAGCATTTGAGGAAATAATTAAGCACCTCTATCTAGTGAAACACTCTGTTGTTGCTAAAAACATTGAGATAGAAATATGCTGATATGCAATCATGTATTTAATATATCACTTAATATATCATAGTAAATAACATATATTTATTAATATATAATTAATTAATATAATACAATATAAATATCATTATATAATTATATATAATGATATTAATTATAATGTATATATTACATTTATATATAATTATATTATATATAACATTATATTAATTATAATATATATAATAATAAATATATGAATAACCAATATATAATTAATGTATTTGATATATTATTTAATATATTTGAAAAATATATTTTATAACATTATGCCTTTTAAACCCTTACTGTTATAAAAGAAACATGCACATGTGCTCATATAAATATGTCATGTATTATAGGAAAAATACCTGAACAGTTATACAGAAAGGATAGAATTTGGGAGGGAAGGACTTTTACATTATTATTGTTATGGACTATATGTGAGTGTCCCCCTAAAGTCTCTTGTGTTCACAGATGTGGCTCTGGGGAGATGACTGAGTCATGGGGGTGAGACCCCCGTCAGTGACTAGTGCCCTGATGAGCTTATAGTTAAGAGTTGTGAGGAGAAGCCTGGTGGGCGGGCTGGGTCACTGGGGAGTGGCCTACAAGGGTCCTGCTCCTTCCCTTCTCCCCTGAGCTCTCTGCTACCCATAGCCATGCCATTAGCTGTTTCTCCTCCGTGATACCCTCTGCCATGCCGCCCCACCATGGAGCCAGTTGACTATGGACGAAAACCTCTACAGATTGGGGACCCAGATGAACCTTTCCTTCTTTAAGTTGGGTATTGTGTCTCAAAAGTGAGAAAGTATCTAAGACAATTACTGTATACTTTCCTTCGCTGATTTCATTGTTTTATTTTGAGACAGTGTTTCATGAAGTTGTTTAGGCTGGGTCAAATTTGATACCTCCCTGCCTCAATAATGTCATGACACACAACCATTTTAGGTTTTTGATTCATAGTTTTAATAATCTACATTGATAATCCTATTTAATGATTGTGGGTACTTTTGTTTGGCTTCTCTAGGCCCCATTTTGTTAAGAATTACCCTGATATGCCCTTGCGTGGCACTGTTTAACTTACAGCACTGGTTAGTTTTTATTTTCTCATAAACATCTATAGTAATTATATACATTGTGCCAGATAGATGGGGAGGAAAGAAGGCGAGACAATGAGAATTAGAAAAGGATGAAGCGTAAGGAAGGGAGAGCTCAGAGACAGGAAAAGAGAGACGGGATCAAAGAGGAAGCTCCTGGGTTTTAAAGTATAATAATTAACCTGTTTCAATAAAGAGAACTGAAAGAAAGGAGAGTAAGAAAAGTGGAGTTAAAGAATAGAAAGAAAGAAAAATCCAAATCCAGTGCAATAGCAAGGTTACAGTAACTGCAAGAACCTAAATGGCAATAGAAATTAAGACTGCAAACCTCCACTCAGGCGTGCAGCACGGGCCCGGAGCTCCTGCAGAGGCATCCCTCTGCACTTGCTGCGCAGTTTCCTTGCCCGATTCCCACAATCGTCTGTCCATGCCCTGAGGACTGCTGCCCTCTTCCTCTTTTTTTGCATCAAGGATCAAACTCATAACCTCGCACTTGCCAGGTAGGCATTTATGCCACTGAGCTAAACGGAGGGCCCCCATGGGTTTCTTTACCCATTATTATATGGCCCACAGCCTGTGTCCTAGGTCCTAACCCCCGAACCTGACTGTTTCAGACCAACCACAGAAAGGGGAGGAGAGCCCTGCTTCTCTCTGCTGGTTTTGCTCCACATCACTGCTGTAGAAGATGTTTTTCCTTCCTTCTGCTGTTCTCCACCAAGCATGGCTGGATGTCCCATCCCCTTCCCTTGTGGGAGCCACAGACAGTCACGGGCAGGTCCTGAATGTTCGTGGTACAGCACTCATATGATAGGTGGGAGAAAAGGCAGATGAGGATCATGACCACTACTGCCAGGGTTGTGGAAATCTTCACCCTACTCAGCATCCTGAGGCCCTGGAGAAAGGCATGATGTGACTGAAATTGAATTTTCCCCTGTCCTGTTTTGCCTTCTTTCAGTCCCTGGGTTGGAACTGCCTAACTGCGCTGTACCCAGTGGTGAGGACAGTGTGCCTGTGACTTTATGGACCAGCCAGCCTGTCACTGGAGAGCTGACGTGCTCCTTCCCTCAGGGGAGCCCTTTCTCAAGGTGTTTTGGATACCAGGTGTGAGCTTGGGAATGGGGTACCAGGATTCAGGTGTGGACTGCTTTTCCCTTTACCACTTTCTAAATACTGGATTTTAGTTTAGCTTTCTTACCTTATTTATCTTAACACTAAATTGAATTTAGTGGACAAAATTCAAATTTTGTCCAAAAAATTTAGACAAAATCCAAATTCCATCCATGATTTTAGTTTAGCTTCCTTATCTTTAATTTATCCTCCTTTATTGGACTTGTATTATCTTTTGCCTCCACACCAGGATAACTGCTTTTCTTCTGGACCAGATTGAGACACCCACCGTAGCTGTTGCCTGCAGTGAACCATCATTGCATCTCTGGGTAAAAAGAGTCAAAAGTTAAAAGAAACATTAGGGGGAAAAGAAGCACTGATTGAGTGCCAGTAATTTATGAAGGGAATTTAAATGTCAGAGACTAATCTAGTACCTTCACTTCTCAAACTCTTAGATTAAATCAGAAGGGAAGCAGTCCTCCTGAAGTCATCCCCAAAACAGGAAAGGATTCAACTTAAGAAGAGAAATACAGGCAAATCACTTTAATGAACATGGACACAAAAACCCTCAGCAAGAGACTGGCAAGCAGACTACAACAAATCATCAAAAAGTTTATACATTATGACCAAGTAGGTTTCATTCTAGGGATGCAGAGATGGTTCATCAAACACAAATCAATAAATGAAACATATCACATGATCAGAGACAAGGACAAAAATCATACGATCATCTCAATTGACGCAAAGAAAGCCTCTGACAAAATCCAAATTCCATCCATGATTAAAAAAATCTGAAAGAAACACGTAGACAAGGACCTTATCACAATTTGCTAAAAGGCATTTAGTTCAAATTTACTGTCAATATCAAATTTACTGTCAATAAGGAGGATAAATGAAGAAAAACTGAAATCTTTCTCTTTAAAATCAAGAGCAAGACTATCCACTATCACCACTCCTGTTCAGTATAGTACTTGAAACACTAGCTAGAGTAACAAGCAAGAGAAAGAAATAAAAGGGATACATATAAGATAGGCAAGGAAGCCTAGCACTCAGAAGGCTGAGGCGGAGGTTTGCCATCACAAGTTCTTGATGGAATTACCAGGTGCAATGGCATCCCATGGACATACGGCTGGGCTCCCTTTGCTTCCCAGTGGCTGGCACTGGGATCTGGGAGTTTGCCTGCTGTCACACCGTGCTCAAATGGGAAGGCTCAGAAACTGGGGTGTGGCAGGATAGTAGAGGGGGAGGAGATGCAGATAGTGGCAGGTCCAGCCATTAATGGACACTGAGAAACTCAGCTCTTGCACACCCTTTATGGCAGCTACTCTATCTTCCTGTCCTCCCACTCAGACGCAAGTTCATTTGGATTCCTGACTCTGCCATGGCCCCACAAGCTCTTTCCCAAACTTTTCCCCTCTCAGTGGCATGGGGATATTTCCAAGATTTTCCTAGATACTGTGATGCCTATGTTAGATACGTATGATACCTAGGTTCCTTGTCTCCAAGGCATGTTACCTAGCTGCCTTCTCTAGCAATCTGTGGGCTGTGTGAGGGACCTACAGGAAGCAGCTGTGGATGTCAAGAACCTCTAGAACATCTCCAGACACACGAATGTACCAGCCATCCCACATGTGTGCTGACAGCATTTTCTTTCTTTAAGAATTCTGGGAAAGATGTCACTCAGAGCCTGGCCTCTGGCTGAGAAAGTTCTAGTGTGTTAAGTAAGCAAGTTGGATGTCGCCAGGACAGCCTCCTTAGAGGGATAGAATTGCACCAGGATCAAAACTAAGGAGAGAGGTTAAGGCCAGAGAGAGAAAGGGCTGTGGAGGTCACCTCATCTCTATGGTCACAGCTGTGGCTTGGGACCCAAGGGAGGTTGCAGGAGAGAGAAAGATGATTGAGAGTGCATATTATTAGGGGCTGGTTGCAGGGCTCAGAAAAGGCTCAGGGTTTTCCTCTGTAAGTTAGGATTGGATCTGGGAGTTTGCCTGCTGTCACACCGTGCTCAAACGGGAAGGCTCAGAAACTGGGGTGCGGCAGGATAGTAGAGGGGGAGGAGATGCAGATAGTGGCAGGTCCAGCTATTGCCACCCAGTGAAGGGTTCTAGTTCTGCCCATGGGAGTCACTACCATTTCTAGGTAACTGATGGCCAGCAACTCCTTCAGGCAGTGGGTGTATTCCAGCGGGTTTTGGCTGTATTCCAGCAGGTGTTGGCTGTCCACGGTCACCCTGTAGCAGTAGACTTTGCATGTGATCTGTGCCTGGGCAGAAAGGCCTTGTCATTTATCCTCCATGCAGAGAGTCCTCAGCCCTCACCATGGGCTCAGGGCCCCTCCTTCCCTCCCTCTTTCACCTCTGCTAGCCAGTCCCTCACCCTCACTGAAGGAGCTGCTCCTCCCTAAACACCCTGTGCTCTCCTCCCCTGGACCTCAGCACATGTGGTTCCTAGGAGGCAATGCTGCTCCAAGCCTGCAGCTCTTCCCCTTGTGTAACTTCTGGGGCCCTCAGCACCCAGCCCCCTCTGCAAGCCTTCCCTGCCCCCTCTCAACCCCTCCTAGGAATCAAGTGCCTCCTCAGGCCACCAGGGGCAGCAGTGCTGGCTTGTGCTATCTCTGTCCCCCATGTTTATGCCTGAACTCTCAGCAGCAGCAGCAGCTGCCTCCTGATTCATGCTTTCCAGCCCAGGACCCTTTCCAGGAAGCAGTCAGGGTGCAAAAGGCAGTGGCCACACTTCCATCACACTCATGTGCAAGGCACTGTCCTAGTGTGCACAGAGACTAACTTGGTCCATTCCCATAATTCTCTGAGATCATGGGAGGTTTAACCTCATTTATAGATGAGGAAATGAGGTGGAACTCAGACTTCACTCCATCTTTCTTTCTCTCTTTCTTTCTTCCTTCCTTTTTTCCTTTCTTTCTTCCTTCCTTCCTTCCTTCCTTCCTTCCTTCCTTCCTTCCTTCCTCCCTCCCTCCCTCTCTCTCTCTTTCTCTTTCTTTCTTTCTTTCTTTCTTTCTTTCTTTCTTTCTTTCTTTCTTTCTTTCTTTCTGTGCTACTTGGGATGAACATTACACTGAACTATATTCCCCGCCCATTTATTTTTTTAAACTTTGCAACAGGGTCTTGGTAAGTTAGTAAATTTCCAAGCCTAGTCTCAAACTTGGGATCCTCTTGACTCAAGCTGAGATGAGAGGTACAGGTGCCACTGCACTTCTTTCTTTCTAAGCCCTGTGGGGGATCTGATTGTGTAATCAGGGTAGAGAAGTCCTGCTCCCAGCTATCAGACTGCAGCCACACTACACACCTGCCTCCCCCACTCTCCTCCTTGCCTCTCTGACTACATGCAAGCCATTCCCACCTCTGAACATTAGCACTCTGAGTTTGGGTCCCTCCATCCTGGAGCCTTCTTTGACTCCTGCATCACACCTGTCCTTATCTGTGCTGATCTGTCCATCCCTTGGTCTCCTTGTTCCTCTCTACTTATTATAAGCCCCTTGGTGATAACTGTCTCTCAGCTTCCAGGCTCATTCAATTTGGCTCATTCAGTTTGGCACCGTGGCAAGTAACCTGCCCTCTGAGTTTGTCTGCTTATCTGTAATTACCAGATGCTTATGCCTGTCTCAGTGGGAGAAGTAATCCATCCTAACATACTAATAATCTGTCAAAAGTTCTCTCTTCCTTGGGGTGCAACACTTCTCCAACAGACGTCAGCCCCTGCCCCATTCAAGATGTTCCCCAGCCTCTTCACCCCTTCTCTTCTTTCATCAGCAAACCCAGGTTTTCCAAGGTACGCCAAGCTCCAAGCTGCAGCATCTTTCTGAGAAGGGCTGACCCTGACAAAAGGGCACCTTTACTGGCAGGCTTTGCTCCTTTAATTCCAAGGAACCTTTAATTTTGAGTTTGGATCAATGTTTTCATGGAAACAGGGGTTCAGGTAGAAGGTGATGTCATCCTTACAAAATAGGCTCATGTAGGTAGCGGGGTGCTTAGCTCACATGGACCCTCCTTGTCCTCTGAGGTCCACTCCCTTCCTCTCATTTGCTACTCACTTGCACTCAGGGATGACTGTCTTCTCCCTGAGAGCCCTGGAGGCTATGTATTACCTCTTAGCTTTGGCAGCGCAGTGCCTGACACATTGATGATCTGGATGGCAGCAGCCCACTTGGGATGGAGGCGACATAAGAAATCAGCTGTTGGGAGGATGAGGACAGGTCAGCCGGTGACAGCAGAGAGGACCACTACAGTGGGGAATTCTGTACCAATGGTCATCATCTTGTATATCAGTGAAGTCTGAAACCATGCCTGAAGATAGTACAACTTCCAGAGGAAGCCAGAACATATTTCATTGGTGTTTTAAATTTGAAAGAGAAATTTCCTAGTATTCCCTAAAGCAGAGAGACTTCACTGAGATGGAAGTTACTTTGGCTAGACACTAAAGCATTCTGAAATGACAAGCATAGACCATATAATTGGCTCACACTCAAGGGCTCACACTTGAGTGGCTCACATATAATTGGCTCACACTTCAATTTTACAATTGTAAAATTGAAAATTTCTTTAAACACTCTTCTAATTACCTGAATACTTTTTAAATTTCAGTTTGACAAAGATCTTTTTAATTATTCAAGACAGAAGATCACTGCCAGCTGCCATTAACCTTCTACCCTGCTCTATTTTAGGATTCTGTGGAAAAGAGGTTCAGTGTTGGGGCATATGTGGACTCAGACACACACAAACACCCAGACACCCTACAGAGGGTGCTCCGATCTGAGTCTGAAGTTTTTGGGTTTTTTGGTTTTTTTTTTTTTTTTTATCGGTACCAGGGATCGAAGCCACGACCGCCTGCTTGCAAGGGACCTGCTTATGCCGCTGAGCTAAATCCCCAGCCCCTGAGTCTGAAGTTGAAAGGGCTCAGCTCAGGACTTCTCCTGGCTCAGACAGCTAAGAGGGGAAGATGCCAGCAGAGCTGAGGGTGGCCAGCTGCTGGACATTGCGGGGAGCCCACGGAGGGAGCCCACTCTGCCTGCACTGATTCTTCTGATCTGACTCAGTGTTTTCAATGCCACTCAGCCTCTGAGCACCTGGGGACATTGCAAAGGTGGGATCTGCATAGGAGGGGTGGGAGAAGCTGGAAGGCCAGATCCTTTGTGAAGAATTCAGGTCATGCTATGTCCCTGTGGGCAGGTTACCAAGCTTCTGGCTCCCAGGAAAGAGGAAATTACCAAGGTGTGACATGTCACCATTCAAGTGTATAGATTCTACTGTATTTGGGTTTAGATGCTGAATAGGCCAAGTTTTGAAATACACATACAACATAAGACAGACAAATATTTAAGAAATTACAAGATAGGCTCATGATGGTCAGTCAGAGTTGGATGAGGAAGCATGCAGAGCATGTCTGCCCATTGGAGGCTGAAGGGTCCAGCCCATGATCTGGAGCTCACTGCAGTGTCCAAGTCCACATCATGAGGCCAATGGGTCTGTGCCAGAACAGTACAGAATCTACATCAGAAGCCTGAAAAGTCCACGACAAAGGCTGAAGAGTCCCGGATGAAGGCTGATGACTCCCAGGCAGAAGCTGAACAGTATGTTCCAGAAGGCAGGGGATGACCTCCAAGCTGAAGACAAAGACTGGAGCTCCTCCAAAGAACCAGCAATGAGTATATAGGCAACCCTGGCCTGGGGTGGAGGGGTCCTTTATACTCATGCCCATTATAAAGTCCCTGGGGTCACCTCTCCAGTAGTGGGAGGGGGAATAAAAATCATCAGATAAAAGTATGTGATAGTAATGTAAAAATTCTTATTCCCTCAAACCCTTAATTATTGAAATATTTTGCTTGTTTATGTGGAACATGCCACATTTGTATGAGATCACATATACATTCCCTTTGTAACACGGAGGATCAAGATGCCCATTTTAATGTAATATGTTTTTTTTCTATTCAATGATCTATTAGTGATCCGGCCTGCGGATCAATCTATGGGTCTCAACCTGGAGAGGGGATCGGGGATGGGGGCAGGACAAGAGAAAAGAGAGATGGAGACAGGATGAGATTCCAATCGAGTCTCGTTTATTTTTAAAATGGTTACAACTTATATAGGGTGGGGGCGGGCCATAGGCAGGAAGAAGGCTTAATCTGATAGGTCATCATCATATCCGGATATATGATGTAAGCAGGAGAGGATTATGGGTAATGTAGGCAGGCTGAAACAGGAAGTTTGCTTGTCATGTGCATTGCAGGCAAGGGGAGGATCATGGGAAATGTAGGCTGACACACAAAATGCCCTCAGGCAGGAGGGGCAGGGCAGCAGCAGCTATTTAAAACCGCTCCCTACATCTCCTCCCTTATTATTATATATATTTTTTGGAACATGGCAGGCCCTGGGAGGACAGCGCCTGCCTTGGGTCAAGGACTCCTCATATGAACCCAATCGAGCCTTACCCGTCATGGGCCTGCAGGACAGCTGTTGGTCCTGGACCTGTCTTAGGTGGCTGATTGGCATTACATATGTGTCCTAGTTGCCCGTCTCTGACTGCCTGTCCAGTGCCTCAGGGCGTCTGGGCCACAGCATCATGTGGGCCGTCAGTGGGTGAATTTTCCCGATAAGTTTGTTGTTCTGCCATTTCTAACCGATGGTAATATACCTGAATGGGCTTTGCCATAAATGTGTCAACCTTGTTATTAATGTTATTAATGAGTGTTATGATCCTCTGGAAAACACAAGGTCCTACAGTAAGCAGCAACAGCAAGGCAGCTAGGGGTCCCAAGAGGGGGGCAATGTAAGGGGAGAGATCCTCCCACATGGAGGAGAAGGTGGTTGCTCCGATGCGCTCCTTTTCTCTCTCTTCGAGGTGCTCTCTCAGTTTACTCATGGACTCTTTGACTACTCCCGAGTGGTCAGCGTAAAAACAACACTCTTCCTTGAGGGCTGTACATAAGCCACCCTCCTTCATAAACAGGAGGTCTAGTCCTCTTTTATTTTGCAGGACTACCTCAGATAGAGACGTCAGGGACGCCTGTAGAGCTGTCACAGATGCTTTTATTTCTTTTAAATCCTGATCCATTGCTGCCTGTAATTGAGCTAGATGCTTATCTCCCAACACTAGAGCTGTGGTCCCTGTCCCTATTTCCGTTGCTACTCCTAACCCTAGTAACATAGCTAAGGTGAATGTCACAGGTTCTCTTTTAGATATATAGCTGGTCTGCGATGCCTGGAGGTAGTAGTCTCCTGGGTGGAAGGTTATGCGTGGAAGAACCTGTACAAGAACACAAAAATCTGTAGACTTGTTAAAAACAGCAGTTGCTATACAGGGTGATAGGCCAAAATTGCAGGCCCAAGATGTTCCTGGGGGTGGAATGAGGTAATTATTTGGCTTGAATTTGGAATGAAGTTGGGCACAGAGTTGTGCTGCCAGTGCTGGTGGATGGCTGGAATCCCCAAGACAAGTTCCTCTACCTGAGACATCAGGGAGAGTCAGCTTATGGTGATTGTTCCAGTCACAGGCAGATGAGCTAGAAGAACTGATAAAGGTTAAATTGAGGGCCTTTCCTTCATAATATGGGGGAGGAGCAGCCAAGCATAACCAACATGATTGGGTGAGATCAGGTTGGGTATGATTTAAAGCCATGTATGCTCCTTTAATCAAACTGAATAGGTTAGAATGTGAATATTGAGGGGCAGGTATATGAACTGTCTGGTGTAGCGGAGCTTGAGAAACTGTTATGGCTGAGGGACTTACTGTGGTTATTTGAACAGCAGTAACAGGATCTGTATTGGGCTGATTGTATTTTGGATTTGGATAATATTTTGGCTTTAGAGCAAAGTTTGGGCCTATGGGCACAACTGAAGTCTGTAGGGGAACCTTTTTTATGAGAATAAGATTTCCCCTGTCTTTACCTGACTCATAAATTCTCAGTCCCCAGGTGCGTCCTATCAGCCAACCTGGGTCCTCAGGAGTGGTGACAGTGACGTTTAGAACCTGACAGGATCTTTGATAGGCCAGTGGGTAGTCACCTAGGCTGTACCCCGGCGGCCCCCATGTCAGTTTAAGGTGTTTATCGGGGAAGGCAGGTTGCCACCCTGTTGCAACTGTTTCACAGCCCCAATAAGCACAAAAATATTTTCCCGGGGAATTACAATATGATCTGCCCCCGGTTGTTGCGGGGCAAAGGTAAAAATGGCTTTGTTTGGGACATTGGAGCCCTGGGAAGAACCAACAGGGTGTGGGCGCAAACCATGGACTTCCTGATCCTATCCAAGTCAAAACCTTTTCTTCGTTGTTCCAGCGGCTAAGCTCCCATTTCCAGGGTCGATGGGGGTTGCTGTCCATTAGATGTAGTTGTGTCACAAGTCCAACGATGATCCATAAGATTTTGACAAGTCGCACCATCTGTAAGAGAACACAGGGAGTTGTGCCTCAGGAGGAAATTTTATTCCTGGGCGTCACATTGGGTCCTCGATGAGGAACTATCTATTTGTTTTATAAGCCTTTCAGGGAGCCATCTAGCTCCTTTTTCCTGTTTGGAATAAATGCATACAGAGCCTCGTCCCCAGATGAGGACTGGGTCTGGACCATTCCATGTGTTGGTCAGGGGATCTCTCCAGAGAACAGATGCATATTGCGTGGCTGTCTGTGTGTGCCAGAAGCGAGATGCTGCAGAGTAGCCTAAGGCATCTAGAGATAAAAAATTTAAAATAAAAAGAGCATGTGAAAGAATATTTTTAGGAGAACCTCGGGTTGGATACCAGGTTCCTCTTTTTATCTTGTCTATGGTAGATTTGAGGGAACGATGTGCACGCTCAACAATGCCTTGTCCTTGAGGATTGTAAGATATACCCGTGGTATGGAGAATATTAAGGCATTTACAAAATTTGGCAAAAGAGGTACTAGTATAGCCTGGTCCATTGTCCGTTTTGAGTTGTTGAGGACATCCCAGAACTGAGAGAGCTGATAGCATATGGGCTATAATATGTTTAGTAGCCTCTCCAGTCTGGAGTGTGGCGAAGATGAAACCACTGAATGTATCAACACTTACATGTATATATTTTAGGTTGCCAAATTCATTAAAGTGAGTGACATCCATCTGCCATAAGGCATTGGGGATCAAACCTCTCGGGTTGACTCCCAGATGCTGAACAGGCAAGTGAACAGCACAAGAGGGGCAGTTTTTTACAATTTGTCTGGCTTGTTCCCGAGTAATTTTGTGGAGGAGGCGAAGGGTCTGAGCATTGAGATGGTGTAGCTGATGAGCCTGTTGAGCCTCAGATATCTTGGAGTCATCTATAGGCCCAGAGTGGGCCATGAATACCTGTGTCCGTGTGGCAGTATCAGCCAAGTGATTTCCCTGTGTAAGGGGACCTGGGAGGCTAGAGTGAGCTCGTAAGTGGCCAATGAAAAACTTATGACTGCGAAGCCGAATCACGTCCTGTAATTGTTTGAATAGGTCTGCAGCTGGGGAGGCATGGCTTATGTTTGCAACAGTTTCTAATAATGGAACAGACTGAGCGAGGTAGGCACTATCGGTGTACAAATTGAAGGGTTGGTTAGGATAAGCAGTGAAAACTGCAAGAATGGCCTGTAATTCAGCTAGCTGTGCGGAAGAGGTGTTTGTCTGAAGGGTAAAAACATTGTCTTGGCTTACATAAGCAGCCTTGCCAGAGGAGGAGCCATCAGTAAAAAACACTAGGGCATCAGAAAGGGGCTCTGAAGCTGTGATTTTGGGGAATACAAATGGATGACGGTTAGCAAAATCAACTAACTTATTTGGAGGGTAATGGTTATCAATGGTTCCTGAGAAGGAGGCTATAGCAATAGGCCATGCCTCAGTGGTCTGAAGTAACCAGTCCACTTGATCTTTGGTGAAGGGTTGAA
Organism: Cavia porcellus; assembly: GCF_034190915.1. NCBI lineage: Eukaryota > Metazoa > Chordata > Mammalia > Rodentia > Caviidae > Cavia > Cavia porcellus. Next base: position 81,044,482 of record NW_026947489.1, read on the forward strand.
TGATAATATCTGGTTCTTTTCCATAATAACATTTTCCTAGCCTTCTGCCTTGAATTATCAGGTCAGAGACTGCGTGGTAGTAAGGCAATAATACTCTCTTTGGGGAAACTGACAAATGAAGCCACATAAGAGGAGCCTGTTGCCAAAATACTGCCGTGGGAGAAAGTTTTGTATTAAAAATGAGATAATGTAGTGGCCTATTATAATCTATAAATGAGACAGTTTGTCGAGCAATAGCCTCTTCTACTGCATGGAGTGTTTTTCTAGCATTAGGTGTAAGCTCTCGAGGGGAAGTTGGGTCAATGTCTCCTCGGAGGATCTCATAAAGGGGTTGCAGGTCATGTTTGGTCAATTTTAAATAGGGCAAAAGCCAATTAATATCACCCAGAAGCTTTTGAAAATCATGAAGTGTCTTAAGGCCATCAAGCCTTAGCTGAGGCTTTGGAGAAAACACCTGAGTGCCTCGTAACTGAAAACCCAAATATGTATATGGGTCAGTAAGCTGGACCTTGTCAGGGGCTATTTGAAGCCCAGCCTTTTGTAAGGCAGCTTGTAATGCCTGGTAACACTGTAAAGTTTGGTTTTGACTCTCTCCCGCCAAGAGGATATCGTCCATATAATGGGAGATATATATATCTGGCCAATGATCTCTAACTGGCTGTATTGCAGCCGCGACAAAAGACTGACATAGCGTTGGAGAGTTTGCCATACCTTGTGGTAAGACCCGCCATTGAAATCTCTGCATAGGGGCTCTAAAATTAATTGATGGAAGACTGAAGGCAAAACGCTTTTGGTCATTTGGATGTAAAGGAATAGAAAAAAAGCAATCTTTAAGATCAATGACAATTTTAAAAAATCCCAGAGGAATGGCACTGGGTGAAGGGAGTCCTGGCTGCAGATGTCCCATTAAGACCATGGTCTTATTTATTGCCCTAAGGTCTTGTAGCAGCCTCCATTTCCCTGACTTTTTCCGAATAACAAAGATGGGTGTGTTCCAAGGGGAATCACTGGGGACAATGTGGCCCGCATCTAACTGGTCCTGCACCAGCTGCTGTGCAGCTGCGAGCTTTTTAGAGGTAAGGGGCCACTGATCGACCCAAACAGGTTTGTCTGATAACCAAGTAATCTCTTTTGCATGGGCCGCAGGAAGGTCAATGACCCCTATTGAAAATGGCCTAGGCCTGCTTTAGAGGGGTTTGGAGTTGGGGAAATAGGCACTTTAATGCCTGAGCCTCGTTTGCCTAAACCTTGATTAGGAAGGAAGCCCTGAGTGAGCATTTGTTTGGTGACTACAGCATTGGGACTGCCCATCATCATTCCCATTTGAGTTAGCAAATCTCTGCCCCACAAGTTAAGGGGTAGCCCTTCTATAATATAGGGCTGTATGTGCCCCTGATTGTTTTCACTATCATTCCAGGTAAGTAGACTGGCACTACGTTGTGGATTTTTAGATTGTCCAATCCCTTGTAAATGCGTCATAGTGGTTTCTAAGGGCCATGTGGGAGGCCAGTCCTCCTTTCTAATGACTGTTACATCAGCACCTGTATCTATGAGCCCTGAGAAACTTTTCCCATTAAGCAATAAAGACATAAGGGGTTTGTCTTTGGAAATGAATTGAGCCCAGTATATATCTGAGGATCCAAGGGAGGAATTTCCCCTGTAGGAAGCCACAGCTGCATTAGAAGTTTGAACTAAAGGCAGCAGCACCAACTGAGCAATACGTTGTCCTTGGCTAATGGAAACTAGGCCAGAGATAGAGGATACCATGACAACAATTTCGCCAGTATAGTCGTTATCTATGACTCCTGGAACAACTTGTAACCCTTTTAATATTGTGCTGCCGCGTCCAAGAATTAACCCACAAGTGTCTTTGGGAAGAGGGCCATAAATCCCGGTGGGGATGGCTTTGGGCAGCCTCTTCTGCTAATTGTGACCAATCAACTTTCTGGCCACTGGAAAGGTCAGGGTAAATAGGGCGGTATGGAGGAGGGGCCGTGGCGGCGCCATTTTGAGGACCCTCGTGGTCTCCAGACAAAGGGAGTGTCGGCACATCGCCATCTTGAATAGGCTCCGGGATCTCAAGGACAACAGAGCTGGGAGGGCTGGGTGCCTTAGATAAGACTGGTGGTGGCGGAGTACAATTGCGGGAGGCAGCTAACGCAGCCTCACCCTGGGCAAGCGTCTCCGTGAGCTGGGGATCTGCGTGACGTTGTGCCAGCAGCTCAGAGATTAAAGTCCAATATGAAAAAGCAGTTACAGGAACCTTTTTTGGACCAAAAACTTTATAATAGTCCTTAAGAGCATCTCTTACTCTATTCCACCTGTTTAAATTAATCGTACCCTCTAGGGGGAACCATGGACACACTGAATGTATGAACTGAAAATACTTTATTAGTTCTTTTGTCTTAACCTTGATCCCTCTAATCTTGAGAGCCTCCCTGAGGCCAGTCACGAACAATTCGTGCTCACTGAGTGCTTGTCCCATGTTAATGCCGTTCACCTACCGTGATTCAGGCGAGACGTAAGGTGGCCGTCTGCACGGATCACAGGAACAATGTCCTTGAATCAGTCACGCTGGCCAGCGCTTTACTCCTGTGAACGGTCCCGCGTCGTTATCCCTCGTGCCAGGTGAGGTCCCTTCGTGGTCGCCACTTGATCCGGCCTGCGGATCAATCTATGGGTCTCAACCTGGAGAGGGGATCGGGGATGGGGGCAGGACAAGAGAAAAGAGAGATGGAGACAGGATGAGATTCCAATCGAGTCTCGTTTATTTTTAAAATGGTTACAACTTATATAGGGTGGGGGCGGGCCATAGGCAGGAAGAAGGCTTAATCTGATAGGTCATCATCATATCCGGATATATGATGTAAGCAGGAGAGGATTATGGGTAATGTAGGCAGGCTGAAACAGGAAGTTTGCTTGTCATGTGCATTGCAGGCAAGGGGAGGATCATGGGAAATGTAGGCTGACACACAAAATGCCCTCAGGCAGGAGGGGCAGGGCAGCAGCAGCTATTTAAAACCGCTCCCTACATATTAGTATTACATATCAGTATACTTCTTTTTTTTTTTTAACTTTTTACCGGTACCAGGGATCAAACTCACGACCGCCTGCTTTCAAGGCAGGTGCTTATGCTGCTGAGCTAAATCCCCAGCCCTCAGTGTACTTCTTTCCAAAACTTTTAACATATCAGTATTTCACTAGACAGAGCTACATATTTATGTTACTAGTCCTCAAGTGCTAACTGTGATAGCTTGGACCCTGGAATAAAATCCAAGGAAGCAAGAAATTAAGAAATTTGGAGCAAAGACGTTCTTTTAGGACATGCCTGGCGATGCAGCCTCCGGTAGTCAATCTGGAAGACTGCGCACCTAACAGTTAAAGGGCAGGGTTTTTAATCTTGTAAAACCGCAAACAACTGCTGGTCTCACAATGCAAGGAGTGGGGTAGGTTTGTGGCGCACTACAGAACAGGAACACAGCGATGACATTTCTTAGAAAGCGCAAGGTTCAGGTAAGGGCTGGGCTAACAAGCAAGTTTAGATTAGGCAAACATTCTCTGGGGGAAGGCACATCCTGCAAACAAGCAAGTTACCGTGCAAATAAGCAAATTTAGATTAGGAAGACATCGTATTTTGCTCTTAGAGTTACCTTTGATCTTTTTCTTGCCTCCGAGGAGACTTATGAGGGGTTTTTAATATATAGGTTATAACACTAACATAATTTTTAATGGCAGAAAGGGTGTCAAGGATGGAGACAGTGCCAATACTTACATTATGCTGGCCATGAGTGAGTCAGATTATAATTTTCTCTATGCTTTGCTTCTTTATTTTGCCATTTTTTTGCTTCTTGATTTCTGTCCACTTGCAAGAACTCAATCAACATAATTGGTCTCTTTTTATTGGCACATGTTTATAGTTCATAATGTTTAAATTCCTCCTTGGGAGGCGTTGGCATGTGTACACAACACATCTTAGTTCTTTTATTCATCCCCTTTCACTTCCTTCCTTCCCTCCTCCAGCAAACTCTTGATGCCCTTCTTTTTGGTAATCACTTGCAGTATATCATATTTGCAGTCCACATACAGTTTCACACATATACCTAACACATCTTAACTTTTTTTAGCATATCTTTGTGTAGACATAGGCTTTTATTTACTTTGCAAAAATAACTAGGAATAGAATTTCTAGAAAGCTGTGTTTGAGCTTAGGAAAAGCTACCAAAACAGTTCCCAGAGTGGTTTACCATTTTATAAAATCACCAGTAATATGTAAAACTTCCAGTAGTTGTGTATCCTTGTCAACACTGGTATTGTCTTTTTAGTTGTAGCTACACTAGTAGGTTGATGAACAGAAGCTTGGTTTGGTTTTGTTTAGAAACACAAGGAATCGAAAGCAGGCAAGTGCTCTATCACTGAGCTACCCTAGGTTACAGCTATCCTCTTATATTTTCTTTCTGAAAGTTTTATACTTTTAGGTGGCACTGTTACATCTATGATCCATTTCCATTTTCTTTTTCTGTATGGTGTGAGGTATGGATCAGCCATACACAAGTTTTTCCAAATACACAGCTGATTGGTCAACTACAATTTGTTAAAAAAAAAAAAAAAGATTTCCATTTGCACAAAGTTGCTTTGTTACCTTGGTTGAACATCAACTTAACAGGTAAATATGGATCTACTTCTATATTCTATTCCATGGACTCATTATCATATCTGTACACAATACTATGGTAACCTGATTGTACCAGCATTTTAGTAAGTCAAGAAACCACCATAATGTGTATAATTTCTATTTGTTCATCTTCTTGAAGATCATTTTAGTACCTCTAGATCCTACACTTTTTCATGTAAATTTTAGAATTTGATTAAGTAATTTGCTACTGTTCAAAACTATGAGAAACAATTTCTATTTTTATAAACTGTATGGTTTATGATTTTTTGCAAAGGAAGAGATCAAAAGTATCCTTATTTGCAGATGAGATGATCCTTTGCATAGAGGATTCAAAAAAAGCTACCAAAAGGCTCTTACAACTATCAGTGTAGCAGACAAAAATCAATAATGATCCTATATACTAAGAATGAATTCATTTAGAAGGAAATCAAGAAAGCAATCATCCCTACAGTGTCTAAAAAAAAATTAAATAACTTGGAAATAAACCAAGCAAGTAAGTGAAAAACCTCCATAATATAAACTATATTGCTCTTTAGTAAGAAATCAAAAAGGACATTAGTAACTGGAAAGACACATCATTCCCTGGGATAAGGAAAACAAGTATCTTCAAATTGGCCATATTATCATAAATGACACAAAGATTTAGCTTGATTCTCAGCAAAATACTGACAGCTTTTATTTACAGAACAACAATAAATAATTATAATCTTTCTTTGGAAATGGAAGAAATAGACAATAGCCAAAACAATCCTAGTCAACAAGAGGAAGGCAGGAGACATTACAATCCCAGGCTTCAATCTGAATTAATTACCAAGCCACAGTAATAAAAACAGCATAGTTCTAGCTAAAAAGCCAACATACCCGTCAATGGAACAGAATACAGGGTGCAGAAACAGCCCCATGCACCTTAGCCCTTCTGATCTTTGACAGTCAGAGTCTCAGCTCCCTGCACCCCAGCCTGTCCTTCTGCCCTGTCAGGCTCTGAGTTATTCCCGCCCCTCAGATGCTGGACACTGACTAGGATGGCATCACTTATTTGGAGGGAAGAGGCTTGGCTTGGGAGAGAAAGCACAGAGGACCCTTTAGAAGCAAATAAGGGCTAAGGGCCAGGGCAGAGCTCAGGGCTGTAAGTGTTAGCCAGCTCTGCCCTCTCTCTGCCCAGCTCCTATCAGCCTAGGCCAGGGGAGGGACTGCTATCATTCAGAGAATTCAGGACCCTCCTACAGGCGTCAGCTGGTTTACAGGAAACAGGAGAGGGGGCTATCAGCAGGTGCCAGCATTCAGGGACTCTAAAGGACCCCAAGCAGATGTGCCAACAGAGGATAAGAAAACTATTGGTGCGGAGCAGGTGTTGAAAAATAGCGAGGCAAGAATCCGGCATGATTTTGTGTTTTGGGGCAGGGATGAAAATCTGTACTTTCAATAGGCATCTCACACTGACCTAGGTTTTGTTAACCACAAACATGACAAATTCAGGGTACACCTATTTATAAAAATAGGTAACCACAGAAGGACATAGCTAGGGCCTTTTCTGGGACCCATACAAGGAGAGGCCATGATTTGAGCCTCCTAGGTCTTCCAGGGACTCAGCCTCTGAGCCCAATAGAAAGGGGGGGAGCTGCCTGGAAGAAACTCATAACAGCACTCCCTGCAGCAGTAACTGCGCACCTGCCCAGGGGACCAGGCTCTGAGCTTGGTCCTGAGGACCAGAGAACAAGAAGACACTGCCCTTTCCCTCCAGATGGCCACAAGTAATGAGAGTTAGTGGTTATGCAAACTCTCACATGGACCAAGCAGCTGTGAACGAAGTGTGTTCCATTCAATGGCATTGGGAGGAAGGGCCAGAACTGCGGGACAAAACTGTGTCAGTTACTTCAATTTTCCAAGCCTCAGTTTCCCCATCTGGAAAGTGAATGACAGGCAGCTTCCCAAGGTGGCTGTGGGGATTAGCTGAGGTGATGCTTGTGGTCACTTGCAGCCTGGCAAACCGAGCATTCAACAGAGGATGTCTACTTTCACTTCATGTCATCCCTGGGTAGTGAGGCCAGCAGAGCCTAGAGAAAGGAGCAGATTTAGGACTAAGGACTCATGCGACTGGGCCTAAGGCATTAAGGACCAGGAATCTCTGAGTGCACGGACACATATGTGAGTGTGTGCCTGTGTGTACACATGTGGGAAGTGTGTTCAGGGAGAGGAAGCAGCTCCTGTGGATGCAGAGCAGAGGCACAGGACAAGGCAGCCGCCACACAGCAGCAGGCAGGCCCGTCCTGCAGCTCCTGCTCTAGATGAAGGAGTCGGATGTTCTCCGAACACCACCAGGAAGCCCAGGAAGGTTGGGAGTGGTGGAAAAGATCACACATTCTTTCTGCAAAGATCAGTCACAGGGAGAGGAGAGGTGAGCCCAGAGCCAGGAGGCAGAGGAGGGTGACAGCTCAGAACCCAGGTAGGCACCTGTGCACTAGGATGAGCTGGGTAAGAGGCTCCTGTGAGGCATTTCACCTCTTCCTACTGTCTGTGATAAAGGACTGCAGCAGGGCTGGAGAAGGGCGTGAGTAATGTTAGTGCACCCAAATAAAGTGTGCAGTGATGTGCAGCCAGGCTTCAGCAGGTTCTCTTCCTGTCTGTCAGCCATCTGGCCCCATAACTCTGGTTGCAACTGGTAGTCAATCAGTTCTCACTGCCTGGTCCAATCTGCCAGTTCTGCTGTGTGTGTGAAGGGTGGGGCTAAACATTCAAAATAAATCACAAGGGTTGGGGTGAAGTGAGTCCAGGTGATGCCCCCTTGGAGAGGACTGACCTCGTGGAGCTGCCCAGGTCCCAGTGTGCTGAACCTACAGACCTGAGCCACCATGCCAGCTGCTCTATGATTTAATGAACAGTGATAAACTCCAGATGGATGTCCTGAGCTTTAGACCCTCAAGTTACAGCTGAATTGAGACAAGCTGAAGAGTGGATCTCAGTCTTTCACGAGAGGGATGATTATGTAAAGAAGGGCCCAAGATAGACTCTCAGGATGGGCTCGTGGTGAAGTGTACTTCCTGAAACTCAACAGGACTTTTCCAATCCTTTAGTTTCTGGAAACGCAACAGTGACAGCTCCGGAAAAGGTATTCAAATCAAGGCCAACAGCTTGCTGCGCATGGAAACTGCAACTAAAGAACAATCTCATGGTGTCTGTGAAAAAGAAATGTTTCTTTTACAAGCCAAGAGCTGAAAACAATACTTGGAAGGATTATTTATAATCGGTATGGGGTACATCCAAAGAATGAAACTTGCCAAGAAGGCAAGTTTCAAACTGTTCCCAAAATGGGTTGAGTCACAATCTGACATCCTCACTGGAAACCAGAGTGGAGGTCACTGGGTCACCATAGTCACTGTGATCCTCCCCTTCCTGGGAACCGTCCTGGAGGTCTGGAGGTGCAGAGTGAGATCCCGGGGGACAGCAGACACACGGGGCTTTCTGCATTCACTGTGTGCTGAATGCTTACAGCACCTACCTCAGGTGGCAAGACCCTGTCTCCTTCTGACTTCCCACACTTCCTGCTGGCCACACAGCAAGGGGATGAGGTTCAGGTCCTCTTTGCATCCATTCTTCTTTCTCCCATGCTGTTCGCAGGCCCAGGGTTTTCATTTCTGTTTTGTTCATAGGGCGATGATGAAATCCAGCACCTTGTGCTTGACAGGCTCGACCTGTTCTGCTGAGCCATTCCCAGCCCGAGGCTTGAGCTTTACTGAACATGCAACTGCCCATTTCAAGTCTGTGATGCTAGTTGTCGAGTCTTGGGAACGTGACTTAGTGCCTCAGTTTCTCTGCTCGTGTATAAAGCTGTGATTAACAACATCCTGGCAGAGCAGTAACAGGATGAACAGTGCTTAAATTGGGGCCTGGTATAGAGCATGTGATCCATGATGCTCACTTTGAACTTCTGGTCTGCAGAGAAAATACGGGCAGCTGTTTGCTGGTGCTGCCCACTTTCCGTCCAGAGGAGGAGAGAAACTCCAGAGACCACGCTGTCACTGAGATGCCCTCGCCAATGCCCTCCTGCTCCAGGCTGGCTCTGAGAGAAGCTCAGGAAGCCGGACCTCCTGTCCCAGAATCTATCCTTGGCATCAGAACTGGTTCCCTCCGAGAGTTTCAATTTGAAGGATTATGATTGGGAAGGTTTTTAAAAACACAAGTGGTCTTTAGCTGCACTGGGTTACACCTGAGACACTCATCATACAGTGAAAATGCTATAAAGTTAAAAATGTGACGAGAGACCCTGGCCTGCCTAACCCCAGGACATAGCACTAGTCCTGGGTATTTCCCACGACAATGTGGGTGGTGGGAGCTGTAGCTCCCTGGTTCTGCCCAGCTTCACAGCAGGGTCACATTGGGCTACAGCCTCACAAAAGCCATTTTGAATCACTAAGAGTGGAAAACCAGTGTCATTGCTCTTGCCTATAAGATAACTAGGAAACATACACAATGACCATGTCACTAAAAATAATCCTTTAAAAAGTTATTAATTCAAAAGTCAGAAGAAAAAAGTTGTATTTCCCAAGAGAGAGACAGGAAAATGTGCTTAACGGATCCGCACCTCATTTGGGGAAGGTGAGAAGGGTTTGGGGGTGATTAGTGGAAATGGGTAACAACAGTGTGAATACACTGAATGTCCCTAGAATGGACATGGACATGGTCAAGTGACAATTTTTCTCACATACATTTTACAACAATGAAAAGGGAGGGGAAAGGCTCGTAAATTCCCCATAAGCAATGCTGGTGGCCCACAGCCTGGAGTCTGAGGCTGCCCTCTGGAAGGTACAGGAGCCACACTGCAGCGGGGGAAGCATTGTCCCAACCAGAGCCTTTCTTCCCCAGGTCATCAGAAAGCTTCAAAGATCCTTGACAGGAAAACACTTTCTCACTGCAGGGCTTCAGGTCCTTTAACTGTGCATCCTAGCACTGCCTGGAGACCCAAGGTCAGCACAGTGGTCCACAACTGCTGGACCTGCAGAGCAGACTCCTGGCCTGTTCTTCACCTTAAGGCCAGAAGCACGATCATGAAGATCTTCGGTGTCTTCGTTCTCTAAGAGTTGAAGAAGGACCAGGCAGAGCAGCCATCCAGTGACACCAGGCCCTAAGGACCCACAAGGAAGTTCAAGGTGCTGGTACTGAGTGTGATGGAGATGGAGTCAGTGCTGGACCCAGTGTCACAGAGTCTTAGGAAGGAAAGCGACCACACCCAGCCTCACATCTGAGCTCCTCACCATTCCTCCTCAGGTCCTTTACTCACAAGCAGCACCTTGCATTGCCTGGATGTCCTTTGAGCCTGTATTCCCTGGCCCAGTAAGCCAGGCTGGCAAGTGGGTGACAGGAAGACACAGGCCCCACTGAGTGCATGCTTTGAGTACACCCTGGAGGGGCACAGAGTGAATGTGAGGAACAGGGAGTGCCATCTGTATACTCTGTAGTTAGCTGCCCTGGGTGTAGTATTTGTGCTTCTATATTTAAAATACTCCTCTCTGGTTTTGGGGATAGGGCCACCTGAGCCTCCCCGTATAATTCATTGGTGGAAATATTTACATGAAATTCATTTTATGTTAACCATCATGGGCATGTGTGCATCCTTTTAGAAACAAAAGCTACTCCAAATTAGAGATTGGGGCTGGGGATTTAGCTCAGCAGCCTTAAGTACCTGCCTGGCAAGTGCAAGGTCATGAGTTTGATCCCCTGGTCCCCCAAATATAGATAGATATAGATATAGATATAGATATAGATATAGATATAGATAGGGTGGGGGTTTGCCACCACCCAGACAAAGCACCCACAAAGAACAGCCAGGCCATGTGTTCTTCTTTGAACTGGCCACATGGGGACTGTAGCGCTTGTCGCAAGTGAGTGATGGGGACAGGGTGGGGAGACTAGGCATGGGGCAGGAGCTGAGCCTCACCCAGGGCTCATCTTACAGAGTGTGAGGAGGGAGGGTGCTGTTCTCCATGCCAGCTCTTTAGTGAAGGCCTTGCCCACTGCCCATATGGCTTTTGTCCTGGTACCACCTGGTTCATTAGGCTTGGACAGTAGAACTTCGACACAGGGCAAAGGCAGACACATCCTCCTATAGGAGGAGGACTAGGTGGGCTGAAGTCTGGCATCCTTGACTACCTGAGAGACAGCCTCTCTGAAGTGCAGCCAGCCAGGACTGCTGAGTATGAGACGCAGCTGTGTCTCCTTCAGCTCAGCACCAAGGAAGGGTGCAGGAGGGGGCGAGTGGCTGCCCGGCCAATGCTGGCTCAGGTTCTGAGTGTTCCCTCCTCCCAGGCTCCGTCCCTTGCTTCCCCTCTCTTCCCTGTACTTCCACTTCTAGCAGCAGCTACTCCAGTGGGAAGACAGAGAAAGAGGCTCAGAAACTCAGGAAAGCTTTGAGTCCTGATCAAGAGAAAGGAATCTGAACAGTGTGGTCAAGACTTCAGCCAGCAAGACCAGGGCTGCTCACCTGTGTACACATGTACACACACATACACACACACAGAGAGACAGAGAGAGACAGCGAGAGAGAGAGAGAGAGAGAGAGAGAGAGAGAGAGAGACAGAGAGAGAGAGAGACAGAGAGAGAGAGAGACAGAGAGAGAGAGAGACAGAGAGAGAGAGGAAGAGAGAGAGAGAGAGAGAGAGAGAGAGAGAGAGAGAGAGAGAGAGAGAGAATCTCCTGGTTTCTGGCCATAGTACAGACTCTCATTTAGCAGATCTGGTGTGGGATTTGAGACTGTGCATTTGTAACCAGTTTCCCATGTTATTGCTGCCCGAGAACCACACACTGACCCCTGTGCCGGTTCCTAAGGGACCAAGTTGTTGATGGAATTAGCAGATGCATTGGCACCACATGGAAACTGGCCTGGGCTCTTTGATGTTTCTGGTGGCTGCCAGATCCTTGGTACTGAGACACGTAGCTCTTGGACCTTCTCTACTCCTCCTGTCAGACACCCACCATCTCCTGTTCAGGCACAGGTCCTCTGGCTTCTTCACTCTCTCATGACTGCCATACACTGTGTCCCAGGCTTTTTTCCACTCAGGAGCATGGAGGTGTATCCTACATTCACCCAACTATAAAATTCCCACATTAGAGACCCGTGGCTAATGTTGTGAACCCCATGTGCTTTCTCCAGCACCTCTGTGGGCTTTGTAAGGAACCCCATGTGTCAGGACCCTCGCTCTCAAAGGGAACCTGTACCATCCCATTTCTCTTCCATCGGCAGGGACTCTCAAGTCTACAGACTCCAAAAGGACTCTAGACTCACTAATGAAGCAATCATTCCACACGAGTGTGCCAGTAACAATAGCATTTCCTTTTCTTTATTTTAAAGAGGCCAGGGAAGGGAAGTGCACAGCACTGAGGAAGTTGGTGCTCAGTTGGTGGAAGCCAGCAGGACTTCACCAAGGGAGCCTCCCCAGAGGGAGCAGTATTGAGGCAGGGTGCAAAGCCAAGGAGGGAAATTAAAGGTCACAAGAATGGAGGGCTGTGGATGTCACCTTTTCCCTCCAGTGCTGCAGCTGTGACTTGGGACCAGCATGGGATCGCACAGAGAGCAGGGAAGGTGTGTGAGAGCCTTGTGCAGGATGGGCCTGGGCTGGATGTATGGAAGGCTCAGGTCCTCCCTCACTGCCAGAGGAATGCGCCTGCAAGCTCAGCTGTGTGTCAAACCTTGGGCCACCATCTGCTCAGATGGTAGGGCTCAGAAGCTGGGGCTGAGAAAGGAAGTGGACAGGAAGGAGACATAGACAGCCACGTTCCCAGCCCTTTACTGGGCCCTCGAGACCGCATGAACCTGCACATCCATAAGCTTGATGTCACCATTTATTTCCAGGCCTTTGACAGCTGACAGGTCCTTCAGGCGGTAAATGTATTCCAGCAGGTGTTGGCCATTCACGGCCACCCTGTAGCAGTGGGCTTCGCATATGATCTCCACCTGGACAGAGAGACCTTGCCACTCACACTCCAAGCATGCAGTCCTCAGCCCTCACTGAGGGCTCGGGGGCCCTCCTTCTCCATCTTGTTCTTCTCCCCCTCGCCTGCACTGAAGGACCTGCTCCTCCCTAAACACCCTATACTCTCCTCCCCTGGATCTCAGCACAAGGGATTCTCAGCCCACAGTGCTGCTCACAGCCTGCATCCCTGCCCCCTGTGTAACTCCTAGGCCCCTCAGGCCCCTGACCGCTCCTGCGAAACTTTGCTACCCCAACTGAGTTCTCAGGAGCCAAGTGCCTCCTCAGGCCATCAGGGGCAGCAGTGCTGGCCTGTGAAATCTGTGTCTCCCATGTCCATGCCTGGACTCCACAGTAACAGCAGCAACAGCAACCCTCTGATTCATCCTTTCCAGTCCAGGACCCTGTCCAAGGAGCAGTCCGTGTACAAAGGGCACTGATGACACTGCATCATGCTTGCGTGGAGTGCCATGTCCTAGTGTGTGCACAGCCTGCCTTGGTCCATTCCCACAACTCTCTGAGGTCAAGGGACTCTTAGCTCCCTGTGTAGATGAGGAAATGGAGCTGCAAAGACCCAGTGACTGTCCCTAGTCGAAGGGCCCTGCCTCAAGTTCATACAGCTCTCTATAAATGAAAGACAATGCTCCTTGCTCTAGCTCCCCAGTGCCTTCTCCCTGTAGTAAAATCCAAGCTCCCTTCACAGCCCACGAAGCTCTACACCAGTAATTCCCAACCCAGACTGTAGGGTGCGCTCATCTAGGGCAGAACTTCCACCTAAGCAAATGCCAGGGCTGACAGTCTCCAAGGCTGGGGGCAAGAACAAGTATCACAGAACAACCTTCCTTTCCCTTCCTTCCTTCCTTCCTTCCTTCCTTCCTTCCTTCCTTCCTTCCTTCCTTTCTTCTTTAATTTTTCTTTCCTTGTACTACTATGGAGTCAACCAAGGGCCTTCACCCTGAGGTACATCCCTTCTCCTAGCTTTAATTTTTTCTCCTTGAGATAAAGTGTCCCTAAGTCACTAAATTCCCCTTGCTGAGCTCAAATTTGCAAACCTTTTGCTTTGCCCTGCCAGAGAGCTACTGTTATGGATGCATGTGCCACGGCACCTGGCTTTTTTCTTTTTGTTTTTGTGAGCTCTGTGTGGGACCTGAGTGTGTCATCTGGACAATCAGGCTGCAGCCACACTCCACACCTCTCTCTCCCTCACTCTGCACTGCAGCTCTGGACAGGCCCCTCTGTCCTCTGCACTGGGATCCCCCCAGCCCAGAGCCCTGGTCCTTATCTATGTTGACTGGCTCACGCATTGCTTTCCTTGCTCCTCCCCAACTAGATTTCAGCCCAATGGGCTAGGACCTGCTCTCTCTGCTTCCTTCCTGAACATGACTATTTCTTGTAAGCCTGCTCAAAGAGCTGGTAAATAGTTGCCCAATGAATACGCAAATCAATGACCAGCACCTCATTCTTAAGATTGATTTGGTACTAATGAGTATGTGACCTCTGGCAAGTAACTTTTCCTGTGACTTTGTTTGCTTATCTATTAAGAGCACATACTGATACTTTCCTTGGGGGTCAATAATCACATGATAATAGTTTGTTGCACATCTCTCTTCCTTGGGGGCACAACTCTACTATCAAAAGTTATCAACCCCTGACCTGTTCAAGGTACTTCAAGGCCTCCTCTACCTCTTATCAACTTGTACCCTGCAAGCCCCCAAGCTCCAGGGTGCAACATCTTACTTTGAAGCTCTTTCCTGGAGTGAAGGGCATGGTGATAGGCAGCCTTCGCTCTTCTGTCCCCCAGTGGCCCTGGATTTGACTGTTCCGGACCACGGTGTTTTCATCGAATCGAGGGTTCAGGTGAAAGGCAATGTTGCTATCAGTGCACAGGTTGATATAGAACCTGGGGTAGATTGATAACATGGTACCTCTCTGTCCCCCTAAATAGAGCCCCATCCCCTCTCCCTTATTTCCAGGAGCTAGAGAGCCCCGGAGGCCCTGGCTTACCTCGTAGCATTGGGCAGCACAGTGCCTGACACACTGATGACCTGGGATGGCTGCAGCCCACCTGAGATGGAGGTGAAGTAAGGGATCGGCTGTTGGGAGGATGGGGACAGGTCAGCTGGTGACAGCAGAGAGGCATCACTGCCATGGGGAATTCTGTACCAATTGTCATGGAGTTGGCTATCAGCTGAGTCTGAAACCATGCTTGACAGTAGTACGACTTTCAGAGGAAGCCAGGAGTCTTCCTTTGGGTGGCCAAATGCCAAGGAAAAACTTTTCAGTGTTTCCAAAGCAGGAGGCCTTCACTGTCATGGAAGGAACTTGGGACAGACACTATAAGTATTCCAGGGTGATAAGCAAAGGTCATAGAATTAGGTCACAACCAGGGAACCATTTGAAAGTACAAACTCCTTTCAAAATCACTCTAATTTCATGAGAATTTTTTTTTTTGTCTTTTTCCTTTTTATCGGTACCGGGGATGAAACTCACGACTGCCTGCTTGCAAGGCAGGTGCTTATGCCGCTGAGCTAAATCCCCAGCCCCTTTTCATGAGAATTTTTTAAAATTTCAGCTTGATAAAGGACCCTTTTCAATTCTGCAAATCAGAGGATCCCGACCAGCTGCCACTAACCACCTACCCCACCACAGCAAATGAAATCTCCAGCCACAAACCACACAATACTCACATAAGATTTAGCTTCTGCTTCAGGATCCTGTGGAAAAGAGACCAATAATCTTAATGTGTTATAGCGTATACACGCACACGCACTCAGAGAGCTATGAGACAGGAGAGTGCAGTTTATATTTTAAGCTTGAATGACCAAGGCTACCTTGGAATCTAGAGGTGTGACAGCCAGTGAGGGAGTTTAGTGGAAACAAAGCAGGGAACAGCTTTGATTTCCCTGTGTAAAACCATGGCACTACGGATTGGCTCCCTGGACAGCTGCCTGTGCCAGGAGCTGTGATGTTGGAGAAGTCCCCTCACCTGCCTGTGTCATGGGCTCTGTACCATGGGACATTAGGACTACACATCCTGCTTGTTAAAAAACCTCTGAGTACGAGGACAAGTGAAGGCTCCATAATTGACTCACATTCAAGGGACCATTTCAAAGTTGAAAGCTCCTTTCAAATTTATTCTAATTTTCAAGAGTATTTTTTGAATTTGACTTCATAAAGGACAGGTTTTAATTTAAAAGTCAGAGCCTCACCAGCAGGTGTCACTTGTCATAGCAAGTGACCCACCTGTCATAGCAAACGACAGCCCCCACACATCACTTACATGAGCTTTGTGTTGTGCTTCAGAATCCTGTGGAAAAGAGACCAACAAACAATGTGGGAGGGTCACTGGCGCAGCGCGCGCGCGCGTGCACACACATACACACACACACACAAACATACATTCATTCTGGAGGAGCCACTCCAATATGAATGAGGTTCAGAGGGTTAAGTTTTGGGTATCTTCTGGTTAACTTGGTTGCCACAGCAACTATTCTGGACCTTCCTGCTCTGTCCCTGGATCCTATCACCGCCCTTTCACAACTCCATGCTGCAAGGAACCTACTGAAGGCAGAATGATATCCCTGTTCCAGCCGCTCCAGGGTCAGAATCAACCACACTCCCATCCCATCCCTGGAATATAGAAATGTGACCTTAACAGGAAATGAGTCTGCCCATGGGACTAAATTAAGACTCTGATTCTGGCAACATGGTCCACACACTGAGGGTCAGGTGGGTCCTTTGTGATCACAACAGTCTTGGTATGAGACAGGTGGGAAACACAGGGTTATAGGACTAAATGTCACAACAGGAACAGGAAGATGCTGGCTTCCATCTTGTACCCTGTTCTGTGTTCCAGACCGAGTACTCAACCAGTGTTTACCACTGAACTTCACCCCTGGGCCTAAGAAGCTCCAGGCTATGGAGACAGAGGGAGGAGCCTGAGCAAATGTATGCAGGTCCCTCAATAAGCTGCAAAGGAAACAGAGATGCACTTCTCTCGAGCCTCTGGAAGAAAATGAACTGACTGTGCCTTTCATTTACTTTCCCTGAGGTTGAGATCCACAGTCTTCTAGACACCCATAACCACTGAGCTGCCCCTCAGCCTTTAACACTTGGTTATTAGACCTCTTACCCACAGAGCTAGAAGACAATATACTGCAGTTTGTATTGTTTTAAACTTGGATAACCAAGGCTGCTATGGAATTTAGAGGTGTCAATGTCTGTAACAGAGCTTAATGGAAAACAATGGGACCAGCTTTGCCTCCCTTGGCATTAGCTAAATTTTCCTTCATATTAAGACTCAGCTAGTGGCCAAAGGATGCAGCATCAGGAGCCCTTCGGGATGTAGTTCTGCTATATCTTAGTCGGTGTCTACTGCATCCTGGGCTTGACTACATCCTTCAAGTTGCCTCTTAAGTCTCCTGATGACTAACACACTGTGTTCTAGAACGCATTCTACTTGGTGATGAATTAAGGCCATACATTCTTCTTGCTAAAAAAGCCTCTAACTGTGGGGATAAGTGGAGGCCATATAATTGGCTCACTCTCAAGGGACCATTTACTGTTGAAAGTGCCTTTAAAATTATTCTAATTTTCATGTCTACTTTTCATATTTCAGATTGATAAAGCACTCTTTTTAATTACAGAAGTCAGAGGATCACCACCAGCTGCCACTCACCACCAAACTCTCTTAGCAAATGAAATCTACGGCCAACACCCACATACCACTTACGTGAGTTTTGGGTTTTGGTCCAGCATCGTGTGGAAAAGTGACCCACATATTTAAATTCAGATTATTATGGACGCACACATATGTGCACACATACATGCTCATTCTGGAGGATTTGCCCCAGCATGCATAGGGTTGAGAGGGTTCAGCCCTCAGTATCTTCTGGTGACCTCGGTTGTTATAACAGTCTTTCTGGATCTTCCTGCTCTGTCCCTGGATCCTATCTCCTGGCTTTCCTAACTTTCTGTTTCAAGGAAGCCACTGGAGCCACAATGACACCCTTGTCCCAGTCCCCCAAGGTCAGAAACAACCACACTCCCATCCCACTCCTGGAAGCTATCAATGTGACCTTGACAGGAAAACGGTCTGCAGATGCAACTAAATTAAAGCCTAAGGCTGGCAATGTGGGCCCCACACTGAGGCCCAGGTGAGTCCTTTGTGGTCACCTTGTATAAGACAAGTGGGATGCACAGGGTCAAAGGAGAGGATGTGAAAACTCAGGCAAGAAGATGTTGGTTTTTATCTTTCACTTGAACCCTGTGTTGTGTTCCAGACCCAGTACTCAACCAGTGTTTACCACTGAACTTCACCCAGGGCTAAGAAGCGCCTGGCTAATGGAGACAGAGAGAGGAGCCTGAGCTAATGCATGTAGGCCCTCAAGAACCTGTAAGGGAAACAGAGATGCATCTCCCTGGAGCTTCTGGAAGAAAATGAGCTGACCATTCTTTCATTTATTTTCTCTGCAGTACAGAGGCTCAAAGCCACAGTGTTCTAGCTGCCTCTAAACACTGAACTAAACCTCAGTTTTTCAACGTGGGCCTTTCATTTTCTGCCCTGCAGAGTTATAAGACAATGCAGTGCAGTTCATATTGTTTTAAACTTGGATGACCATGGCTACCATGGAATTAGAAGTGTGCAGGTCAGTGAGGGAGCTTAGCACAGATCAATGGGGCCCGCTTGGCCTCCCACCATGCAAAGCCATGGAGCTATTTCCTCACCCCACAGGGTTAGCTCCTGGACCAGCTCCTTATGCATGCTGTTGTGTTGTTGGACAGCTCACCTCACTCTCTGTGTTCTGGGTCCCTTCCACCTGTTGGGACATTAATGCCACCCTCCTGACTGGGATGACAAGCAAAGGTCATAGAATAAGCTCACCCTCAAGAGACCATTTCAATGTTGAAAGCTCCTTCCAAAATAATTCCAATTTTCAGGAGTATTTTTTAAATTTCATCTTGTTAAAGGACCCTATTTAATCACAGAAGTCTGCGAATTACCACAGCTGCCACTGACCACCCACTCTGCCATAGCAAATGAAATCTCTGGCCACCACCCACACACCACTTACATGACTTTGTGGTTCTGGTGCAGGTTCCTGTGAAAAAGAGAAATTGAATGTGGAAGTGTCATTGGCACACACACATGAAGACACACACACACACACACACACTCATTCTGGAGAGGCCGCTCCACTGTGAATGAGGTTGAGAGGATTCAGCGCTGAGTTTCTCCTAGTAACACTGGTCATCAGAGCAAGCTTTCTGAATCTTCCTGCTCTGTCTCTGGATCCCATCACCTCCCTTTTTCATCTCCACGCTGCAAGGAAGCCACAGAAGCAGAAGGACACCCTCATCCCAGCTCAAGGTCTGGCTGGGGAGTGGCTCAAACAAGCAACTGTTTGCATTAACACAAATTAGTACCTCAGAGGGTTGCAAACTTGTTCCCCTGCCCTGGGGGTTCCTGGAGGCAACTTTTTGTCCTCTTCCTGCCTATAGGTCCAGGAAGCAGAGCAGACCCTTAAAGCCAAAGTATAGCATCCTCTTTCTGGTGCTCCAGTGTGACTGGGGGACACAACTCCAGTCTGGTGAAACAAGGCTGACCAGAGTGCACAGCTGTTAGCCAAAGGACCCTGCTGGTCACCCACCTTTGGAGTCTGTGTTATCTTGTTTTTCTCATAGCAACCTTTACCATTGTCACTGTCACTTTTATGCATGAGACAACTTTAGCACAGAGAGGTTTATAAGGTGCACAAACCCCACAGCTGCTCAGTGAGCGAGCTGGGATCTGAACCCCAGGACTCATGCTTTCAAGCCCAACCCAGGCTGCCTATGATACAGCAGAGAGCATCCTTATTCCTGCCCCCCACCGGGTCCCCCTGGCTGTGGACTCAGCTTCATTCCTGGCCTGAGGAGAAGGCTGCTAGAACAGGGAATCAGGTGCCAGAGTCAGGCAGGGCTCTGATTGCTCAACTGCGCTGTCTTTGCGTGACTTCCTGCCCAGCCAGCATTTGCAGGATGTGTGCTTGCCTGCAGCTGTGAGATCTCAGCAGGTCACTGCGGGAGGCCAGCTGCATGATGGGTCCTGCCTACTCCATAGGGTGCATAGGCCTCTTTCTTTCAGTACCCAAGGCCTGTTTAACTCTCAGTTTCTGTACTTTCTCAGCTGCTGAGGAGCCAGAGAAGCGAGGCACTCTGACCCACTATCGCCACACAGGTCCCATCCAGCTTTCACCAGCCTCTCCCAGCTCCTCCTTGAAGGTCCCACTATGGGAACAATGGCGGTGCTGAGGGGCGTGGACCACAGCGGCAGGCCTCAGGGGGTCAGAGCTAGAGGGTCCCCTACTTGAGTGAGCGCCCCTCCCAGCCAAGCGCCATCTTGTTCGTAGGCTCTATGGCTCCCTCTATTCATCCTCTTCCTGTGTCAGGTACTTGGTTGGCAGTGACCTCGGGAAGGATTGGGACCAGGCTACCACGTTCCTGCTTTCCCACAGTGTTGCTCTCTCTGTGGGCAGCCCTCTTCTGGCGGTGAATCCAGGCATCTTCCTCAGCTTTCCACGGGAGGACGCTGGCCAAGTGCCTCAACCTCAGGGCATCAGTTTATCCACAGAGGAAGAGGGAACGAGAGCCCTGCAGTGTTTACCCACTGCCTCTGGCAGGCAGTAAAACTGAGGGAAAGCCTTCTCTTTGAATTCCACACGGAAGGCCCAGTCCTCATGGTTCCTTGCTTCTCAGGTGGGCTCTGTGCAGACAGCCAGGTGCAGCGTTGCCTACTGAACTCCAGCTCACCCCTCAGGACACAGACACCTCTTTGGAGACCTCCCCCACCGATACGATATCTCTAACCGTGCTCAACACTCCCAAAGCAGCTGCATCCAGACACAGTAGATAACATATATTTCTCACTCTCTCCCCTACTCTTGGAGGTGGGCGTGAGTATTATGCCCATTATACAGACATGGAAACTGTGGCTCAGAGAGGTAAATGTACTCTGACTGGAGCCATTCCTCTAAGTTAATGGCTGAACCCCAGAGGTCATCACAGGGAAAGTGGATTTAGTGCCATTTGTGTGGGCTGTGGTCCTCCCAGAAGCCTTTTAATGTTCTCTTTATGCAAACTGTCACCTGTGAAGATCCTAATAGGCTTGTCTGCTGTGAACACCTAGGATGGAGCAGACATCCAGAGGGAGGTCAGTAATGAGGGTGACATCCCTGACTCAGGTTAACATCCCTGTGTCCCAGAGGCTGCCTTGGATGAGGCTGCCATGGGAAAGAAGCTGCATCCATGTGTCCTCCTCTGGCCTTTCCCCCCTCCTTAGGTCTCTTTGGGATCCCCACCACCACTCCCTGCCACCCAGCCATTTCCTCAGTGACCCAGAGTGGCTCCTCCCTGGTGGTGCAGCCAGCTCCCTCTGGGCCAGCCCGAAACTCACCTGTTCAGGTTGGCTTTGATAAGATCCCATCTTTCTGGGGCCTCTTTGTCACCTGCTGCCTTTCACACCAACTGAGCTGCCACCGCACAGAGCTGGTCTATTTAAGGAAACAGATAGCAACACAGTTTGGCAGCTGCTCAACAGGGAGGAGCCAGGAGCAAGGAAGCCTACATAGAGAGAGAGAGTGATGTGCTGGGGTGGGATGGGGTGGGGTGCAGGTCAGCATGGCCTCCAGGGAAGGCCCACTCCCAGAGCAGCGGCCTTCTCTCCTTCCTCCTTGTCGTGAGTGTCTTAGAGCACTCTGAACTCCGGGAAAGGTAAACACGCACACACGCCTGATCGGGACACGGGGGGTACAGTGCTCGGAAAGGAAGACAGGACACGGCACCTTTACTGTCTGGACCGCGTTACACTGCACTGCACCACAATCTTTATTTTAGGATTCATATATAGTAAACCCGATCAGTTCACAGAGCCCAGATAATTAAGTGGTGAAAAGGCATTCTTTGTGGCAAGCTACAACGTGACAGACTACAATGTTTATTCTAAAACTATCTAAGTGAAGTAAATAATCACAACCAGTTCTCATAACTTCTCTAGCCCAGGAAGAAATTCATTAGCTCAAGAATGTTGTTAATTTGTCTGCTGTTAGTGTCACAAAGGGTGGCCAGCCACTTCCTCAAGACTTCTGCAAAACAAAGCCAGCTCACAGTATGGATTCCAGAGGGTGAGGGGTCTCACTGAAAACAGGCATTCCTATTCTACCTCCGTCTCGCATACCAGGGCGGCTGTTGTAAATTGCAGGTTAGAGGGGGTTGGGCCTACAAAGTGACACCTCATCCCCCACACCTCCTCTTGCCCACTACACAGAGACAGCATGCTATTTGGTCCATGAAGGTGGAAAGTGGGATGGCAGTGCATTTGTAGACTGCACTGCTCAGAGTGTGTGCTGGGCTTTCTAAACACGTACCATCCCAGATGCAGGGAGCCCCGGGCTGGGCAGGGGCAGTGGTGGGGAGGCTGCTTCTGCCCTTGAGCACACAGAGAAATGGGACTCAGTGTGAGAGGGGTGTGCCCAACATTGGGCAGCGCATGCATGGCCACTTGAACTCTTTGAGAAATCTTGGGATCTTGTGAAATTATTTCTTCCTTTTAAGTTTCTAAACCTCATACAAAACCATGATTAGAGAGAAAACTTTTGGCAAAAACCACCGTTCTAGACACTTTTATTCTATAGGAATGTGTACCCCGAGAGCTTCCAGTTCCACTCTATGAATTTTTTCCTTCCTTCCATTATCTCCGTTTTCCATGAGTTTTGGGATGGAGAGAGAAGTTGTACACTGAAGGAACACGGAAGCAGATGTAAGGAACATTACAAGAAGTTGCTTTTAATCACAGTAAGGAAATGATTGGCTTTAAGAGAAAGAGTAGCATAGGCTGGTGGTGGAGAGGAGGGTGACAATAAGTTCACTGAAGTCACTCAGGGCCCTGCTGCAGGAAACTGAGGCCACTTCACAAGCTAGGGAGGAGCTGCTGAATGCTGCTATGGCCTCAAAGAGCTGGCTCAGTCCCCAGTGCACCAGGGCTAGGAAGTGGGCTGGAGTGGAGGTGGAGGGGTCTGCAAATCTCTCATCTATTAATGCTGATCATAAAAGGGCATGAGCCTCAAAGAAGAGCTCTTTGTTCTCGCTTGTGTCCTCATTTATTCTTCCACCTTGCACCTTCTTCCATGGCTGACGCTGCAGGAAGGCCCTGGCCAAGCACCAGTGCCTTGGTATTAGACTACCAGGCCTCCAGAACAGTGAGAAAACAATTCCTGTCATTTATGAGTTACCTGGTCTGTGGCAAAATGGGCTAAAGCAAGTCTCTTCTGGGCACGAAGAGAATAAGATGTCCTGGGCCACGCACAGGTCCTTGCCTCGCTTTGTTCTTATGCTTTGAACAGAGGCATTAAAATTTTCAGTGACAACTTCTTGCGCATCCTCCCAAGGTGGAAGCCATGTCACCCCTCTGCACCCTGCATCCCAGGTATGTTCCTCATTCAACCAGAGTTTGGCTGACTTTAAGGAGCAGAGAACTCAGTTGGAGCAGAAGAAAGGGAGAGGAAGGGAAACACTTCCTAATACTCTGTAACATGACAGGCACTGGTGAGGCTATTTCGTTTGCAGGCATTTGCCAGTTGTTTAGAATTTGGACCAAATAGAAAACACATCATATGAGGGTAGAGTACACAGTGATACATCCCAGAACCAGGGTTGGGAATGCATGGCTTCTGTCCCATATCTCCAGAGGATGAGGTAGGAGGTTCGTATAAACCAAGGAGTTTCAGATCAGCCTGAGCAACACAGAGAGACCCTGTTTCCTGATAATAAAAACAAAAAGGGAAAGAGGGAAAAAAAGGTACAGTTTATAACTGGACTGTACAGTGCAATATCTTCTTTGTTCAGCTATTCTGCTCCGTACTGTGAACCTCAGAGAGAGGAAACCACGGAGTGTTCAGAACAGCTCTAGCATCACGGCCTCAACCTGGAAACAGCCAAATGTTGGCCACAGGAGAAAGGAGACAGAAACTGTGGCTCTCACACAATGGAGCAAACGGAGCTGGATTCAGGGAACAACACGGATGACAGTCACTCCCAGGGGAAGCAGCCAGCACAGACGACTCCAGCTCCATCAGGGCCAGTGCAGCTCTGATTTCTGGTTTTCCCTCAGCCGCTGCTTGGGAGAGGCATGAAGGAGTCCGTGAAGGCTGCGGATGCTTCCATCCTGGTGGGATTGGTGTCCCACAGGCTCCTATATGCGTAAAACACATAGCAAACCAGGACCTTGCCATTTTCCTATGGGTAAATGATATTTCAATCAAATCCTATTAGAGAAACAAATCTCCCAGATGCAAAGAAGTCACAGAGCCACCTGAGCTCTCGAAAACCAGTGGCTCAGTGTGGCCCTGTGCCTTGGAAGGGAGTCATGGTGAGGCTTCTCCGTGGTGAGTACAACCCCAGAGAAGGACTCCCCTGCACACCCCACGGTGGATCCACAGGCAAAGAAGGACACCAGTGTGTCTACACTCAGCAATGTGGGGGGAGGTGTCTTGGAAGCACAGGGCCAGGCTGCAGAGAATTCTGATCTAGGCATCGTAGGGATGATCACTGAGTCACAGTGAGTCACAATCCAGTCCCAGGCACAACTCTGCACTCAAGCAGGACCCTAGAAGTGCTGCTTCTCAGAGCTGTTATCAAAATCCCAGACTCTTGCTTGCTGCTATCTGTTCCCTGCAGTCCAGACCGAGGTTCTTTTCAAAACATGATCAGACACCTCATTGCTAGGAGAAACACTGCTGTAAAAAAAACCATCAGCCCGGTGCAGCTTCACAAGCTTTTGACCCCAGCTACTCAAGAGGCTAAGGTGAGAGGGCCTCAAATTCAAGACCAGTCTGAGCAGCCTACAAACCCTGTCTTAAAGCCACAAATATTGAAAGAGCTGAAGATGTAGCTCAGTGGTAGAGAGCCCCTCATTCAGGGGCCCAAATGCCCTCTCAAATGTGTGAAAGCTGGCTAGCTAGGGACAGGTTTTCTTTAAAGCTCAGGTAGGGCAAAGAGTCCAATACTGACCTTTAAGAAAGTAAAGCATGAAATAGTTATAAGAAAATAGTTATTTCTAAGAGTCTAAATTTGGAAAATGAAAAGACTTTCTGAGTAGTGCACACAACAGAAAACGAATAAAGGAAAAGACTATCAGACTTCATAATGTAGAACAAGGGAGAAAATCAGAATGCCCAGTGCTAAAGTCCAATTAAGTTGTATACAAAGAGTTCTTACAAATTAACAAAAATCAACAATCAAAAATGATGCAAACACACATAAAGGCAGTTTCTCACAAAATAAATGCAAAGAAGTAGCAAACAAATATTACAATCAGACTCACTTGTGCTTGGACTAGTGCAGTGTTAAAAGCCATCTGTGTAGGACAGACCAACAGCCAACATCTTACTGAGTGGAGAGAAGCTGAAAGTTTTCCCTCTAACATCAGGAACATGACACTGATGCCCACTGTGAATGTGCCTGTTCAGTATAGTTCTTGGAACATTAGTAGAGCAATTAGACAAGAGAAAAAATAAAAGTGATATGGATAGGAAAAGAAGTAAAGTGACCATAATTGGCAGATGATGTGACCCACTACATGCAAGTTCCCAAAAACTTCACCAGAAGACTGCTAGAATTAATAACAAAATTCAGTAGATGGCAAGACACAAAGCCAACACTCAAAACGCAGTAGTGTTCCTGTACATCAATAATAAACTCACGAGAGAAATTAGAGACACAATACCTTTCTTAATGGTATCAAGAACAACAAAATATGTCAGAATTAACATAACCGAGGAAGTGAAAGACCTCTACTCTAAAAACTGCAGTACTCTACAAAAGGAGTTCCAAGAGGGTACCAGAATATATCCCCTGTTCATAATATAGGCAGAATCAATATAATCAATATGACCATGTTTCTGAAACTGTTACACAGATTTAATGCAATCCCAGTCTCAACCCCAATAGTGTTCCTCACAGAACTAGAGAAAGAAATCCTTAAATCCATGCGGAACCAGAGGAGACCTAGAAGAGCAAAAGCCATTTGGGTAACAAGGGGAAGACAGGAACTGTCACGATCCCAAACTTCAAGTTGTATTACAAAGCTACAGTGATAAAAACAGCATGGTATTAGGAGGACAAAAAGACTTGTGACTCAATGGACCATAATGGAAAACGCAAAAGAGATACAAGCACCCAGCTATCTTATCTTTGACAAAGTGGCCAAATACTTTTGCTGGAGGAAAGATATCTTCTTTAACAAATGGTGCTGGGAAACCTGGCAGTCTGCATGTTGAAGATTGAACCTACACCTGTATTGCTCACCTTCCACTAAACTGTAATCAAACTGTATGAAAGATCTCAATATTAAATCAGAAACACAATCCGATGGAAGACAAAATAGGTACATCTTCTGAAGACATACACTGACTTTCTGAACAGAATCTAGGTTGCACAAGAAATAATATCAAAAATCCACAAATGCCATCATATCAAACTAAAAATTTTCTTCACAACAAAGAAAACCAACAAATAGTGAAGAGATAACTTACAGAATAGGAAAAAAACATTTGCAAGCCATACCTCCGATGAATTACTAATATCCAGGGTATATAAAGAACTCAAAAGTTTAACCCTCCCAAAGTTAAAGACACAGTAAGAAATGGTTATCTGATTAACAGACCTTTCTTAGATGCAGAAATACAAAGCCAGTAATCACATAAAAGAATTCAACAAAATTATTGTAATCCAGTATAAATGATGTATTTAAAACTGTATCAATTTAGTATAACTATGTTATGAGTTTTTGTAGGTTTTTCTACCTGTTAGTCTGACTATTAATTAGTATTTGTGATAATTAACCTGATAAGCACTGATAAAGTAAATAAATGAATCAGATGCTGGCAAAAAATACTAAAATAATGCATATTTTAAAAGTCATAAAATAACATTATGAGCTATTTTATTTCAAAATTCAGTTATCCTTACTGAGTGGATATGTTTCTGCTAAGAATTTCACATGGTCTAACAACTTCGGAGAACAATTGAATCAGTGTTATCAAAGACAAACATAAGCCTACATGTGTTACAGAAATTTTAACAGAAATACCAAGTTAAAAAATGTTTTCCATAGATACACTTCTACAAGATTGCATAAGAATGTAAGTTAATGCATTGTCTATGGCACTGTCTGCCACCCCAACTTCTCTGACATTAATAATTATGCAAGCATTTGTTGACTAGTAAAATAATAGCATATGCCTATGTAGTGAAATACTCTGATGTTAAAAGCATGGAAAGAGACACATAAACATGCCGGTATGTAATAACATACCTACCGTAATATATTGTTTAGAGCAAATAGCACAGTATGCAGCATTATGCATCTCTTATAAGTGATCTATACCAATGCTGGTAAAGTGTGACACTTTTTCACAGGAAGAGCAATATAATTGAGTGACCCCATAGAGAATGAGGCTAGGAGCACAGAGACTTTGACACCATACAGCATTTACTGTAACCACTCTTGCATCATTATTTTCTGTGCGTTATTAAAGTATTTTGCTTCATTTTGCAGTGGGGATGGAAGCCAGGACCTATCTTGTCTTGTCTGCTCTTTTCTGTTCCATTCTTTTGTTTTCTTTGCTTCTCTTATCTTCTCTTTTGTGAATCATGGTCTCGTTAGTTTGCGAGGCTGCTAAGGCTGGAATAGAGCTTGTGATCCCTCTGCATCAGTCACCTAGGGTGCTGAGTGACAGCCTAGAGTTTAGGTGGGTTTTGTTTTGTTATTTTTGTCTGTTTTTTGGTCCTGGGAATCAAACTTAGGGCATCACCTTTGCCAAACAGGTGCTGTGCCAGTGAGCTAAGCCCAGCTTTTCTAGATTTCAAACACTCATTTTTACTAATTCATATCACATATGCAATAGAAATAAAGTTTAAAAGAAACACTCTGGGGAAACAGAACCATGGACTGAAAGGATGTCAGTAGCCTATGAAGGAAATTTGAGGGTCCAAAATTAATTTTCCTGTTCTTGAGTTGCAAATAAATTTATGCATTCACTGCATGCATTTTTATGTTTATCTTCCATTCATGGCATAATAGCTTTGAGATTTATCCATGTTGTGCTTATGTGGAGTCTGCTCTCTTTTACTGAACAGATTCCATTGCCTGACTACACTAGGATATGTTGACCAATCTGCTTTTTTGATGGAGAGTAAGATGATTTTCATGTGGGGCTATTATGATTGAAGGTACTGAGAACTTTTCAAATATGCCTCTCTGGAATCATAGGATTTTATTTACTTCTGAGACATAATAAGGAGTTTCAGGGAAGGTCATGTTGGCCTTAGCAAAAACTACAAGGATACTTTCCAAAGTGATGTAGTATTTTTACTCTGACCAATACTGCCTGAAGTTCTATTGTAGCATGTTTTTACCAAAAGTGAGTGTTGTCTGTCTTCTTGGTTGTAGACTTTTTCGCAGGCTGATAAATGGAAGCTTGGTTTTGGTTTTGATTTGCTTCTGCAGTACTAAGGATCAAGCCAAAAGCCTCTCACATGATAGGTAAGTGCTCTAAACTCAGTATAGCATTTGCCTGATGTGTTTAATTTGGATGAAGTCTATTTTACCTTTCCCATGTCTCAAAAACTAACTGGAATAAAATCAGAACTTTCCCTACAGGGTATTTAAGATGCATGCCATTTTTCACATCAATCCTAGTTAGTTCATAATTTCTAATGTAATTACTCATTTTCTATACTTGTGCCTCAATTTAGCTTTTCAATGTTTTTACATATATGTATTAAATTGTAAGCTGTCTCAGCAAAAACATGACAAGTAGATAACTGAAAAGTACAATTTCCTCTTATTAAGATTTTTCTTTGACATGATTGTTGGTATTTGATGTAATATCATGCATCTATGTTTAAATTTGTTTCCTGATTTCCATGATGAAAGAATTCCAGCCGCCCTTACTCCTGGGAAGAGCGAGGCTGAGGTGACAGTGATGCCCTCTACTTCCACCAGGACAGGGGGTTCCTATTTGAATGGACTTCTTAAAAATCACCTAAACCTACAGATTCACAGTGACATTTGGCTCAGTAGTAAAGCATTTTCCAAGCATTAGCGAAGTCCTTGGTGCAATTCCAAGCTCCACAAAAAGAAAACAAAATAAAACCCACAGTTCTGGGTTTTTCATTCGTTTATAAAACAATCTCAGTTTCCACAAAATGACTGGAGAGAGACCCAACCATAAATCAATTTCTAGGAGATTTTAAAAATTTTAAAGCTTTTCAGCAAAACTCCAGCCCTGCAATAAGTGTGGTAATAAGACCATAAAAATAAGGCCATCTTTTATCACTGAGCAGAGGTTGTTCAATGAAGTCCCGGGAGCACCTTCAAACCTGTCTGGCCTCTACAGGGTCAGCTATCTTTCACCACCCTAGACTGGGAGGGAGCAGCTTGGTCATGCTAGGGGCAAACAATCATCTGACAGCCAGAAAGCCTTGGCACTGAT
This sequence comes from Cavia porcellus, assembly GCF_034190915.1. Taxonomy (NCBI): domain Eukaryota; kingdom Metazoa; phylum Chordata; class Mammalia; order Rodentia; family Caviidae; genus Cavia; species Cavia porcellus. The sequence continues at coordinate 81,073,647 of NW_026947489.1, forward strand.
CCACATCCTTAGCCCATTTTTATTTTCACTTTGCAATGGGATCTGGCCAAGTAGCCACGTTGCCCAGGCTGGACTGAAATATGGGTCCTTCTGCCTCAGCATGCCAAGCGTTCAAGTTACCAGCATGTGCCACAGTGCACAGTGAGCAGTGTCTCTTTGAAAAGTCCCTGTTTTGGGTTGTGGATTTAGCTCAGTGGCATAAACACCTGTCTGGCAAGTACAAGGTCATGAGTTTGATTCCCAGTACCAAAAAAAAAAAAAAAAAAAAAAAAAGAAAGAAAGAAAAGAAAAGTCCCTCTTTATGCTCTTGCCCAGACTTCTCACCATCTTCCCTTGGCCAAGCCTCACATGGGGTTTCACACTGGAGCCAAGGATGGGGAAAACAAGTGGTGATCACGCTTTCAGGGGCCAATCCCAGGACCTCCTGAGGCTGAGCTATCTGTGCCTCCAGGCCTGTCCTCCTGCACAGAGCAGGATCTGGGTCATTTCCTCCTCCCAGCTGCAGAACTTCTACCTGACCAGCATGAAACACTGATGTGGAGGGATATGAAGGGGGAAGGAGACTTGGTGTGGAGGAGAAAGCAGACAGGCCATTTAGAAGGCCAAATAAGGCCAGTGGTAGGAGCAGGTCTTGGTCACAGAGCTGTCCTCCAGCTTGCCACCAATATCTTGCCCTTGCCAAACTCGCCTCAGCAGGGCCTGGCTGCTGAAAGGAGCTGATGTAATTCAGAGACTCAGGACCCTCCCACAGGCATGGACTGATTTCCTGTAAGAGGGAGAGGCAGCTATCAGCAGGTGCCAGCACCAGAGGACCTCTGGGAAGCCTAAAGCCAAGGTGCCCGCTGAAGATAAGGCGGGATGTTCGTGCAGAACAGGGTCCAAAACACAGTAAGGCAGGAATCTCACATTATTTTGAGTGTGGGGTAGAGGTGGAAACCCTTGGCAGGCTCCTTGCTCATTTGCCCACCTAGGGGTGCTGGCATCAGGTAAGACCTCAGCTGGACAATGGACTGGAACATTGCGAGTGACCTCTGCCTATGTCCTTTACTGGTGTGGTGGCTGGATTTCAGCAGGTTTCTGAATACAGGGCGGCAGATTTTGTAATTTGTTTTTTACAGTCTCCTCTGGGAGTGTGCAGGGCCACTTCTGCCCCATGGTCTCATACAGGACCCACTGATGTTCACACCCTGTCTGGGGACAGCAAGAATTGAGAAGGGGGCAAGAGACCAGAAATGTTTGAGAAATACAGTGACAGCCAGAGTCACTCATCAGGTGCTGGGCTTCTCCCAGGCTCTGAGGTACAAGGAAGACCTGGCTTTATGCTGCTTATATTGCCCAGAAAACAACATATAGTTGGGAATGTGAGGGTGGGATGGGATTAAGTACACAGCAATTGTTTTTGGTGTTGTTAAAGAAAAAGCTGAGGAGTGTTAAATATATGTGAATTGTGTGTGATCTTTCTCCACACGAAACCCATCATGAGATGCAAGTACTGTAAAGCTGAAAATGCGATTAATGCACCTGGCCTGCGGAACATGAACTCTAGCAACACAGCAGGACTCTGTCATTTCTTGTGATTGCGATGGGCTGGGAGCTGTGGCTGCCTGCAGTGACCAGCACCATGGGAGGATCACACGAGGTGTCAGTGAGACCCTCGTGGAAAACAAGGCACATTTGATTTACTCTCAGTAGGTGAAAATCGATGTAATTTCTTTTACTTAGAAGATAATTATAACAATAAATGGAATGACAGTGCCATAAAAGTACTCCTTAAAATGCTATTAATCCCTAGAGTTGAGATGGGGAGTTTCCAGGACAGAGAGAAAAGGAATGTCTTGGATGGATGCTGAAACTCATTTGGAGAAGATGAAAAACATCAGGAACTGTCTGCAGTGATATTTGGACAACAGTGTAAATATACTGAATGCCACCTGAATTGTACACTGACAATGGTCAAAATGATAAATTTTGTCATGTATATTTCACATGAGCTAACACCAAGTAGTACCCCAGCCTGGCTGGAGCAAGTTTTGTCCCTGAAACCCACCCTCTCTGGTTCCTTGGAGATTGATCTGCAGTGCTAGGCCTGAGAGCTGAACAAGCAAACTTCCTCTGACTGTAACAGTTTGAATGGCCATCAGGTGGCGATATTGTGCCACTATGTATTTGTGTACCCTGTGTACAATTATTCAGGCTTCTGTATTAAAACACCCCTGTCTGCTCCCAAGTGCCACTTGAGGATTCCATATATATTCCCCTGGTGAAAAAGTTTATATACAATGCATTTCATTTGAACTATAATGTTCGCATGTGTGTATGTGTGCACATGAGTGTGTAGTGAGTGTGGCTCTGTTGCAGGAATAGTAGCCACAAGTCACAGAGCAGTCAAGGTTGTGCTGCCACCTGGACCAAGGACCCCGCAAAGGCACTCACCAGGCAGACCATGGATGCTTCTTTGAAATGACAGTGGGTGGAGTTTTGTGCTCATCCAAAGAGAGGGGAGGGGCAGTTGAAAACAGGAACTGTGCCTCAATGCAGTTTACACTGAGGCAGGTGAGGGGGTCCTGCCCCCAGTAGCAGCTCTTTAGTCAACACCTTGGCCTCCAGGCCCCATTATTCACAGATTTTGCCCTGCTGCCACCTGTTTGATTAAATTGGGCCAGCGGTGATGTGGCACCTGGGAAAACCAGGTGTGGCCTTTGGTAGGAGGAGGATGAGGGTGGTGATGAAGGGCACCCACATTTCTGCCTGACTGACAGACGAGGGCCCTTCTCAGGGTGCAGCTGGATAGAGACTCTGAAGGAGACACAGCCCCATCTCCTGCTCAGAACCGGGGAAGGGACTCAGTTGGAGGCAAGGGTGCTGTTGCTCAAGCCTCACGGGCTCCCTGCTTCTCCTGCTGCCTCTCCTTCCACTTCTGGCAGCAGTGACACAGATGAGGGACAGAAGACAGGGCAGGCCAACCTCTGATCACCCACCTGACCAAGAGCCAAGAGTCTGGACAAGACTCTTAAAATGAAGATTCCCATTCAGTAGGTCTGCGGGAGCACCTGAGATTCTGCACTGCTCACCAGTTCCCTGGTGATGTGGCTTCTTGAGCACCACAGCCTGAGGGAACAAGTCCTTCATGGAATCACAGGGGCGCATGGCTGGTCTCCCTTATGTTGCCTGGAGACTGGCAGATTCTGGTCCTGAGGGACTAAGCTCCCCTCATGCCAGGTGCCTCATCTATTCCCCTCCCACTTGGCACAAGGTCATCTGGCTTCCTGGCTCTGCCATGACCCCTCAGATTCTGTCCTTGCCTTCTCCCCTCTCAGTGACATGGGGATACTTCCTGAGTTCACCAGATCAAGTTGCCTATGTCAGAAACACCTACTCCCAAGGTCCCAGCCCCAGGCATCTTCTTCAGCACTCTCGGGGGCTTTACCCAGGGACCCTCTGGGAGAAGGTGTGGATTTCAGGACCTCTCTACCAAAAGAGAATCAGTGCTGTCTTTTCCTACTCCACTGGGGAGGGACTTCCAATTCCAGATTATTCAAAATGTCTCCAGACACACTAACAAAGCAGTCAGTCACGGGTGCCAGCAGTACAGTATTTTCTTTATTCCGTGATACCAGGAGAAGGGAGAGCCCTTCTGAGCCAGTTCTGGCAAGTGGATGGAAGCCAGCAGGAGGACTCCAGAGCAGCCTTCCCAGAGGGCTTGGGTTGCAGCAGGGTGCAAAGGCAAGGAGAGAGGTAAGGTGAAGGTCACAGGAATGCAGGTCACCTGATTACGACAGTGCTCAACTCTGCCTTGGGAGCCAAGTGGGGTTGCACAGAGGATGGGATGGTGATTGAGAGCTGCATGCAGTGTTGGCCATTACTGGGGGCTCAGCAGGCTTGAGTCCCCCACAGTCAGAAGTGGAGCTGGAGGTTTACCTGCTGTTACACTGAAAAGAGCATCTGCTCAGAGGTCAGGGCTCTGGAAGCTGGTGCCAGGTGAGGAAGAGGAATGGGAGGGGACACATACAGTGATGCACTGGGCCAGGAAGCCCACCTAGACCTTCACTGCAGTAGGCTCCAGATCCCCAGCCACTTCCAGGTGATTGATGGCTGGCGGGTCCTTCAGGTGGTGGGGGTATTCCAGGAGGTGCTGGCCATCCACCTAGCACTGTAGCAGCAGGCTAGGCATCTGATCTGTGCCAGGGCAGAGATGCCTTTCCATTTGTACTCCATGCAGGCTGCTGGCTTGGGGCTCCTACATCTCCCCTGAGCAGCCCCTCACCCTCACTGAGGGACCTGCTCCTCCCTATTCATCCTGTGCTCTCCTCCCTGTATCTCCCCACACATGGTTCCCAACCCACAGTGCTGCTCCCAGCACACATCTCTGCCCCTTGTGTCACTCTCAGGTCCCTCACGACCCAGCCCCCTCTAGCTAGCCTTCCCTGCCCCAACCTGACCCCCCCCCCAGGGACCAACCACCTCCTCAGACCACCAGGGGCAGTAGTGCTGGTTTGTATCATCTTTGTCCTCCATGTCTACAACTTTTATGTAAATCAATATGGAAGGATCTCAAAAATCCAAAACTAGAAATTCCATTGAACCCAGGTGTTTCTCTTCTAGATTTTTCCCAAAAGAGTAGAGACATCATATTACAGCTGTGCATGCAAACCCTTGTTCACGGCGGCAGAATTCACAATAGCTAATACTTGGCAGCAGCTCATATGTTTTTTGGCAGATGAACAGATGAAGAAAATGTGGCATCACATACAATGGAGTACTGCTGTGCCACATGGAGTGGTGAACTTGGGTCAGTTGTTAGAAACTGGTGCACCTTGAGACTACAATGTTAAGTGAAATAAATCAGGCGCACAAGCATTTTTCCCCAATTTTTTTTATTTAAAGAAAGAAAAGAAAATTTTTTAAAAAACCAAATAGAAAAAAGAGAAAAAATAGAATAATACAGAATTCAAAAAAATTAACATCATAAAATTGCCAATTGATACATTACATATTGTCATTCTAAAAATAGTTGTTAAAGTTACAAAATCAAAGCATAAAGTGTAGTTAGACACTCAAACATTGACTGTGCAAACCCTTCTGTTCAATCACCTAACAGAAATTTAGATGGTAATCTGTCTTACACACTATGCATACCATCATATCACTTAGAGCACTTTCCTTCCCTTTCACTTTTACAATATCTATACTACTTTTTGGATCCCATTTTTCTTTCAGTTTTTTATTATTTTTTACCCTAGAGAGGCAATGTGATATTTAGTAATGTGAGCCTTATTTACTTCTCTAGTGAGGATATTCTCAAGTTGCCTCCATTTACCTATAAAGGCCTCAAGCTCATCCTTTTTTATAGAAGAGTAGTATTCTATTGCATAAAAATACCACATCTTTTCCATCCACTGTGAGGTTGATGGTCATTTTAGTTGTTTCCAAGATTTAGTTATAACAAATTGTACTGCTATGAACATGGCTACACATATATCACTGTGGTATGAACTTTTTCTGGGAAAATACCGAGGAGGGGAATAGCTGGGTTGAATGGAACTTCTGGTCCTAGTTTGCTGAGGAATCTTCATACTGATTTCCACAGTGCTTGCACCAGTCTGCACTCCCACCAACAGTTCCTTTCCCCCCACATCCTCGCTAACATTTATCATCAGTTGATTTCTTGATGGCAGCCAATCTTTTGAAGGTTAGAAGAAAGAAATCTCAATGCTGTTTTAATTTGCATTTCTCAAATGACCAGGGATAGTGAACATTTCTTCATGTATTTATGTGCCATTTGTATTTCTTAATATGAGAGCTGTGTGTTCATCTCAGATGCCCATTTTTGGAGAGGGTCTTTGAATTTGGAGGGTTTGATGTTTTGCTTTATACATTTTTAGATACTGTAGGTCCTTTGTCTGAAGGATTGTTGGCTAAAACTCTTTCCCATTCTGTGGGTTTTCTTTTCACTTTGTCAGTGATTTATTTTGAAGTGCAAAAATTTTTAGTAATATGAGATCCCAGTTGTTGATTCTTTGAAGTATTTCCCGTGTAGTTTATTTTTTATTCATGATTTCTCTGCCTTTTCCTGTTTCCAAGATACCTACCTTGTCCTCCAGTAAACTTAGTGTTTCTGTTTTAATATTTAGATCTTTGATGCATTCTGACTTTAGTTTAGTGCATGGTGATAGGCATGGGTCTATTTTCAGTCTTCAGCATGTGGAATGGCAGTTTTTCCAACACTATTTATTAAAGAGGCTCTTTTTTTTTCCCAGTGAACATGTTTAACCCCTTTGTCAAATATAAGGTGGCTAAATATCTTTGCAGTAGTGTTTGCAACCTCCAATCTGTTCCATTGATCCTCAACTCTATTTCTTTGGTATTACCATGCTGATTTTATTACGTGGTTTGTAGTATAGTGTCAAGTCAGGAATTGAGATGCTTCCTGTCTTGCCTTTGTTGCCCAGAATTGCCTTTGCTATTCTAGGTTTCTTCTGTTTTCAGATGAATTTTAGGAATATTTTCTCTAGATCTGTAAGGTATGTTAATGGTATTTTGATTGGGTATGCATTGATTCTGTATAAGAGTTTTGGGAGTATAGCCATTTTTACAATGTTGGTTCTTTCTAAGCAAGATCAAGGAATATTCTTTCATTTTCTAATATCCTCTTCAATTTCCATTTTTACAGTAGTATAATTTTCAGCATATAGGTCTTTTACATTCTTGGTTAGGTTCATTTCTAAGTATTTCATTTTTTTTAAGTATTTCATTTTTTAAGATGCTGTTGTGGCCGGCTGCACTTGGAGAACTGTGGAATTTCCAGCCAGTAGGCGGGCGCACACTATCCCCGGAGCCCAGCCTATTTGGGACTCCTGTGCAGAGGAGGAGCTGGGTGGATCTTGGGTGCCTGCATCAGCCTCCCCGTGTGTCTGGAGGACTGTGGATGTCTCAATGGGCAGTGGAGGATCCCAGGTTCCAGAGGCCCTGCAGTCTGTGGTGAGTGCTTAGCGCACTCTGCCTAAAGCCCAGACTGTTCGGGTCCCTCCAGGCTCCCGGGTGCAGTGAAGTGGAGAGGTGGGTTTGAGGCATCTACATCCACCTCCATTCTCGGCTGCACTTGGAGAGCTGTGGAGCTTCCAACGGGCAGGTGGGTGCACAGTGTCCCTGAGGCCCAGCTTATCTGGAACTGCAGAGTTCTGAACAGCAGAGGAGGGCCATTGGATCTATAGGCCCAGTGGCTTGGGGTAACATGGTGCCAGGGTCTCAGTAGCTGCAAACATAGAAGGGGATTTCCAACAGGTTATGAGGAAGCTTTCAAAAAACACTTGAAACACAGAAATAGAGGAAAATGACAAAATGAAAGACCAAATTACAACCTCAAACCTCCAGCCCATCTCAAGAAGCCCTAGGAGCAATGTGTATAGAAGAAAATATATGCCATTCACCTCAAATATCGGACACAATAGCTACTGAAATTAACAAGCAACTCCAGGAAGCTTTAAAGAAATTCAAACACGAAATAATCTCAAAGGTAAAAGAAGAAATGATAAAAGAAATGAAAGAGATTCTGCATATATCTAAGGAAAACACAGATAAAAAATTGGAGGAACTAATCAAAAAGATAGAATCCCTAGACGAGCAATATAAGCAAAAAACAGAATACATAATGCAGATGCACAGAGATATACAGGAAATAAAAAACTCCACTGAAAGTTGTAAAAATCGCCTTAATGAAAGTGAAGATAGAATTTCAGACCTTGAAGACAGGATTGCAGCTAGTGAATAGAAAAGGAATGATCTTTTAAAAATAACAAGGAATCAGGAAACAACATTTCAACAACTGCAAGACAATGCAAAGAAAAATAACATAAGAATGATAGGAACTAATGAAAAAGAAGGAGACAACATAAAGGATGTCAAGAGGATATTTAGAGAAGTAATAGCTGAAAATTTCCCAAGCATGATATCAGAAACCGACATCAGGATCAGTGAAGCATATAGAACTCCAAATAGTCATAACCAAAATAAAACTACACCCAGACATATAATAATCACCATTCCAGAAATCCAACACAAGAATAGGTTACTAAAAGCTTTCAGAGAGAAAAGACAGATCACTTATAAAGGAAAACCTATCAGAATCACAGCAGACTTCTCAGCACAAACAATAAAGGCAAGAAGAGCATGGAGTGAAGTATTCCAGATCCTAAATCAAAATGATTTCCAACCTAGACTGATGTATCCTGCAAAACTATCATTCAAAATTGATGGTGAAATATGATACTTCCATGAAAAAGAACAGCTGAAGAACTTCATGAACACCAAACCAACCCTGCAAAAAATATTGAAAGACAGTTTAGATACACAAAGGAAAAAACCACTAAGCAAAGCAAATAATTAAACAGAACAGAAAGATAAAGATGCAACAGCAGAGAGATAACATGTCAAAATTAACCAGCATTTAATAGTAATAACCATTAATGTAAATGGTCTCAATGCACCAATCAAAAGAAACAGACTAGCAGAATGGATCAAGAAACAAAATCCAACCATGTGCTATTTACAGGAAACCCATCTAACCCAGAAGGATACTCACAGACTGAAAGTCAAAGGATAGAAAACAATACTTCATGCAGCAGGAATCCAAAAAAAGCAGGAGTAGCCATTCTGTTTGCAGACAATGTGAACTTTAAACCAACAATGACCATAAAGGACAAAGAAGTTAACTACATACTCGTAAGGGGAAAACTCCAAGAGGAAGTGATAACTATCTTAAATATATATGCACCAAACTCCAGAGCACCCAGTTATATAAAACAACTATTAACAGAAATGAAAACTCAAATTATCAGTAACACAATTGTAACAGGAGACCTTAATATGCCATTGACACCAAGGGACATATCAACCAGACAGAAAATGAGCAATAACAGAACTGAATCACACCTGTGAACAAATGGATTTGATAGATATATACAGAATGTTCCCCAAAAGAACATCAGAATACACATTCTTCTCAGCAGTATATGAATCATTCTCTAAAACAGACCATATATTAGCTCACAGAACACATTTAAACAAATGCAAAAGAATTGAAATCATCCCTTGCATGTTATCGGATCATAGCGCTCTGAAATCAGAAATTAATGATAAAAGATACTACAAAAATCCCACAAACACATGGAAACTGAATAACACACTCTTGAGTAATCAGTGGGTCACAGAAGAAATTAAAGAAGAAAATAAACAGTACCTAAAAGAAAATGAAAATGCAGATACAACTTACCGGAATTTGTGGGATGCAATGGAAGCCGTCCTCCAAGGAAAATATACAGCACTGAGTTTCCACATCAGGAAAACAGAATGAATACAAATAAATAACTTGATGCTACACCTCAAACAGCTAGAAAAAGAAGAGCAAGTCAAGCCCAAAGCCAAAAGAAGAGAGGAAATTATAAAAATCAGAGCAGAAATCAATGCAATAGAGACTAAGAAAACAATCCAAAGAATCAATGTATCAAAGAGTTGGTTCTTTGAAAGAATAAATAAAATCGATAAGCCCCTAGCCAACCTTATTTTAAAAAGGGAAGAAAAAGCTCAAATTCATGCAATAAGAAATGAAAAAGGTGAAATCACTACAGACCCATTAGAAATACAGAAGATCATCAACATCTATTTTGAAAATCTCTACTCTCAAAAGTTTGATAACACAGAAGAAATAGACAGATTCTTAGAGACATGTGAAGTCCCAAAGCTAGATTAAGAGGATGTAAACCTGTTGAATAACCCAATCTCTGTTAAAGAAATTGAAAATGTAGTTAAGTCCTTACCTACAAAGAAGAGCCCAGGCCCAGATGGATTCACTGCAGAATTATACAAGAAATACAAAGAAGACCTAATGCCGACACTCCTCAAACTATTCAATGAAACTGAAAGAGAAGCAATCCTTCCTAAGTCATTCCTGGAAGCAAATATTACTCTAGTACCAAAACCTGAGAAAGACCCAACTAAAAAAGAGAACTATAGACCGATCTCCCTAATGAACACAGATGCAGAAATCCTCAATAAAATATTCGCAAATAGGATGCAGCAAATCATCAAGAAGATTATACACCATGACCAAGTGGGATTCATCCCAGGAATGCAACGATGGTTCAACCTACGTAAAGCAATAAATGTAATCCAGCATATCAATAAAGCCAAAAGTAAAAATCACATGATCATTTCTATAGAAGCAGAAAAAGCCTTTGATAAGGTCCAACATTTATTCATGATAAGAACTTTACAGAAAATTGGAATAGATGGTCTTTACCTCAATATAATAAAGGCCATTTATGACAAACCAACAGCCAGCATCATACTAAATGGCCAAAAATTGAAATCCTTTACTTTAAAATCAGGCACAAGACAAGGATGTCCTTTATCACCACTCCTATTTAATATAGTACTGGAACTACTAGCCAGAGCAGTTAGGCAAGAGAGAGAAATAAAAGGGGTAAAGGTATGAAAAGAAGAATTTAAATTATCATTGTTTGCAGATGACATGATACTCTACATAGAAGACCCCCTAAACTCCATTGAAAGACTCTTAGATACAATAAATAAATTCAGTAATGTGGCTGGATACAAAATCATTACTCAGAAATCAATAGCATTCTTATACACGAACAACAAAATCACAGAGAGGGAAACAAGAGAAACTACACTCTTCACATTAGCAAGCAAAAAAATGAAATATTTAGGAATTGCTCTTATAAAAGAAGTGAAAGACCTATACAGGGAAAATTATAATACACTGAAAAAAATTGATGATGATCTCAGAAAATGGAAAGACATCCCTTGCTCATGGATAGGAAGGACAAACATTGTGAAAATGGCCATTCTCCCAAAACTGTTATACAGATTCAATGCAATCCCAATAGAAATACCATCAACATACCTTATAGATCTAGAGAAATCACTCCTAAATTTCATCTGGAACCAGAAGAGACCTAGAATAGCAAAGGCAATTCTAAGCAGCAATGGTAAGGCAGGAGGCATCACAATCCCTGACTTGAAGTTATACTACAAAACAACAGTAGTAAAATCAACATGGTACTGGAATCAAAACAGAGCCGAAGATCAATGGAATAGATTAGAAGATACAACCACATCTACAAACACACTCAACCACCTTATCTTCGATAAAGGAGCCAAGCAGGTTCACTGGAAAAACCATAGTCTCTTTAATAAATGGTGCTGGAAAAACTGGCTCTCCATTTGCCGAAAACTAAAGCTAGACCGATGTCTATCACCATGTACTAAATTAAAATCTAAATGGGTCAAAGATCTGAATATTAAAACAGAAACACTAAATCTATTGGAAGACAAATTGGGTAGAAACCTTGAAGACATAGGAGTAGGTAGAGAATTCATGAACAGGACTCAAACCGCACAGGAAATATTTCCCAGAATCAATAACTGGGACCACTTCTTATTAAAAAGTTCCTGCATGTCAAAAGAAATCTCCAGCATAGTGAAAAGAAAACCCAAAAACTGGTAAAGGATTTTAGTGAACTCTATCTCAGATAAGGGACTCTTGTCTAAAACATATAAAGAATTAAAAAAACTCAGACCCCAAAATTCAAAGATCCAGTCCAAAAATGGGCATCTGAGATGAATAGGCACTTCTCAGATGAAGAAATGCAAATGGCAAATAAATACATGAAAAAATGTTCATCATCATTGGTCATTAGAGACATGCAAATTAAAACCACGCTGAGATACCATCTCACTCCTGAAAGAATGGCAAGTATCAAGAAAACCAACAACAACAAATGCTGGAGAGGCTGTGGGGAAAAAGGAACTCTCCTACACTTTTGGTGGGAGTGTAGACTGGTGGAGCCTTTGTGGGGGTCAGTCTGGAAATTTCTCTAAAAGCTGGGATTGGAATTCCCATTTATTCCAGCTATTCCACTTCTAGGCATATTCCCAGAAAAACTGAAAGCATCATACCACAGTGATATATGCGCAGCTATGTTTATAGCAGCACAATTTGTAATCGCCAGATCTTGGAAACAACCCAAGTGTCCATCAACTGAGGAATGGATAAAAAAGTTGTGGTATTTCTATACAATGGAGTATTATTCAGCTATAAAGAAGGATCACATTGAGATATTTATCAATAAATGGGCACAGCTTGAGACCATACTCATAAGTGAAATAAATCAATCTCGCATGTGTGAATACTGAATAGTTTCCCTAATGTAAGTAACGATTCAAATATATAAAAATATGTGGTAATCATGATTCCCCATTATGTGGCCTTGAAGCCTTATAAATTTTACACTTATTAATTGGAAAGGCTTTGTTCTGGGCTTCTTGATATGGAAATATTTGAAGCTATAGTATATGAAGTTATATTCAAATATTTCAAGGAAAAAGATGGACACTATGGTAACTACTATTAAGCCGGGTTATTTGGTGGTGAAGCACTGGGTTGCTGAAACCGTCATGCTTTGACCTGTATTGTTATATTGTTATCTCCTGTTTTATCTCAATCTTTCCCTTATTCATTAAAAAAATTATTTAGTTATTTTTTATGGTTTTTTTAACTAAGGGGAAAAATTTTAAAAAATTAGCAGGATATATAATAGTAACTCTTTTTGATTTCCTATTAACTTGTTTTGAAGTCCTGTAATACTCCCACGATCTTGTTTTGACTGATTAGACTCTGTTCCATTCTGTATGATAGTATCAAGTTTGAGGGTATAGGCAACTACTTTGAAGGCAATAAGATTCACTAAGATGCCCATTCTGGTTTGACTATTATCTCCTTTAGAAGTCCTGTAATGTTTACAATGTTCAAGTTTTATTGGTCTTGTTCTCTACTGTTTTGTTCAACTTTATAATACCTAATGAGATAGACAATTCTTTTTAAGGAAAGAAGAGGCATTGTGGTAACCATTGTTGATAACCCTGTACTCTGTTTTTCATCATGTGCTATGTCTATCCTTGGTTTTGACTGACAGCTTTGTTTTGCCATATTTGACTTTATTCTCTTCCAAAAAAAGTAATAAGAACTAAGGAGTAATAAAACCCAAAATGTATAAATTTTGTTGTAAAAAAGAGAGGGAAAAAAAGTGCTCTAAAGGATACAACTGCAAGTGTGTTTATGGGTGTTAAATAGCTGACCGTATTAATGTTTTTGGTTGGATCATTGAACACAACTGTTTGCAGTCTCTCTGTTTGAATGTTCACTTTGTATACTTTTTTGATACTGTGATTTGAGCAACTATCTCTAAGATGATAATGTGTAATCTATTAACTGGTGATTTCTTAGTGTTTTTTTGTAGTTCTGTATTATTTGTACCCTTACACTGTTTTGTTTTGTTTTGTTTTTTTGTTTTTCCTTTTAAATAAAATTTAAAAATGATGCCATTGTGAAAGGCAGTATTTCTGTAATTTCTCTCTCAATGCGTTTTTGTTTGTGTACAGGAATGCTATTGATTTTTAGTGTTGATTTTTTACCAGCTACACTGCTGCATTTGTTTATTACCTCTTATAGTCTTTTATTGGAGTTTTTGAGGTCTTCTATGTAGAGTACCATGTCATCTGCAAATAATGATAATTTAACTTCTTCTTTTCCTATTTTTGTTTGTCTCTTTTGTCTGATTGCTTTGGCTAATATTTCCAGGACTATATTGAACAAGAGTGGTGATAGTGGACATCCTTGTCTTGTTCCTGATTTTAGAGTGAAGGCTTTCAGTTTTTGTCCATTTAGTATAATGTTGGCTGTTTGTTTGTCATAAATGGCCTTTATGATATTTAGGTACATGACGTCTATTCTGAGTTTCTGTAGGATTTTATCACAAACAGGTTTTGGACTTTATTGAAAGCTTTTTCTTTGTCTATTGAGATAGTCATGTGATTTTTACTTTTGGCTCTGTTGATGTGGTGTATTATATTTATAGATTTGCATATGTTGAACCAACCCTGCATTCCTATAATAAATCCCACTTGGTCATGATGTATAATCTTCTTGATGATTTACTGCACTCTATTTCCCAATAGTTCATTGAGAATCTTCACATCAATGTTCATTAATGAGATTGGTCTATAGTGCTCCTTTTTGGTTGTGTATTTCTCTGGTTTTGGTATCAGAGTGATCCTTGCCTCCAAGAATGAGTTAGGGAGCATTGCTTTTCATTCAATTTTATTGAAGAGTATAAGGAGTATTAGCATTAAATCTTCTCTAAATTTCTTATAGAGTTCAACTGTGAATCCATCAGGACCTGAGGATTTCTTTGTTGGTAAGTTTTTAAAAAATTTTTTATTTAAAGATAAAAGAAAAAAACAGAAAAAGGGTACGATTTATACAGAATTTCAAAAAAAACATTAAGAAATCACTAGTTAATAGATTACGAATTGTCATCTTAGAAATAGTTGTTCAAGTTACAAAATTAAAGCATACAAAGTGGACATTCAAACAGTGAGATTGCAAACAGTTCTGTTCAATGATCCAACAAAAACTCAGTAATATGGTTATATATATCTTATACACTTAAATATACATGCAGTTATACCCTTAGAGCACTTTCTTTTCCTCTCTTTTTTACAATAACAATTACACATTTTGGGTTTTATTACTCCCACAGTTCTTATTACTTTTGTTGAAGAGAATAAAACCAAATGTGACAAAACAAAACAGAGTCAGTGAAATCAAAAGGATGGACATAGTACATGATGTAAAAACAGAATATAAGGTGATCAACAATGGTTACTGTATTACCTCTTGCTATCTTAAAAAGGATTACCTATATCATCAGTTATAATAAAATTGAACAAAACAGTACAGAACAAAACCAATAACATTGAGACATTACAGGACTTCAAAGGAAGATAATAGTCAAACCAGAATGGGCATCATAGTGAGTCTTATTGTCTTCAAAATAGTTGCCTATACCTTCAAACTTGATACTATCAAGCAAAACAGAGTAGAATAAAATCACTCAAAAAAAGATGGTGAGAGCAATACAGGGCTTCAAATCAAGTTAATAGGAAATCAAAATGATTACTATAATGTATCCTGCTATTTTTTAATTTATTTTTTCCTTAATTAAAAAAATAAAAATAAAAAAATTAATAAAAAAGGAGATTGAGATAAAAGAGGACATAACGACACAACAGCACAGGTCAGAACATAACAATTTAAGCAACATAGTGCTTCACCACAAGATATTCCAACATAACAGTAGTTACCATGGTGTCTCTTTCCTTGAAATATTTGAGTATATCTTCATATACTGTAGCATCAAACATATCAAGACAATTGTAATACCATTCAAAAGAATGACAGTATTACAGAGTATTTAGAACCAGCTAACAGAGAATGAACAATGGTTTCTGTATTATCTCCTTTTCTATAAGTTTTTGTTTGTACTATCACATATAATAAAATCCAATAAGATACAACATGTTAAGACCAATGTAGACAGAATAACAAAAGCTTGATGGGACTTCAAAACAAGATGATATTCAATCAGCACTATCTATTATGTCTTGTTTTCTTCAAAATAGCTGTTTATACCATCACAGACAATAAAATCATACAACCCAGAATAAAACCCTTCCAATTAATGAGTGAAAGCATTATAAGGCTTCAAAGCAATATAATGGGGAATCATGATTACCACATACTTTTATGTATTGTTATCATTTCTTACACTAGGGAAACTATTCAGTATTTATACATGTGGGTTTACTTTATTACACTTATGAGTATGGTCTCAAGCTGTGCCCATTTATTTATAAATATCTCAATGTGATCATTCTTTATAGCTGAGTAGTACTCCATTGTATAAAAATACCACAGCTTTTTTATCCATTCCTCAGTTGATGGACACTTAGGTTGTTTCCAAGATCTGGCTATTACAAATTGTGCTGCTATAAACATGGGTGTACATATATCACGGTGGTATGATGCTTTCAGTTCTTCTGGGAATATGCCTAGAAGTGGAATACTGGAACAAATGGGACTTCCAATCCCAGTTTTTTGAGAATTCTCCAGACTGACCTCCACAAAGGTTGCACCAGTCTACACTCCCACCAACAGTGCAGGAGAGTTCCCCACAGCCTCTCCAGCATTTGTTGTTGCTGGTTTTCTTGATCATGGCCATTCTTTCAGGAGCAAGATGGAATCTCAGTGTGGGTTTAATTTGCATTTCTCTAATGAGTAATGATGATGAACTTTTTTTCATGTATTTATTTGCCATTTGTATTTCTTAATCTGAGAATTGTGTATTCATCTCAGATGCCCATTTTTGGTTTGGATCTTTTAATTTGGGGGGTCTGATATTTTTTAATTCTTTTTAAAAATTTTATTTAAAGAAAGAATAAACAAAACAGAAAATAGAAATAGTGCATACGTTCAGAGAAAAAAATAAACAGTAAGAAATCACTAGTTGATGTTTACATATTGTCTTTTTACAAATAGTTGTTCAAGGTACAAGAGTGGAATATGTAAAGTTGGAATTTAAACAGTGAGACTTCAAACAGTTCTGTTCAACTGTCCAACAAAAACTTAGTAACATGTTTGTCAATCCTATACACTTAAACATACATGAAGTTATCCATATCTTCATTTATGTTTAGATTAAACAAACTAAAGCAGGTTAAAATCATTTTGAACAAAGAATAATAGTATTGCTGGATTTCACATCATGACACTCCGTGACCAGCACTGTAGTGTCTTTTTCTTATGTTTAATTTGAAGAAAGACTAAACAAAACAGAAAATGGGTAGAATTAATACATAATTTCAAAAAAATAAACAGTAGGAAATCACTAGTTGATGATTACAGATTGTCTCCTTACAAATAGTTATTCAAGATACTGAAGTGGAGCACATAAAGTGGGGATTCAAACAGTGAGATTGCAACCAGTTCTGTCCAGCTATCCAACAAAAACTTAGAAATACGGTTATTAATCCTATACATTTAAATATACATGCAATTATCCATATCTTCAATTATGTTAACATTGAGTAAACCGAAGCAGGCTAATATCACTCTGAACAAAGAATAATACTATTGCTGAGTTTCAAATTATGACACTCCAGGATCAGCACTGGGTATTTTAGTGTCTCTTTTTCCTCAAAGTATCTGTTCATTTCATCATCTGTCATAAGATCCTTCTCATAAACTGTTTACAGATTCTACACATGCGTGAGTCTTAACATGTATTTCTACCCTTTCTATATTAGAAGGAGAAACAAAACAAAGCAAGGCAAAACAAAACATATTCCTATAAACATATGAAATGAAATAAACATATAAGACCATTGTATAGAGTTCTACCATTGTTCCTGTGTTGTCTCTTGTTATCTCCAAAAGAATTGACTCTATCATCAGACATAGTATAATTGAATATATCAGTACATAACAGTATTAATAAAAACATAACTTTGTATATAGTATAGAACTTCAAAAACTGGCAGTTATCAAACCAGAATGGATATTGTAGAGTCTTGTCATCTTCAGTATAGTTGCCTATACTCTCATACTTGATACTATTGATCATATCAGTTTTGAATAAAATAAAATATTCTCTGCCTCATTTATGTTATGCTCATTTTTGCCATCAGTTGTCTGCTTATCTTCTTCATTCTGTTTTCTACTCCATTCATTGAGGCCTCTCTGCCAGTGTTCCTGGAATCCTAGCACTTTTCTCTCTCTCTAGAATGTCCTGCAGTATTCTCTGTAGACTTGGGTTGGTGGTTGCGAATTTCCCAAGTTCGTCTTTGTCTTGGAAGCATCTTGTTTCTCTATTAATTTCCAAAGACAGTTTAGCAGGGTATATCAATCTAGGGTGGAGGTTATTTTCTTTCAGGGCTTGGAATATTTCGCTCCAGGTTCTTCTTGACTTGATGGTTTGTGTTGAGAAGTCTGCTGAGAAGTCTGATGGGCATTCCTCTATAGGTTATCTGTTTCTTGTCTCTACCAGCTTTTAATATTCTATTCTTATATTGAATTTCTGGGATCTTGATTATTATATTCCTGGGTCTAGTTCTGTTTTGGTTGTAGTTCTGTATGCCTCATACATCTGAATATCATTTCCTTTTCCTATGTTTGGGAAATTTTCCTTAATTATTTCTGGGAATAATCTTTGTAGTTCCTTTGTTTGTATCCCAGATTCTTCATTTACATTCTTTATTCTCAAGTTATAGATCCTTTTGTCAACTTCTAGCCTTTGTGTTGTTACTACTTGTTCCCTTTTTATTTTTAAAAAGTTTTCCCTTTCATACTCCCACATTGCAAAATTGTCCTCCAGTTTGGATAATCTATCCTTTGTTTCTTTCAATCAGATTTGCCATCTTTCCATAAAGTTTTTAATTTCCTGGTGATTTCTTTGAATCTGCTTCATGTATTCTATATTTTTTATATTCTTCATCAAATTGTTCTCCCCTTTGTTTGAGTTCCTCCCTTCTTCCATCTGTGTCTGCTTGAGAAGTGCTTAGTATCTCTTTAATTAATTTTCTTATACCTTGCTTTATTTGGCTAAATATTTCACTTTTGAACTCGTCTATGAGGTCCTGAATGTATTTCTTTGTGTCCAATGGCGCTGTGTCTGATATTGCATGTTTGCTGTTCTCATTCTCCTTTGTATTTACCTGTCCTGGGTCAATGTTCTCAGGGTTGGGGCCTGGAGACTCTTTGTGGTTGCTTCCTCTTCCCATCTTTTTTGCTTCTTCCAGGAGGCCCCAGTTTCCTTCTTTGTTGATTACAATTCTTCTGAAGCATGCTGGTTAGATGACCCTTCTCACTGCAGTGTGCTAGTGAGTTGCAGACAGGGACAGCGTATGTTGGCCCCTCCCCTCCAGATCAGTCAAGCACTGTGGCCTGCACTGTATTACTTTATGTCACCTCCCCTCCAGGTGGTGGTGGCTGACTTTGCACCCCCTCCCTGCCGGGTCAATGGTGGTAGCAGGGGCAGGGGCAGGGACAGCCAGTGGGTGCCCAGTTGCTCCTGGGCCCACGGCAACAGGTCTCGCTGATGGCCCGGAGATGCCACAGTTGGTGGCTAGAGCACAGTGGCATGGAGATCAGTCAAGTTGCTGTGATGTGCTCTGCATTTCTTTGTGCCACCGTCCCTCCAGGTTAGTCAAGCTACTGTGGCCTGCACTGTCAGTCAAACTTATGAGGTTTCACTGGGTTAGTGTGGTTAGTGTGCGCCACTACAGTAGGGACTTGATTTTGGATAACCTATTGGTTATCCTGGGTCTCATGACCCAGGCCTAGCTCACTCCACCAAGCCCGTTCAGGAAGGGAGCAATTGACTGAAGTCACTGCTGTACTTGCCAGTCCTGCCTAGTCCCAGAATGTCGTCTGCTGGAGCCCCCTATTTATGGAGTGGCTCCACTCCTGTCACACACCACAAGTCGATGTAGGCACCCTGCCAACTCAGCTCTCCCTTTGGCTTGCTGGCCCCTGAATTCAATGTTGAAGTGGTGGGACCTTGGACAGCTTGGCAAGTCGTGGGGGACCTCAGCAAGTCATGGCGGGACCTCCGCAAGCCTTGGCAGGAACTTGGCAAGCCACGGTGGGACCTCAGATGGTTGGCAAGTCATCTTAATTTCTTCTTGGGACAAGAGAATTCGTCTCCCTCTGTTAGGGCTCCCCACTCTGTATTATGTTGAGTTCTATGTTGACTATCTCAGAGAGCCTCTGTATCCAGTTGTTATCTATGCACTATCTTGCTCCTCCCTCTTAATTCTTTATATGTTTTGGACAGAAGTCCTTTGTTTGAGGAAAAGTTCACTAAGATTTTTTCCCAGTTTGTGGGTTTTTTTCACTATGCTAGAGATTTCTTTTGACATGCAGAAATTTTTTAATAAGACATGATCCCAGCTATTGATTTTAGGAAGTGTTTCCCGTGTGATTTGAGTCCTGTTCATGAATTCTCTACCTACCCTTATGTCTTCAAGGTTTTTACCCAATTTGTCTTCCAATAGATTTAGTGTTTTTGTTTTAATATTCAGATCTTTGATCCATTTAGATTTTAATTTAGTACATGGTGATAGGCGTGGGTCTAGTTTTAATATTCAGCATATGGAGAGCCAGTTTTTCCAACATCATTTACTAAAGAGACTGTCATTCTTCCAGTGAACCTTTTTGGCCCCTTTATCAAAGACAAGGTGGTTGAGTGTGTTGGTAGTTGTGGCTTTATCTTCTAATCTATTCCATTGATCTTCAGCTCTGTTTTAATTCCAGTACCATGTTGATTTTACTACAGTTGTTTTGTAGTATAACTTCAAATCAGGGATTGTGATGCCTCCTGCCTTGCCTTTGCTGCTTAGAACTGTCTTTGCTATTCTAGGTCTCTTCTGGTTCCAGATGAATTTTAGGAGTGATTTCTCTGGATCTATGAGGTATGTTGATGATATTTTTATTAGGATTGCATTGAATCTGTATAAAAGTTTTAGGAGAATGGCCATTTTCACAATATTCATTCTTTCTATCTATGAGCAAGGGCTGTCTTTCCATTTTCTGAGATCCTCTTCAATTTTTTTTCAGTGTATTATAATTTTCCTTGTATAGGTCTTTCACTTCTTTCATTAGAGTAATTACTATATATTTCATTTTTTTGGTTGCTAAGTGAAGGGTGTGGCTTCTCTTATTTCTCTCTCGGTGATTTATTTGTTAGTATATAGAAATGATATTGATTTTTGAGTATTGATTTTGTATCCAGCTACATTGCTGAATTCATTTATTATATCTAGGAGTCTTTCAATGGAGTTTTGGGAGTCTTCTTGGTAGAGTATCATGTCATCTGCAAATAATGATCATTTAATTTCTTCTCTTCCTATCTTTACCCCGATTTTTCTCTTGTCTAATTGCTCTGGCTAGTATTGCCAGTGCTATATTAAATAGGAGCAGTGATAAGGGAAATCCTTGTCTTGTGCATGATTTTAAGATAAAGGCCTTCAGTTTTTGGCCATTTAATATGATACTGGCTGTTGGTTTGTCATAGATGGCCTTTATTATATTGAGGTAAACACCATCTATTCCAATTTTCTGTAAGGTTCTTATCATAAATGAGTGTTGGACCTTATCAAAGCTTTTTTTGCATCTATAGAAATGATCATGTGATTCTTACTTTTGGATTTATTGATATGGTGGGTTATATTTATTGATTTACATATGTTGAGCCATCCTTGCATGCCTGGGATGAATCCCACTTGGTCATGGTGTATAATCTTGATGATTTGCTGCATCCTATTTGCCAATATTTTATTGAGGATTTTGCCTCTGTGTTCATTAGGGAGATTGGCCTGTAGTTATCTTTTTTAGTTGGGTCTTTCTCAGGTTTTGGTACTAGAGTAATATTTGCTTTCAGGTATGAGTTAAGAAGCATTGCTTACCTTTCAAGTTCATTGAAGAGTTTGAGAAGTGTTGGCATTAAGTCTTCTTTGTATTTTTTGTAGAATTCTGTAGTGAATCCGTGTGGGCCTGGGCTCTTTTTTGTAGGTAGAAACTTAATTACATTATCAATTTCATTAATAGAAGTTGGGTTATTCAGAAGTTTTACATCTTGTTGACTTAGCTTTGGTACTTCATATGTTTCTAGGAATCTGTTTATTTCTTCTGTGTTATCAAACCTATGAGAGTAGAGATTTTTGAAATAGGTGTTGATGATCTTCTGTATTTCTACAGAGTCTGTAGTGATTTTGCCTTTTTCGTTCCTTATTGCATGAATTTGAGCTTTTTCTCCCCTTTTTTAATAAGGGTGGCTAGAGGCTTATCAATTTTATTTATTCTTTCAAAGAACCAATTTTTTGATTCATTGATTCTTTGGATTGTTGTCTTAGTCTCTATTGCAGTAATTTCTGTTCTGATTTTTATACTTTCCTCTCGTATTTTGTCTTTGGGCTTGATTTGATCTTCCTTTTCTAGATGCTTGAGATGTAACATCAGGTTGTTTATTTGTATTCATTCTGTTTTCCTGATATAGGAAGTCAGTGTAATAAATTTTCCTCTGAGGACATCTTTCATTGCATCCCACAGATTCCAGTATGTTGTATTTATATTTTTGTTTGCTTGTAGGTACTGTTTAATTTCTTCTTTAATTTCCCCTGTGACCCGCTGGTTACTCAAGAGTGTGTTATTCAGTTTCCATGTGTTTGTGGGATTTTTGCAATATCTTTTATCATTAATTTCTAATTTCATGGCACTATGATCCGATAACATGCAAGGGATAATTTCAACTTTTTTGCATTTATTTAAATGTGTTCTGTGAGCTAATATACGGTCTATTTTGGAGAATGACCCATGTACTGCTGAGAATAATGTGTATTCTGATGTTGGATGGAACACTCTGTATATGTCTATCAAGTCCATTTGTTCATAGGTGTGATTCGGTTCTGTTATTTCTTTGCTAATTTTCTGTCTGGTTGATCTGTCCCTTGGTGTCAATGGTGTGTTAAAGTCTCCTGTTATAATTGTATTATTGGTAATTTGGTTTTTCATTTCTGTTAATACTTGTTTTATATAACTGGGTGCTCTGGAATTTGTTGCATATAAGATTGTTATGTCTTCCTCTTGAAGTTTTCCCCTAACCAGTATATAATGACCTTCTTTATTTCGTCTGATTGTTATTGCTTTGAAGTTCACATTGTCTGCAAACGGAATAGCTATCCTCACTTTTTTGGGGAGTTGCTGTTGCATGAAATATTATTTTCCATCCTTTGACTTTCAGTCTGTGAGTATCCTTTTGGTTTAGATGGGTTTCTTGTAGATAGCATATGGTTGGATTTTGTTTCTTGATCCATTCTGCCATTCTGTTTCTTTTAATTGGTGCATTGAGTTCATTTACAGTTATAACTATTATATGTTGGTTTATTGTTGACATGTTATCTTTCTGCTGTTGCATCTTTATCTTTCTGTTCTGTTTAATTGTCTGCCTTGCTTAGTGGTGTTTTCCTAAATGTATCTAAACTGTCTTTCAATATTCTTTGCAGGGTTGGCTTGGTGATCATGAAGTTCTTCAGCTGCTTTTTGTCATGGAAGTATCTTATTTATCCATAGATTTTGAAGGACATCAGTTTTGCAGGGTACATCAGTCTAGGTTGGAAATCATTTTCCTTTAGGATATCTGAAATACTTACTCCATGCTCTTCTTGACTTTATTGTTTGTGCTGAGAAGTCTGCTGTGATTCTGATAGGTTTTCCTTTATAGGTGATCTATCTTTTCTCTCTGACTGCTTTTAATATTCTATTCTTTTTTTTTGGATTTCTGGGATGGTGATTATTATATGTCTGGGTGTAGTTTTATTTTGGTTAAGGCTATTTGGAGTTCTATATGCTTCATTGATCCTCATATCAGTTTCCAATCTCATGTTTGGGAAATTTTCAGCTATTACTTCTCTAAATATCCTCTTGACATCCTTTATGTTGTCTTCTTTTTCATTTTCCCTATTTACTTATTTTCCCTATCAATCATATATTGTTTTTCTTTGCATCATCTTGAACCTTTTGAATTGTTATTTCCTGATTTCTTGTTATTTTTAAAAGATCTTTCCTTTCCTGTTCACTAGCTGCAATCTTGTCTTTGAGGTCTGAAATTCTATCTTCACTTTCATTGAGGTTTTTTTTACAGCTTTCAGTGGAATTTTTGATTTCCTGTATATCTCTTTGCATCTGCTTCATATATTTTGTTTGTTTCTTATGTTGTTCATCCAGGAATGCTACTTTTTTGTTTAGTTTCTCCAATTTTTAAACTGTGTCTTCTTTAGATTTGTTCAGTGTCTCTTTCATTCCTTTTATCATTTCTTCTTTTATCTGTGAGATTATTTCTAGTTTGAATTCCATTAAAGCTTCTCAGAGTTGCTTCTTTATTTCAGTTGCTATTATGTCTGATATTTCAGGTTTATGGCATATATTTTCTTCTATATACATAGCTCCTAAGTTTTCTTGGGATGGGCTGGAGGTTTGAGATTGTAATTTGGTCTTTTGTTTTGTCATTTTCCTATATTTTTGTGCTTCAAGTGTTATTCCAAGGCTTCCCCAGGGCCTGTTGGAAATCCTCTTCATGACCTCAGCTCCTGGTACTCTGGCTGTCCAGTTCCCCAGATTGAGAGAGGGTCACTGGGGGTGGGGCAGGCCAGGTCAAGACCCGCCAAGCTGGTCCAGTGCAACAGGAAGCTGCAAAGTTCCCTGTCCGGGGCTGAGTGAGGGTCCCAAACTAGTTGGACTCAGGGGGATGGTGTGGGGACACTCACCTCAGGCTGCCCAGCCCCTGGAATGGATGGCACTGGCAGGCCCAGAACTCCAGAGTCTGCCCAGTCCCACAGGGAGTGGCAAGACCTGTGCAGGCCCATAGGATACCCAACAAGCTGGTCCAGTGCAACAGGAAGCTGTGAAATTCCTGTTAGTAAGTTTTAAATCACATTTTCAATTTCAGTGGTTGTTGTTGGGTTATTCAAAATTGTTATATCTTCTTGATTGTGCTTTGGTAGTTCATATGTTTCTAGAAATCTATCCATTTCCTCTGTGTTTTCCACCCTATGTGGGTAGAGACTTTCAAAGTAGGTGTTCATGATCTTTTAAATTTCCATGGATCTGTAGTAGTTTCCCTCTTTTCAGTCCTTATTGCTTGGATCTGAGTTTTTTCTTTCTTTTTCTGGATAAGGTTGGCCAGAGGTTTATCAATTTTGTTTATTCTCTCAAAAAACCCATCTCTTTGATTCATTCTTTGTATTGTTTTTTTAGTTTCAATTGCATTAATTTCTGCTCTAATCTTTACAATTTGCTCTCTTCTATTAGCTTTGGGTTTGACTTGTTCTTCCTTTTCTAGAAACTTGAGAAGTAGTATTAGGTTATTTATTTGTTTTCATTCTGTTTTCTTGATGTGACTATTTATTGCTATCTATTTCCCTCTTAGGACTGCTTTCATTGCATCCCATAGGTTATGGTATGTTGTATCTGCATTTCCATTGTTTTGTAGGTAGTGTTTTATTTCTTCTTTAGTTTCATCTGTAACACACTGGTTAATCAGAAGGTTGTTATTTAATTTCCACATATTTATGCAGGTTTTGCAGGGGTTTGTTTGCCATTGATTTCCAATTTTAGCGTGGTACGGTCAGATATTATGCATGGGATAGTTTCACTCACTTTTCATTTAGTTAAGAATGCTTTATGGGTTAATATATGGTCAATTTTGGAGAATGTTCCATGTGCAGGTGAGAAGAATGTATATTCTGATGTGGTTGAGTGGAACACTCAGTAAACATCCACTAAGTCAATTCACTTACAGGTATGATTGAGTTCTTCTATTTCTTTGCTGATTTTTTTGTCTATTTGGTCTATCTCTTTGTGACAATAGGGTTTTAAGGTCTCCTATTACAATTGTGTTCTTGTGTATTTGGTTTTTCATGTCCATTAGTGTTTATCTTACATAGTTGGGTGCTCCTGCATTTGGTGCATATATATTTATAATATTTAGTTCTTCCTCTTGTAGTTTTACAATTATGCAGTGGCCTTCTTTATCTCTTTTCATCCTTTTAGGTTTGAAGTTCACTTTTTCTGCCAACAGAATAGCTACCCTTGCTTTTTACTGAGTTCCTGTTGTATGGAATATTGTTTCCCATCCTTTGACTTTTAGTCTGTGAGTTTCCTTTTGAGTCAGATGTGTTTCTTGTATACAGCATATTGTGAGGTCCTGTTTCTTCATCCATTCTGTCAAT
This sequence comes from Cavia porcellus, assembly GCF_034190915.1. Classification (NCBI taxonomy): domain Eukaryota; kingdom Metazoa; phylum Chordata; class Mammalia; order Rodentia; family Caviidae; genus Cavia; species Cavia porcellus. Next base: position 81,099,348 of record NW_026947489.1, read on the forward strand.
CTCTTTCTTTTGATAAGTGAATTAAACCCATTTACATTTATGGATATCACTGATATGTACTGGCTCAATTCTGCCATGTTATATTCCCATTGTTGATTTCCTGCTTTTCTTCCTTGTACAACCTGGTGGATTGTTCTTTTGGGGACTCTGGTCATTTTTATCTTTATCTAGTATGTCTTGCAGTACTCTTTCTAGGATTGGTTTGGTGGACATGAATTTCTTTTTTTTTTTTTTATTTAAGAGGAAAAAGAGAAAAACACAAAACAAACCAAAGCGGCGTAAGGGTACACGCAATACAGAACTACAAAACAAAACAAAACAAAACAAAACAAAAAACCATAACAGTAAGAAATTACCTGCTAGTAGATTACACACTATTTTCTTGAAAATAGTTCCTCAAATCACAGTATCAAAGAACACAAGGTGGACATTCAAACAGGGAGACTGCAAACAGCTGTGTTCAATGTTCCAAAAACATTGATAAAGTCAGCTATTTAACACCCCCAAACACACTTGCTGTTATATCCGTTAGAGCTCCTTTTCTTTTTTTTTTCCCTCTCTTTTTTACAACAAAATTTACACATCTTGGATTTTATTACTCCTTAGTGCTTATTACTTTCTTTGGGGGGGGGAAGAATACAGTCAAATATGGCAAAACAAAGCAGTCAGTCAATACCAAGGATAGACGTAGCACATGGTGTAGAACAGAGTACAAGTTTATCAACAATGGTTATCAACGTTGTCCCTTGTTTCCTTAAAAAGAATTGTCTATCTTATTAGATATTATAAAGTTGGACAAAACAGTAGAGAACAAGACCAATAAAACTTAGGCATTGTAAACATTACAGGACTTCCAAAGAAGACAATAGTCAAACCAGAATGGGTATCTTAGTGAATCTTATTGTCTTCAAAGTAGTTGCCTATGTCTTCAAACTTGATATTATCATATAGAATGGAACAGAGTCTAATCAGTCAAAACAAGATCGTGGGAGTACTACAGGACTTCAAAACAAGTTAATAGGAAATCGAAAAGAGTTACTATTTATATATCCTAATTTTTTTGAATTTTTTCTTTAATTAAGACAAACATAAGAAATGACTAAATAATTTTTTTTGAAACAATAAGGAGGAGATTGAGATAAAACAGGACATAACAATATAACAATAGAGGTCACAGCATGACTGTTTCAATAACCTAGTACTTCACCACCTTATAACCTGACTTAATAGTAGTTACCATAGTGTCTTTTTCCTTGAAATATTTGGGTAAAACTTCATATACTCTAGCTTCAAATATTTTCATATCAAGAAGCCCAGAATAAAGCCTTTCTACTTAATGAGTGAAAACTTTATAAGGCTTCAAGGCCACCTAATGGGGAATCATGATTACCACATATTTTTATATATTTGAATCATTACTTACATTAGGGAAACTATTCGGTATTCACACATGCAAGATTGATTTATTTCACTTATGAGTATGGTCTCAAGCTGTGCCCATTTATTGATAAATATCTCAATGTGATCCTTCTTTATAGCTGAATAATACTCCATTGTATAGAAATACCACAACTTTTTTATCCATTCCTCAGTTGATGGGCACTTGGGTTGTTTCCAAGATCTGGCGATTACAAATTGTGCTGCTATAAACATAGGTGCACATATATCACTGTGGTATGATGCTTTCAGTTTTTCTGGGAATATGCCTAGAAGTGGAATAGCTGGAATAAATGGGATTTCCAGTCCCAACTTTTTGAGAAATCTCCAGACAGATCTCCACAAAGGCTGTACCAGTCTACACTCCCACCAGCAGTGCAGGAGAGTTCCTTTTTCCCCACAGCCTCTCCAGCATTTGTTGTCGGTTTTCTTGATCCTGGCCATTCTTTCAGGAGTGAGATGATATCTCAGTGTGGTTTTAATTTGCATTTCTCTAATGACCAATGATGATGAGCATTTTTTCATGTATTTATTTGCCATTTGCATTTCTTCATCTGAGAGTTGCATATTCATCTCAGATGCCCATTTTTGGATTGGATCTTTGAATTTCGGAGGTCTGAGTTTCTTTAATTCTTTATATGTTTTAGACAAGAGGCCCTTGTCTGAGAGAGAGTTCACTAAAATCTTTTCCCAGTTTGTGGGTTTTCTTTTCACTATGCTGGAGATTTCTTTTGACATGCAGGAACTTTTTAATAAGAAGTGGTCCCAGTTATTGATTCTGGGAAGTATTTCCCGTGCGGTTTGAGTCCTGTTCATGAATTCTTTACCTACTCCTATGTCTCCAAGGTTTCTACCTATTTTGTCTTCCAATAGATTTAGTGTTTCTGTTTTAATATTCAGATCTTTGACCCATTTACATTTTAATTTAGTACATGGTGATAGACATGGGTCTAGCTTTAGTTTTCGGCAAATGGAGAGCCAGTTTTTCCAGCACCATTTATTAAAGAGACTGTCGTTCTTCCAGTGAACCTGCTTGGCTCCTTTATCAAAAATAAGGTGGTTGAGTGTGTTCGTAGTTGTGGTTGTATCTTCTAATCTATTCCACTGATCTTCAGCTCTGTTTTGATTCCAATACCATGTTGATTTTACTACTGTTGCTTTGTAGTATAACTTCAAGTCAGGGATTGTGATGCCTCCTGCTTTGTCTTTGCTGCTTAGAATTGCCTTTGCGATTCTAGGTCTCTTCTGGTTCCAGATGAAATTTAGGAGTGATTTCTCTAGATCTATAAGGTATGTTGATGGTATTTCTATTGGGATTGCATTGAATCTGTATAACAGTTTTGGGAGAATGGCCATTTTCACAATGTTTGTTCTTCCTATCCATGAGCAAGGGATGTCTTTCCATTTTCTGAGATCATCTTCAATTTCCTTTTTCAGTGTATTATAATTTTCACTGTATAAGTCTTTCACTTCTTTCGTAAGAGTAATTCCTAAATATTTCATTTTTTTGCTTGCTAATGTGAATAGTCCAGTTTCTCTTATTTCCCTCTCTGTAATTTTGTTGTTCGTGTATAGGAATGCTATTGATTTCTGAGTATTGATTTTGTATCCAGCCACATTACTGAATTTATTTATTGTATCTAAGAGTATTTCAATGGAGTTTAGGGGGTCTTCTATGTAGAGTATTATGTCATCTGCAAACAATGATAATTTAACTTCTTCTTTTCCTATCTTTACCCCTTTTATTTCTCTTTCTTGCCTAATTGCTCTGGCTAGTACTTCCAGTACTATATTAAATAGGAGTGGTGATAAAGGACATCCTTGTCTTGTACCCGATTTTAAAGTAAAGGCTTTCAATTTTTGGCCATTTAGTATGATGCTGGCTGTTGGTTTGTCATAAATGGCCTTTATTATATTGAGGTAAAGACCATTTATTCCAATTTTCTGTAAAGTTCTTATCATGAATAAGTGTTGGACCTTATCGAAGGCTTTTTCTGCATCTATAGAGATGATCATGTGATTCTTATTTTTGGCTTTATTGATATGGTGGATTACATTTATTGATTTGCGTATGTTGAACCATCCTTGCATTCCTGGGATGAATCCCACCTGGTCATGGTGTATAATCTTCTTGATGATTTGCTGGATCCTATTTGCCAATATTTTATTGAGGATTTCTGCATCTGTGTTCATTAGGGAGATCGGTCTATAGTTCTCTTTTATAGTTGGGTCTTTCTCAGGTTTTGGTACTAGAGTAATATTTGCTTCCAGGAATGACTTAGGAAGGATTGCTTCCCTTTCAATTTCATTGAATAGTTTGAGGAGTGTCGGCATTAAGTCTTCTTTATATTTCTTGTAGAATTCTGCAGTGAATCCATCTGGGCCTGGGCTCTTCTTGGTGGGCAAGGACCCAATTACATTCTCAATTTCATTAGCAGAGATTGGGTTATTCAACAGTTTTATATCCTCTTGATCTAGCTTTGGTACTTCATATGCTTCTAAGAATCTATTTCTTCTGTGTTATCAAACTTTTGAGAGTAGAGGTTTTCGAAATAGGTGTTGATGATCCTCTATTTCTATTGGGTCTGTAGTGATTTCTCCTTTTTCATTTCTTATTGCATGAATTTGAGCTTTTTCTTTCCTTTTTTTAATAAGGTTGGCTAGGGGCTTATCGATTTTATTTATTCTTTCAAAGAACCAACTCTTTGATTCGTTGATTCTTTGGATTGTTTTCTTAGTCTCTATTGCATTGATTTCTGCTCTGATTCTTATAATTTCCTCTCTTCTTTTGGCTTTGGGCTTGACTTGCTCTTCTTTTTCTAGCTGTTTGAGGTGTAGCATCAAGTTATTTACTTGTATTCGTTCTGTTTTCCTGATGTGGGAACTCAGTGCAATAAATTTTCCTCTCAGAACGGCTTTCATTGCATCCCACAGATTCCGGTAAGTTGTATCTGCATTTTCATTTTCTTTTAGGTATTGTTTAATTTCTTCTTTAATTTCTTCTTTAATTTCTTCTGTGACCCACTGATTACTCAAGAGTGTGTTATTTAGTTTCCATGTGTTTGCGGAATTTTTGCAGTATCCTTTGTCATTAATTTCTAATTTCAGAGCGCTATGATCCGATAATATGCAAGGGATGATTTCAACTCTTTTGCATTTGCTTAAATATGTTCTGTGAGCTAATATATGGTCTATTTTAGAAAATGATCCATGTACTGCTGAGAAGAATGTGTATTCTGATGTTGTTGGGTGGAACATTCTGTATATGTCTATCAAACCCATTTGTTCACAGGTGTGATTCAGTTCTGTTATTTCTTTGCTCATTTTCTGTCTGGTTGATCTGTCCCTTGGTGTCAGTGGTGTATTAAGGTCTCCTGTTACAATTGTGTTACTGATAATTTGAGTTTTCATTTCTGTTAATAATTGTTTTATATAACTGGGTGCTCTGGAGTTTGGTGCGTATATATTTAAGATAGTTATCTCTTCCTCTTGGAGTTTTCCCCTTACGAGTATGTAGTGACCTTCTTTGTCTTTTATGGTCATTGTTGGTTTAAAGTTCACGTTGTCTGCAAACAGAATGGCTACTCCTGCCTTTTTTTGGATTCCTGCTGCATGAAGAATTGTTTTCCATCCTTTGACTTTCAGTCTGTGAGTATCTTTCTGGGTTAGATGGGTTTCCTGTAAACAGCATATGGTTGGATTTTGTTTCTTGATCCATCCTGCTAGTCTGTTTCTTTTGATTGGTGCATTGAGACCATTTACATTAATGGTTATTACTGTTAAATGCTGGTTAATTGTAGGAATGTTATCTCTCTGCTGTTGCATCTTTATCTTTCGGTTCTGTTTAATTATTTGCTTTGCTTAGTGGTTTTTTCCTTTGTGTATCTAAACTGTCTTTCAATATTTTTTGCAGGGTTGGTTTGGTGTTCATGAAGTTCTTCAGCTGTTCTTTGTCATGGAAGTATCGTATTGCACCATCTATTTTGAATGATAGTTTTGCAGGATATATCAGTCTTGGTTGGAAATCATTTTGCTTTAGGATCTGGAATACTTCACTCCATGCTCTTCTTGACTTTATCGTTTGTGCTGAGAAGTCTGCTGTGATTCTGATAGGTTTTCCTTTATAAGTGATTTGTCTTTTCTCTCTGACAGCTTTTAATAATCTATTCTTGTGTTGGATTTCTGGGATGGTGACTATTATATGTCTGGGTGTAGTTTTATTTTGGTTATGACTGTTTGGAGTTCTATATGCTTCACTGATCCTGATGTCAGTTTCTGATCTCATGCTTGGGAAATTTTCAGCTATTACTTCTCTAAATATCCTCCTGACATCCTTCATGTTGTCTCCCTCTCTTTCATTAATCCCTATCATTCTTATGTTGTTCTTCTTTGCATCGTCTTGCAGTTGTTGAATTGTTGTTTCCTGGTTCCTTGTTATTTTCAAAAGATCTTTCCTTTCCTGTTCACTAGCTGCAATCCTGTCTTCAAGGTCTGAAATTCTATCTTCACTTTCATTAAGGCGGTTTTTACAACTTTCAGTGGAGTTTTTTATTTCCTGTATATCTCTGTGCATCTGCATTATGTATTCTGTTTGTTTCTTATATTGCTCGTCTAGGGATTCTATCTTTTTGTTTAGTTCCTCCAATTTTTTATCTGTGTTTTCTTTAGATATATTTAGAATCTCTTTCATTTCTTTTATCATTTCTTCTTTTATCTGGGAGATTATTTTGAGTTTGAATTTCTTTAAAGCTTCCTGGAGTTGCTTGTCAATTTCAGTGGCTATTGTGTCCGATATATGAGGTGGATGGGATATATTTTCTTCTATATACATTGCTCCTAGGGTTTCTCGAGATGGGCTGGAGGTTTGAGGTTGTAATTTGGTCTTTCATTTTGTCATTTTCCTATATTTCTGTGTTTCAAGTGTTACTTGAAAGCTTCCTCAGGATCTGTTGAAAATCCCCTTCTATGTTTGGAGCTACTGGGACTCTGGCGCCGCGCTACTCCAAGCCATTAGGCCTACAGAACCAGTGGCCCTCCTCTGCCTGCTCAGAACTCCGCGGTTCCAGACAAGCTGGGCCTCAGGGACACTGTGCGCCCACCTGCCCCTTGGAAGCTCCACAGTTCTTCAATCGCAGCCAGCTTAGGGTACTCACCACAGGCCGCAGTGTTTCAGGAACCTGTGGACCCTCCCTGGTTGCAGAGATATCCACAGTCCTCCAGACACGCAGAGAGGCCAGTGAGGGCACCCCAGATCTGCCCAGCTCCTCCTCTGCAGACCTGTGGCCAGGCGCGGCAGCTAAACAGGCTGGGCTGGGCTGGTAGTGTGGGCCAGCCCACCTATCGGGAGCTCAGCAGGTCTCCAAATGAAGCCGGGAATGGGGAGGCTGATGTGGAAGCCTTAAACCCACCTCTCTCCTTCACTGCACCTGGAAGCCTGAGGGAACTCCAGCAGTCTGGGCGCAGAAATCCAGAGTCCTCCAGACACGCAGAGAGGCCAGTGAGGGCACCCCAGATCTGCCCAGCTCCTCCTCTGCAGACCTATGGCCAGGCGCGGCTGCTAAACAGGCTGGGCTAGGCTGGTTGTGTGGGCCAGCCCACCTATCGGGAGCTCAGCAGGTCTCCAAATGAAGCCTGGAATGGGGAGGCTAATGTGGAAGCCTCAAACCCACCTCTCGCCTTCACTGCACCTGGAAGCCTGAGGGAACTCCAGCAGTCTGGGCGCAGAAATCCAGAGTCCTCCAGACACGCAGAGAGGCCAGTGAGGGCACCCCAGATCTGCCCAGCTCCTCCTCTGCAGACCTGTGGCCAGGCGCGGCAGCTAAACAGGCTGGGCTAGGCTGGTAGTGTGGGCCAGCCCACCTATCGGGAGCTCAGCAGGTCTCCAAATGAAGCCGGGAATGGGGAGGCTGATGTGGAAGCCTTAAACCCACCTCTCTCCTTCACTGCACCTGGAAGCCTGAGGGAACTCCAGCAGTCTGGGCGCAGAAATCCAGAGTCCTCCAGACACGCAGAGAGGCCAGTGAGGGCACCCCAGATCTGCCCAGCTCCTCCTCTGCAGACCTATGGCCAGGCGCGGCTGCTAAACAGGCTGGGCTAGGCTGGTTGTGTGGGCCAGCCCACCTATCGGGAGCTCAGCAGGTCTCCAAATGAAGCCTGGAATGGGGAGGCTAATGTGGAAGCCTCAAACCCACCTCTCGCCTTCACTGCACCTGGAAGCCTGAGGGAACTCCAGCAGTCTGGGCGCAGAAATCCAGAGTCCTCCAGACACGCAGAGAGGCCAGTGAGGGCACCCCAGATCTGCCCAGCTCCTCCTCTGCAGACCTGTGGCCAGGCGCCGGACATGAATTTCTTCAGTTGTTTTTTGTCATGGAAGTAACTTGTTTCTCCATTAAATCTGAAAGACAGTTTTTCTGGGTATGTCAGTCTCAATTGAAAGTTGCTTTCTTTTAGGGCTTGAAATACCTCACTCTAAGCTCATCTTAACCTGAAGGTTTGTGCTGAAAAGTCTGCCATGATTCTAATTGGTTTTCCTTGATAGGTGAGTTGTGTCTTTTCTCAGCTTTTAGCATTCTGTTTTTATGCTGTATGTCTGGGATCTTAATTATTGTATGTCTGGGTGTAGATTTATGTTGTTTGTAAGTGTTTGGCATTCTATATGCCTCACTTATTTGTATGTCAGAATTGTTGCCCATGTTTGGGAAATTTTCTGCTATTACTTCTGTGAATATTATAGTTGTCATTTGTGTTGACTCTTGTGTCTTCACTGATGCCTATTAGTATTACATTGTTTCTCTTGGCATCATCTTGAAGCTATTGGATTGTCATTTCATGCTGCTTTATTGTTTTTATAAGTTCTATGATTTCATGATTGCTATCTGCGATCCTGTCCTTAGAGTCTGAAATTCTATCCTCAGCTTCATTTATATTGTTTTACCAGCTTTCAATAGAATTTTTGTATCTTGGATATCTCTTTGAATTTGTTTCATGGATTCTGCTTCTTTTCTACATTTTTATGGGTACTAGGTCTATTTCCATTTGGGGCAATTATATTCAAAGCTGCTGAGACTTTTGAACACATGCCTCTGTGTGGACACAGAATTTTATTAACTTTGGAAAAATAACTAGGAGTAGAATTTCTAGGAAGTTATATTTGACCTCAGGAAATAATTACCAAAAACAGTTCCCAGAGTGTTACCATTTTAAAGTCTCAATATATGAAACTTTCAGTAGTTGCATAATTTGCCAGTATTGAGTGTTGTCTTTTTAGAGGTAGCTGTATTAGCAGGTTGATGAATGTAAGGTTGCTTTTGATTTTGTTTAGCAATACTGGGAATCAAAGCCAGGGTTTCTTACATGCCAGATAAGTGCTCTATCACTGAGCTACCAACCTTCCCTAGGTTATATGTATCATTCTATATTTTCTTTCTAAAAGTTGTGTACTTTTAGGTAACACTGTTATATCTATGATCCATTTCTGGTTTCCATTTCTATATGGTGTAATGTATGGATCATCCTTACTTATGCTTTTCCAAATATATGACTGGTAGGTCTATCACCATTTGTTAAAAAACAAACAAACAAAAAACAAATTCCTTTTGCATTAGGTTGCATTGGTACCTTGATTAAACATCAGTTTACTAAATGAATGTGGATCTAATTCTATATTCTATTCCACTGATTTATTTTTCTATCTTTACCATAAACCATAGTACACTGATTGTATTAGCACTGTAGTAAGTCAGGATTCAGTTTAGTCTGCATACTCTCTTTTTGTTCTTCTTTTTAAAGATCATTTTAGGTCTTCTAGATTTTCATGTAAATTTTAGAATCTCCTAACTAAATTCCCAGCATTCAAAACTATGAGAAATAAAATTCTGTTCTTTCTAATCTGCTTGGTTCATGGTATATTTTTAGAGCAAAGTAATCCTATATGGAGAAAGAGAAAATGATGTACTGGGGGGTGGGTACAGGTCAGTATGGGGCTCCAGAGGAGGGCAAGGCCCACTCCCACTCCCATGAGTTGTCTCTCCTTTGTCCCCTTGCACACCCCCTAGACAGTGAATTCCATTTGTTTCATGCATATGCAAAGTGATATTTCACTGAGTTTGTAGATGCACTGCCCAGAATTGTGTGCTGGGTTTCCTAAGCATGCACCATCCTGGGGTTGTGGTGCAGAGGCTGCTTCTGCCCTTTGCACATGGAGAAATGGGACTCAGAGAATGGGATGCACAGTTCATGCACTGCCTTTGAACTGAGAACACTTGGGATCTTAGACAAGTAATTCTTTAATTTTAGATTCCTCATTCAAAAACATGATTAGGGAGAAGAAAAAACCACCATACTGGAGATTTTTATTCTATAGGAATGGGTTCCCAGAAAGCTTTCAATTCCTCTCTACGAATTTCTTTCTTCCTTCCATTATCTCCCTTTTCCAAAGGTTTTAGGATGGAGACAGAAGTTGTGCATTAATGTTGCATGGAAGGAGATGGGAGGGAAGTAATGGTAGAGAAAAGCTGCCACTAATCTGCTTTAGATTACAGTAGAGAAATCACTGGCTTTAAGAGAAAGCATAGGCTGGTGGTGGAAGGGGAGGGGTGACAATAAGCTCACCTGAAGTCACTCAGGGCTCTGCTGCAAGAAACTGAGAAGATCACATTACAAGCTAGGGAGGAGCTGTTGAATGCTGCTATGGCCTCAAAGAGCAGGAATTGCTGGCCTGGTCCCCAGTGCACCTGAGCTAGGAAGTGTGGCTGGAGTGGAGGGAGAGGGGTCTCCAGGGCTCCTCCCTTGTATCAATGCTGATACAAAAAGGATACAGGACTCAAAGAAGAGCTCTTGCTCTTAATTGTGTCCTCATTTGTCTTCCCACCTTGCTCCTTCCTCCATGGCTGATGCAGCAGGAAGGCCCTGGACAAGGACCAGTGCCTTCATATTGGACTTCTAGGCATCCAGAACAGCTAGAAGTCAACTCCCTCATCTAGTCTGTGGTATTCTGTGATAGTGCCACAAAATGTATCAAAGCAAGAATCTTCTAGGCAAGAGAAGAACAAGGTGTCCTGGGCCATACACATCTCTTTACGTCACTTTCTTCTTGTGCTCTACATAGAGGCACTAGAATTTGCAAAGAGCAACTTCTTGCACATTCTCCCAAGTTAGAGGTCATGTGACCCCTCTGCACCCTCCATGCTCATTATCTTCCTGGTTTAACCAGAGTTTGATTGGTTTTAAGGAGGAGAGAACTCAGTTGGAGCAGAAAAGAGGAAAGGAAAGGAAACACCTCCTAATACTCTGTAACATGATTGGTTTGGAGGATAATATGTCATTTGCATGCAATTGCCAATTGTTTGGAATCTAGAACAAATAGAACACACATCAATTGAGGGTAGAATGCACAGTAACAAATCTCAGAATCAGGGGTGGTGGTGCATGTCTGCAGTCCCACAACTACAGAGACTGAGGCAGAAGACTTATATAAACTCAAGAGTTTCACACCTGCCTGAGCAGCATGAAGAGACCCTGTTTGTTGAAAACAAAGACAAAAAATGCAAAATGGTAAACAAAAGGAAAACAAGATATAGTTTAGAACTGCTTAGAAGGTACAGTGCAATATCTTCTCCTCTCTCCCATCTATTCGTCTCCTAACTATGAGCCCAGAGACAGTGAAACACATTGCTATTAAGAACAGCTGTAGCATCACAGCACCAACCTGGAAACAACTGTCGGGAGAGAAGCCAGCCATAAGCAAGTATATGCTGTGAAAACTACATCCTCATCGAGGGCACGCTTGGGTTTGCTCTCTGGTTACCCCTGGGTCACTGCATAGGAAGAGCACAAAGGAGTCTTGTGAACCTTGCAAAAGTTCTGATCCTGGTGGGAATGGTGTCCCATTGGCTCTTACACGTGTAAAGCTCACACAGGAAGTAGGGCCTGTACATTTTATGCTGGGTAAACAATATCTCAATAAAATTTTGTTAGAGAAAGAAATCTCCCATATTCCAAGGAGTCACAGGTCTGGTTGAGTTCCAGAAAACCAGCAGCTCAGCGTGGTCCTTTGGCTTGGCAGAGGGTCACCGCATGGTGTCTACTTGTCAAGTGCAGCCCCAGCAAGGGCCCCAGGCTTCTGCTTGACACCCTGTGTGGGTTCAACATGGAATGCAGGAGGCCAATGTGGTGACACTCAGCAAGGCAGTGAGATATTTTGGAGGTAGAGGGCCAGGCTGCAAGGAACTCAGATCCTCAAAGCTGTTATCAAAATCCCAGACTCTTCCTGCTGCTATCTGTTCTCTGCACTCCAGACTGAGAGTCTTTTCAAAATGTGATCGGTCACCTCACCATTAGGAGAAACACGGCTATAAAAAACAATCTGAAACATTTTCTTTTTTTAAAAATTTTATTTAAGGAGAAAAAAGAAACAAAAAACAGAAAAAGGGTCCAAGTTATATAGAATTTCAGAAAAAATAAACAGTAGGAAACCACTAATTAATAGATTACATATTGTCATCTTAGAAATAGTTGTTCAAGTTACAAAATTAAAACATATAGAGGGGACTTTCAAACAGTGAGAATGCAAACAGTTTTGTTCAATGATCCAACAAAACTCAATAATATGGTTATCTATCTTATACACTTAAATATATATGCAGTTATATCTTTTAGAGAACTTTCTTTTCTTTCTTTTGTACAATGACAATTACACGTTTTGGGTTTTATTACTCCTATAGTTCTTATTACTTTTTTTTTTTGAAGGAAGTAAAACCAAATGTGACATACCAGGACAGAGTCAGACAAATCAAAAGGATGAACATAATACATAATGTAAAAACAAAATACAAGGTGATCAACAATGGTTACCATAATGCCTCTTGTTATCTTAAAAAGATTTGCCTATATCATCAGTTATAATAAAATTGAACAAAACAGTAAAGAATAAGACCAATAAAACCAAAACATTGGAGACATTAGAGGATTTCAAAAGAAAATAATAGTCAGCCAGAATGGGCGTCACAATGAATCTTACTGTCTTCATCGTTGTTGCCTATACTTTCAAACTTGGTACTATCAAGCATAACAGAATAGAGGAAAATCAGTCAAAACAAGATGGTGAGAGCAATACAGAGTTTCAAATCAAGTTAATAGGAAATCAAAGTGGGTTACTATAATATATCCTGCTATTTTTATTTATTTTTCCCTTAATTAAAAGGATAAAAATGAAAAAGTAGATAATAAAAAGGAGATTGAGATAAAAAAGATGGCATAACAACAAAACAGCGCAGGTCAAAACATAGCCATTTAAGCAAAATAGTGTTTCACCACAAGATAATTTTGACATAATAGTAGTTACCATAGTGTCTCTTCCCTTAAAATCTTTGGGTGTAACTTCGTATACTGTAGCATCAAACATATCAAGACAATGTAAAACCATTCAAGAGAATGACAGTACTACAGGGTATACAGAAAATGAACAATGGTTTCTGTATAATCTCCTTGTCTATAAAAGTTTTTGTTTATATTATCACATATAATAATCTGATGCATTTTCACAAGCTTGTGATGCCAGCTACTCAAGAGGCTGAGGAAGCAGGTTTCCAAATTCAAGAGCAGTGTGGGCAATTTACAGACCCTGTCTTAAAACCAACAAAATTAAAAGGACTGAAGATGTTGCTCAATGGTAGAGAGCCCCTAATTCAGATCAACAATACGCCCTCCCAAACATACAAAAGCATACTAGCCAGTGATAAGATTTCTCTATAGGTCAAATGGAGCAGAGATTCCAGTACTGACATTTGAAAAAGTAAATAATGAAATAGCTAGAAGAAAATACATTATATCTAAAAATAAATTTGGAAGATAAATGGCCATTCTAAGTGGAGCACACCACAGAAAAGATAAAAAAGAAAAGCTACCAAATTTTATAACATAAAAATGATACACCATCTGTTGTAAAAAACAGGATATGCACATGTATGTGTGCACATGCATACATAGCTAAAAAGCATGAAAATCAAAATGCATATTGCCAATGGCCAATTAAATTGTTTACAAAAGGTTCTTACAAATTAACAGAAAACAACTATCAAACATGATGCAAGTACAAATAAAGGCAGTTTCTAGCAAAATAAATACAAAGAAAAAGCAAACAGCAAAAAAATATATTTAGACTCATTTATGATCATGGTAAAGCAGATTTGAAAGCCATGTATGACAAACAAATGGTCAGTGTCATACTAAATGGAGAGAAGCTGAAAGATTTCCCTCTAAATTCAAGAATAAAATAAGGATGCCTATTATCACCAGTTCTGTTCAGTATAATTGTCAAAGAAGTAGCAGATTCATTAGACAGAAAGAGAAATAAAAATGATATGGACAGGAAAGGAAGAAATTGAATAATTACAATTATTATCAGATGATATGATCCTCTATATACAAGTTCCAGAAAACTCCACCAAAAGTCTGCTAGAATTGATAACCAAATCTAGTCCCACAGCAGGACACAAAGTCAACACTCAAAACTCAAGTGTTCTGGTACCCCAATAATAAATGCATTGATAGAGAAATGAGGGAAACAATACCTTTCATAAAATCATCAAGAACAATGAAATACTTAGGAATTAATATAAGCAAGGAATAAAAGACCTTTACTCTAAAAGCTGCGGAACTCTACAAAAGGAACTCCAAGAGGATATCAGAAGCATCTCCTGATCCTAGATAGACAGAACCAATGTAGTCAATATGATCGTACTTCTAAACCTGTTATACAAGTTATTGAAATCCCAATCAAAATTCCAATGGTAATCCTCACAGAACTAGAGAAAGCATTCCTAAAATTCATATGGAATAAGAAGACATCTATAATTACAAAAGCAATTCTGAACAAGGGAAAGACAAGGGGCATGATGATCCCAAACTTCAAGTTACATTCCAAAGTTCAGTGATAAATACAGCATGGTACTGGAAAAAGGAAAAAAGTCTTGTAAACCAATAGAACACAATAGAGAATTCAGAAAACAAATCCAAGCTCCTGTGAGCCAGGAGCAGCCATGTGGGTCCAGAAGAGTCAAGAAACCAACCAATGCCTTCCCATAAGCCAGTAGTAGCCATGTAGGCCAGGAGGAGAGTCAAGAAGCAACCCATGCTTTTCTGTGAGTCAGTGGCAGCTGTGCAGGGTGGAAAGGAAGCCACAAAGCCAGTACATGCCTTTCCAGGAGCCAATGGCAGCCATGCAGGCCAGGAGGACAATCAAGAAACAACCAACACCTTCCTGTGAGCCTGCAGCAGCCATGCTGATAGGAAGGTAAGCCGAAGTCAACCCACACTTGCATGAGCCAGAAGCAACCATGCAGGCTGGTAGGGGAATCAAGAAGCCAACCCATGCCTTCCTGAGAGCCAGAATAAGCTATATGAGCCAGGAAGAGAATCAAGAAGCCAACTCACAGTTTCCTGTGAGCCAGTGGCAGCCATTTGGGCTGAGAGGAGAATCAAGAAGCAACCCACAGCCTCCTGTGAGCCAGCAGCTAACATGCAGGTCCAGCGGGAAAGCAAGGATCCAACTCATGCTTTTCTGTGCCAGTGGCAGCCATGTGGTCTGAGAGGAGAATCGAGAAGCAATCCACACCTTCCTGTGAGCCAGCAGCGAACGTGCAGGCCAGAAGAGGAGCTAGGAACCACCCATACCTTCCTGTGTGCCAGCTGGCATGTGGCCTGAGAGACAAGAGGAGTAACACCTTCTCAACCCCCAGTAAGCACCCGGCTCATTTGGGAGGAACTCAGGCTGAGATGATAGCAACTAAAGTAAAAAATACAACTTAAAGCTTGAATTGTTTGATTGACTTTGTAAGCCTAATGCTGGCAGTCTGAGCATCTATTTGGAAGATAACAATATGCATCATAGCAACTGTGGTGGATTTCCTTCTGTCTTGTTTTGAAATCCAATGTTTTGATATAGAAGTGGGGTCATAAACAATATAGGAATCCAAGCAACCAAATTGATAAGTTTGGAATTTTGTTAGCTGAGCTCAGGAAACACCCATAGACCCTTGTTTCAGAGTCCAAATGAGTGGTCCTGAACTAGAAAGTTACAGAGTTTTTGAAACAGAAACCCTTAAATAATACATCCTGTTGGAAAGAATTTAGCTAGAATCTTACATTAATTTGGCTGACACCTGTATCCTGCTTCTTTGTGGAGCAGGTTAATTTCTCTCTTGTGGGTGCAGCTCATTCTGCTTTTCTCATGGGATTTATAGCCTGAGTAATTTTTCACTCTTCTGGATCAAATTCAGGGCACAAAATGGCATCATTTATGTCAAGCTACAACAGATACATTTTATTGTTTTATTTTATACCTGTGTCTGGTAAACTGAGCAACTATTTTGAAAATAACAATATGCAACGTAACAACCATTTGTAAATTCCTATCAACTTACTTTGAAATCTTATATCACTATCGTTGTTGTTGCTGTTGTTGTTTTGCTTTTGTTCTTTTGTTTGTTTGTTGCTTTGGTCTGTTGGCTTCTTGTTTTTTCTGGTTTTTTCTCTTTAAAATAAAAAAAATTAAAAAGATAAAATAAAATAAAATAACATCAGTTTCACCAAAATGGCTGGAATTCTAAGTATAAGTCAATGTTTAGAACATTTCAAACATTTTAAAGGTCAAAGGCAAAAAACAAAACCCATTTGGAAGAAAGACAGTAAAAAGAGGGTGTCATTTTCTGAGCAGAATTTGTTCAGTGAAGTCCTGGAAGAACAGTTAAACTGGTCTGGCCCCTGCAATGTCAGCTGTCTCTCACTGCTTAGCCATGCTCCAAACAGACCATCCTCTGACAGTAAGAAAGCCTTGGAACTCATCCACATCCTCAGCCCATTTTGGTTCTCATTTTTAAACAAAGTTTTGCTAAGAAGCCACATTACCCACGCTGGACTTGAACTATGGATCCTCCGGCTTCAGCCTCCCAAGAAGGCAAATTACCAGCATGTGCCACTGTGAACAGTGAGCAGTGTCGCTTTGACTGTCCCTATTCTAGCTTCTGCACTGACTTCTTGCCATCTTCCCTAGGCTAAGCCTCACATGGGCGGTCTCACAGTGACCAGGAATGGGGAAAAGAAGAGGTGATCAGGCTTTTGGGGGCCAATGCCAAGACCCTCTGAGGCTTTGCTACCTGTACCCCAGGTCTGTCCTTCAGCACAGGGCAGGATCTGGGTCATTTCCTCCCAGCTGCAGAACTTCTACCTGACCAGAATGGGGACACTGATGTGGAGGGATGCAAAGCAGGAAGGACACTTGGCATGGAAGAGAAGCAGACAGGACCTCAGTTAGAAGGCCAAGTAGGGCCAGTGGTAGGAGCAGGGCTCAGGGTCACAGAGCTGTCCCCAGCTTGCTGCAGGTACCTTGCCCCTACCAAACTCCCATCAGCACATCCTGGTGAGAGAGAGGAGCTGATGTGATGCCAATCACTCAGGGATCCTCCCACAGGCATGGACTGGTTTACTGGAACAGGGAGAGGCAGCTATCAGCAGGTGCCAGCACCAGAGGACCTCTTGGAATCCTAAAAATTAGCAAAGATGCCCACTAAGGATAAGGCAGGATGTTCATGCAGAGCAGGGTCCAAAAGACAGTGAGGCAAGAATCTTGCATGATTTTGAGTTCTGGGGTAGAAGTGGACACCCTTGGAAGGCTCCTTGATAATTTTCCCACCTATGGGTGCTGGCATCATTTGAGAACCCACCTGGAAAATGATCTGGAACACAAACATCACAAGTGGCCTTCTTTCCTAGTGCAGTGTCTGGGTTCCAGTAGCGTTGTGTGTGGAGGGCAGTGGACTTTATAACTTGCTTTTCCAAGCCTCCTCTGGGAGTGTGCAGGGCCACTTCTACCACATGTAATCATACAAGAGCCACTGATGTTCACACCCTGATTGGGGACAGCAGGCATTGAGAAGGGGCAAGAGACCAGAAGTGTTTGAGAAATACAGTGACAGAAAGAGTCACTCATTGTGTGCTGGGCCCCTTCCAGGCTCTGGAGCACAGGGAGGACCTGGCATTAAGCAGCTCATATCACTCGGGGAAAGCTGGGACTGTGAGTGTACGGGGAGAGAAAGTGCACAGCAAATTTTTGTTATTGTTAAGGAAAGCCCTAGGGAGTGTACCATGTTGATTTTTTACCTTTCTGGTTGCCTTACATTTAATTCTGTTTCCTTTATGAATGAGGCACCATTAATTATGCTCATTCTACATGGGAAGAAATGAAGACACAGTGAGGTGAAGCACCTTACTCAAGGCCACACAGCAGTAACACAGGAACGCTGGGAGTTGGCTCCCACAATCCAGCTGGGGAGGTGGCCGAGTAGGAGATCGGCCACACTTCTGGGGCTAGAACAAGGCCAAGCCCCAAAACACAGAGCTCCAAACGCCAGCCATGTGAACAAGCTGTTGGGCCTAGAGCAAGGCCAGCCCAGCAGGTGTCCAGCCCTGGTGCTCCTTCCTGTTAGCTACAGCATGCGTAGCTCTGAGGATGCTTCACTGTCAGTGTTCTCAGCAAAACACTGAGATCTTGCAGTTTCAGTCCTGTGGTGAACTCCCCACCCCACTGCACCCCCGCTGCCTTTTACTTTATATAAATAAAGATGTAGACTGTGCTGGGTTGTTGCTGTCTCTGTATCAGGAAGGGTTCATCCCACCTGGTCCTAACTCTTTTCTGTGTATCCTATTTTTTGTTTTAGGGGGTTGTTTCTTTGTTTTGCTTTAGTTTTAATCTTCTGTCATCCCCTTTCATGCCCCCCCCCGGTTGTGTGGTCATGGCATCCAGCAAGGGTATCTGAGCTGCTAACCCCTGCACTCAAGTGAGCAGATTCCTGCCCTACAAACCAGCACCACCTGTCACAGAGAAGAGGCACCAGTGTGACTGTGCTGTGTGCCCCGGATTCAGAAGGGCACTGCTAGAGTCTTTTGGGCTCCTGTATGAGCCCTGTTTTCTGTTCCTGCAGACAGGGATGCTCTGAGTGGCACAGCTCGGCTCAGGGTCCTGGTCTCATGCTTTCATCCTGGGCTGATTCCAGAGGGTGGCAGCGTGTGAGTGGGAGCTCCTCTAGGTGGAGTCTGCTCCGTGGAAGTGGAAGGGACACTTCTCTTCAGTGTGCAGAGCCCGCTGAGGGTGGAGTGAGGTGGAGGGAATGGTATTTTCCTATGTGGGGCTGAGCTGGGCCCTCTGTGATGAATATATGGTGAAAACTTAGATAAGAGACAAGAGATATGGTTTGGGTTCCAGGAAGGTCAGAACTCTTGCAGCATGACAAAGAGTTCTTTGGGCTATCCATATTTATTGACCATTAACAATTCAAGGATGTACAGGAAGTTGAGGGCACATCTGAAGCAAAAACCTGTGAAAATGAGCCCATCTTGATGATAGAACAACTACACTCTAGGCAATGTTTTGTTAATTAAGAGGACAATCATCACTAATGCTGGCAGTTTATTTCTCTTGAATTGCAGTGAGAATCAAACTTCCTGGGCAGAGCCTTATCTTACCCTTAGAGGCTGTGAATATGAGCTTCCCCAACAAGGCCAGAGAGCTCTGGGCTTAGCAAACTAACCTTTACCCAACCCAGTCCCCACAATTCCCAGGGAGCAGAGCATGATCTAGGAGGGAGGGCAGGTGTCCGTGTGAGAGCCAGGCTCCAAAGCCAAGCTCCCTCCCCTCCTGCCAGATGATACAGAGCAGCTTCTGCTACCTCATTTGCCCTCCCCCACCCCTTCTGTGAGCAGGTGATAAGTTTCTCTCATCCTTTCTTTACTGAATCCAGAGAACCTGTGGAAAGCACCTCGCACTGCTCTGCTGCTTGGGTATCACTTGGGCACACTCTCTGCCTTCTTTTGGCTCCTGGTTGGTGCCCCAAAGTAGACCTTATATCCCAAGGAATCTGGTGGACAACACATAGAAGGAGGAGATTGTCACCTCCCTGTTTCTAGATGTTTCAGCTTCACTAATGCAGCCCACAGGAGCTGATCCTGTTGAGTAACCTTAGTGCCCAATAGGTTTCATCAATTAAATCCAGTGTGGCAGCTGCCCTCCAGCCTCCTCCTGGCAGTTGTCATCATGATCAGCCCTAACTATGATCAGCCATAGAGTTGTGGTTAAAGATAGGACAAATGCTAGTCCCCTCCCTCTGTGACTTGAGATCTGTCTCCCTTAATATCCACAGAAGGCCCAAGCCTCCCTAAACAGGAGGAACAGGGATAAGATGCACAAACCAGGCTGTGGTACCTCCTCCCTGTCGGCCTCTGCTCCCTGAGCTGTCACCCACTGAGTGTGGAGTGGGAGGAGCAGACACTCAGTGGTCCTTAACGATGAGCGATGAGCTGTGAGCTGTGAGCAGTCTACAGTTGCAAGAGAAGCAGCTCCACCTCCCAGCCCAAAAATTTCAGACGCAAGTACACACATCAAATCTATGCAACTCTTGCTTGTCACACAGTGAGCAGGTGAGGTTTGGATTCTGTCTTCCCCTTGGTGCCATTCCTCCTGCTAAAAGCCCTGGAATTTTTAGTTCTGCTTTGTTTGCAGTGATGCAATTGAACACAAGGCCTTGTGCACACTATGCAAGCCCTGTGCCATGGAGGCCCAAGTCCAGTCTGAGGTCCTGAGCTTTCACTGGCACATGGCCATATGTATTACAGACAGTGCTCCTCACTGTGGGGTCTTGCAAAGGACTTCATTTTTAGTGCCTCAGTTTCTCTGCTTGTGTCTAAAGCTGTAATAACTATACCCTAGCAGAGCAATAACAGGATTAATAGCACTTACAACAGGCCTGGTACAGAGTGTGTGACCTACGATACTCACTTTGAACTACTGGTGTACAGAGAAAATAGGAGCAGCTGCTTGCTGGTGCCATGGACTTCCTGTTTAGAGGAGAAGAGAAACCTGAGGGTCTGCGCTGTCACTGAGGCATTCTAGCCAGTCTGCTCCTGTTCCAGCAGCCTCAGGGAACAGCACGTGGGACCTGGATTCCCCTTTCCAGAATCAACCTACGATGGGAGACCTGGAAACCACTAAGGGTTACTTCCTGAGAAACCCACTGTAAGCCGTGAATATTATAAAATTTAAAATGCAATTGATACACCTGGCCTGGGAAACATGAAGTTTACCAACACAGCAGGACTCTGTCATTTCCTGTGATTACAGGTGGGCCAGAAGCTTTGGCTGCCTGCAGTGACCAGCTCCATAGGAGGATCACACGAGGTGTCAGAGTGAGACCCTGGGTTATAAAACAAACAACACTTGACTTACTACTATTAGGTGAAAATCAATGTCATTTCTTTTCCTTAGAAAATAATTATCAAAATAAATAGAATTACAGTGTAAAATGCTATTAGTTCATAAAGTTAAGATGGGTAGTTGCCAGCACAGAGAGAAAAGAGGATGTGTTGGATGGATGCTGAAACTCATCTGGAGATAATGAAAAACTTCGGGAGCTGGATGCAGTGGTATTTGGACAACAATGCAAATATACTGAATGCCACCCGAGTTGTACTGAAAATGGTCAAAATGATACATTTTGTCAAGTGTATTTTGTGTGAGCTAATGCCACTGAGTATCCTGGGCTGGTTGGAGCCATCTCTGTCCCTGAAGCCCATCCTCTTTGGCCTGCCATGCTAGGCCTGAGAGGAACAAGCAAATTTCCTCTGCTTGCAGCAGTTTGAGTGGCCACCAAGAGATGATGTTTTTCCACTGTGTATGTGCCCTGTGTACAGTATTTATGCTTCTGTATTAAAACAGCACCGTCTGCTGCCAAGGGCCACTTGAGCCTTCCCTGTATGCTTCCTTCATGAAGCAGTTCATATGAAATACATTTCATTTTAACTATATTGTGTGTGCGTGCGTGTGCACATGAGTGTGTAGTGAGTGTGGCTCCGTTGCTGAGATATTGCAGCCACAAGTCATAGAGCAAGCGGTCAGAGTTGTGCCACCACCTGGAAGTACCCCACAATGGAACTTACCAGGAAGACCATGAGTTCCTCTTTGAAATGGCAGTGGGTGGAGTTTTGGGCTCATCCAAAGGTGGGGGGCAGTTCAGACAAGGAGCTGTGCCTCCCATAGGAAGCAAATTACATTGAACAAGGTGAAGGGGTCCTGCCCCCAGGGCCAGCTCCTTAGTCAAAGCCTTGTCTTCCAGGCCCCATTATGCAAGTTTTTGCCTTGCTGCCATCTGTTTGGTTAATTCTGACCACTGGTGATTTTGGCACCTGGGCAAACCAGGCATGGCCTCCTGTAGGAGGAGGATGGGGGGTGCTGGTTAAGGCTACCCTCATCCTCCCCAGCCTAAGAGATCAAGGTCCTTCTTGGGGTGTAGTGAACCAGGAGGGTTTGGAGGAGACACAGCCCCGTCTCCTGCTCAGAACCAGGGAAGGGACTCGGTTGGAGGCAAGGGTGCTGCTGGTGAAGCCTCAGGGGCTCCCTCCCTGCTGCCTCTCCTTCTACTTGTAGCAGTGGTGACCCAGATATTGGGGCAGAAAAAGGGGCTTGACAACCTCTGCTCACCCAGAAAAAGTCTGTGCTTTGACCAAGAGCCAGGAGTCTTAACAGCATGGCCCAGAATCCAGCCACCTGGCCCAGGGCTGCCCACATGCTCCTGGAAAACTTGAGTCCCAGTAGATCTAGATAAAATACATCTTTGCATTTAGTAGATCTGCAGCAGCACCTGAGATTCTGTACTCCTCACCAGCTGGCTGGTGATGCTGCCCCCTCAGCACCACAGCCTGAGGGAGCAAGTTCTTGATGGAATCACATGGGTACACAGCTGGGCTCCCTTAAGCTGCTGGTGGTCATCAGATCTCTGAGAGACCTAGTCCCTACACACATTCCTCATGCCAGGTACTCCATCTGCACCCCTCCTACTTGGCACAAGTTCATCCTGACATTGCCATGACCACCTCCTCTCTCAGAAGCATGGGGTTACTTCCTGGGTTCACCAGGATATCAACATGCTTAAGTCAGAGAAGCTTTCTCCCAAGGCCCCAGCTCCAGCTGCCTTCTTTAGCAGCCCCATTGGGTTTGTAAACGTCCCTCTGGGGGTGGGTGTGGATGTCAGGACCTCCTTTCCCAAAGAAACGAGTGTTGTATTTTTCCACTCTACTGGCCACGGACCATCAATTCCAGAAAATTCAAAATGTCTCCAGACACACTAACAAAGCACTTACCCCTGTGTGCCAACAGTAGAGTGTTATCTCCATTTAGGGAGGCCAGAAAAGGGAAGAGCCCTGGCTGAGAAGGTACTAGTAAGTGGGTGGAATCTAGCAGGAGATCACCAGAGCTTCCAGAGAGGGTTACTTCCCAGAGAGGTTGGGTTGCAGCAGGGTGCAAAGCCAAGGAGAAAAGTTAAGGTCACTGAAATGGGAGGGCTGTGGAGGTCACCTCGTAACTACCATGCATAGCTACATCTTGGTGTACAAGTGGGCCCATGCTCATGGAATTCACTGGTCTTATCATGCTCCTCACCATCCAGAAGTGGCTGGATTGATAGAAAGGTGAAATGGTCTTTTAAAGACTCAGTTAAGGTGCCAGCTTGGCGCCAATTGCATATGATACCATGGTTCCCGTAGTCAGGATTCATGGGTCCAGGAGTCAAGAGATGGAAGTAGAAATAGTACCACTCACCTACTGACCCACTAACAAAACTTTTGCTTCCTGTCCCCATGAATTTATGTTCTGCTGCCTTAGAAGTCTTAGTTCCAGAGTGAGGAAGGCTTATATCAATAAGCACAACAAAGATACCATTGAACTGGAAGCTACAACTTCCCCCTGGTCATTTTGGTGTCATTATGCCCCTGAAGAAACAAGCTAAAAATGAAGTCACGGTGTTGTCAGGAGTGATTGATCCAGACTGTCCAGGGGAAATTGGATGACTATTCCACAATGGAAGACAGGAAGAATATACTTGCAGTTCTGGAGACCCCTCAGGGTACCTCCTAGTATTACCATGCCCTGTTATTAAAGTCAATGGGAAATTACAATGACCTAATATAGATCGAATAACAAACGGCCCGTCTGGGAGAACATGGCGGACACATAACAGCAACTACCGGAGGCTCTCTGAAAGACTCGGCTCAGAAGCCAGGAATGGTGCAGACTAAGGAGACATAAGCAGGTGGAGAGATGCTCTGCTGACTCAGGAACGAACTGGGCTGAGAGAAACCAACTTGGAATGCAGTCCTGGCGCTAAAACATGAACAGAAAAGCCTCGGTGTGGAGGCTGGACCCCGCGCCATTGGAAACCGCAATTTGGGTTTCCCGCTGCGTGGCGGCTGGCTGCCTCTACAGCGGCTCAGCAAGGAGAGAGACGCGCGGAAGCTCTGAGAACGGCAATCTGCGAACGGCAGGGAGGCATGCACTGACTTGTGGAGAGGTGAGTGAGAGAAACTGACACTCCAGCACAGTTTGACTCCAGCGGAGGACTTTCTGGGCCCGAGCAGTCCTGCGGGAGCAGGGCGCGGTGGCGACTCCAGCCACATATCCCCCTCTTGGGCAGGATTGGTGAAAAGTGCCTGGCCTGTGTGACGCTGCCGGCGGACCCGGTAGGCTGTTCCAACCCAGATCCCAGAGCCTGACGGTGGCCGGGAGGGGAGACGTGTAGGCTGCCTGGTCCGTAACTTCCTGGTGCACAGCGGTGAGCGGGAACACCTAACCGGTGCAATTCGATCAGGCTGTGGCTGACTGGGAGAGAAGCTGGGCCTCTTATATAAGCTTGCATATATAAGGAACAGAGAATATGGGAAGAGGCAGCAACAAGAAAGGCTCCTCGGCCCCCAATTCTGAGAAACAGGCAATAGCAGACACCACACCAATAGACATAAAGCGCCATATAGAGAGCCTCATAGACCAATTCAGGAATGAAGTTATCAACGACCTGAAGCTAGAAGTATGCAGAATAGTTAGAGAAATGCTAAGCACCACCCAGGAAAAAACAGATGGTGGAGTGGAAGAACAGAAAAAGAGGGGAGAATTGTTTGATGAAGAAAACAGAGAAAGCATAGAATGCGTGAAGCAGGTTCAAAGGGACTACCAAGAAACTAAGAAGTCTATCCAAGACTGGCATAACAGCTTGAAAGAACTAAGGACAGACTATCTGAACTGGAGGGCAGACTTGTAATATGGGAGAAAGAAATAAAAAACTTCTTAAAAATAACAAAGAAACAAACAGCAATAATACAAAGACAAGAAGATGACAAGAGGATCCATAACTTAAGGATTAAGAACATAAAAGAAGAAGTAGGGACACAAACAAGTGAACTACAAAAGCTACTCACAAAAATAATCCAGGAGAATTTTCCTAATTTAGCAAAAGGTAAAGATACTCAGATGTATGAGGCATACAGGACCCCAGCTACCTACAACCCAAACAGAGCAACACCCAGGCATATAATAATAAAAATTCCAGAAATTCAATACAAGAACAGAATATTAAAAGCTGTCAGAGACAAGAAACAGACCACTTACAAGGGAACACCCATCAGAATTACAGCAGATTTCTCTGCACAAACCATCAAATCACGAAGAGCGTGGGGGGAAATAATTCAAGCTTTGAAAGATAATAACCTCCAGCCAATATTGAGATATCCTGCACAACTGTCCCTGGAAATTGATGGAAAAACGAGGTGCTTCCAGGATAAAGAGGAACTGGGGGAATTTGCAAACAACAATTCAACTCTACAGAGAGTATTGCAGGATATTCTAAAAAAAAGAAAAATACAAAGAATCCAGAAATAGTGGCGGAGAGGTCACAACGAATGGAGCAGAGAACAAAATGAAGAAGACAAACTGACAGCTACTGACAGAAAAAGAGCTCAACAGAAATGAGGCAGAGAAGATTGGATGATAGGAACAGCTATTTTGGAGAAAATGACATCTTAATAGGTAATACTGATTTAGTATCATCTTGCTTTGAAGTCTCATCTAGCTTTTGTCCTTCTGTCTCCAATGGTCTAAATAGGTTGTATCGTATTGGATTTTATTATGTATGATAGTATAAGCAAAAACCTTTTAAAGACAAGGAGATTATACAGAAACCATTGTTTATTTTCTGTTAGTCGATTCTAAATACTCTGTAATACTGTCATTCTCTTAAATGGTTTTACATTGTTTTGATATACTTAATGCTACAGTATACGAAGTTGTACTCAAGGATTTCAAAGAAAGAAACAATATGGTAACTACTTTTAGGTTAGGATTATCTGGTGGTGAAACACTATTCTGCTTAAATGGTTATGTTTTGATCTGCACTGTTTCGTTGTTATGCCCTCTTTTATCTCAATCTCCACTCCATTATTTACTTTTTTATCTTTATCCTTTTAATTAAAGGAAAAAAATAGCAGGATATATTATAGTAACCCACTTTGACTTTCCATTACCTTGATTTAAAGCCCTGTATTACTCTCACCATCTGGTTTTTAACTGATGTTCCCCTATTCTGTTTTGCTGGATAGTATCAGGTTTGAAAGTTTAGGCATCAGCTGTGAAGATAATGAGATTCATTATAACGCCCATTCTCGTTGACTTTTATCTATTTTTGAAGACCTACAATGTCTCCAATGTTTTGGTTTTGTCGGTTTTATTCTTTACTGTTTTGTTCAATTGTATTATAACTAACGATATAGACAATTCTATTAGAGATAGCGGGAGGCATTATGGTAACCATTGTTGATCACCTTGTATTATGTTTTTACATTATCTATTATGTCCACCCTTTTGACTTGACCGATTCTGTTCTGTTATGTCACATTTGGTTTTACTCTCTTCCAAAAAAGTAATAAGAACCGTGGGAGCAATGAAACCCAAAATGTGTAATAGTCATGGTACAAAAGAGAGGAAAAGAAAGTGCTCCAAACTATATAACTGCATGTATAATTAAGTGTATAAAATAGAAAATGATATCACAGAGTTTTATTGGATCAATGAACAGAACTGTTTGCAGTATCATTGATGGAATGTCCACTTAACAAGCTTTAATTTTGTGACTTGAACAATTATTTCTAAGATGACAATATGTAATCCATTAACTAGTGATTTCCTACTGTTCATTTTTTTTCTGTAAATCTGTATAACTTGTACCCTTTCCCTGCTTTTTTTTTGTCTTTTCTCCTTAAATAAAATTAAAAAAAAAAATAACAAACGGCCCAGAGCCTTCAGGGATGAAGGTTTGGGTCACTCCACCAGGGAAAGAACCAAGACCTGCTGTGGTCCTTGCTAAAGGCTAAGGGAATGCAGAATGGGTGGTGGAAGGCAATAGTTCTAAATACCAGCTATGTTCCCTTGAGCAGCTACAGAAAAGAGGATTGTAATTGTACTGTTTTTCCCTTAATTTGGTTCTAATGTAATATACTGCTGATAGACTGAGTACTGGTTCTTAAGTATTTTTATGCTGTTATAATGTTCAAGTTGTGAAAAGAATAACCATTAGCTTCTATTCTGGTGAGGGAAGTAGTTTATTTCCGTTTGCACACAGGATCGTTTATAACGTTAGGCTTAATTATGAGCATGGCTTTGTATCTGGAGTCTGATTTAAAGAAATGTGTCTGGTTGCCAAATTGATAAGAAGTGGATTGTAATGTCTGATACATTGTGTCAACTTGAAAAGTCTAGAAGTTTAACTAAATAAGTCAGCAGCTGCACATCCTGGGGTATGGAGAACCTGTCCTTACCTCTAGTATTGCTCATTGTATCAACCTAAGAAGTTCACAGGTTTAACTAAGTGATTCAGCAGGGGTTCAGAGTCCTTACTTTGTAAGCATTCTCAGCCTGTGCATTGAGAAGGGAACAGAGATGGGCATTGGTGTAACAATACACATACACATACACACTCGCACACGCACACACACACACACACACACACACACACACACACACCCCTCTTCCACAGCAGCATCCTATACACAATTAAAGGGGAATAAGGAAGGACTGATTGCTGGTTATTTAGAGGGGCTTCAAGCTTCACCTTCGGCTTGGAGGTTGTCTCTGGGCTCTGATGCAGACTGTTCCTTTCCACCTGGGACTCTTCAGTCTTCCTCATAGACTCGACCCTTCATCATAGATTCTTCAGCATTCTGTCACAGACTCATCAGCCATCTGATGTGGTCTTGCATGGAACTTGGTAGTGAATTCCAGAATTTGACCTGGTCCCTTCAGCTTAAAGCCATGCAGATGCCCTCTACTTGCTTCCTCATCCAACTCTGGCTGACCGTGGTACGCCTATCTTATAATTTCTTATATATTTGTACACCTTGTGTAATATCTGCTTCTCTAGTAAAACCTGCCGGATAGAGCTTCCAAATCCAAACACAGTAGATCTAGTCACCTGAATGGTGAAATGGTAATTTCACCATTGGTAATTTCCTGTTTGCTGGGAACTGGAGGAATGTCTCTGCCCACAGGGACACAGTATGAGCTGAAGTCTTCACAAAGGATCTGGCCAACTCCTTCCTGCTTTTCCCACCCCTTCTATGTAGATTCCACCTTGGCAGCATCCACAGGTGCTCAGGGGGTTGAGGGGACATGGATGACTCTGGGTCGGGTAAGGAGAGTCAGTTCAGGCAGAGAGGTCTCCCGCAGTGGGCCCCCCTCAGGGTCCAGCAGCTGGCCCACCCTCATCACTGTCTAAGTCAGGAGAGATGCAAGGCAAAACCCTTTCAACTTGAGACTCAGATTGGAGCACCCTCTCCAGGGAGTCTGGGTGTCTGTGTGTGTGTCTGAGTCCACATACGCCCCAACATTGAATCTCTTTTCCACAGAATCCTAGAATAGGGCAGGGTGGAAGGTAAATAGCAGCTGGCAGTGATATTCTGTCTTACATAATTAAAAAGGGTCCTTTGTCAGGCTCAAATTTAAAAAGCATTTTAGTAAATTAGAAGAGTGTTTAAAGAAAGTTTCAGTTTTAAAGTTGCCCCTTGAATATGAGCCAATTATGTAGCCTTTGCTTGTCACCCATCCCACAATGTTTTATTGTCCAGCCAAAGTAATTTCCATGACAATGAAGTCCCCTTGCTTTGGGACCACTGGGAAATTTGCCCTTAAAATTTGAAAGTCGTACTACCGTCAGACATGAGATGGCTGATGTCCAAGTTCACAACAATTGGTACAGCATTCCCCACTGCAGTGACACATCTGCTGTCACCACTGACCTGTCTTCACCCTCCCAACAGCTGACTCCTTACTTCACCTCCATCCCAGCCATCCCAGGTCATCACTTTGTTAGGCACTGTGCTGTCCACTGCTAAGGGGTAAGACAGAGCCTCCAGGGCTCTGAGGGAGGAGAGAGCCACCCCCTGGGTGCAGGTGAATGATGAATGAAAGGGAGGGAGTTGATCTCTGGGGATGGAGGGGATCCAAGTGGTCTGAGCACCTCAGATTGTACACCAACCTGTTCTGTAAGGATGATATCACCTTCCATTCAGATCCCTGTTTTCATGAAAATGCTGGTCCACAGAGCTGAGGGTTCCTTAGAGTTAAAGGAGTAAAACCTGCTGGTCAAGGTGCCCTTCAGCCAGGGTCCCAGCTTCTCAGGAAGATGCTCAAGACTGGTGCATCTTGGAGCACCCAGGCTTGCTGACTGCAAGAAAAGAAAGAGAGAGGACGTCTGGGCTTATCTTGAATGGGGGGTGGGTGCTGAGGCCTGTTGGGAGGAAAGTGGTACCCCAAGGAAGAGAGAATGTTCTACAAATTATTAATATCATAGGGTTCCTGTCCCCACTGAGACGGATGTAAGTATCTGCTTTTGTGTAGATGAGCAGACAAACTTAGAGGGCAGGTTACTTTCCAGAAGTCACACAGCCATTTGTGTCAAATTTGAATGAGCCGGGAAGCAGAGAAAAAATTACCACAGTGGGGTTTGCCATAGATGGGGAGGAGGAAGGAGACCCAGGCATGAACAGATTCACTGACAAGGACAGGTGCTGTGCAGAAAGGAAAACACGGCTCCGGGATGGAGGGACCCGAACTCAGAGTGCTAATGCTCAGAGGCGGGGAAGGCCTGTGAGGAGTCACAGTGGCAAGGAGAGTAGGGCTGAGAGGTGTGGGTGCGGCTGCAGCCTTCTCCACCCTAACTACACATTCGGATCCCCATAAGGCTTACAACAGAAAAAGGTATAGTGGCGCCTGCAACTGTAATCCCAGCCCTCCGGCAGGCTAAGGAAGAGGGTCCTAAGTTCCAACCCAACCTTAGAAATTCACTGACTTATCAAGACGGTTTTTAAAAAATGGTTAGGGGATGTAGCTCAGTGTAATGACCCTGTCACTGGCTGAAAAAAAAAAAAAGGGAAAAGAAGAGAGGGAGTCCCATGATGCTGGGTCCCACCTCATTTCCTCATCTACAAATGGGGCTGAGAATCCTGTGAGCCCAGAGAGCTGTGGGAATGGAATGCAGTGTTCTCTGTGCACAGTAGGGCAGTGCCCTGCATGCAAGTTTGATTGTCCTTTGTACCCTGACTGCCTCCTGGAGAGGATGAGTCAGGAAGCTGCTGCTGCTGCTGTAGAGTTCAGGGGTAGAAATAGGGACACAGATGGCACAGGCCCACACTGCTGCCCTTGCTGGTATGATGCAGTTGGTCCTCTGGGACAAATTGAGTTGGGGCACAAAAGACTTGCCAGAGTGGCCTGGGTCCTGAGGGACTGGCAGTTACCCAAGAGGCAGAGATGCAGGCTGGGAGCAGCACTGTGGCCTGAGAGCCTCATGTGCTGAGGTACAGGGAGGGGAGCACAGGGTGTGTAGGGAGGGGCAGGTCCTTCAGTGCAGGGGAGAGACAGTGCAGGGGAGAGGAAGGAGATGGGGAAGGAAGGGCCCTCAGCAGCAGTGAAGATTGAGGATTTTCTGCATAGTGTGTAAATGGCAAGGCCCTCTCTGAGCAGGTGGGGACATCACATGCGAAGCCCACTGCTACAAAGTGACTGTGGATGGCCATCACCTGCTGGCATATGCTCATGTCCTGAAGGAGTTTCAGGACATCAATTACCTAGAAGTGGTCAGTGACTCATGCAGAACTAGCAACCTTCAGTGGTTGGCAAAGGGCTGGACCTGCCACTGCCTGATCTCTCCTCCCTCTACTGTCCTGCCACACCCCACTTCCTGAGCCCTCCCATTGGAGCACAGGGAATTCTCCTAGTGTGACGGTAGGCAAACCACCAGGTCCACTCCTTACTGGTAGAGAAGGGAGCACTGAGCCTTCTGAGGCCCCACCCAGTCCCATTCCGCATACAACTCTCAACTACCTTCCCGTCCTCTGTGCAACCTCCTGTGGGTCCCAAGCCACAGCTGGGACTGTAGGGATAGTGACCTCCACACCCCTCCCTTTCCTCTAGTCTTTAACCTTTCTCCGTAGTTTTGATCCTGTTGCAATTCTACCCCCTAAGGAGGCTATCCTGGTGACATCCCACTGGCTTACCCAACACACCAGAAGTTTCTCAGCAGGAGGCCATGCTCTGAGTGATAGCTTTCCCAGAATTCTTAAAATAAAGAAAGAAAATGCTGTTGGCACACATATGTGGGATGACTGATATATTTGTGTGTCTGGAGACTTTCTGGAGGTTCTGGACATCCATACCTACTATCTGTGGGTTTCTCACAAAGCCCACAGAGTGGTACAGACGGTGGCTAGGGCCAAGGCCTTGCAAGCAAGGAACACTAAATAGATATCATGGTAGCTGGGGAAATCTAGGAAATATCTCCATGCCACTGGGGGGGCGGAGATTGGGAAAGAGCCCGTGGGGGCTGTGGCACAGCCAGGAAACCAAATTACCTTGTGTCTGAGTGGGAAAGGAAGCAGGTAAATTTCCTGGCATAAGGGGTGTGCAAAAGCTAGATTTCCCATTGCCCAGGGATGTGCCAGCCACTGGGGAGCATCAGGGAGCCCAGCCATATCTCCATGTGATGCCAGTGCACCTGCTAATTCCATCAAGAACTTGTTCCCTTGGAAATCAGAGTGGGGCTCCGAGTGTGGTCCTCAGACAGAAGCAGCACCAGGCTGGTTATGAATGCAGAATCTGAAGCCCTGACCCAGATACACTAAATGAGAACTTGCTTTTCAATCAGCTCCCAGGGGACTGACACATCTGTGAGGCTGTGAGGAAACCTGGTCTAGGTGGCTGGCTTCTCAGCCACACTGCTCCAACTGGTCCAGTTCAGGGCTTAGAGCTTTCCTGTGTGGCTGGAATTGGCAGGGCCCTTTCTCCAGTCCTCCCATCTGAGTAGCTGCTTTCAGAAGTGAGAGGGGAAAGAGGAGGAGAGAAACAGGCAAAGGACCCAGGAGATAGTCCCGCCTGGGCCAAGCTTTGCCAGATGGCCGTTGGCCCCAGCTGAGTACCTTTCTCAAGTTCTGAGCAGGAGATATAGCTCTGTCATGCCCATGGCGCCCCCTGGCTAGCTGTCTCTTAGACAGGCAGGGATGCCAAGGGAACTTCATCAACCCTCCGGCGTTTTCTTCCAGCGAGAGGCCACGCCTGCTTTCCCCAGCAGCCAAATCATCGTAATCCAAATTTAACAAAGCAGCTGTCTGCAAACCTAATACCTCGTGGGACAGAACCATAGCATCCTCCATGTGAGATGCATGCAGCGTGAGGAGCTGCTTCGGCCTTTGAGGTCCCACTCCCTTCACCCCTACCACCTGCTTCACACAAGCACACGCCTGCTCCCTAGGCACTTTAAAGAAGAATTAATGGCCTGGCTGGTGTCTTCCCTTATGGGGGATCTCTGTCCTAGTGGTAGTACACCCCACCCAAACTTTCTAAACTTTCTAGGTTTTCTGCCTACAATAAAGGCACACACACATTTAATGTGATTAAAATAAGGTGCATATCAGGTAGTATGTCCACTAAATAACCATGCAAGGAAGGCCCAAGTGACTTGGGAAGCAGATAGAGTAAATACAATACACTGTGTGACTAAATAGAGTGTATTGCTGGCTCCTCCTGGTGGCAAATCCGAGTACTGCAAGCAGAGGAAAGCTCCTCTCACCCGCTTGCCAGGCTTCTCATTACAAATTCACCGCTAGGGCTTCTGGGATAGAGGTGGTGCCAATTAGTCCAGGATGCTAGTTGTTTCTAAGTGAAGTAAAAGGATTGTGTAGGGAGGAGATGAGATGTGAAGCGAGGTTGCTTCTCTGTCTCACTAGGCCCTGTAACCTCAGCTCCAAAGCGGATTCTGTCTTCACACTCAGCCTCAGCGGCTTCATTTTTTCTGTGCGCCATCAGAGCCTGGTGTCATGTGGCTCCATTGCCCTGTCATTGTTCATTTTGCAGGGAAAGACAGCATCAAAGTTATCTTCATGAGGGCGCTCCTGGCTCTGTAGGGGGAAACAGGGCAGCTGTCAGCCAGCTGGTCTGGCTGCCTGGAGGGTGGGACCCCTACAGTGGCAGCGCTAGGACACACAACAAATGACCTGGAGCCACATCGTGACACCCTGATACTCTTGTCTGATGACCTCGAGGAGGAAAGTACAGGCTAGGGCCACATTCTGCCTCCACCAGCAAAGTCCCCCTCCAGTGCAGAGAGGAAGGGCTCTGCCACCTGGCTCTGAGCAACACTGTTAGCCACCAGGGATCTGATTGTCCTCCCATCCTCCATAACAAGAAATGGTCATTTTAACCATTTTAAGGCACATTTCAAGTGCTAGTCAGTGTGTTCACCTTGTTGTCCAAGCAGCACTACCGCCTCTCTGCTTTCATTTTCCCCAAATGAGTTTCTGCATCCATTAAACACATTAGTATTTCTCTCTGCCAGAAGAAATACCTTTCTTCCTTCTGACTTTGGGAAATTTAAATAGCTTTTGAAAGTTTTGTTTGTTTTTTTTTTGGTACAAGTTTCACTATACAGGCTCTTTAGGGTGTTTGAACTCACTTTGTGGCCCTGATGGGCCTCCAACTTGTGGTGGTAATCCTCCTGCCTCAGCCTCCTGAGTGCTGGGATTACAGACAGGCATCACCACATTCAGCCACTGACGGGTGGTTTTTAATCATTCTGTCATTATATTTATTTTTATAGTTATCTTCTAAAGAAAATGAATGACACTGATTTCATTTTTAAATTTTTATGGGATGTTTCATTTTTATCAATTTTGATTTTTATCAGTGCAGTCCATATTCGAAGGACATAATGACTGCATCCCTCATGGGGAGCTCGGTCATGGACAGGACCAATCTGAATTCCTTCTTTACGCCTTTCTTCCCTCTTCTCCACTCCCTCAATCTCCTTGTCCTATTCCAATTTGCAAAGTATCTATTTCTCTATGTCCTATTATCTCTCTTTTAAAATCTCTATTCGTATTTTGAGCTTTTCATATAAGAAAAGCATGTGATATTTTAGCTTGTGTGTCTCATTTATTTTACTCCACATTATGATTTCAAGGTCCACTCTTTTCCCTACAAAGGACTCGTTTATCCTTTTTTACGGCAGAAGGACGTCCACTGAGCACATATCCCACACTTTTTCTATCCATGTGTCTGCTAATGGGCATATAGGCCATTTCCAAGATTAACTATCATGAATTATGCTGCTACAAATATAGGTCTGCCTGTATTATTGTATTGTAGTGTCCTTAACACTTTCAAGAAGATACCTAGACAAGGAAAGAGCTGGGTCAAATGAAATTTCTGGTTTTAATATTTTGAGAACCTCCATGCTGGTTTTCATAATGGTTGTAATAGTTTACACTCCCACCAATGATATAAAAGGTTCTTTTTCCCTACAGCATCACTAGCATTTGGTATTATTTGATTTCTTGATGACAACTATTCTTTCTAGAGTAGAATGGGATCTCAACGCTGTCTTAATTTGTATTTCTCTAATGGCCAGAGATAACATTTTTGTGTGTGTATATTTTGGCCTTTTGTATTTCTGATTGTTCCGAGAAGTGTCTGTTCATTTCAACTGTCCATTTTTGATTGGGTCTTTCCTTTTAGAGATCTAACTTATTTTGGTTCTTTATATATTCTAGATATTATTCTCTGTTAAAGGAATAGCTAGCAAAACGTTTTCCACTGTGTAGCTTGTCTCTTCACTTTGTGGGTGGTTCCTTTTGCTCTGCAGAAACTTTTTAAATTGACAATGATTGTGTTTGTTGACTTTTCACGTTATTTCTTGCACAACCAGTGCTCTGTTCAAAAAGTCCTTGCATGTGATTATGTCTTCAAGAATTTTTACGCATTTTCTTTTCCAGCAGATTAAGTATTTGTGCACTAACATTTAGATTTCTGGTTCATTTTTATTTTAGTTTAGTACTTGATGAGAGATAGGAGTCTATATTCATTCTTCTGTGTTAGGATGGCCAGTTTTCCCAGAAGCATTAGGTAAAAATGCTGTCTGTCCTCCAGTGTGTGTTTTGGGTCCTTTGTCAAAGATCACATGGCTGAGTGTGCCCAAGTTGTTTCTGCATCCTCTGTCCTGCTCCATTGATCCAGTTGTCTGGTTTTCTTGCCAGATCCATGCTGTTTTTGTCACTGTGGCTCTGTGACGTAGCTTGAAGGCTGGTATGGTGATGCCAAATGCTGCTTTGCTCCTGTTTCCCAGGATTGCTCTCACTGCTCTGCGTCTCCTCTTTTTCCACATGAATTTTAGAGTTTTTTTTTTTTTTTTAGGTCAGTGAGGATTACTATTGACATTTTTGTTGAGGTTGCATTAAACCTGTATATCAACTTTGGATGTATGGCCATTTTGTTAATATTGGTTCTGTCTATCCAAAAACTGGGAATGTTTTCTCATTTTTCTGATGTGCTTTATAATCTCCTTTTTCAGAATAGTGTAGTTTTATGATAGAAAATCTTCACTTCCTTAGATTAATTTAAATATTTTATGCTATTGTGAAAGGTATTGTTTTCTTAGTTTCTGAATCCGTGATTCATTATTGGTGTACAGGAATGCCGCTTTTTAATGCATTGTTTTTTTTTTTACCCTGAAACATTGCTGAATTTAGTTATCAATTATAGGAGTCCTTTCATGGATTTTTGGGGTCTTATATGTAGAAGATCATGTCAGCTGCAAATAATGATAATTTGACTTCTTTCATTCTTTCAGTTTGTTTGTTTCTTAGGCAGGATCTCTCCATGCACTTGAGGATGGGCTTGAATTTGCTTAAGCAGCCTGGGCTGATCACAATCTCACAACGAACCTCCTGCCTCAGCCTTCTGGGTTACAGGCATGTGCTACCATGCCAGGGCTTCTTCTGCTCTTATGCCTGTTCCTTTTATTTCTTTCTGTTTCCTGATTGCTCTGGCTAGTGTTTGAAATACTGTATTGAACAGGAGTGATGATGGTGGATATTCTTATCTTTTTCTTGATTATTAAGATAAAGCTTTCCATTTTCCCCCCCTTTAATATGATATTGACAGTAAGTTTGTCATAAATGGCTTTTATCAGATTGTGATAAGGTCCTTCTACACCTATTTCTTTCAGGCTTTTTATCATAAATGGAGGTTGGATTTTGTCCAAGGCTTTCTGTGCATCAGTTGAGATGGTCACGAGATTTCTGTCCTTGTCTCTAATTATGTGATATATTTCCTTTCTTGATTTGTGTGTGTGTGAACCATTCCTGCAGCCCTAGGATAAAGCCTACTTGGTCATGATGTATGAAATTTTGAATGATTTGTTGCTTTATGCTTGCCAGTATCTTGTTGAGGATTTTTGTGTCTATGTTTGTTAAATGTATTGGCCTGTAGCTCTCTTTAGATTGAATCTTTTTCTGTTTTGGGGATGACTTTGGGAGTGCTGCTTCCCTTTTGTTTTAATTAAAGAGTTCGAGAAGTTTTGCAATTATATTAGTCTCTTTCATTTAAATTAACTTCATAGTTACTAAAAGTCTCTCAATCAGTGCTTCTTTCCCTCTCGTGTTTCTTGTAACTTAATTCTACACCCAGTGCAAATCAAGGGAGATGTTATGAAGGCCCACGAGGGGGCACCAGCTATGGTGAGTGCCTCCAATTGGAGCTGAAGAAGTTATCCTGATGTGGGGGCAAAAGATAAACCAAGTCTGATGAGGGAGGATACATGAAAGATAATCCAGCTAGCCTGAAACTTAGTATTTAGATGGCAAGAGGGAAAACTGGCCCACATCTGAATCCTGGTACCCTATTCCCAAGCTCAGACCTGGCATCTTGAGAAAGGGCTCCCCTGAGGGAAGGAGAACGTCAGCTCTCCAGTGACAGGCTGGTGGGCCCATGAACTCACAGGCACACTGTCCTCAGCACTGGGTGCAGCGCAGTTAGACAATTCCAACCCAGGGGCTGAAAGAAGCCAGAACAGGACAGAGTAAAATTTAATTCCACACATATCACGCCCTTCTCCATAACCTACAGGTAGTAGAATGCTGAGAAGACTGAAGATCTCCACGATATAGACAACAACAGTCATCTTCATCATCATCGCCATCGTCATCACCTGCCTACTCCTCCCTCGTAATTCGAGTGCTGCACCGGGAACACTCAGGACCTGCCCATGACTGTCTGTGGCTCCCACAAGGGGAGGGGAGAGGAGGGGCACCCAGCAGTGCCTGGCTGAGAACATCCCTGCTTCCACAGCAGGGATGTGAAACCTTCTTGGAAAAAGGTGAAACCGAAAGAAACCTACTTTTGATACAGGAATTTTAACACAGTTTTAAAATGATGTGCACATGCGTAGCACCAGGAGATTGGAAAGATACTTTAGGTACAGGGATGGTAATAAAAGCATTGGCACTTTCTCCCTCCCTGCATCCTTTCTGCCATTAAAAGTTATGTTAGCTCTTGAGGACTAGTAACATAACTATGTAGCTCTGGCTAGCGACAGACTGTGATGGGTTCAAAACAATGGGGTGGATAGAACTATGATGATATGTAATAATAATACATGGCTTAATATAAAAAACATACTACATAGCATTAGGCACGTGAGCCCCCAGTGTAAAAAAGGGAGCTTACATATAATCTCATATAAATATGGCATGTTTCATAGAAAAAAAACAGAATACAAGAATAGTTAAGGGTTTGAGGTAACAAGAATTTTTGCAATATTATTGTATACTTTTCTTTGGTGGTTTTTGTTTTTCCTCCCACCACTGCAGATGTGAACTCAAGGTCTCTACAATGAGCTGTGTCCTGAGCTCTTTGTGACATTTGCAAAATTTTGCAAAATTTTGTGACAGGTTCTCACTAATTTACCCAGGCAATTGCTCCAAGCAGCAATTCTCCTGCCTCAGCTTCCCAGAGTGCTAAGATTACAGGTGTACATCATCACCCGGCTGCTTTAAGTTTTTAATTTGTGGTATTTTTGTCTTTCGCATATGTTGTGTTTATCTGTAACTCGTTCCTTCTTCTTATTGCATAGTACCCTATTGTGTGGCTATACCATGGTGTCTTTGGCAATTTGCTTTGTTCTGGACACTGGGTCTATTTCCATTTGGGGCAATTACATTTAAATGTGCTGGGACTTTTTAACACATCCCTTTGCATGAATATAGGATTTTAGTTACTTTGGAAAAATAGCTAGAAGTAGATTTCCTAGGAAGTTGTGTTCGACCTTAGGAAAAACTACCAAAACAGTTCCCAGAGTGGCTTTACCATTTCATAATGTCACCAGTAGTACCTGCAACTTCCAGTAGTTGCTCATCCTTGTGAACACTGAGTGTTGTCTTTGTAGTTGTACTATAGTAGCAGGTTGATGAACGGAAGTTTGGTTTTGGTTTTGCTTAGCAATACTGGGAATAAAAGCCAAGGTCTCTACCATGCCAGGCAAGGGCTCCATCACCGAGCCATCACCCTACCCTAGGTTATAGATATCCTCTTCTATTCTCTTTCTGAAAACTTTATACTTTTAGTAACGCTGTTATATCTATGATCCATTTCTGGTTTCTTTTTCTATATGGTGTGAGGTATGGATCACACTTACTTATGTTTTTCCAAATACAGAGCTGATTAATTACTACCATTTGTTCAAAAAAGAAATTTCTTTTATATTGATTTGCTTTGGTACATGAGTTGAACATCAATTGACCAAATAAATGTGAATCTATTTCTGTATTCTGTTCTATTAGTTTATTTTCCTTTCTTTACCATGTGTCTTAGTTACTTTTTACTTGTCACTGAAACAAAATACCTGATGCCCAAATCTGGGAAAGGAAAGGTTTATTTCTTACAGTTTTTGGAGGTTTAGTTTATACTTAATTGGCTCCAAGGCAGGGTGGCCCATGGCGGGCTGCAGTTCATGGTGGCTGCAAAAAGCAAGGCAGAAAACCCGCAAGAAAGAAAGACATACCTTCCTGCCGTTACATTACAGACTGGCTCCACCCCTGTGTGGGTGTAGCACTGATACCATCAATCCAACCTGTAAACAATGAACCTATCACAAATAGATAATGCAAATGCACAAGGCCTGGGGTATACCAACATAAACCGTGACACCATGGTTCCACTGATTTATTTTCATATATTTACCACAATACCATAGTACACTGATTGTACTAGCATTATAGTAAGTCTCAGCATGATATATATAATCTCTCTTAGTTTTTCTTTTTAAAGATCATTTTAGGTCCTCTAGATCTTATGCCTTTTCACGTAAATTTTAGAATCTGCTAATTAATTTCCCAACCTTCAAAAATGTAAGAATTAAATTTCTGTTCTTTATAAGCTGCTTGGTTCATGACTTTTTCTTATAGCAACACAAAAGGACTGACAGTGACGTCATTTGCAAGCACTTACTCCTCATGCAAATATTTGCATGAATATTTTTTTGAGCTGAGCAAACATCACATGAATCAAGAGAAAGCAAAATAAGCAAGCACCCTTCTCATAGAATCTCTCATGTTGCATTTATTCAGTCAAGGGAAGGTGTTTAAGCTCTAGCATGCAACACATCTTTTCTCCCACTGTGACACACAGTGTGAATAATATTAACTTAAGCAGCACTTTCTGATGCAAAATTCCCATTGTTTTAGGTGAAACTCTTATCTTTTTCCTACTCAAAAAAGTGGTGCAACTAAAAACACAGATGCATGATAATAAAACTATCATGTGAAAATCTCAGCATCGCTGCAGGTTTTATTACAAGCATATCATTCACAAATTTCCATGCTTTGTTCTTAATAGTTACTGAACTTGACTTATTTCACAGCTAATGGTGAAACTGATGAGTGGTTCTGATAATATAGGTACATAAAATCTAAACACTCTAGTGTCCACATTTCCCGTCTGTACTCAGACTTGATTGAATGTCAGACTGAAGACTGAAATCACATCCCTGTCTCCATAGAGCAAACCCATAATTCAAGGTAGTGCTCTAACTTGAGGTGTGGGAGCAGGAATCTTCTTGAACAAATTTGTGTTATATTGTATACAATATTCTTAAATATTGTGTTTAAGAAATTTTGTATGACATTTAAGACATATACCATTTATTGTGTTAAATAAATTTCCCTTAGTCTAGATTTTGTATTACTTTTCTATACTTATGTTAGTTTTCTTTTTAAATGTTACATGCATGTCTTTTGTTATAAATTCTCTATTAAAATTTGAAATTAGATAGGAGACATATACAATACTGTAATTGCCTTATTAGATGAAAGGATTTCATATTGGCTGATATGATTCTTGACTATTTGAATATAGTATCATATCCATTTAAATCATACAGTCTCCTACTTAGGGATCTTATTTTCTGATTTCTTTGAGAGAAACTGAGCAGCCATTGTTGTTGGGAAAAGCAGGAGGCATCACAGGCAGCTGGCTGCCCTCCCCTCTCCTGTCCTTTTCCCCTCATTACTGTCTGAGCCAGCCGAAATGCAGGGCTGACTTCAGACTCAGATTGGAGCATCCTCTCCAGAGTGTCTGGGTGTCTGTGTGTGTGTGTGAATCCACATACGCCCCCAAAAATTGAACCTCTTTTCCACAGAATCCTAGAATAGGGCAGGGTGGAAGGTAAATGGCAGCTGGCAGTGATCTTCTGTCTTGCATAATTAAAAAGGTTCTTTGTTAGGCTGAAATTTAAAAAAACATTCAGGTACATTAGAAGAGTGTTTAAAGAAGCTTTCAATTTTAAAATCGCTCCCTGAATGTGAGCCAATTATGTGGCCTTTGCATGTCACCCATTCCACAATGCTTTAGTGTCCAGCCAAAGTAACTTCTATGACAGTGAAGTCCCCCTGCTTTGGGACCACTGGGAAGTTTGCCCTTGGAACTTGAAAAACGAAGTACAGATGTCCTGGCTTCCTCTGAAAGTTACACTTTGTCAGACATGGTTTGAGACTCAGCTGATGTCCAAGTCCATGACAAGTGGTACAAAGTTCCCCACTTTAGTGGCACCTCTGCTGTCCTTGGCTGACCTGTTCTCCATCCTCCCAACAGCCTGACTTACCTGCACCCCAGCCTGTCCTGCAGTGTGCAGGTCCTGAATCATTTCCTCACCCCATAGGGCTTGAAACCGAGCAGGATGGCATTACTTATTTGGAAATTGGAAAGAGGCTTAGCTTGGAGGAGAAAGCACAGAAGACTTTTTTTAGAAGGCAAAGTTGGGATAAGGGCAAGGGCAGAGCTCAGAGTTGCAAAAGTTAGGCACCTCTGCCCAGCTCCTATCAGCCCAGGCGAGGGGAGGGACTGATACCATTCAGAGAACTCAGGATGTTTCTATAGGCATCACTCAGTTTACAGGAAACAGGAGAGGTGGCTATCAGCAGGTTTCACCATCCAATGACTCTAAAGGACCCTAAAGCAAATATGCCAACGGGATAAGAAAAATATTTGTGCAGAGCAGGTGAATTCTAAAAGGTAGTGAGGGGACAATACTGCATGCTTTTTTGTTTTGGGTTTAGAATGGCAATTTGCATTTTCAACAAACATCCCATACTGATGCAGTTTTGTTGGCCCCAAATATTACAAATTCAAGGTGCAGCTTAAAGAAGAATATCTTACCTTACAAAATAGGTGACCACAGGAGGACATAGCTAGGGCCTTTTCTCAGACCATATAAGGGAGAGGCCTTGCTTTGAGCCTCCCAGGCCTCCTAGAAACTCAGCCTCTGAGCCCAGTAGAAAAGTCCAGGCCCCTGGAAGAAACTTGGACCCATGTTTCTGGTCCAGCAATAACTGAGTACCTGCCCTACAGGCAACTGGGCTTTGTTCTGAGGACCACAGGACAAGAGGACACTGTCTTTTCCTTTCAAACGGTCATGAGTAATGAGGGTTGGTGGTTATGCAAATTCTTAAGTGCACTAAACAACTGTGAAGGAAATGTGTACAATGCAGTGGTGTTGGAAGAAGGGGTCAGAACTGCCTGGCAAATCATGTCAGTCATTCTGATTCTCCAAGCCCAAGTTTCTTCATCTAGAAAGTGAAGCTGCAGGCTGCTTTCAAAGTTTGCTCTGGGGATTCAATGAGTTAAGGCCTGTCAGCCACACACTTTCTGGCTTTCAACAGAAGGTATCCATCTTCACTCTATTACACACCTGGGAAGTGAGGCCAGCAGAGCCTTCAGAAAGGAGTTGGGCTTAGGCGCAAGGACTCACTCTAGTGGGCCTAAGGTCTAAAGGAGCAGGCATCTCTGAGTGCATGGACACATATGTGAGAGTGTGCCTGTGTGTACACACGTGGTCAGTGTGATCTGGGAGAGGATGCATGTCTTGTGGAAGCAGAGCAGAGGTGCAGGATGAAGCAGCAGCCTCACAGCAGTAGGCAAGGCCTCCCTGAAGCCTCCTGCTCCAGGTGAAGGAGTTGGATGTTCTCCAAGCACCACCAGGAATCCTAGGAAGGTTGGGAGCGGTGGAAAACATCACACACTCTTTCTGCAAAGATCAGTCCTGGGGAGAGGAGAGGTGAGCCCAGATCCAGGAGACAAAGGAGGGAGACTCAGCTCAGAACCCAGGTGGGCACCTGTGCACTAGGATGAGCTGGGTAAGAGCCTCCTGTGACGCCTTTCACCTCTTCCTACTGTCTGTGATAACGGACTACAGCAGTGCTGGAGAAGGGCATGTTTAATGTTAAGTGTACCAGGTAAAGTGTGTGGTGATGTGCAGCCAGGCTTCGGCAGGTTCTCTTGCTGTCAGCCATCTGGCCCCATAACTCTGGTTGTAACTGGTAATCAATCAGTTCTCACCACCTGGTCCAATCTGCCAGTTCTGCTGTGTGTGTGGAGGGTGGGGGCCAAATATCCAAAATAAACCAAAGGATTGAAGTGAGGTGACATAGGGATGGTCCTGATGAAAACCCCCTCACAGACGGCTGACCTCATGGAGCTGCCCAGGTCCCAGTGTGCTGAGCCTACAGACCTGTGCCACCACGCCAGCGGCTCTTTGTTTTAATGAACAGTGATAAACTCCAGATGGATGTCCTGAGCTTCAGACCCTCAAGTTACAGCTGATTTGAGACAAGCTGAAGAGTGGATCTCAGTCTTTCAGGAGAGGGATGATTACGTAAAGAAAGGCCCATGGCAGACTCTCAGGAAGGGCTCATGGTGAAATAAACTTCCTGAAACCCAACAGAACTTTCCCAAACCTTCAGGTTCTGGAAACACAACAGCAACAGCTCAGGAAAAGGTATTCAAATCAAGGCCGACAGCCTGTTGCTCACAGAAACTGCAATAAAAGAACAATCTCATGGTATCTTTGAAAAGGAAATGCTCTTTTTACAAGCCAAGAGCTAAAAACAATACTTGGAAGAATTGTTTATAACAGATGGAGTGAGTCCAAAGCATGAAATAAATATATTAAAGAGCAGCTTCCCTTAAAGAAA
Source organism: Cavia porcellus (assembly GCF_034190915.1). Taxonomy (NCBI): domain Eukaryota; kingdom Metazoa; phylum Chordata; class Mammalia; order Rodentia; family Caviidae; genus Cavia; species Cavia porcellus. The sequence continues at coordinate 81,142,494 of NW_026947489.1, forward strand.
CAGATTCAATAAATAAAAGTATCGGTAGTGCAAAGAATGAAAAATTTACAAATGTAACATAGATTGACCAAATTACTGGAGCTGCTAGCATTGCAGTGGTCACTGATGAGCGGAGGGACAGCTGAGGGAGTGGGCTCCTCAGGGCAGCTCTGTCTCCCAGCCCAGCAGCAGAGGAAGGGAGTAGAAACACAAGTTTTCAAACTGTTTTTAAAGTGGGTGGAGTCAGAATCTGACATCCACACTGGCAGCAAAGTGGAAGTCCCGGGGTCACCGTGGTCACTACGATGATCCCCTTCCTGGGAACTGCCTTGGGGTTCCTGGAAGGTCCCAGGGGACAGAGACATACAGCCTTCTTGCATCCATTGTGTGCTGAGTGCTTGCAGCAACTACTTCAGGGGCAAAGTCCCTGTTTCCCTCTGGACTCCCTGTACCTCCCACCAGTCACACAGCAAGGAGATGAGGTTTGGCGTCCATTGCTCCTTCTCCTATGTTGCTCAGAGGCCCAAGGTTTTTAATTCTGATTTGTTTCTAGTGCTAGAATTGAACCCAGGACCTTGTGCTTGCTAGGCTTGACATGTTCTGATGAGCCATTCCTCAGCCCAAAGCCCTGAGCTTTACTGACCATACGACTGCCCATTTCAAGTCAGTGCTGCTGGCTGGGGGAGTCCTGAGAAAATGCCTTAATGTTAGAGCCTCCGTTTCTCTGCTCAGGTACAAAACTGTGATAAGAATGACGTGCTGGCAGAGCAGTAATCGGGTGATCAGAGCTTTTCAGAATGGGGCCTGGTACAGAGCCTGTGATCCGATGTTCACTTTGAACTTCTGGTCTGCAGAGAAAATAGGGGCAGCTGCTTGCTGGTGCGGCCCACTTTCTGTCCAGAGGAGGAGAGAAACGTCAGACACTGCATCATCACTGAGACGCCGTCGCCAATCCACCCCTGTTCCAAGCAGACTCTGTGAGAAGCTCAGAGACCTTGGCTCCCTTTCTCAAATTCAGTCTGTGGCATCGGAACTGATCCCCTCTGAGAGCTTCGGTTTGAAGGCTTAGAGCTGGGAAAGTTTATAAAAACCCAAGTGGTATTCAGATACAATGGAGTTATACCAGAGACACTCATCGTAAGGTGAAAATGCTGTAAAATTGAAAACGTGACCAGGGAGCCTGGCCTGCCTAACCCCAGGGCACAGCACTAGTCCTGGTTGTTTCCCACGACAATGTGGTGGTTAGAGCTGTGGCTCCCTGGTTCTGCCCAGCTTCCCAGCAGGGTCACACTGGGCTACAGCCACACAAAAGGCATTTTGGATCATTAAGAGTTGAAAACCAATGCCATTGCTTTTACCTGGAAGATTACCAGGAAACATACACAATGACAATGTTATTAAAAATAATCCTTAAAAAGCTTTTAATCCACTAATGATGAAAAAGTGGTATTTCCCAGGATAAGAAGAAAGGGGAATGTGTTTAATGGATCCAGCACCTCTTTGGGGGAAAACGAGAAAGGTTTTAAGGATGGATGGTGGAGATCAGTAGCAACAGCGTGAATATGTTGAATGGATTCGTACATTCGTCAAGTGACAATTTTTCTCCCATACATTTTATAATAGTGAAAAGGGAAGGAAAAGGCTAGTAAATTCCTTCTGAGTAATGCTGGTGGCCCACAGCCAGGAGTCCAAAGTGCTGGGAGGACCACGATGTTTGGGGGTGGGTGTGACTTCAACCAGAGTCTTTCTTCCCCAGGTCATCAGAAAGCTTCAAAAATCCTTAACAGGAAAACAGCTTACTCACTTTGGGGCTCCAGGACCTTTAATTATGTGTCTAGCACTGCCTGAAGACCTGTGGTCACTATAGTGGCCACACTCCAAGTGGCTGGACATGCAGAGCTGACACCTGACCTCTGTTTCTCCTTAAGAGCCAAAAGTGCTATCATCAAGATCTTTGGCATCACTGTTACTTACAAGGTGAAAAAGACAAGGTATTGGGTGACATCAGGCTCTAATGACCCACAGCCACGTTCAAGTCACTGAGTGCTGAGTGTGATGGGGATGGAGTCAGTTCTGGAGCCAAGGTCACAAGGCCTTGGGAGACGGAGAAAATTCGCCGCACACAGCCTGTCTGCATAGCTGCTCGACTCCACCCCCTGACACCTTTACTAACCAAGGGCACCTTGTACTGGCTGGATGTCACTTAAGCCTGCATTCCCTGGCTCCTTGGAGGTGAACCCATAAGCCAGGATGGCAAATGGATGACAGGAAGACACAAGCTACCACTGAATGCATGCTTAGAGTGCCATCCATGCACTCTGTACTTACCTGCGCTGGGTGCAGTATTTATGCTCCTGTATTAAAAACACTCCTGTCTGTTTTTAGAGACAGGGCTACTTGAGCCATCACTGTATAATTTTTTCATGGAAATATTTAGATAAAATTCATTTATGTTAACAATTGTGTGTGTGTGTGTGTGTGTGTGTGTGTGTGTGTGTGTGTGTGTGTTATAAAGCCAGAGGCTCTGGTGGGGTCCTGTCACCACTCAGACATGTACTCTTCTTGAACTGGAAACAGGGGAATATAGTGCGTGTCCCAAATGAGTGGTGGAGCCAGAGTGAGGGGTAAGTGTGGGTTAGGAGCTGTGCCTTACACAGGGCTCATTTTACAGTGTGGTGAGGGAGCGCCTTAGTGAAGGCCTTGCCCATTGCCCTGTCATATAGCTTTTGTCCTGGTGCCACCTAGTTCATCAGCTTTGGACAATGGAGATCTGGCAGATGTGGCCTCCTATAGGAGGAGGTTGAGGTTGGGCAAAGGGCACCTGGCATCCCTGCCTGCTTGAGAGGAAGGAACTCTCTGGATATGCAGCCAGATAAGAGGGCTGAGATGGAGACAGAGCTGAGTCTCCTTCTGTTTAGAACAGAGGAAGGGGAGCAGGAGGGGACAAGTGGCTGTGTGGCCAAGACTGGTGCCAGTTGGAATTTTTCCCCAGCTCCCAGGATCCTTCCCTGGCTTTCCCTCTCCTGCTTCTCCTTCCACTTATGGCAGTAGCTACTCAAACGGGGAAACAAAGCAAGGGGCTCCACAACTCAGGAAAGCTTTGATTCCAAATCAAAAGAAAGAAGTCTGAGAGTGTGGCCAACACTCCAGCTGCCTAGACCAGGGCTGCTCACCTACACACACACACACACACACACACACACACACACACACATTTATGATTAGTGGATCTGGTGTGGGGCTAGAGACTGAGCATTCTTAACCAGTTCCCTCTGATGTTGTTACCCAACAACCACACTCTGAGCCCTACACTGGTTCCTAAGGAACCAAGTTGTTGATGGAATTAACAGATGCATTGGCATCACATGGAAAATTGCCTGGGCTTTATAATGCTTTCCAGTGGCTGCCAGATCCCTGGTACTGAGACACGTAGCTCTTGGATCTTCTACTCCTCCTGCTCAGGCACGGGTTTTCTGGCTTCTTCACTCTCTCATGACTTTCATAGACTGTGTCCCAGCCTTTTTTCCTCTCAGTAGCATGGAGATGTTTCCTTGGTTCATCCAGCTACCAAAATTTCCACATTAGAGACCCCTGCCTGCAAGTTGTGAACGCTAGGTGTTTCTCCAGCACCCTGTGGGCTTTATTAGGGACCCTCTGGGTGTCAGGGCTGTCCTTCTCAAAGGGAACCTGCACTGTCTCACCCTACTTCCATCAGAGAGACCCCAAAATCCAGAGACTTAAAAATGTCTCTCAACACAGTACTAAGTCAGTTATCCCACACGTGTGTGCCAGTAACAACAGCATTTCCTTTTCTTTATTTTAAAGAGGCCAGGAAAGGGAAGTGCACAGCACTGAGGAAGTTCTGCTCAGTTGGTGGAAGCCAGCAGCGCGTCATCACAGTGAGCAAAGGTGCATCAGGGTGCAAAGCCAAGAAGAGAAATTAAAAGCTTAAAAGCTCACAGGAATTGACGGCTGTGGATGTTGCCATGTCTCTCTGTGCACAGCTGTGGCTTGGGACCAGCGTGGGGTTGCACAGAGAAAGGTGTTTGAGAGTCTTGTGCAGAACTGGCCTGTGCTGGGTGCATGGAAGACTCAAGTCCTCCCTCACTGCCAAGAGGAATGGGCCTGGGGGCTCAGCTCTGTCACACCTTGGGTCACCATCTGCTTGGATAGCAGGGCTCAGAATCTGGGACTGAGAAAGGAAGTGGATGGGGAGGAGACACAGCCAGCCATATTCATAGCCCTTTAGTGGACCTCTCAGCCCTCCTAGACCTGCACATCTGTAAGCTGGATGTCACCAGTTATTTCCAGGTAATTGATGGTTGACAGGTCTTTCAGGTGGTGGGCATAGTCCAGCAAGTGTTGGCATCCACAGTCACCCTGTAGCAATGGGTTTCACATATGATCTCCACCTGGGCAGAGAGACCTTGCATTCACACTCCGTGCAGAAAGTCCTCAGCCTCACAGCAGGCTCAGGGTCCCTCCTTCTGAACCTCATTTTTCTACCGATAGCAGCCCCTTGCCCACACTGAAGGATTTTTTCCTGTGTAAGCGCCCTGTGCTCTCTTCCCTGTACCTCAGGACATATGGTTCCCAGCCCACAGTGCTGCTCCAAGCCTGTATCTCTGCCCCACGTGTAACTTCCAGTCCCCTCTGGAAATCCTTCCCTGTCCCCATCTGACCCTCCCAGAGACCAACGGCTTCCCCAAGGAATCAGAAGTAGCAGTGCTGGCTTGTGCCATCTGTGTCTCCCATGTCCATGGCTGGACTTTGTAGCAGCAGCCATCTGACTCATCCTGTCCAGACCAGAACCTTCTCCAGGAGGCAGCCCGGGTGCAAACGGCAGCGGTCACACTTCCATCACACTTAAGTGCAGGGCACTGCCCTAGCACACACAGAGACTACCTCGGCCCATTCCCACAGATCTCTGAGATCACAGGATGCTTAACCCTATTTGTAGATGAGGAAATGTCCCTGGCTAAGGACACTTCTCCAAGGTCACACAGGTACCTATAATCAAAGATAATGCTCCTTACTTCTGTTCCCCCAGTGTCTTCTCACTGTAGTAAAATCCAAGCTCCCTTCACAGTCCACGAAACTCTGTACCAGTCATTTCCAACCCAGACTGCAGGGGGCGCTCATCTAGGGCATAACTTCTGCCTAAGGGGATGCCCAGTCTGAATGGCTGAGGGCAAGACTCAGGCATCATAGACCAATTATTTCTCTTCCATCCTTCCTTTCTTCCTTTATCTCTCTCTCTCTTTCCCTTTCTCATGGCCCTTTTCTTTCTCTCTTTTTTACTTCCTCCCTCCCTCCCTCTTATCTGCCTGCCTTCCTTCCTTCCTTCTTTCCTTCCTTCTTCCTGTCTTCCTTTCTTCTTTGTGGTACTATAAAATTAACCCAGGGCCTTTACACCAAGCTACGTTCCTTGTACTATTTTTACTTTTTCTTCTTTAGGCCAAGTCTCCCTAAGTCACTAAATGGCCCAGGCTGAGCTCAAATTTGGGATCCTCCTGCTCTGCCCTACCAGAGAGCTCCTGTTATAGGTACACATGCCACAGAGCCTGGCTCTTTTTCTTCTTGTTTTTGTGAGCTCTGTGTGGGACCTGAATGTGTAGTCAGGCTCTCCCTCCCTCCCTGCACCTTGGCCCCCTGGAAAGTGGAGGCTTCTCTAATCCACAACACCTGTCCCTTTCTGGGCTGAGGGCCCATGCCTTGGTCTCCTTGCTCGTCTCCATCTAGACTGCAGTCCCATGCTCTCTCTGCTTCCTAACTCCATTTGTGAACCTGTGCGTTTCCTCCACAAAGTGAGCCCAAACAGCTGGTAAATGACTGCTGAGTGACCATGCAAATCAATGACTAGCTTCTCACTTTTGAGTTTGATTTGGCACAAATGGGTATGTGACCTCTGGCAAGTAATGTTTTTCTTTGCTCACTTATTAAGAGCAATGTTCCTTGGGGGAGGGCAATAATCATAACATGATAATAATTTGTTACACATTTTTCTTCATTGAGACATAACCCTCCTGTCACAAGTATCAACCCCTGACCTGTTCAAGGTACCTCCAAGACCTCTTCCATCCCTTCTCCGCTTACACCCAGCACATTACCTTGAAGCTCTGTCCAGGGATGAAGGGCATGTCAGTAGGCAGGCTTCGCTCCTCTTTCCCCCAGGATCCCATGATCCGAGTGTTTCGCACCACAATTTTTTCATTGAATTGAGGGCTCATTAGAAAGGCAATGTTATCCCTAGCACACAGGCTGATATAGAACCTGGGGTGAGAAGATCACATGAACACTCTCAGTCACATAGCTGTGAGCCTGTCCCCTCTCCCTTATTTCCAGCAGCCAGTGAGCCTTGGAGGCCCTGTCTTACCTTGTAGCATTGGGCAGCACAGTGCCTGACACACCGATGACCTGGGATGGCTGCAGCCCACCTCGAATGGAGGTGAAGTAAGGAAGTGACTGTTGGGAGGATGGGGACAGGTCAGCCAGTGACAGCAGAGAGGCATCACTGCAGTGGGGAATCCTGTACCAATTATCATGGACTTGGATGTCAGCCAAGACTATAACCATTCCTGAGGAAGCCAGGACATGTTTACTTGGTTCATTAAACACCAAAGGAAACAACAAGGTGCTCTTAAAGCAGAGGGCCTTCATTGTGATGGGAGGGGCAGTGGTTGGATGCTAAAGCATTCTGGGGTGATAAGCAAAGGCCATATAATAAGCTTACATCCAAGGGATCATTTTAAAGTTAAAACCTCCTTTAAAATTATTCTAATCTTCATGATCATTTTTAAAATTTCAGCTTGATAAAGGACTCTTTTCAATTATGCAAGTCAGAGGGTCACCACCAGGTGCCACTTAATACCCACCTGCCACACCAAATGAAATCTCCAGCCACCCCCACACCACTTACATAAGTTTTGGGCTCAGGAGCCTGTTCGAAAGAGACGAAGAAATTTGATGTTGGGAGAGTTATAGGTGTACACATGTACACACACACACTCATTCTGTAGGGATGCTCCCGTAAGAATGAGGTTGAGAGGGTTCACTCCTTGGTTTCTCCTGGTAGCCTTGGCTGTCACAGCGATCTTTCTGGATCTTCCTGTTCTGTCCCTGGATCCCATCCCTTGCCTTTCAAAACTCCATGCTAGCAGTCAGATACTGAACCTAGAATGACAACCTTGCCATAGGTTGGAAACAGTCACACTCTGATCAGATCCCTGAAATCTATGAATGTGACTTTAACTGGAAAAAGGTCTGCAGATGTGATTAAATCCAGGGCAGGAGCCATGAGCCCCACACTGGGTCCAGGAGGGTCCTGTGTAATCAGAGCAGCCTTGTATGAAGGATAGAGTCAATGTGCCATCAAGTGTACCCTGTGTGGTATTTCAGATAGAGTACCCAGCAGGTGAGTGACCACTGAGCTAAGCCCCCAGCCCTAAAAAGCTGCTGGCCATGGAGACAGAGGAAGAAGCCAGTACAAGCAGTCCCCTCTAGAGGCTACAAAGGAAACAGAGATGTCTCTCCTTGAAGCCTTAGAATGGAAATTAACCGACAGTGCCTTTTATTTACTTTCTTTGTGGTGCATGGAGTCAAATCCACAATCTTTAGGCACTTATTCTTCTATTGAGCTAAATCTCAGCCTTTCAACATTGACTTTAGGCCTCTGAAGGAGAGCTATAAGACAAAATACTAGTTTAAATTGTTTTTCTTGGATGACCAAGACTGTCTTGGAATCTGGAGCTGTGAAGGTCTTAACACAGCTTAGTAGAAAACAAGGGTGGGTGGAGTTTCCAGCAAGTAGGCGGGCGCACACTATCCCCAGAGCCCAGCCTATTTGGGACTCCTGCACCTCACCATCTGGGTGCAGAGGAAGAGCTGGGCAGATGTGGGGTGCCTGCATCCGCCTCCCCGTATGTCTGGAGGACTGTGGATATCTCAGCAAGCAGGCAAACATCACAGGTTCTGGAGGCCCTGCGGTCTGCGGTAAGTGCTCAGTGCACTCTGCCCAAAGCCCAGACTGTTCGGGACCCTCCAGGCTTCCAGGTGCAGTGAAGTGGATAAGTGGGTTTGAGGCATCTATATCTGCCTCCCCATTCTGGCTGCACTTCTAGAACTGTGGAGTTTCCAGCAAGTAGGCGGACGCACACTATCCCCAGGGCCCAGCCTATTTGGGACTCCTGCACCGCACCATCTGGGTGCAGAGGAAGGGCTGGGTGCATCTGGGGCACCTGCATCTGCCTCCCCATGTGTCTGGAGGACTATGGATATTTCAGCAAGCAGGCGAGCATCACAGGTTCCAGAGGCCATGCAGCCTGCAGTAAGTACTCAGTGCACTCTGCCCCAAGCCCAAACTGTTCGGGACTCTCCAGGTTTTCAGGTGCAGGGAAGTACATAAGTGGGCTTGAGGCATCTAAATCCGCCTCCCCATTCTGGCTGCACTTGGAGAACTGTGGAGCTTCCAACAAGCAGGTGGTGGCACAGTGTCCCTGAAGCCCAGCTTATCTGGAACTACAGAGTTCTAAATAGTCAGAAGGGCCATTGGTTCTACAGGCCCAGTGGCTTGGGGTAACTGGGTGCCAGAGTCCCAGGAGCTGCAAACATAGAAGGGGATTTCCAACAGACCCTGAGGAAGCTTTCAAAAAACACTTGAAACACAGAAATATAGGAAAATGACAAAATGAAAGACCAAATTACAACCTCAAACCTCCAGCCCATCTCAAGAAACCGTAGGAGTGATGTATATAGAAGAAAATATATGCCATTCACCTCAAATATTGGGCATAATAACTACTGAAATTAACAAGCAACTCCAGGAAGCTTTAAAGAAATTCAAACTCTAAATAATCTCCCAGGTAAAAAAAGAAATGATAAAAGAAATGAAAGAGATTCTGAATATATCTAAAGAAAACACAGTTTAAAAAACTGGAGGAACTAAACAAAAAGATAGAATCCCTAGATGAGCAATATAAGAAACAAACAGAACACATAATACAGATGCACAGAGATGTACAGGAAATAAAAACTCCACTGAAAGTTGTAAAAACCACCTCAGTGAAAGTGAAGATAGAATTTCAGACCTTGAAGACAGGATTGAAGCTAGTGAACAGGAAAGGAAAGATCTTCTAAAAATAACAAAGAATCAGGAAACAACAATTCAACAACTGCAAGATGATGCAAAGAAAAATAACATAAGATTGTTAGGGATTAATAAAAAAGAAGGAGAAAACATAAAGGATGTCAAGAGGATATTTAGAGAAGTAATAGCTGAAAATTTCCCAAGCATGAGATCAGAAACCGACATCAGGATCAGTGAAGCATATAGAACTCCAAATAGTCATAATCAAAATAAAACTACACCCAGACATCTAATAATCACCATCCCAGAAATCCAACACAAGAATAGATTATTAAAAGCTGTCCGAGAGAAAAGACAGATCACTTATAAAGGAAAACCTATCAGAATCACAGCAGACTTCTCAGCACAAACAATAAAGTCAAGAAGAGCATGGAGTGAAGTATTCCAGATCCTAAAGCAAAATGATTTCCAACCTAGACAGATGTACCCTGCAAAACTATCATTCAAAATTGATGGTGAAATACGATACTTCCATGACAAAGAACAGCTGAAGAACTTCATGAACTCCAAGCCAACCCTGCAAAAAATATTGAAAGACAGTTTAGATACACAAAGGAAAAATCACTAAGCAAAACAGATAATTAAACAGAACAGAAAGATAAAGATGCAACAGCAGAGAGATAACATGTCAACAATAAACCAGCATTTTGTAAATGGTCTCAATGCACCAATCAAAACAAACAGACTGGCAGAATGGATCAAGAAACAAAATCCAACCATATGCTGTTTACAGGAAACCCATCTAACCCAGAAGGATACTCACAGACTGAAAGTCAAAGGATGGAAAACAATACTTCATGCAGCAGGAATCCAAAAAAAAGCAGGAGTAGGCGTTCTGTTTGCAGACAACGTGAACTTTAAACCAACAATGACCATAAAGGACAAAGAAGGTCACTACATACTCATTAGGGGAAAACTCCAAGAGGAAGAGATAACTATCTTAAATATATACGTACCAAACTCCAGAGCACCCAGTTATGTAAAACAACTATTAACAGAAATGAAAACTCAGATTATCAGTAACACAATTGTAACAGGAGACTTTAATATGCCATTGACACCAAGGGATAGATCAACCAGACAGAAAATGAGCAAAGAAATAACAGAACTGAATCACACCTGCAAACAAATGGATTTGATAGACATATACAGAATGTTCCACCCAACCACATCAGAATACACATTCTTCTCAGCAGTACATGGATCATTCTCTAAATAGACCCTATATTAGCTCACAGAACATATTTAAACAAATGCAAAAGAGTTGAAATCATCCCTTGCATGTTATCGGATCATAGCGTTCTGAAATTAGAAATTAATGATAAAAGATACTGCAAAAATCGCACAAACACATGGAAACTGAATAACACACTCTTGAGTAATCAGTGGGTCACAGAAGAAATTAAACAACACCTAAAAGAAAATGAAAATGCAGATAGAACTTACTGGAATCTGTGGGATACAATGAAAGCGGTCCCCAGAGGAAAATTCATTGCACTGAGTTCCCACATCAGGAAAACAGAACGAATACAAATAAATAACTTGATGCTACACCTCAAACAGCTAGAAAAAGAAGAGCAAGTCAAGCCCAAAGCCAAAAGAAGAGAGGAAATTCTAAAAATCAGAGCGAAATCAATGCAATAGAGACTAAGAAAACAATCCAAAGAATCAGCGAATCAAAGAGTTGGTTCTTTGAAAGAATAAATAAAATCAATAAGCTCCTAGCCAACCTTATTTTAAAAAGGGAAGAAAAAGTTCAAATTCATGCAATAAGAAGTGAAAAAGGTGAAATCACTACAGACTCTACAGAAATACAGAAGATCATCAACACCTATTTCAAAAACGTCTACTCTCAACAGACAGATTCTTTGAAACATATGAAGTACCAAAGCTAGATCAAGAGGATGTAAACCTGATGAATAACCCAATCTCTGTTAATGAAATTGAAAATATAATTAAGTCCTTACCTACAAAGAAGAGCCCAGGCCCTGATGGATTCACTGCAGAATTCTATGAGAAATACAAAGACCTAATGCTGACACTCCTCAAACTATTCAATGAAATTGAAAGGGAAGCAATCCTTCCTAAGCCATTCCTGGAAGCAAATATTACTCTAGTACCAAAACCTGAGAAAGACCCAACTAAAAAAGAGAACTATAGACCAATCTCCCTAATGAACACAGATGCAAAAATCCTCAATAAAATATTGGCAAATAGGATGCAGCAAATCATCAAGAAGATTATACACCATGACCAAGTGGGATTCATCCCAGGAATGCAAGGATGGTTCAACATACGTAAATCAATAAATGTAATCCACCATATCAATAAAGCCAAAAGTAAGAATCACATGATCATTTCTATAGATGCAGAAAAAGCCTTTGATAAGGTCCAACATTCATTCATGATAATAATTTTACAGAAAATTGGAATAGATGGTCTTTACCTCAATATAATAAAGGCCATTTATGACAAACCAACAGCCAGCATCATACTAAATGGCCAAAAATTGAAAGCTTTTACTTTAAAATCATGCACAAGACAAGGATGTCCTTTATCACCACTCCTTTTTAATATAGTACTAGAAGTACTAGCCAGAGCAATTAGGCAAGAGAAAGAAATAAAAGGGGTAAAGATAGGAAAAGAAGAAGTTAAATTATCATTGTTTGCAGATGACATGATACTCTACATAGAAGACCCCCTAAACTCCATTGAAAGACTCTTAGATACAACAAATAAATGCAGTAATATGACTGGATACAAAATCAATACTCAGAAATCAATAGCATTCCTATACACTAACAACAAAATCAAAGAGAGGGAAATAAGTGAAACCACACTCTTCACATTAGCAAGGAAGAAAATGAAATATTTAGGAATTACTCTTACAAAAGAAGTGAAAGACCTATACAGGGAAAATTATAATACATTGAAAAAAGAAATTGAAGATGATTTCAGAAAATGAAAAGACATCCCTTGCTCATGGATAGGAAGAACAAACATTGTGAAAATGGCCATTCTCCCAAAATTGTTATACAGATTCAATGCAATCCCAATAAAAATACCATCAACATACTTTATAGATCTAGAGAAATCACTCCTAAAATTCATCTGGAACCACAAGAGACCTAGAATAGCAAAGGCAATTCTAAGCAGCAAAGGCAAGGCAGGAGGCATCACAATCCCTGACTTGAAGTTATACTACAAAGCAACAGTAGTAAAATCAACATGGTACTGGAATCAAAACAGAGCCGAAGATCAATGGAATAGATTAGAAGATACAACCACAATTACAAACACACTCAACCACCTTATCTTTGAGAAAGGAGCCAAGCAGGTTCACTGGAAGAATGACAGTCTCTTTAATAAATGGTGCTGGAAAAAACTAGCTCTCCATTTTGCCGAAAATTAAAGCTAGACCCATTCCTATCACCATGTACTAAATTAAAATCTAAATGGGTCAAAGATCTGAATATTAAAACAGAAACACTAAATCTATTGGAAGACAAATTGGGTAGAAACCTTGAAGACATAGGGTAGGTAGAGAATTCATGAACAGGACTCAAACCACATGGGAAATACTTCCCAGAATCAGTAAGTGGGACCACTTCTTATTAAAAAGTTTCTGTATGTCAAAAGAAATCTCCAGCAAGTGAAAAGAAAACCCACAAACTGGGAAAAGATTTTTGTAAACTCTCTCTCAGACAACGGACTCTTGTCTAAAACATATAAAGAATTAAAAAAACTCAGACCCCCAAAATTCAAAGGTCCAATCCAAAAATGGGCATTTGAGATGAAGAAATACAAATGGCAAATAAATATATGAAAAAATGTTCATCATCATTGGTCATCAGAGAAATGCAAATTAAAACCACACTGAGATATCATCTCACTCCTGAAAGAATGGCCAGGATCAAGAAAACCAACAGCAACAAATGCTGGAGAGGCTGTGGGTAAAAAGTAACTCTCCTACACTGTTGGTGGGAGTGTAGACTGGTGCAACCTTTGTGGAGGTCAGTCTGGAGATTTCTCAAAAAGCTGGGATTGGAAGTCCCATTTATTCCAGCTATTCCACTTCTAGGCATATTCCCAGAAGAACTGAAAGTATCATACCACAGTGATATATGTGCGCCTATGTTTATAGCAGCACAATTTGTAATTGCCACATCTTGGAAACAACCCAAGTATCCATCAACTGAGGAATGGATAAAAAAGTTGTGGTATTTCTATATAATGGAGTATTACTCAGATATAAAGAAGAATCACATTGAGATATTTATCAATAAATGGGCGCAGCTTCAGACCATACTCATAAGTGAAATAAATCAACCTTGCATGTGTGAATCCCAAATAGTTTCCCTAATGTAAGTAATGATTCAAATATATAAAAGTATGTGGTAATCATGATTCCCCATTATGTGGCCTTGAAGCCTTATAAAGTTTTCACTTATTAATTGGAAAGGCTTTAATCTGGGATTCTTGATATGGAAATATTTGAAGCTATCATATATGAAGTTATATTCAAATATTCCAAGGAAAAAGACAGACACTATGGTAACTATTATTAAGTCGGGTTATTTGGTGGTGAAGCACTAGGTTGCTGAGACAGTCATGCTTTGACCTGTATTGTTATGTTGTTATGTCCTCTTTTATATTAATCTCTCCCTTATTCATTAAAAAAATTATTGAGTTATTTTTATGGTTTTTTTAATTAAGGGGAAAAATTAAAAAAATTAGCAAGATATATTATAGTAACTTTTTTTGATTTCCTATTAACTTGTTTTGAAGTCCTGTAATACTCCAACTATCTTGTTTTGACTGGTTAGACTCTGTTCCATTCTGTATGATAGTATCAAGTTTGAGGGTATAGGCAACTACTTTGAAGGCAATAAGATTCACTAAGATGCTCATTCTGGTTTGACTATTATCTCTTTTGGAAGTCCTGTAATGTTTACAATGTTTAAGTTTTATTGGTCTTGTTCTCTACTGTTTTGTTCAACTTTATAATACCTAATGAGATAGACAATTCTTTTTAAGGAAACAAGAGGTACTATGGTAAGCACTGTTGATAACCTTGTACTCTGTTTTTACATCATGTACTATGTCTATCCTTGGTTTTGACTGACAGCTTTGTTTTGCCATATTTGACTTTATTCTCTTCCAAAAAAAAGTAATAAAAACTAAGGAGTAATAAAACCCAAAATGTGTAAATTTTGTTGTAAAAAAGAGAGGGAAAAAAAGTGCTCTAAAGGATACAACTGCAAGTGTGTTTAGGGGTGTTAAATAGCTGACCATATTAATGTTTTTGGTTGGATCATTGTACACAACTGTTTGCAGTCTCTCTGTTTGAATGTTCACTTTGCATGCTTTGATCCTGTGACTTGGGCAACTATCTCTAAGTTGATAATGTGTAATCTATTAACTGGTGATTTCTTACTGTTTTTTTTTTTTTTTTAGCTCTGTATTACTTGTACCCTTACACCGCTTTGTTTTGTTTTGTTTTTCTTTTTTTCCTTTTAAATAAAATATTAAAAAAAGAAAAGAAAACAAGGGTGGCTCCCTTCATGAAAAACAATGGAGCTTTTCCTGGCCCCAATAGGTTGGCTCCCAGGTCAGCTCTCTGTGCCAGCAGGTGTGATGTTGGACAAGTCACCTTACCATGTGTGTTTGGACTCCCTTTCACTTGGTGCCACATTGAGACCACCCCTTGTGCTTGTGAGCAAGTCTCTGGCTGGAGTGACCAGGAAAGGCAATATAATAATTAGCTCATACTCACGGGATCACTTTAAAGTTAATGGCCTCTTTCAAAATTATTCTAGTTTTCAGGAGTATTTTTTAAAATTTCAGCTTAGTAAAGGACCCTTTTCAATGATAAAGATCACAGGATCACTGCTTGCTGCCAGTAACCACTCACCATGCCACAGCAAATGAAATCTTCGGCCATGCACCACTTACAGTAGTGTTCTGTCTGGGTGTTAGTTTTGTTGTCAGTTCCTGTGGAAAACAGACCAAGAAATTTAATGTGGGAGTGTTACTGGCACACACCCTCACACCCATGCGCGCACACACACACACACACACACCTTCTGCAGGGGGCACTCTGATATGCATGAAGTTGAGAGTTTAGTACGGGGTTCTCCTGGTAACTTTAGCTGTCACAGCAATCTTTCTGGAACTTCCTGCTGTGTCCCTGGATTGCTTCATCTGCTTCTCACAATGCCATGCTGCAAGGAAGGCACTGAAGCCACAGTGACACGCTTATCCCAGTCCCCCAGGGTCTGGCTGATGTGTGGACTCAGTTAGGCAGGTGTTTGCCTTAACACAAATCAACACCTCAGAGGCATCCAAACCTGTTTCCTGTTCCGGGTTGAGCCTCAAGGCACGTTTTTCTCCTCTTCCTAGCTGGAGCTCCCCAAAGCAGAGCTCACTGCTACAGCCAAAGTGTAGCATCCTCTTTCTGCCGGCCCAGTGGCACTCGAGGGCACCTAGTCCTGACACTGGCAGTGGAAACCTTAGCCTGGTGGGATGCAGCTGCCCACAGTGCACAGTTCTCAGCTAAAGGGCCCTTCTGGTCACCCACAATTGGTGCCTGCGTTGTCTTCTTTGCCACTGTCACTGCTACTTTTATACAGGAGGCGATTTAAGCACAAAGAGGCTTACAAGGTGCGCAAACTCCATAGCCGCTCAGTGAGAGAGCTGAAATCAGAACCCCAGAGCTCATGCTTTCAACCCCCACCCAGGCTACCTCTTTATACAGCACAGAACATTCTTATTCTTGTCCTCCCAGGGACTCCCCACGCCACCCTCCCTGTGGGACTAGTTTCCTTTCTGATCCCTGGAAGAGGCTGACTAGGGCGGTAGCCAGGTGCCTGTGTCAGGTGGCAGTCACAGTTGCTCAGCTGTACTGCCGTTGTGTGACTTCCTGCACACCAGGCATTTGCAGGATGTGTGCTTACAACTGTGAGAGATCAACAGGCCACCAAGAGAGGCCAGCCAGGTGGACGGGAGCTGCTCACATGGTGGGGCAGCACGGTCCTCTTTCTTCCAGTGCCCCAACACCTATTTAATTCTCTCAGTTTATGTACTTTATCTGCTGAGGAACCAGGGAAGGCATAATGTGCCCATAAGGAGACCGTATGACTCACTGCCCCTCAGAGGTTCTGTCCAGCTCTTTCCAGCCTCTCCCATCTCCTCCTTGCAGATCCCAACTCAGGAGCAATGGCTGTGCTGAGGCCCATGGACCAGTGTGCTGGGTGTCAGGAAGGTCAGGGCAAAAGAGCCCTACGTGAGTCACCTCCACTCCGACCCCAGCTGCCAGCCCACTGTCAGGCCCTGTGGCCCCCTCTGCTTATCCCCTCCTTGTGCCAGGAACCTCATTGGCAATGACCTGGGGAAGGACTGGTGCCAGACTACCACGTTCCTACTTTCCTGCAGTGTTGCTCTCTCTGTGGGCAGCCCTCTTCTGAAGGAGAATCCAGGCATCTTCCTCAGCTTTCCACAGCAGGACACTGGCCAAGTGCCTCAACCTCAGGACATCAGTTTATCCACAGAGGAAGAGGGAACGAGAGCCCTGCAGTGTTTAACCACTGCCTCTGGCAGGCAGTAAAACTGAGGGAAAGGCTTCTCTTTGAATTCCACACTGCAGGCCCAGTCCTCATGGTTCCTTGCTTCTCAGGTGGGCTCTGTGCAGACAGCCAGGTGCAGCATTGCCTGCTGAGCTCCAACTCACCCCCCAGGACACAGAAACCTCTTTGGAGACCTCCCCCACTGATATGATATCTCTAACATTCCCAAAGCAGCTGCATCCAGACACAGTAGAAAATATACATTGCTCACTCTCTCCACTACCCTGGGAGGTGGGTTTGAATATTATGTCCAGTAGGCAGATGTGGAAACTGAGGTCCAGAGAGGTACATGTATCCTGACTGGAGCCATTCAGCTAGTGAATGGCTGAACCCCAGAGACCATATCCAGGGAAGGTAAATTTAGTGCCATTCGTGTACCTTGCTGTCCTCCCAGAACCTGTTCTCATCCTTATTATAGAACCCATCACCTTTGAAGATGCTACTAGGTTTTTCTTGAACACCAAAGATGGAGCAGGCACCCAGAGGGAGGTCAGTAATAAGGGTGAAATCCCTGACTCAGGTTAACATCCCTGTGTCCCGAGAGGCAGAAGCTGCATCCACGTGACCTCCTCTGGTGTTTCCACCCTCCTCAGGTCTCTTTGAGATCCCCACCATCACTCCCTGCCACCCAGCCATTTCCTTGGTGACCCAGAGTGGCTCTTCCCTGGTTGTGCAGCCTTCTTGGTGGGCCAGTTTAGAACTTACCTGGACAGGTTGGCTTCCCGAACCACCCATCTCTTTATGGCTCTCTATCAGCTGCTGTCTTTCACACCAACTAAACTGTCACTGCACAGAGCTGGGCTGTTCAAGGAAACAGATAGCAACACAGTTTGGCAGCTGCTCAGCAGGGAGGAGCCAGGAGTAAAGTCAATCTTGAGAGGGAGAAAGTGAGGTGCGGGAGTGTGGGTGTGGGTGGAAATGGGATCAGCATGGGGCTATCTGAGAGGGCAATGGCCACCCCTAGGGCAGTGGCCTCTTTTCTTTCCTCCCTCTGTGCACCACTGAGAAACTGAATCCCATTTGGTCCACGAAGATGAAAAGTGGCATGGCAGTGGGTTTGTAGACTGTACTGCCCAGAAGTGTGCACCAGGCTTCCTAAGCATGCTCCATTCCAGGGTACAGGAAGCCATGAGCTGCAGGGGCAGTGGTGGGGAGGCTGCTTCCATCCTTACACAGAGAGAGACATGGGACTCAGAGAGTGAGAGGGATGTGCAGCTCAAGGTGGCTCAGCTCATGCAGGGCCACTTGAACAATTTGAGAATACTCAGGATGTTAGGAAAATATTTCTTCTTTTTTAGTTTCTATTCTTCATTCAAAAACATGACTAGGGAGAAGAGTTTGTTTTAAAAAAATCTATCATCCTGGATATTTTTACTTCTTAGGTATGGGTGCCCTGAGAGCTTCCACTTTTCTTCTATGAATTTCCTTCTTTCTTCCATCATCTCTCTTTTACATGGCTTTAGGATGGAGGGAGAATTTTCCACACAGCATTCAAGTGACATGGAAGGAGATTGGAAGGAACATTAGCAAAATGCTGCCATTAATCGGCTTTAGCTCATAGGAAGGAAAGCACTGGCTTTAAGAGAAAGAGTAGCATAGGCTGGTGGTGGAAGGGGAGGGGCGCAACAAGCTCACTGAAGTCACTCGGGCTCTGCTGCAGGAAACTGAGAAGGCCACATCACAAGCTAGGGAGGCGCACTCGAGGGTTGCTATGGCCTCAAAGAGCAGGAATTGCTGGCTTTGTCTCCAGTGCACCAGGGCTAGGAAATGGGGCTGAAGTGCAAGTGTTGGGGTCCCCACGGCTCCTCTCTTCTATTAATGCTGATAATAAAATGACACAGGCCTTAAAGAAGAGCTCTTGCTCTCACTTGTGTCCTCATTTGCCCTCCCACCCCGCACCTTTCTCCAAGGCTGATGAAGCTATAAGCCTCTGGCAAAGCACCAGTGCCTTTGCATTGGACTGCTCAGCCTCCAGAACAGCGAGAAATCAACTTCCGTCCAAATTTCCTAGTCTGTGGCATTCTGTGATAGTGCCATAGAAGGACTAAGGCAAGAGTCTATTAAGTAAGAAGGGATAATTTGTCCTGGGAACACATGTCCTTACCTCACTTTCTTCTTGTACTCTGTATAGAGGCACTAGAATTTGCAAAGACCAATTTCTGGCACACTCTCCCAAGTTGGAAGCCATGTGACCCCTCTGCACTCTCCACACTCACTATGTTTTTGGTTCAACCAGAATTTGACTGATTTTAAGGAGCAGAGAACTCAGTTGGAAGAGAAAAGAGGAAAAGGAAGGAAAATACTTTAAAATACTCTGTAACATAGGAACTGGTGAAGATATGTTATCTGCAAGCAATTGCCAAATGTTTGAAATTTGGAACAAACAAAACATGCATCGATTGAGGGTAGGGTGTGCAGCAGTTCATGTCCGGACCAGGCCTGGTGGTGCATGCCTGCATCCCATAGCTCCAGAGGATGAGGGTTTATGAGAGACTCACATAAACCCAAGAGTTTCATACCTGCCTGAGCAACTAGGAGAGACCGTTTATAGAAAACAAGAAAGAAAGACAAAAGGAAAAACAGATACATCTTAGAACTGCGTGGACTGTACAGTGACATATCTTCTCCTCTGTCCCAGCTATTCTGCTCCTGACTATGAACCTGAGAAAGGAAAATACAGAACTGTGCACAAGGGCTGTAGCATCACAGCCCCAAACTGGAAACAACCATGTGTTCACCACAGGAGAAAGGAGACAGAAACTGTGGCTCCCACACGATGGAGCAACTCTCAGCTTCAACAGGAGCTGGGGTGAGGGCAACAGCAGGGATGAGAGTCGCACTTCGGGGAAGAAGCCAGACAGAGGGGAGCAAGTGCTGTGACAACTCCATCTCCATCAAGGCCAACATCAGGTCTGATTTCTGGTTTCCCCTGGATCACTGCTTGGGAGGGATACAAAGGAATCTCATGAAGGCTTCAAATTTTCTGGTCCTGGTTGGAATGGTGTCCCACAGGCTCTTATGTGAGTGAAGCTCAACACAGAAAAACCAGAACTTCTGCATGTTACTCTGAGTAAACAGTATCTCAAAAAAAATTCTGTTGGAGGAAGTTATCTCCCAGATCCCAAGAAATCACAGACCCATCTGAGTTCTGGAAAACCAGGGACTCAGAGAGGCCCTGTGCCTTGGCAGGGAGTCACAGTGAGGCTTCTCCTGGTGAGTAGGGCCCTGGGGGAAGACCAAGGGATTTGGCTCCACACCCTGTGGTGGGCTCTACTGGCAAACCTGGAGGCCAATATGCTTAGAATCACAAATAAAGGTAGAGGTATTCGGAGGCAGAGGGCCAGGCTGCATAGTATTCTGAGCTGGGCCGCATGGTGGTGATCCCTAAGTCCTAGCGAGTCACAATCTACTCCCAGGGACAGCTCTACACTCAGGCAGGACCCTACAATGTTCCTCTTTGGAGCCATTATCAAAACCCCAGGTTCCTGCTTGCTGCTATCTGTCCCCTGCAGTTCAGACTTAGGTTCTTTTCAAAATGTGATTATCACCTCACCACTAGGAGAAACACTACTTCAATAAACAAACAGCCTGGTGCAGTTTCACAAGCTTGTGACCCCAGCTACTCAAGAGACTGAGCCAGGAGGTCCCAAATTCAAGACCAGTCTGGGCAACTTACACATCCTGTCTTAAATAGAGAAAAAAAAATTAAAATGGCTGAAGTTGTAGCTGAGTGATAGGGAGCCCCTCATTCACATCCCCAATATGCCCTCCTAAACATACAAAAGCATGCTAGCCAGTTATAAGATTTGTCCCTAAAAACCTCCTCAAAAAGAGCAGAGGTTCCAATATTGACATTTTAAGAAGTAAAGCATGAAATAACTAGAAGAAAATGTGTTATTCCTAAAAATAAAAATTTGGAAGATGAAAGGT
Organism: Cavia porcellus; assembly: GCF_034190915.1. Lineage (NCBI taxonomy): Eukaryota > Metazoa > Chordata > Mammalia > Rodentia > Caviidae > Cavia > Cavia porcellus. The sequence continues at coordinate 81,163,173 of NW_026947489.1, forward strand.
CTTGCTAAGTGGAGCACACAACAGAAAACATACACAGGAAGGACTACCAAATGTTTATATACATATACTTATGTATGTACATATGTAACAAAGAAGTATGAAAATCAGAATGCATATTACTAAGACCAGTTAAGCTGTATACAAAGAGGTCTCACAAATGATCAATAATTAACTATCAAAGATGATGCAAATGCAAATATAGGCAGTTTCTAGCAAAATAAATACAAAGAAATAGCAAACAGAAAGAAACTGCAACCAGACTCACTCATTATCACAGTAATGCAGACTTAAAAGCCATCTATGACAAACCCATGGCCAAAAATCTTCTGAATGGATAAAGAAATCTTTCCCTCTAAAATCAGGAACAACATGAGGATTCCCATTATCACCATGCCTCTTCAGTATAGTTCTTGAAGTGTTAGTGGAGCAATTAGACAAGAGAAGAAATAAAAGGGATATGGATAGGAAAGCAAAAGGCTGAATTACCATTATTGGCAGATGATATGATCCTCTACATACAAGTTCCAGAAAACTCCACCTCTCTGCTAGAAAGAATAACCAAATCCAGTAGCATAGCAGGACACAATGTCAACACTCAGAACTCTAGTTTTCCTTTATACCAACAATAAACTCACTGAGAGAGCAATTAGGGAACCAATACCTTTCATAAAAACATCAATACAATGAAATACTTAGGAATTAATATAGCCAAAGAAGTGAGAGACCTCTCCTCTAAAAGCTGCCATACAAAAGGAGATTCAAGAGGATATCAGAAAACATTCCCTGTTCATAGACAGAACCATACAGCCACTATGACCATACTTCTGAAACTTTTATACAGATTTAATGCAATCCTGATCAAAATACCAATAGCGTTCCTCACAAAGGCTGGGAAAGCAATCCTAAAATTCATGTGGAACCAGAAGAGACCAATAATAGCAAAAGTAATTCTGTACAACAAGGAGATAACACCAAATTATGTTACAAGGCTACCATGGTAAAAAGAGCATGATATTGGGAAAAGAAAGATTTGTGGATCAATAGAACATGACAGAATGTAGAAACAAATCCAAGCACTCAGCTGCTTTATCTTTGACACAGGGGCCAAATCCTTTCACTGGAGGAACAAATGGTGCTGGAATCTGGCGATCTGCATGGTTAAGACTGAGCCTAAAGTCCTATTTTTCACTCTGCATTAAACTGTAACCAAAATGTACCAAAGATCTAAATATTTAATCAGAAACACAATCTGATGGAAGACAAAATAGGTAAAACTTTTGAAGACACAGCATAGGCTGACTTTCTGAGCACAACTTACTTTGCATGAGAAATAATATAAAAATATTAACAAATGTGTCACATTGAATTGAAAAACTTCACAACAAAGGAAACCAACAAAAGCATGAAGAGACAACATACAGAACAGGAAAAAATGTTGCAAGTGACACTTCAGTGAAAGGAATAATATCCAGAATATATAAAGAACTCAAGACTTTAACTCTCCCAAAATGAAAGACCCAGCAAAAACAGCAATTGAAATGAACAAACACTTCTCAAAGGAAGAAGTGGAGAGGCCAATAAACACATAAAATCTTCAACATCGCTGGCCATTCAAGAAATGAAAATCAACATAACACTGAGATTCTATCTTACTCCAGAAAGAATGGCTACCATAAGGAATCAAACAATAGCTAATACTGAAAAGCCTGTAGGAAAACATGAACCCTTCCTCATTGCTGGTGGACGTGTACTTGGGTGCAACTACTATGCAAATCAGTATGAAGATTCCTCAGAAAACTAAAAATATAGCCCCTATTTGACTCAGTTATTCTACTTTTAGTCACCTTCCCAAAAGAGTTCAAGACTCATATCACAGTGATGTAAGAATACCCATTTTTATTGCAGCACAATTCAAAATAGCTAAGTCTTGAAAGAAGGCTATGTTTATCCACAGGTAAATGAATTTTTAAAAATGTGGCATTTATATGCAATGTAATTCTGCTCTGCCAGGAAGAAGGACAAACTTGCGTCATTGTAGTGAAATAGATGCACCTTGTAACAATAATGCTAAGTGAAGTAAATCAAGTACACAAGCACAAATTTCACATGGTTTCTCTTATATAAGATACACAATATGTAAATAAAATGCAGGCTAAGAGTCAGATGATAGGGAAAGTAAAGACAGAAAACAAATTTTATTGAGACAGGATCTCACTATGTAGCCCAGGCTGACCTCAAACTTGCTTCAACACTTCTGCCTCAGCCTCTGCAAGTGCTGGGGCAACAGGCCTGGGCCACCACACCTGGAAAAAGTATTACTGTCATCCAGCATAGATACTGTATTTAAAAGTGTATATTGATTCAGTATAATTTCCCTATGCAATTTTTATGGGGACATTTTGGCCTGTTAGTCTGGTTGTTAATCTGTATTAATGATAATTAACTTGATGGACACTTATAAAATGAATAAATGAATCTGATGCTGGCAAAAAAAAAAACCCCACAAAGAAATGCAGATGTTAAAAATCATGCAGTAACGTTATAACCCACTGTACTTCCAAATTCAATTACTGTTACTGACTGAGTGGATATGTTTCTACTAACTATATTACAAATAGCCAAACAAATTCAGAGAACAACTGAATCACTGTCATCAAATTTAAAAATCAGTCTGCATTTGTTACAGAAATTCCAACAGAAATACCAACTTAGAAAATGTTTTCCACAGTTATCCTACCACAAAATTGCAAGGATAAATATCAGGTATAAAAATGTGAATTAAAGCATTGTCTAGGGCACTCTCTGCTTCTCAAATTCTCTGTTCTTAATAATTATGGAAGCATGTGTGGACTGGTAAAATAATTATGTATTTCTATTGTAAAATACTCTGATGTTGTTAAAAGCATTGAGGGAGATATATAAATATGCTGATGTGATAATATACCCACCATAAAATATTGTTTAGTACAGAAAGCACATTGCATAGCATTATGCATCTGTAAGAAAAGGAATATACATGTATACTGGGATAAATATGACAATTTTCATAGGAAATACAGAAAACTTGAATGGTTATATAGAATACTGAATAGATGCTATGGCCTGCTTACACTAGGATGTGTTTGCCTGTTTGCTTTAGTAATGGATGCTGAGATGATTTGCATTGGGGGTTATTATGTTTGAAGCTGCTGAGAACTTTTCCAACACACCTCTGTGGGAACGTAGTGTTTTATTCACTTTTGAGAAATACTGAGGAGTAGAATTTCTTGGAAGGTCCTGTTGATCTTACGACAATTTCCCAAGTGGTTTAATATTTTTTCACACTCACCAGCAATGTATGAAGTGCCAGTTGTTCCACGTCCTTGCCAACATCTCTTTAGCTGTTGTTATTTTAGCAGGCTGATAAACAGAAGCTTGCTTTTGGTTGTGGTTTTGTTCTGCAGCGCTAAGGATCAAGCCAAGAGCCTCTTACATGATAGGTAAGTGCACTAACCTCAGTATAGTACTAGCTTAAAGTTTTTAATTTTCCTATATCTTAGAAACAAAACTTTCCCATATCTCAGAAACAAAACTTTGAGAACTTTCTCAATATAGTATTTAAGACACATGCTATTTTATCATGTCTAACCAAGTTAGGTCATATTTTCCCATATAATTATTCATTTTCTAGGCTTATGCCTCAGTATAACTTTTCAATGTTTTTATGTACATCCATTTAATTGTAAACTGTCTCAGCAAAAATTTGAAAAGCAGACAGCTGGAAAATACAATTCCCTATTAATAAAAAGATTTCTCTTTGATATGAGTGGTGGTGATTTGATACAGTATCACGCATGCATGTTTAGACTTGTTTTCTGATTTCCATGATGAAAGAAATCCAGCCGCCCTTGCTGCTGAGAAGAGTGAGGCTGAGGGAGCTCCCTGGTGACAGTGACGTCCTCTACCTCCACCAGGTCAGGGGGTTCCTATTTGAATGTACTTCTCAAAAATCACCTAAACCTACACATTCACAGTGATGTTTGTCTCTGTGGTAGAGCATTTTCTTAGCATGAGCAAAGCCCTTAGTTCAATCCCAAGCACCACAAAAACAAAAGAAAGCCAAGCAAAACAAAAGCCTATATACCTCAGTTCTGTGCACTTCATTCTCTGTAAAACAACCTCAGTTTCTACAAAAGAGCTGTAGAAAAACCCAAGCATAAATCAATTTCTAGAATATTTTAAAACATTTTAAGAGCCAAAGGCAACAAAATGAACAAATAAACAAACAGAACAACAACCCTGTAGTAAGTGTGTCAGAAAGATGGTAAAACTGGCCATCATGTATCACCCAGCAGAGGTTGTTCAGTGAAGTCTTGACAGAGTCTTCAAACTTGTCTGGCCCTGCAGTATCAGCTGTCTCTCACCACCTGGGCCTGTGAGGGCAGATCATGGTCATGCTCCAGACACAAAATTATCTGACAGCAGGAAAGCATTGGCACTCATCCACATCCTTAGCCCATTTTTGGTTTTCATTTTGAAACAAGGTTTGCTAAGTGGCCACATTACCCATGCTGAACTTGAACTACGGATCCTCCTGCTTCAGCCTCTCAAGAGTGCAAAATACCAGCATGTTTCCCTGTGAACAGCGAGCAGCGTCTCTTTGAAAAACTCCTATTCCTGCTCTTGCACTGACTTCTCACCATCCTCCCTTGGCCATGTTTCACATGGGCAGTCTACAGTGATCGGGAATGGGGGAAAATGGGGTGATTAGGCTTTCTGGGACCAACTCCAGGACTCTCTGAGCCTTTGCTACCTGCACCCCAGGTCTGTCCTTCTGCACAGCGCAGGATCTGGGTCATTTCCTCCCAGGTGCAGAACTTCTACCTGACCAGAATGAGAACACTTACTTGGAGGGATGGGAAGCAGGAAGCAGACTTAGTCTGGAGGAGAAGCAGACAAGATCTCATTTAGAAGGCCAAGTAGGGCCCATGATAGGAGCAGGATTCGGCCACAGAGCTGTCCCCAGCTTGCTGCTGCTGCCCTATCCCTGCCAAACTCCCCTCAGCATGGCCTGGCCAGAGAAAGGAACTGACAATGCAGAGCATATAGGAACTTCCTCCAGGCATGGACTGGCTTCCTGTAACAGGGAGAGGCAGCTATCAGCAGGTGCCAGCACCAGAGGACCTCTGGGAACCCTAAAGCCAAGGTGCCCACTGAGGATAAGACAGTATGTTCATGCAGAGCAGAGTCCAAAAGACACTGAGGCAGGAATCTCGCATGATTTTGAGTGTGGGGTATGGGTGGTGGAAACTCTTGGCAGGCTCCTTGCTCACCTGCCCACCTGTGGACAATGGGGTGGAACACCAACACCAGGAGTAGCCTTTGCCTGTGGCCTCTCCTAGTGCAGGGGCCAGGTTCCAGCAGCGTTGTGAGTGGAGGGTGTTGGATTTTGTGACTCGTATTTCCAACCTCCTCTGGCAGTATTGCAGGACCACTTCTGCCTCATGTAATCATATAGGACCCACTGATGTTTGTGCCTTAATTGGGAACAGCAAGAATTGAGAAGGGAGTAAGAGACCAGAAATGTTTGAGAAATACAGTGACAGCCAGAGTCACTCATCAGGTGCTCGGCCCCTTCCGGGCTCTGGAGTAGAGGGAGGACCTGGGTTTAAAGAGCTCATATTGTACAGGGAGAGATATATAGCAAGGGCTTTGGATGTGGGGGACGAAGCACAAGCAAGATTTTGTTGTTGTTGTTGTTAGAGAAAGACCTGAAGAGTGTTATGTGTTGTTATTGCACCTTTCTGGAGGCTTTATACCTAATTCTCCATTACCTTTATGAATGAGGCACCATTAATTATGCCCATTCTACGTGGGAAGAAATGAAGACACAGTGAGGTGAAGCACCTTACCCAAGGTCACGCAGCAGGAACAGGTGAGTGCTGGGACTTGGCCCAGGCAACCCAGCTGTGGTCAGTGGCTGAGCAGGAGATCAACCACACATTTGGGGCTAGTGCAAGGCCAGTACCAAGAACATGACTCTCCAGTGGTGAACTGCATCAACAAGTTGTTGGGATTAGATCAAGCCAGTCCATTAGGTATCCAGTTTTGGTGCTCCTCCCTGTTAACTGCAGCATGGACCCTGAGAATGCTTCCCTCTCAGTGTTCTCAGCAAAACACTGAGACCTTGTGCTTTCCCCCATTTTACTGTATGTAAGTAAAGATGTAGATTGTGCTGAGTTTCTGCTGTCTCTCCATCAGAAAGGTCAGGTCCTGCCGGGTCCCAACCTTCTTCTATGTGATGTTTTTTTCTTAATCTCCTGTAGCCCCCTCTTAGACCCATGCTGGCTGCTCAGGTCATGACACCTAGTGAAAGTGTCTGAGCTGCTAACGTCTGCACTCAGCTGAGCAGAATCTTGTTCTGGAACACAGCATCATCTATCACAGAGAACAGGGACCAGTGTGACTGTGCTATTCATTCCCAGATTGAGGATGGCACTTCTGGGGTCTCTTGGGTCCATGTCTGAACCCTGTTTTCTGTGCTGGGTAGTGGAATGCCCTGGGTGTCACAGCTCAGCTTCAGGTCCGGGCTTCACACTCTCATTCTGTGCTGATTCCAAGGGTGGCAGGTAGCGGGTAGGAGCTGCTGTGTGTGTGGACTACTCCATGCAAATGGAAGGGACACTACTATTTGATGTGCAGCGGACGCTGAGAATGGAATGAGTTGGAGAAAATGCTGTTTCTCTACCTGGGCCTGAGTTGGGCTCCAGATCTCCATGACAAGTCTATGGTGAAGGATTAAGTAACTAAGAGACAGGCAATATGGCTTTGAGGTCCAGGAAGGTCAGCACTCTCTTGGAGCCATGACAAAGACTTCTTTGGACTGTTCGTATGAATTGGACCCTTAACATTAGAGTGGTATAGGAAGATGGGGACACATCTGAAGAATGAGAATATCTTTGGTAGTTAGAAAAATGCATTCTAGGCAGTGTTTTGCTGATTATGAATAGTCTTTATCTCTAATGCTGGCAGTTTATTGCTTTTGAGTGAGAGCCAAATGTCCTGGGTGCAGCCTTAAGTTGCTTTCAGAGGCTGTGAAAATGAGCTTCTCCGACACCCCCAGAGAGCTCCAGAGTCAACAACTGAACCCTTACACAGGCTGGTCCCCAACATTTCCCAGGGAGCAGAGCATGATGTAAGCAGAGAGGGCAAGTGTCCATGTGAGAGCCAGGCTCCAAGGCCAAGCTCCCTCCTCTCCTGCCAGATGACACAGCAGCTGCTTCTACTTCTGCTGCCTTCCCCCTAGCCCTTCTGTGAGTCAATGATATTTTTCTCTCAGTATTTCCTGCATGAATTGAGAGAACCTATGCAACATACCCAGTACTGCCCTGCCACTTAGGCAACACTCAGTCATGTTCTGTGCTTTGTTCTGGCTCCTGGTTGGTGCCCCAAAGTAGACCCTGTATCCCAAGCAATCTGGCCAACAACACAGAGAAGGGGAGATTTTCACCTCCCTGTTGCTAGATGCTCCAGATCCACTAATTCAGCCTGTAGTAGCTGATCATGTTGAGTAACCTCAGTGCCCAGTAAGTTTCATCAACTAAATCCAGTGTGGCATCTGCCCTTCAGCCGCCTCCTAGCAGCTGTCATCATGATCAGCCCCAGCTACAATCAGCTATGGAATCGTGGACAAAAAATAAGACAAATGCCAGTCCCCTCCCTCCATGACTCAGGATCTGTCCACCTCCACCTCCACAGAGGCCCAAGCCACCCTCACAGGAGGGACAGGATCAGGTGAGAACTCAGGCTCTGGAAACTTCTCCTTGCTTTTTTCTACTCCCAGAAATATCACCTACCGAGTGTGGGGTGGGAGGCAGTGGACACTTGGTGATCCTCAGTGATGAGCAATGAACAGCTTACAGGAGTTCCTTCTCATGGCAGCTCTTCCTCCCAGCCTAGAAACCACAGAAGCAAAGAACAGAAGTCAGAAACCATTCTGAGAGTGGGTGGATGAGGAATTCAACATTCGTGCTGGAAACTACAATGTTACAGGCTACTCAGTGGCTGTGACCCTTGAAAACCCGAATGCGATGGGCAGCAGAGAAGTAGGTAACAGGGCCACAGAGACAGTGCACAGTTCCCCTTCTGGGGAACTGGCTGATGTCATGGAGTGCAGAGTCAGATTCCAGAAGGCAGCAGTCGTCAGGCATTGTGTGCTTATGGACCTCCTAAAGGTTCCCTGCATCTGCTGCTGGCCACACAGTCAGGAGGCTGAGGTTTGGATCCTTTTAGTCCCTTGGTGTTCATTCCTCCTTTGCCCACTGCTTAAAGCCCTGAGACTTTTAGTTCTGTTTTGTTTGTGGTCATGGAATTGAACCCGGGGCTTTGCTTCCCCTTTTTCCTTCCTTCATTTTGAGTGTCAGGTGTTTTGTCCCAGCAACAGGAAAAGTAACCAAGACAGGTTGTATTGGGTGGATGCTGAAACTCATTTGGGGAAGATGAAAAACTTCTGGAGCTGGATGTAGTGATATTTGAACAACAGAGTAAATATACTGAATGCCACCTGAATTTTACACTGAAAATGGTCAAAATGACAAATTTTGTTGTGCATGTTTTATGTGCATTAGCACCAAATAGTATCCCAGTTTGGCTGGAACCACTTATGTCCCTAAAGCCCACACTACCTGGTCCCTTGGAGATGAATCTGCAATGCTGGGCCTGAGAGGAACAAGCCAATTTCCTCTGCTTGCAGCAGTTTGAGTGATCACCAGGTGAAGTTGTCCCACCGCACATTTGTGTGCCCTGTGTACAGTATTTATGCTTTTTTATTAAAACACACCTGTATGCTCCCAAGGGCCACTTGTGACTTCCCTATATGTTTTATTAATGAAAAAGCTTATCTAAAATGAATTTCATTTTAACTATATTGTGTGTGTGTGGGTGTGTGTGTGCGTCTGTGCATGTGTGTGTGGTGAGTGTGACTATATTGCAGGAATAACAGCACAAGTCATACAGTGGGGGGAGTCATGCTGCTACCTGGACAAAGTACCCCACAAAGGAACTTACCAGGCAGATCCTCTTTGAAATGGCAGAGGGTGGGGTTTTGGGCTCATCCAAAGAAGATGGAGGAGAAGGTGGGGGGGGGGGTGTATTTGAGAGTGGGAGTTGTGCCTCGCACAGGAAGCAGTTTACACTGAGTGAGGTGAGGGGGTCCTGGCCCCAGGGCCAGCTCGTTAGTCAAGGCCTTGTCCTCCAGCCCCATTATGCAAGATTTTGCCTTGATGCCACCTGTTTGCTTAAGTTTAGCCAGTGGTGGTATGGTAGCTGGGAAAACAAGGCATGACCTTCTGTAGGAGGAGGACAGGGGGAGTGAAGGGCATCCATATCTCTGCCTGACTGAGAGACCAGGGCATTTCTGGGCATGCAGCCACCAGTATGGTCCAGAGGAGACGGAGACCCTGCTCCTGGGACTCAGATGGAGGCAAGGGCGCTGCTGCTCAAGCTTCATGGGGTCCCTCGCTCCTTCTCCCTGCTGCCTCTTCTTTCAGTTCTGGCAGCAGGGATCCATATGTGGGGGCCAGAGAGTGGGCTTGCCAAACCCTCTGGTCACCCTGAAAAAAATCTGTGCTTTGACCAAGAGCCAGGAATCTGAACAGCATGGTCACGAACCGTCACCAAGACAAGGGCTGTGAGCATGCTCCTGGAAATGCACAAGGCCCTTACATGTACTTAAAAGGCAGATTCCCTTTTATTAAGTCTCTGGGAACACCTGAGATTTGCACTGCTAACCAGTTCCCTGATGCTACCCCCTGAGTACCACACCCTAAGAGAACAAAGTTCTTGATGGAATCACAGGGTTGCATAGCTGGGCTACCTTATGCTGTCTGGTGGCTGACAGATCTATGATCCTGAGGCACTTAGCTCCTGAATAACCATCCCTCTTGCCAGGTGCCCCATCTGGCCCCTTCCCACTTGGCACATAGTCATCTGGCTTCCTGACTCTGCCACGACCTCTCAAATTCTGTCCCCACCTTTTCCCCTCTCAATGAATGTGGGTATTTCCTGGGTTCACCAGGATATCAAGATGCCTATATCAGAGACACCTCCTTCCAGGGCTCAAGCCCCAGCTTCTTCTTCAGTGGCCTTGTGGGCTTAGTCAGGGACTTTCTGGGAGAAGTTGTGGACGTTAGGACCTCCCCATCCAAAGAGAATGAGTGCTGTCTTTTTCCACTCCACTAGAGAGGGACCACTGATTCCAGAAAATTTAAAATATCTTCAGATACAGTATTAAAGCAGTTAGCATGTGTGCCAAAAGTACAGTGTTTTCTTCATTTTAAAGAGGCAGGAAAGGGGAGAGCCCTCACTGAGAAAGTTCTGGTCAGTTGTTGGAAGCCAGTGGGAGGTCACCAGAACAGCCTTCTCTTGGGTTGCCGCAGGGTGCAAAGCCAAATGAGTGGATAAGATCACAGTATTAGGAGGGCTGTGCAGGTCACCTTGTTACTGTTGTGCTTAGTTGTGGTTTGGGAGCCAAGTAGGGTTGCACAGAGGATGGGAAGGCGATTGAGAGCTGCATGCACCATGGGCCTTTGCTGGGGGCTCACACTGCCAGGAGTGGAGCTGGAGGTTTGCCTGTTGTTACAATGAGCAGAACTCTGCTCAGATGTAACAGCTCAGAAGCTGGTGCAGGGTGTGGAACAGGAGTGGGAGGAGATGCAGACAGTGGTGCGCCAGGCCAGGGAGCCTGCCTAGACATTCACTGCAGTAAGCTCAGTATCACAGCCCACTTCTTGGTGACTGATGGCCCTCAGATCCTCCCCTCTGATGGGCAAGTTTTTGGTATATTTCAACAGGTATTGGCCCTCCACAGTTACCTTGTAGCAGTGAACTTTGCATATGATCTGTGTCTGGGAAGACAGGCCTTGCTATTCACTCTCCATGCAAAATCCTCAGCCCTCACTGAGATCTGGACTTCTCCTTACCTCTCCTTCCTTTCTCTCCCAACCAGCCCCTTAACTGCACTGAAGGACACCCTGTGATCTCCTCTGTACTCAGCATATGCAGTTTGTAGCCTGTAGTGCTGCTCCTAGTGTGCCTCTCTGCCCCATGTAATAACTGCCAGGCACCTCAGGACCCATCTGCCTCCAGCAAGCCTTCCCTGCCCCCAGATGACTCCTCCCAGGGACCAACTACCTCTCAGGACATCAGAGGCAGCAGTGCTGGCTTGTGCCACCTGTGTCTCCCATGTCTATGCCTGGACTCTGCAGCAGCAGCAGCAGCAGCAGCAGCTTCCTGACTCCTACTTTCTAGCCCAGGAGCACCTCCATGAGGCAGTCAAGGTACACACAACAGTGGTCACACTTCTACCACACTTACCTGCAAGGCACTGTCCTAGCACAGAGACTACCTTGGCCCATTCCCACAACTCTCTGAGATTACAGAACTCTGAGCTCCATTTGTAGATGAGGAAATGGAGCTGCAAAGACCCAGTGGCTGTCCAGAGCTGAAAGGCACTTCAGTAAGCCTGAGGAAAGTAATCCTGTGTTGACCATGCAGGAAAATGCTGACACTTCCCAGGACCTCCCTCACCACTCATTTTTTTTTAAATTTTATTTAAGGAGAAAAGAAAAAAAAAGCAGAGAAAGGGTACAAGTTATACAGATTTACAGAAGAAAAAAATGAACAGTAGGAAATCACTAATGGATTACATATTGTCATCTTAGAAATAATTGTTCAAGTCACAAAATTAAAGCTTGTAAAGTGGACATTCCATCAATGATACTGCAAACAGTTCTGTTCAATGATCCAATAAAACTCTTTGATATCATTTTCTATCTTATACACTTAAATATACATGCAGTTATATAGTTTAGAGCACTTTCTTTTCCTCTCTTTTGTACCATGCCTATTACACATTTTGGGCTTCATTGCTCCCACGGTTCTTATTACTTTTTTGGAAGAGAGTAAAACCAAATGTGACATAACAGAACAGAATTGGTCCAGTCAAAAGGGTGGACATAATAGATAATGTAAAAACATAATACAAGCTCACCACTCATTTTTACCTCTAGGTTCATAACCAGGCTCAAATTGCAGAAGGCTCCTAAAGGGGAGGTACATAGTGTGACCCATGCAGAGGTCCACTATCCTCCCAAAGAACTTCTTGAGTTTTATCTTATAAGCAGAGGCCTAATGAGCCAGCTTGGAAATGAATTTTATGAGTGTGGGATAATGGTGGCAAACGTATACACCTGGATCAGGCTGAATTTGTTGATATGGGTCCATTAAGCAGAGATTCAGAATTTAATGCTGCAGCTGAGTAAAGAAAGGTGTTAACAGTTTATTTGGCTGGTTGGCAGAAGTGTAGCTCAAAATGTGGCCCACTGTGAGTGATTAAGAGACACCTATGAGTCCATGGCTCACTATTGATGAGGGGATTCAGAAGCTTAGGGAAACGGGAGTGCTGGAGAGGATCTGTCAAGTTAAATCTAGTCTTTCCTATTAGGATCCTAAAAAAGTACCCTGGTGTCTTGAGAAAAGATTTGTGAGGGGAGCACCAACATCCCTGAAGGGTCCCGTCATTGCTCTTCTCTGTTTGCCAGACCTTATGGTGGAGACTACAGTTACTCAATTAGGGAATTTAAGGCCCATGTGCTTGATTGGATTCTGGAATGGCAACAGTCAAGTGACAACACTCAATAACCAAAGGCAGGGTCCCTGTAATTACTATACTGTGCCATGACCCATTTGGCTCCTGAGGTTCTTGGGGTGAAAGACCGTGAGAGGATGAGAAAAATAAAGAAAAGACAGGGCTGGAGTCAGGTGGGGCCCTTATCCTCCTGATGGGAGGAAAGCTACTGCTCAACCAGTACAGCATGTTTATTTATACCCTCCAAAGAAGACTGTCAATTCCAACCCCACTGCCTAGCAACCCATTGCTTGGCAGGCCTGGGCCCCCTGCCTTCTTGGTGCTGGAACAACTTGTTTGCATAGCTTGTTTTGGTCCCTCTGTTTTTTCTGGGCTGACCTTGCTTTAGCCCCACACATGTGAGCAATCTCCAGATTTTGTGGCTCCCCACATATCCCTCTTTTTTGTTTTGTTGTTGCACAGGACGGGTGGTCAGTTGAAGCTGGAGGAGCTGTGTTGGAAAGCTCTGTAGATCTTTTTTAAGTGCAGTCCAAAGATTTTAAGTCCCTTCATTCCACAATTGTAACTCTGTGCAGTCCATTAATCTGTGACAGTAGTCAGCTACCAGTTTAGCTGGCAATTGCCAAAAGGTATTAGTGATTTGAGTTTCTTTTATAACATATTATGTTAGCATTGTTTTATGTATCTCTAGTATTTATACATTTTCTGCAGGATGTTCAAGACCAAGTTAAGGTGAGATATGTTTTAAATACAATCAATTTTTGTTATCTATAAATATCAGTTAAGTGTTCTCAGGAAATGCCTTGGAACCATGCATAGCACCTCTTAGTTCTTCCATCAGTGTCAGGCATTCAGATGAGTCATGGCCATTGCTTGACCAAGTTGCTTTCTGTGAAAGCTTGGGAGATTTCTGCTCCTAGTGACTCTCCTTAGGCACACCACTCACTGGTGATCTCTTTCCTCAGGGGTCTCACAGTCTTCTTGATCAGAAGACCAGGGACTCACCTAGTATAAGATGATGCAGCAGAGATTCTCTTATGTCCTGGGTCCTCATTGACCTTGGAGGGCTAGGGCCAAAATATTGGCTGTGCTCTTAGTCCATCTGTCTCTCTAATTGTTGGTCTCTCTACTTTAGTTGTTGAACATCCAGAAGAAAAGACTGATAACAGTACAATACAGTAGCGGCATTATCATCTTATCTAAATATCAAACATCTTACAACATAAAATAGAACCTTTATTTCATAACAACCATGGCTGTTTTAACATTTGAATACCTGTAGAATATTAATAAAGTTACATATTTTACATAGAAAATTAGAAATCAAACTATATACAACATTGTAACATAAAAACAATGATGACATTTTGTAACATACTTGAATTTACATTTTTACATCAAATATTTCCTTTTAGTCAATTATCCTTATCTAATACCTAAAAGCTTTTACCTAACTTGTTGATGTTTAGTGGGATGTAGATTTCATATGCATTTGTTGAAGGCAGAGGTCTGAATTTGAACCAAAATTTTGTCACCATAAACAATCCCTGTTATACGTTTTGGAAAACCAGTATATCTGGAAGCATGAATATATGAATACACCATGAGATTAACAAGAATCATTTGTCACAACCATATGAAAACCTTTGTATGGGCATTTTTAAATCAAAAAAACCTTATTGTATTATTTCTCTTGATGATGACCAATGTGAACATATTATGATAATATTTTTATATAACTTTAGTTGGAGTGTCTCTCATAAGACTCTGGAGATCATTGGGGCATCCAATCAGTGAACAAGAACTCGTTAAAAAATGTTACCAAGCAGCTGCTTTCTTATTCAACAATCCCAACTTCAAGGAACTTTTAAATTATCTTAATATAATTTTAATTGATTATTTTAATATAACTTTTGATGACTTATGAAAAACCCAACTACAGGCTTCCAGTAAAGATGGTGGATGATTGATAAGAGCAGATTACAGAGGCTCCCTGAGACAGTCAACTTAGATGCCAAAATAACACAGTATGGGGAGTCCGGGACAGAGGGAGATGAATCCTCTCGACCCAGGAAGAAACTAAAGTAAAAAGAACCAGTCAAACATGCAGTCCTAGTGCTACTATTGGAACAGCTAAGATTCGTGCTCCTGCTGCAGGGCCCAAACTTGGGTGGCCATGACTCATCGAGCTGCCTGAATTCCTCAGAGTATTCAGTCAGATAACGATCCAGCCTTTATTTCTCAGATCACTCAACAGGTTACACATCACCTGGTGCCTACACATTCCATACCATCCACAATCCTCAGGAAAAGTAGAAACGGCAAATGGCCTCATAAAAACACACCTTACAAAACTCACTTTAGAATTATACCAACGTTGGCCTCAAATTCTGCCCCTAGCTTTAGCCAAGCTCAAGGCACTTCCCTGGGCTCCTACATTTTTGAGCCCTTTTGAACTTACGTGTGGCAGGCCATTCTTACTCCACAATCTTCTTAACCTCCAAGGTCTCCCTCCTCTTGCTGACTACATCCCAATCTTCTCCTTCTTCTGACACTTGTTATGCTGATCTCTGCCTTTCCCAACCCTCTGAAGGGATCAAACAAGATCCTCCCATATCCCCAGGAGATCTAATTTATCTCAAATGTTCAAAATCCACAGGACTAAAACCAAGATGGAGCAGCACCTACCTGGTCTTCTGGCAACCCCAATAGTGGTCCAAGTTGCTGGACTGCCATCCTGGTTCCACATCACTCAAACTAAGTTGTACCCTCCTAACCCTAAATCTAACCATCCTGAGTGGTCATCTCATTTTCGGTCACCCACCCATCTCCATTTCACCAAGTCCTCACAGCCACAACTCCCAGGCCAAGTCATGTTTTGCTATCCAATTTGGCTCCTAATCCCTTACATTTTTTTTTTACAGTAGGCCTCTTGACAGTCTTTCCTAAAGACTCCCTCATCATGCATGAAATCTACATAACAATTGTCTTAGTTCTCTCTACCCTCAGCTGTTTAGTTGAATATAAGGTGATTCAATCAGCAGACCTTATATTTCTCATGTTTCTTATTTTTTCCAGCTCAACCCCTGGACCAAGGACAAGTCCTACCTATACTTCTAAATTTTACCCTTTCAGATGGGGGAATAATTACTTCTCATAACTTCACTCCTCCTAACCTCACACATATTTTTCAGATTCTACCTCACCATGGCCCTGATGGAATAGCATATTAAAATTAAAGACACCTTTTCTTCTATCTCTCCTGGGCCCTTAAATGTGATAATGGCCTGCCTCCTCATAGCATCTTGTGTCTTCGTTTTTCCAATCTAGGATGTGGGTATTCAATGATAAAGTTGTCCTGGCTAAAACACCTGATACCAGCTTCTGCATGGGCATCAACCATCATCCTATCAACCTTCCTAAACCCCAGTATGGTACTCCCTTTCAGCAGGAAGTAGTAAGAGAGAGACTTTGCCCTTTTCCTAACAATAAAAAGATGGGAATGAAAGAGTTTTTCCCTAGAATAAGTTACAGGATTGGCGGTAGGAGGCAGAATCAATGGGTGTTTACCTTGAGGTCACTTCCTCCTTCCCCTATTACAACTTCCTTTTTCTTTTTCCAGTGCGTGTGAAAAAAATTCCAATCAGCTCCTCATGCATCACCAGTTTCCACCCTAAGCATCACGCCAGTCAAAGGTTATATGTATATCCCATACCCCACATTCTGGTCAGAGGAAGTTAGACCACCAATTCGTCATGGACTCCTCTCCACATCCTTGGAATAAAGGCTACTTTTTACTTTATATTTTGCTCTTTTATCACACTGAAAACACTAACATGTAGAATTTGTAATTTTAAATAGACCAGTCAGATTTGTTGTAGGTTAATTAGCAGAGATCTCTTATCAAAGAATTTGAAAAAGACAAAATTCTTATCTATAATTAACATATATTTTTGTCATAGGACTTATCATATACTGCTATCATCTATTGGACCTTTTTAAAATTTTTTCATTACCATATTATGGGCATTGTGGGTCAGTTAAGGTTGGTTCTAGCTTCATCCTTTTCTATCGGTTGTGGCATGGTCTCCAAGGCATCACTGTCATAGGACTGAGCATCTGCTTCTTGAGAAGTAGAATCAACCACTTTTCTGTGTTTGGGTACATGATACAGCTGGACAGCATACATTGGCACCCAGGTAGGCCATTAACATTTTCCTGGAAAAAACATAAGCATACTCTCATCCCAACATTAGCACTGGACTGGGTATTTTTATTGTCCAGTATGAAGACTTCTCCAATGAGCTCTTTTTAGCCTTTATTTTTTTTTAAATTTTATTTAAAAGGACAAAGAGAAAAAACAGAACAAAACAAAACAGTGTAAGGGTACAAGTAATACAGAACCACAAAAAAAAACCAGCAAGAAATCAAGTTAACAGATTACACATTATCATCCTAGAGATAGTGGTTCAAGTCACAGGATCAAAGCATACAGAGTGGACATTCAAACAGTGAGACTGCAAACAATTGTGTTCAATGATCCAATCAAAAACATTAATATGGTCATCTATTTAACACACCTAAACACATTTGCTGTTGTATCCTTTAGAGCACTTTTTTTCCTCTATTACAACAAAATTTACACATTTTGGGTTTTACTACTCCTATAGTTCTTATTATTTTATTTTTTTAAGAGAATAAAATCAAATATGACAAAACAAAGCTGTCGGTCAAAACCAAGGGTAGACATAGCACATGAAGTAAAAACAGAGTACAAGGTTATCAACAATGGTTACCATAATGCCTCTTGCTTCCTTAAGAAGAATTGTCTATCTCATTAGGTATTACAAAGTGGAACAAAACAGTAGAGAACAAGACCAATAAAATCTAAACATTGTAAACATTACAGGACTTCAAAACAGCATAATAGTCAAGCCAGAATGGGCATCATAGTGAATGTTATTGCCTTCAAAGTAGTTGCCTATACCCTCAAACTTGATACTATCATACAGAATGGAACAGAGTTGAATCAGTCAAAACAAGATAGTGGGAGTATTACAGGACTTCAAAACAAGTTAATAGGAAATCAAACAAGTTACTATAATATATCCTGTTAATTTTTTTGACTTTCCCCCTTAGTTAAATAATAAAAAAATAAAATTTTTTTAATGAATAAGGGAGAGATTGAGATAAAAGAGGACATAACAACATAACAATACAGGTCAAAGCATGATAGTTTCAGCAACCTAGTGCTTCACCACAAAATAACCCGACTTAATAGTAGTTACCATAGTGTCTTTTTCCTTGAAATATTTGAATATAACTTTGTATACTATAGCATTGTTATGTTGTTATGTTCTCTTTTATCTCAATCTCTGCCTTATTCATTAAAGAAATTATTTAGTTATTTTTATATTTTTTTAAAGGGGGAAAATTTTAAAAATTAGCAGGATATATTATAGTAACTTTTTTTGATTTCCTATTAACTTGTTTTGAAGTCCTGTAATACTCCCACTATCTTGTTTTGACTGATTAGACTCTGTTCCATTCTGTATCAAGTTTGGGGGGATAGGCAACTACTTTGAAGGCAATAAGATTCACTAAGATGCTCATTCTTGTTTGACTATTATCTCCTTTGGAAGTCTTGTAATGTTTACAATGTTTAAGTTTTATTGGTCTTGTTCTCTACTGTTTTGTTCAACTTTATAATACCTAATGAGATAGACAATTCTTTTTAAGGAAGCAAGAGGCATTATGGTAACCATTGTTGATAACCTTGTTCTCTGTTGTTACATCATGTGCTATGTCTATCCTTGGTTTTGACTGACAGCTTTGTTTTGCCATATTTGACTTTATTCTCTTCCAAAAAAAAAGTAATAAGAACTAAGGAGTAATAAAACCCAAAATGTGTAAATTTTGTTGCAAAAAAAGAGAGGGAAAAGGAGTGCTCTAAAGGATACAACTGCACGTGTGTTTAGGGATGTTAAATAGCTGACCATATTAATGTTTTTGGTTGGATCATTGAACACAACTGTTTGCAGTCTCTCTGTTCGAATGTTTACTTTGTATGCTTTGATACTGTGACTTGAGCAACTATCTCTAAGACGATAATGTGTAGTCTATTAACTGGTGATTTTTTACTGGTTTTTTTTTTTTGTAGTTCTGTATTACTTGTACCCTTACACCACTTTGTTCTCTTTTTACTTTTAAATAAAATTTAAAAAAGAAAATACAACATACCTCATAGATCTAGAGAAATCCATACTAAAATTCATCTGGAACCAGAAGAGACCTAGAATAGCAAAAGCAATTCTAAGCAGCAAAGGCAAGGCAGGAGGCATCACAATCCCTGGCTTGAAGTTATACTACAAAGCTACTATATAATAAAATCAACATGGTACTGGAAAAAAAACCAGATCAATGGAATAGATTAGAAGATACCACAACTACAAACACACTCAACCACCTTATCTTTGATAAAGGGGCCAAACATGTACACTGGAAGAATGACAGTCTCTTTAATAAATGGTGCTGGAAAAACTGGCTCTCCACATGCCGAAAACTAAAACTAGACCCATGGCTATCACCATATATGAAACTAAAATCTAAATGGATCAAAGACCTGAATATTAAAACAGAAACACTAAAACTGTTAGAAGACAAATTAAGTAAAAATGTTGAAGACATAGGGGTAGATAGAGAATTCATGAACAGGAATTGAACCCTGCGGGAAATACTTCCCAGACTCAATAGCTGGGATCACATCTTATTAAAAAGTTTCTGCATTTCAAAAGAAATCTCCAGCATAGTGAAAAGAAGACCCATGAACTGGGAAAAAATCTTAGTGAACTGTCCCTCAGACAAAGGACTTCTGTCTAAAACATATGAAGAATTTTTTAAAAAATAATAATGTTTTCATTCATTAGCTGCAATGGTTTTATCCTAGTTTATTTTATTATCTGTGATAGTATAAACAGCTATTTTAAAGAAAACAACACATTAGAATAGCCAGTGCTGATTTAGTATCATCTTACTCTAAAGTCCTACTATGCTTTTGTTTTTCTGTTTCCTTTGGTTCTATCCTGTTATATCTTATTGGATATTATTATGTGTGATAGTATAAACAAATTTTTATGGAAAATTAGATAATATAGCAGCCATGGATCATTCTCTGCTATTTGGTTCTGAAAGTCCTGTAATGCTTTCATTTTCTTGAATGGTTTTATACTGTTTTGTTATGTTTATACTATCATATATGAAGCCATGCTCAACTATTTCAAAGAGACATTATGGTATTTACTGTTAATTATGGGTTGTCTTCTGGTAAAATGCTGTGTTACTTGCATTGTTCTGATCTGATCTGCTTTGTTATGTCCTCTTTTTGTCTTAATCTTTTTAAAATTAAAAAAATCCAAAACTTTACAAATGTGAGCCACTCCGCATTTGAGACACCAAACTTTACTCAAAATATGACTGCCCGCCTCAAGACAGTGCTGCTAGCTGAGGGTCTTGGGCAAACCTCCAACTTGATCTAACTTTTAGTGCCTCAGATTTTTTGATCATGTTTCAGATTGTGAAACCACACCATCCTGGCAGTGCAGTAATAGCAGTAACACTGGTTAAAGTGGAACCTGTTACAAAGCGTGTGATCAGTGATGTTCATTTGGAACTGCTGGTCTGCAGAAAAATTAGGGGCAGCAACTGGCTGGTGCTGTGCACTTTCTGTCCAGAGGAAAGAAAGAAGGTCAGAGAGCGCATCATGACTGATGCTCTTGCGAGTCCACTCTTACTCCAGCCTGTACCAGGAGCTCAGAGGCCCTTTTCTTGAAGCCGTCACATCTGCACTGTTCTCCCCTGAGAGCTTCAGTTTGAAGGACTAGAGTGGGAATTCTTTAAAAATACTGGTGATTTATACATACAGAGCAGTTATACCAGAGAAAACCAGCTCTAGGGAAAATGCTATAAAACAGGATATGTGGTCGGTGAGACTGGCCTGCTGAACTCCAGAGCACAGCCTCACAGCACACAGCAGGACTCCCGTCATTTTCACAGGGTGAGGTGCTGGCTGGAGCTGGGATTCCCGGGTTCTGCCCAGCTTCACAGCAGTGTTAGAAGGCTCTGCAGTCTCAAAACCGTATTTTCAGTCACTATCAGCTGTAAGTCAGTGTCATTACTTTGACCTTGAACATCAGAGGGAAATATACATGGACAATGTCATCAAAAGAAATCTTGTTTCCTTAAAGGAGGATAAAATCAAAGAAAGCAAAATAGAATTAATCCAGTCAGTATACAACAATGAAAGCAATACATGGCTTCAAAACAAGATAATAGCAAACAAACAGTGACTTCTGTAATCCCGCTTTTTATCTTCAAAACAGATGTGCATCACATCAAACATAACAAACTTAAAGCAATCACAAGAGAATAAAACCAATAAGAATAAATGAATGAAAGCCATATAGGAGTTTAAAACTAGGTAAGAGGGAATCAGCAATGACTACCATAATATATCTCATTGTCAATAAAATAGCAGCCCACACCACAGACATACTGTAATCATACAAAACAAAACAGAATAAAACTGAACAAAAGAAACCAATGAAAATGCTGCAAGACTTCAATCAGGATAATGCAATGTTAATGGTGACTACGACCTTCCCTTTTGAAATGCCCCCCTTCATCTTTGCCATATCTATTGTACATTTTGGACCCCACTAACTCCCTTAGACTTTTACATTAGGGAAACAACACGAGGTTCACCCATGTGAGTATGAACCATTTCACACATGAGCATGATCTCACGTTGCTTTCACTTATTACAAAGGCCTCCAAATTATTCTTCATAGCGGAGTAGCTGGCTTACATTTTGGTCATCCATTCTACAGTTGATGTGCAAATTATCCCTGCTATTTTCTTGTTTCTTCTTACAGGTGACGTCGTTTTCTGCACCTTGACTTTTAGTCTGTGAATTTCCCTTTGAGATAAATATGTGTCTTGTGTAAAGCATATTGATGGATCTTCTTTCTCAGTGCACTCCACAAGTGTTTCCTTTTATTGGTGAATTAATGCCATCTACATTAATGGTCACAACTGGCATTCACTGGTTCATCTCTGCCATGTTTTTTGCCTACTGGTGGCTCCCTACATTTCATCTCCACTCAACTGCCTGCCTCTCAGTGATCCGCCTTTGCTGCTGTTCCTGGAGCCATGGTCATCGTTATAGATCCCTAGAATATGCTGTACCACTCTTCGGGACGTTTCTTTGATGGCTGTGAATTGTTTTGGTTGGTTTTCTTGTCATGAAAATATCTTGCTTCTCATTAAATTTGAAAGCTTGCTTTGCAGGGTACATCAATCTGGAAGCTGTTTACTTTCAGGACTTGAAACAATTCACTGCAAGTTCTTATTGCCTTCACTGTTATATGGAGAAGTCTGCCATGATTGTCATGGGTTTTGTTTTATAGGTGATCTGCTTCTTTTCTCTAACAGCTTCTAGAATTCTTGCATCTGGATCGTTATATTGTCTGGGTGGAGATTTATTTTGGTCATGGCTAGCTGGAGTTCTGTGTGCCTCATTATATCTGTGTCACCTCCTTTTCCCACGCAAGGATAGTTCTCTGCTATTATTTCAGCAAGTAATCTTTTTGTTACTTGTGCTGACTCCTGCTCTGTCACTGACACCTATAATTTATAAATTATATTACCATGTATTCTTTTGCATTTGTTGAGTTGTTATTTTCTCAGTTATTGTTATTTTGAAAAGAGCTTTCCCTGCACCACAGATAATTGCAATCCTGTCTTCAAGTACAGAAAGTCTATCTTCAGTTTTGCTAAAGTGCTTTTGTTGGGTTTCAGTGGAGTTTTATATTGCCCAGATAACACTTTGAATCTTTTATCTGCATTCTGATTTTTTCCTATATTGTTCATT
The DNA here is from genome assembly GCF_034190915.1 of Cavia porcellus. NCBI lineage: Eukaryota > Metazoa > Chordata > Mammalia > Rodentia > Caviidae > Cavia > Cavia porcellus. The sequence continues at coordinate 81,185,726 of NW_026947489.1, forward strand.
CAAGGTTGCAATCAATTGTCTCTACTCTTCTATTAATCTGTTTCCTTTTCAGACACAAACAGTATTTCCTTCATCTTGGCTGTCTTTTATTCTTTACATGAGATGTTATTTCTCATCTGATTTCCTTTAAGACTTCATCAGGTTTTTCCTTGAGTTCACTTGTTACATTTTCAGACATTTCAGCACTTCAAGTTCCAGTATCTTCTATGTCTCTTGGACTTATTCTCTGTGGGTTAGAGGTCTGAGATTGCATTTTGCTCCTTTGTCTTGAAATTGTCCGTGTTTCTCCTGAGCATCTGCTTCTGGGATCGAGGTGCTTCTCATGTAGGCTGCCCACTCTCGTGTAGGTGAAAAGGCCCAGAAGCTGATGGGGGAGGTGGTGGGGCACAGGGTGGGACAAACAAGTCAAATCACTTCTTTCTCAAGGGCCTCAGACACGTTGGGGCAGGGCTGCTTCTTCTCTCTTGCCTGCGCTGCAACACTGTGTCTACCCTCGTGGCTGTCGGCATGCAGGGCTATAACGTGATGCTTCTCCCAGGCCACTAGGGCTGCCTGAGGGAATCAATCATCCCCAGTGCCTGGCTAATTCTCTGGGACTACACTGCCTGCACACAGGAAGGAAGAATTCCCAATGGTCTTTACCCAACAAAAATAATCTTTAAAAAGCTATTAATTAATCAAACCAAAAAAGTGGTATTTCCTAGGATAGGGAGGTAGGGGAATGTGCTTATTGGGCTCAGCACATCATCTGGAGAAGATGAGACATGTTTTCACGAAGGATGGTGGAGATGGGCCACATCAATGAGAGTCTACTAAAAGCCTGTTATATGTACACAGAAATGGTCAAATGACAATTATACTCACATACATTTTAAAACAGTGAAAAGGGAGGGTTAAGGCTAGGAAACTCCCCATGGGGACTGGATGTGGCCCACAGACAAGAGTATGGGGCTACTGTTGCTGGGTGGAAGGCGGAACACGCTGCTAGGGTGATGCCGGGTGAGGTCTCAGAGACTTTCTAGTGCACATCATCAGAAAGAGTCAAAGATCACACACAGGAAAGCAGATTTCTCACTGTGGCTCTCCAGGTCCTTTAATGTGTGTCCAATTACTACCAGGAGTCCCATGTTCAGCGTACTGCCGCACAGGCCAAGGACCTGTCCCCTGTTTTTCCTGAAAAGAAACAAGTGTTATCATGAAGATCTTTGCTGGTATCATCCGCTAAGTGGTGAAAAAGGACCAGGCAAAGGGACCACCACATGACAACGAGCTCTAATGATCCACGGGGGAGTACAGGCTGCTGGTGCTTGTTGTGATGTGGTGGAGTCAGCTCTGGAGTCAAGGTCACAGGACTTGGAGGGAGTAAAGTGATGATACCCAGCCTGACAGTTCAGTGCTTGACTCCACCCCGACAAGCACTTCACTAACCAGCACATCCTACCATGGATGGCTATCTCTGCAGTCTATAATCTTGAGCCACTTGGGGAGGAAACCTAAGCCAGGCTGGAGAGTGGGCGACAGACAGAGAGAACAAGAGCAGGACACAGGTTATGGCTGGTCCACACTTGGCCCACTCTGGCCTGCCCTGATCTACTCCCATCACCAAGATCAGTCAGCAGAACAGGTTGTCATCATTCAGAGACTTGGGCACTCCTGCTAGAGTCATTAGCTGGTTCCAAGCAACAGGGAGAGTCAGCATTAACAGGTGCCAGCCCCCATCAAGGACGATATCAGCTCTCCTACGGGAGTCAGATGTCTGGAAAACAAAGCGTAGCCAAGCTTTGTGGGACCAAATCAGGACACACAAGGTTTGAGCAAACTGACCCCAGCTCTTTTGTCCTTCTGCACAGGGCATTATCTGAGTTCTTTCCTCCTTGCTGAAGAGTTTGAAACTGAGGATCATAGGAACACTTACTTATGTGTAAGAACAGGAATTAGGGAGGAGAAACCAGAGCCCAACCAGCTCTTCACTCACACTGATGGGCTTGTTACTCCATAGGTATGCTTTGCTCTCCTCCCCTGTACTCAGCACATGTGGTTCACAGCTTGCAGTGCTGCTCCCAGGGGTATCTCTGAACCATGTATACCTGCCAGGCACCTAGGACCTAACCCCTCTAGGAGCGTTTCCTGCCCCCTCCACACCTCTCCCAGGGACCAACTGCCTTCTCAGGCTGCCAGTGGCAACACTGCTGGTTTGTGCCATCTGAGTCACCCATATCCATGCCCAGACTCAGCTGCAGCAGCAGTGGCTTCCTGACTAGTCCTTCCTTGTGCAGGACACTCTCCAAGAAGCAGTGGAGGTATGAAGGGCAGTGGTTAGGCTTCTATCACAGTTCTGTGCAGGAAAATTTCCAGTATAAATGGAGACTATTTTGACCATTCCACCAACTCTCTGAGGTCATGGGATGCTTATCCCAATTTGTAGACTTGGAGGAAAGGGAGCTGTAAAGGCCCATTAGCTGTCCTGAGCTGAAGGACACTTCCACAAGAGCACTCAACTATCTATCAGTTAGAGACACTGTTCCTACCAAACCAAAAAGGAGAACTCAAGCCCAGCCTACCTAAGGAACCTGGAAGTTTAGCAACTTCTCAGTAAAATACTGGCAAATAGAATGCAGCAAATCATCAAGAAGATGACACATCATCACCAGTGAGATTTATCCCAAGAATGCAGGGATGATTTAACACATGCAAATGAATAAAGAGACCTCACCATGTCAACAGAACCAGAAACAAAATCATATCATTTCAGTAGACACAGAAATAGCTTTTGATGAAGTCCAACACTTGTTTGAGAGAATACTGCACATAGAAGACCTCCCAAACTCTATCAAAAGCATGCTAGATTCAATAAGCAAATTCAGCCATGTAGCTGGTTACAAAGTCAACACCAACAATCCATAACATTCCTATACAGAAACAACAAACTCACGGGGGGAGAAATTATGGAAATGACACCTTTCACAATAGCATCCACATCAATGAAATACTTAGGAATCAACCTAACAAAGGATGTAAAAGACCTATATGTTTCAAACTACAGTACTCTTAAAAATGAGATGGAAGAGGATGGCAGAAAATGGGAGGATTCTTGGTTAGGAAGACCCAATATTGGGAAAATGGTCATACGCCCAAAACTATAATACAGCTTTCTGCAATCCCAATCAAAGTACCATTAATATTCATTACAGATCTACAGAAAACATGCTTAAAATTCACTTGGAAACAAAAGAGACCTAGAATAGCAAAGGCATTTCTGGGCAACAAAGGCAATTCAGAATGCATCACCATACCTGACTTGAAATTATACTACAAGGCTACAGTGCTAAAGTCAGCCTGGTATTGCCAAAAATCAGACTTGAGGATCAACTAAACAGATTAGACAATGCGAACACAACCACAAAGACACTCAGCTACCTCACCTTAGACGAAGAGGCTAAACATGGTCGCTAGAACAATGATGGCCTCTCTAATTTATGCTGCAGGAAAAATTGGCTTTCCACATTGGAAAGACTGAAATTACATAGTACTGAGACTGAAACAACATAGTACAGAACTGATCTGAACATGATGAGGAAGGTGTTTTAGGTCTTCAAGATCAGACAGTGGGGAAGTCAACAATGGCTGTCATAGTATCTCTCATTCTCTTCAAAATAGATGTCCATATCTTCATGTATGTTGAAGTTAAACAAAACAAACCACATTAAAATAACTCTCAACAAAGAATAACAGTATTGCTGGATTTCACATCACAATGCTGCAGAATCTGCACTGGGTACAGTAGTGTCTTTTTTCTTTAAAATAGTTGTTCATTTCATATGCGGTATACCATCAGTTCTCATAAGCTGTTTATAAATTCTATGCATGCATGAGTCTCTACATGTATTTTTATACTTTCTGCAGTAGAGGGAAAAACAAAACAATCCAAGACAAAGCAAAACAAATTCCTACAAAAACATGAAATGAAAAAGTCATATAAAACCACAGTACAAGGTGATCGCCAATGGTTACTGTGTTGTCTCTTGTTGTCTTCAGTAGAATTGTCCATATTATCAGGCATAGTATAATTGAATATAACAGTAGATAACAATATTAATAAAAACAAAACATTGTAGACAGTGTAAATCTTCAAAAGCAGGTAATAATCAAACCAGAGTGGGTATCCTAGTGAATCTTATTATCTTCAGTGTAGTTGCCTATACTTTCAGACTTGACACTATCAATCACAACAGATTTAAATAAAATCTGTCGATACAAACCAACAATCTAACAAAACAGATTCAACTAAGATCAGTCATAATAAAACAGTATAAGTTATACCGGGCTTCAGATTAAGTTAATAGGAAATCAAGAGTGAGTATTGTTTTATATCCTGCTCTTTTTGGGATGTCTGTGCCCTCAAATCTAGTAGAAGCACACAAACTGGAACAGAATATAATCCATCTAAGGAGTAATGTGGGTTTTAAGTCCTGATACACTATTAACAATATCCTCTGCCTTCTTTTTTAGACTATGCCACTCCCACAGGGTGCACTGCGCATTTTAAGTCCCACCAACTCCCTCAGCTTTTAGTTTGGAAGGGGGAACCTGCTATAAGTGGTTCTGAACCCTGTCCTCCTGGACTTTATCTCAAGTTATATTCCTTTACCTATAAAAGCCTCAAGGTTTTCCTTCATTATAGCTAATAGTTCTCTATTGCATGTAAGTATCCTGTCTTTCCAACCTATCTGCAGGTACTGGTTGAGTTGCTCCTATTTCTCTCTGGTTCTCTGTCACATAGAGCATTGTTATTCTCAGATTTGTTTTTCGATCCATAAACCCCTTTCCAGGTTATTTATATTTCCTATACAGAGCATCTCAGTGGACCCTGCCTCCTGATATACTCTACCTGTGTTTTTTTTTTCTTTTCTTTTCTTTTTTTTTTTTAGTGTATCAAGGCCATCTGTTAGAAATTACAGCCAAGCTTCTCTGCCTCACATCTGTTGTGCTCTTCTTCTGCCATTGCCTGTCTACTTTTCCACTGTCTGCTCCATTCATTGAGGCCTCTCTGCCACTGTTCCTGATGTCCTGGTAGTTTTTTCTCTCTCTCTTTACAATGTCATTCAGTATTCTCTGTAGGGTTGGATTGGTGGTCACAAATTCCCTCAGCTCCTCTTTGTCTAGGAAGCATCTTGTTTCTCCATTAATTTCTAGAGACAGTTTTTCAGGATACATCAAGCTAGGCTGGAGGTTATTTTCTTTCAGGGCTTGGAATACTTTGCTCCAACCTCTTCTTGATTTGATGGTGTGTGTCGACAAGTCTGCCATGATTTTGATGAATTTTCCTTTTTAGGTGATTGGTTTCTTTTCTCTGATGGCTTTTAATATTCTGTTCTTGTACTGAATTTCTGGGATCTTGATTAATATATGCCTGGGTGTAGCTCTGTTTTGGTTGTAGGTGGCTGGTGTTCTGTATGCCTCGTGCATCTGAATATCATTTCCTTTTCCTATGCTTGGGAAGTTTTCCTTAATTATTTCTGTGAATAGCCTTTGTATTTTCTTTGTGTTACTCCTGCTTCTTCATTCACATTTTTTATTCCTAGGTTATAAGTGCTCTTGTTGTCTTCCAGCCTTTATTATTACTGCCTGTTTCCTTGTTAATTTAAACAGATCTTTCCTTTCATGTTCACACATTGCAAACCTGTCTTCAAGTTTTTTTAAATTTTATTTAAAGAATGAAAAAAACACAAAACAGTAAAAGGGTACAAGTAATACAGAATTTGCAAAAAATAAACAGTAAGAAATCATCAGTTAATACATTACACATTGTCATCTTAGAAGTAGTTGTTCAAGTTACAAAATTAAATCATACCAAATGGATATTCAAACAGTGAGACTGCAAACAATTGTGTTCAATGATCCAACAAAAACTTCGTAATATGGTCATCTATCATACACATTAAAACACACTTGCAGTTATATCCTTTAGAGCACTTTCTTTTCCTCTCTTTTTTACAATAACATTTGCAGATTTTGGATTTTATTACTCTAACAGTTCTTATTACTTTTCTGGAAGAGAATAAAATCAATTGTGACAAAACAAAGCAGTCAGTCAAAACAAAGGATGGGCATTGTACATGATGTTAAAACAGAACACAAGGTAATCAACAATGGTTACCATAATGCCTCTTGCTACCTTAAAGAGAATTGCCTATATCATTAGGTAAAATAAAATTGAACAAAACAGTACAGAACAAAACCAATAAAACCTAAACTTGGAGACATTACTGGACGTCAAATGAAGATAATAGTCGAACAAAAATGAGCATCATAGTGAATCTTATTGCCATCAAAGTAGTTGCCTATACCCTCAAACTTAATACTGTCAAACAAAACAGAATAGAGTAAAATCAGTCAGAACAAGATGATGAGAACAATACAGGGCTTCAAATCAAGTTAATAGGAAATCAAAAAGTTACTGTAATATATCCTACTAACTTTTTAAAATTTTTTTATTTTTAATTAATTAAAAAATAACAATACTAAATATAAATAAATTTTTAAAAAGCAGAAGATTGAGATAAAAGAGGACATAACAACATAACAATACAGGTCAGAACAGAACAATTTAAGCAACATAGTATTTCACCACAAGATAACCCAACTTAATAGTACTTACCACAGTGTCTCTTCACTTGGAATATTTGAGTATAACTTCACATACTATAGCAGCAAATATATTGAGACAGTGTGAAACCATTTTAGAGGATGAAAGTATTACAGGGTATTTAGAACCAGCTAACAGAAAATGAACAATGGTTTCTATATTATCTCTTTGTCTGTAAAAATTTTGTTTATACTATCACATATAATAAAATCCAAGAAGATACAACAAGATAAAAGCAATAGAGACAGAAGAACAACAGTTTGATGGCACTTCAAAACAAGATGATATTAAATCAGCATTAGCCATTTAAATATTCTTGTTTTCTTCAAAATAGCTGTTCATATCATCACAGACAATAATATCAAACAGCCCAGAATAAAACCATTCCAATTAATGAGTGAAAAATTTATAAGACTTCAAAGCCATATATCTGGGAATCATGATTATCACATACTTTTATGTACTTGTATCGTTTCTTCTGCTAGGGAAACTATTTGGCATTCATACATGTGAGTTTGATTTATTGCACTTTTGAGCATGGTCTCAAGCTACACCCATTCATGTATAAATATCTCAATGAGATCCTTCTTTATAACTGAGTAGTACTCCATTGTATAAAAATACATCTTTTTTATCCGTTCCTCAGTTGATGGACACTTAGGTTGTTTCCAAGATCTGGCAATCACAAGTTGTGCTGCTATAAACATGGATGCACATATATCATGTGGTATGATGTTTTCAGTTCTTCTGGGAATCTGCCTACAAGTTGAATAGCTGGAACAAATGGAACTTCCAATCCCAGCTTGTTGAGAAATCTCCAGACTGACCTCCACAATGGTTGCATCAGGCTACACTCCCACCAACAGTGCAGGAGAGTTGCTTTTTCCCCACAGCCTCTCCAGCATTTGTTGTTGTTGGTTTTCTTGATCCTGGCCATTCTTTCAGGGGTGGGATGGAATCTCAGTGTGATTTTAATTTGCATTTCTCTAATGAGTAGTGATGATGAACATTTTTCATGTATTTTTTTGTCATTTGTATTTCCCCATCTGAGAATTGTGTATTCATCTCAGATGACCATTTTTGGATTGGATCTTTGTATTTTGAGGGTCTGATTCTTTTTTAATTCTTTATATGTTTTAGACAGAAGTTCTTTGTCTGAGGTACAGTTCACTAAAATTTCTTCCCACTTTGTGGGTTTTCTTTTCACTATGCTGGAGATTTCTTTGGACATGCAGAAACTTTTTAATAAAAGGTGGTCCCAGTTATTGATTCTGGGAAGTATTTCTCATGAGGTTTAAGTCATGTTCATGAATTCTCTACCTATCCATATGTCTTCAAGGTTTTTAACCCTATTTGTCTTCCAACAGATTTAGTGTTTCTGTTGTAATATTCAGATCTTTGATCCATTTAGATTTTAATTTAGTACATGGTGATAGGCATGAGTCTACTTTTAGTTTTCAGCATATGGAGAGCCAGTTTTCCCAACATCATTTATTAAAGAGACTGTTATTCTTTCAGTGAACCTGTTTGGCCCCTTTATCGAAGATAAGGTGGTTGAGTGTATTTATAGTTGTGGTTTTATCTTCTAATCTATTCCAGTCATCATCAGCTCTGTTTTTATTCCAGTACCATGTTGACTTTACTACGATTGTTTTGTGGTATAACTTCAAGTCAGGGATTGTGATGCCTCCTGCCTTGCCTTTGCTGCTTAGAACTGTCTTTGCTATTCCAGGTCTCTTCTCACTCCAAATGAATTCTAGGAGTGATTTCTCAATTTCTATGTTGATAGCATTTTTATTGGGGTTGCTTTGAATCTGTATAACAGTTTTGGGAAAATGGCCAAAAATGGCCATTTATTTATTTATTTATTTATTCTTCATATCCATGAGCAAGGGATGTTTTTCCATTTTCTGAGAATGTTTTCAATTTCTTTTTTCAGTGTATTATAATTGTCCCTGTATAGGTCTTTCATTTCTTTCATGAGAGTAATTCCTAAATATTTCATTTTATTGGTTGCTAGTGTGAAGGTTGTGGCTTTTCTTATTTCTCTGTCTGTGATTTTGCCATATAGTGTATAGGAATGTTATTGATATTTGAGTATTGATTTTGTATCCAACTACATTACTGAATGTATTGATTATATCTAAGAGTCTTTCAAGGACATTTTGGGGTCTTCTATGTAGAGTATCACGTCATCTGCAAATAATGATAATTTGATTTCCTGCTTTCCTATCTTTACCTCTTTTATTTCTCTCTCTTGTCAAATTGCTCTAGCTAGTATTTCCAGTACTATATTAAATAGGAGCAGTGATAAGAGACTTGTCTTGTGCCTGATTTTAAAGTAAAGGCCTTCAGTTTTTGGTGATTTAGTATGATACTGGCTATTGGTATGTGATAAATGGCCTTCATATATTGAGGTAAAGAACATCCATTCCAATTTTCTGTAAAGTTCTTATCATAAATGAATGTTGGACCTTATCAAAAGCTTTTTCTGCATTTATAGAAATGATCATGTGATTCTTACTTGTGGCTTTATTGATATGGTGGATTACATATATTGATTTATGTATGTGGAAGCATACCTGCATGCCTGGGATGAATCCCACGTGGTCATGGTGTATAATCTTCTTGGTGATTTGCTGCATCCTATTTCCCAATATTTTATTGAGGATTTTTGCATTTCTGTTGATTAGGGAAACTAGCCTGTATTTCTCTTTTTAAGTTGGGTCTTTCTCAGATTTTGGTACTAGAGTAATATTTTCTGCCAAGAATGAGTTAGGAAGGATTCCTCTCCTTTCAATTTCATTGAAGAGGTTGAGGAGTGTCGGCATTAAGTCTTCTTTGTACTGCTTGTAGAATTCTGCAGTGAATCGGTCTGGGCCTGGGCTCTTCTTTGTAGGTAAGCACTTAGTTACATTTTCAAGTTCATTAATAGAAATTGGGCTATTCAGCAGCTTTACATCTTCTTGACCTAGCTTTGGTACTTCATATGTTTCTTGGAACCTGTCTATTTCTTCTGTGTTATCAAATCTTTGAGAGTAGAGGTTTTTGAAATAGGTGTTGATGAACTTCTGTATTTCTATGGAGTCTGTAGTGATTTTGACTTTTTCATTTCTTATTGCATGAATTTGACCTTTTTCTTCCCTTTTTAAAATAAGGTTGACTAGGGGCTTATCAATTTTATTTATTCTTTCAAAGAACCAACTCTTTGATTCATTCATTCTTTGGATTGTTTTCTTAGTCTCTATTGCATTGATGTCTGCTCTGATTTTTATGATTTCCTCTCTTCTTTTGGCTTTGGGCTTGACTTGCTCTGCTTTTTTTAGATGTTTGAGGTGTAGCATCAGGTTATTTATTTGTATTCATTCTGTTTTCCTGACATGGGATCTCAGTGCAATAAATTTTCCTTTGAGGACAACTTTCATTGCATCCCACAGATTCCGGTAAGTTATATTTGTATTTTCGTTGGCTTGTAGGTATTGGTTAATTTCTTCTTTAATTTCCCCTGTGACCCACTGATTACTCAACAGTGTGTTATTCAGTTTCCATGTGTTTGTGGGATTTTTGTAGTATCTTTTATCATTAATTTCTAATTTCATAGCACTCTGATCCGATAACATGCAAAGGATAATTTCAACTCTTTTGGATTTATTTCAATATGTTCTGTGAGCAAATATATACTCTGTTTTAGAGAATGACCCATGTACTGTTAAGAAGAATGTGTATTCTGATGTTGTTGGATGGAAAACTCTGCATATGTCTATCAAGTCCATTTGTTCACAGGTGTGATTCAGTTCTGTTATTTCTTTGCTGATTTTCTGTCTGGTTGATCTGTCCCTTGGTGTCAATGGTGTGTTAAGGTCTCCTGTTATAATTGTGTTACTGATAATTTGGTTTTTCATTTCTGTTAATACTTGTTTTATATAACTGTGTGCTCTGGAATTTGGTGCATATATATTTAATATAATTATCTCTTCCTCTTGAAGTCTTCCCCTAACCAGTATGTAGTGACCTTCTTTATCTCTTCTGATCATTATTGGTTTAAAGTTCACATTGTCTGCAAATACAATGGCTACTCTCACTTTTATTTGGGTTCCTGTTTTGTGAAGTTTTGTTTTCTATCCTTTGACTTTCAGTCTGTGAGTATCCTTTTGGGTTAGATGGGTTTCTTGCAGACTGCATATGGTTGGAATTTGTTTCTTGATCCATTCCACCAGACTGTTTCTTTTTACTGGTGTATTGAGACCATTTACATTAATGGTTATAGCTGTTATTTGCTCATTTACTGTTTACATGTTATCTTTCTGCTGTTTCATCTTTATCTTTCTGTTCTGTTTAGTTGCCTGCTTTGTTTAGTGGTTTTTTCCTAACTGTATCGAAACTGACTTTCAATATTCTTTGCAGGATTGGCTAGGTGATCATGAAGTCTTCAGCTGCTCTTTGTCATAAAGGTATCTTATTTCTCCATCAGTTTTGAAGGACAGTTTTTACAGGGTACATCTGTCTAGGTTGGAAATCATTTTCCTTTATGATCTGGAATATTTCACTCCATGCTCTTGTTGACTTTATTGTTTGTGCTGAGGTGTCTGCTGTGATTCTGATAGGTTTTCCTTTATAAGTGATCTGTCCTTTCTGATAGCTTTTAATATTCTATTCTTATGTTGGATTTCTGGGACGGTGATTATTATATGTCTGGGTGTAGTTTTATTTTTGTTATGACTATTTGTAGTTCTATATGCTTCACTGGTCCTCATATCAGTTTCCAATCTCATGTTTGGAAAATTTTCAGCTATTACTTCTCTAAATATCCTCTTGACATCTTTTATGTTGTCCCCTTCTTTTTCATTTATCCCTATGAATCTTATGTTGTTTTTCTTGGCATCATCTTGCAGGTGTTGAATTGTTATTTCCTGATACCTTGTTATTTTTAAAAGATCTTTCCATTCCTGTTCACTAGCTGCAATCTATCTTGTCTTCGAGGTCTGGAATTGTATCTTCACTTTCATTGAGGTGATTTTTAAACCTTTAATGGAGTTTTTTTTATTTCCAATATATCTCTTTTCATCTGCTTTATGTATTCTGTTTGTTTCTTATATTGCTCATCTAGGGATACTATCTTTTCGTTTAATTCCTCCAATTTTTTAAACTGTGTCTTCTTTAGATATTTTCAGCATCTTCTTCATTTCTTTTATCATTTCTTCTTTTACCTGGGAGATTATTTCTAGTTTGAATTCCTGTAAAGCTTCCCAGAGTTGCTTCTGTATTTCAGTGGCTATTATGTCCGATATTTCAGGTGTATGGCATGTATTTTCTTCTATGTATATTGCTCCTATTTTTCTTTGAATGGGCTGGAGATTGGAGAATGTAATTTGGTCTTTTGTTCTGTCATTTTTCTGTATTTCTGTGTTTGAAGTGTTTCAAGTGTTATTCCAAGGCTTCCACAGGGTCTGTTGGAAATCCTCTTCTATGCCCTCAGCCTCTGGGACTCAGGCCACCTAGAACCCTGGATTGAGAGAGTGTCACTGGGAGTGGGGCAGGCCAGCTCAAGCCTAGCCCCAGGAATCCATGGCACCCACTTGCTTGCTTAGAACTCCAGAGTCTGCCAAGCACCACTGGGAGCAGGGAGGCCATTGCAGGCATGCTCAGGACCCACCACGCTGAGCCAGTGCACCTGGAAGTCGCAAAGTTCCCTGTCTGGGGCCAACTGAGGGGTTCAAACTAGCTGGACTTGGAGGAAAGTGCACGGGGCACTTACACCAGGCCACCCAGACTCTGGAACCGATGGCGCCTGCTTGCTTGCTTCTGTAGTGATTTATTCAAGGAATTTTGGAGGTTCCAGTTCATACTCAGCTGGCTGCAAGGCAAGGTGGCATGGCAGTTGCAAACAGCAAGCTCTAACTGGCAATGAATCTGTCTTCAAGTTTTGATAGTCTATCCTTAGTCTCTTTCAAGCAGTGTTGTCAGTTTGCAGTGGAGTCTTTAGTTTCCTGGTAATCTCTTTGAACCTGCTTCAAGTATACTAAGTTTTCTTCAAACATTTAATTCATCAAACATTTCTCTCATTTTTTGTGTTCCTCCACTCTTCCACCTGTGTTTTCTTGAGAGGTCCATAGCATTTCTTTTATTAATCCACTTATATCTTGCTTTACTTGAATTAATATTTCACTTTTGTGCTCATCTATAAGGTTCAAAGATATCTCTTTATGTCCATTGATGCCATGTCTGATATTGCATGTTTGCTGCCCTCAGTCTTTTTTGTATTTACCTCTCCTGGATCACTTCAGCCTCTTTGGTGCCAATTTCTCCTTTGCCCAAAATGCTTAGAGCCCTACGATCTGCAATTCTATTTTATTTGTGGTGTTGGGTTTGAACCTAAGGTTTTGTGTGCATTGGGCAAGCACTGTTCCACTAAGACACACTCCCAACCTGAGGCCCTGAGCTTTAACCAGACTCATGAGAGCCCATGTTAAACACAGTGCTGCTATCTATGGGTTCTGGAGCAAATGATATCATTTTCAGTACCTCAATTTCTCTGCTCTTGTCTAAAAATTAGGAGGAACAACCTGGTCAACTTTTCCAAGGATGAATAGCACTTAGAATGAGCCTTGTACAGAACATGTGATCAGTGTTATTGACTTTGAACTACTGGTCTTTAGAGAAAATAGGAGCAGTTTTTTCTGTGGTTGTTGACTTTCTGTTAAGCAAGCAAAGAAACCTCAGAGGCACTGTAGCTAGTGCCCTCCTGCTCCCGACAGCCTCAGAGTCAACCTGTTAAGGTAGATAGAGCTTTACTCTCTGAGGGTTACCATCTGTGAAACCCAGCATAAGCTTCAAATATTATAAAATTGAAAATGCAATTCATACACCCTTCCTGAGGAGCAGGAAGCTCTGCAATGCGGCAGGACTCTGAGGATTCCCATGGTTGCAGGTGGAATGGGGGCTGTGGCTGCCTACTTTCCCAGCACCAAGTAAGAATACACAAGGTGTCAGGGTGACACTCTTGGTGTAAAATGAGTGGCACTGGATTCACCATCATTATGTGAAAAATCAGTGTAATTCCTTTTGCATAGAAGATTAATTAACAAAGGAATAGCAGGATCATAAATAATAACCCTTCACATGCTATTGATTCAGAAAGGTGAGACCGATAGTTGGCAGGGCAGAGAGAGGGGGGCATGTGCTTGATGAGTGCTGAAACACGTGTGTGGAAGATGAAAGCCATCTGGAGTTCGATGTAGTGATACTGAATGCCACCTGAACTATACACTTATTATGGGCAAAATGATACATTCTTTCCATGTGAATTTTGTGTGAGCTATCACCAAGGAGTATCCTGGACTGGTCCAAGGCACCTATGTCCCTGAAGCCTTTCTCTCCTGACCCCTTAGGGCATAATCTACAGCACTCAACCAGAGAGTAAGAAGCCAATTTCCTTTGCCTACAGTAGTTTGATTGCCCGCCAGGTGGTGATGCTGTGCCTCTGCTTATTTTTGATTCTGTATTAAGACACATCAGTCTGCTCCCACAAGTCACTTGGAACCTCTCTGCTTGTGTTCTTTTTTTTTTTCCCCTCTGTATGTGTTCTTAATGCAAAAGTTTATACAACAGGCATTTCATTTTCACTGTTTTTTCTGTGCTTCGTGTGTTTGGGTGGTTCCTGTGCATGTGTGGGTTATCAGTGGGCTGATTGCAGAGATATTGCAGCCACAAGTCATACAGCAGTCAGGGTTTGTCCACCACCTGGACAAAGTACCCCACAGAAATCTTCCCAGTGAGACCATACATTCCTCTTTGAAATGGCAGTGCATGCAGGTTTGTGCTCATCCCAGGAGCACAGAGGGTCAGCTAAGGGCAAGAGCTGTGCCTCACATAGGAAGCAAATTTCACTGAGTGAGGTGAAGGGGCCCTACACCCAGTGCCAGTCAAGGCCTTGTCCTTCAGGACCCATTATGCAAGATTTTTGCCTTTCTGTCCCCCCCCCCCGTTTTGTTACAGTAGGCCAGTGGTGATTTGGCATCTGAGAAACCAGGAAAGGTCTCCTTTAAGAGAAAGAGGGGTGTGGTGGTGAAGGGCACCTGCATGTGGGCTTCCCCAGAGACCTGGACACTTCTGTGTGTGCCGCCAGCTGTGTCTCCTGCTCAAACACAGTGCCGTCTCCTGCTCAGAACCAGGGAAGGGACTCAGGTGGATGCAAGGATGCTGCTAATCAAGCCTCACGGGCTCCCTGCTTCTCCCTGTTGCTTCTCCTTCCACTTCTTTCAGCCACACCCCAGATTTGGAGGCGGGAGAGGAGGCCTAACTAACTCTGAACACCAAGAAAACATCCATGCCCTGACCAGCAGTCAAGAGCCTGAGCAGCATAGCGAAGAATACAGCTGCCTAGACCAGGGCTGTGTGAATGCTCCTGGGAACACACAGTTCCCTAGTCCTAGTTAACATGCAGATTCCATTTTAGTAGGTCTGCGGACCCGGAACTGAGATTCTGCACTGCCAGCCAGATCCCTGCTGATGGTGCCCCCTGAGCACCACTCCCTGAGGAGGCAAGTTCCTGATGTAATCACAGGGGTGCATAGCTGAGCTCCCTTTGGCTGTCGGGTAGCTGATAAGTCTCAGGTTCTGAGTCACTCAGCTCCTGCACATCTCCCCCTCATCTGCTCCCCTCCCACTTGGCACAAAGTCGTGTGGTTTCCCAGCTCTACCATAATACCAGACACCCTTCGAGCCTTTTCCCCTCTCACTAACCCCACATGTTTCCTGGGTTCAATGGGATGACAAGATGCTTATGTCAGAGACACCTCCACCCAATGCCTAGTCCCAGCTGTCTTCTTCAGCACCCTCAGGGGCATCATGAGTGACCCTGAGGGAGTAGCTGTGGATTCAGTTCCTTCTCACCCAAAGTGAGCATTGCTGTTGGTTCTCACTGATGTGGGCAGAGACCTCCTATTTGTGAAACTCACAATGTCTCCTGAAATACTAACACAATAGTCCGACGTGTGTACAGATGACACAGTGTGTATTTTTTTAATTGATTGGACCAGGAAAATGGGGAGCCCTCACTGAGAATGTTTTGCTTAGTGGTTGGAAGACTACGGGAGGTCATCTTGCCAACCTAGGATCACATGTCACTTCCAGATGACTTAGGGCCCTCAGGTCCTTCAGGTTTGTGGGGGGGGGGTTGAGCAGGTGTTGGCCCTCCACAGTTACCTTGTAGTGTGCTTCACATAGGATCTGTGCCTGGGGAGAGAGATTTTGCTATTCACTCTCCATGCACAAAGCCCTCAGCCTTCACTGTAGGCTCCAGAACATTCCTTCATCTCCTTCTTGTCCACCAATGAATCTCTGAACTTCACTGAAGGACTTGTTCCTTCTAAACTCCCTGTGGTCTCCTCCTCTGTACTTAGCACATATGTTCAGAGCCCGCAGTGCTGCTCCAAGGGTGCATCTCTGTCTTATGTATAACTTCCAGGACCCTGGGAACCCAGGCCCCTCTGGTAAGCCAACTTCAGACCTCTTCCAGGGACCAAGGTACTCCTTAGGCTGCCAGGGCCAGCAGAGCTGATTTGTGCCTTCTGTGTCCCACATGTCCATAGCAGCAGGAGTGGCCTCCTGATTCATCCTTTCCAACCCAGGACCATTTCAAGAACGCAGTTCAGTGTGGTGGCAGTGGTCACACTCCTATCACAGTTTCATGCAGGTCACTCTTACAGTGTGCACAGAGACTGTCTTGGCTCATTCCCACAATTCTTGGAGGTCACGGGATGCTTAGCCTCATTTGTCCACATGGAAATGCAGCCACAAAGACTCATCAACTGTCCTGAGCTGAAGGATGCTTCCCCAAGGTCACTCAATTACCTACCAATCCAAGGTAGTGTTCATATCCACTAGAAAAGGACAAGTATAGGCCAATCTTCTAATGAACATTGGTGCAAAAAATCTCAATAAAATACTGGCAAATACAAAGCAGCAAATCATCATGAAGATTATACCTATGACCAAGATGATTTTCCCAGGAATACAGGGATGGTTTAACATATGCAAATAAATGTAGTACCCCATATCATCAGAGCTGAAGAAAAAAGTCACATGATCTTCTCAGTAGATAGTTTAAAGATTTTAATAAAGTGCATCACATGTTCATGATGAAAACCGTGCAGAAACTATGAATAGATGGTGTCTACCTTAATCTGATAAAAGCATCTGTGACAAAGCAACAGCCATAGTGCTAAATGGACAAAACCTGAAAACTTTCACTCTAAGATTGAGAACAGGCCAAGGATATCCACTATCACGACTCCTATTCAATATAGTTCTGGAAACCTTAGCCAAGGCAGTTAGGCTTTGGATTAGGGTTAGGTTTAGGGTAAATACCTAGTAATCAATCTAACAAAGTTGTGAAACAACTCCACAGTGCATCCTTTATTAGATTAATTCCTAAGTATTTCATTCTTTTGGTTGCTCTTGTGATGGTGCTCTTTCCTTTGGTTTCTCTCATGGTGATTTTGTAATTTCTGTACAGGAAGGCTATGGATTTTTGAGTGTTCTTTTTGTATCCAGCTATGTAACTGAATTTATTTATTAAATCCATTAGTTTTTTGTTGGGATTTTGGGTCTCCTATGTGGAGTATCATGTCATCTGCAAATAATGATACTTTAGGTATTCTTCGTTTCCTGTCTTTATTCTTTGTATTTCTTTCCATTATCTGATTGCTGTTGTGAAAGTTTCCAGGATTATATTGATTAAGAGTAGAGAGAGTGATCATGCTTCACTTGCTCTGGAATTTAGAGACACGGTTTTCCGTTTTGTGCATTTAGAGTGAAGTTGATTGTGTGTTTGTCACAGATGGCTATTTTCACTCTAAGATTGGGAACAGGCCAAGGATATCCACTATCACGACTCCTATTCAATATAGTTCTGGAAACCTTAGCCAAGGCAGTTAGGCTTTGGATTAGAGTTAGGTTTAGGGTAAATACCTAGTAGGCAATCTTTTGCATTTTCTGTTGGGGTTTTAGTATGAATAGGCACTGTGGTTTATCAAAAGCTTTTTGCATCTATTGATTTGATTGTATGATTTTGTCTTTCACTCTCTTAATATTTTGTGTCATGTTTATTGATTTATGTATGTTGAACTGTCCCTGCATCCTTGAGATGAATCCCACTTGATCAAAGTGTATAATTTTCTTGAAGATTTGCTACATTCTATTTACCAGGCTATTCTTTGTCACTATGTTCCTGAGGTTAACTGGCCTGTAATTTTCATTCTTAGTTGTATAGTACTTGGGTTTTGGTACCTGGGTAAAGCTTGATTTCAACAATGAATTTCACAGTACTCATTCCCTCTCAAATTCATTAAAGAGTTTGAGAAGGAGTGGTGTTTGGTCTTCTCTAACTGTCTTTTAAAATTCAGCAGTGAATCTTTCAGGACCTAGGCTTTTCTTGGTTGGTAGAGTTTTAGTTACTTCTTGAATTTCATTCATTGACATAGATTTCTTAGGATTTTTGTGTCTTGATTCAGCTTTGGTAATTCACCTAGGACTGTGTCTGTTTCTTCTGTGTGTTCCACCTTAGTAGAATTCAAATCTTCCAAGTGGTAGAGATGAACTTTTGGCTTCTGTGAGGTCCATTGTGATTTCATCCTTTTCATTCCTATTTGCATGAATTTGCATCTTTCCTTTCCTTTTTAAATGAGCTTTAATAAGTTTGTCAATTTTACTTGATCTTTTGTAGAACCAACTCTTGTAATCCACAAAGAAGCCCCCCAGAGCCCTCAACTTCGAGTCCAAAAAAGGGCAAGACATGTATTTTTCAAAAACCAGAACTGATTTATTTTATCCTGGGCACAGCAACACAGTGCAGTTCGAGTTTGTAAAAGCTGTGTGTCTCCCTCAAAACTTTCCAAACTTTTTGTAGAAAGCACAGATTACAAAATAAGAGGTTATGGGAATGGATCAGGAAATCTGCTAAGGAATGAGGAAGAACTCTGTTTCTCTTTGCAGAGGACAGACAAGTCTCACAGGAGTTAGCGATTTGTTGTCAACTTATTTTAGCACTCAAATTTAGCTAACATCTGTTATTTGAAGAGGGCAGCAATAGTTAACATATCAATTATGTCAGGTTCCCAGGGATTTACAATTCTTTACAGAGGGGCGCATTGATTAACATATCAATTAGGTCACCCAGGGGAAAAAAAAGACACACACAGAAAAGTATGGCAGTGTTACATGTACTATGGTCATATA
Source organism: Cavia porcellus (assembly GCF_034190915.1). Classification (NCBI taxonomy): domain Eukaryota; kingdom Metazoa; phylum Chordata; class Mammalia; order Rodentia; family Caviidae; genus Cavia; species Cavia porcellus. Next base: position 81,204,609 of record NW_026947489.1, read on the forward strand.
ACTTAGGCATAACACAAAAATAATGAAGCTCTTTTTGCTAGAGTACAGCATTCCCCACTGATTGTGGTCAGTGAACCAAATGATTGGCTCATGGGGTTTTTAGACATAGGTATCTTTTTATAAACTTGCGTCTTTAAAATCATAAGCTTTATAGTTTGAACCCGATCCTTGACATAGTTTACCAATTGGTTTATAATACAAGGCCCAACAGGAGGATTAACAAGGGTATTGCAGCTGCTATTATTAAAGCTGTTAACCAAAAGTAGAAAGAAAACCAACATTTAAATTCACTCAGTTCTGTCTGATGACTCTAGAATGACTAGCATACAAGCAACAAATTTTTTTCTAAAGCCAGTCTCTAGCCAGACAGAGGCTTCCTTGAGGTCTCCATAAAGGAGAACACAAAATTATCAGTTACATTTGGCAATCTTAAGCTTTAAAGAGTCCTTGGAGAGAATGACAGTCAACTTATCTGTAGATTGATCACCTTTGGAGCCTCGGACAGGCTTGAAGTGGGAATGATGAATCCAGGGAGGCTTTTTGGCTACTTTGATAGTGGTTGGAGTGTTTTAGACTACAGTGGAGGGACTTTCTCAATCGTAGCTCAAGAGATTTATGGTGATGCCTCTTGATGAGAACTGGTGTTGCAGGCTCTATTGCAGGGAGTTGGAAGAGGATGTTGTTGTTGGAATAACCAATGGATGGAAGTCAGAACTGGCTGAAGGGCTTAGGAGGGACTTAATAAGATCTTGATTTTTTTTTTCAGAAATCTTAGGAATAATAGGAAGAGGTCTCTCATACAAAGCCTCAAAGGGGGAAATACCAGTACTATAGAGGGTACATTGCACATGCAAGAGGGCAAAAAGGAAGGAGACTCACCCAGTTCTCACCAGTTTCTAAGGCCATTAGTTATTATCATCTTTAAAGTCCGGCTTATCCTTTTTATTTCTCCTGAACTCTGAGGCCGGCAAGCACAATGGAATTTTCAATTAATCTGCAAAGCTTAGTTTAGTTTTTGAGTTATCTGGGCTATAAAATCCGGGCCATTGTTGGACCCCATGGATAAGGGGAGGCCAAATTAGGAAACTGCCCTCAAAGTTGACTCAGACTTATTAGGAAAATCTTTAGCCCATCTAGTGAAAAATATCTATCATTACTAATAAGTTCTTATTTCTTTTAAGTCCAGGCTTCCCCATTTTTGTAGTCTGTTTCCCAGTGTTCTCTAGGCATAGTCCCACATAGCAAGTGGTTGCTTCAGGTTCAACAATTGGCACTAAGGGCATGGGAGGCTCACAGACTGGGAAAGCTTTGACATTAACCCCCAGAGATCACTCGAAGTTGAGCTGCCAGATGTAAGTCTTTTTAAGTGCAAATAGGCTCTGACAAAGTAGGTGGGATCAGTGGTAATGTCAGGACTATCTCAATCCCCACTGATTTTGTGGCTGCCTTTTGGGTGGTGGCATCTGCCAAACTATTTTTTTGTATAACAAGGCCATCTCCTGCCCAGTGGGCTCTACAGAGGATAATAGCCACTCTCCTTGGCATCTAGATGGCAGCCAACAAGTCCAAAAGTTGGGGAGCATTTTTAATCTTTTGGCCCCAGAAGTCAATAAACACCGTTCTTGATAAATGACCCCATGAACATGGGCAGTAACGAATGCATACTTTAACAACTTGAGGGCCTCAGTGAGGGCAATGAATTTAGCCCATTGGGCTGATATTTCAGGCTCCAGGGTTTGTTTTTATAGAATCTGAGAGTCTATGGGAATGGCAGCTCCTGTGATCCACTTACCTTGATAGATGTAACTACTTTCATTGGAGAAATAAAGGAACTCTGAATAGTGGCTCATCTGTCAAGTATAGTCCCCAATACAGTCATGGAGGGGAAAGGAGGGGTCATCATCAGGCAGCAGAGTAGCAGAGTTTGAAGCCACTGTCCCCTTGAAACTGATGGTAGTCAGATCTAGAAGTTATGCCTGATAATGCATGACTCGGTAGCTGGGCAGCCATCATTCTGGGGAGCCTTAATGAGAGTCTCCAGAAAATAGGAGGGAACAATTAAGAGTTTTTGTCCAAAAGTCAATTTTTAAGCCTCTTTTACCAGGAGGGCCACCAAGGAAATCACCTGCAGACAAGGTGGTCATCTGGCTGCCACATAAGCAAGTCTCTTGGAAAGATAGGCAACAGGCCTCTGCCAGGGTCCCAAACTCTGGGTCAGTCCTATGGCTCCTCAAAATTCTCACACTTGCTTTTTAGTCACAGGGACTTTAATCTGTTGGATGGCTTGCATCTTCTGGGAGGAAAGAGTCTTATTTTTTTTATGGAGAATCCAACAACCAATCTAGTCCTTCTGCCCAACAGAAACCTCTTAAACCTAGTCTTTATGGTCCTCCTGGTTGTCAAATATTTTTTAAGCAACTTTTAAAAACTGACTGAAGGGCATTTCCTCAAATCTCTCAAACTTTTGCAATTTTTGCTTAATATCAGGGACCAACTCAGTTACAAAGGCAATTTTAAAGGCCCTTGCATTTTTAGGTGTTACAGGTGTATTTAGGTGACAGGCCTTTTGCAATCTTTTCAGGAAACCCTGAGGGAGACTCATTAGCCAATTGTCTCACCTCTGGTACCTTGAGCAAATTGGTGGGTTTTTGGGGGGTGCCCTAATGGTTACCGAGAACAACTGGTGATACCAGTCGGAAACCTTCTTACCTCTGGTTGTCCAATCACAGTGGGACAAAAGGAAAACATGGTTCTGACATTCAGGATCAGAGGGTAGATTTCATCTGGATGGCACATTGCTTTTTTGTTTTTTTCAGGGTGCCACATGGCAGGCCATTGTTTTACTAAGATTATATACTTAACAAAATTTTCATAGGTAGCAAAATTAATTGTGCCACATAGTCTCCCAGATATTCACGGCACATGCAAGAACTTGTATTTTATCTCTATAATCACCAACCACATTAGGCACAATAGTTATTCCTTTTAAATTTAGATCAGCTTTTTCCAGCATAAGACCACCTGTTTCTTGTTCTCTGTTTTTTTTTTTTTTCCCAGAAATCAAAATCTCAACTCTGTCTTTACAATATATAGCATTCCTGGGATTGTTTTCTCCTAGCCAAACTCACAGTACTGCAAATTATCCTGTTGGGCTCTTTGCTCTTGATTTGCAACATAAAGCAGGCTAAGAGCTCACAACAATAGCCATGCCACAGAAAGCATTTTCTCTTTTACATTTTTACTTTAAGACAAAACCACTTTTTTTACTTATTACCAGTCAATTACTTTTTCTCTTGCTTTTTAGACAATATTAAAACCTTTAACAAAATCCTTGAAATGGCTTTCTTTTAGTAGTCTAAAACATATTTAATCATTTTGTCTTTTTACCACCTTAAATGTTATACTTTTAAAAACTGTGACCTTTATAACTGGCTCAATTACAGTATGAACTGGTTTTACTTGGTAAAGTTATTATGATACTTAAAACATATATATGCATATATATTTACATTTTAACCAGAAAGAAAAATACTTTTTAAAAGTCATGCCAAGGTTGCAAGTAATCAGTTGAGGACTAAAAACATTAAACAAGGCACCACAAAAGACAAGTCCAACATTAAAGACATGAACGAAAGTTTTTCTGTCCATAGTTTGGCAAGCTAAAAGGGCAATAATTTTCATTATGAACTTTGAATCCAATAAGCTGCATGGATCCTGCAACAAAAATGAGCAACAAACCCCTAAGTTAGTCACAAATTTAAACAGGTGGACCAGACAACTCCAAAATACAAAAAATTGAACATAGAGACAAATGGGCAAAAACAGGCCCCAAACACCATGGGCCCCAAAGCCCCACATGGGCCTTCCCACCCCCACAGTATTAGCCCCCCCATGGGCCTTATCCACACACATTACAAATGGGCAAGACCTCCTGGAATCTGGTGCAGAAGGAGCGCTAGGCTCATCTGCAGTCACTGTGCGCACCCAAATTACAAACAGGCAAAGAAAACCCACAAAGGGGCCAAAGCCCAAAGTTACAACTGGGCCCCAAAGCCCTAAATTACAAACGGGCAAAAACTCCCCAAAAGATGTCTCATTCTATCTGCAGTTACAAATGTGTGGACTCAAATTACAAACAGGCAAAAAAAAAAAAAAAAAAAACCCAAATACTTACAGATGTTTAGCCAATCAATTGGTGAAAAAATTATTTGGGGGGTCCCCCAGTAATCTCAAGTGAGCCCCCAAATATTGTTATCCACAAATGAGCCCCCCTGAGCCCCCAAAACCAAAGATGGGGCCAGACGTGTTTTTTTTTTTTTTTAAAAAGCAGGGCTGATTTTTATTTAATCCTGGGACCAGCGACACAGTGCAGTTGGATTTGGGAAAAGCTGTGTGTCTCCCTCAAAACTTTCCAGACATTTTGTAGAAAGCATAGTTTAAAAAGTAAGGGGCTATGGGCGTGGATCATGAAATCTGTTAAGGAATGAGGAAGAACTGTTTCCCTTTGCAGAGGACAGAGAAGTCTAGCAGGAATTAGCAATTCTTTGTCAACTTATTTTAGAACCAATTTTAGATAACACCTGTCATTTGTAGAGGGCAGCAATGGTTAACATATCAATTAGGTCAGTTTCCCAGGGATTTACAATTCTTTATAGAGGGGAGCATTGATTAACATATCAATTATGTCACTCAGAAAAAAAAGACACATATAAAACAGTATGGCAGCATTACAGGTACTCTGGTCACATAACTTGGGCATAACACAAACATATCAAAGCTCTTTTTGCTAGTGTACAGCACCAACTCTTTAGTTTATTGATCCTTTGTAATTGTTTTAGTCTCTAGTGCTTCCATCTATGTTCTGATGTTTACAATTTCATTCCTCACAGGAGCCTTTAGCTTCTCATCTTTTTCAAGAAGTTTTAAGTTTTTTGTTAAGTGGTTGATGTGCTGGTGCTCTGTTTTCCTGATATGGGCATTAACTGCTGTAATTTCCCTCCTAAGACTGCTTTCATTGTGCCCCTCAGTTCTGGTGTGTTGTATTTTCATTATCTTTCAACCATAAAACCTGTCTAATTTCTTCCTGAATTTTATCTGTTACCCATTGGTCGTTTGTTCAAGAGGGTGCTATTTAATTTCCATGTATTTATGAAGTTTTTATGGCTTCTTTCATCACAGGTTTTCAGTTTCATTGCATTGTGGTTTGATAGCATTTAGGAAATAATTTCAGCTCCTTTACATTCATGTTGGCATGTATTATGAGCTGTATGTTGTCCATTTTGCAGATGTGTCCTTTGCATGTGTATCCTGGTGTGTGGTGGAACACTACACAGGTACCAAATAAGTTCATTTGTTCAAAGTTAGGTTCAATTCCTGTATTTCATTGTTGAATTTTTGTTTCCTTGTTCATTCTTTTTGCAACAGTGGGGTGTGGGGAGCCCTCAGTAAAGTTGCACTAGTGTTTATTTGATTTTTCATGTCCATTAATATTCTGAAAGGGTTTTGGCCCAGAAAGGACACTGTAGCCAGGAAAGCCTCAACCAGAAGCAGGAAGCCCCTATCTCCCCCGCCCCTAGGAATTTACCTGTGACACCATCTTCCCACCCCTGGAAACTTACCTATGGTGCCAAACCTAGGACCAATGGGCTACCTATGCATCCCTGATGCCCTTCTCAGGTTCCACCCTAAACCGAGGCTACTTACATACCCCCACGCCACGTGCCCACTGGAGAGATCACCGGATGCCAGCGGTGAGGGGTGCCAGTCATCTCTCTCCATGTTCTCAGAATAAAGGCCGCTTTTTGTTTTACACTTCTCATCTTTTGGAAATATTTTTCATCTTTTGGAAATAATCCTATCATATTCATTTTACAGAATTGGATACATGAGTATTTGCTGCATGTATATGTATGATTGTTCTGCTTTCCTCTTGGCTTGTTCCTCCCTCCTCTGGATTGCTCCCTTTCTGAGGATGTAGTGGCCTTCTTAATCTCTCTTAGTCAGTCTTGGCTTGCAATTCTCTTTGTCTGCACATAGAATAGCTACTCCTGCATTTTTCAGAGTTTCTATCTCTTGCAGCCTTGTTTTCTATTTTTTGGCTTTCTCTCCATGAATTTCATTTCAAGGTAAATGTGTTTCTTGTATGTAACATGTTGTTGGATCTTGCTTCTGATGCACTCTGCCAATCGTCTTTTTCTTGACAAATGGAGGCCAGTTACATTGATGCTTATAACTGATACATACTGATTTTCGGTAGCTCGTTGATTTCCTATTGTTGGTTTACCCTCTTTTTCCCCCCTGCTCCCTCTGTTTGTTTGGCTTGCCTGGTGGGTTCTTTGTTTAAGGTTGCATGGACCTGTAGTGCTCATTGAAAGAGTTGCTGGCCCAGACCGGACCCTTTAACCAGGAAAAGCTGCAGCCAAGTTAGAAAACTCCTGCCTCCCCCGCCCCCTATAGACTTGACTGGAACCCTATACCCCCATCCCTAAGAACCTTTGCACCAATGAAATACCTGTACATCTCTAATGGCCTTAGGGCACTGCCCTAAGCTTAGGCTATTTATATTCCCCCACTCCATGTGTCCGAGAGAGATCGCCAGATTCCAGCGGCCAGTGCGCCAATCTCCTCTCCCCGTGTTCCCGGAGAGACCACCGGGCCCTGGGTGCAGCGGAGATGCTGCGCCCTGAGGCCGGGGTGGGGGGTCTCTCCCTGCATTCCCGAAATAAAGCCACCGCTGCCCACTACTTTCACGGCTGTCCACTCCACTCCTTCCACGGACCTCAACTTCTTCCTCTCCCTCTCCCTCCTCTTCCCCCTTCTTCTCAGACCTAACAGATGGTGCCGCATGGCTCGACGGCAGGTGAGAGACTATAATTTTCTCAGTTTTGTTTTATGGTCCCCTGCTGGTCAAAACTCTTCACTTCTACAGTCACAAATCTACTACAACTCTGGTGAGTAACTCCCCTGAGATATCTTTTAAAACAGCTCTCTTTGTTTCCCAGCATGGCTCCCTCCTCCCTCTGTCCCCATCCTGCGCGCCCTTCATTCCGGCTCCAGCATGCAGCCTCGGCGCCTGTCAGGGGCAGAGGCCGCCATTGGTCTGACAGTCATGGGACGGTCTCCCGCGTGGCCGACGAGGCCTGGTCGCCCCAGGGGGGCTGGCACAGCGGCTCTGGGCGTGGGCCGCGGCCCTTCCCGCGGATCACCCCGCCCGCACCCGGCTCCTCTCCCTCCCCCCTCCCACCGCATTATAGCTTCCTTTGTTTCCCACTTTATGCCAGCCCATCCGCCACCACTGTTCTGCCGAGCTTTAAATAAGAGATTCACATAAAACTGCTTTAGATTTTAAACAGCCTTTTTTTTTCTTTTCGCTCTCACATCGTGTTCCAATTCTGTGGGCCCCACAGTTTTGGCCTCCCGCCCAGCTGGTTCCATGTTGCACCGACCTGTGCGGCAGCCCCACCCTGCGCTGGCCACCGCGTGCCTGCGCCGTACCCCGCCCACCGTCACTTTCACAGCACGCCCAGGTCTGGCGCGGCCCGTGAGCTTTCAGACCAGAGCCCGCTTAACTTCACACTGTGCGTCTCCCGTTGCCACAGCGTACCGCAGCGTACCACTCGCCCCGCCCCACACACGGGGCCCCGCAAGCAGCAGGTCATGCCCCTGACTGCCCCTGCCGTGCCTCAGCCGCCGCCCCGCCCCTCCGGGGCACGGCCACCACCTCTGCCGCCCACCTCGGACGCCGCCCCGCCCCCTCCGGGGGACCGAACGTGAGCCGCAGCTCCCATTAATCTGACGCCAGGCGTCACGTCGGATCACCACTCGGGGCCTCCAAGCCCCACCCCCTTACGCGGTCGCAGCGAAACGACGTCATTTCCCTGTGCCGCTTAGCGCGTCATCGTAAGCCTCTGGTTCTCTGCTTACCGTGTCCCGCGTTCGCCCTGCCCACTCTACATGTTCCTTGCCAGCCCCTCCACGGCACCGGGCACACAGGCCACAGCACTGGGCACGCACCGGGCGCGTGCCACGGATCTCAGTGTTTCAAGCTGCCTTTAACACTGCGCGTTTCCAATGTCTCACAGCCCTGCCCAAACTTTTTTTGCAGTTCAGTTCCACTCGAGAGAGGCTATTTTTTTTCCTTTTTTTCTTACAGTTTTTCTACCATTTGTTCACTATTGCTGGCCACCTGATAATTTTACCAACCTGCCTGCCTTATAATCTTAAATGCCGATATTAAGCTCCTACATACTTACTTAATTCTACAGATAACTTTTACTATAGTCCAGATCTCAAACAACAAGGCAAAACTTGACCTTCAAGCTCCACAGAGACCTTGCTATGGTTGTTCATATTTTTAAATAATACCTATAATTCTGAGACAGACAAATCTACACAAGGTTTAGCTACCTGCCCCCCCCACCCCCCGCCATGGGCCTCACTCAAATTCATCAGACATTCTTTGAGACCTTACTCCACGACTATTTAGGCTATCCTGGCCACCAGAGAGTGGCCTGGCCATCCTACCTGGTAGCCCTCATAGGTCACTGCCAAAAAACCTTACTCCAGGGCTGTTTAGGCTATCCTGGCCACCAGAGAGTGGCCTGGCCATCCTACCTGGAAGCCCTCATAGTTCACTGCCAAAAGACCTTATTCCATGGCTGTTGGGTTATCCTGGCCACCAGAGAGTGGCCTGGCCACCCCGGCTTGTCATCCTCAAAGGTCACAGGGGCCAAGCGCCTTGGTAGATGTCTGTCTCAGAATCCAAATCACATTAAAGCTCTCAAGGTAAGACATTCTCTATATTTGTGGACATAAGAGACCACATGTACAGAGTTCTTACTGAGTTAAGATAATAAAGTCTCAATGTCTCATGGAGTATTAAAGGTCAACCTATGCCAGTTACAAACAGGGCCCTAGATCTAACCATCTTTTGATACTCATCTCTGCCTTATGACTCACAGGTTGTCATGTTTTGTTGTCCAGCTTGATTCTTAATTTCTTACATTCTATTAATGATCATTTCTATAACAGGACTCTCTAACATGATTCCCTACAGACTCCAATGTCATATATACCAGAGACAAGCGTTACCTACCTACCTTTTAACTTTTACGCTTTCATATGGGGGAGTAAACACCTCTCATAACTTCATTCCTCCTAATCCCACATTTAATTTTTCAGAATTCTGCCTTGCCACCTCAACGTCATCCTGATAAAATAACAGGTCTAAATCAAAGACACCTTTCCCTCTACCTCACTTGGGTCCATAAATACGACAGTGCCATGTCTCCTCATAACATCTTGTCTCTTTGTTTTTTCCAGTCTAACATACATGCATTCACCAGTGAAGTTGTCCTGGCTAAAACACCTAACATCAGCGTCTACCTGGACATCAACCTTCATTCCGTCGACTCCCCTAGACCCCAGTACAGCGCCCTCAGCCAGCAGGAAGTAGTTGCAGAGAGAAATCTTCGCCCCTTTTCCTAATAATCATAAGATGGGATATGAAAGAGTTGCTGGCCCAGACCGGACCCTTTAACCAGGAAAAGCTGCAGCCAAGTTAGAAAACTCCTGCCTCCCCTGCCCCCTATAGACTTGACTGGAACCCTATACCCCCATCCCTAAGAACCTGTGCACCAATGAAATACCTGTACATCTCTAATGGCCTTAGGGCACTGCCCTAAGCTTAGGCTATTTATATTCCCCCACACCACGTGTCCGAGAGAGATCGCCAGATTCCAACGGCCAGTGCACCAGTCTCCTCTCCCCGTGTTCCCGGAGAGACCACCGGGCCCTGGGTGCAGCGGAGATGCTGCGCCCCGGGGCCGGGGTGGGGGGTCTCTCCCTGCATTCCCGAAATAAACCCACCGCTGCCCACTATCACGGCCATCCACTCCACTCCTTCCACGGACTTCTACCTCTTCCCATCCTCTTCTCTTCTTCCCCCTCCTCCCCTCCTCCTCTTCCCCCTTCTTCTCAGACCTGTAGTGCTCATTATGTGGAATGCCTTTCAAAACATTTTGGAGCGTTAGTTTGGCGGTTTCCATTTTCCTTATATGTTCTTTTTGTCAAATTATCTTATTTCTCCATCAGTTTGGAAAGACAGATTTGAGGGATACATCAATCTGGTTTCAAGCTTGTTTTTCAGCACAATCTGAAATATTTCATGCCAATCTCTCCTTGAATTGACAGTCTGTGCTAAAAAGTCAACTGTGACTCTGGTGGACCTTCTGATGTAGGGGAATCAAAGTCCTGACCTACTGTATCCAGTACGAGCTTGTGTTCTCTAAAATCAAAGAATGAATTTTAGGAAAAATGGAGGTTAAGAGGATAATATATTACTTGAGAGAAAGAAAGCTTCTGTCTAAAGAGAGACAGAAGGGGTCCTGAGTGGGTTGCTGAGAACTCTGTCATTTCCTGGGACTTTTGTAGAGTAAAACCATGGGTTAAGAGGAGGGGGCTACGAACTCAGAAGTCAGATGGGCAAAGATGAGACATAAGTATAGTTAGCCAATAAAATCAATAATTCAGGTAAAATTGATTACATTAGGGACAAATAGGAAAGCAAGTCACATAGGGCATTCTTGGAGCTATGACCCTTCCCCTAGGGGGATGGGATAGGACTCCAGAGTGATAGGGAACTGATTAGAATATCAGTCTTTAGGATGTGGATGCATTTGTTTGATCCTTTGTCTTGAGGCCTGGCCCACAGCAGGAGGTGCCTCTCTCCCCAGCAGTGGCCAGGTGTCTGCACTGGCTCCATTGAGGTCCTAGCCTGTCTCACTGCCTATAATATTTCTAACCAGCTGCCTGCAACACTTCCTTCATAATTGATTTCTTTTATAAGTGTTTGTTTTCCCTAACAACTTTTAAAATTCTATTTTTGCATTGAATTTCTGAAATCTCGACTATGATATGACAGGCTTCAGACTTTTTTTTCTTTTTCTCTTATTTTCACTTATTTTTCTTTGATTCTTTTTCTCTTTCTTTGTGAAAGGATTTTGGCCCAGACGGGCCAATGTAGCCGGTAAAGCCTCAGGCAGAACTAAGGAGCTTTATCTTTTCCACCCCTAGGAATTTACCTGTGGCTTTATCTTCCCTGCCCCTAGGAATTTATCTGTGGTTCTATCTTCCCCACCACTAGGAACTTGCCTCTGGCATGAAATGAATATCAATGGGCTACCTGCCCATCACTAATGCCCCTCAGGCACTGACCCCAAACCTAAGCTACATGTATGCCCCCACTCCATGAGTCCGAAGGAGAGACTGCCAATCCCATGGAGAAAATGCCGGATCCCAGAGTGTCAGGGGTCTCTCCCCGCATTCTTAAAATAAAGATCATTTATATTTCATACTTCTTATCTTTTCAGCCATGCTACAATTCTCTCACTTTGTTTGTCTGTCTGTTTGTTTGTTTGTTTCTTTCTTTGTGAATCATGGCTAATGGAGTTCTATATGCCTCACTCTCAATTATGTGGATGTCAAATCTTTTTCCTCTAAGAAGGGAGTTTTGTGCCTTGACATCTATTATGGATTAAAAAGTGGTAGTCAACTTAACTCCAGCTGAATTGAATCAGCATGGTGCTGAGCATAGATGTTCAACCTAAGGAAAGTTGCCAATATAAATAGAGACTTGGAGAAGATGAGTGAGGTCTTAAGGGTTTCTGTTTGAGCCACTGGTTCTCCTGTGGATGTTGTCATGAGCAGCTTCCTCAGTGTGAGTTCGATCACTGTCATTGAAGGAGCTCGGGATCTTGTTGGTGTGAGTGGCTGTTGTTCGCTTCAGGAGAGCTTTGGTCCTTACATCAAGCATTGCTTCCTGGCTCCAGGGGGTAGAAGATGTGTGTCAGTTAATCTCCTGGACAAACTCGTCATGCTAGCTTTCTGGCATGTACTCAACTGCTCTTATAGTTGGATGCACTTGGGGTCTCCATGTTGCATAGTTGGATGCACTCGGGGTCTCCATGTTGCTGAGGATGGCTGTGGTGCTTTGCAGGTCAGCACTAGTCTTTATTAAGAGCATGCCTGCTAGGCTCCAGTGAAGAACCCTCAACCTACCAGCACAGCTCCTTCACCTTGCTGGCATAGACTTTCTAGCTTTTACCACTAGGTATGGAACCACTTCCCAGCATGGTTTCATAAAAAGACTGGTGTGAGTCCTTCTCATGGGTTCCTGGGTTTCATCTGGACTCATGCAGGACATTGCAGTGGGATCCAGGCCCTTGGCTGAATATTCTGGGTCTTTAGTGTTGTGGAATGATTTCCTGCACTTTCTTGTGTTTTATTCTGGGTGGCCATCATAAAGTAATAGTACAAATTCCTAGTGCTGATTCTATATTTTCTCCTGACAGCCCCTGACTACAACAACATGTGTGAACAGTATTTTGTAATAAGAGTTATGGTTCCTCCTGCTGTTTCACTGAATCCAGTCTTCTTCAGCTATTCTTTTTTGTCTCATCCAGCAGCTGCTGGATTGACTTCTCATGGGCCCTTGCTAAGTTTGAGAAATCTTTCATTTCAGGTTGCTAACTGCAAGCCTGACTTCAGTATCTGAGAACCTGTTAAGACAGATTGGCCCATCTGCTAAGCATTCTTTCAGTGGCCCTTTTATTCTCCTGAATATCTTGTTTGAATCTCCTTTAAGAATTCCACATCTTTCCTATGTTGAGCATTCCTGGCTTATATACTTTCCTTCAGCTGATCTATTACTCTGTCTGAGTTTTCTCTACCATACCTAAGCAAGGTGTTTATTTAGGGCACCATGTCTTCAGTTCTCTGAAATTATTTCTGATTTTCTTTTTTCAAGAGTTTATTCCATTGCTTTGTTGTTCCCACTTCAGAGAGGCCTGCTGGGAGGTTTGAGATTGTCCCACCTCACTGCCCCTCCTGGGTTTGCCTCAGGCGAACTGGATGTGTGTGCTGCCTTTTACTTAAGTATCCTCTCATTGTTTCCTTTGTAGTTTAATTCGTTTAATGCTCCCAAATGTCCAGTGGTGAGTTGCTTTATTGCTAGTGTTTTTACCCATAGATAATGCTTATGTCTCTCAGGTATGGTGTTTGAGTCAGTTGCAAGATGGTACCTCTTCCATTTGTTGGTGATGAGAACTTGTTTCTTGTTTGGTCCAGTCCCTGGTTCTTTGGCACTGTGCTACAGTATTTTCTGGAACTCTTCATTATCTCAGTGATGGAATACAAGGACTTTTACCCATACTGGTTCCAATGTTATCAAACACAGCCTACAAAATGATAAACTGAGCTAACCTTTAACTTTCCACTGTTACTGTTGGAACTAGGTTTATGGTTATATAAGAAAACTCAAACATGTAAGTTGCAGGCAGAATCCAAGTGTTTTACATGTTATTCTACCTTCAGGGGTTAAAATATAAACTGGGTTTGGGAGAAACTAGAGAAATTGAGGAAGAGGAAGAGATCACAAACACTATTTCAGCACAAGGGGGATGGAGGCAACTTTGGATGTCAGTGCAAAAACTGAATGGAAATGCAAGCTGAAGAGACAAATTTAAGAACAAAACAAAACCATTGCCATAAAGAGGCTGTGAAACACAGTCACTCATGTAGAAATAAGATCAAACAATGAAGGGAAAGAAAACAGAGGAAGAAAGGAAAACGAAAACAAAATATAAAACCAAAGACACACCCACCATGAGAAAAGAGTCGGATTCCAAGTTCCCCTCTGGTCTCACTGGTAGACAACCTGTATACACAGAGTTTGAACCCTGGCCAATCTACCCCAGCGTGTGAACAGTAACCTTTTATCCAGGGAGGGGATCATCTTGGCAGGCCTACACATTCTGGCTCTTGTGCCACCAGCTTCCTTGGGTGGAAGGCCAGCTGGGAGCCATGAGATGGATCCAGCAGCACTTCTGAATTCTGAATTCAGCAGGGCCTTCTTCAAGATGCCTCCAATCCAATACCTCTGTCCCATCGGATAAGTGAGCCTTGAGTACTGAGGATCACCCAGTGTATTCTTCACATCTGCTGTTCCCCTACAGCACCTTATGGAGCACTCTGTGGAGACCTCTGTGGTGGACAGCCATCACTGACCCTGAATGTCCCAGATCTGTGCAGTGAATCTCATCTCAGGGGAAAGGCACCACCGGCCACCTACTTCTCCACTGAAGTCTCTCCCACTCACTTTGCGGGCTTCACTTCATGCTTGAGTTTCTTCCTGAGTCCCTGATACCCACCTCCCTCCTTCTTGTCTTCCTCACATTGCTGTGTTCCAGGAACTGGATGGTGACCCTCAGAGGGGCTCCTTCTCTGCTGCTTACTGTGCTGACATCTTGGTCTCCCTAGTCCATTCACCTGTTGATGTGCCTGAGATTTAGCACTACTGAACTGTGTTTCTGTAAGTACATATGTAGAGGTGTATCAGTGTGTAAATGGAGCTCTTTGGACAAGATATTCAGGAGACACAGAGCAGGGTGAAGTGGGATTTCTCTTTCTAGCTCTCTGAGAAATCTCCATACTGACTTCCCAAGTGGTTGTGCATTTCTATCTGCAGTGTATTAGGATTCCTTTCCTCATCCCTTCTTCACCAGTGTTTGTGGTCTTTTGAATTCTTGATGGTGGATATACTTGCTGCACTAAGGAGAGCTCAATGTAGTACTGTGTTAGATTTCTCTAATGCCCAAAGATACTGAACGTTTGTTCATGTATTTTTTTTGTTACATGTATTTTTATTCATTACATCTGCCTATTTGAAATTGGGTCTTTTAATTTTGGCTGCCTGAATATTTTTAGTTTGTTATATATTCTAGATATTCATCCTCTGTCTGAGAGGCCTCTAGTAAACATCTCCCATTTTTAGTTTGTTTCTTTAATCTGCTGCTTCTCTTGCTATGCAGAAACCTTTTAATCTGATGTCATCCCATTGACTGATTGATCATATTGTTTCCTGTGAAGCTGGGTCTATTCAGGAAGACTTTGCCTGAGCCTGTTTATTCTTTATGTGATGTACCAAATTTTTGTTTCCAGAGATTTCCTTTTTCAGTGTTCATACATTATAGGTAGGAATTTGGTCCATTTTGATTTGATTTTAGTGAAGGAAGGGAAGTGGATCGAGTCAGTTTTCTGCATGGGGACAAGTTTTCCCCACTCCATTTGTTAAAGGAGCTTGCTTTTTCCAGCCTGTATCATTGATACCTTTCTCAGTGACCTGGTGAGTGAAGGTGCTTGGGCTGGATGTGTCTGCACCTTTTGGTGTTTTCCACTGATAGCTGTGTCAGTTTTTGAAACAGGACCATGCTGTTTTTATTCCTGTGCCTTGTGATGACTCTGGCCTTGCTGTTGTTGACTAGGATGGCTTTGCCTCACCTTTGTGTCTTTCTGTGCAGTATTTAATAAAAAGAAAGCACTGAAATTTGTGAATGATATGCTTTGTGTAATAAAAACCAGAGCAGTGATAATATTAGCAATGTGATATTTTTATAATGATGTATCTGCAGTTTTATATGCACAGCATTTCTTGAGCAGTAACTATGTAACATTTTAACCTAGAACATTCAGAAATTTGCCTCAAAAAGTAATGCCTAAGTTAATACCAGGCACACTGCACGTCACGCATCTTGATGAAAGAAAAGCCAGGTTCAGTGCTAGTGCTTGAACACCTTCTCTTGCCTGATAAAGTACAACATGAGGGAGCTCAGACAATTCAACGGATGTTTTCAAAGGGATTCTATGAGAGGAGCGCTTGCCAGGCTCTCTGACTCTGGATTCCTTTGGTGTTCACTCATCACAAATAGATGTGCAAGTAAATGTTTGCAAGAGGAGGGTGTGCTTGCAAATGATGTCACTGTCTGAATGCTTTTCTGCTGCTGCAGGAAAATACCTTGAACAAATAGCTTATAAACAACAGGAATTTGTTTCTCACAGTTTTCAAGGCTGGGAAATTAACAATCAGACTTGAAAACTTGTATCGGAAGGCATAGGATCAAGGGGAGCACAATGGAGTTCTATCCAGTGAGTTAAAAGAACACTTTATAGATTGGTAATGACAAAAACATTATAAATTAGAGGCCTAAAGCAGGTGAACTCCGTGGTCCTCCCTGCAATCCCAGAACTCTGGGAGGCCAACACAGGCTAGTTGTAGCCTCATCTGGGCAACCTAGTGAAAACCGGTGTCAAAATTTTAGAAAATTTCAAAAACAGCTGGGGGTATAGCTCATTGGAAAGCCCCTTTGATTACTTCTCTGTACTGTGGGGAAAATAAAAACTACCAGAGTAAAGTATATCGCAGTGACATAAAATATCTTGTTTCCTCACACCTTAGGTATCCAAGTGCTTTGTTCATTTCTATGGAATACCCCATGTCGGTGTGAGACTGTGTGTATGTTCCCCTAGCTGCTGCTGTGTTGCTGATACCCGACTGTGCAGAGAAGGAAGACAAGTGCTCACAGAGACCGTGCGGTGCTACCCTTCTGGGGAACAGATGTGCTGTTGTGGAAGGGCATTGTCAGATCCCCGGAGACAGAGGGCTTCGGGCATTGTACATTAACTGTGTGTCCAGTGCTTATGGACTCTCTTTCCATATGCACTGCCTGCAAATCCTTCTGTACACCCAGAAAAAGGTCTGAGGGTTGCATCTCTTCAGCCTTTGGTGTCCATTTCTCCTTTGCCCACAGTCCTTAAAGCCCTGGCTCTTTGCTTCTTTTTTTATTTGTGGTGCTGGGATTGAACACAAGGCCTAGCACATGCTAGGCCAGTTCTGTGCCACTAGGCCGCAGTCCCAGCCTGAGGCCCTGAGCTTTAACTGGACTCATGAGAGCCCATATTAAAGACAGTGCTGCTGTCTGTGTCTTCCTGAGCAAAGGACATCAATTTTACTGCCCCTGTTTGTCCACTCAATGCTAAAACTCCAGTAACAGCACCCTAGCAAAGTTGCAAGAGGATGAATAACACCTAGAGCGAGGCCTGGTGCAGAACATGTGCTCAGTGACATTGACATGGACCTGCTGGTCCTTAGAGAAAATGGGAGCAGTTGCTCGCTGGGGCTGTGGACTTTCTTTCTAGAGGAGGAAGGAAATCTCAGGTCTGTGCTGTCATGGAGGCACTCTAGCCAGTGCCCTCCTGCTCCATACAGCCTCAGAGAACAACGGGACCTGGCTGCCCCCTGTGAGAATCAACCTGCAGGGGTAGACCATGAACTCTCTGAGGCTTACTACCTGAGGAACCCATCATAATCTATAAACATTATAAAATTGAAAATGTGATGCATACACCGGACCTGTGGAGCTGGAAGCTTAACAATGGAGCAGGACTCGAATGTTTCCCTTTTTGGTGGGTGGGTTGGATCCTATGGCTGCACAGTTTTAACAGCACTTGGGAAGGATCATGAGAGGTGTCAGATCTAGATTCTTGGTGTAAATGAGTGATATTTGATTCTGTGGAAATCAATGGTGTGATATCATTCTGTGGGAATCAATGTTATTACTTTTCTTTAGAAGATGAGCATAAAAATATACAGAATGACGGTATCATAATCAGTAACTCCTAAGATGCTATTAATTCACAAAGTTAAAATTGGTAGTTGCCAGGGAAGAGAGGCAAGGGCCTGTGCTTGGTGAGTCCTGAAACATGTTTGCGGATGATGAAAACTGTCTGGAGCTCGATGTAGTGATACTGAAGGCCACCTCAGCTCTACACAGAAACTTATCAAAATGATACATTTTGTTATCTAAATTTCACTTCAGTTAACACCAAGTAGTATCTGGGACTGGACAGAGCCACCTCTGCCCCTGAAGCCCACTCTTTCTGGCCCCTTGGAAATGGATCTTCCATGCTAGGCCTGAGAGGAAGAAGGAAGCTTCCTCTGCTTGAAGCAGTTTGAGTGTCCACCTGGAGGGGACATTGTGCCTCTGCATAGTCCTAGGCCCTGGGTAATATTTTATGCTTCTGCATTAATGCACCACTGTCTGCTCCCAAGAGCCACTTGAGTCTTCTCTGTATGTTTCCTTGCTGAAAAACTTTATATGAGAAGCATTTCATTTTATCTGTATTCTGTGTGTGTGTGTGTTTGTGTGTGAGTGTATATGTGCTGTGTGTGGTGTGTGTGTGAGTGTATGTGTGCTCTGTGTGCTATGAGTGTCACTGTATTGTAGAGATAGCAGCAAGAAGGCTTACAGTGGTCAAGGTACCACCAGCCAGACCATGCCTTCCTCTATGAAATGGAAGCCCATGGAATTGTGAGCACACCTCGAGAGGGTGGTGGAGGGAAGGATTTTTTTTGAGAGCGGGAGTTGTGCTTTGCACAGGACGCAGTGTACACTAATTGAGGTGAGGGGGTCCTGGCCCCCATGCCAGATGTTCACGAAGGCCTTGTCCTCCAGGCCACATTTTGCAGTGGATTTTTTTGTTATTTTGTTTTTTGCCTTGCAGCCGACTATTTGGTTAAGTTTGGCCAGTGGTATAGCATCTTGAAAAATCAAGCATGGTTTCCTATAGGAGAAGAATGGGGAGTAGGGTGTGGTGGAGGAGGGGGAAGACCCCCACATCCCTGCCTGCCTGGGAGGCCAGGCTCCTTCTCATGGTGCAGTCAACCAGGAATATTTGGAGAAGACAGAGTGCTATCTCTGCTCAGATCCATGGAAGGGACTCAACTGGAGGTAAGTGTCCTGCTGTTCAAACTTCATGGTTTCCTCTATGCTTTTCCCCGCTGGTTCTATTTCCTCTTCTGGCAGCAGCAACACACATGTGAGGGCAGGAGGGGGGTTGCTAAACCTCTGGTCACCCAGATAAGCTCTGTGCACTGAACAGGAACCAACCGGCTTGGCAGCTTGGCCAAGGATCCAGCCATCTAGACTGGGGCTGCACACATGGTCCCGGAAACACACCAGTCCACTTAGATGTGGTTAAAATGCACATTCCTGTGTAGTAGGTCTGCAGGAGCGCCTGAGATTGCTAAGCAGTTTCCTGGTGATGCTCTTGCCTGAGTCACACACCATAAAGGAGCAAGTTCTTGATGGATTCACCTGGGTGCATAGCGGGACTCCCATACCCAGTCTGCTGGGTTTCAGATAATTGTTCCTGACAGACATGTGTTCAGCAGGAAAACCGTCATGACAAGTATCCTGTCTCCTCCCCTTCCAGCTGGCACAAGATAATCTGGTTTCTGGTCTCTGCAATGATCCCACACATTCACCTGGACTTTTCCGCTCTCAGTGAGATGGGGATGCTTCTTGGGTTCACTGGAATACTAAGATGCCTGTGTCAGAGACACTCACGCCCAAGGCTCTAGCCCAAACTGTATTCTTCAGCACGCTTGTGGGCTTCCTCAGGGACCATCTAGGAGTAGGTAAGGAACCTCTCTGCCCAAAGAAAATGTGTGCTGTGTTTTCCCATTCAGCTGGTAAGGAAGCTCAATCCCAGAAAATTCAAAATGTCTCCAGAAACACTAACAAAACAGTCAGTTGTGTATGCCAACACCACAAAGTTTTCTTTATTTCAAAGATGCCAGGAAAGGGGAGCCCTCAGTGGGAATGATACAGGAAGCAAGCATTACATGACCAGAACAGCCTTTTCAAGGGGATTGTGTCCCAGCAGGGTGCAAAGCCGAGGAGAAAGGTTAGGGTCACAGGAATGGGAAGGATGTGCAGATCTCCTTGTCAGTGCTGTGCACATCTGTGACTTGGGACCCAACAGGTCACAGAGAAGGTAGGAGGGTGATTGAGAACTGCATGCCATGTGGGCCTTTGCTGAGGTCCTAGCTTGCTCAGGACCATCACACTGCCAGCAAGATTACAGCTGGAGCTTTTCCTGCTGTTATAGTGAGTGGAAATCTCTGCTTAGAGTCAGGGCTCTGCAAGCTGCTGCAGGGCGTGGAAGAAGAGGGCAGGGGGAGAGACACAGGCTGGTGCCCCAGATCAGTGAGCCCACCTAGACTCGCACTGCAGTGAGCTCGAGATCCTCAGTGATTTCCAGGTGATCGATGGACTTGAGGTCCATCAGGCGATGGCAGTATTGTAGCAGGCGTCGGCCGTTGATGGTCAGCACGTAGCAGTCAGCTTTGCATATGATCTCCATCTGGGAAGAGAGGCCTTGCCATTCACAGTCCATGTAGAGAGTCCTCAGCCCTCACTTGGGGCTCAGGTTTCGTCCTCCCCCACATCCTTACTCTGTCCACCAGGCCCTCGCCCTTACTGCAGGACCTGCTGCTCCCTAAACACCCTGTGCTCTCCTCCCCTATACCTCAGTCCATGTGGTTCCAGCCTGCAGTGCTGCTCCCAGCCTGTATCTCTGCCCTGTGTGTAACTGCCATGCCCCTCAGACCCAACCTCCATGGCAAGCATTCCCTGTCCCCACCACAGCCCTCCCAGGGACCAACTGCCACTGGGCACCACCTCAGGCTGCAGGGCTGGTGTCACCCATGTCCATGCCTGGATTCCACAGCAGCAGCAGCAGCCTCCTGACTCATTCTTTGTAGACCAAGACTGTCTCCAGCAGGGAGTCAGGGTGCAAACAGCAGTGGTCAGACTTAAACCACACTTGCATGCAGGTTACTCTACTAGCATGTGCAGAGATGACCTTTACCATTCCCACAACTGTCCTGCATCATGGGATTCTCAGCCCATTGGCAATTGAGGCACTGGACACGTGGAGTAGTTAAGTTGATTCCCCAAGGTTACGCAGCCTCCTAAAAATCAGAGGCGCTGCTCTATGAGCTCCCTCCTCAGTGGCTTCTCAGTGTAGTAAACCACGTTCCTTTCAAGGCCTAGGAAACCCCACACCAGCCATTTCTAACTGTAGCCACAGAGCACAGACACTTAGAGCTCACTGTGGCTAAGGGGTGTCCAGTTGACAGCTCCATGGCTCAGGGACCTAGGCTTCACTTTTGATGTTCCTCTGTCTTCCTTTCTTTCCCTTTTACTTCTCTCTTCTAGCTTTCTCTTTCTCTTTTGCTTTTGCATTTGCATTGGTTTTCAGTTTTGCTTTTTTACCTCTGTTCTTTAGATTGAACCCAGGACCATGGCGCTAAGTTATAATTCCAGTTCCCATCCAGTTTTTAAATATTTCACTTTGGGAAAGCATTTCACTAAGTTGTGAGTGCCCAGGCTGGATTGCAATGTCTCATGCTCCTGCCTCAGCCTCTGGGAGCTCTGGGATTGCAGGCTGTGTCACAGCACACAGTTTCATCTTTCTTCTGTAAGCCTTATGGGGAATCTGAATGTGGGGTCAGGGTGGGAATTTCTGCTCTGGTGATTAGGCTACACCCACACCCCACACCTCTTGCCCTAATTCTGCACCTTGGAGTATAGCTCTGGACAGAAGCCTCCCACCTCTGCACATCCTCCCTGAATTGAGGGTCCCTACACCCCTCTGCCTAGTTGCCTTCTGCTCAGCACCTGTCTTTATCTGTGATCTCCAGCTCATGCCTTGATCATCTGGCTCCTCCCCACTGAGATTATAGCCCCATAGGGGAGACCCGGTCCTTGCTTCTGGGCTGTATTCTACACATGGGGCACTTCCTGAATCCCACAGATCCAATCAAAGAGTTGATAAATAACTACTGCATAAATATGCATACAGATGACCACCACCTCATTCTTTGGTGTTAAATGGCTGTGTGATCCCTGGAAAGTAACCTTGCTTGTGATTTTGTTTGCTCATCTAGAATAGTTATATGCTAAGACTTGTACCTTATGGGGGACAGCAATCACAGATCATTACTAATTTGTGGCACATTCTGTCTCCCTTAGGGCTCAGCCCTCCTATCTCTGGCATCAGCCTCCACCCCATTTAAGGTACCCCCAGCTGTCTTCACTCCTTCTATTCTTGCACCCAGCCAGCTGGCCAAGCTGTAGGCTGCAGCCCCTTACCGCAAAGCTGCGTCCTCGTTTGAAGGGCATATTGCAGGGCAGGCTTCGCTCCTCTTCACCCCAGATGCCACGGATCTGAGTGTTTAGGATCACAGTGTCTTCATCAAAAAGAGTTCTCAGGTGGAAGGCGATGTCCTTCCCGGTGTACAGGTTGATGATGAAGCTGGAGTGGGCACATCACACAGACCCTCCATGTCTCCTGTGGTCCGGTCCACCTCCTCCCGCTTGTTCCCCTCCTCTCTGGAACCAGGCATGGCTCTGTCCTCCCTGAGATCCCTGGAGGTCCTGTCTTACCTCTTAGCATTGGATGGGACAATGCCTGACACAGTGATGATTCTGCCTGGGAACAGCCCACCTGGAATGGAGGTGTGGTAAGGAAGCTGTTGGGAAGATGGGGACAGGTCAGTCAGTGACTGCAGAGAGATACCATTGGAGAAGGGGGTTCTGTGCCAATTGTCATCGACACGCACAGTCAGATGAGTCAAAAATCATGCCTGAAATGCCTACATCTGTGCCATGAAGCCGGCACGTCTTCACTTGTTTCAAACACCAAGGGAAAGCTTCCCCTTGTTACCAAAGCATGAGGGGAACCCTGGCAGGACACTGAAGAATCCTGGGGTGACAGGTGTAGGCTGTATAATTAGCTTACACTTGAGGGACCATTTTAATATTCAACGTACCTGTCAGAAATTTAACAACATCAATACTATAAAATGTCAGCTTGACAAAGGACTCCCTTTAATTCTATAAATCAGATGGTCCTCTCAGCTGCCACTACTACTGAGCCTGCATAGGAAACAAAATCTCCAGCTGTTCCCCAAAGACCGTTTCCATAGGTTTTGAGTTCTTATATAGGGTCTGGTGGAAAAGAGACTGGGAAATTCAACCTGGGAGTGTTCTGGCCACATACACATAGAGTACACTTTGAAAGTTTCCAAAGATTGAGGCATGTAAGTGCCCTTCCAGACTCAGCACAGGAAAACACACATGGGCTGCTTAGTGCCTTATACAAGAGTGTGAGTGTGCCGGGAGAACATGGCTGACAGATAACAGAAACTACCGGAGGCTCTCTGAAAGACTCGGCTCAGAAGCCAGGAATGGTGCGGACTAAGGAGACATAAGCAGGTGGAGATATGCTCTGCTGACTCAGGAACGAACTGGGCTGAGAGAAACCAACTTGGAATGCAGTCCTGGTGCTAAAACAGATACAGAAAAGCCTTGGTGTGGAGGCTGGACCCCGCGCCATTGTAAGCCGCGATTTGGGTTTCCCGCCGTGCGGCGGCTGGCTGCCTCTACAGTGGCTCGGCAAGGAGAGAGACACGCAGAAACTCTGAGAACGGCAATCTGCAAACGGCAGGGAGGCGTGCACTGACTTGTGGTGAGGTAGGTGAGAGAAACTGACACTCTACCACAGTTTGACTCCAGCAGTGGACTTTCTGGGCCCGAGCAGTCCTGCCGGAGCACGGCGCTGTGGCAACTCCAGCCACACATCCCCCTCTCGGGCGGGATTGGTGAAAAGTGCCTGGCCTGCGTGACGCTGCCGGCGGACCTGGTAGGCTGTCCCAACCCAGATCCCAAAGCCTGACAGTGGCCGGGAGGGGAGACGCGTAGGCTGCCTGGTCCGTAACTCCCTGGTGTGCAGCGGTGAGCGGGAACACCTAACTGGCACAATTCGATCAGGCTGTGGCTGACTGGGAGAGAAGCTGGGCCTCTTATATAAGCTTGCATATATAAGGAACAGAGAAGAAGAGGCAGCATGGGAAAAGGCAGCAACAAGAAAGGCTCCTCGGCCCCCAATTCTGAGAAACAGGCAATAGCAGACACCGCACCAATATACATAAGGCACCATATAGAGAGCCTCATAGACCAATTCAGGAATGAAGTTATCAACGACCTGAAGCTAGAAGTAGGCAGAATAGTTAGAGAAATGCTAAGTACCACCCAAGAAAAAACAGGTGGTGGAATGGAAGTACAGAAAAAAAGGGGAGAATTGTTTGATGGAGAAAACAGAGAAAGCATAGAATACGTGAAGCAGGTTCAAAGGCACTACCAAGATACTAAGAAGTCTATAGAAGACTGGCATAACAGCTTGAAAGAAACTAAGGACAGACTATCTGAACTGGAGGGCAGACTTGTAATATGGGAGAATGAAATGAAAAACTTCTTAAAAATAACAAAGAAACAAACAGCAATAATACAAAGATAAGAAGATGATAAGAGGATCCATAACTTAAGGATTAAGAACATAAAAGAAGAAGTAGGGACACAAACAAGTGAACTACAAAAGCTACTCACAGAAATAATCCAGGAGAATTTTCCTAATTTAGCAAAAGGTAAAGATACTCAGATGTATGAGGCATACAGGACCCCAGCTACCTACAACCCAAACAGAGCAACACCCAGGCATATAATAATAAAAATTCCAGAAATTCAATACAAGAACAGAATATTAAAAGCTGTAAGAGACAAGAAACAGACCACTTACAAGGGAATACCCATCAGAATTACAGCAGATTTCTCTGCACAAACCATCAAATCACGAAGAGCGTGGGGGGAAATAATTCAAGCTTTGAAAGATAATAATCTCCAGCCAAAATTGAGATATCCTGCACAACTGTCCCTGGAAATTGATGGAAAAACAAGGTGCTTCCAGGATAAAGAGGAACTTGGGGAATTTGCAACCACCAATTCAACTCTAAAGAGAGTATTGCAGGATATTCTAAAAAAAGAAAAATACAAAGAATCCAGAAATAATAGCAGAGAGGCCACAACGAATGGAGCAGAGAACAAAATGAAGAAGACAAACTGACAGCTACTGACAGAAAAAGAGCTCAACAGAAATGAGGCAGAGAAGATTGGATGATAGGAACAGCTATTTTGGAGAAAATGACATCTTAATAGGTAATACTGATTTAATATCATCTTGTTTTGAAGTCTCATCTAGCTTTTGTCCTTCTGTCTCCAATGGTCTAAATAGGCTGTATCTTATTGGATTTTATTATGTACGATAGTATAAGCAAAAACCTTTTAAAGACAAGGAGATTATACAGAAACCATTGTTCATTTTCTGTTAGTCGATTCTAAATACTCTGTAATACTGTCATTCTCTTGAATGGTTTTACATTGTTTTGATATACTTAATGCTACAGTATATGAAGTTGTACTCAAGGATTTCAAAGAAAGAAACAATATGGTAACTACTTTTAGGTTAGGATTATCTGGTGGTGAAACACTATTCTGCTTAAATGGATATGTTTTGATCTGCGCTGTTTCGTTGTTATGCCCTCTTTTATCTCAATCTCCACTCCATTATTTACTTTTTTATCTTTATCCTTTTAATTAAAGGAAAAAAATAGCAGGATATATTATAGTAACCCACTTTGACTTTTCATTACCTTGATTTAAAGCCCTGTATTACTCTCACCATCTGGGTTTTAACTGATGTTCCCCTATTCTGTTTTGTTGGATAGTATCAGGTTCGAAAGTTTAGGCATCAGCTGTAAAGATAATGAGATTCATTATGACGCCCATTCTTGTTGACTTTTATCTACTTTTGAAGACCTACAATGTCTCCAATGTTTTGGTTTTGTCAGTTTTATTCTTTACTGTTTTGTTCAATTGTATTATAACTAACGATATAGGCAATTCTATTAGAGATAGCGGGAGGCATTATGGTAACCATTGTTGATCACCTTGTATTATGTTTTTACATTATCTATTATGTCCACCCTTTTGACTTGACCGATTCTGTTCTGTTATGTCACATTTGGTTTTACTCTCTTCCAAAAAAGTAATAAGAACCGTGGGAGCAATAAAACCCAAAATGTGTAATAGTCATGGTACAAAAGAGAGGAAAAGAAAGTGCTCCAAACTATATAACTGCATGTATATTTAAGTGTATAAGATAGAAAATGATATCACAGAGTTTTATTGGATCAATGAACAGAACTGTTTGCAGTATCATTGATGGAATGTCCACTTTACAAGCTTTAATTTTGTGACTTGAACAATTATTTCTAAGATGACAAGATGTAATCCATTAACTAGTGATTTCCTACTGTTCATTTTTTTTTCTGTAAATCTGTATAACTTGTACCCTTTCCCTGCTTTTTTTTTCTTTTCTCCTTAAATAAAATTTAAAAAAAAGAGATTAGCTGATATGGGAAAGGTTCTGATGATCATCTCCTCAGTTCTGGTTTCATGAGCTCTAGAGGAATTCTACAATTTGAAGGGCAGTTGGAGTCCCATGAGATGACTGTGGCTTTCTGGGAATAGACAGCCTTGGTTTCATGGGGTAGTTGCTCCCATTTAGGGGAGGTGGTCTATGCCACTCTGCTTTTCCTGGAATCCAAGGTGATTGCAAGTTTAGGGACCATGACTGGAGACTTCTAGGCATTGCACAAGGGAAGTCTGGAACTGAACCATAATAAAACCTGGCAATTTGCAGTCCCTGCAAATCCTGAAAATTACTTTAGTTACTCTTATCTTATTGGCCTCAGTCTTGAAGGCAGTTGAGATGGACTGGGTAAACATAGGGCACGTAAACTTTGCATTACAGACTCTGCTTAAGAGATTAAGGTGCCTTTGTGCAGAGCTGAGCAGAAATCTGCTTAAAACCAAAGTTTCAAGGAAATAAAGGAGTATAAATTGAAAACAAGAGACATCAAGTTTTGTCTTGATTTTAGTTACCTATTGGCATCTGCAATCTAAGGCTTACAGGTCCCTGTCTCTATCCATTATTCAATCTTCAGGGAATTACAGAATCAGTCAATTTGGCTTTGCAAGTGTCCTAGACAGCCAGGAACCTAGTATATGAGAAGGTGACAAGCTGAGCTTCTGGGATGCATGCTCACAATTCTAGGGAGTAATGTTATGGAGTACAGATATGGATAACCTTGGGTAACTGTGGTCATTCTTCCAACTATAAACCAGTACTTTAGAAGCAGAGGATTGGAGTTTTCAAGCTCTCTGGATAACCAGCAGAAAAGAACTAGAGACAGATTTAATCACCACTATCCAACAATTTAATCAATCATTCTTATGCAATGAAGCCTCCATAAAAACCTGAAACAGTGACATGCAGGGCTCAGCTCAGGCAGCTTCCATGTTGGTGAAGACGTTGAGGAGCTGGGAGATTGATGTGCCCACAGATGGCATGGAAGTGCCGCACACCCATCTCTGTGCCTTGCCCTATGCATTTCTTCCATCTGGCTATTTCTCACCAATATCCTTTCTAATTTACTGGTAGTATTAAGCACAAATAGTGCTTTCCTGAGCTCTGAAAGCCATTCTAAAATCACTGAACAAGATGGAGACCACACAGTGGGGCTTCTTGATTTGTAGCCCAGTGACCAGAAGCACTGG
The DNA here is from genome assembly GCF_034190915.1 of Cavia porcellus. Classification (NCBI taxonomy): domain Eukaryota; kingdom Metazoa; phylum Chordata; class Mammalia; order Rodentia; family Caviidae; genus Cavia; species Cavia porcellus. The sequence continues at coordinate 81,231,806 of NW_026947489.1, forward strand.
TCACAATGTGGGACTTGCACCTGTCCTTATCTCTGAATAGTTAGTGCCATTTGTGATTTGTAGGTCATACAGTTGATGTCTGGAAAGTTGAAGAATTTTTTTTGTGCATAAAAGGGGAAAACTCAAAAAAAAAAAAAAAAAAGAGTGTGAGTGTGTGAGAGTGACCCCTGTGAGAGTTAAGCAATAAAGACGCAGACGAGTCTTGCTCTACTCAGCAGCCTGCTACTGCTGGGTTACTGATATCTGAGTCTGAGTGCTTTCTATGGGGCTCTCGTGCAAGAGTTTACTCCTTCAGCCTCCTGAACCTTGACAGGTGGCAGAGGCAGCAGGATAAATAGAGTCAACAAGACTAGTAGGGCTGGGGATTTAGCTCAGTGGCATAAGCGCCTGCCTTGCAAGCAGGCAGTCGTGAGTTCGATCCCTGGTACCAATAAAAACCAAAAAGACAAAAAAAAAAAAAAAATGTACTAAACTTTTGGGAAGAAACTTGTGTGGCAAAAAAAAAAAAAAAGAAAAAAACACGAGTGTCTCCTCCTCCACCTGACTGGAAGAAGAGCCCTGGAGAGGAGGTGCCACATTGCCTCCCCTAGTCTCTCTCGGTTATCTGTAGTCACCTTCAAAGCAGCTTGGAAAAAAAAAAAATGATGAGAAGAACTTGAGAGTCAAGACTCAGGAAAAATCCAAAAAAGCCCAAGAAATCAAGCTGAAGAAAATTCCACAGTTTGGGTGACTCCAAGCTGGGACCCAGGCCACCCACCCCTGGGCATGGACAGCCCTGCTTCTAGGCAAGCAATGAGTTTGGAGAGCATCCCAAGGGCTTGTGCAGACACACATCTGGATGGGAGCCAACCGTCACAGGCCCTAGAGCCACTTGCAAAACTCTTTCCCTCACTGGCCTGGAATCTAAGACCTGACAACCCATGCCACAGTCTGCCCAGTTCTAGGCACGGACATAGGGACAGTGGTGGGAGACCCTGGCCACACCCAGAATCCCCATCCCAGTGCAAGGACTGAGAAGGACCTAAAACAGCTTCTGGATGCTTAGGGTACATAGGAAATACGTAGTCCTCCTTGTGGTTGACTTCCCAGTTCTAGGAGCTTCCCCTGGTATTTATGCATTCCTGCTATTCACCAGAGGTGGTGAAGGAAGAGCCCTCATCTCTGCAGGTGGGCCTGCCCACACCTACCCCTTTCTGATATAGCCCAAGAGTGAAGGAGCTGATGAAATAAGCAACACAAAAGGTGGATATCTCCAGGCCCGAAGAGGCCAAGGCCGAGGGAAGGCAATGGGACCACAAAAGGTCAGTTGCCAGCAGATACAGACAAACTTGAGGAATGCCAGCTTAGCTACAGATAAGAAAAAGGGACACATCTTCCACTGGGGAAAGGAGGTGGCACTGTGTGGCAGCAGGATGCAGCTGAATGGAAGCTGGTGGAAGGAGCCTGCACGCACCCAAGGTTCAGCTGCAGCCTGAAGACAGCTGCAAAAAGCTGATGCACAAGCTGAACCCCAACCAGGCCTGAAGATTCCCATGAGATGCGGGTGCTAGGGCTGAGCACCACCATGGTAAAACAGAGAGGAACTCTGGTGGCACTGAGCAAGCCTAAGGATATCCTGATGATAGAAAACCAGGGAGAGCTGATATTGCTCTCAGGCTTGCCAGAGCTGAGCTAGTCCCTGGAGGCTTATTCGATAAGGGCCCAAGGTTGTCTAAAGCTCCTTGCCCTTCTGATGTTTGTGCTTCCTCAGTTTCCAAGCAAATTCTGGAGGTGGACAAACTCACCAGTGCTCTGCTCAACACCACTCAGGGGGCATTGTGCTTGCAAATTCTTATGCTAAGTGCTGTAGCCTGTAGACGCCCACACCCTGCACCAGTGCTGATTGCTTGGAGGTCAGGAAGAAGTGGGACAGACTGTATTGAAATTGTAAAAAGCAGGGGTCATACGTCCCACACAAGCCCTTGCGTACGGACGTGCAGAAGCCAGACGGGTCGTGGTGAATGACTGTAAAATCTCACTGTGTCTCTGGCAGTCAGGACCACTTTGCCTTCACCCAGGAGACCATGTGGTGGACTTACAGATGTTGCCAGGAAGCTATTTTCTTAGCTCCACTTTCTGTCACAGCCTACTGTCCCAGAACCTGGCCACCTGAGCCAAATTGCACTCTGGGTTACTGCTTCACTGTGTGGATGGTTCTGTGTTCACCTGGTTGCCTTCCAGATTTGAAAGGTGCTGCACAGGGTCTGAAGGGAGCTTTGCTGGTGTGGCTTGGGCTGTGGGTGTAGACAGGATTTAGTGAACTGGCCTGGCTGTCAAATTCTTGGGGGTTATTTGGTCTCGTAAGAATAAAATAATCGGGGCTGGAGGTTTAGCTCAGCGGCTTAAGCGCCTGACTTGCAAGCAGGCAGTTACGAGTTCGATCCCCGGTACCAATAAAAAGGAAAAAGACAAAAAAAGAATAAAATAATCCCTGATGTGATGATAGAGGACCTGTAAGGTAATGCTATAGCTGACAGATGCTGAACAATTGGCTTTTCAGGACTCAAAAGATGCAGTTTCACAGGTTCCGGTCAGTGGCGCTAAGCTATTGGCCATCTTAACGGTCAGTGTGGATGACCCTGGTTTTTGCTGGGGCCTACGGCAATAACAGGAAATGTGAAAGCACACTTTTGGGAATGGATAACAGTTGTCAAAGGCGGATGGGAGCCATTAGCACAATGTCCACTGCTCTGTAGGCCTATGGGGGAACAGAGGACAATAGATGGTGAAAGTACCGACAAAATGCCCAAAAGAGGATTGAGTACAGGTGTGGACACCCGGACCCAGGAGTGGAGTAGTCAGGCTCCCACCATCACAGACTGGGACTGTTAAGATCTTTTGTTGCTTTTGCTGCATTGTGGGTGTCATGAACTGTCTTCCTGTGTGATGCCACTCTGCCCAGCCACCCTACCTTAGAACTAGTCAGTTATGGACTGGAATCTCAAAAACCTGTGTCTTTCCTCCCTTAACTTGGGGATGTCAGCTATTTTGTCCAAGCAAAGAAAGAAGTGACTAAGACAATAGCGCAGGCATCTACGAGGTGGTAAGCGAGCCTATAGCAATAACAAATTCCTGAATGGCACCACTGTATATTTGTAGGTCACTGCAAGTCCAGGAGATGAGATGTCATGAAGCAAGATCAGTATCACAAGTCACTCCTCTAGCCTTTCTACCCACCTCTGGATCTCTCTGAGTTTCCCCTATACCAGCCCCTGCCAGCCAGTCCTTTCGTTAGAGATTCATACCTGCTTCCCCTGGACTGTGCAGCCAGCAGGGGCCTGACCAGCTCCCAACTCACCTTGTATCCAGTTTGGTAGAGGTCCATCCTTGATCCACCTGTGTGGCCACCAATGACTTTGACACCAGCTCAGCTGTCTCTGTACCAAGCTGGATTTTACAACCTAATATATACCAACAAACTTGGCAGCTATTCAGGGGTGGGGAGGCCGAGAACAATGGAAGGTATGTGGGGAGAGAAAAAGATAAGCACTGGAGCAATGCCCTGGGTAGACCTTAGAGATAGGGAGGGATGTGGGCAGACTTCCTTTTCTTTCTCCTCCTGTGTGTCACTCAGAGGCTGACCTGCAGTTCTTAAAGAACAAAAATGGCATTATCATGGGTTGCTAAGTTAGATAGGAACTAATATAGAGTCAGAGAGTAACTGGGCTGTCAAGGAAGTGAGCAGAAAAACAAAGACATCAGAATTGTGGCTGGAGGTGCATCCGAAGAAGGTCCAGTGTCCAGATAAAACTCCAACAACGAGGCCGACAAGCCTCCCCTAAGGGATGAGCAGTACCTGGGAATTATGCTATGATGGGTGTCACCTGCTCCAGTAACATCCAGGGAGACATCAGCTGTTACAGCAGTTTTAGGGTTACCAGTGCTGGAGAAGCTGGGCAACCTTAGGAGAAGCAGAAGTAAGCAAGCTTCAGCATGGCAGCCGGCTCAGAGGAGCTGCATAGTCCAAAGTCGGATCCCTGAGGCAGTACTGGGAATCAATTCTATAGCTTTTGTCAGGTAGGGTGGGGGTCTTCTGCCGGCTGTGGGACTTTAGAAATATGGGAACCAACTGGGAACAAAAGTAGGTTGGGTACAGCTTGCACTGTCTTGTGGTTAGCAATCCTGGTTACAGAAATGAAAGGAGCACTGCAGACTGTGACACAATTTTGGGTCTTGAGACATTTTGAACAGAAGTATTCTTCTACATTTCCCATGTGATCCAGCTGTTGTGTCGTCTCATAGGGCATCACCCACCTAAAAGGCTGGTGTATAGGATTAGTCTGCACCATCGTGTGACCCGCAGATTGTCTGGCAAGGCCCTGTACCTGGTTCTCAAGGATTCCATCAGTAGCCCAGGAGTATGGTGAGGAGGATCCTGACCAAGAAGTCAACCAAGGGAAGAAACCACGACTCCAGCTCATCTTGGGGGATGGCTAGTTAGAGCTGGCTTGTTCCCTTAAATACTGTTTTGCTTTTTCAGGCTCCCTGCAGCTCCCCAGACTACTGGCAGACCTGTTTCTGTGGAAGCAGCTCTTTTTCCGCTAGGTGGAGTCACAGGCTCCCCTGTTCTGGGATCAAAATGTCCAGCCTTCTTTGCTTCTGAGGAGAGACAGCTGCCAGGCAGTCTGGCTCACTTAGTAATGCGATAAGGGACTTTGAAATGCCAGCTAAGATCTAAAAGGGTCTTTGGACAGGGGTTTGTAAGAATCACAGGCAGCTGTGAGTCCAGCAATCACTCTCCCTGTCATAGTAGTTATTTCTAGGCCCACTAGCAAAAGGATAAGTACAGAAACCTGATGTTTTCAGGATGATGTTAGCTTAGGGGCTGGGAGTTCTTGAACCCCTGGGTCTGCATCCATCTGTGGGCCCAGGTAAAATGAGGGTACAAGTCCCAGTGCAATTAATGGGGAGGCGTGGTAAGCAGAAGTGCCACAGAGCCAAAACACCCAGGGTAGTCAGGAAAGAGTGACTGTATCTAGAGAAGAGTGAGTGTATCTAGAGAAGATAGGGCCAGTGTGGCCCTAATCCCGGAGGTTATGGATGGTTCTTGTCCCTGGTGTTTTACACCTGGGTGGTGCTCTGAGTTTCATTTTTCCAATGAAGGTGGAAGTTTTTCATACATAGCAGGAGGCATTCCTGAGATTGGTTAAGATTGGGTGGCAAGAGGCTACACAACCTTGTGAGGAGTGTGTCCCAGTCCAGAGGGAACCACTGGTGAATGGGGATGCAGGGATTCTGTCATCAATCCCAAAATTCAGAAAGGTTTAAGAGGAGGGTTTGGGTGTTTACTGTTGGGCATCCTGGGAGTCAGTGCCCTTTGTGGAGGAAACAGAAAAGTGATGGTGGAAGGTTGAAGGGTCAGTGTGAAATTACAGTTTGTGGGCTTCAAGTCTCTCAGGAAGATGTTCTGAGGGCAGTGCCACTGAATTCAAAATATGGCCTGGGAGTCTGGTTGGACACATTCCAAAAACTCTCCTCATATAGCCAGTGATGTGTTAGGATTTTGACCTTGCTGGATTTAAGAAAAGAGTGTTCTCAAGTTTGAAATCAAAGGGTTTTAGAAGGGCAAGGTCAATGTCCACTTGGGTATGGTTCAAGGTATTGGCTAGTGACCAAATGCTAAAGGGGACCAGGATGACCTCAGTGGAGGCAGGCAGAGGCCAATCTGCAGAGCCAGGAGTCTCTGGCCAGTTTCGGGTTGGTATAGTTGTGCAAAGATTGGGTGGGCATCATGATCTTATGGGTGTATCTAAGTAGCAAGGACAAGTCCTGGCCAAGGATAATACAGACCAGCAATCTTGGCAAGTTGTGAAGCAAATGATATCAATGAAATAACTGCTCCATGAAGTTAATCTCAAAGCTCTGACACACCTTTCACTTGGCAACATGACCCACCAGACACACTGTAATTCCCAGGGCCAAGAGAAAAGTCAGTAGTCCAAGGACAGAGGTACCAACAGTGACAACCCATTGCAATCACTGGCTTATTAAAGGGGAGGAGCTCTCCTTTGAATGGCCTCCTCAGTCTCCTACTGTGCATGGACCACTCAGCACCAGTGTGACTAGAGGAGGGTTGATTCTCTTGGTGGTGCCTTACGCATGGAGCTGCTGTGTGTAGCAGCTCTCATTGGATCTGGGTCTGTAGGGCAGGTCTGCTAGTAAGCATGAGCTGTTCAGATGGCTGAAGGATGTTGTGGGCTCAGCCTTTTTCTGTCTTGAAGGGGCTTTCACAGACGTGACATTTGCACCTTTAACAGCAGTTGGGGTGACAAGCACAAGAGCCTGAGGCCTTCTCCACAGGAACTGAAGGGTTCTATTTTCCGAGCTTGGGCCCAGGCCCATGAGAACCAAGCCCTCATACACACACAGCACACATTTTCCTGCCCCCAATCAAACACTTCATGGTTACCAAATGCCTCCTCAGTCCACCAGGTGCAGCAGTGCTGGCCTGTGCCATCTGAGACCCCATGGTGACACATGGACTCTGCAGTAGCATCAGCACCAGCCTCCTGACTTGTCCATACCAGCCCAGAACCTTCTGCAGGAGGCAGTGCCGTGCAAACCACAGTGAGCACACTTCCACCACTCTGTATGCCAAGCACTATCCCCGCATGTACGGACACTGCCATGGCCAGCTGCCACCATTCTCTGAGACCACAGGACTCTTAGCTCCAATGTATAGGTGAGGAAATGGGGTGGCACCCACATTTCTGTGGATACACCCCTTCTGTTTTTTGTTTGTTTGTTTGTTTTTTTTACTACTGTAAGGGCAAAGTTATAGAGTTACAGACTGAGACATTTTATAGACATTGTACAGCACAGGTTAAAAATCATTCAATATGTCATGCCTATGCTTATGTTATCCATCTTGTAATTAACCTTGACTGTCAGCTTTCAGCTGTTTCTCTCTGATAACATGCTGTGTTACCTGGACTGTATCCAACAGTAGCATCTGTGTTTTCCTACCCAGAAATGTATTTGTGGTTTCCCTGTTTCTTCAAGGACTTTGGGCTCAAAACAGACCGGCCCAGGCAAGGGCACATTGAACTCTGCTCCCGCTGCTGACCCGCCTTCCCTCCTTCACACAATGTGCTATCCCATCCTAAACAATTCCTATTAAGACCAACTGTTTGGAACAAGCTTCCATGGCAACATGAGTTCATTCTTGGAGCCAATCATGTATCAACCTTGTATTTTCTGCCTTCAAGTGTATTTAAACTGAATCTTGGGCTGATACTGGCCTGGAGATTCAAACTCTGATTCAGTCCCTCATCCTGCTAGCATTAATCAAGTTGCCTTCCAAGTGCTTGGTGCAGAGAATCCTCCTTTTGGTTTGTTATTCATATTGATACAGCTTTTATTCAACATTACCAGGGACAAGTCTATTATGCCAATCTACATCTCCTGCCATTTTAAACAAAATGTTTGAAACAGCATCCAGGTAAGTTAATGAATTTGCAAGGCTGGGCTCACACGTTTCCTTCCTGAGGAAAGGAAGGACCTGCCTTCCTTTCCTAAAATCAATACATGGCATTAAAACTGATCTCCTATGAGAGCTTCAACTGGAAAGACTAAGGTGGGAAACTTAAAAAATACAGTGGTCTTCAACTACATTACAGTTACACCAGACAAAACCACCCTTAGAGGAAACTGTTACAAAACTGAAAATGTGGTTAGTGAGCTTGGCATTCTGATCTCCGGGGCATGCTATTCTTTGCTTGTGCTGAATTCCCAGCATGTTGATTATTATATGTCTGCCTGTATGTTATTTTGCATATACTTATTTGTATTTCTACATGCTTCAATTATATCTATGTCAGGTCATTTTCACATGTGTGGATAGTTCTCTGTTATTATTTGTCTACAATTACGATTTTATGGTACTTGTGAGACTCCTGCTTTATTGCTGACATTTATCCTGTGAGGAATCTCTGCATCATTTCCACAATATTTGCAGCAGTTTGAATGCCGCAAAACAGTGAAGCAGAGTCCTTTTTTCCCCAAAGCCCCACCAACTCCTGGTATTGGTTGATTTCTTGATCATAGTCATGCTTTCGGAAGTGAGATAGAATCTCAATGTGATTTTAATTTGCACTTCTTGAATGACCAGTGGTATTCAACATGTGTTCATGCAATTCTTTCCCATTTCTATTGGTTCATCTGGGAAGGGCACGTTCACCTAAGACGCCCATTTTTAGATTGAATCTTTGAATTTGGGGGGCCTAATGTTTTCCAATGCTTTATATGCTCTGGAGACAAGTCTTTGTCTGAGGGACAGCTGGCTAAGAGTATTTCCCAACCTGTATGTTTTTGTTTCACTCTGTTGGTGATTTCTTTGGAAGTGCAAAAATTTTTTAATAAGATGTGATCACAGTTGTTTCTTTCAAGGATTTCCCACATGGCTTGTCTTTTGTTCATGAACACTTTGCCTACCCTACGTCTTCAATCTTTCTGCATAGGTTGTCATCCCATAGATGTACTGTTTCTGCTTCAGTCTCTAGATCTTTGATCCATTTTGACTTTAGTTTTGTACACGATGAAAAACGTGATTCTAATTTCAGTCTTTGACATGTGGAAAGCCAATTTTTCCTGCAGCATAAATTAAAGAGGCTATCTTTCTTCCAGCGACCATGGTTAGCCTCTTCGTCTAAGGTGAGGTGGCTGAGTGTCTTTGTGGTTGTATTTGCATCATCTAATCTGTTTCATTGATCCTCAGGTCTGATTTTTGGCAATACCATGCTGACTTTATCACTGTAGCCTTGTAGTTTAATTTTATGTCAGGTATTACGATGTGTTCGGAATTGCCTTTGTTGCCCAGAAATGCCTTCACTATTCTAGGTCTCCTTTGTTTCTAAGTGAATTTTAGGCATGGTTTTGTAGATCTGTAACACATGTTAATGGTACTTTGATTGGGATTGCATAAGGTTGTGTTATAGGTTTGGGAATATGACTATTTTCCCAATGTTAGCTCTTCCTAACCAAGAATCTTCCCATTTTCTGCCATCCTCTTCCATCTCATTTTTAAGAGTACTGTAGTTTTAAACATATAGGTCTTTTACATCCTTTGTTAGGTTGATTCCTAAGTATTTCATTGATGTGGATGCTATTGTGAAAGGTGTCATTTCCATAATTTCTCCCCCCGTGAGTTTGTTGTTTCTGTACAGGAATGTTATGGATTGTTGGTGTTGACTTTGTAACCAGCTACATGGCTGAATTTGTTTATTGACTCTAGCAGGTTTTGATAGAGTTTTGGGGGTCTTCTATTTAGAGTATTATCCATGAACAAGTGTTGAACTTTACCAAAAGCTATTTCTGTGTCTAGTGAGATGATAATATGATTCTTTTTTCTGGTTCTCTTGATGTGGTGTTTTCTCTTTATTCATTTGCATGTGTTAAGCCATCCCTGCATTCCTGGGATAAACCCCACTGTTGATGATGTATCATCTTCTTGATAATTTGCTGCATTCTATTTGCCAGTATTTTACTAAGAAGTCTTGCATTCCTTAGGTAGACTGGGCTTGAGTTCTCCTTTTTGGTTGGGTAGGAACAGTGTCTCTAACTGATAGATAGTCGAGTGCTCTTGGGGAAGTGTCCTTCAGCACAGGACAGCTGATGGGCCCTTACAGCTCCTTTGCCTAGTCTACAAATTGGGATAAGCATCCCACCACCTTAGAGAGTTGGTGGAAAGGGCCAAAGTACTGCCACAAAACTCTACAAAGGGCCAAACCTTTCCATTTATACTGGAAAGGTTCCTGCACAGAACTGTGATAGAAGTCTGACCACTGCCATTCATACCTCCACTGCCTCTTGGAGAGTGTCCTGCACTAGGAAGGATGAGTCAGGAGGCCACTGCTGCTGCAGCTGAGTCCAGGCATGGACATGGGTGACTCAGATGGCACAAACCAGCAGTGTTACCACTGGCAACCTGAGAAGGCAGTTGGTCCCTGGGAGAGGTGTGGTGGGAGCAGGGAAGGCTACCAGAGGGGTTAGGTCCTAGGTGCCTGGCAGGTACACATGGGTCAGGGATGCCCCTGGGAGCAGAACTGCAGGCTGTGAATCACATGTGCTGAGTACAGGGGAGGAGAGCACAACATACCCATTGAGTAACGAGCCCTTCGGTATGAGTGGAGAGCTGGTTGGGGGAGAGGAAGGAGAGAGCAGGAGAGGACCTCAGCCTACAGTGTGGGCTGAGGGCTTTACTGAGAAGCAAGACTGCTCTGCCCAGGCACAGATCCGATGTGAAGCCTACTTCAAGGTAACTATGGAGGTTCAACACATGTTGAAACACACCCATGCACGCCCTGCCTGAAGGAATTGAGGGCCATCAGTCACCTGGAACTGGCACGTGGTCTTCAGCTTATACTGCAGTGAATATTGGAGTGGGCTCTCTGACATGGTGCATCTCTGTCCACACCTCCACCCGCACCTGTTCCACACTCTGCAGTAGCTTTCAGACGCATGACATCTGAGCAGAGGGTTCTGCTCTTTGTGACAGCAGGCAAATCTCCAGTTCCAGTCCTCCTGGCAGTGTGGGGGACCCGAGTCTTCTGATATTCCAGCAAAGTCTCATACTGCACGTGGCTGTCAATTACCCTCCCATCCTCTGTGCAACCCTACATTGGTCCCAAGACCCAACTGAGCATTGCCACTGTACCTAATTTACCACCTACTTAGGTCCTCTCTGGTTTCTCCTCCCTAATTCCTGTTCTTACACATAAATTTGTGTTCCTATGCTTTTCAATTTCAACCTCTTCAGCAGGGTGGGAAGAATGCAGATCATGCCCTGTGCAGAAGGACAAAAGACCTGGAGTCAGTTTGCTTAACATTTGTGTGTCCTGATTTGGTCCCACAAAGCTTGGATATGCTTTGTTTTCCTGACATCTGACTCCTCTAGGAGAGCTGATAGTGTCCTTGTTGGGGGCTGCCACCTGTTAATGCTGACACTCCCTGTTCCTTGGAACCAGCTAATGACTCTAGCAGGAGTGCCCAAGTCTCTGAATGATGATAGCCTGTTCTGCTGACTGACCTTGTGATGGGAGTAGAGCAGGGCAAGCCAGAGGTGACAAAGTGTGCACCAGCCATAACCTGTGTCCTGCTCTTGTTCTCTCTGCCTGTTGCTCACATTGCAGCCTGGCTTAGGTTTCCTCTCCAATTGGCCCAAGTTTGTAGACTTCAGTGACAGATCCATGGTAGGATGTTGCTTGTTAGTGAAGTGCTTGTCGAGGTGGGGTCGAGCTCTGAAATGTGAGGCTAGGTATCACCCCTTTTCTCCCTCCAAGTCCTGTGACATTGACTCCAAAGCTGACTCCATCATATCACACCAAGCACCAGCAGCCTGTACTCGCCAGTGGGTCCTTAGAGCTAGATGTCATGTGGTGGTCGCTTTGCCTGGTCCTTTTTTACCACTTAGAGAATGATACCAGCAAAGATCTTCATGATTACACTTCTTTCTTTTCAGGAGAAACAGGGGACATGTACCTGGCGTGTACAGCAGTATGGTGACCATGGGACTCCAGGCAGTGATTGGACGCACATTAAAGGAACTGGAGAGCCACAATGAGAAATCTGCTTTCCTGTGTATGATCTTTGACTCTTTCTGATGATATGGGCAAGAAAGTCTCTAATTGAGACCGCACCCAGCATCTCCCTATCAGCGTGTCCCCCCTTCCACCCAGCAACAGTAGCCCCATACTCTTGTATGTGGGCCGCCTCTAGCCCCCTCGTGGAGTTTCCTAGTCTTAACCCTCCCTTTTCACTGTTTTAAAATGTATATGAGAATAATTGTCATTTGACAATTTCTGTGTACATACAACAGGCTTTTAGTATACTCTCATTGATGTGACCCATCTCCACCATCCATCATGAAAATCTTTCTCTATCTCCTGCAGATGATGTGCTGAACCCATTAAGCACATCCTCCTTCCTCCTTATCCTAGGACATACCACTTTTTTTGGTTTCATGAATTAATAGCTGTGTAAGGATTATTTTTGGTAGCTAAAGTTCATCAGGAATACTTCCTGCCTGTGGGCCAGCAGTACCGATTAGTACAGACCATCTTGGAGAGGGGCTTGTTTTCCTTGATTTCCTGATAGTAGCCATTCTTTCTGGGATGAGGGTAAATCTCTGTATTGTTTTACTTGCAATCTCTTGAAAGATCTGTGAGGCAGAACATTTTTTTCATAATATCTCTTTGCTGGGTGTATTTCTGGGTGTATTTCTTCATTTGAGAAGTGTGTATTCATCTCACATGCCCATTTTTAAATTAGATCTTGAAATATGGGTCATCTGACATTTTCTGAGAGCTTTATATGGTCTCAGTAGTAATCCTTTGAGGAACAGCTGGAAAACATTTTCTCCCATCTTGTGTGTTGTCTCTCGACTCTGTTGGTGGTTTCTCTTTCTGGGCAGAAGCTTTTCCATAAGATGAGAGCTCACCTGTTGCTCATTTGTGATAGCTCCTCTCTGTGCAATCAGGGCTTTTCATAAAACTTTTGCCTACACTGATGCTTTTCAAGAGTTTTGTCTGTTCTATTTTCCAGAAGATGCAATGCTTCTGGTTACATATTCAGATCTTCAAATTTAGCTTAGTGCATGGTGAATGATATGGGTGCAGGTTTTATCTTCTGCATGTGCACGACCTGTTTTCCCCGCCATTTATTGTGGAGATTACCTTTCCTCCAGTGAACATGTTTGGTACCTTTATCAAAGACAAAGTGGCTTGGTGTGTCCAGAGTTATTTATGCATCTTCTCATCTTTTCCTTCAATCTTCAGGTCTGCTTTTAGCCAGTACAGTGCGGTTTCTATCACAGGAGCTTCATCTTCAATTTAACTCAGGAAATGTGATGCTCCCTGTCTTGCTTTGGTTGCCCAGGATTGTCTTTGCTCTTCTAGGTCTCTTCTGGTTCTACATCAATTTTAGGATAGTTTTCTCTAATTCTGTGAGATATGCTTCTGAAAGTTGAGTTGAGAAGGCATTGAATTCTATAAAAGTTTTGAAAGTATGGCCATTTTCACTATATTGATTCTTCCTATCCAAGGGAAGGGATGTCTTCACCTTCTTAATATCCTCTTTAATCTCCTTTTTCAGAATACTGTAATTTACTGGAAAGAAGCAACTTCACATCCTTTGTTAGATGGATCCCTAGTGTTGTTTCCTTCATTTCTCTCAAAGTGATTTTTTAATTCATGTACAGGTAGGCTACTGATTTTTGAGCATTGTCTTTGTATCCAGTTATGCAACAGAATTTGCTTATTAAATCTACCAATTCTATGAGGCAGAGAAGATTGGATGATAGGAACAGCTATTTTGGAGAAAATGACATCTTAATACGTAATACTGATTTAGTATCATCTTGTTTTGAAGTCTCATCTAGCTTTTGTTCTTCTATCTCCAATGGTCTAACTAGGTTGTATCTTATTGGATTTTATTATGTATGATAGTATAAGCAAAAAACTTTTAAAGACAAGGAGATTATACAGAAACCATTGTTCTTTTTCTGTTAGTCGATTCTAAATACCCTGTAATGTTGTCATTCTCTTAAATGGTTTTACATTGTTTTGATATACTTAATGCTACAGTATACGAAGTTGTACTCAAGGATTTCAAGGAAAGAGATAATATGGTAACTACTTGTAGGTCAGGATTATCTGGTGGTGAAACACTATTCTGCTTAAATGGTTATGTTTTGATCTGCGCTGTTTCGCTGTTATGCCCTCTTTTATCTCAATCTCCACTCCATTATTTACTTTTTTATTTTTATCCTTTTAATTAAAGGAAAAAAATAGCAGGATATATTATAGTAACCCACTTTGACTTTCCATTATCTCTATTTAAAGCCCTGTATTACTCTCACCATCTTGTTTTTGACTGATGTTCCCCTATTCTGTTTTGTTGGATAGTATCAGGTTCGAAAGTTTAGGCATCAGCTGTGAAGATAATGAGATTCATTATAACGCCCATTCTCGTTGACTTTTATCTACTTTTGAAGACCTACAATGTCTCCAATGTTTTGGGTTTGTCGGTTTTATTCTTTACTGTTTTGTTCAATTGTATTATAACTAATGATATAGACAATCTATTAGAGATAGCAGGAGGCATTATGGTAACCATTGTTGATCACCTTGTATTATGTTTTTATATTATCTATTATGTCCACCCTTTTGACTTGACCGATTCTGTTTTGTTATGTCACATTTGGTTTTACTCTCTTCCAAAAAAGCAATAAGAACCGTGGGAGCAATGAAACCCAAAATGTGTAATAGTCATTGTAAAAAAGAGAGGAAAAGAAAGTGCTCTAAACTATATAACTGCATGTATATTTAAGTGTATAAGATAGAAAATGATATCACAGAGTTTTATTGGATCATTGAACAGAACTGTTTGCAGTATCATTGTTGGAATGTCCACTTTACAAGCTTTATTTCTGTGACTTGAACAATTATTTCTAAGATGACAATATGTAATCCATTAACTAGTGATTTCGTACTGTTCATTTTTTTTCTGTAAATCTGTATAACTTGTACCCTTTCTCTGCTTTTTTTTTTCTTTTCTCCTTAAATAAAAATTTTTTTTAAAAATCTACCAATTTTTACTGGAGTTTTTGGAGTCTTTTTTGTGGAGGATCTTGTCATCTGCAAATAATGATACTTTAGCTTCTTCCTTTCCTACTTTTATTCCATGTATTTCTTTCTCTTGGCTGATCCTGTTGCTAAATTTCTAGGAATATATTCACTGTAAGAGGAGATCGTGGTCACCCTTGTCTTGTTCTGGAATTTAGAGAGACAATTTTCAGGTTCTGTGCATTTAGGGTGATTTTTTGGGGGTTTGTCACAGATAGTGTTTATCAGATTAAGATAATTTTCTGTTGGTTTTTTAGCATGAGTTGGCACTGAACTTTGTCAAAAGCTTTTTCTGAATCTATCAAGATGATCATATGATTTTTGTCCTTGGTTTCTTAATATGACATTTCACATTTATTGATTTACATATGTGGAACCATCCCTGGATCCCTGGGATGAATCCCACTTGACCATGGTGTATAATCTTCTTGAAGATTTGCTATTTACCCGTATCTTATCAAGCACCTCAGCACCTATACTCTTGAGGCAATTGGCCTGTAACACTTTGTCTTAGTTGGATCTCTCCCTGGTTTTGTTATCAGAGCAAAGCTTGCTTCCAGGAATGCATTAGAGAGGACTGTTTCCATTTCAGTTTCACTAAAGAGTTTAAGAAGCAGTGGTGTTGTGCTCGCTTTGGCAGCACATACACTAAGAAGTAGTGGTGTTAGCCCTTCTCTGAATGTCTTTAGAATTCAGCAGTGAATCTGTCAGGAACTAGGCTTTTCTCGGTGGGTAGACTTTTAAATAATTCTTTGATTTCATTCAATGATAGAGGTTTATTTAGGATTTTTCTATTTTGATTCAGCTTTGGTAATTCCTATGTATCTAGATGCTGTTTACATCTTCTGTATTTTCTGCCTTATTAGAATTCAAGTCTTCAAAGTAGGTGTAAGTGATCTTTTCAGTTTCTGTAGGTTCTGTTGTGATTTCATCCTTTTCATTCCTACTGCATGGATTGGCATCTTTCCTTTTCTTGGATAATGTTGGATAAATGTTTGTCAAGTTTTTTTAATCTTTCTTAGAACCAATTCTTTGATTCTATTATCCTTTGTAGTTTTTTAGACTTTAGTGCTTCCATTTATGCTCTGATCTTTATGATTTCTTACCTCATATGAGCTTTTGGCTTAACCTGCTCTTCTTTTTCAGTAAGTTTAAGATTCATCTTTAAGTTGTTTATGTACACATGCTCTGTTTTCCTGATTTGGGCCTTTACTGCTGTAATTTCCTCTTAAGAACACTTTCATTGTGTCCTCTAAGTTCTGGTATGTTGTACTGTCATTATCATTGAACTGTAAAAGCTGTCTAATTTCTTCTTGAATTTCACCTGTTACCCATTGGTTGTTTGTTCAGGAGGGTGCTATTTCATTTCTGTGTGTTTGCAAAGTTCATGTGACTTATTTTGCAACAGGTTTCCCTTTCCTCACACTGTAGTTTCACAGTATGCATGGAATACTGTCAGGTCCTTTACATTTATGTAAGCCTGTCTTATTAAAACATTATGTGGCCTATTTTTGGAGATTGTCTCCTGTGCAACTAAGAACAGTGTGCATTCTGATGTGTGGTGAAACACTCTACAGATATCTACTAAGTTCATGTATTCAAAAGTTTGGTTGAATTCAAATATTTCACTGTTGAATGTTTGTTTAGTTGATTTCTCTTTTGTGATAGTGGAGTGCAGGGAACTAAGTAAAATTGCACTAGTGTTTATTGGATTTTTGTGTCAATTAATATTTGTTATATATAGTTGGATTCATGGGTGTTTGTTGTATTTATATGTATGATTTTTCTCATTTCCTCTTAGATTGTTCACTTTATGAAGATGTAGTTTATCTCTCTGAATCAGTCTTGGCTTGAAATTCCCTTTGTCTGTAAATAGAAGAGCTATGTGCTTTCTTCAGAGCTTCTATCTCTCAGAGTATTGCTTTTTCATCCTTTGACTTTCTGTCTGTGAATCTCGCTTTGTATTAAATACATTTCTTGTATGCAACATAGTGTTGGATTTTGCTTCTCAATGCATTCTGCAAGGGTATGTTTTTCTTGGAAAATTGAAGCCACTTACATTGATGGCTTTAACTGATATATATTGATTATCCTAAGCAT
The DNA here is from genome assembly GCF_034190915.1 of Cavia porcellus. NCBI lineage: Eukaryota > Metazoa > Chordata > Mammalia > Rodentia > Caviidae > Cavia > Cavia porcellus. The sequence continues at coordinate 81,248,566 of NW_026947489.1, forward strand.
GTTGTTTTCCTGTTTTGGCTCCCACAATTTTTTCCCCACCCTCTAATTGTTTGTCTTGCTTGGTGGGTTCTTTTTTTTGTGGGGGTGCATGAACTATAGTGCTTATTATGCAGAATTCCCTTCAAAATGTTCTGGAGTGTTGCTTTGATGGGTATAGTTTTTCTCAGGTATTCCAGTTTGTTTTCCAATAGAACATGGAATAGTTCGTGCCAATCTCTCCTTAAATTGACATTTTGAAAGTTTGTGCTGCAAAGTCAACTGAAACTCAGGTGGGCCTGGCTCCAGCCTCTGGGCCTGCCTAAGTGATTCAGCTCCCCAGTGGCTGCCTGCTGCCCTGCTGCATGGAAGAAAAACACCAAGCTCCACACCTGTTTGGCTGCTGGGCATGCAGGCGCACCTTGGTGCACCCCATGGCTGCTGCTGCCCAGTGGAGGGTGCGGTGCTGAGGAAGTTACGGAGCTCTGCCCAGGCTCAAGCCTCAGGGCATTCATAAATACCTCAGCACCCTGGGCTTCTGCTGTTAGCCCCACAGCGTGGAGTAAGAACACTAAACACTGCCACTGCTTGGGCCCCTGGGTGTGCCTGTGTGCCTCAGCATCCCCACATCACCACCACAGCCAGGAGGAAAGCACCACACTGAGGAAGTCACCAAGTTCTGCCCCGTTTTGCACAGCTGGGCATGCTTGAGTGCCTCAGGGCCCCTGGCCGCTGCTGGCTTCCCCACTGTGCAGAGCAAGAACACTGAGCTCCCTACCCCTCGCCCCAGCTCAGGTAGCTGAGCCAGACTTGCCCCCATTAAGTGCCCTCCCACTGCCACCATACAGAGGATGACCGCCATGCTCCTTCCTGGCTCAGGCCACTGAGTCATGCCTGTGACCCAGCGTGCTCCTCCCGTGTGCTGATCCATACGATCATCTCACCCACCCTGGCTCAACCCACTGCCCTTGGCTACCCTCCCCATTTCTTAGACCAAGCACTGCTATGAACCTTTGGCTTCCACTCTCCCTACCAGAACCTTGAACTGCAGTGGACTGACAGTGCTGGTTTGATGGGAGACTTGGTGGTCACTTGCCCAGACAGAGGACCCCAGTAGGTTCTGGTCACTATGTACACAACAATAGGGCAGACATCAACCACACAGTAGGGCTCTGGGACATACATTGTCGACAGTTGTGACTACTGGGATTAAATAACCAGATATTGGCCCAGAAGGTGAAAATGACAAAATTAAAAACCAAAGTGCAATCTCAAACATCTAGTCCATCAGGTGCAAGAACAGGCAACAGTGAAATGGAGGACTTTAAAAGTCATACACCAGGAATCTCTCAAAATGTAGCAAATGAAGTAAAGAAACAAATCCATGAGGCTATAGAGGAAATCAAATTAGAAGTAATGTCTTACATAAAGACAGAAATAACAACTTTAGTAGAAAATTTACTCAGTGTAGCTAGGGAAGAAATAAATAAAAAATACAGGAGCATGGGAAATTGATTGAATAAACAATGTAGAAAACAAGCAGAATCCATGAAACAAGTTCAAAGAGATATTCAAGAAACAAAAAATTCTATTGAAAGCTGGAAAAACCCTTTAAATGACACTGAGGTTAGAATTTCAGACCTTGAAGACAGGATTGCAGATAGTAACCATGAAAAGACATAACTTATAAAAACAGCAAAGCAGAATGAAATGACAATCCAGAAGCTTCAAGATGATGCCAAGAGAAACAATATAAGACTAATAGGCATCAGTGAGAATGCAGGAGACAATGCAAAGGACATAACTCAGCTGTGCACAGAAGTAATAGAAGAAAATTTCCCAAACATGGGGAAAACTCTGACATACAAATAAATGAGGCATATAGAACACCAAACAGTCATAACCAACATAAAGCTACACCCAGACATATAATAATTAAGATCCCAGACATACAGCATAAACAGAATACTAAAGCTGTTAGAGAAAAGACATGACTCACCTATCAAGGAAAACCTATTAGAATCACGGCAGACTTCTCAGCACAAACATTCAGGTTAAGACAAGATTGAAGTATTCTCAGGTCTAAAAGAAAACAACTTTCAACCCAGACTGATGTGCCCAGAAAAACTGTCTTTCAAATTCAATGGAGAAACAAAATACTTCCATGACAAAGAATAACTGAAGAAATTCATATCTACCAAACCAACCCTAGAAAGAGTATTGAGAGACATACTAGAAAGAGATAAAAATGACCACAATCTTCAAAATAACAACAGGAAGAAACCACCAGGCTGGACAAGGGAGGAAAACGGGAAACCAACAACAGAAACATAGTATGGCAAAGTCAAGCCACTACATATCAGTGATACCCATAAATGTAAATGGGCTCAATTCACCTGTCTAAAGAAGAAGTTGACAGAATGGATCAAGAAAAAACCCCACAATATGCTGTATACAAAAAACACATCTGACTCAAAAAGAAACCCATAGACTAAAAGTCAAAGGATGGAAAACCGTATTCCATGCAACAGAACCCAGAAAAAAGAAGGACAGGGGCTATTCTATTTTCAGACAATGTGAACTTCAAACTTAAAATGCTTAAAAGAGATAAAGAAGGCCACTCACTACATACTTGTAAATGGAAAACTACAGAGGGAAGATCTAACAATTATAAATATATATGCATCAAATGCAGGAGCACCCAACTATGTAAGACAAACACTAATGGACATGAAAAACCAAATACACAAGAACACAATTGTAATAGGAAACCTTACCACCCCACTGTCACAAAGAGATAGATCAACTAGCCAAAAGTCAGCAAAGAAATAAGAAAACTGAATCACATCTGTGAATGAATGGACTTAGTGGATGTTTACAGAGTGTTCCACCCAACCGCATCTGGATATACATTCTTCTCAACTGCACATGGGACATTCTCCAAAATGGACCATGTATTAAATCATAAAGCATTCTTCAGTAAATGCAAAGGGAGTGAAATTATCCCATGCATAATATCTGATCATAGTGCACTAAAATTGGAAATCAATGGCAAAACCCCTGCAAAAACTGCATAAATACATGGAAATTAAATAACAAGCTTATGAATAACCAGTGGGTTACAGATGAAATTAAAGAAGAAGTAAAACAATACCTACAATACAATGAAAATGAAGACACATTTTATAACCTATGGGACACAAGGAAGGCAGTCCTAAGAAGAAAATATATAGCAATAAATAGTCACATCAAAAAAAAAAATGGAACGGCTTTGCAAGCAGGCGGTCGTGAGTTCGATCCCTGGTACCGATAAAAATGAAAAAGACAAAAAAAATGGAACGAGCACAAATAAATAACCTAATGCTACGTCAAACCCAAAACTTAGAGAATAGGGGAAATTGTAAAGATTAGAGCAGAAATAAATGCAATTGAAACAAAAAATTAATGAATCAAAGAGCTGGGTTTTGAGAGGATAAACAAAATTGATAAACCTCTAGCTAACCTTATGAAGAAAAGAAAGAAAACACTCAAATCCATAAAATAAGGACTGAAAAGAGGGAAATTACTACAGATCCCATGGAAATTCAAAAGATCATGAACACCTGCTTTGAAAATCTCTACTCACGTAGGGTGGAAAATGCAGAGGAAATGGACAGATTTCTAGAAACATATGAACTACCAAAGTTCAATCAAGAAGATAGAATGATTTTAAATAACCCAGGAATCAGTTACTGAAATAAAAATCATGATTAAAAACTTACCAACAAAGAAAAGCTCAGGTCCTGATGGATTCACAGCTGAATTCTGCAGGAAATTTAGAGAAGATTTAATGCCAACACTCCTTAAACTCTTCAATGAAATGGAAAGAAAAGTAAACCTCCCTAAATCATTCTTGGAGGCAAGTATTACCCTGTTACCAAAACCAGAGAAAGACCCAAACAAAAAGGAGAACTACAGACCAATCTCATTAATGAACAACGAAGCAAAGATTCTCAGTAAATTACTGGCAAATAGAATGGAGCAAATCATCAAGAAGATAGTGCACCATGACCAAGTGGGATTTATTCCAGAAATGCAGGGATGGTTCAACATACACAAATGAATAAATGTAATACACATCAACAGAGCCAAAAATAAAAATCACATGATCATCTCAATAGACAGAAAAAGCTTTTGATAAAGTCCGACATTTGTTCATGATAAAAACCCTACAGAAACTCAGAATAGATAGTATCTACCTCAGTCTCATAAAGGCCATTTATGACAAGCCAACAGTCAACATTATACTAAATGGACAAAAACTGAGAGCCTTCACTCTAAAATCAGGAACAAGACAAGGATGTCCACTATCACCACTTCTATTTAATATAGCTCAGAAATACTAGCCAAAGCAATCAGACAAGAGGAAGAAATAAAAATAATAAGAATTAGAAAAGAAGTTAAATTATCATTGTTTGCAGATGACATGATACTCTACATAGAAGACCCCAAAAACTCCATTAAAAGACTACTAGAGGTAATAAACAAATTCAGCAATAGAGCTGGATACAAAGTCAGCACTCAAAAATCAACAGCATTCCTGTACACAAACAAAAAAACTCTCTGAGAGAGAAATTACGGAAATAACATGTTTCACAATAGCATTTAAAAAAAATGACCTACTTAGGAATCAACCTAACCAAGAATGTAAAAGTTCTATATGCTGAAAATTATACTACTCTTAAAAAAGGAGATTAAAGAGGATATTAGAGAATGGAAGAGTATTCCTTGCTCTTGGTTAGGAAGAACCAACACTGTGAAAATGGTCATACTCCCAAAACTGTTATACAGCTTCAATGCAGTCCCAATCATAATACTATCAACATGCCTTACAGATCTAGAAAAAAATATTCCTAAAGTTTATCTGGAAACAGAAGAAACTTAGAATAACAAAGGCAATTCTGGGCAACAAAGGAAAGATAAGAGGCATCTCAATTCCTGACTTGAAACTATACTACAAAATCACAGTAATAAAATCACATCGTACTGGCAAAAGATAGTCCTGAGGATCAATGGAAAAGATTAGAAGCTGCAAACACTGCTACAAAGACACTCAGCCACCTTATATTTGGCAAAGGTGCTAGACATGTTCACTTGGAAAAAAGATAGCCTCTTTAATAAATGGTGTTGGACAAACTGGCATTCCACATGCCAAAGATTGAAAATAGACCCATGCCTATTACCATACACTAAACTAAAGTCAAAATGGATCAAGGATCTAAATATTAAAACAGAAACACTAAATCTACTGGAAGACAAAGTAGGTAAAAAGCTTGGAGACATAGGGGTAGAGAGAGATTCATGAATAAAATGCAAACTGCATGGGAAATACTTCAAAGAATCAACAACTTGGGTCACATATTACTAAAAAGTTTTTGCACTTCAAAAGAAATCACCAACAAAGTGAAAAGAAAACCCACAGAAAGGGGGAGAATTTTAACCAACAATTCCTCAGACAAAGGACTTATATCCAGAGCGTATAAAGAACTGAAAAACCTCAAGCCCTCCAAATTCAAAGACCCTCTCCAAAAATGGGCATCAGGGATGAACACATAGTTCTCAGATGAAGATATATAAATGGCAAATAAATACATGAAGAAATCTTTACCATCACTGGTCATTCAAGAAATGCAAATTAAAACAGCATTGAGATTTCATCTCACCCTGGAAAGAATGACTGCCATCAAGAAAATAACTGATAACAAATGTTGGCAAGGATGCGGGGAAAAAGGTACACTTCTTCACTGTTGGTGGGAGTGCAGACTGGTGCAACCACTGTGGAAATCAGTATGGAGATTCCTCAAAAATCTAGGTCTGGAAGATCAATTCAATCCAGCTATTCCCCTCCTGGGTGTTTTCTCAGAAAAACTGAAAATATCATGTCACAGAGATGTATGTGCACCCATGTTCATAGCAACACAAATTGTGATAGCTAAATCTTGGAAACAACCAAAATTCCCATCAGCTGCAGAGTGGATGAAAAAAAAATGTGGTATTTTTATACAATGGAATACTACTCATCTATAAAAAGTGATGATCTTGAGGCCTTTATAGGTAAATGGAGGCAACTTGAAAATATTCTCATTAGTGAAATAAACAAGACTCACATGAATAAATATCACATTGTCTCTCCAGTGTAAAAAAACAACATAAACTGACAGAATAATGGGATCGAAAAAGTAGATTAGATACTATAAAAGCCAAAGGGAATGAAAGTGCTCTACAGAATATAATGGTATGTATAGTGTGTAAGATAGGTGACATTACTGAATTTCTGTTGGAACACTGAACAGAAGGATTTGCACTGTCAATGTTTGAGTGTCTAGCCACTATTTATGATTCGATTTTGTGACTTTGGTAACCATTTTTTAAGACAATTTTTTTAAGTAAGACAGTATTTTTTAAGTAATGCATCAACTAGCAATTCTATGATGATAATTTTTTTATTCGGTACTGTTCTACCCTTCTTTTCTGTTTTTCTTTAATTTTCTTTTCTTTTTTTGAAAAAAAGGGAACAATATGCCATAAAACAACCATTATTGTTTCTTTCATTTTGTTTTGAAGACCTGTATTGTTAATGTTTTGAGTCTGCTGTTGATGTTTATGCCTTTTGCTTTTTGTTTTTCATTTCTGAGTTTTCTCTTTTTTAAATAAAAATAAGAAACTCTAGTGGAACTTCCTTCATAAGTGATTTCTTTATAAGTGTGTTTTCCCTAACAACTTTTAAAATTCTATCCTTGTGTTGAATTTCTGAAATCTTGACTATAATATGCCAGCCAGTAGGCTTTTTGTCTCTCCTCTCTTCTCTTCTCTTCTGTTCTCTTCGCTTCTTTCTTTCCTTTTTTTTTTTTTTTTTCTGTTTTTTAATCAGGCTAATAGAGGGCTGTATGCCTCTCTTATCTGGACGTCAAATTCTTTTTCTCTACCAAGGAAGTTTTCTGCCACGACATGTGTGAAAGGTATTTTATAATATCAGTTATAGTTCCTCTGCTGTTTCATTGAATCCAATCATTCTTCAGCTACTCTTCTTTGTCTATCTAGCAGCTGCTGGATTGATTTCTCATGATCCCTTGCTGGTTTGAGAAATCTTTCTTTTCCTGGTTGCTAACTGCAAGGCTGTCTTCAGTATCTGAGAACCTCTCCTCACACTGGCCCACCTGCTAAAAATTCTTCCTGTGGATGTTTTATTCTCCTGAATATGTGTTTGAACTGCTTAAGAATCCCATGTCTTCCCTATGCTGAGCATTCTTGGCTTCACACTTTCCTTGAGCTCATCTATTACTGTGTCTGGGTCTCCTCTGCCATCACTAAGCGAGTTGTTTATTTTGGACCCCGTGTCTGCAGCTATTGGAGGGATTATTTCTGTTCTCCTTATTTCCGGAGCCCCATTCCATTGCTTTGTCATTCCCACCTCACAGCGGCCTAGCTTTTGGATCCTCTCACCTTCCTGCCCTCTGTGATTGCTTCAGGTGAACAGCATGTCTGTGGTTGCCTGTTGTTCAAATCTCTTGGCATTTTCTTTTCTTTGTAGTGTAATTCCTGAGGTGATGCTTGCAAATGGCTAATAGTGTGTTGCTTTATTGCTAGTATTTTGGATCTTTAGGCAATGATTATGTCTCTGAGGTGTCTTTAAGTGATGGTGGGTTTTACAAATTTTTTGATTTTTCAGTCTGTTGCAAGAAGTTACCTCTTCAATTTGTTGGTGTTGAGAACCTGTTTCTTGTTTGGTCCAGTCCCTGGTTCTTTGGCACTGTGCTACAGTACTTTCTGGAACTCTTCATCATCTCGGTGATGGAATATGAGGACTTATAGCTGTGCTGTTTCCAGTGAAATCAAACACAGCCTGCAAAATGATAAAGTGAGCTAACTCTTAACTGTCCACTTTAACCCATTTGAACTAGGTTTGTGGTTATATAACAAAACTTAAAAGAAACAAGTAAATTGAAGGCAGTATCCAAGTGTTTAATGTATTATTCTGTCTTCAGGCGTTAAAATGTAAACTGGGTTTTGGAGAAATTAGAGAAATTGAAGAAGAGGAAAAAATCACAACCACAATTTTAGCAGAAGGGGGATCGAGGCAACTTTGGGGTCGGTGCAGAAACTGGATCAGAATGCAAGATAAAGAGACAAATTTAAGAACAGAGCAAAACCACTGCCACAAAGAGGCTGTGAAACACACTCTCACTCATGCAGAAATAAGATCAAACAATAAAGGGAAACAAAACTGAAGAACAAAGGCAAAAGGCAAAAAAAATGAAAAACCAAAGACACACCCGCCACCATGAGAAAAGAGGCAGTTTCAGGTTTCCCTCTGGTCTCACTGGTAGACATCCTGTGCACACAGAGTTTGAACCCTGGCCAATCTACCCCAGCGTGCCAACAGTAGCAACCTTTGGCCATGAAGGGGATAATCTCAGCAGGCCTACACTTTCTGGCTCCTGTGCCAGCAGCTTCCTTGAGTGTGAGGCCAGCTGGGAGCCATGAGATGGATCCAGCAGCACTTCTGAATTCTGAATTCAGCAGGGCCTTCTTCAAGATGTCTGCAACCCAATGGCTCTGTCCCATCAGATAACTGAGCCTTGAGTACTGAGGATCACCCAGTGTATTCTTCATGTCTGCTGTTCCCCTACAGCACCTTGTGGAGCACTCTGAGGAGACCTCTGTGGTGAACAGCCATCACTGACCCTGGATGTCCCAGATCTGAACCACTCTTGTGCAGTGAATCTCCTCTCAGGGGAAAGGCACCACCAGCTACCTAGTTCTCCATTGAATCTCTCCCACTCACTTTGCGGGCTTCACTTCATGCTTCAGTTTCTTCCTGAGTCCCTGATAGCCACCTCCCTCCTTCTTGTCTTCCTCACATTGCTGTGTTCCAGGAACTGGATGGTGACCCTCAGAGGGGCTCCTTCTCTGCTGCTTATTGTGCTGACATCTTGGTCTCCCTAGTCCATTCACCTGTTGATGTGCCTGAGATTTAGCACTAGTGAACTGTGTTTCTGTAACTACATGGGTAGAGGTATATCAGTGTGTACATGGGGCTCATTGGACAAGATATTTAGGAGACACAGAGCAGGATGAAGTGGGATTTCTCTTTCTAGCTCTCTGAGAAATCTCCATACTGACTTCCCAAGTGGTTGTGCATTCCTATCTGCAGTGTATTAGGATTCTTTTCCTCATCCCTGCCTCACCAGTGTTTGTGGCCTTTTGAATTCTTGATGGTGGATATACTTACTGCACCAAAGAGAGAGCTCAGTGTAGTTTGTGTTAGATTTCTCTAACACCCAAAGATGCTGAACGTTTGTTCATGTATTTTTGGCTACATGTATTTCTATTCATTGCATCTGTCTATTTAAAATTGGGTCTTTTTATTTTTGGCTGCCTGAGTATTTTTAGTTTGCTATATATTCGAGACATTCATCTTCTGTCTGTGAAGTATCTAGTAAACATTTCCCACTCCGTAGGTTGTTTCTTTAATCTGCTGTTTTCTTTGCTGTGCAGAAACCTTTTAATCTGATGTCAGCCCATTGACTGATTGACTCTACTGTTTCCTGTAAAGCTGGCTATCTATGTAGGAAGACTTTACCTGGGCCTGTTTATTCTTTATGTGATGTACCAAATTTTTGTTTCCAAAGATTTCCTTTTTCTGTTTTAATACATTAAAAGTACGTATTTTGTTCATTTTAATTTGATTTTAGTGAAGGAAGAGAAGTGGATTGAGTCAGTTTTCTGCATGGGGACAACAAGTTTTCCTCATCCCATTTGTTAAAGGAGTTTGCTTTTTTCAAACCTGTATCACTGGCACCTTTCTCAGTGACCAGGTGAATGAAGGTGCTTGGGGATGTGTCTGCACCTTTCGGTGTTTTCCACTGATAGGTTAGTTTTTGAGCCAGGACCATGCTGTTTTTATTCCTGTGACTTGTGATGCCTCCGGCAATGCTGTTGTGGTCCAGATGGCGTTAGCTCACCTCTGTCTCTTTCTGTGCAGTATTTAATAATAAGAAAGCATTGAGAATTGTTAATGATATGCTTTGTATAATAAAACCCAGGACTACAATAAGATTATCAACATGATATTTTTATAATCATGTATCTGCACTTTTACATGCACAGCGTTACATTGGTAGCCACAATGTGAGAGCTTCACCTAGAACATTGGTAATTTGCATCAGAAAGTCCTGCCTATGTTAATACCATGGATGATGCATGTGATACATCTCGATGGAAGAAGAACCAGGTTCAGTGCTAGTGCTTGAACACCTTCTCCTGCCTGATAAAGTACAACATGAGGGAGCCCAGACATTTCAACAGATGATTTCAAAGGGATTCTGTGAGAGGAGAGCTTGCCAGGCTTTCTGACTCTGGATTCCTTTATTGTTGGCTCTTCACAATTAGATGTGCATGTAAATATTTGCAGGAGGAGGGTGGGCTTGCAAATAATGTCACTGTCTGAGTGCTTTTGAGCTGCTGCAGGAAAATACCTTGAACAAACAGCTAACAAACAACAAGAATTTGTTTCTCATTGTTTTCAACGCTGGGGGGAAATTAGTAATGAAACTCGAAAACTTGTATCAGAAGGCATAAGATCTCGGGGAGCTGAAATGACATTTACAAAGAAGAACAAGGAGAGACTGCACACACTCTGCGGTTTTCCTGAGGCACTGTGATGTGACTGCAGTCCCTGCACCATGGTGCTGTGGAAAAGGCAGGAAGAGAAATCAGTGAGATACCACAGAAGCAGAGCCACACTTCTTTGGCCAGAGGGTGCTCAGGGAATGTACCAAAGCAACTGAAATCAAAAGAAACCTCTTTTCCAACAAATGGTGCTAGATAAACCAGGTGTGTATCTGGAAAAATGTAAGTATTGCTTCCCATACTTCAAATCATACAGAAAAATGAAACAGAAATGGATAACCCTTATGACAGTGTTCCCTAACTGTATAAAACTTTTAGGAAGAGAATATAAGATGATAGCTGTACCCCACGGCAGGGCAGTAACCCAGTGGTAGAGCACTTTTCTGGTGAGGAAGAGTCCCCCTTGTGATTCCCAGGATTGCTTATCAAACCAAAACCAAACTGCTTTTCACCAACCTGCTTTTAAAGCTACAGCTGAAAAAGAGCACTCAGTGCTGACAAGGATGGGCAATAATGGAGGTTTCCTGTGTCATCTGTGTGACTGGGAACTCGTAAACCTTCTGGGAAATCTTTTGTTAAGTGTTCCCAAGGTCAAACTTAACTTCCTAGAAGTTCTAGTTCTATTTATTTATCCAAACTAAATAAATGAATTCATATGTCCACACAAACACATGTGTGAAGAATGACCAGCATTTGCATGTGTAATAGCCACAAATGGGAATAGATCCAGTGCCCATAAAAAACAAACTGCTGAACACACCGTGGAGCCCCCCACAATGGAATACTATCCGGTGAGTTAAAGGAATGTGTTACAGATAGATGCAACAGAGATAAATGTCAAAAATATTTTTGACATTTAAAAATCCTAAAGAAGGTGGGCACTGTGGTCCTTACCTGCAATCCCAGAACTCTGGGAGGCTGACACGGGCTGCTCATCTGGGCAACCTAGTGAAAACCTGTGTCAAAATTTTAGGAAATTCAAAAATACGTGGGGGTGTAGCTCATTAGAAAGCCCCGTTGATTACTTCTTTGGTAATGTGGGAAAAATTAAAATTGCTACAGTAAAGTATATCCACAGTGACATAAAATATCTTCTTTCCTCACACCTTAGGTATCCAAGTGTTTTGTTCATTTCTATGGAATACCCCATGTCAGTGTGACACTGTGTGTATGTTCCCCTAGCTGCTGCTGTGTTGCTGATACCCGACTGTGCAGAGAAGGAAGACAAGTGCTCACAGAGAGCATGCAGTGCTACCCTTCTGGGGAACAGATGTGCTGTTGTGGAAGGGCATTGTCAGATCCCCTGCGACAGAGGACTTCGGGCATTGTACATTAACTGTGTGTCCAGTGCTTATGGACTCTCTCTCTGCATGTGCGCTGCCTGCAACTCCTGCTGACCACTCAGAGAAACTGCTGAGGGTTGGGACCCTTCAGCCTTTGGTGTCCATTTCTCCTTTGACCACAGTGCTTAAAGCCCTGGCGCTTTGCTTCTTTTTTATTTGTGGTGCTGGCATTGAAACCAAGGCCTAGCACATGCTAGGCCTGCACTGTGCCACTAGGCCACAGTCCCAGCCTGAGGGCCTGAGCTTTAACTGGACTCATGAGAGCCCATATTAAAGACAGTGCTGCTATCTGTTTCTTCTTGAACAAAGAGCACCAATTTTACTGCCTCTGTTTCTCCATTCAATGCTAAAACTCCGGTAACAGCACCTTAGCAGAGTTGTAAGAGGATGAATAACACCTAGAGCGAGGCCTGGTACAGAACATGTGCTCAGTGACATTGACATGGAACTGCTGGTCATTAGAGAAAATGGGAGCAGTTGCTCGCTGGAGCTGTGGACTTTCCGTCCAGAGGAGGAAGGAAATCTCAGGTCTGTGCTGTCATGGAGGCACTCTAGCTAGTGCCCTCCTGCTCCAGACAGCCTCAAGGAACAATGGGATCTGGCTTTCCCCTGCAAGAATCAACCTGCAGTGCTAAACCATATACCCTCTGAGGCTTACTACCTAAGGAATCCATCGTAAGCTATAAACATTATAAAATTGAAAATGAAATTCATACACTGGGCCTGTGGGGCAGGAAGCTCAGCAATGGAGCAGGACTCGATTGTTCTCTTCTTGGCGGGGGTGCTGGGTGCTGTGGTTGCCTGGTTTGAGCAGCACCAGGGAAGGCTCATGAGAGAGGTGTCAGAGTGAGACTCTTGGTGTAAATGAGTGACATTTGATTCACTACCATTCTGTGGAAATCAGTGTCATTTATTTTCTTTAGATGATGAGCATAAAAATATAGAGAATGACGGTATCATAATCAGTACCCCTAAAATGCTATTAATTCCCAAAGTTAAAACTGGTATTTGCCAGGGCAGAGAGGCAAGGGCTTGTGTTTGGTGAGTCCTGAAACACGTTTGGGGAAGATGAAAACTGTCTGGAGCTCAATGTAGTGATACTGAAGGCCACCTCAGCTCTACACAGAAACTTATCAAAATGATACATTTTGTTACATAAATTTCACTTCAGTTAACATCAAGTAGTATCCAGGACTGGACGGAGCCACCTTTGCCCCTGAAGCCCACTCTCTCTGGCCCCTTGGAGATGAATCTTCCATGCTAGGCCTGAGAGGAAGAAGGAAGCTTCCTCTGCTTGAAGCAGTTTGAGTGTCTCCCTGGAGGGGACATTGTGCCTCTGCATAGTCCTAGGCCCTGGGTAAGATTTTATGCTTCTGCATTAATGCACCACTGTCTGCTCCCAAGAGCCACTTGAGTCTTCTCTGTATGTTTCCTTGATGAAAAAATTTATATTAGAAGCATTTGATTTTATCTGTATTCTGTGTGTATGTGTCAGTGTATCAGTATACGTGTGCTGTGTGTTGTGTGTGTGAGTGTATGTGTGCTGTGTGTGCTATGAGTGTCACTGTATTGTAGATATAGCAGAAAGAAGGCTTACAATGGTCAAGGCACCACCCACCAAACCATCCTTCCTCTATGAAATGGAAGCCCATGGAATTGTGAGCACACCTCGAGAGGGTGGTGGAGGGAAGGATTTTTTTTGAGAGCGGGAGTTGTGCCTTGCACAGGACGCAGTGTACACTAATTGAGGTGAGGGGGTCCTGGCCCCCATGCCAGATGTTCACGAAGGCCTTGTCCTCCAGGCCACATTTTGCCACATTTTTTTTGCCTTGCAGCCAACTGTTTGGTTAAATTTGGCCAGTGGTATAGCATCTAGAAAAATCAAGCATGGTTTCCTATAAGAGAAGAATGGGGAGTGGGTGGGAGGGGGGGCAAAAGACACCCACATCCCTGCCTGCCTGCGAGGCCAGGCTCCTTCTCATGGTGCAGTCAGCCAGGAGTATTTGGAGAAGACAGAGTGCAGTCTCTGCTCAGATCTATGGAAGGGACTCAGTTGGAGGCAAGGTTCCTGCTGCTCACACCTCATGGTTTCCCTCTCTGTTTTCCCTGCTGCTTCTATTTCCTCTTCTGGCAGCATGTGAGGGCAGGAGGAGGGTTGCTAAACTTCTGGTCACCCAGATAAGCTCTGTGCACTGAGCAGCAACCAACAGGCTTGGCAGCCTGGCCAAGGATCCAGCCATCTAGAATGGGGCTGCGCACATGGTCCCGGAAACACACCAGTCCACTTAGATGTGGTTAAAATGCACATTCCTGTGTAGTAGGTCTGCAGGAGTACCTGAGATTGCTAAGCAGTTTCCTGGTGATGCTCTTGCCTGAGTCACACACCATGAAGGAGCAAGTCCTTGATGGATTCACCTGGGTGCATAGCGGGACTACCGTACGCAGTCTGCTGCGTTTCAGATAACTGTTCCTGACAGACATGTGTTCAGCAGGAAAACCGTCATGACAAGTATCCTGTCTCCTCCTCTTCTACCTGGCACAAGGCCATCTGGTTTCTGGTCTCTGCAGTGACCCCACACATTCACTTGGCCTTTTCCCCTCTCAGTGAGATGGGGATACTTCCGGGGTTCACTGGGATACTAAGATGCCTGTGTCAGAGACACTTCTACCCAAGGCTCCAGCCCAAGCTGTCTTCTTCAGCACCCTTGTGGGCTTCCTCAGGGACCATCTAGGAGTAGGTATGGAACCTCTAGCCCAAAGAAAATGTGTGCTGTGTTTTCCCATTCAGCTGGACAAGGACTCTCAATCCCAGAAAATTAAAATGTCTCCAGAAGCACTAACAAAACAGTCAGTTGTGTATGCCAACACTACAAAGTTTTCTTTATTTCAAAGGGGAGAGCCCTCAGTGGGAATGTTTCTGGAAGCAAGCGGGATATGACCAGAGCAGCCTTTCCAAGGGGATTGTGTCCCAGCAGGGTGCAAAGCCAAGGAGAAAGGTTAAGGTCACAGGAATGGGAAGGATGTGCAGGTATCCTTGTCAGTGCTGTGCACATCTGTGACTTGAGACTGAATAGGTCACAGAGAAGGTAAGAGGGGTGAATGAGAGCTGCATGCCATGTGGGCCTTTGCTGAGGTCCTAGCTTGCTCAGGACCCTCACACTGCCAGCAGGATTGGAGCTGGAGGTTTTCCTGCTGTTACAATGAGTGGAACTCTCTACTTAGAAACAGGGCTCTGCAAGCTGTTGCAGGGCATGGAAGAAGAGGGGGTGGGGGAGGCACAGAGAGTGGTGCCCCAGGTCAGTGAGCCCGTGTAGACTTGCACTGCAGTGAGCTCGAGATCCCCAGTGATTTCCAGGTGATCAATGGACTTGAGGTCCATCAGGCAGTGACCGTATTGCAGCAGGAATCGGCCGTTGATGGCCAGCACGTAGCAGTCAGCTTTGCATATGATCTCCATCTGGGAAGAGAGGCCTTGCCATTCACAGTCCATGTAGAGAGTCCTCAGCCCTCACTTGGGGCTCAGGTTCCCTCCTTCCCCACCTCCTTACTCTGCCCACCAGGCCCTCACCCTTAGTGAAGTACCTGTTGCTCCCTAAACACCCTGTGCTCTCCTTCCCTGTACCTCAGCCCATGTGGTTCTAGCCTGCAGTGCTGCTCACAGCCTGTATCTTTGCCCTGTGTGTAACTGCCACGGCCCTCAGGCCCACCCTCCATGGCAAGCATTTCCTGCCCCACCACAGCCCTCCCAGGGACCAACTGCCATGTGGTACCACCTCAGGCTGCAGTGTTGTGCTAACTGTGTCACCCATGTCCATGCCTGTATTCCACAGAAGCAGCAGCAGCCTCCTGCCTCATCCTTTGTAGCCTAGGACCTTCTCCAGGAGGCAGTTAGTGTGCAAACAGCAGTGGTCACACTAAACTACACTTGCATGCGGGTTACTCTCCTAGCATGTGCATATACAATCTTCACCGTTCCCACAACTCCTACATCATGAGATTCTGAGCCCCCTTGGTAGATGAGGAAATGGACACGTGGAGTAGTTAAGTTGCTTCCCCAAGGTTACACAGCGTCCTACAAATCAGAGGTGCTGTCTCCAAGCTCCTTCCTCCGTGGCTTCTCAGTGAAGTAAAACCTCGTTCCTTTCATGGCCTAGGGAAACCTCACACCAGCCATTTCCAACTGTAGCCACAGAGCGCAGCCACTTAGGGCTCACCGTGGCTAAGGGGGTGTCCAGCTGACAGCTCCATGACTGAGGGACCTAGGCTTCACTTTTGATGTTCCTCTGTCTTCCTTTCTTTCCCTCTTTCTTCTCTCTTCTCTTAGCTTTCTCTTTCTCTTTCTCCTTATCTTTCTCTTTTCTGTTGTTTTCACATTGGCTTTCAATTTTCATTTTTTCCACTGTACTCTAGATTGAACCCAGGACCATAGCACTAAGTTACAATCCCGTTCCCTTCCAGTTGTTAAATATTTCACTTTGGGAAAGCATTTCACTAAGTTGTAAATGCCTGGCTGGTTTCCAGTGTCTCATGCTCCTGCCTCAGCCTCTGGGAAGTCTGGGATTGCAGGCTGTGTCACAGCACACAGTTTCATCCTTCTTCTGTAAGCCCTATGGGGAATCTGAATGTGGAGTCAGGATGGAAAGTTCTGCTCTGGTGATTAGGCTGCACCCACACCCCACACCTCTTGCCCTCACTCTGCGCCTTGCAGTACAGCTCTGGACAGAGCTGGACATCTTTAAACCTCCCTCCTCTGCACATCTTCCCTGCAGTGAGGATCCCTCCACCTGAGTCCCTGGTTGCCTTCTGCTCAGGACCTGTCCTTATCTGTGATCTCCAGCTCATACCTTGATTGCCTGGCTCCTTTCCACCTAAGTCATAGCCCCATAGGGAGACCTGGTCTCTGCTTCTTGGCTACTTTCCCTGCACATTGGGCCTTCCCTGTACCCAAAATGTCCAGTCAAAGAGTTGATGAATGACTGCAGCATGAACATGCAAACATATGGCCACCACCTCATTCGTGCGTCTTAAATGAGCTATGTGTCTCTGGAAAGTAACTTTGGCTGTGATTTTGTTTGCTCATCTACAAAAGTTAGATGCTAATACTTGTACCTCATGGGGGACAGTAATCACAAATCATTACTAATTTGTGGCACATTCTGTCTCCCTTAGGGCTCAGCCCTCCTATCTCAGGCATCAGCCTCCACCCATTCAAGGTACCGCCAGCTCTCTTCATCTCTTCTATCCTTGCACCCAGCTGCCCAAGCTGTAGGCTGCAGCCCCTTACCTCAAAGCTGCATCCTCATGTGAAGGGCATATTGCAGGGCAGGCTTCGCTCCTCCTCACCCCAGATGCCACGGATCTGAGTGTTTAGGATCACAGTATCTTCATCAAAAAGAGTTCTCATGTGGAAGTTGATGTCCTACCTGGTGTACAGTTTGATATTGAAGCTGGAGTGGGCACATTACACTGTCTTGTGGTCCAGTCCACCTCCTCCCTCTCGTTCTCCTCCTCTCTGGAGCCCGGGGGTGGCTCTCTCCTCCCTGAGATCCCTAGAGGTCCTGTCTCACCTCTTAGCATTGTGTGGGACAATGCCTGACACAGTGATGATTCTGCCTGGGAACAGCCCACCTGGAATGAAAGAGTGCTAAGGAAGCTGTTGGGAAGATGGGGACAGGTCAGTCAGTTACTGCGGAGAGCCACTATTGGAGCAGGAGATTCTGTACCAATTGTCATGGACACACACACAGTCAGATGAGTCAGAAACCATGCCTGAGAGGACTACATCTGTGCCATGAAGCCAGCACATCTTCACTTGGCTCATTGGTTCAAACACCAAGGGAAAGCTTCCCCATCTTCCCAGAGCATCAGGGGAACTTGGCAGGACACTGAAGAATCCTGGGGTGACAGGTGTAGGCTGTATAATTAGCTCACACTCAAGGAACCATTTTAATATTCAAAGTGCCTGTCTCAAAATTATTTATTTTTCTTTTGTTTAAATTTTATTTAAAGAGAAAAAAAGCAACACAGATAAAGGGTAGAAGTAATACAGAATTTCAAAAAATAAACAGTAAGAAATCACCATTTGACAGATTACATATTGTCATCTTAGAAATACTTGTTCAAGTTATAAAATTAAAGCATACAAATAGGACATTCAAACAGTGAGACTGCAAACAGTTCTGTTCAATGATCCAACAAAAACTTAGTAATATGGTCATCTATCTTATACACTTAAACATACATGCAGTTGTATCCTTTAGATCACTTTCTTTTCCTCTCTTCTTTACAATAACAATTACACATTTTAGGTTTTATTTCTCCTGCAGTTCTTATTACTTTGTTTTGAAGAGAATACAACCAAATATGACAAAACAAATAAGAGCTAGTCCAAACAAAAGGATGAACATTGTACATGATGTAAAAACAAAATACAAGGTGATCAACAATGGTTACCATAATGCCTCTTGCTATCTTCAAAAGAATTGCCCTTATCATCAGGTATAACAAAACCAAACAAAACAGTACAGAACAAAACCAATAAAAATGAAACACTGGGGACATTACAGGACCTCAAAAGATAATAGTCAAACCAGAATGGGTATCATAGTGAATCTTATTGTCTTCAAAGTAGTTGCCTGTACCCTCAGACTTGATACTATCAAACAAAACAGAACAGAGTAAAATCAGTCAAAAAAGACAGTGAAAGCAATACAGGGCTTCAAATCAAGTTAACAGGAAATCAAAAATGTTACTATAATATATCCTGCTATCTTTGGAATAGCTGTCCATGCCATCAAATCTAATACAAGAAGACAAACTGGAACATAGTAAAACCAAACTAAATAGAATGATGAAAATAATATGATGAAAATAATATGGGTTTCAAATCATGATAAAAGATTAACAATGTCCACTACCTTCTCTTTTTAGACAATTCCTCCCCTTTCACTTTCACAGGATGCATTGTACATTTTGCATCCCACTAACTCCTTTAGTTTTTAGGGAGGCAACCAGCTATTTACTTAAGTGATTCTGAACCTTTTTACCCCTGAGCATGATCTCAAGTTGTACCCATTTACCTACAAGAGCCTCAAGGTTTTCTTTCTTTATAGCTGAGTAGTTTTCCATTGCACAAAAGTGTTATGGCTCTCTATTTAATCTGCATCTGATGGGCAAGCTACACCCACTTTTATCTAGCTCCTTGTCACATGGAGCATTGTTTTCTCATCTTTGACTTTCAGTCTATAAATCCTCTTTCAGGTTAATTATATTTCTTATATAGAGCATATTGATAGACCCTATCTCCTGATCCACTCTGCCTGTGTTTCTTTTTATTGGTGACTTGAGGCCATCTATATTAGTGATTATAGCCAGCCTTCCCTGCCTCATCTCTGCCATGTTATTTTTCTACCATTGGTTGTCTACTTTTCCCCTTTATTCCACTGTCTTCCCCATTCAGTGAGCCCCTCTTCCACTGTTCCTGAAACCATAGTCTTTTTTCTCTCTCTCTAGAATGTCCTTCAGTATTTTTTGTAGAGTTGTAGAGTTGGTTTGGTGGTCATGAGCTCCCCCAGTTCCTCTTTGTCATGGAAGTATCTTGTTTCTCCATTAATTCTGAGAGCTAGTTTTTCAGGGTACATCAATCTGGGTTAGAGGTTATTTTCTTTCAGGGTTTGGGATACTTCTCTCCAAACTCTTCTGGATTTGATGATTTGTGTCAAGAGGTCTGCCATGATTTTGATGGGTTTTCCTTTATAGATGATCTGTTTCTTTTAATATTATTTTAATAGTCTGTTCTTGTGTTGAATTTCTGGCATTTTGATTATTATATGGGTATAATATGGTCATTATATGGGTATATATAGGTATTATATGGGTATATATGGGTATAGATCTATTTTGGTTATAGCTGGCTAGAGTTCTGTATGCCTCATATATCTGAATATCATTTCCTTTTCCTATGCTTGGAAAGTTCTCTTTAATTATTTCTGTAAATAGCCTTTGTATTGCCTTTGTGTTTACCCCTGCTTCTTCACTCACATGTTTTTATTCTTAAGTTATAGATCCACTTGTCATCTTCTAGCCTTGTATTGTTACTTTCTGGTTCCTTGTTATTTTTAAGAGATCTTTCCTTTCATGATCGCAAGCTGCAACCCTGTGCTCAAGGTTTGATAGTCTATCTTTAGTTTCTTTCAAGCAGGTTTGCCAGCTTTTCATGGAGTTTTTAATTTTCTGGTAATCTCTTTGAATCTGTTTCATGTGTTCTAAATTTTTTTATACTCTTCATTAAAGGTTTCCCTGCTTTTTCTATGCTCCTCTATTCTTTTATCTGTGTCTTCTTTAGAGGTGCTTAGCAATTCTTTTATTATGGTTCTCATATCTTCTTTTACCTGTAATAGTATTTCTCTTTTAAGTTCTTTTATAGTTTCGAGGAGTTGTTTCTTTACTTCAGTTGCTATTGCTTCAAAAACTGCAGGTTTGCAACTCCTGATCTCTTCTGTGTTTACATCTCCTGGACCAGAACTACTTGGGTTGGAGGCCAGAGACTGCCTTTTGCTTCTTCCTCTTGTCACATTCCTGGTTTCTTCTGGACAAGTGGGTATCAGGGTCCATGGCACTTCCTGTATTGGTTATAATTACTCTGAAGTGTATGGGCTTGATATTTCTGCTGTTTGCTGCTTTCCCCAGTCTGCTGGTGGCTACTGGACTGTAAGCAGGGGCAGGGTAAACTGGAGTCTTCACCACATTGTGTGCACCAGGCACCAGCCAGGGCAGTTCTCTGGTCTGCTGCCCTCCATCACTGCGTCTCCCTGCCAAGGCCTTTGGGCTTGTTGGCCACCAGTTTCACTGTGCTCATGTGTCTCCAGGTTCCAACAGTGCTTCTGGCACAGTGGTTCTGGCTCTGGTGAAAGCACTGCCAGCTACCTCCTTCTTCTGTTTAAGTTTTTCTTTCTTTCTTTTTTTAATTCTCTCAGTGGGCTTCAATTCTCACTTTATTTTCTTCCTGGATTGAGAGGACACACTTCTTTCCTTCTTGTCTTCTCCAGAATGCTATATACTAGCATCTTGACTGTTTCTCTCAGAGAGGCTATTTACTCTGCTGCTTACTGTTCCACCATCTTCCCAGATCTCCCAAAATTATTAACAAACATCAATACTATAAAATGTCCGCTTGACAAAGGACTACCTTTAATTCTGTAAGTCAGATGATTCCCCCCAGCTGCCACTACTACTGAGCCTGCCATAAGGAACAAAATCTCCAGCTGTTTCCCAGACACCATTTCTGTAGGTTTTAAATTCTGGTCTAGGGTCTGGTGGAAAAAAAAGACTGGGAAATTCAACATGGGCTGATGTGTTCTAAAGATTGAATTCAGGAGATCAGTGACAGCATAGGGCTTTTCTGGGGAGGAGGAAGTGTGATGTTTCTAGTTGAGTAGATCAGGGGATCTGAAGGTCTGATAGTATGAAGCAGGTTGCTGATATGATCCACTTTGACCACCAGAATATCCTCTGAAAGGCACCTGGAGATGTGCTGAGCAGAACTGGCAGCACATGATGCTTGGCTCAGGGGACTTTTGGAAGCTAGGCTGCAGTGGTGGGGGTGGTTGTAGTGGCACAATGGAGCTCTATGTGGCATGGGGAGTGCAGATGACAAAGATGGAATTGGCTGTGGTGTGGGATGGCAGAAGGCAGAGATGGAGCTGTAGAGTCTGAGAGAGAGACCGGTGGTGAACTAGGTGGGATTGAGAATAGCACAATTAGTAGCTATGACTCTGTACTGGCCCCAGAGCTTGGGTGGCTGGCTGGTGGGCTGGCTTGGAACTGCTTCTGTGGGTGGTGGAGGCCTCAGTAGGTACAGGTTGCCGCCCATATAAGACAGTGGACAATTCTGACAATTTTCAGGCAGGATGGGATAAATCTTATTAGCCTTCTGAATCTTCAGTTGTCTAGGGGATTTGTGCTTTGGAGTCTCTGCTTTTATAACCAAAACAGTTCCCTTTGCCTGAAAGGCACAGGCTTGGAGTCAAGGTGCTATATTCTGACACAAATTCAGCCAGCAATCAATGCAGAAGAATTGATCCAATCAGCTTTAAGAGTAGGATTCAGCAATCAGGTTCCAAACCTAGAAGACAATCTCTGTGTTTAGAGTGTCCCTTGGCAGCCAAGAAAGGCATAGGAGTGGTCAATTCAGTTTCGCAAAAAGCACTGAGGTCTTTATTCCACAGCCTTCTGCAAAGCCTTTCTTGAAATTGTTTAGCATGCCTTTAAAGGGGACCATTCTGCTCTGGCTTCTACCCATACTTAATGACTGGCTCCCTACAGTGTGTGTTTGTGAGCCCTTGAACAGAGTCACAACAGACATAAGAAGGGGTATACTTTTCAGAGAAAAAGACTACTCACTTTTCAGTTATGGCCAGGCCCCTCAGTAGGACATAGGTCCATTCAGGTAGCAGACACATGCATATCAACCTTGCACCAGGTCAGATCCCTAGTACACAGGCTCAGTCACCTTTTCACCCAGTTAGATGATATGTACAGAAATGCATAGTCATCCAATCAGGTTCTGTGGACCTGAGGTCTCTGTGAGGTGCCTTCTCCCTGGAGCACAGACTGAATGACCCATTGCTTATATGGGCAGTTACAGACACTCACTCAGTCATTCAGCAAGCATTCAGAGGTTAATACAATCTTACCCCTAACCCCGGGGCAATGTCTGACTGAATCCAAGTGGAGAAAGGCTAGCACTGGCTTTGGCTTCAATGGTTGATCAAGTCCTTGCTTCTTACTCAAAGGGACAGAAATGACAAAATTTAAATTGACAGACTACCTAAAGAATGTCCTTGGAGCTACTTTATCCATGGGCCTCAACTTGCCTTCTGCATCCTATTAATGTCTGATGAGGTTGCTGCTGTCACACAGGGGCTCCCACTCCTGAACCACAAAGGAGACACCAAGAAAAAGAAAGGAGGGCATCTTTTTGCCCCCAAATTGAAGAGTGAGTCCCTGCCCCATCAGCAGGCCTCCAGTGGAGGCCATAATATTCAGCACAATGCCTCCTGGGTTAGCCCTCAAGGAAGGTTGTGAATAAAACAAAATCAATCCAAATAGAAGGCACATTAACACTGAGGAACTTAAAAGGCAAACAAACTGTATTACACCAGAGGGCTGGGGACACTAGGGTCCAAATCACTAGCCCTGTCTTGGAGTTAATAAAACAACTATATGTGTTGTTAACAGGAAATACAAAAACTAGCAGGAAGTACCAAGAAGGCTGATCACAGACTTTTCATAGTTGGTTACATACCACTGCATCATGTGTCATCAGACAAGTCTGATGTAGGCAAGTTAATTGGAAGCTTTTTTACATAGTAAGGAAGGTCAAGGCTAGGACAAGTGAGAAGAATTAAGTACCATCTTAGAGTAAGCCAAGCTGTCTCTGGGTGATGTCTCTCTCAAACCTTGGCATGGGTTAACACAACATGATGTACTTTGTCTGACCTACACTCATCTTATATGGCTGCTGGTGTTGGAATGCCAACAAGAGGTGAGTTTTGCCAATTTTTAATTATGAGAGCAGTCTGTGTCTGTCTTTCCCATCCTTGAATACAGTGGCAGACTTGTAAGTTTTGAAAGTTTTAAAATTTCCTTTACAATCCGCTTTGTACCATATTCTAAGCTTTCCACCCTGCATATAGTGTCACAACCAGAAAGGGATGGAAGTCCTCCAGGGAGACCACTCAGATGCTCAAGTGCCACATCCTTCCCAGGCACTTGGGTGCATCTTGGATAAGGTGGCACTTGAGCCACTGGCTTATAAACCCAGTCCTGGTCAAGCTCCTATTATGGAAAGTGAGCCACACTATGCCATATACATACC
The DNA here is from genome assembly GCF_034190915.1 of Cavia porcellus. NCBI lineage: Eukaryota > Metazoa > Chordata > Mammalia > Rodentia > Caviidae > Cavia > Cavia porcellus. Next base: position 81,272,434 of record NW_026947489.1, read on the forward strand.
ACAGAAAAACAGGTTAGGGCCCACTCAGACTCCATAGTCTGTGCCAAGGAGCCACAAATATATGCATATTCATTCATACAGTTGCTCAGAAGTTATAAAGTTCATCTTTCTATATGAAAATCCTTGACTGGGGTTTCCAGTATGAGACCCGGGGAAGTGCATTTTCTCCTTCTGAAAGGTTCTTGCCAAAGTATAAATTACTGTACAATTATGGTGGTGGTCTAACTGGCAGAAGGCCAAAGCGGGAATGCTTACCACTTCCTCTTCCTTCTTCAGCCCTAATTGCAACTCCCTTTCCTGTTTGCATGCAAAGAAAATTCCAATCAGTTCCTCAGACGTCATCAGTGTCTGCCCCATGTGCCATTTCCAATCAGAAGTCATATAACCCTCTGCCTCTCTGTATTCCATTGAAGGAGATAGCCCAACCACCACAAGTTGTGTGCTCCTTTCCACATCCTCAATAAACCTGTTATTTTCTTTTTTTACTTTTCAGTTCTGTATGGCACCAGAAAATTCTAACACCTTCCATCCATGGAGACAGGCCTGACTTTGATTAGGGACCCCAGAGCCTCAACTACTCTACAAGTTCAGTTGATGAACCAGTTCATTTCTTGACAGAGTCCAGTCTGGAGGATATCGGAGCAGCCGCTCTCCCTGTGCTCCTGGGGAAGTAGGTCTCTCCAGGTAGGCAAAAGCCATGCCACCCTGTTCGCCAAGGAAGGTGCTTGGCTTGCTCTACCTGGACACCAAGCCAGTGGCTCAAGTGGCCACTGCAGTAGGCTTCCCAGTCAGGGAACCAAATGTTCCAGCAATGTTATGGTTACCAGAGGTGAAGAAATGGAGCAGCACTCAAAGAAGTGGAGGGAACCAAGCTTTATTGTGCTGCTTGGCTCAGAGGAGCTGTGTACGCTAATGTGTTCGGACTGCGTCCGAACTAGTATTGGAAGTTACATTTATACAGTTTAACAAGGGAGGTGAGGATATTTTGTGAGTAAATAGAACTTTACAAATATAGGAAAAATTAGAAACATAAACAGACTGGGTACACCTTGATCTACTAGTATATTTGTAGTTAGCAAGCCTGATTACACAAGTGGAAAAAACACTGCAGACCACTGATTTATGTAGTTTTTGAAACATTTTGAACACAAAAGTTCTTTTACACAATCATCCATGTGGGTGATCAGAGCATTCAAAGCTACCCTTTTCTAAAAATGCTTTTCTTTTTTCCCTGTGCATTTGCTACATGACCTGCTGCTTAACCAGATGATTATTACCTAAGCAGATAAACTTGTAATCTTATTGGTTGATGATAGTTTGACTATCATCATGTTGTACTCACTTGGTGATTTTGTACCCACTTTGTGATTTTGTTCTGTAAAACATTCTTAGAGAAGTGGCCTTTGTGGCAACTCACTTTTCAATCTCTTACTGCCATTTGGGAATTGCTTCTTTCAATAAATTTTCCCCTCTGTCAACACAGGACAGCCAGGCTATCTAGGACCAACTCCAGGACACCCACAAGCTACACTGCCTGCACTCACAGGAGCACTGTGTGTGCCCTACCTATCCTTCTGCACAGGACAGGATGTGGGTTATTTCCTCCCAGCCTCAGGACTTGAAACTGACCAGATAAGAATTCTTATACAGAGGGAAGAGAAGCAGGAGAATGTGCTTGGAGGAGAAAGCATACAGGACTAAATCCAAAAACAAAGTAGGGATCTAAGCTAAGACAACATTCAGGGCTACAGGACTATGGACAGCTGGCCACTCCGCCCTACTCTTCCCCACCCCATTTCAGCAGGGCCCAGTCAGAGGGAGGGAGGGAGCCCTGTAATGTAGGGAAGAGCCACATCTACAGCCTTCAACTGGTTCCCAGAAACAAGGAAGTGTCTATCAGGAACTAGGAAGTGTCTATCAGCAGGTGCAACACTCGGGGACTTTCAATAAGCAGCAAAACAACTGTGTCCCTTTTAGAGAAGGATGTTTATGCAGAGCAGGCTTCAAAGGAAAGTGAGATGGCAATCTTGCACAATTTTAAGCTATCTCAGTTATAACTTGAAAAGCAGCTAAGTGATGAATACAACTGCTTTATTTAATAAGAAAAATTTTTAAGTGCTTGGATTTTTTATTATTCAAACACAATATCTGGTATACATGTTTAAATTTACTTTTTATTTTTGTCTGTCTCTCTCTCTCTCTCTCTCTCTCTCTCTCTCTCTCTCTCCCTTTGTTTTTTCTATTTTTGAGACAAGGTCTCACTATATAGTTCAGGTGACCTCACTTTATAGCCCAAGCTGGTCTCAAACTTGCAATGATCCTCCTGTTTCAGCCTCATGAGTGCTGGAGTTACAGGTGTGTGCTACCACACACAGCCTATTTTCTGATTTTTATCATGGAAATCATTTAGAAACCCTTGGTGCTGGGAAGAGCAGCACTGAGGGCATAGATAGCCGTGTGTATGCACTTTTCAAAACTCAGCCAAACCTACACGCTTGCATCTGGATTTCGCTCAGTGTTAGAGCATGTTCCTAGCAACAGTGAGTCTTGGGATTTAATTCCCTGCACCACAAAAACAAATTAAAAATAAAAAGTTACAAATTAAAAATAAAATTAATTAACAAATTAAAAATAAAAAGTTACTTCAGCTCTTCAGTTTTCTTTCAACTATAAAACAACCTGAGTTTCAACAAAAATATCTGGAGTGAGTCTCACGCTTAATTCCCTTTCTAACACATTTCAAAATTTTTAAAAGCCAAAGACAGAACTCCAGCTGTGCAATAGGTATGGCTGAAAGACTGTAAAAATCAGGACACCAGCTATTGGCAATCAGAATTTGTTCAATGATGTCTTGGAAGCATCTTCAAACTAGTCTGGCCCCTGCAGCATCAGCTGTCTCTCACTGCCTGGGACTGTCGGAGAAGCGCGGTGAGGCTCAGGACAAAACATCTTCTGACAACAAGAAAACCTTTGCACTGATTCACATACCCAGTCCATTTTCATTTTCATTTTGAAACAGAATCTTGCTAAGTTGCCAAATGGTCCGGGCTGGACTTGAACTATGGTTCTTCCTTGTCTGCACCTCCCAAGGGCTGGAAGTACCCGAGTGTGCCTTTGTTGTGAGCGCTGTCTTATTGATGAAGGCCCCCTTGTAACTCTTGCACTGACTTCTCACCATCTTCTCTTAGGGAAGGCTCACATGGGCTCTCACACTGGAGTCAGATACAGAGAAAACAAAGGATAGCCAGGCTTTCTGGGAGCAAACCAGGACAGCCACGGGTTGAGCAATCTCAAGGCCAAGTCTGTCCTTCTGCACAAGGCATGTTCAGGGTCATTTCCTCCCTGCCGAAGGACTTGAAATTGACCAGCATGATTACACTTACTTGGAGGTACAGGAAGCAGGGAGGAAGCTTGGAGTGGAGGAGAAAGCAGACAGGATCTATTTAGATGGTAATGTAGGGACAGTTACAAGTGCAGGACTCAGGCTGCAGGGCAGTGTCCACCTTGTCACCTGTGCCCTACCCCTGTCCAACTCCTATCAGCAGGCCCAGGCACAGGAAGGCATTGCTGTAATTCGGAGATGTAGATAATCCCACTACAGTGATTAACCAGTTCCTAGGAATAGGGAGAGGCAGCCATCAACAGGTGCCAGCACCCAGTCAATCTAATTGCTGCTCTCTGGCTGTTAGATTCTTCTCTCAACCCACAAACAATTACGAGGCACAGTCAAAAGAGGCCTGAGCAGAATGATTTCTTGTGCAGTGAAGGCAGAAAGCAGCATTCATTGTAAAGGAGGAGGAAAACACACCCAGAATTTTGGTCTAATACACAAAAAAGGATACATCCCAGCCAAGTTGAGATCAGTCCTCAAGGTTACCAGTAGGAGAGTTTGACTTAGAAGTGGGCCTATAGGAACTCAGGGTCTGTAGTAGATCTACTTTTGTAAGTTCCGTAATTGTAACTTGCCTAAAATTAGCAGGAAAAAGACATTCTTTGGAGAGGTCTGAATTATCTTATTCCTGGGCAAGAAAATCCCTCTGACCCAAAGAGGTCTGTGTTAGTTGAGCATCCAGGACCCTGGCCTTGGCCGTGGTGCCCCTCTCTAAGTCTTTGCTGGCTGGCTGTCCTGTCTGAGGAACTCTCTGTGAACGTTCTCCAACCCCCACCCCTAATGGACCAGGGTCACTCTGAGGAATCTTTCACCTTCCCGCAGGCCCTGCCCTCTGTACACTGATTGGGCAATCCTTGTTGTGTTCCTCACGTGTGTTAAGAAAATTATACCTAAACCTGAGAAAATACAGCCGAAGCCCAACCACACCTGCAGAGGACTCCTGGTTCACTCTCTCCAAGTCCCCTGTTATCTCCCTGCTTCATTCATTTTGTTCTCCATCTGCTGGTGATGGGGGCAGGGCAGGTCTTTTGCTTCCTCCCTGCCTCATCATGAATGTGCAAAGCTGAGAATTTACCATAACACAAATGCCTGGGCTGAGAGCCAAGTAGACTATTTGCACAGAGCAAGGCCCAAAAGGTAGCGATGCAAGAATCTTGCACAATTTTGAGTGTGGGGTTAGGGATGGGATCCTTGCCAGGCTCCTTGCTCACTTGCCCACCTGTGGGTGCAGACAGCACCTGAGATCTCAGCAGGAGCAAAGGGCTGGAACACAGAGTATGAACTTGGCATGTGGCCCCTTTTGGTGCAGTGGCTGGGTTCCAACAGGCAGCAGTCTGAGCACGAAGGAAGGTGGCTTTTGGAACTTTTACACAACCTCCTCTGGGAATCGCAGGGCCACTTCTGCCCCATACAACCATGCATGCCCTACTGATGTGCGAGGGCCGCGCGGACCACCTCCTCACCTGGGCCACAGAGAATCTGGAAGAGAATGAGGACACCAGAAGTGTTTGAGAAATATAATCACTGCTGGAGTCACTCAACAGATGCTGGGCCATCCAAGTCCCAGGAGAAACAGGGGGGCCTGGCTTTAAGCAGTTCACTACAAAGAGGAGAAAGAAGTGTACCTGGGGCTGTGTGTGTCAGGGGAAAGGGTACACAACAATTATTTCACTAAAGAAAACCCTTGAAGAGTGTGGATTATGTGCTATACATCTTCTGGCTGCCTCTGTCACTCTTCCGAATCAGGTGCAGGAAGTCCCTGAATTACAAACACTGGAGTTGCAAACTTGCACAGATATGAGCAAAACTCACTTACCAAAGATAGGTAGACGGGAACAATACACAGAAGTAGCTTTCGTTATTAGAGCTATTATACTGTACGGTGCCACCGTTTAAGGTGACAGTAAAGGCAGAAATAAATTCTTCTTGTGTGTATTGTATTGTATTGTATTGTATTGTGTGTGCATGACTTTTTATGATTCACACTGTATATATGTATACATGTGTCAAGGGAATATAAGATTTACAGTGTCAAACTTATATATGAATCCAACTTATGAATGTTTTCCCATAAGGGAGCTCATCAGTAAGTCAGAGACTAACTATACGACTAATGATACCCATTCTCTATGGGAAGCAATGAAGACACAGTGAGGTGCAGCACACTGCCCCTGGTCACACAGCAGGAACGTATCAGCACGAGGACTCAGGCCAGGTGATCCAGTGAGGGTGTCTGAGCTGCTGCTCACTGTATGCCCCGCCTGTCATCTCAGAGGCTTCTCAAGTGTGCAGTCTGCTTTTACAGAGACAAACATCATCTATGACAAGGAACGGGGACAGGTGTGATGGTGCTCTGCACCCCCAAGTTGACAAGGGCACTGCTAGAGTCTCTTGGGTCCATGCCTGCTCTGTTTTCTGTGCTGGGTAATGAGATGCCCTGAGTGTCACAGAGTAGCTTAGGGTCCTGGCCTCTCGATCTCATCCTGGGCTGATTCCAGAGGGTGGCGGCAGGTGGGTGGAGGCTGCTCCACAGAAGCAAGAGGGACACTTTCCCTCGATGTGCAAGGATCCCTGAGAAGTGTGTGAGGTGCAGGGAATGCCATGTTATCATGAAGCAGAGCATGCATGATATAAGGGACGGGTAGGGGTCTATGTGAGACCCAGGCACCAAAACCAAGCTACCTCCCCTTATGACAGATGATACAAAGCAGCTTCTTCTACTTCAGTTGTCCTCCCCCTACCCCTTCTGCAAGCCGGTGATACTTTTCTCTCACCATTTCTATCATAAATCCAGAGAACCTGTGGAAAGCCCCTAGTACCACTCTGCCACTTGGGCATCACTCGGGCACACTCTCTGCCTTATTTTGGCTCCTGCTTGGTGCCCCAAGGTAGACCCTGTATCTCAAGGAATCCGGTCAACAACACAGAGAAGTGGGAGATTTTTACCTCCCTGTTTGTAGATGCTCCAGCTCTGCTAATGCAGTGACAGTAGCTGATCATGTTGAGTAAACTTAGTGCCCAGTAGGTTTCATCAACTAAATCCAGCGTGGCAGCTGCCCTTCAGTCTCCCCCTAGCAGCTCTCATCATGATCAGTCCCAGATACACACAGCGATGGAGTCATGGTCAAAGACAGGACAAGTGCCAGTCCCCTCCCTCTGTGACTCGGGATCTGTCCACCTCCATCTCCACAGAGGGCCCAGGCTCCCTCACCAGAAAGGACACAGTCAGATGCAGAACCCAAGCTCTGGCATCTCCTCCCTGTCAGCCTCTGCTCCCAGACTGTCACCCACTGAGGATGGAGAGGAAGACAGGGGACACTCGGTGTCCTCTGCGATGAAAATCTGAGAAGCCTACAGGGGCTGCTTCTCAAGGCAGCTCTGCTTCCCAGCCCAGAAACCAACACAGTGAGTAACACAAATCAAAAACCATTCTGAAAGTGTTCAGAGGTAGAATTCGAAATCCACACTGGAAACCACAGCATCACAGGTCACACCCAGGCTGGGATCCTTGAAGGCACATGAACACTGGGCAACAGGGAAGGAAGTCACTGGACACAGGGTCAGTATGAAGCTCCCCTTCTGAGAAACAGGATTTCTGCACTGGAAGCAGAGTCAAATCTCGGGGCACAGCAGACACTGGACCTGTTTACTATGTGCTCAATGCTTGCCACAACCAAGGCAGGTGGCAAGTCCCTCTCTCCTTATGGACTCCCTGCAGCTCCCGCTGGTCACACAGTGAGGGGGCTGAGGTTTAGATCCTGTCAGCCTCTTGGTGTCCATTCCTCCTATTCCTAAGCCCTAAGATTTTCAGCTGTGGTGTGTTTGCAGTGCTGGGACTGAACCCAGGGCCTTGTGCATGCTAGGCAAACATTGTGCTACTAATCCACAATCCCAGCCTGAGCTTTAACTGGACACATGGCCGCCCATGTTAAAGACAATGTTGCTAACTGCAAGGTCTTGGGCAAAGAACTTCATTTGTGATGCCTCAGTTTTTCTGCTCATGTATAAAAGTGGGATAACAACCATACTCTGGCAGAATGGTAACAGATTAATGGACCTTAGAATGGGCCTGCTGCAGAGCATGTGACCTATGATGTTCACTTTGAACTACTCATCTGCAGAGAAAAAAGAGGCAGCGACTTGGTGGTGCCATGGACTTTCTGTCTAGAGGAGGAAAGAAACCTGAGGGTCTGTGCTGGTACTGAGGCACTTTTCCTGTCTCTTCCTGTTTTCCACAGCCTCACACAGCACATGGGACCTGGTTTTCCCTTTCCAGAATCAACCTGTGATGGTAGACCTTGCACCCTCTGAGGGTTACTGCCCGAGAAACGCATCCCAAGCTGCAAATACTATAACTTTGAAAATGCAATTAATACAGATGACCTGCAGAACATGGAACTTCGCAATGCAGCAGGACTCTATCACTTGCTGGGACTACAAGTGGGCTGGGAGCTGTGGCTGCCTGCAGTGATCAGCACCCTGGGAAGATGACGTGAGGTGTCAGTGAGACCTTGACTGGAAAAAAGGGACATTTGACTTACTAACCCTAGGTGAAAATTGATGTCATTTCTCTTACTTAGAAAATAATTACTAAAATAAATAGAATGACAGTATTATAAAAAAAAACACTGAAAATGTGGTTAATTCATAAAGTGAAAATTGGTAGTTTCGAGGGCAGAGAGGGAGGTGGATGTCTTGGATGGATGCTGAAACTTATTTGGGGAAGATGAAAACCATCTGGAACTGCATGCAGTGGTGTTTGGACAGCAGTATGAATATACTGAATGTCACCTGAATCGTACACTGACAATGGTCAAAATGATAAATTTTGTCATCTGGCTTCCTGGCTCAGCCCTGACCCCTCAGATTCTGTCCTCAGCTTCTCCTCTCTCAATGACATGAGGATAATTCCTGGGTCCACCGAGATATCAAGATGCCTGTGTCAATGGTGCCACAAGGAGAGAGACATGGCTGAGAAAGTTTTGGTCAGTTGGTAGAAGCCAGAGGGCTTGGATTGCAGCTGGGTGCCAAGCAAAGGAGAGAGGTTAAGGTCATGGGAATGGGAGATTCACGCAGGTCACCTCCTTACTATAGTGCTCAGCTCTGTAGTGGGCTTGCGCAGAGGACGGGATGGCCTTTGAGAGCCACACGCAGTGTGTGCCTTTGCTGGGGGCTCCACCATTCTCAGGACTCCCAAACTGCCAGGAGTGGAGTTGGAGGTTTGCCTGCTGTTACCCTGAGAGGAATCAGTGCTGAGAGGTCAGGGCTCTGGTGCAGGGCGTGGAAGCTGGTGCAGGGCATGGAAGAGGTGCAGGAGGAGATGCAGGCAGTGGTGCACCAGGCCAGGTGGCCCACCTAGACATTCACTTCAGTGAGCTCTATATTGCCATCCACTTCCAGGTGATTAATGGCTGGGAGGTCAGTCAGGCGGTGGGAGTACTCCAGTAGTACTCCAGATGCTGGGCTAAGCATCTGATGTCCACCAGAGAAGAGAGACCTTGGCAGTCCACTTCAGGCAGAAAGAACTCAGCCCTCACCACGGGATTGGAGTCCCTTTCTGTCTCCTTTCACCCCCACCCAGCCTATTGCCCTCACTGAAGGACCTGCTCCTCCCTAAACACACTGTACTCATCTGGTTTGGACCTCACAAACATGGTTTCGAGCCCGCAATGCTTCTCACAGCCTGTATCTCTTCCCTGTGTGTGACTCCCAGGCCCTTCAGGACCCTGCTCCTCTAGAAGGGCTTCCCTGCCCCCACGTGACTCCAACCAGGAACTAGCAGGCTCCTTGGTGCACCAGGGGCAGCAGTGCTGGCCTGTGCCATCTGTGTCCCCACGTCCAAGCCTGGACTCTGCAACAGCAGCCTCCTGACTCATTCTTTCCAGCCCAGGACCCTCTCCAGAAGGCAGCCCGGGTGCAATGACAATGACCACACTTCTATCACACTCCTGTGCAGGGCACTATCCTAGTGTGCACAGAGACTACCTCACCCCATTCCCTCAACTCTCTGAGGTCACTGAATGTTCATGTCCATTTGTTGATGAGGAACTGGAGCTGCAAAGACCCAAAAACTGTCCCGTTCTGAAGGACACTTCTCCAAGGTCACACAGTTACCCACAAATCAAAAAGTGCTCCTTGCTCTGGCTCCCCAGTGGCTTCTCACTGTGGTAAAACCCAAGCTCCCTTCACAGCCCAGAGAGCTCTGCACCAGTCATTCCCAACCCAGACTGCAGGGGGCGCTCAGCTAGAGCATAACTTCTGCCCAAGGGGCCTCCCAAGCTGACAGACCCAGTGGGTGGGGAGAGGGAGGACAGGTACCATGGGCCTATCTTCCTTTCTTTTTTTTCTTTTTCCTACTCCACTCTTCTCTTCCCTTCCCTTCTCCTCTCCTCTCCTCTCCTCTCCTCTCCTCTCCTCTCCTCTCCTCTCCTCTCCTCTCTTCTCATCTCTTCTCTTCTCTTCTCTTCTCTTCTCTTCTCTTCTCCTTCCTTCCTTCCTCCTTTCTTTCATTTTCTGTGGTACTAGCTAATGAACCCAGGGCCTTCACACTGCGCTACGCATGATTTACTTTTTACTTTGACACAGGGCCTAAATCATTAAATTGCCCAGGCCAGGACCCTTCTGTCCCATGTGCTGCTATTACTGTGATGTTGTGATTTTGTTTGCTCATCTATAAGAATTAGATGCTAACATTCACCACATCATGGACAGTAATCGCAGAACACTAATAGCAATGGCGCATTCCCTCGCCCTATGGGCCCAGCCCTCCTATCATTGCCACCAGCCCCCTCCTCATTCAAGTTACCCCAGACCGCCTCACCGCCTCTGTGCTTACACCAGTGAGCTGCCGAGCTCCAGGCTTTAACAAATCTGATGGCTGCTGCCACTTAGCCTCAGCTAAGAGAAAGCTATTCTTGCCTGTGCAATGCACATTCACGGTATGGCGCCAAGGCACAGATGACTGTCAGCTGTTGCAGGGAACCTGCGTGCGCAAGCCTGGTTTCAGCTGCAGCCTAAGGCAGCTGCAAAACGCTGCACCCCATCTGCACCCCACCTAGGCATGGGGACCCTAGAGAGATACTGTGCTGGGGCAGAGTGCCTGTCATAAAGCAGACAGAACCTCTGCTGGCACTGAGCAAGTCACAGGATCGGCTGATGACAGAAAACTGGGAGGACTGACACTGTTCTCAGTGTTACCAGAACTGAGCCCGCCCCTGGGGCTCAGGCAGTAAGAGCCACAGGCTCTCCAAGGCTCCCTGCTCCTCTGATGTTTATGTTTCCCCAGTTGCTAAATATATAGCTGGAAGGATATGGGGTGCTCTGCTCAACACCAGCTAGGGGGAAATCTGCCTGCAAATTCCTGTGGTCAAAGCTGTAGTCTGAGGGCATCCACACCGGGTACCATTACTGACTGCCGGGAGGACAGGACTGTCTTGAAGTTGGAAAAAGCTGGCGTCATACACTCCACACAACCCCTTCAGTATGGCCAGCCAGGTCATGGTCAGTGACTGTAAAATCTCACCCTGATGCTGTCAGTGAGGACCAGGTTGCCTTCACCTGGGAGGGGAGGCAGGGAACTTCCAGATGTTGCCACAGGCTATTTGCTGCACTTTCTGTTTGTGGCCTAGTGGCCCAGGACCTGCCATCTGGGCCAAGCCAAACCCTGCATCATGATTTCTTTGCAGTGATAGTACTGTGTTAATCTCTGACTGCCTTGCAGATTTCAAAGCCACGGCGAACAGTCACAAGGAAGCTTTACTGGCCTGGCTCGGCCCCTGAATGAAGACACGGTCAAGGGAACTGGCGTGTCTGTCAGATTCTTGGGACTCATTTGGTCTTGCAATACAAAAATAATTCCCAACAGAATCTTAGACGACCCAGAAGGCAATGATATGGCTGTGACTCAGCCAGCATAAGTAACTTTCAGGGACACTTCCCACTATATATTTGCACAACCTCCTCTGGGAATTGCAGGGCCACTTCTGTCCCATACAATCATGCATGCCCTACTGATGTACGAGGGGTGATGGGACCACCTCCTCACCTGGGCCACAAGAATCTCGAAGGGAACAGGGAGATCAGAAATCCTGGAGAAATACAGTGACTAGAATACTCAACAGATGCTGGGCCATCCAGGTCCCTGGGGTACAGGGACTACCTGGCTTTAAGCAGCATATACAGGAAAGAGGAAGAAAGAAGTGTAGCTGGTGCTATATGTGTGTGGACGGAAAGGGTGCCCACCACTTATTTTGCTAAAGAAAAAGCTAGAGGAGTATGGATTATGTGCTATGCATCTTTAACCTCCCTCACTTATGAGTCAGGTACAGTGAATCCCTGAGTCACAAGCATTTGAGTTGCAAACTTTCACAGATATGAACAGAATTCATCATACAAACATTAGTAGATGGGAGCAAGTCATAGAAGTAGCTTATGTTATTCACAGTTGTTGTCCTGTACTGTGCCACCATTTCAAAATAACTGTAAAAATAAAAATAATTTACACACAAAAATATTTGTGTGTGTGCATGATTTTTTATGCTTCACATTGTGTATTTTGTCAAAAGTATATAAGGCTCAGTTTCTCAAACTTATGAGTGAATCCAGTTTATGAACGTTCTCCCAAATGGGAACTCATTAGTAATTCAGGGACATACTATACAATTTATTATACCCATTCTACATGGGAAAAAATGAAGACACAGTGAGGTGGAGCACAATGCCCAGGGTCACACAAAAGGGACATGTCAGCACTGGGACAGAGTCACAGGCTGCCCGCAGGCTGTGATCCTTGAAGATCTAAGCATGCCAAGAAGGAAGCCACTGGAGCAGTGTCAGTGGGCAGCTCCCTTTCTGGGGAACGAGCCTGCTGCTGCTGCTGCTGCTGCTGCTGCTGCTGCTGCTGCTGCTGCTGCTGCTGCTGGAAGTACAGAGTCAGATTCATCCATCCAGAGGAACCCTGGAAGGCCTGTGAAAACCCACTAACACAGTAGAGTCCTGGCTACAGTCTGGCAGCCTGGAAAAGTCTGAAGCAGCAGTAACAATGGAAGCCATGGACTGGCTCACATCAATACTCCTAGGCTAGTCAGTCTGGGAAGAATTCAAGACTCGCCCAGTTGGCTCCATAGGAAGAATTTAAGTGACTGGCCTCTCTCCTACACCATAGGATCTGGTGACTGGGTGAATGCCAGCTACACAGTAGGATCCTGACTAAGACACATGATACACAGGTGAAACTAGTGATACTAAAAGACTGAAACATGAACCAAGAGGTGAAAATGACAAAAGGAAAAAAGCAAAATGCAATCTCAAACCCCAGATGATCTGGAACAAGTACAGGAGACATAAACATGGAAGACACTGGAAGACACACACCTGAAATTTCTGAAAATATGGCAAGAAAAGAATCAAATCCATAAGGCTATAGAGGAAATCAGATCAGAAATAATCTCTCAGGTTAAAAAGATAAATGACAACCATAATGACAGAATTGCTTACCACAGCTAAAGAAAACATAGATTAGAAAAAGTACAGGAGCACATGATGGGAAACTTGAATGAACAATATGGGAAAGAAATAGAATCCATGAAACACATTCAAAGAGATATCCATGCAATTAAAAATTCCATTGAAAGAGCTGGGGATTTAGCTCAGCAGCGTAAGTGCCTGCTTGGCAAGTGCAAGGTTGGGAGTGTTCGCTCCCTGGTATCAAAAAATAAAATAAATAAAATTCCATTGAAGCCTGGCAAAACTGCTTAAACAAAACTGAAGATACACTTTTAGACCTTGAAGATAGGATCATGGCTAGAGATAACAAAAGGAGAATCTCTTTAAAATAACAAGGGACCATGAAATAACAATTCAACAGCTCCAAGATGATGCAAACAAAAACAATGTAAGACTGATATTTGTCAGTGAAAAAGCAGGAGTTAACACAAATGACATTTTTAAAAAAAACTACAGAAGTAATAGCAGATTTCCCAAGCATGGAACAGAATCTGACATATAGATAAGTGAGGCATAGAGAACTCCAAACAGTCATACCAAGATAAATCTCTACTCAGAAATGTAATAATCAAGATCCCAGAAACCAGACACAAAAACAGAATATTAAAAGCTGTTGGAGAAAAGAAACAGATCACCTATAAAAGAAAGCCTGTTAGAATCATGACAGATTTCTCATCACAGACTCTGAGGTCAAGAAGAGCTTGGAGTAAAGAATTTCAAGCTCTGATGGAAAACAACTTCCAACCCAGATTGATGTACCCTGAAAAATTATCTTTCAAAATTAATGGAGAAATAAAATAACTCCATGACAAAGAACAACTGAAGAAATTCATGACCACTAAATTAACACTGCAAAGAGTACTAAAAGATATTCTAGATAAAAATAAAATAACCAGAATTTCAAGGACAACAACAGAAAGAAAACACCAGGCCGGACAAACAAATTTTTAAAATGGAGGAAAGCAGAGAACCAACAATACAAAAATAACATGACAAAGATAAGCCAATACAGTTATAACTGCTACATACAATAGCAGTTATAACCATCAATGTTCGTGGCCTCAATTCACCAATCAAATAAAACTGATTGGCAGAAAGAATCAAGAAAAAAGATCCAGCAATATGCTGTATACAAGAAACACATTTAACTCAAAAAGAAACTCGTAACTGAAAGTCAAATAATGGAAAACAATACCAAATGCAACAGGAACCCAGAAAAGCAGGATTAGCTATTCTTTTTGCAGACAAAGTGAACTTCAACTCAACAATGATCAGAAGATATAAAGAAGGTCACTACATACTTGTTAGGGGAAAAACTCAAGAGGAATACATAACAATCATTAATATATATGAACCAAATATGGGACCACACAACTATATTAGCCAAATATTAGCAGACATGAAAAGTCAAATAAGCAAAAACGTAATTGTAATAGGAAACATTAATACCCCTTGTCCCAAAGAGAGATACTCCCGAACTCATTCCTAGAGACAATTATTACCCTGATATCAAAATCAGAGAAAGACTCAACTGAAAAAGAGAGCTACATTCCAATCTCCATGAAGAACATAGATGCAAAAATCCTCAATAAAATACTAGCAAACATAATGCAGCAAATCATGAATAAGAATATGCACCATGATCAAAAGGGATTCATCTCAGGAATGCAGGGATGGTTCAACATAAGCAAATCAATAAATGTAATTCAACATAACAACATGATCTCATTAGATGCAGAAATACTTTGATAAAATCCAACACTCATTCATTAAAAAAACCCTATAGAAAATCAGAATAGATGGACTTTACTTCAATCTGATAAAGGCCATCTATGACCAACTAATAGCCAGCATCATAGTAATTAGACAAAAACTGAAAGCTTTTGCTTCAAAATCAGGAGCAACACAAGGACGTACACTGTCCCCACTCTTATTCAATATAGTCCTGGAAACTTCAGCTGAACCAATTAGACAAGAAAAAGAAATATAATAAAGATATGAAAGGAAGAAGTTAAACTACAATTATTTGCAGATGACATGATACTCGCTATAGAAGACTCCAAAAACTCCATCAAAAGACTATTAGATTTAATAAATAAATTCAGTAACACAGATGAATACAAGGTCAACACTCAAAAATCAGTAATCTTCCTGTAGACAAATAGCAAACTCACTGTGAGAGAAATCAGGGAAAAAACACCTTTTACAAAAGCATCCAAAACAATGAAATACCTAGAAATCAATCTAACAAAGGAAGTAAAAGACTTCTACATTGAGAACTATAGTACTCGGAAACAGGAGATTGAAGAGGACATTAGAAAATGGAGAGATATCCTGTGCTCTTGGGCAGGAAGAACCAATAGAGTGAAAATGGCCATACTTCCAAAACTGTTATACAGATTCAATGCAATCCCAATCAAAATTTCAAAGCATATCTCACAGAATTAGAGAAAACAATCCTAAAATTCACCTGGAACCAGAAGAGACCAAGAATAGCAAAGGCAATTCTGGGTAACAAAGGCAAAGCAGGAAGCATCACAATCCCCGACTTGAAATTATACTACAAAGCCACAGTGATAAAATCAGCATGGTACTGGCAAAGATATAGACCTGAGGATCAATGGAACAGATTAAAAGATGCAGAAACAACTCCAGATATGCTAAGCCATCTTATCTTTAACAAAGATGCCAAACACTTTCACTAGAAGAAAGACAGCCTCTTTAATAAATGGTGCTGGAAAACTGGCTCTACACATGCCAAAAGTGAAAACTGGACCCATCTCTTTCACCACACACTAAGCTAAAATCAGAATGATCAAATCTTAATATTAAACCATTAATCTGCTGGAAGACAGAGTAGGTTAAACTCTTGAAGACTTTGGTGTAAGCAAAGACTTTATGAACAAAACTCCAATTGCATAAGAACTATCACAAAGAACCAACAACTGGGATATTACCCTATTGAAAAGCTTCTGCACAGCACGAGAAACCACCAACTGTGTGAAGATACAGTCCACAGCGTGAGAGAAAACGTTTGCCAATTATACCTCAAACAAAGAATTAGTATCAAGAACATATAAAGAACTAAAAAAAAAATCAGTCCTCCCAGACTCAATCTGGGAGTGCTCATCTGAGATGAATACACACTTTTCAGATGAAGAAATATAAACAGTAAATAAATATATGAAAAAATATTCAGCATCACTGGTCATTCGAGAGATGCAAATTAAAACAACACTGAGATTCCACCTCACCCCAGAAACAATGGTTATTATCAAGAAATCAAGCCATAACAAATTCTTGAGAAGCTGTAGGGGAAAAGGAGCCCTTCCCCTGTTGGTGGGAATACAGACTGGTGCAAACACTGTGGAAATCAGTATGGAGATTCCTCAAAAAAACTAGGACTGCAGGTCCCATTCAACCCAGCTATTCCCTTCTGGGTATCTCCCCAAAAGAACTAAAAACATCATACCACAGTGATATATGCACACCCATGTTTAGAGCAGCAAAATCTGTAATAGCTAGATCTTGAGGAATGGATAAAAAAGATGTATTTTTATACAATAGTGTACTACTCAGCCATAAAGAAGGATAGACTGGACACTTTTATAGGTAAATGGACGCAACTTGAAACCATACTCGTAAGTGAAGTAAATAAGACACACGTGTGTAAATGTTGTATTGTCTCACTAATGTGAGAAGCTGCAAGAAACAACATGTATATGTATATGTATATTAAAATAGTTAAGACAGTTATACTGCTGATTTCTCTGAGTTCACTGCTGGCACTGTTTGGACAATTGAATGCAAATGTTTTGTGCTCTGAGTGAATGATTTGGGGAGGGCAATGCGCAGTGAATGTACCATGGTTGCCCTCTTAGTGACATGTTTTGAAATTTTGTTTTAGTTTTTCTTCTTTTTTTTTTTTTCTTTTTCCTCCTTGAAATAAAATGGATTTGAAAAACATTTACGCTTAGCAGCTGGGGACATAGCTCAACGGCAGTGTCTGCCAAACAAGCACGAGGTCGTGAGTTCAGTTCCTGATACCAAAAAGAAAAAAAATTAAACATATATTTTCTTAAATGTACATTTTAATGGTCCAATTACAATTTTTGTTATGTATATTTTATCATTAAAAAAAGAGCCTGGAAGGCTAGAAAATGACTGGTAGGCAATGTATTGGCTCCGTAATTCTGAGCCTGTCCTCTGTGAGGCGGAGGGAGGACTGTGGCCTCTCTTCCCCAGATCACAGAAGGGCAGAAAGATCTTTACAAACAGCTTTCTCAGTGTGGGACTCCAGGTCACTGGACTGTGTGTCCTTGTGCTGCCTGAAGACTAGCTGTCCTAGGGCTCCATGCTCTGGGATGCTCCCATCTGGAAAGGAACCAACACATTCTTGGACATGGGCCTGGGCATCCCTGATGAGGGGGTCAGGACTGTAAGGAACTGGGTTTATCTAGTGACGAAAGGGAGAAATATCACCTGCAAAATTATCCACAAAGGACAGATTGCAGAGGCCTGGCACATGCGTGAGCTGCCACCAGCTCTACACCCTGACCGTTGCTGCTCCTTGCTGCAGAGTCGGAGAGGGCCCCTTGAGACTGCAGCTCAAACACAGCACATCACGGAGAGGCCTGGTGCTCTGCAGGAGGTTATACACGGCCTGGGAGCACAGCACGCAGCAGCACACGGTCCAGTGACACGCGCACAGTCCCCTCCCTGGGGCTCAGCAAGGCTGCTTAGAACTGGTCCAGGTGCCCCTCACCTGGGCCAGAACCTGCCACCAGGTGGCCTGCAGAACAATTCTAATCTGCATATTCGCTTCATTTGGCCTGTAAAGTGCTTAAAAAAATGTAAGCCAACCTTTGATAATTGGGAGATTTCACATAAATATCCAGACTTCCAGCTTCTTTTTAAAAAATTAATGAAAAACAAAAAGGCAACATTGTGTTCTTCCACCCACAAAACAGCAATTAGCCAGAGGGAAATAGTAGCACTGCCTTAGATAGGATGTGTTCTTAACCACAGTGCTCAGCTCTCTCTGATGCGCCCCAACACCAAGGCAGCTGGTAGCAGCACCTTGTCACTATGTGTCCACTGAGTGCTTCACAGAAGGCAGGTGGCTTTATAGTGATGTCTCTATCAAAACTAGAAAAATAAACTTTCCCGAGTTTGTTACCATAGGAAAAAATGGAGACTGCTTCTTTGCACAAAAGAAGGCCATTCCTGTGTTTTACAAGCAAATAAACAATGCTTTATTGATGTGGGCACTCCTGTCCCCACAGGCCTTTGGATTTGCGAACTCTGATCTAAATTGAATCTATTGATGACTTCAAAAGCAATAAGCAATCTGGCTTCTTCCTGGTGGCAGTCACATATGAAAGGCTGGAGTATTTACCAGAACAGTGGGTCGGGGCTCTCCCTGTGTATTCAAAATGGTGAATAAGGTACACAGTTATACCTCTTTGAGTGGTGCCTAACTTGCCTTATTTTCTAGGGACTTATAGTCAAGCCAAAACCACAGGTGGCCCATGGCCAATGTTTCTGTGAACATAGTTTTCTTGTTGAGCACACCCAAAAGGCAGCAGCCCCTACACGGGAGAAGCAGGGGTCCCCTGCATCATGGGGGACTAGAGCGATTTCAGGCTGGCACCTCACTGACTGTCTTCTTTGTCTTCTCCCTCCAGTGGCCTGGGCCAGTCCAGGTTATGCCGATGCCTCTGCTTTCCCACTGCGTACCACCTCTTTTCTCCTCAAAGTATCCCAGTTGAGACACAAAATACACGGTCCCCCTACTTGTAATCAACCTCATATTCAATTTATGATTAAAAAACCTCAGGGAGTTTATGCTGCCGTTCTGGGTTTAGCAGTAAAAAAGGTGGTGGAGAAGGTTGAGAACAGGGCCACTCCTGGCCCACCTCTACTGTGTGTGGCAGTTTGCAAGCAAGGATGGGAGAGTGGATTCCCTGGTGTGGGGAAAATCAGCCCCTCCTAGGAGCCATCCTGTGAGGACTGTGATCAGGATGATTAGAGGATGCATTTCCACAAAATAGTCGCCTACACAGTTCTTAGACACCACAGTGCTTTTGCCCCAGCACCTGGCTCGCTTAGAGACCTAGCACATTCCACTATTTGATCTTTGACAGAGAGGCTAAAAATATATACTAAGGAAAGATAGTCTCTTTAATATACGATGCAGGAAAAACTGGCTACCCACATGCAGAAGACTGAATCTAGATTCATCTCTCACCATGTACTAAACCAAAAGCAAAGTGGATCAAAGATCTAAATGTTAAAACAGAAACACTTAACCTGCTAGAAGATAAAATAGTTAAAATCCCGAAGAGGAACCCACTTGTGCAGGAAATAGCATCAAGAATCAAAAAACAGGGTCAGAGCCGATTAAAAAGCTTCTGCAGAGCGAAAGAAACAACCAATGCGGGAAGGCCTACAGAGTGGGAAAAAGTTTGAGGGCTATTTATCAGAAAGAGACTAATATCTACAACACACACAGAACTCAAAAATTTAGGTCCTCCCAAATAAAAAAATCCAATAAAGATGGGCTAGTGAAATAAATAGACATTTCATGGATATACTCATGGCCAATAAACGCATGAAAAAAAATATTTGACATGACTGGCCATTAGAGAAATGCAAACTGAACACTAGGATTCCAACTTACTCCTGAATGAATGGCTGTCGTCAAGAAATCAAATAACAACTGAAGTGGATTTGTAAACAATATAGGAGCCAAACAATATAGGACCCAAGCAGCCAAACTGATAATTTTGGAATTTTATTAGCTGAGCTCAGTGACCACCCATAGACTCCTGTTTCAGAGTCAAAACGAGTGGCCCTGAACTGGAGGACTACAGGGACTTTTAAAGCAGAAAACCACAAGACAAGACATCCTGTTAGAAACAATTTAGCTAGAATCTTACATTAATTTTTGGCTGACACCTATATCCTGCTTCTTTGTGGAGCAGGTTGATTTTTCTCTCTTGCGGGTGCAGCTCATTCTGCTTTTCTCATGAAATTTGTACCCTGAGTAATTTTTTCATTCTTCTGGGCCAAATACAGGGCACAAGATGGTATCAGTTATGCCAAGCTATAGCAACAAGTGCTGGTGAGACTGCAGAGGTACGGGGTGGGGTGGAGGAGGAACCTGCATAAGGGTAAACTAATATGGTTACTAGGGAAATCAGTACGGAGATTCCTCCAAAAGACCCAAAACTAGAAATTCCATTTGACCCAAGTAGTCCCCTTCTTGGTACCCTCCCAAGAGAGTCAGAGATGTCATATTACAGTGGTATGTGCATACCCATGTTCACAGCAGCACAATTCATAGTAGCTCAATTTTGGAACCAGCCTGTATGTCTAACAAAAGACAAACGGATAAAGAAACTATGCCCTTTACACACAATAGAGTTCTGCTACTCTGTCTTAAACTCAAGTCATCTGTAGGAAAAGGGGTACACCTAAAACCATAATGTTGCTGTAAACATAGGTGCACATATATCGCTGAGTATGTTTTCAATTTTAGGGGTAAAACACCCAGAAAGGGAATAGCTGGGTTGAATGGAACTTTTAATTCTAGTTTTTTGAGGATGCTCCACACTGATTTCCACAGTGTCTATACCAGTCTACACTTATAGGTATACATACATATATGTACATATATAGATAGGTGTATATATGTACACACAAGATACACATATTACTAAACTCTATTAGTTCATCCAAAAGAACAGTTTATGCTTCCATTGTTTGATTGATCATTTTTGTTGTGCCTAACTCTTATAACCTGAACAACTACTTCTAAGATAACAAGATACAGTATATTAATTAGTGTTAATTTCGTATTTTTTTAAATTCTGTATCATTTCTTTTTTCTGTTTTACTTTTTCAAAATAAAAAACCATAGTGTTAAGTGAAATACATTGGACATGTAAGTTTAAATATCACATGGCTTCTCTAATATGAGAAACCCAATATATAAATAAAGAGCAAGGGGCTGGGGATTTAGCTCAGTGGCACAAGCGCCTGCCTTGCAAACGCGTGGTCATGAGTTTGATTCCTGGTACCGATTTAAAAAAAAAAAGAGCAAAATGGAAGATAGATAATAGCAAGTAGAGAGCTAGATCTTTCTCAGACGAGAAGGGGATCAAGAGATGGAGAGCGGGAGAGGAAGGGAGGGAATTTAAAAAAGAATTACGATGTATTATGTTCATGTACCAACTCCACGCAAGGAATGTAAAGAACAGCAAGTATGTCCTAATGAAAAATTTTTAAAACATTAATCTAGTTGAAAGTTATTTTCTTTTAGGCTTTGAAGAACTCTCCCTTATCTCCTGGCCTTTGAGGTCTGTGTCAAGAAATCTGCAGTAGCCAGGCATAGTGACACACTCCTGTAATCCCAGCACTTGGGAGGCTGGGGCAGGAGGATCACTGCAAGTTCAAGGCCAGCCTGGGATCCATAGTGAGTTCAAGAGCAGCCTGAACTACACAGTGAGATCCTATAGCAAGAAAACTTTTTTTAAAAGCTGCAGCAATTCTAATTGATTTACCTTTACATGTGATTTGTTTTTCTTCTCCAGAAGCTTTTAAAATTCTGTCCATGTTTGGAACTTCCAGGATCTGTCTTTTCTGATCTGGCTATTTGAGGCTCTATGTGCATTCCTTATCTATATGTTGAACTCTTTTCTTATTCTTGGAAACTTTTCTGCTTGTGATTTCTGTAAACATATTTCTTGTGCCATTCGTGCTACGCAGCTCATCTTGGACTGATCTTCTTTGCTTCACCGAGCAGCTGTTAGATCCACTTCTCATGACCTCTTGTCTTTAAGGTATCTCTGAGCACGTGGTCACCTTCATCAGTCTCCTCTTCTAGTCCTGACTGTCTTCATTTCGGTCACTTTTGTTGTGCATATTTTGAACAGAATTTTACATCTCCTGAACTTCTGTTTGGTAGCCTTCATGAACTCTATTCTTTGCTAAACTGGTCCTTCATGCGTTGAGCGGTTTTGATTAGCTCAGGCAGGGTTTTATTTGTATCTTCTCTAAGATCACTGAGCATTTTTATTAAGTCCATTTTCTGTTTCATTACAGCATCTTTGAGATCATCTAACACCTTACCCACCTGTTTCTTCTTTTAATCAGCCTTTTGTCTTTTGCTCTCCTTCCCCTTGATGCCCACAGAAGCAGCTTTTGGGGGTTAGGAGTTTTCAGCAGCATTTATTTTATTCGCATGTCTGTTTTCTCTTTTTTCCCCTTTCTTTCTTCTGTCCCCCCAAACCCCCCCCCCCCTTATTTTTGTCATTGTTGCTGTTTTAGGGTTTTGTTTGTGCTGAGGACTGCGAATGAATTAGAATGCCAGACTCTGTGGCTCGTTTGGAGATCTCTTTAGTTAGTGTCTTTGCTTCGGTTGTGTTTTGATATTGATCTGCCTCGCTGATCCACTCAGCATAGGATTAGACCTGCTTGCGTGTGGCAAAGAGAGCGCCCCCTGCTGGTCATATCAACATCGACAGCTCCAACCACATATCAAGCATAGATATTAACACTTTTTACACAACGACACCCTTTTGCCAGTGCCCGTACAGACTAGACTACACTTTTACCACCAACGGGTAGACTGGGTTGTGACAGGGAAGAGGCAGGGAAGAGGGACAGGGAAAAGAAGGGAGTAAATCAATAAGAGGAGAAGGAAAGAAGTATCTATAGATAAAAGCAGACGGGATGAGATTCATGTGCAATTATTTTTAAAGCTGGAGTAAAGGGCTAGTGTTGAGGGGTGTGACAGAATGTGTGTGGGAAAAGGGGTGCAGAGGGAGGAAGTACAATTGGAGACTGAGGTAGGCTGTGAGGGTGTTGGAACGTGTTAATAGGCTGTTAATTTGTCTTTGGATCCTCTATGCAGAGTTGTGGTGAGGGTCGCCCAGATACACTCACAAAAGTTACTATTTAGATTAAAACACTGACTAATTTTTATTTTCCTTTGCACATATACCAAATATGTATGTATATATATATATATATATATATATATATATATATATGGAGAGAGAGAGAGAGAGAGAGAGAGAGAGGAGATAAATGGATAAAAAAAGAGAGGAGAAAAAACACTAAACATCCATAAAAGCCCACGCAGTTGCAAAAACACAAAGTTAAAGCATGACCAGAGTCCTATCTATATTGTGGCCTAAATTCAACCAGTGAGCTCTTCCCCTCCCATTCACACACGCGTGTGTAGGGGTGGGCACTTGGGCGTGGCTCTCTCCTGCTACCTGGCCCTTCTCTCAACACTGCTGTGAGCACGCGTTGCCTCTTCTCCTCCCTTCTCAATCCGGTGTCTGTGTTCGCAGGTCTCCGAGCTGGTGCCCCCTGCCCCGCGAGCTGCCCCTCTGCCCCTCTGTGAGGGTGGAGGCTTATTGATCTGAATTGCCCCTGGGAGCCCCCCTCCACACCGCAAACCTCACTCTCGGCAGGGCCACCCAAAGGCCTTTGCAGTTAAGATCCAACCCCCTTAGTTCAAGAAGGATAGGGTGTATTAGAATTGGTTTAATGCCAGTTTCCTGATTTCCACCAAATTCCTTGCCTTGCAAAGCCTGTGGCTAATTCTGTACTCTTCCTCTGCAAGCCTTCTGCCAAGAATCCACTCTCCATGTCTCTACCTGCAATGCTTCTCCGGTCACTCTCCTTCAAGTGTCACCCATTGACCGGTGACTATAGAGAAGCCTCAGGACTGCTGTGTTCCTCCATGCTGGCAGGCTGGAGGGGCTCCCTCCTGGGCACAGGAGAGCAGGTGGCGTGCAGCCAGCAGGACTCCTGTGAGCACAACATATCCAGTGTTTGGGGGAAGACTGGGCGAGTCTGTCCTCTCCTCTCTCTAGGGTCTCATCTCTCACAGACACTGCCCACTCGTGACACCCCACATTATAGCCTCCTCAGCGCTCCAGTCCGGATGCCTCATCAGGGTCCTGTGCCTGACTTCAGCTTCCCTAGAGGCCTTCCTTGTCCTCTCAAGCACTGGTCACCAGCTCTGTTTCTCTGATGCCCTGCGAGTATCTTGCTTACTGCGTTCTTCTCCCCGGTGGGAAAGTAGAAAAGTAGCCTTTTCTAGTGGTCTGGCCGCCACTGGTGCCCCTCCCTCAGGGTGCGTGACCCTCTCCAAAGATGGAGTGTATGCTGGACCCTGGGCACACGGGTGCCGCGATCTGGGCACCGTTAAGCTTTCCACTCTAAACTCCCCAGACACTGGGCTTGGATCTGCTGTTGCCCCCCCTCTGTTGGTCCACCTGCATCTAGCTTTCTCTGCCACTCCCTTTTCAGGGTACCTGAATCCTTCTGACAGTTTCTCCTAGGCATCCTGTCTCACCACTGCCACCTAGTGGGCATAGTGGAATCCTACTAAAATGAAAGCTTCCGCAAGGGTCCATCTGCCACTGGAGTGAATTTTATTTCGTCCTTTTCAGTTTGGATACCTTTTTAAATTCCTTGTTCTGCTTAAGACTTCCAGTTCTATGCTGATCAAAAGTTAAAAATAAGCATCTTGCCACGTTCCTGATCTTTGAGGAGCATTCCGTCTTTCTGCTGCGGGTCTCTTAGGTATACCTTTGATGTTTAGGTAGTCTCTTTCTTATTCCTAGCTTTTTGTTATTGTGGGTTTCCTTTGTTGGTTTTTTGTTGTTCTTTTCTGGTACCAGGGATCGAACTCACGACCTCGGTGCTGGAGATCAAACTCACAACTTCACGTTTGCCAGGCAGGCCTTTGGGCCACGAGTTATACCCTCACCCCCATTCCTTGTTTTATATCACGAAAAGGTGTTGAATTGCATCGTGCCTTTTCTGCTCAATTGAAATCATGTATTGATTTTTACTGCTAATGTGATATCTAGCACTGATCAGTTTTTATATGTCAAATTCTTTGTTTTCCAGGAATAAATCCCATCTTGGTCATGCTGAGTAATTCTTTTAATATTTCAACTTTAGCTTGTTAGTATTTTGCTGAGAATTTTTTCACAGGTGTTGATAAGGAGTATCAGTCCATAGTTTTGTTTTGGCTATGCCTTTGTATCAGGGTAATGCTGACCTTTAGAAGTGATTGACTACTCCTTCCTTTTTTATTATAAAGGAAAACTTGAGAAATGTTACTATTAGTTCTGTAAATGTTGGCAGAATTTACACATTAAACTGACAGGACCAGAACTTTTGCTTGTGATTTTTAAATTTCTGACATTCTCACTAGCTATAGGTCCAGCCACATGTGTACAAGAATTCTTTGTGATTTAGTCTGGGTAGGTTCTATTTCCAGGAATTTGTCCAGCTCACTTTGGTCAGCAGTGGCGGGCCTGTAGCATGTGTGCTGCAGTGGGCTGTTATCACCCAAAGCTCTAAAGGTTATCTAATTGTGGGCATAAGATGGTTTATCGATTTTACTGATCTTCTGGTTTTTTTGTTTTTTGCAGCAGGAATTGAAATCAGGGAGGCGCTTATTGAGCTGAGTTGTATCCCTGGCCCTCACTAATCTTTTCAAAGACCTTGGTTTCACTGATTTTCTCTACTATTTTTTCATTCACCCCATCCTAATCTTATTTCAGTTCCTTAATTTGTAAAGCTGTTTTGAGATCTTTTGCTGAAAGCATTTATAGCTATACATTTCCCTGCTGGCCATTTTCACTAGGTCTCACAAAATTTAGCATGCTTTTTTCATGCATCGCTAAATATTTTCTAATTTCCTTATGATTTCTTTGACCCATTGGTTAACGATGTGTAATTTGCACAAACTTGTGCATCTGCTAACTTTACATTACTGACGTCTACCATCATCCCATTGTAGTCAGATAAGTACTTTGTATGATTTCTAATCTATTAAGACTTAAATTTGTGGCCTACCACATAACCTATCCTGGAAAATGCTCCACAATGTAGCACCATCTTTGAACAAAGTAAGAGCTCAATAAATGTCTGACCAGTAAGTTCCTGGCCTCTGACAAACAGGTCAGGGGGTTGTGTGACCTTGCTGAACACCTTCCCTTTCACCTGCTTTCCCAGCTGAAACATCACAACTCCTGCCTCGTGGCACTGCCGATTAGGGGGAGACCACGTGCAGTAAGCACCTCCCTGGCTCAGCAGAAGGACTCCTTAAGTGCCGGCCCCTCCTCTCCTTTCCTTGTTCTTGTTCATCTCCTAAAGGCCCAGTCTCTCCTAAAATCAGACTGAAATGAACTCTGCTCCCCTCACTCAAGGCTTCTCGAAGGCGAAAGGCAGCTCTGCCCAGGCAAGCGGGGCTGGATCTGGGTTTGCTCGCTGGTTTTGGTGCTGTTGGTGGCCAGGCAAGCTGTGCCTCATAGGCCTTGACTCTTCCTCTCCATTCTTCCTCTGCGCAGAGGCTGCCCCTAAGGGCAGAGTGTAATTCTCTTCTCCTTTGTGTCTTGGCCACATTTTCATCCCGGGGCATGATACCCAACACTCCTAACCTAAGGAAGGAGCGGTTTATTTTCACTCATGTTTCAGAAACTTCAGTCCATATCTGGCAGGCTTCAAACAGGAACATCATGGCAGGAGGGCCTGTGTGAAGGAAGGCTGGTCACATCGTGGTGGTCAGGGATTAGAGGGAAGGGACGACCGAGGGAGGGGAAAACACCCTCCAGCTCATGCTCCCAATGACCTTTTCCAACCAGACCCCCCCCCCCCGCCCATAATCCAGTCACATTTCAACAGCCCAGTCTGCGAACACGTGAGGTCCTGGGGTGACTTCTAGATATAAACCATAACACTCGGGAAGGAACTCCTTAATGTGTGTTGAAACACCTTGATCCCTACATTTCTACCCTCTGGACTATCAAAACGAGTCCCCAGTTCTCATCTGGGAACTGACCAAAGCAAACAAAAGTCCCAAGACACCTTAGTATATTATTCACAAATTCCAGACTCTAGGCCTGGCTCAGCACAGAGGATGTGTTCTTGCCAGTGGAAAACCAAACACAGAAACACACACATTTAAAAAACCTCCAAACAGCATGTTCGTTAATACTAACCATTTTAATTTAAATTAATACCATTTCAGGAAGACAAACACAATTGATAAAAAATATAAAAACTTTTACTGTACAAATTTTACATCACATTCAAAAAAGCAAATTGTGTGCCTTGTGGCCACAGAAGATGCTAGGTGTGCACACACAGGTGATATCCCAGCCAGCGCTGCAGCATGGCAGGAGCCTCCCTCAGTGTCACCGCCACGTTGCTACAGCACAACACAGGCTCGCAGGGCCTGCCATGTCCTGCTGAGACCACAGGAAGAAATGCCAGATGGCAGAGGGTGTTTTGATTTAGTGACATGGAGAGGTCAATTTTGCTAATACACTGCTCATAATGAACCCAGGACTAGCAGGATTCAAGCCTTTGAGTCACACAGAAGCCTAGGAGCTGTAGCCCTGGTGTTTAAAGGCCTTGGGGTGAGGCTGAGAACTTGGGGTACCTGCAAGATCCAAACGGAGACCATACTCTCAGAGCCTGGGTGGGCCCTCTGGAGCCCCCGGGCCTCCTCCTTCACAGTGAGTTGTGAGGGATGAATTCACAGTATCTGTCATCCTTCATGTGTTTCCAAGGCAGACAGACAGAGCACACAGAAGGGCAAACACATCTTCCGAACCTTGATTCACAGTCACTTAAATAAAGACAAGGGAAGGGGAACAATCTTCTTAAATGACAGGCAGTGTAGAAGTGGCCAGGTGAGAGCCAGGCCTGGGGGGAGGGGCGGGGGGAACCACGCGCTCAGCTCCACCCTCAGGGACAAATGGCACCTGATTCCTGGCTGTATTTAGCCTCAGCACATTATCATTTCCCAAGGCAGAGGTTTCCACTGTTCCTTTATCTGGGGCCCAGCACTTGCACAGAACTGTGTGCCCAGCAGGAGCTCAGTGGGGACTTCCTGAACTGTGACACTCTCAAGAGACACAGCCAGACCTAGCCGTACTTCCCACAGGCTGTGAGGCCCACAGTGGCATGGAGTCAGAAGGGCAGTGAGCCCGATTTGCTCGGCTGCCTCTGTCTGGCAGGGAAAGCCAATGTCACAGCAAGGAGGGGAAAGGCTGGTCACATGCACTGCAACCTTTGCAAGGATGTAACAGCTACAGAGGCAGTGGCCACATCCCACAGTGGTCTAGGGTAGGGAGGTCACCTTGGGGAGATGACATGGGAGACCAAAGGGATCATGGGGGTAAAATGACAGTCCTGCTATAGCACAGAAGTCACCCACACAGAGTCGCACCAAGTGGTTTCAGCCCCACGGCGACTATAAAAATTTTGAAATTCCTGATCCAAGGGTTGGCTGTGCTCACCAAGAGGGCAGCAGGGAGCATGGCTGCTGGGCATGGAGAGTAGAGGCAGCTCATAGCTTCTCATCAGACTGGCTCAATTTCCATGACTTGTGGATGACACTCTGGTGGCTCTGAAGACTGGGGCTTTGCCAGGTGGGTCTAACTGTAAGGGGTGGCAGCCACATGGCCACCCTGATCTGAGCTCTGAGCACAGGGCCTGGATCCAGTCACACGTCCACTTGCATTGCGCTTTTCCTTGCTGGTCGCGGAGACTCCTGCAGCCTCACCTCCAGTGGCGGGCTTCTTTGCCACTGGGAACCTTCCTCTCTGGGTGACGGTTTCTGGTGAGGCCAGGTTGCATGCACTCACATCAAAGACTCTGGATCCAGTTCCTTTTACTGGTTCAACACAAGCAGAAGGCCTGGTGCCACTGGGAAGGACTCTGCAGAAAGGCTCTTGAGGTGGGAATGACAGGGTGGGACAATATCATCCTCCCGGCTGAGCGTGGAGCCCAGACTAAGGAATCAGGAAGGTACAAAAGGGTTTCACAAGGGCTGGGGAAGTGAAAGAGGTGGGCAATTCTAGAACCTTCTACCATGACTGACAATGGGTTTCTAAAGTGCCAGGGTCACCCTGTGGATAGGACAGGAACTCAAGTACTTGCTGTCCATTTTTTCTCTCTTTCTCTTCACCATCTTCCCTGTTCTCATTCATTAAGCCCTACAGTGCCCTTAGGGTCAGATATGGAGTTCTGGGTTGTGCTTAAACACAAAGGTCTACCTCAGGGCTTCACACAAGCACTAGCTCAAGGACATCTCCTCACCTGGCAATGGAAACCGTGTGAGGAACCACTGCATCCGTTTAGGTATTATTTGGATTCTGTCTACTTTTCCAGTGGGCACAGTCTGGGTTAGAGGGGTTGAAGGTGAAGCCAAGCCTTCCAAGAAGCTCCTATCCCCTGTAATCTGTCTCAGTGCTTAGCCAGGGTTTTCTCTGCAAGACAGGGAAGGGACACTGCACCACCACTGGGAGGTTAGGGGCCAAATCAAACCTTGGACCCCTTCCTCTTTCAATCCTAAACCAGCAGTAACCGTGATGTTTTTCTTCCTTCTCATCAAGCACTGGGTTCCCAGGGCTACCAAATCCTTCAGAGGGGACAGCCACTTCTGCCACCCCCAGGTGCCAGCGCCTTCATGCATGGACTGTATTATTACCTATTGTAAAACATCAAATTCGCTTGGCAGAAACATACATGTAAACATTTGCTGTTGGTTGGGACCAGTCTGGCTGTTGCTGGGATCTTACTAAGACAGCAGGTGTGGTTCCATCTCCGGGGACCCATGTGTCTTTGTGACGAACTGTCGGAACGGAGGACCCACCCTCCTGTGGTTTGCAGCATTGGACAGGTGGAGTGGTTTTTCATTTTTGTTGCTGTTGTGATGGTTATTTGTGTGTTTCAAAAACACATTGAAAAAAGAAACAGGCAGCAAAACACTGTGCAGCCGGCTACATCTTTGGATTACTGGATTCCAGGGCACCAAGACCGAACCTCTCAAAGCGGGGTACAACTTTGCTGCTGTTAATGCTGCAAAGAGGAACAAAACCCAGGGTTATGGCTCTACTGGTCTGGACTAGAATCAAGGAGACCTGGCCCACCAAGAAATGACAATGACTGCTGAGCCCACAGCCTTAGCAGAGCTGCTCTGGGTCCTCCTGAGTCCTCCTCCTTGGCCATTCTCCCCCATCCCAGGGGACAGTGATGTGGCTCATTCATCTCTGACTCTCAGGACCCAGGGTGCACCATTAACTGCTGTGGGCTCGTGGGAACTGTTTCCTTACTGGCAGCTCTGGCACAACCTTGTTCTGTGCAACACTGAGGGGAAGGAAACCTGAGCCTCAATATTGGGCACAAGGCCACCAGCTCCTTTTGGAAATGGTACTCAGCTGGACCTGCTGGAGAATTACATGTCTGTAATTCCAGCTGCTCAGGATACTGGGGCAGGAGAACCACAAATCTGAGGCCAGCCTGAGTAATTTAGTGAGCTCTGTTTCAAAGAAAAGAATAAAAAGGGCTGGCAATATAGCTCAGGGGTAGAGCATCTCTGTGTTCAATCCCCAGTTACCACCAAAACAAAAAAGTGACAAGAAATAGTGCCCGAGCACCAGGCCCAGCAGGAGGCTCCCTGGGAGTGGGTCAAGGTGTGACTTTCAAGTCAGAATACCAGAGAGCCGGAGTCCATAAAACTGGAGAGGGTGCACAGACCTGTACTCAGCAGCACAGTGAGCTATCAGCTCACCTAAGCCGAACACTGACCTGACTTTCACAGGGTACAGAGCCAGGGCAGGTGCAAAGGGACAAACATAGCAGGGACAGGGCTGGGACAGCAGCCATTTCCATTCCTGAAGCTGGGGAATAGGCACCGCTTCGAATGAGGCCAACTTTTCTGAGTGTGCTGCTGAGGACAGGGCCCTTCTCAGCTGGTGTGTTTCACAGCCACAGGACCTTTGGCATCTGCTGCCCAAATCCATGGGGCAGAGACAGGAATGCAGAGAGGGCAGCTCAGCAACCATCCCACTCCTTGCAGGACAAGGTCCCCGTGGTTAGAGAAGTTAGAAGCCATGCACCCTCCCCCGTTCTCAGAACGCGATCAGCAGGAAGTTGTTAAGGTGTTACAGGAGACAGGGTCATCCCATCGCACATGAGCCAGGACATCTCTCAGACGAGCCAGGGAGAAAGAAGAGTCACATCCAGGAAGGTGGTGGGAAGCTGTGCGGCACTGCAGGGAGCCTGGCCAGCACTATCCTCCGTCACCGGAAGTTAACTTGGGCACACACAGGCCACGCTGTGATGGGAGGAGGCTGTGTTTTAAAAACAGAGCACAAGAAGTCTGGAGAGAGGAGTGAAGCAGCAGAGACGGCATCCCTGGGTTAGTGCCTACTTGGCATTTTGCATTTTAGCAGAAGTCGCAGAGCCGAGTTGTCAGTTAGGAGGCAGAAGCCTCCTGGTGCATGCAAAGCAGCCAGGCTACAACCTACAAAGGGCAGAAAAGAGACAAGAACACCATCAGAAGCCGAGCCCACAGGGGACCCAGGACCCAGAGGCCTGGCCAGAGCTCCTGGACAGAGGGAAATAACCAACTTCATCCCCCCAGGGTGGTGCCCGGGAAATCCTGGAAGGCAATCTGAATGCACAGAATCTTCTTCAAGGTCCTGCAGGGCACAGTCACAGGCTGCTTCTATAGAGGCTGGCTGATGGCCCACAGCTCCTCTTGACTGTCAACACTGACTTCTTGGAATTTTCCACCTCAGCTCATTGGATTCTCCTCCTTTGAGCTCTGGCCAGAGTGGGGACCCTGGGCACATGACAAGCCATCTGTGCACTCATGGTTGGACAGAGGCCACACCATGCCATGGGTCTCTCCCACCCCATGAGGAAAACACAAGCCCACATGGCCCTTTTTGGTGGCACCCCTGCTCAGGATGTCACTCAGGGTTATGGGGATAAAGCTAGGTGGTTATGCAGAGACAGAAGGGGAAGTGGGTGCAGCAGGACAGCCACACACAGGCAGGGAAGAAGGAAAATGAGAGAAACACACTATTCCTCCAGAACTGGACAGGAGTTCTTAAAGTCGGGGTGACCATAACGTCCTTTCCCATAGTAGCGGCTCCGCCAGCGACTGTGAGCGCCCCAAGACCATTCCAACAGGACCAGGAAGAGTGCAGTCCAGCCATCAGCCAACAGGTGACAGCAGCCGAACAGTGGACAGGAGAGGAGTCAGGAAGGTGGGACGGGGGAGAGGACAGGCAGGCCAGCGTGTCCGACACCCACCCCCAAAATAAAAAAGCAACAAAGCCAATGGGAAAGAAAAGAGAAAAAGAGAATTAGAGGGTGAGGGTACAGAAAGTAGAAATTATGAACGGAAAGCCTAGATACAGATTTACTCAGATCTGCTCCATCTTCCTGTTAAGGGGCTACAACTGAGGATCCGAGCCGGTAACACTCCCTTTTGGGCTAGGTCAAATGCATTCAGGATAGTACAGCTACAGACTACAGCTACAGACTACAGCTCCCGTGTGAGACTCTGGGTCCCACCTGTGATAGGAGCAGATGAGGCTGTCCGGATTTTTGGACAACGGGACTATCCACTGCGTGCCAGTGCTCACCTGGTGCAGGCCTCTCTCTGATGGCAGGGAGGCTGAGGCCCAGGGTTCCGAGCAGTCCCAGGTCTGTAGCGGCAGTCAGAATTCAGCCTTGCTGCCCCATAAGCCCTGCTTGGTGCTGCTCAAGGAACCCGTGCTCCACCCTGGCTGAGATGGTTCCTCCTCCACCCCTGCTCTGATGACCATTCTCTGGAGAGCCTGCCTTCAGTCCCCAGGTGGACAAAGAGGCTCTCACTGGCACTGCTGCCTCGGGGCTCTGTGCACCCACTCGGCAGGCCAGGATCACTCATTCATTCATCCGGGCACCTGCCTAAGATTTGTTCTCCACCTACTCTGTTCACAGAACATCGCTAGGAGCTGGGGATAGAGAGAGGTGACAAGACAGAGTTGTGCTGGATGGAGCTTGCATTGCAGTGCATCTGTCTGCCTTTACCCTGATTAGACTGCATCTCTATGCCGGGAAAGGTCTAACCTCCGCCACCAACCATTTATCTCCAAACAGGCTGAACTATTCTAACCTGGAAACAAATACTCTGAAGGCGGAAACTCTTTATGGATTAGGGATGCTCAAACTGTAAAGTTTATGCAAACATTTCAATATCTGAGGAAAACTGGTCTTTTTGTCCCCAAGCATTTTAGATAAGGGACACTCAATGGATATTCTCACCCTAAGAGCAAAAGTGGGATCCAACACAAATAGTAAGACAGCTTTCCCTAACCCCAGATGGCTGTCCCTCCAAACCATCCCTGAGCAGGAAAAGGAACTAAGCTTTCTCAGGGACTTCTACTTGCAACCTTTGGGTGACTCAGGGTAGACCTCTCTTCATCTGCAACATGGGGTCCAGTTTGGTTCTTCCTCAAGAAAGGGCCTGGCATACTATGGACAAGCCAAATATGGCCACCAATTATGAAAGGTTTCAAGGAATTTTTAGACAGACTGTGTCCCCTGCATGCCTGAAGTATTTACTCCCTGATCCCTCCCAGAATAAGGAATGTGCCAGCACATACTTCTGGTACCTCTGAGATGTGAGCTCCAGGCATACAACCCTAAAAATGATTTTTACCAGCCTAAATGACTAGGCAGAGGGAAAAACTAAAGATTATTTGGTGGCATGTGCCACCCAACTTAGGTTGCTATTGTCAAGTGCTGCTGGTGTCTGTATTGTCTGCACAAATGCCTGCCTTAGATGGCAGGGCCAGGTCAGAGCGTCAGAATCCACACTGTGCACACTACCAGCGCCAGGGCCAGGAGTTACAACATGACTTCCCTCTTAGCCTGCAAAGCCTAAAATAATGAGCTGGTTCTTTCCTGCTGAAGTTTGTGCATCCTGGATCTTAACCCTTCCTTTTAAAGGTGTGAGAACTAAGACCCAGAATTAGGGCCCAGAGCCTCACAAAAGGTCATGGCGGGACAAAGATCTTTTTGAGTAGTCTGCAATGAGTGGCCAGAGGGACAAAGAAAGAGAACAAGGCAGTGCAAAAGAGATGACAGTGGCTTCTGATGCCCATAGAGACCCCCACCCCGCTCCTGTCATGGGTGCAAGGAACTGCTTATTATAGGTGTTTCTTAGTCTCTACATGGCTATGACCTCCACCCCTCCCATCTTGCTCCTGCCAGGGCAAAATCTTCTCGATCTGGCCTTACCTAGGTCAGGCATCTGCACTGGTCTCATAATCACAACATGATTATGACTTCACAGACTTTCACAGATGTGAGCCAAAGGTGCCCACCTGTCTCCACTATAAGCTCAGTAAATAAAAATCCTAGCTTCTCTCTGGGTAATCTCCCCGGCCGGGGTACTCCCCAGATCAAAGTCGGGGGCAGACACAGCACAGGGGGCCCGTTGAGATCCCAGGGGAGCAGATCACCAAGGAGGTACTTACTCAGCTGACTTCCAGAAGTGCCCGGGGTGTGAGAGCCGCCGGTTGAGCTTGGGTAGCTTCTCCAGCATGTCCATCAGCAGGCTGAAGCTGGGTCTCTCCTGCAGGTCAAAAGCCCAGCAGGCAGACAGGATCTCCTGCAAAAGAAGCTGCCATTAGCAGTGCATGCGCCAGCTAGAACAAGGCTGGGAGACCCACAGGGCACCCCTGCACTGCTCTCAGTGCCCTGGCTGGTGGCCCCCTGGAGACCTTGCCAACATGAAAGCTTCTATGCTTCCAGGCCAAAATGCCAGCTCCTGTCCTTTCTCCTTAATCCCTTCCTCCCTGAAATAACAGCAACCAACATGAGCCAACTAATCACAGAAAAGAGATCGGAAGTGGCAGTGGCTGTCTCTGAAGGAGAGAAGTGGGAAGGCACAGTACTCACAGATACTCAGAATATGCACAAGGTGGGGCTGCATGGAAGGAGTCTCGGTTTGACCAGATGGAGGATGGAGAGATACAGAGGTACAACTAGGGGCCAGCAGTGGCCAACCTCAGTGGCTAAAGGCTGAGTGTCATACATCAGTGAGACTCAGCAATGCAAGTTTTTGCTCCTAAATACAACAGGGCCTATGGGGTTGCCTGCTAAGTCAGGAGAATTAGAGAGATCAAAGATGTAACAGATCAAAACTCTGTCTCTGGATAGGTCTATGTATACACGCATATGCATGTAAATGTGCAAGCCTGTAAGAATCTACTCTATAAAACAAGACCAGGATGAACTGAAAATAAAATGACTAAAGACAGAAAAATACTTGAAATTGAAAATAGAATTTTTAAACCAAACATGAGGAGTGCTGGGGTAAAATAATCAAGGAAATTTCCCAGATTATGGACCCAGTTGGACAGGGATGAAAAATATAAAAGAAGGCTAAAGTCTCAGTGAGAAGAACCACATTCTACCAAATGGAAGTTCTACCACAAGAAAATAAGAAATCAGGGCAGGGAATTATGGAAGAGGAAAAAAAACTTCCCCCAGAAACTTTCAAAAGAAATGGCTGAAAAGACCCAAAAGAGGGAGCTCACTACAAAAGAAACAACCTACATGCAGATATATTTTTGCAAAATTTCACTGCAGCAAGAACCTAGGAAAAGATCCTAAATGCTTCCAGCAAGGGATCCACAAAAGGCTCAGAATCAGACCACTCGGAGATTTCTTAACAATGTACTTGACAATTAGTAGACACCAGAGAAAAACCTTTGTGTTCTAAAGGGAAAATAATCTTGAACCTACAATGCTATTCCTGGTGGATTGCAAGATCTTTTAGATGTGCAGACATCCAAAGAATATCTCTCATGTATCCACTGGGGGGCAGTTTTACTCTTATTTTGCAAGAGTGAAAAGACAGGGAAAGATACGCAATGCAAAAACAGTGCAAGTGTCACAGGAATGAATAAAAGGAAATAGCTGTACCACTAACTCAGAGGACCAGAAGTGAGAGGGCCTAAAAAGCATGGGACAGATTCCATTCAATAAACAGAATGCAGAGCAAGCTACCAGACCGCAACATGGTGAAGGTGTTTTGTTTCTCCTCTTAAAATGAGCACAAGGCACTCGTCTGTGATCCCAGCTACTGGGGAGGCTGTTGGTACAGATTAAAAACTGGTGGTCGACTGAACACCAGCTGAATTACATCAGCATGGTGCTGCGGGTAGATGGCCCACCTGAGGAAAGCTGCCAGCATAAACAGAGACTTGGAGAAGAAGAGCAAGGCAATGTAGGTTCTCCTACATGTTGCTGTTGCGAGTGTTGGTTCTCCTGGAGGAGCCTGTCATGCTGGCTTCCCCGATATGAATTCAGCCATTATCATTGGAGGAGCTCAGAACCTTGTCACTGAGTGTGGCTGCGGCTCACTTTGGGGGAGCTTTGCTGCTTACACTGAACATCACCTCCTGGCTGCAGAGGGGAAGATGTGTGCTGTTTAATCTCCAGGAGAAGCCTGTCACACTGGCTTCCTGGCATGTACTTGACTGTTACCATCAAAGAAGCTCAGGACCTCCTTGTCACTGAGGATGGCTGGCTTTTCAGGGCAGCCCTGGTCCTTATTTTGAGCATTGTTTCTTAGCTCCAGTGTAGAACCTTCAACCTACCAGCATAGCTCCTTCACCCTGCTGGCACAGACTTTCTAGCTTCCACCACTGACCTTTGGGCCTTCCCAATGCAGATTTGGAAAACAGACTGGCATGAGTCCTTGTCGTGGGTTCTTGACCTCCAGTTGGACTCATGGGAGGCACTGTTATGGCCTCTGGGTTTTCATCTGGACTCATGCAGGACATTGCTGTGGGATACAGGCCCTTGGTTGAATATTCTGGGTCTTCAGTGTTGTAGACAGATTTCCTGCTCTTTCTTGTATTTAACTCCATATGATCATCATAAAATTATAAATTCTGTGTCCTGTATGTAATTGTTCTTCCTGCTACCCCTGACTACAACAGTTACTGTGAAAGAATTACTTGAACCCTGAAGCAACCTGGCCAACACAGATCTCATCTTTAAAAAGGTGGGGGGAGGGGCTGGGGATTTAGCTCAGCGGCATAAAGTGCCTGCCTTGTAAGCAGGCAGTCGTGAGTTCAATCCCCGGTACGATAAAAAGGAAAAAGACCAAAAAAAAAAAAAAAGGTGTGGGGAAGGGGTGATTAGGAACTACGGGAAAATCTAAGAAAGCCCAAACGTGAAGACAACAAAACCATGAACCATTGACAGACTGAAAAATAGAAGAGAAGACTCACAAAGAAAAAAAGGGGCTGCTGGGAGGGCAACCCTGACTTGGGGCTAAGAGTCAGACTCATCTTTATCGCCATCGGCCACCGCCCACTACAGAGCAATTGTAAAAAGGGAAAGAAGAAGAAAAGATGAGACTCGTCTGCAAGAGACACAATTCTGACCCTGAAGCTGGCCGCTGGCACATTTTTCCCATCTGCACTTTCTCACTACCTGGCCTCTGTTCTTAAAAGGCTTCTGCGCTCTTCTTTGTAAGAAACTCTTCCAATTAGTTCAGGCATCTTCAGAAGGCTTATTTCAAGTGATGTCGGTTGATCTACTTGGCTCCACAGCAGGACCTGTCATAGGTGGAGGCACAAAATACCCCTGCAGGTTCGCTCCTCCAAAAACACCACCAAAAGACATGCCTGCAGCTCCAATCACTGAGAGAAACCTTCCCATTACTTCTGGACCCTGCTGTGCTCCAGAATTATCTGAGGAGCTTTATTTAAAAATAAAATATTTCAGAAATAAAAATACAGCCTGAGTCTAATCTCAGGTCAATGAAATTGATATGGGAGGGTGACCAGGTCTTAATTATTTGGGACCTCAGGATGTTCTCCATCCCAGTCAGTCCTTTTGGCTTTTTATTGTGAGATGGGGTCTCACGAAGTTGCTCAGGCTGGATTGGACCTTATGATTCTTCTGCTTCATCCTTCCGAGTAGCTGGGATGACAGCTGTGCGACCCTGGTATTTCTGAACGGCTCTGGGATAATTCTAACTCGGAGCCCAGCATGCAGCTCTCTGACCAGGGCAGGGCTGCTCTGCTCCGGTCTCTTCCTTCCCGAGGACAGCACTCACTCTACTCCAAGCTGCTAGTGTACAGAAAGGAAATGGAGGCTGATGCAGAAAAACTGACTAGAGATCTTTGCTCTTTAAAAGAATATGCTCTACTTTATACAAAGAAATGCTTAATCATGTTACTGTAAAGGTAAAAAGTTGGAAATGACCTAAATATCCAGTGATACAAGGAGTTATATCACAGTGCAGCCACAGGACAGAAGGGCAGGTAATAGAGATTCATTAGAAACCTGAGATAATAAAGTGTCACGCGGAAAAAAGTTATTACACAAAAATAACCTACATGTTATTATTGTGGTTTTCTTCAAGATGCATATTTTTACAAGACAAAAAGGTGCCAGGCACGGAAGCACATGCCTGTAATTCAAGCATGCAGGAAGCTGAGGCAGGAGGATTGCTGCAAGTTCAATGCCACACTGAGGTACATAGTTCAGGACCAGCCTGAAATGCATAGCACGACTCTGTCTCAAACAAACAAACAAATGACTAGAAGGGAGGCCAAGTGTTGTGGTGGCTGCCCTTAATTCCAGCTGAAACAGGAGGAATGCCTCAAGTTTGAGACCACACTTGGGTTATACAGTAAGTTAAAGACTAGCATGCAGTACATTGTAAGATCCTGTCTCAAAACGAACAAACTCAGGAAGACGGCCAGGCATGGTGGCACATGTCTGTAATCCCAGCACTCTGATGGGTTAAAACAGAAGAACTGCAAGTTTGAACACAGCCTAGGCAACTTGGAGAGACCCAGTCTGAAACTAAAATTTTAAAAGAGGGCTTTCTGTTCAATCCCTAGTACTGACCAAAAAAAAGCTGGAAAGAAATAGCTGCTCCAGGGGCCCCCTGAGCTGCCAGAGCAGGGCCCACCAGGAGTCCAGCCCAGACCTTGGCCCACCATTTCTCTCCTGAAGTGCCAAGAGCATACCCTGGGGAAGGCGGTGTCCAGCTGACCCTGGCTCCACCAGGGAGGCGCTCATCCAATGCCCCACCCATCCAATGCCCCACCCACCCAATGCCCCAGCTGCAGCTGTATGGACTGATCCAAAGTCTAGTGCCCGAGTTGTGTTTCCCTTTTGGCATCACTCCTGAAAAATGTTCTGCACGTCAACCTAATGACATACACGACTGTAAAATACAGTGATCAAACACTTCTACAAGTTCTCACTATGTAGTTCAGAGTAGCCAGGACTATGTAGCCCAGGCTGGTCTCACACTTGCAATGATCCTCCTGCCTCAGTCTCCAGAGTGCTGGGATTTCAGATGCACCACCACACCCAGCTTTACAATGCCATTTTAAATGAGCCCTCTTAAGATGTCTTAGGTGCCTGCTACCAGTCAATAAAGTTCTCTGAGAAAGATGAGGTTGGATTCATCACTGGGTCCTGACCAGGTTTACAGACAGTGGTCCTGCCCACGTGGGGCATGACCTTGACAAGAAACTCACAGTCTATTTAGATTTAAAGTTGGAAAGAGGCAGGCACCCCCTCTGCGAAGCTTTCCACTGTGAAGCTGCCTGGTTCCTACGGCAGTTACTAAGGACGAGGTTTTGTACAGTCCCACTGAACGCATGGGCACTGCAAACAGTTGTCCAGGGTTTCTTGACATAGGACCGTGCCATGACACAGAAACCCCTCATGCAGAGCAACCATGAAAGGAAAACCACCCAGAAATGAGAACACAGTGGCTATAATTAAGATTCAGAAACAAGTTCACTGGGAGAATTCCGATTTGCTTTCGAATAGTCATGGAAAACACGGAGGAAAGACATGATAACCCAGCATAACCCCTTGTATTCTGATTAGTGATTTTTTTAAATCTTCACATCAGTAGTACATAAGACTTTATTTTGTCCTCACTTCATATCAATTAAAATCATCATTATCCTAAAGGAGGAAATCAGGATCAAAAGAAAGCTGACAGTGGAGTGACACTGATGGTTTTCATCTTCTTCTCTCTGCTTCCCTGCTTCCCCCATTTTCCATAAACACAGGTGGTGTTCAGTCCTCGAATGCCACACTGCCCATTGGCAGAGCCCACACAGGAGTCAAAAGGCAGCCATGCCTGGTGCAGCCACTGTGGAAATCAGTGTGGAGATTCCTCCACAAACTAGGATTGGAAGTTCCATTGAACCCAGCTATTCCCCTCCTGGGTATTTTCCCAGAAAAACTGAAAAGGTCATGTCACAGTGATATATGTGCACCCATGTTCATAGCAGCACAATGTGTAATAGCTAAATCTTGGAAACAACCAAAA
This sequence comes from Cavia porcellus, assembly GCF_034190915.1. NCBI lineage: Eukaryota > Metazoa > Chordata > Mammalia > Rodentia > Caviidae > Cavia > Cavia porcellus. Next base: position 81,312,549 of record NW_026947489.1, read on the forward strand.
TGCCCATCAACCGCAGAGTGGATGAAAAAGATGTATTTTTATACAATGGAATATTATTCAGCTATAAAAACGATGATCCTTAGGCCTTTATAGATAAATGGAGGTAACTTGAGAAATCCTCATTACTGAAATAAACAAGACTTACATTCGTAAATATCACATTGTCTCTCTAGTGTAAAAAAATAATAAATACTGAAAGAGTAAAAAGGTCCAAAATGTATAATAGATACTGTAAAAATGAAAGGGCAGGAAAGTGCTCTAAAGGACATAACTGTACATGTTAAGTGTGTAAGATAGATGACCATGTTACTGAACTTTTGTTGGATCGCTGAACAGAATGGTTTGCACTTTCAGTGTCTGAGTGTCTATCCACTTTTTATGCTTTGATTTTGTAACCTGAACAATTTCTAAGATGACAATATTGTATCAACTAGCAATTTCTTAGTGTTAATTTTTTTTTTGAATTCTGCATTATTCTACCTTTTTTACTATTTTGTTTTCTTTCTGTCTCTAAATAAATAAATAAGGTAGCCATGCCATGTGCCCAGCCTCCTCCCTGCCCTGCTTGCCCCTCAAAAGCGGGCGCTACTCACACTGACTTCCTTCCCCAGGCTGACGGAGGCCAGAACCCGCCTCATTCCTTCCCCACTTCCGATCTGCCAGATCAAGGCCTCTGCAGGCTGGTGCTTAAAGGGCCAGTCTCTTGCTTGTAGTTCATACCAAACAGTCCTGTGGAGATGCACCGGTGGCGTAAGCTCCTGGGCCGCACAGCCCAGTCCACGTCCAGAGGCTCTGTGGACTGAGGTCCGCCCCAGCCTTCCCCCAGCCTGCAGGGGATGCTATGATGGCACCCGAGAAACCCTTCTTGAGCCTCTGGGGACCTGCACCCTGTGCACCTGCTCCCACTGTGGTGTCAAGTCCAATATGGCACAGGTCTGGCCAGCACACTGCTCTTGCTCTGGCCTAAACCTGACCCCGGCTCTGCCACTTCTTTGCTACAAGGCTGTGATACAACTGCGCAATCTCCAGTAGGCTGACATTTGTCATCAGGTTGTTGGAGCAGGAACTAAAATGCCAAGTCCACAGCAGGGCACACACCGTGCTTTGGCAATGACACAGTTAAAGGTGAGGGAGAAAGAGATGGCACTCAGGCCACACCAGAGGGAGGGACACCCAAGAGAGAACACAGCGACTGGGTGTGAGCCTTTCCTTGGCCATTCCAGTCCCCTTAGCTTCCTCAATTTACTGGCACGGGGACAACCTATCCAATGTAGGGACCACTGGCTAATGAGGCTACCGAGCCACTAAAATGGGAGAACTGAATGAAGTGGGCAGTATATATAAAATAAACACCAGATTGTGAAGACTTAGTAGTAGGGAAATGAATACAAACTAGCTCATTAATTTTTTATTCATTGCATACTGAAATCATACTTTAGATGTGCTGAAACTGTTTCACTTGTTTAACGTGGCCTGTCATATCTGCAAGGATAGATCTGGTCTGCACTATATCTCCCTTAGCACCCCAGCTCTGTGTGGGTACTAGAACTAGGCTGGCAGGATGCCCAGGCATCCCAGGCAGGGAGGGATAGTCAATGGTTGGCTCTGCTGAGCATCCTGCCAGATGAGTGGGTGAGACTGACAACTAGCACTTATACCACGACCTAATTTAGTCCTCATGAAACGACTGTCTTAGAGGTGCTACGTGATCTTAGAGCTGGGAGACAGGAGGTCAAGGATGTAGTCATTCAGGCAGTAAGTGGCAGAGTATGACTCAAAATCAGGCTTGTTTCCACTCCAAAGTCCAGCTCTAAGCAGCTCACAGACACCTCCCCTTCCCCCAGTGGCTACCAGGGCCTTCCCCGTGGGCCACACTGGGGCTCCAAGCAGCAGGAGCCTGCTTACCCAAACGCATAGACGTCAGCAGCTTTGGAGAAGGGCAGCTGGTCCTCGTCTTTCCCAGGGGTCATCTCGCGCACAATCTCAGGGGCCAGGTAGCACAGCCAGTCATGTGACAGCTTCAGCTGGTTCTCACGCCTGGAGGCCGAGATAGGAACACAGCCCTTCAGCAGGCTTCCCTGGAACCTGCCCGCTCTCAGGCCAAGAAACCAGCCACACAGCACAGGTGAAACCCCTAATGCAGTGCACCGCTTCTGGCTCTGCTCGGCATGAGTGTTTGACTCTGCTAAGCCTGAGCTCGTGTGTCGAGGAAACCAGGCCTGTCTGTGCTCTCACACCTGCCAGGGGACTCTACCTGGCTGCCACTCTTCCTTTGGGGGCTTCCTAGATGCTCAAGGAGCCCTTCTCCCACTTCTTTAAGGATGTGGGAAATAAAAGCCTGACACACTCCCTTATCATGAGAATGTGGCCTGAACCCTCACCCACGCTGGTGAGCAGCCAGCTCAAGAATGAGCTGGGATCCCTCTATGGGGCTTACTCTGAGACTCAAATGCCACAAGGGACTAAAATACTGCCCAAGCTCGATTCTCCACAGCACAGCCAGAGTATCTGAACCCCAAGCAAGCCCATCCAGCACCCCAGCTCCTCCTGTCCCACCCCGACACCCAGGGCCAACTCACCGTTCCTCTCGGACCACACCCGAGATCCCAAACAGCCCAAAGTCTGTGATGACCACTTTGCCATTGTCGTAAAAGACGTTCTTGGATTTGAGATCTTTGTGCACGATGCCCTTGGCATGCAGGTATCCCATACCCTGGAAAATAGGCTCACATCAGGGGGAAAGAAGATGAGTGGTGATGCTGAGTTTCTGCCTTGTGACAGGCTCTGCACTGGATGCTGCCCCAAGACGCCTCATTTAATCCTCACCTCCCTATGCTACACATCGTCTCCACTGACAGCAGGGGAAACTGAGGCTCAAAAAGCCAAGGTCACCTCCCCCAAGGTACACAGCAGCTCATTAGCAGAAATCAGTTCTGTCTCTAAGCCAGCCCATGCTCTTTTCACACCACTAGGCTGCCCAACAGTCATCTTAGACTTGGAGAGGGCATAAGATGTAGACAGGTGATTGCCCACAAGCCAGAGAGAAAAATTGGCTTGGGGTGTCACTCAGTGGTAGAGCACTTGGCTAGCATGCATGAGGTCCTGGGTTCCATCCTCAGCACTGCAAGGAAAAAAACTCAATGATACCACTGGGCTCAGCTCACAAAGGGCTCCAACAAGTTGGGGTCTCCACCAGGTTTTGCACAGCTGGTCTCTGCTCTCAGGCACCATAATGATCCGATGCGGAGGCACAGAGACACTCGCACAAAGGGGTCACCAAATTTGGCCACTGCCAATAGCCACACTATGGTAGGAGTAGTCCGGGATTAAGACTAAAATGTGAGGTTCAAGTTCCGTCTCAGCTCAGTTCCTAACTCACCTGGCAGCCTCAGATAGAGTGGTGCTTCTCTGTGGCTCAACGCATGGGTGTGGTTTCTAGAGAGCACACTTTGGAATGAACACTTACAGGCCAGGTACATGGAAATCAGGTGATTTGTGAGTGTTGTAAGGCCTTTGAGAACAGGGCCAAGAACCACGGCTGAGTGCTATCCTTGGCAGCTCAGAAAAAAGCTGCATTTTATAAAACCACTTTCCACACCTCAGGCACATCACAGTTTATGCAGCAATGTCCCTGGCTAACAGGGGGTTACTGGGAAGGGGCGGAAAAGGGACAACTAGTGAAAAACATGCTCATTTAGGAAACAGAGTCAGCTACAAGCCAGAACCAAGCAGAAATCAGCCCCAGCACGAGCCAGGGCCCGTAGGTCAATAGCACTGGGAACCATTTAAACAAAACAGATTGTCCTCTGAAAGAGGGGCCACCCCCTCAGGCCTGTGGCAAGCTGTCTCCTTGTGATGGGCCAGGGAGCTCTAGGAGCGCTCTTTCCCAAACTCTTGTCTCCTATGCCAGAGTGTCCTTCCAAAAATGTCCGCCCTTTTCCAAAACCAAACCAAGGCCTAAGCCTTCCCCAGCAGCCAGAGCCACAGACTCTGAGGGCAGAGTAGGGGCAGCTCTGGAACCAACTCACAAGTCACTGTACTGCCCTCAGCCTTACTTTCAAAGCATGTACCACAACCTGAATGGGCAGCTTTAAAGGGACAGGATGTAAGCAGCTGGTTCTGGACACTCTTTTCTTTTCCAGAATTCCACAGGTACCTCTATCAGGTCCAAAAGTTATAAATCCTCTAACCAGAGGCCCAGCCCCTTTTCTTTCTTTTAGACAAAGCATCACAGATAACTCCATAAAGGAAGCAGCTCTTAGGCCCCGGCAGGAGGAGAGAGGACGGTTTCTCAGCAGGTTGGAAAGAAGCCAGTAGAGAGGCAGCTTTCGGTTCCACTGCTCTGAAACCTTTTAGTGACTTATCTCTGGGGCCCAGAATCATCCTGAAGGCTCGTCACCCTGACTCAGTGGTCAGCACCAAAACACACAGTGCCCACAGCTGCAGAGATGGAGAGGGCTTGAGGGAGGGGAGGGGAGGGAGGGGAGCAGGAGTCAGCAAGCCTGGGGTGGGAGTTGGAGAAGAAACATTCCACAGCCTCCGCAGGCCCCTCTGAAAGAAGATGGACCACCGTGAAGGCAGAAATGGCACCTCTGGGCTTCAGTTTTCCAAAGTTTAATTCATTAGCTTAGCAGCACAGAAATGCCACTTGGAAATCAAGGAAGGAAGGAAGGAAGGAAGGAAGGAAGGAAGGAAGGAAGGAAGGGAGGGAGGGAGGGAGGGAGGGAGGGTAAGTCGAAGGAGAAAGGAAAGGGAAAGGAAGAGGAGAGGGGAGGGGAAGGGAAAGGGAAAGGAAAGGAGGGAAGGGAGGGAGGAAGGAGAAAGGAAAGGGAGGAAAGACAGGTGGGGAAAAACTTGGTGGAGCTGAGAAGAGACAACAGCTTCTCTCAACGTAATTTTTTAAAAGGAAAGAAAAGAACTTCTATTCATTTGTCTTTCAGTTTTTATTTGGGTTTTTTATTGCTAAATAAATTCACTTTTATTTAATTACTTTTTAAAATAATGGAAGAAATGAAGGGGCTTTGCATTTGGGCGTGAGGATCTACCCTCAGGAAGGCAGCCTTGCAAACGTCAAGACAGAAAGCCTGGGCCCTGTGTCCCGGGAATGGAAATGCCACTTCACCGTGTCCATGTGCACCCTAACAGATCTCACTGAGTGCTGGGTCTGGGCCAAATGCCGTCCACAGATGACTGTACCTTATTTCTGCACTGATCCAATGAGGGAGAGAATGCTGGCAGCCCCATCTTACAAGGTAGACAGCCAAGGCTCAGAGAGGCTAAGGAGCCTGGCCAAGACCACACAGCTGGTGTGACCAGGAGCTGGATTATTTTTAGAACCAGCTGAGTTTCTCTCCTCAATTCTAACAATGCCAAGCAGGTGAAGAGCTCCAGCTATGAGCAGACAAGACAGACAGGGGAGCAGAGAGGTCCCACCTTGAAGAGCCCCATCTAGGAGAGGTAGAGCAGGTAGCCACACCCTACCCCAACACATGTGGCTACACAGGAGGAAGGACCAGAGAGCAGCTAGAAACCCGCCCTCTGGCTGCTGGGTGCCCCTTACCTTGATGATCTCCTGCGCAATCTGCCTCGTCTTGTTGATGTCCAGCGATGTCTTAGGGTCCCTCACAAACGAGTGCAACGTCCGCCCCTTGCAGAAGCTGTTGAGGGTATGTTCAGTCAAGTCGGGGACTGGCATGGTCAGGGAGGCCCTGTCCCCACTCACGCCTGGCAGGTCCTCCACAAAGCATGCCGGTCCTTCACCAAACCCGATGCCCATTCCTGCTGGGGCTCAGACACATACCCCACCTAAGGCCCAGGCCCACCTAACCTACGCAAGGACCCCAGTCCCACTAGATTTCCTGAAACCCTGCATGGCCCCCTGCAGTGGGGTCAAGGATGGACCATAAGCAGCAAAACTCGGATGGATAGAACAGTCTCTTAAAGCTACTGCCAGGTAACATTAAGGCTCCAGTGCTCACTGTACAGAGTATCACTGTTGCTTTTATCATTTTTAAGCCCTAGAGCTTTTTCCTTTCCTAATAAAGCCATGTGTAAAAAAGGGACAAGACCCTGGAATGGCTGTCAGGGGATCACAGCAATTAGGGGAAAGGTGGCTTGCATTCTGGAACCACCAACTGTATCAACTCAAAAATCCCAGGGAAAGGAAGGACCCAGACAGGGTGTGGTTCCTGTTCCTGTTTGCAGGGAAGCTGGTTTATGGCATCCTAGGGAACGACTAGTTTTTAAGAAAAGTCTCCTGGAAGTAAGATTCTTGGCACCTCAGAGACTTTGAGAACCAAGAGGCAAGAGCTAGGGAACAATGGTCTCCTAATCTGTGTCACATTTCCTCAGCGTGTTTCTAAAACACAGTTTTCTTGTTAACAAACACTTTGCTCTTTCATTACATGTACACCCACACATCACTCACTCCCATCTTTTAAGAAATGGGAAAGAAAAGGAAGGAGGATGGGTGGGTGGAGGGCAGCAGCAGGGGCTGGGAGGCTGGGGTTGCCGGGCTAGTGTGGCCACAGCCAGGCTTCCTGGGCATCAGCGTGTCCTGCTTTGGGCTGGAATTTTATCTCCCCGGTCAACAGACCCTGGTGATCTCATTCTGCTCTGGAGCTCTGGGGCTGGCTCCTTATTGCACAGATAAACTCACAAACACAGACGTTAACTTTTACTCACTTCACTGCTTTGAAAAGAGAAGTCTTTTTCTCTTAAAGTACAGGGCCCAGGTACAGAGAACCCAGAACAATGCTAATGAGGGCTCTCCTGGCTCAATGGCATTAAAGTGATTTTCAGATTCTTCTTACAACTTCTATGTACATTTGAGCGTTTCTCTAATGATCTCGTATCATTTTTCTCAGCTTTAAAAGTATACAGTATTATCACAAATGCCATGGGCAAAACTGTCTCTAGGAAGAGACAAGCAGGGTGAAAGTGAAACAGTGAGCACTTGCCACCAGGATACAAATGGACTACGGACATCAAACATCAAGGGCTGGAGATGTAGCTCAGTGGTAGAGCCCTCACCTCATATGTGTAGGGACCTGGGTTCGATCCTCACCACTGCCAAAAAAAAAAAAAACCAAAACAGAAGGACCCCAGCTCTACAGTCAAGTGAAAAAACAAGGTAAGAACCAGCAAGATTTTTAATGTTTTCATAAAGGAATAGTTGGAAACTTTCTGAGCACATGCAAAGACTTTATTTTAATGGAGGGAATGAAGATATCTACAACATCCACTTCTGGGGACAAGTGCCCAGTTGGCAGGGGACTTGATTTCTGCTTAGTGCCTTTTACGGAACTAAGAATCCTCAGAGAAGCAGCATTTCACTTGTTTATAACGTCAGTGGGGTTATGTAGGCAGGACGTTACATCTCATTTTTTCTTCTTTGTACCTCTTTCTATGAAAACTTGCACACTCTGGAGGGCTCCCCGGGAGGGTGACCGGACCCAGGGCTGCTTACCTAGTGATGATGGCCAGGTGGGGAGGGTTCATGCAGGCGCCCATGAAGAGAACCACGTTCTCGTGCCGTGTCTGCCGGTAGTTCATCACCTCCTTCTTGAACAGCTTCAAGTGGTCCTGGTTGTGGCCATCCATCTCCAGCAGGCGAATGGCCACCTCGCCGTGCCAGCGGCCACGGTGCACTCGGCCCCAGCGGCCCTGCCCGATGAGCTCACCCAGCTCCACCTGCTCGAAGGGGATGTCCCACTCCTGCAGGTACACACTAGTCTGGCTGGCCTTGCGGGAGATGGGGCCCCGCCAGGGCCAGCGGGAGCTCGGCAGGTCGTCCACCTCATCCTCGTCATCTTCTGCCTCTGACTTGCCAGCCTCTGGCTCCTCAGCCTGGAAGGAAAGCAGGAATGAACAGGTCAAGCTCCTCTTTTCCCTCCGTGGAGCCCCAGCCAGGCTAGGAGGAGAGGCTCATATCTGAAAGCTGGACTCTAGACACAGCTCTGCACTGGCTTGCTATGGACAGCAGGCAGGTCACTCAGTGTCTCCAGACCTCGGTATCTTCATGCACAAAATAGTCCTGGCCCAGGTCATTGCCACAGGCTCCTATCCCACTAATGCTCAAGATCTACCCAAGAGCAACATCTAATCATTTAGCCCTGACCACCCAGCAGTGGAAGACCTTAACTGCATTTCCTGTCCTGGTCTTCCATTGTTTAAGCAGCTCCAGACTCTCCTCCAGGCAGAGAAACATCCCACAAGCTACAATGCACAGCAGCAATCCAGGCTCAGTTCAAACATCCTGATAGTGATTCTTGACGCTGGCTTTCATCAGAATCGCCTGGGAAGTTTTGACAGCACAGGAAAGTGCTAGACAGATGGCGTGAGTCTGAGCCAGAGTAAGGACTGAGAACTTCATTTAGCTCAGAAACAGAAGCCAAGGAGGCAGTGTGGCTGCTCTGGCCCTACTGTGCCACACTGTGCACTGGCACCAGAAGACCCCTGTTGGGCCCAGGCGCCCCTCCCTCTGTAGACCTCCCACATTCCAGGAGATAGCAACAGCTGCCTGAAGACTCAGCTGTAGCACCCACACTCACCTCCGCCTGCTGAGCCTCCATCACTTCGGCTTTTTGCTGCTCATCTGGCCTAAGAGTAAAACAGGCTCTATCAGGAGATCCAGGGCTGGGCAGGGGCTCCCGAGGCAGGATGGAGGCAAAGGTTGCCAAGCCTGGACCTATGCTGTGAGCCACTTGGCTGTGGGCAAGGGAGTGTGGATGCCATGGGGACAGGCGGGGGGGGGGGGGGACCACACCCACCCTTGCTCCGGCCTCAGCCTTCTTCCCAGGCTGAGTTACCAAGGCCCTTTCACTTGACACTGTGGCCCAGGCGTTCAGAGCACACACACAGGCCTCAGGATCCAACAGGCTTGTCTCTGAGGCCTCTACTGCTTCCTTGCTGTGTGACCTTGTTCATGTAACTCAGCCTCTCTGGGCTGGCTGTACACTAGGGACGGGCAGAAGACTGCCCGAGGAGCCCAAGTCAAGGGCTCAGGCCAGCCTGCCATGGAGGAGGGGCTCCCTAGGTGGGAGGGTCAGAGATGGAAGGGTGGGGCTGGGAGGCAGCTGGGGATTTGGGTTTGATCTCAACAGGTCCCCAGGTAGAGAAGGGGCACTTGGCACTCCTACCGGGTATTCTCGGCGGCCTCAGGGTGCGGTGCTGCCTGTGGGAAGGCCGAAATGTCTGCAGACAACAAAGCACAAACACAAAGTGTGAGGCTACTTTTCCCAGACCCGAGAGCCCGCACCTGCCCAAAAGGAGAAAATCGCTCCTCTCTGGGTAGCTGTCCTTATTCTCCAGGCCACTCCCACAGGGACCAGCTTGCGCTGAACCCCTAAAGCAGACATGAACTCAGCCCCCAAGGCTCTTCTTCCGTCCACACTGCTCTGTCCCAGGAAGAGGCTCACATGGGTAAGGTGGGGAGGGTCTCCTCGGTCAACACCACTTCCAGGTTGCCTAAAATTCCACACAGCAAGCAGCAAAAGCCAGCTGGGCTACACTGAAGGGAAGGGCGGTCAGAGCCACCCTCTAGTTGTGGAGGCTCCTCTAGTTGAAGGCAGGGATGGCTGTCGCAACTCTTGAAAATAGGGACACTTGGTAGCAGAAATCGCAGGTTCCTCAATGACACCTGGTGCAACTGCTAGGAATTTGCAGAGCAACCCTCCTGGCTTGTATTCAGGATTGGGTTGTCCCAGGCTGGGAGGCTAAGCCAGGCCCCTGGGTAGGGTCCTTAGCACTTTAACACCCCTGCCTGCCTAGCAAAACCTGAATGGATAGTCAGTCACCCCAGTGCTACAAGGGCTGGGTGCTGTAAGACTGGTGGCCCTGGGGGCGGGCCGGACTCCTCACTCCTGAACACATAAAGAAAGCTAAAAAGTGAGCTTGGGCAATAGCAGTCGCTCTCCTGCCTTGGATAAACACCCTCTCTGCTCGGCCATGAAAACCTCCCTTGCCCTTTCCCTTCCCGTTTCTCCAAAGCTGCCCCTGAAGGGCATCAGAACCAGAAGTTCCCATGTCTAAGCCTTCACAGACTTTGACAATCTGCTAGAATCTTATCAGGGCAATGCACTCACGTGCCCGCCATCCTGTGCAGTTCCAGGGGACCTCAGACCTCATAAGCCTCTGCTGAAGTCTCCCCAGACTCTGCCACAGGGTATCCAGATTGCCATGGGCAGCCTGGCATTTCCACCCACCCCACTTCTAAATGTCTCCACAGAAGACAAACAGCCTGGGGGCCAGGGAATTGGGGTCCAGGGAGTAAAGTGCTGCAGGTGGGAAGGCAAATCCTTCACAGATCCCATCCTTTCCTAAAAGTGAAGCACATACTGTGATCCTGCTCTAACACGAGTCTACGTCTGCTTTAAGACAACATCCTTCCGCCTTCCATGAGACAGCTTTAGGGAAAAATGGACCTTCCAGAGGAGGGAAGGGTGTGTCTCATACACAGTCCAGAGCTGGTAGGCAAGGAGGTTCTGGGGGAACCACGGCAGCAGCCCAGCTGTCCACAGAGGAACCACTGAGCAGAGACCAGATCCTGACTGTCACCAGCCAGCACAGGCTTGAACACAGCTATACGGATAGAGACTCACAAATGCTCCAGGTGAGGTCCTTAACTCAGATCTGGGGAAGAAGAAAACCTGGAATAACCAAAACACTGACTTCAAGACTGTCTGTTTAACTCAAGGGGAAAGAAACAATAAACTACAGTTTTAGTCAAAGGAATCATGCTTGTCGCCTTTGGCTAAAGGAAAAAAAAAAGGAAGAAATGACCTAATGAATTCCTTCAAAGGGCAGGAATACGGTCAAATGCAAAGGCTGCCACAAAGGCTGGTCAAATGGAAACAATTTTTGTGGCAGGGAACGGATGCTTGTCTTATAGAATTGTTTCTTCCTGCTAAATTTTCTGCCATGACAGCCAGCAGGGGGTGCTGTGCAGTAAGGCTTGGAAAGGCAAAGTCCACAGACACAGGACAGGCGCCCCATCCTTATGTAGGGGAGGAGGATATGGTGACAGATGCTCATGGAACATCAGCAAAAAGCCCTCTCCTCTCCCTTCTCTGCAAACCTGGGTTCTGGTGCTACTTGCTTCTGCCACCACTTGGCAACGGGGCTGAAAAAGCTGCCAGGGGTCTCTTCGAGAGGTAGCACAGGATGGATGCCAAGGTCCCTCCCAGCAAGGCATGGTCATTAAGGGGCCCACCTCCAGGACTTGCCCTGCCCCCCTGCCAACACCATGGACTCAAGCACCAGGGAAAGGGCACCCAGGTGGGTTGGGTGGAGAGGTCACTGCAAGGGGCAGTTAGTGGGACCATGCAGAGGACTCACCTGGGAAGATAAACTGCTGTCTATGATGAATGAAGTAGGCAGCTTTAAAGAGAAGAGGGGGTGAGTCACACACAGTGGCAGATGCAGCGAGGGAGAGGATGCGTGGCTGGGAAGGAGGGACCCGGTTACCGGGCTAGGGCAGCCCCACCCCAATGCCTGGCCCCTGGTGGGCCCAGCAACGACAGGCTGAGCCATGCAGGAAGTAGGGAGAGAGCTGGAGCCCCATGAGTAAAGGGGGCTTCCCTGGAGGACCAGAGGGTGCTACTAAGCGCAGGGAGCACCCTGCTCTGGAAAATGCATAGGAGCCCTGAGAGCAAATTACATCAAGGACTCTTCTTTAGCCCATCTTGACACTGCAGTGCTTCAACCGGCCCGCCCCCACATCAACTCGTCCCTATGTATCTCTTATAAGGAATGCACCGGGCTTCTGGAATCTGATACAGAAGGATTTATTTTGTCTTGTAGTTTTGAGACAAGTCTTGCTATGTTGCCCAGGCTGGCCTTGAACTCCTCGGCTGCAGCCGTCCTCTTGCCTCGGCCTTCTGAGTAGCCGAGACCACAAGGTGCCACTATGCCAGACAGGGCACACAAGGTTCTAACCTCACTTTCACCACATACTGAGATCTGGGACTTAGGGACACAAGCTAACTTCTCCAGCTGTCACAATGCAAAACAGGGGCATTCCACCTTTCCCAGGTGCACGGTGAAGGTCACAGGCAAGGCTCCCTAAGGCTGAGCTGCCGGAGGAGGTCTCACAGCTGTGCTGTCCCAGCCCTGCCCCACCTGGCCTGGCCGCAATGTTCCGTGCGCTCTCTGACGGGGACAATGAGGGCCCAGTTCCTTCCTGAGGTATCAATGAAAGTGGACACAGTTTGGCTGATGTCACCAAAAAAGGCTTTCTATGGTGGTTGTTTTTCAAACAGGTCCTTTGTTTTACAAAAACCCAAACCAAGTGGGTTAGCAAAAGGGACCGTAATGGCAGAGCAGAAGGAGATAGAAGGTTAATAAAGGAGCCATTACTGAATCACAGGGAAGGATGGGGCACGGAGCCCTCAGGAGCCAGCACATGCATGTTAAGGCAAAGGAACAAGCAGAAAAGAAACAGCCCTACAAATTTAATCTCTCACCACTACCAAAAAGAATCACTGGGACCCTGGTGATTAGGGCCCTGACAGGCAGGCTGGCCTGCTGCGGGCTGTGTGTGTCCCCAAGCAGACGGCCCAGCACAAGAGACCTCTGTCCCCCCACCCCAGGCCTGGAACTGCAACATCCAGCAGCAGGTCCTTACCTATACGCCATGGGAGGGACAGGACAGAGGGTCTGGGTCCCAGCCACCCCTCCTCCTCTGGGACAGCAAATCGAAGCCACTGAGGGCTAAGATGAAAGCAAGGAGCATCCTGGGAGATCAAGGCCGTGCTCAGTCTCAACGCAAGTGAGTGGCTACTCTGCTCCTCAGCGGGGGTGCGACACCCCAGGTCACAGAGTGAAGGAGAGGCTGGCCTCTTGGCCTCCCATAGACCCCAGGGACCTGGGGCTGTCTGTGGCAGCAGAGGTCAGAAGTCTGGTTCAGGTGTGCCCCACCTGTGCTCCTGTGGGACTTAAAGAGTCCTCCGCACAGTGGGGCCCCCGACTGTAACTTTATATGGTCTCCTTGGTTTACAGAGAGGAAGGGAGAGGTCTTCTTTGAAAGGCTGTCCCAATCACCAAGCAGGCAGGCAGCAACATGCTCTCCCAGGCCTAATCCCTATGCTGCCTGCCACACCAGCTGAGCCCAGCAGCCAAACACCAAAGAGTGACAGAAGCCACCCATCCCCCGCATAGCACAGTACAAAGATTAGGCCAAGAACTCAGGCTGGGTGGCAGGACTTGTGTCTGATCCTGGCTCTGGCACTTACAACCTGTGTAACCCAGGGTAAGCCTCTTCCTTTCCCTGAACCTCAGTATTCCCATCCATGCAGCGAGTCCAACAGCAGCATCAGCCTCAGAGCTACAGTGGAAGTGTGTAATCCAGAACCCGCAGGGTCTGCTGAGAAGGATCTGGGAGCATCTAGGTGGTACCTGGGAAGTTGAACCTGCTGTCCCGCTGGCCGGGTGAGGGGTTAGGGGGTGTGGTGGCACTGGACGGGTTGGACGACGTTGGGAAGGGCGCTGGCGAAGAGGGCGTGGAAGACGTGGTAGAGGAGGGGTTGCTGCTGGAGTCCAGGTGGTTCACAGCTGGAGGGTGCTCCTGCAAGACCAGAGATGTGAAAGTAGGCAGGGCGGGGCAGTGCGGCCAGCTGCCTCCACATGGGGCCCTTCCCGCCCATCAGGGAGCAGCTCAGTCCACAGGCCCTTAGGGGCCGGGCTGTGGCCCAGCTCGGGGATCTTCCAATTCTAATATGTGAGGAAACAGGCATGTAAAGGCCCCGTCCTAGAGAACTAGACTGTTTATCTTCCCTCCCCGCAAACATACTTCCCAAACCCGTGAGGACCATGCTCCTCCTCATCTTCCCTCAGCTCCCTGCAACCCTTCCCCAGGGCATCCAGCTACTGACTGTCCACTGTGGACATCTACAGGTAGTTTGCTGATAGTGTGTCACTCCAGTGCCTGCCTGGACTTTTGAGCCAGGCACATGGAGGCTTTTTTAAAGAACTTAGTTCAGTCTCTGACAAATGTTTACAAAATGTCTACTACACGCGTAGGACATTCTGCTAGAGACACACACAGTGAGCTAGGTCTATCTATGTACGGTCCTTGTCTTTGCAGATGTTGTGTTCAAAGTACTGGGGACTCTCAGAGCTTGTATTAAACTGCAAAACGCTAATGAAGACAATGTCTTGGGCTGGTGCTATCTTCCATCCTAGAGGACTGCAGATACCTGAGCTAGAACAAAGCTTTTAGATATCCCAGCTGGTCTGGCCCTGTTCCAACTTAAAATGTTTCCTTTGCAAGCAAAAGCAAGCATGATCCCCAAGGTAACTAACAAATGCCTCTTCCACTCTTCCAGACCTGGGAACCGGCCCCACAGTAGCTTGGGGTGGGGTGGGGGGGCTGTTACAGTTGATACAGTGTGTCAACTTGAGAAGTGTGTAAATTTAATTAAGGACTCAGCAGGGAGCCAGGGTCCTCACTTGGTAAACATCCTGAGCCTGTGCAAGAGGAGGGAAATTAGATGGTGTGATTGCTAAACCCTCTGGGGTGAGGAGAAGCCTGTTCACAATATAAAAAGGGATAGAGGCTTGCTTCCCCCACCTTACGCCATCTTTTGCTCTTGTTGCTTCTTTTCTCTTCTGCCTTGAATTTTTGCCCCTATGCCAGGCCACCTGCCTCAAGAGCCAACTGATTACGGACTGAAACCTCCACAAACTGAGCTAAATAAACCTTGCCTTCCTTAATTCTGGATGTCAAGTATTTTGTCCCAGCAGCAAGACAGAGTCTAACAAGGCCAAATGGGCAGTGTAGAGAAGACTGGGCCTTCTTTGTTGGGCAGGGGCCTGGACCTGACTAAGGGTTCCCAGGCCCTGGGGATGGGAGAGGAATTCTTTCACCAAAAGAATCAAATGAGTAAGTTTAAGGGTTTCTCTTCTGCAGGTCTGGAATGCTTCAAGAGGTATGCACCTCTTGGTATGCACTCTGGGACCCACCAAAACTGGGGCAGTGGACCTCACTGACCAGGGACAGCTGACCCTGCATGGTGCCAGCTAAAGAAGGGAGGCTGGATCCACTGAGAACACCCTCTTCCATTCATGCTCCAAAGCTGGAGACTCTCACCCAGTCCCATCAGTGGGGTCAGGCCTGTGCCAAGGCAGCAGATTGGTCATAGGGGAAAGCTGGACCACAGCTCCTCCTCTTAGCACCTGTGTAACCTTGGACAAATGGCCCAGCCTTCCTGAGCCACACATTGTCATCTGTAATACAGGGGCAGCACCCGCTGCATCACTGGGTCACTCATCCATTCAATCCTCAATATAACATAGCACTCCATGGCCAGTGTGTGCCGAGGACCAAGGCAGGCATCAGAGACCAAGACAGCGTCACCAGGCCTTCTCGGGGCATCTGTGCCAAAGCCAATGGAGGGCAGAGGGCAAAGGTGGCTAGAGAAGTTAGGAGGTGTGGGATGGATCCACTGCCCTCAGCCACTGTCCTAGCACCTGCTCACTTGTGTTGCAACAGGAGCTTGAACAAGACACTGGAATGACAAGACCAGGCCACTGCCCAAGTGACGTGGGAGAGACCACTGGCACCACCAGGCCTTAGTGCCAAGCAGGTGTATGCAGGAGGCCAGGAGAGACAGGCTCTGGATGGACCCAGAGGAACCCACAGGAGGGCTGAGCTACTATCCAGGAGGGTGGGGACAGAGGAGCAAGTGCCAGGGTGTGAAGGGTCGCCAGAAAGTGCAGGTGTGTGAGGACAGTGTGAAACATGGGGAATGAGGGGTAGAGAGGAGAGGACAGGGTGAGAGAGGACAGGGCCGCAACAGGGCTATAATAGTGTGGGCAATGGGAGGTGCCAAGAAATCTCACCTGTCTGTGGACAGGCTGAGGGATCACAGGGCACCTCGCCCCACACCATGTGTTACACCCACTTCACAAACTATGAAGCTGGGGAAGGTCACACAGCTCACTCAAGGTCGCAGAAACAAAAGCAGGGAAGAGCAGAGGCTCACATCCAGGGCTGTGGACCTGCCAGAGCTAAATGTCTATATCCTGAAAGCCTCCATGTGGGAATCCTGGCCTCCAAGTGACAGGATTGGGAGGTAGGCTTTGTGGGTGATTGAGTCCCCAAGAGTGGTCCCTTGTGAATGTCTACATCAGAGAGGCCACCAGGGGGCTGCTGGAGCCCTCTGGCAGGTGAAGAAGCAAGAAGCCGCTCTGTGAGGAACTGGCTTTCAGGGGATCCTGCGGTTCAGTCTCCCCATCTATAAAATAAAGATGACACCAGTCTGTGTTCTCTGGAATTACTCCAGGGTCACGAGTTATGACGGGAAAAGCTCCTGGCACAGAGTAAGGGCTCAGGAAACGCTCCTCAGAGAGCGGGAAAGGGCATGGGGCCCATGGCTATGGAACTGCAATTTGGACATAAAAGTGAAGCCTACTAAATGGCTAAGGACAGTGGTATCCTGTCCTGCTCCCCCACCAAGCCTGCCTGCTCTGAGGGGCACTTTCTAGGAAGGAATTCCAGGGCGGCGAGAACTTTAGGGTGACTGCCCATATACCTTCTTTGTCAGTGCCTTGGGGAGGGTTCCGAAATGGGGTTCAGCGGCTCTATCCACTGGGTTGTTGATGTCCGAGGGGACAGATTCTGTTCTCCGCAGCCTGGTAACTGAATGAAAGGGGGGCCCATCAGCAGGGGGCAGATCACACGGAAGAAAAGTCACCCCGATTCCTGGAGGCAGAGGAGAGGCCGGCACTCACGTGGCAGGAAGGAGATTCTACAGGCAGGGGCTTCCTTGGTGCATTTGTTGTGACATTTCAACCTGGCAAGGGAGACGAAGTCAGCGAGGCCAGGGGTCCAGAAAGCCGCCGGGCACTGCGGGGGAGGGGGCTCTGTGCAGCGTTCACTGTGACCACCTCATTCCCACAACGCTCTGCTCTCAACAGACGTGAGTGCCACATTTCAGTGAGGCCACCGTCTGCTGGGTGGGTGACTTCTGGACACAGCAGCCTGCACTATGGCCACTTTAACTTTCTGAGCACAGACATCTATTCTGCCTCCTAAGAAGAAAGAAAAAAGAACCCTTCCACTGCTGTCAGAAAGCTCCAGACAGATCTAAACTCAACACACACACCCATGAAGGGAGAGGATTATTAATATTAATAAGTAGGAGACTATTTACATTATCGAAGGATCCCAGGGGCCCCGTGGCAGCCCAGGATCGGCCAGGGCTGGGCTCTCCTCCAGGTCCCTGCCTCCTGCACCAAGTCTCGCTGCTGGCATCAACGAAATGGGCTGGCAGCTGCTGCCCCAGCAATATCTGGCTGCAGCTGTAGGGCAGCATGGAGCTTAGGGGAGCCTGTACTCACCACCCCAGAATGGGAGCTGCTTGTCCCCACTACATCCCGAAGTCAAATGGCCAGGGGCCACTGGAGAGAAAACTCTGGGGCTTCCTAGGAGGTCAGGAGTCATGAGGAACAGGGTCCACCCAGCTCGCCATCCAGGACCCACCCCCTACAACTGGAATGGGGGGCCCAAGGTCCAAGTCAAGCCCGGAACTCAAGTCTTGGAGCAATCGCAATGGACTCCTCTTCCCAGATGTAAAGATGAATACAAAGTCACCCAGAAAAGGCAAGCACAGTACCCCACGTCACACAGCAACGCAGGGGTAATGTGGGACAGGAACCAAGACTGCAGGGCCATCTCTGTAAAGCAAGGGCACCCGAACAGCAACTGTCTGACTGCTTCCCCTCCCTCCTCCCGTCCACTGTCCCCCATCTTTGTTCTTTTCACTAGAAACCACAATGCTATCAGGACAAAAAAGCTAGAAGATTACAGAATCTATATTCTCATTTTGACCATTTATCAAATGTTTTTACCATGCCTGTCCCCATTTCCCACCTACGTGCTAAAATGTAAGGCTAAAATTCTCATACTAGTACCTGATTTCCTGTTTTTGAATTCTTTCTCCTGTGGTCTACCTGGGTAAACTTCTATTCATCCTTCAAAGCCCATCTCAAATATTCTTTTCCTCCAGTAGTACCTCACTTTATCTCCTCTAGAAAGGCCTGATCGGATCACCCCAGTATGCCGAGTGAGATTATGAATAGGGGGTTGACAGGAACTCCTCTGAGAAGGCCAGGAATAAAGTAGGAAGACTGTTGTGAAACTGAAAGTATTTGTGCCCTCCCACCCTCGCCAGGCACCTGCAATGCTTGCACTTCACTCCAAACATCATGCTCTTCTGACACACGTGGCAGACCTGCGACAGCCAGGACTTGGTGGAGAACCTGCGGGACACAAACATGCGTGTGGGACCCCAGCCTGTCACAAAAGGGTTTCCAGGGGCGCAAGGAGAGCTGACTGCCTCCCAGAGTCTGACAGCTTTCTCCGGGGACCACGGCCTCTCCACAGGTGTTCAGTCTGCTCAGCCACAAGGTCATCACTGCCTACATCCTCAAGGCTCCCAATCTGGAAAGATCAATCAAACTCCCCAGTCTGCCCCAGGGATTCCTGTCCCAGGAATCCACCCCACGGACACCGCCCAGAGTGGCGGGTGTATGAACAAGCCATTCTGCACAAACCACGAGACTGCAAAAAGGGTGACGATGCCCATATTATATCCAACTTGTATGAAAAAAGAAAGGAAAATATACACATGTACTTGTTTATATAAATTACTTCTCAAAGGACACAGCAGAGACTGCGGAAGCCAAAGGGAAAACTCAGGAGCCTGGGGAAAGAGGGTGGGGGACACTTTTATCTCTTTTCAACCACATGCATTTTGAATGTAGGAATGTATTTTCAGTCCAAAGGCTAAACAATTGAAAAATGAACGATAGACTGCAAGAAGGATGGGGTTGGAGTAGCTGGTGTCCTCCAGAAACGAAGGCCACTGCACAGGCAGGAAGGCCTAAGGGCACACAGCTTATTTTTGGAGAAAGGATCTTTTAAAAGCGTAGTGTATCGTATGCACAACAGAAGCAGCATGAATAGTACTCGCGGAGGAGGTTGCAACCCATCAGAATTATGAACGCCCCCAGGAATTAGGCAGATCCTGGCCTCTCACGCAGGAAACTGGAGCAGAAAGGGCAGGTGACGGGCCTCACCAGCTGTCTGCGGGTGCCCTGGAGGCTCTGGTGTACAGGATCCCAGCCTGGACAGCGTTCCAACCAGAGGTCCCTGCCCGCCCCGGGTTCACTGCTGCACACGGCACTGTAACCGTGGATTACGGTTACTCAGTCCTCAGGGGCCAGGGCTCCCTCCAGCAGAACTGCAGGCCAGCCTCTGCGTGGCCGAGGGAAAGCTCACAGTCCCGGGGAAACAGCAGTCCAAGCAATGACTGAGCTCCGGCTGTGCTTTCAACAACTTCTAACAGGGGCAGCGAGAGCACGGGGATCCCAAGGCCTTGTCCTCTGGCTGTCCACGCGGATCCTTGTGGTCAGCACACACGGCCTCCCAAGCACTTGGGCAGAGGCTGCTGAGTGGGGGTCCCTAATGGGGAGTCCCTTTAAGCCTGTCTCTACAGGTATAAGCAGTGATGAGGAAAAGACCCCAGGAGGGATGAGCAAGGCTCTATGGTGGCTGGCGGGGGAGACAGGTAGGCAGTGACCAGGTAGACTGCCTGGGGCAGTGGGCCTCCCAGCACCCCGCACAGTCCCTACCCAGACCTACCTGTGTGTCACCGAGAGCCCAATGTCCCTTCGTACCATCTGTGGGGATCCATGGGAGAGATCTGTGAGGAAAGAGGCCGGGTTGGGCACGCTGGAGGAAGGTCTGTCTGGGAAGTTTGTCTGGCACCTTCCAGTTCAGAGGCCACAGGCCAAATGGGGTGTGCGGGTCACACACCAGAAAACTGAGCCAAGCTCCACCGAAACAAGGGCAGGCCAGTAAGGGCAGGGGAGTGACACGGTCACCCACGCACCAGCTTGCTCTCCAGCCATGGCCACAGCACCTGCAGGGCCTCTCCAGATGCTCAGTCTGGGACACTGCAGGTTTCCCCTTGGTGGAGGCAGCCTCAAGACGTCCACAAAAAAAAGGAAAAAGGAAAGGCAAAACAAAAAAGAAAAAAAAGCAGTACACATGACTGTAATCCCAGCACTCAGGAGGCTGAAGCAGGAGAATCCTAAGGAATGAGTTCAAGGTCAACCTGGAATACACCCTCAGCCCCTGCCTCAAAAACCAAAAAAGAAAAAGAAAAAAACAACCCCCAAAGGAGTGCAAAGGTGAGAAAAGTTCCCCATGCTCGGTCTCATCCTCTCTGAGACACACCAGTCTTTCATGGCTTGTTTCTGCTACTGCTTATTAGGTGTTACAAGCTTGAGTTCAGGCACAGGGCACAAGGCTGCTCAGCTATATAGTTCAACCCTGCTCTCCCTGCCCGAGCCCCTACAAAACCTTTCTCTGACAGCCATCCTTGCTAACTCTTGGCAGGAACAGTAAGGACATGGCCAGGCCCAGGAGCACTGCAGTCAGGGCCTTGGGGACGTCTCAGACACCTTCTCTCTCTCTCTCTGCTGAATGAAGGGCTATGGCCTTCAACATGCCCTCAGCCTTTCTCGCTGGAGGGATCCTGGGGCTCCCCCTAAGATCAGGCAGCCCCAGTGTTTATGGGCAGAAAAGGACTGGACAGCAGGTGAATGCCAGACATGGTCTCTACCCACCCAGGGCCCCCGCATAACCAACTCAAGCCCCCTTCCCCACCCTTTCTCCTCCCAAGCCCAGGGACCTGTGACCCAGGAAGTGCAGGAAGACAACGCTTGAGTGATCTGTGGTCCTCTTGGGTCCCCTGAATGAATGTGCCTCCCAAGGGGGTCCACTCCTCCATCCTTGAATAACTGGCACTCACGAAGTGCTGGGTCACCTAAGGCCAAGCACCAGCATCCCAATGCCCTGGGAGAAGGCTGGAAGAACTGGCGACCAGGACAAAAGGCCCTCTGCCAACCTTGTGATAAATAGGATGCCACCATTCTATCACCTGTAGCTCTCAGGCACATCTGCCACGGAGCTGCCACCTCTGACTTCCTCCTCAGGCCACTCCATCCCAGTCAGCAGCCAAGGCCATCCAAACACCCAGCTCTCAGAAGGGCAGCTGCCAAAATGGATACTGGGAATGAGAGACTTCAAGTGCCCAGCTCAGCAGTTACCGGACTTGTAACACGGGCCCCGGGCACCAGCGGGGAGGTGAGACGGCCCATGTGGTAGGTGTGCTGGCTATCGGAGCTGGCTAGGAGCACTGACCCTGAAGGCCTGAGAGCCTCACCGTGGTGCCGGAGCCATGTTACCAAGGCAAAGGAGGACAAGGTCCGGGCTGTCCCAGGGAGGGAGAGGCTGGCTCTGCTAAGGGTCCTGGCATTTCTGCAAATCCCCCAGGGAGAGTGGGGCACAAGTGTTCCCCTTTCCATCCCACATCTCCCTGGGGTCCCAACAGCAGCTTCCTTCAGTGAGTCATTGCCTACTAAATCCCTCTCCTCCCTAAACCTCCCCACAGTGACCCCAGTCTCTTTAGCTAGCCACGCATGGTAGGAAAATATGCTGCCATTTTCTCAGGCAAAGAGAAACCCCAGGTGCTCTTGCATTTCCACTTAATTAAAAGCAGACTCCAGTATAGCATGTGCAAGATCTAGTTCCCAACCAGGCCCAGAGGTCCATGCTTGTAATTCCAACTCCTCTGGAGGCTGAGGCAGGAAGATCACAAGTTCAAGGCCAGCCTGAAGAACTTGGCAAGACCCTGTCTCAAAACAAAATAAAAAGCCTTGTGGATACAGCTCAGTTGGTACAGAGCTTGACTGTCACATAGGAAGCGTTGGGTCTGTTCACTCTTCAGTACTGTCTCCCCCCAAAAAGGAGACCCTGTGCCCAATCTGGAGGTGACGGGTGGGGAAATGGAGGTCCAGGATTACCTAAGCTTCCACCTCTTCTCCCAGAGGGACATCTGAACCCTGTAATTCAGAGCTGCCTCTAGTAATGTCTAGTAATGTCCCTTTCCTAGTGACAAGATCCAGAGGACTCAGAGGACAACTTGTGACCCCTAAACTGGCCAGAGGGCACCTTCCTCCCAGCAGCACTGCTTTACCTGGCAGCCCAGAGGTCACTGTAAGGATACAAGGAGGAAACAGGGCTCCTCACAGAGCTGCCATGCACCATGACACTCTCCGGGCCTCTACTTCCCAGACAGCAGCCGCCGCTGGGCTGGGGCCGGCTGCGTTTTAAGGCCACCTGTGTCAGAGCTACTTCCTGCCGTGGTCACCAGTGCCTCTGCTTCCGGACTATGGAAAGGCCAAGCAGGCCAAGACAGGTTCAAAGAATCCACCCCTGATGAGGACAGCGACACAAACAGGACTCCCAGTGGCAGAGGGGCCAAAAATGAATCATTCTTACCAAACCTGAAAGAGACAAAAAGGAGAGAGAGGGATTATGTCACCACACTGGCTCAGCCAGTTCCTAGAATATTACCCACTGAGAAGGAGCAAGCAAGGAGCTGGCATAAAACAGAGGCGTGGTTGGGGTCAGGCTGGCTGACTGTAGGAGCCCTGTGATCTCTATGGGGACATTTCCTCAACAGGAAGGGCCAGAGGAGCCCCGCCAGGGGACTTCGAAACGACAGCCTGGGCTGCACACTCTAAGACATTAGCCAATTTAAGCTCTGCCAGCAGCCACCCTACTTCACAGCTGAGGAAACCAAGGGTCTCAGAGCTTTTCTAGGTCGTGTGGCTCACCGGTGCAGGCAGAAGGGGCCAGTGTGCTAGGCAGGTTGTGACTGAGGCAAGAGGCCAGGGAAGACAGCTCCACGGAGCATCCCAAGAGGGGCTGGCAAGGGAACCCTCTGAGCAACACCTGCTCCGGCACTGGCACCCGTCCTGGGCCACAGGAGCTGGGAGGAGGCGGAAGGGCACCCTGCCCACTCTCGGGGTTACATGGTGGCCCGTGCATCCATGTCAGAGCTGGTTGGGTGGCTCAGGTTTCGTGGAGTAAAGGGGTTAGACTCCAAATCTCAAGGTCTACGGCTAGTGACTCCCCTGGCTTGGGGCACTGTTCTTCATGAGGGCAGAGAGCAGTTTTGTAACGCTCTTCTCAGAAGATGAAGACCAGGCATCAGCTTCGGTCCTCTGTGAAGCCCACATTTACAGTGTCCCGAGCCATGTGTGCAGGGGGCCAGGGCCCAGCCCTCACTGGGACAGCCTGATCAAGGGCACTCAGGGAACACCAGTTTCCTGCGCCTCAGGCGGCACCCTCAAGGCCCTCAGAGTTCTCTCTCCAGGGTCCTCCACAGCGGAGGGGGAGAGGGTCTCCCCTCTCTCAGAGGTACCCCAGCCTTTCAGGGTACAAGAAAATAAGAGACACCCAGAGAAAACAGCCTTCTGTCCTTTCATCCTGCCCACCCAACCACTTCAGCAGGGGCAATCTTTATAAGAGCAATCAAGACAAGGACCTAAATGGAACAAGTTTTTAAAAACAACAGTGTCTGAATTATTAAAGATACATACAAAATGGAAATCCTAGCTGACTCAGGAAAGGAGAGCCAGGTGGCAGGAAAAACGGTGAGGGGTACACATCCTACCACGTACCCCTACCCATGGCCACGAGCCACAGGGCCAATGCATTCGGATCATGTGACTGTCACCTGCTCAAAACGTATAGATAAAAAATAGTTTTAAATTTAAAAAAAAAAGAGACACTGCAAGATGTACTGACATGATGTTCTCAGACTTATCAAGATACAGTGAAAACAACAAGTCACAGGACCAAGTCCACGGTATCTGGCACTCATTAGTGTTCTGGGCGAAATGTTCCAGGTTCCCCTTCTGGCCATGCTGGGTAATTTGTTCCCTTGTTCTACAGAACCATCAACAGTGAGAACAGCTTAAAAGGGTGCAGCTGTTCAATATGCTGGGAGAACTGGTTCCACCATGGATACTAAATCTGAAGACACTCAAGTTCCTTATTAAAAACAGCACGGTATTTGCATATAACCTACAAATATTGTCCTGTATACCCTAAGCCATCTCAGATTACCCATAATACTCCATACCACATAAATGTTAGACAATGATGACAAGAGAAAGAGTCTGCATACGTTCGGGACAGACACAACCACTGTAGGCCCAGCTTTACCTATGCATCAGCAATCAGGTTACTATCTTTTTTCACATATTTTCAATACTTCACTGAGTGACCCTCGGCTCTGCAACCCATGGACACACAGAGTATCCACTGCACTTAACTGGCAGGGCTAGGTTAGAATTCACTTCTTCCTCTGCCACAGTGGCCAAGGATGTTCCACATAGTGGCTGTTCCAACCTGCTGGTCACCTGGGGGGAGGCCATCTGACAAGTGTAATGAGAAATCGATCTTGGTATCCTGGAGATTTTGGAGCTACTTATTACTCCAACCTACCCTGACCGATACATGGCATTGTTCTGTTTGTGCATGTAAATCTACTGGGCTTCGGCCCAAACTGCTAATGTCACATGGAGACTAGAGTGAAAGGAGGGGCCCTTCACACACTTCTGCACCGGCAGACTCTACCTGTCCCTCTTAGACACCTTTATGCGCAGGAAGTCACAGTCCACACTCACTTCATCGAGGAGACCTCATCGATGCGGTTTCCCAGCTGCGACTCGTGCGACTTGCTGCGGGTGAGCGTGGGGAAGCTCGGCAGCAGCTGGAAGACCTTGCGGCTGGGCGGCGGGGGCGTCCTTGGCGGCTTCAGCTTGGCATGACGGCGCAGCTGAGGCGTGGCGGGAGGCGTGATGAAACTGTGCAGGGCGCGGGGGGTCAGCCGGCCGCTAGCATGCAGCGGGATGCAGGTGTCGGAGAGGCCCTCACTGAGGCCGGGAGCCGGGGAGTCAGAGGCGGGCAGAGCTGACACAGAGACAGAACGCAGGCCCTGGGCACCGCTGCCCACTCGGCCCAGCAGGGAGCTCCCTGGAGGCCAGGGCAGGGTGGCTGGTGACAGAGTGTCCACGGATGGCCCTGAGCTACTTTCCCGACGAGCCTCGGAAGAGCTCCAGCCAGAGTCCTCTTTGTGCTCCCCTCCTGTGGGCCAAGGATGCATGTCACAGAGGGCTGGGGCTAGCGGGGGTCTGCAGGTGGGAGGGAGGTGAGCGCTTGGCTAGGAGGGGCTCCACCCCCAGCCTTCACACCTGGCGTGCAGGATCTCTCTGTGCTGGGGTACCATGCACATCTCTCTGCTGATGTGAGGCTGTCAGCACAGTTATGACCATCCCCCACTGCATGGTGGGAGAACCAAGGCCCACAGTGGGACTGGCTCATGTAGGGCTTTCACTGTCATGTCGGGGAGCAGCAAGCTGGGAAATGCCCCCCGACACAGTGGTGACCTCAGTCGGAAAGAAAACAGTAACTGAGTCTTAAGACTTAAGAAAGAGAAGCTGGGATACATGAAAGGAAACTCAGTTCAAGAAAATTCAAAGATGGGGTATAGCTCGGTGACACAGCACTTGCTTAATATGTGTGGGGCTTGGGTATGATACCCAGACACCACGACAAGGAAAAGAGAATTTATTCAGATGTCAGCAAAGTGGACTGCCAACCTCAGAGAGCCACTGCTCTAGGGCTTGCAAAAGGGGTCACCCATTAGCCACTCCCTTCTGAGAGGAGCCTGCAGGTGACTCTTGGCTGCCCCCACCATCACACTCCTCTGGCCATGTGGCTCTATGGGCTCAAACTCAATGGCACACTGGTCCCCTCATTCAAACCTCTGCTAGATGCTGTGCATAAGACTACAAAAAAGACACACATCCGAGCTTGGCAAGCCCAGTTAAGTGGGAGTGACAGACACGCAATAAACTGTGCTGGAAGCCGAGACAACATGGAGGCTCTGGAGAGGGAGAGGACCCACACTTGGCTTGGGGGTAGGGGCAGCACCAGTGGGCAAGAGGAAGAGGAAAGCACACCAGGTGGGGTGCTTACACAATATGTGTAAAGCAAGAGAACAAGAGAACACAGCGCCTTGGGATAATGACAGAGTTTCCTGGGCTTCAAGAGACTGGGACAAGTCGAGGAAAGGCAAGATATGAAGATGGAGGGGTCAGTCTAGCTGCAGCCACCTCAGGAAAGGCCTCAGATGTCTTGCTAGGGTTAAGCCAGTAGGAGGCAAGGCGACTTTGAAGGGTGGAGGAAGAGCCAAGAGCTGTCACAGGAAGGAGAAGCTACCTCCCCATCCTCATGGAGAGCGAGAGGACGGAAGGGAGAACATGCACCTCAGTGCTGGAGCCCTTTCACTGTGTGCTGCACATGCACCTGCCTCGGTCTCCCTATGGTGCTTCCCTTCTACCCAGTGACAGAGGGGTAGGGGACACTGCCCGAGGTCAGAAGGCTCAAACCGGGATGAGATAGGAGCTGAATCCCTCAGTCTCCACCACAGCACCATCCTGCCCCTTCTCTCCCATAGTGCTATGGGTTTTGAATACAGTAAGGCATCTTTGGAGGTAATGACACACAGGAGGTGATATGAGGGGGTCTCACCATCTGTGATCTCTGGGAGTAGCGGAGACTTTGCCTTCACAATTCCTAAGGTGCCTCTGTGTACTCTGCCCACTCTGCCAGCTGCCCTCCTCCCACTTCACTTCCTGCTGGCTCTCTATCCTGCTTCTGGTCAGCTGGGCGGGGCAAGCTAGCCCTGTCTGATGCTGGGGCTCCTTTAAAACTGCAGCCACAACAGTTTGGCTGGATATGCTAAGACACCAGATAAGCTTCCTGCTGAGTTCCATGAATTTGTGGGCAAGACTGCCACCCGGGACACAGGCTCCAGCTTCTTCAAGTCACCCACAGACACCACTGCTTTGGGTCAGCTCAGGGATGGCAAATGGGCCCTGCTGCGATGCCACACAGTCACAGCAGTGGCTGTTGGACAGTGACGATGGTGTCACTCACAGAAGAGCTCATGGACTGACTTGTGATGTCTGTTATGGATAAAGGATGGGGATTGTTCCTGAAAATGACCATGCTCTGTTCACCAGCACAGAGAACTGTCCACCGCTCACCTGTCCTAAGACCACAGACCCCAAGGGACATGAGGCCAATGCTTTCCACCACTCCACAGGCCCAACCCTCAACAGAGCAGCACCTAAGCACGTCTCCTGAGCCTGTTTCATCTTCACATCCACTATAGAGCAACTATGGCCTCCGTTACACAGATAAGGAAACTGAGGCACAGAGAGCTAAGGAATTGGCCATGGGTTCTAAGCTGCCAAACAGACATCCAGTCCCACAGCCAACCTCTCAACTGGGCTGCAGTGAACAGCCCAGGAGGCAGGCTGAGGCATTTCCTGGAGATCCCAGCTTCTGTACTGCTGGACAACAAACCAACCAGTACTTCCAGCCTGGAACCCCAGGCTCAACCCCAACCCTGTCATCAGCTGTTTGTATTCCTCGACCAACCCTTACACCTCTTTGGCCAGGTGAATGAGCCTTTGTCATTTACCTCTAGGACCTGCCAGGTTGCCTGCAGATCAAGATTTTCTAAATTGGGTGAACCTCTCTACACGTACTCAGAAGGCTTGGTACAAAGTGGAAAGAGAAGTATTAAACCCAATACTCTTTAGGGGGGAAAAAAATCAAGCAGAATATAAACCTTATTGATTTCCTTAAGCCTTATGCAGCCAGAGGTAAGACAGGCAGCTCAGATCATTTAAAGGGGGCTTAATTCCATTCACTGGGCTCATTTTGAAGCCCCCTCTGTGTGGTAAACTGAGCATTAAGTCAGGTATTTGAAGCTATTTCCATGCAAGATTTAGACAGCCTGTGAATAATTCCCAAGGTCCTCATAATGTCAGGATTATACACTCAGCCAGGACAGCCATGCTGAAAAACCATACAAGCTCTCTAATCAGGCTTGGCTCAGGCTAAGGCCACATCAGCGTGCGTTTCCGAGAACAGAGCTCAGCCTGCCAGTGGGGCTGAGAGCAGGAGGGACAGAGTTGGGGACAGACAGGCCACAGAAGGGAATGAAAGCAGCTAATGGAGAGTAAATCACAAAGGGCTGGCCAGCAGGGATTCTAACAATGGCTAACGCTTCCTCGGCTTGATTGGCCAAATCAAACATGATCCAAAGTCCTGTGGACCACAGGAAGTTTCCCTCATTATGTGTCCAGGCCCATTTCATAATCTGAATGCCCGCCCCAGCCTTCCCAAGCCCCCACCCTGGGAAACCCTGGGCCTCACCCGCCATGCCCCATGGTCCACTTTGGCAGAGGATCTGCTCTCCCCTCCCCACAGAGGCCAAGTCAGACCTGAGATTTGGGCACAGGCAGAGGCCTGGTGCAGGGGGAGGAAAGCAGGCCCTACCTACCCAGGCCTGTCACTTTCCGCAGGCAGGTGAGGGCTTGCTGCAGACGGCCACACTCTTCAGTGCTGGCCCCACAGCGCTGCAGCGTCTCCTTCACCTTGGCCTCGTCCATCTCCAGCAGGGCATCCAGCTGATCTCCCGTGAGCTCTCGGAGGATCTCCTGGGGGGCGCAGAAGGCACAAGCATAGAGCTGGGTGAGCAGTCAGCCAGGGCCCAGAACCACATCATCCTCACCCGGCCCTCCCTGCTGAGTGGCAGGGGCCAGCTGCGGAGCAGTGGGCCAGCTTCTCCCCATCAGAAGCCACCACTTGTCTGAAGACTCAAGCACCCGCCCCGCCCTTGCCGCTCCCACAGACAGCAGCTGAAGAGGAGATGCCAGTTCTGGGGTAGGTGTGGGGAAGGAAGCAAACATAGGAAAGCTTTGCATGACAGAGTTTCTTTTTATTTCTCTGCTCGGGAGTTAAGCATTATGGTTACTGTTTACAACAACAAACACTTCAAGATGGCCCTTTACAACTGTGTTCTACCTGAATCAGACAAGAGAGATTTCAAGTAAAACTGGCCCATAAAAAGATTTTAAAAAAAAATAAATAAACCTCACCAGGTACCACAGAGGCACTTACTGATTATTTAATTTATTCAAAAGCAGTCACTTAGGGCTGGGGATTTAGCTCAGCGGCATAAGCACCTGCCTTGCAAGCAGGCAGTCGTGAGTTCGATCCCTGGTACCGATAAAAGACAAAAAGAAAAAAAAACAAAAACAAAAGCAGCCACTTGCTGGGAGTGGTGGAGAATTCAAGGCTAGCCTGAATTACATAGTGTTATAGTTTAAATCTAGATGTCGTCCCAAAGCCTTGTGCAGTCATGGGGGCAGGCTTCTAGAATCTGTGATTGATTAATGCTCCAGTGCTGGGATCATGGGTGTGAGTGCTACACCCACCCCTAGGGTGAGTGTGGCCCCATACAACATAAGGGACAGAAAGTGTCTTCTTGCTCACTCCTCCCTTTGTGCTCTTGTTGCTTTTGCTGTCTTCTGCCACTATGAACTGTTACCCTCTGCCATGAACCACTCTGCCTTGGACCCAGCTGATTATGGACTGAAACCTCCACAAACTAGAAGCTAAATAAAGCTTTCCTTCCTTAATCTGCGGTATTGGATACTTTGTCCCAGCAACAAGAAAAAAGTAGCTAAGATACATAGTAAGACCCTGTCTCCAAAAACTAAAAACAAAAACAAAACCACAGTCACCCAGCCCACATGATACCTAAAGAGAGCAGCCCGGGGAAGCCATGTCACCTAGTAGGAAGGGAAGAGACTGGAATTTTAAGGTGACCTATGACTTTCATGCCACGTGCTATTCACAACGACATTATAGTATATGGCAACAAGGAAATAGGCCAAGTGGGCTTACAAGAGCCCTTCAAACACAAAACCTTTCCTCTGGAGGCAGCAGAGTTAAATGTAACAAGATGTTGGTAAGGACTTTGTGGAGACAGAGAGGCAACCTGAAAAGGAACGCAGGTGGCCTCAACAAAGGGTGACACCAGCTGATAGCAAGGAAATGAGGGATCCTCAGGTCTAGACCATGTGGGGCACTGAGAATGATACCCCCAAGATATGACATTTTGGATCTGGAGGCATGTTGAGCAATGTGACCTAAACTTAGGAAATTAACGGCCTTTAAAAGCAGGCTTCATGATGGGGATATAGCTCAGTGGTGTAAAGGCCTGCCTGGTAAGCACAAGGTCCTGGGTTCAATTTCTGGTACCTAAATAAATAAAATAAAACAAAAGCAGGCTTAGTAGCCAATTCCCTCTCACCTTGTGTTGCTTCTCCCTCCAAGCCCAGGGATAAGTGCTCTCTGAAAGTCTCTTACCTGTATTAAGACTGGAATGCAGGCTGGGCATGGTGGTACAAGCCTATATAACCCTAGCATGTGAGACACTGAAGCAGGAGAACTGCAAGTTCAAGTCCTGCCTGAGTAACTGAGCAAGACCATTTCAAACTGTTTTAAAAATAAAATAAAAAGAGCTGGAGATGCAGCTCAATGGTAGAGCATCCTTGGAGTTTGATCCCCAGTTCCAAAGTGGGGAGAAAAAAAATCAAACTGCAATAGGGGGCACCAATGTCTCTGTCTGACCTGAAATCCCAGGATCTGCCTCAGAAAAGATTGGTTAGTGACTGTCACTGCCCCTGCACGGCCTCCCGCTATAAGACAGTGTCTGTCCCTTGCGCTCACCCAGACTCCAAGAGAATCAAAGCTACTTTTGTATCTGGGACCATTCATTCCCTAATAATCTCTTAGGGTCTCCCCATTCCCGTGTCTCCCTCCCCAAGTTCGTGTGTCTTTTCTCCTACTTAATCTGTCACTGTCAGTGGTTTCATAGGATCATTGAAAATTCCATTCATCCCAAAAGCCATAAGAAACTGTATTCCTATCAGCAACCTAAATGAACTTGCAAGTGTTCTCTTCCCCCAAGCTTACAGATAGCAGGCCTACCTGGCCAATGTCTTATTTGGCCTTTAAATCCTAAGCAAGGAAGGTAGCAGAACCTGCACTGTCTACCTGCTGAGCTGTGAGCTAACACATGGGAGAGGCCTTAAATTGCTAAAATGTTAGGTAGCAACAGAAAAGTAATATAGACAATGAATATTTGCATCAGGCCTAACTGACTTCAAAGCTTAGGCTTTTCTCAGAAGGAGGTACGCACAGCTAACACAAAACACAATTGGGCCATGTCCCTTGCTTCCACGGAGTACGTACGGGGAAAGGGATATCAGGGGAGGAGCAGAGAGCAAGAGTACATGCCCAGATCAGGTTCTTTTCTCTTCTTCTTTAGCCCTTCCTGTATTTCCCAGATTTATCATAACAGGGAAAGCCAGACACGATCCTGTGAAGTTCACAGTTCTTGAGAAGCTGATTTTCAATGATTTGTCCCTCAGCAAGTTGCATCTAAATTTTACTTTAAAAAAAGCAACCTTCATGTCAGTGCCTTCACAATGCTGAAAATCTTAAGACTCCAGCCTCCAAACCAAACCTGATGGACACCTAGCCAGGCTCTGATGACGGTGATGGGGAGCCCCCACCCACCCAGCCAGCCAGCCCCTCACTCTATGATGTCCCAGTGAGGGAGCCTCTGTACATTGCCAGGGTATTCCCCTCCCTCCAGGGGTGTGGGTGAGATTCTCTTGCTGCCTAGGACCATTTACAGCAAAACGAGAAACAGATGCGTTACAGTACCCAGAAGCTCACATCGTTCACACAAAACTTTGGTTGTCAGAAATCCCTCCGGATGATAAAGAGGAAAACAGGAAACCACTGATACGGACAGTACAGACAGGGGAGGCTGATAAAATAAGGATTCCTTGTGTGCCTGCCTGTGTTCCCCTGACTCTTCAGTGCAATCCACCCCTCTTTTACCTGAGGGAATAGCTGCTCCAGGCAACACCCCTCCTTCCACAAATGGAGCACATCACCAACACCCGCGCATGGGCGCACACCCAGCAGACACAGACACAGACACAGATACAATTTTGCAGGATGGCTGTGATACCTCTGCTGTGCGCTGGAAGATGCAATCTGTTCGACAGGGGTAGAGAGGGACCCAATCCCTAATCTAATGCAAATGAGGTTTCTTTTCCCCTATTTATTCCTCATTTCCCTACCCACTCCACGTTTCAATTTCTCAAACAAATACCTAAATTCACTATCATAAGCTCCTTGCCAGCAAATGCACCCAACACTTGTGTACGTTATCTCCATGCCAAGCAATTCAGCAAGGAGATGCTGGTCCATCCGTTTGGCTGAGGCTCTAAGTCCTCTCGGGAATTAGCAAAACAGCTGGGCCAGATGTGCCGGAGCCCAAAGCCCCTTCAGTGATCCCATGCTGTCACTTGTTCACCTGGAAAAGCCTTGGAACTTAGAAGCTACTTTTGTTTCTTCAGAGGAGGGTTGGGTCATTGTTTCAAAGTACAGTTCTACCTACTTTCTCAATAAACCACACTGGAAAAGGGAATGTTTGTGGTTCTTTCTGCAAATGAACTACCAGAACAAGAGAAAAACAGAGTATGTTCAAACTCATCTCCAATACTGAAACATAAAGGATGCCCATAGCTTCAAATTCCCCGGAAAGTATCTCTCAGGCTGCCGGGGCTTCGGGCATCAGTGTGTTCCCCTCAGACAAGGCAGGAGCGACACTGTTCCGCTCCAACCCTTGTGCACTCTCTTTATGTACAATTCCAGGGTTAAAGAGAGAACCAGATCAAACAGGGGGGTGGCCAAGGCAGCTGGCCAAGACAGCCACTCCAGGGGCTTTATTATCAGAGCTGCTCCTGCCTCTGCTTCCTGGGCCATGAATTAAGCATTCCCACAATCGTGAAAGTGGTCCCTTCGCATGCTATTGCACCTAAGATTGTCACTGTTACTCCTAAGCAACTGTTCCTTATATTGTTCAGTCCCTCTTCCTTGCAGGGCCTGATTACTGAGCCACAGAAGCTTCTGTCAGAGGAGTGATCCACCAGTCAGTCCACAAGCACGTCATCTGGCAGAACAAGGGTCTCACGTGCCTCCCTTTTTGGGCAGCAGCAATGATCCAAGAGGCAGCCGTGCGACAGCACCAGGTCTCTGAATATTAAAAAAATCTGAATTTTTATTTTGAATGGTTTATTTTTACACAGTGCAGCCAAAACAAATTCAGTCTGAGAATGGAAAACTTGTAGGAAGCAAGATGATGCCTTCCAATGGTTCATCTAGTGAACGATTTTCTGTTTTGGTTTTGGTTTTTTTGGGACAGGGTCTCGGTAGGTACTCCACACTGACCTTGAACTCATTATATAGTCCAGGATGGCCTCAAATTCATGGTGATCCTCCTGCCTTGGTGAACATGTGCCACCAAACCTGGCTCAATGACTTTTAAAACTACAGGCTTCCAAAGCCATAGGCAAAGAAGGAGAGATACCTCCCAGCAGCAAGGACCCTGGGTGACCAGGTCTTCTCAATGAGCCACCCACCCTGGATACAAAGGGCCAGGCAGGCATCTAGTCTCTCCGAGGGATGAAAGTTAACTAAGCAAAGAAAATGCATGAGACATTCAATGCTTGAACCTGGCGACTGATACAGGAAGAAAACACCCCTAACAGCCCAGTCCTCCAGCTAGGGGAGTCTTTCTGAGGAGGCCCAGGGGCTGTGTAGACCCCCTGGGTTGGCACTGCTATCACCAGCAGCATGACTCAACCACGTTCCAAAGCATCTTGGCACCCCTAAACACAATGCAAGGATATGATCTGTACCACAGTGACAGGCACAGCCACAGCTGCCTGAAGTCACTTCAAACCAGAGCAACTCGCTTACAACCCCTCTAGATGATCTCCCACCAATAGCAAGTCAGGGAACTGACTTCATCTCCTGCGGAGGGTGAGTGTGCCAGGAAAACCACCCAGAAACCCTCTCTGGTCTGAAGGACCCTGCCCCTAGAGGGTGCCCCACCTGCCCAGAGGCCCACAGGGGATGCGAGGCTGTCTCCAAGCCAAGGGCAAGGGTCATGCCTGTGCCGCCCCTGGAATTCAGGAGAAGAGATGGAGGCTCTGGCCGAGTGCTTTCTGCTTCCAGGAGAATCACTGCCCACCCTAGTTTCTGCCTAAGATGGAAACTGTGAGACTAGAAACCAAGAGGAGAATACAATAGATGCCCGCTTGTTGGCAAAGATGCCCAGTGCTGGGCCCAATGGGAGCACACGGAGGGCATCGGAACACTGCCTCCCTGGCTCTACACTGTCTTTTGAACTACAATCAATGTTTTCATAAGAGACATTAAATTTTCCTTTCTGATAGCAGTGAGAGACGAAGGCTAGTTGAGCTCTGGCATAATCTAGCCTGCAACAATTAAGCCCACCATTAACAGGAAACTACTGACCTCTATTCTCCACAGCCAAAGCAGGTATGGGGGGGGGGGTTTGGCTGTGGCAGTGTCACAGGCCACAATGAGTATCAAATGGTGTCCCGGAACTTACACAGCAGCCATGGGGCAGCCTGGTGTCTATACTTAGAAACCTGTGCCACCGATACCAAGAGCTGTCCGCACACACTTGGTCAGTGAGGGAGGACCGTGGACATTCCAGGGGCCTTGGCAGGGGCAGCTGCACAGAGGCACCGAAGTTCAAGCAGTACTAAGAGGACAGTGGTGGGGAGGAGCAAGGAGCAAGTCTGTGCTTTGAGTTGCTGATCAGTCTCAGTCCTGGAGCATAGGATCAGTCAGCAGCATAAGGATCCTCTGGTAGCGGTGGAAGTATGCCCACCCATTCCCCAGTGCCAATGAATGCAAAGGCCAGGTCACACCAGCGAGGCCAAAGGTGGTCTCCTACCGCCTGTGCATGACAATGGAGGACCTCATACATTCCTCTGAGACTGGGGTAAAATAGAGGAACAAGAGGATGAGGCCAGTGTTCCAATGGCACCCCAAGATGGCAGTGTGCATGCCTCAAACTCACAAAGGAACACCTGACAGATGTTCCTGCCTCCTTCTATTGCTGGGCTGAGGGAGCTGGAGGAGTGAGATCTGGATAATAATAGCCAGATATTCTGGGAGGCAAAGGCGGGGCTGAGACAGCAGGGCCAGGTGGGCAGCCTCTTGGGAAAGGGGGATTCCACAGAGCTCAGCAGCAAGTTTGGGGATACTGGCTTGGCCTGGGGGAAGCTCTGGATCCAACCATCAAGAACAAGCAGAACAAAGCATCTCCTAAAGAAGCCAGCTGCTCCTGGAGTGGGGTGGGGGGACTGCCCAGAGACAGGCACTAGGAGAGAGAGAGCCCATGTTCATCCTTGCATTCCCTTCCTTAGGCAAGCCCCTGCCCTCTCTAGGCTTTGGTCTTCTCATGCATAAAGTGGGGTTGATTCAGCCAGAAATGATCAGTGGTTCTCACCCCCTGGCTGCACCCTTGAATTTCCTGAAGGACTTTGCAAAAAAAAAAAAAAAAAAAGTGCCCTGATGCCTAAGCCCCACCTCAAGTCATCAAAGCAGGATTTCAAGGGTTGGGGATGATGAGGGGCCTCAAGTCAGACCCATGTAGCCCAGGGCAAAGAGGTTTGAGAACTCGAAGTTCAGAGGGCAAGTCTGGCCAGGCAGGGCTGCACCAGGGACTTGTCCTCTGGGCTATCCACTCAATCCCAGGGTGTGGTTCTCCTACATGTTGGTGCCTCTCTCTCCCCAGGCTGATGTGGCTCAGTGTGGGAACCAGAATGGATGGGCATCTGAAGAATTGGCTATCTCTGACCTACAATCAGTAAGTCTGGGAGTGAAAATCTTGGAAATATGGTACAGCTGTGAAACAGAGGGATACAGGGCAATGGGCAGAACGAGATGGAGAAGGATTAAGAAAGGGCAGGTGATAAAGAGTTATCACACATCTGCTGGATGCCAGGCACTCATGAGAAGAACTACAGAGGTCACCATATACAATCTCCTAACACTTCAGGCAAGGCTCAGAGAGGCTGGGTGACTTTTGAAACCACACACCATGATGGGTGAAGCTGGGGCTCTTTTTTTAGAGGTCTGTTTCACCAAGTCACTTCTGGCTTCCCTATCCCCATCTTCCCCTGCCCTGGCCAGGTTTAGAGAGCTCCTGTAGCGGTGGGATTGAAAGCAATGGAAGGTACCACCCCAGGGGTCTTCTCCTGCATCCCTTTTAAGGCTCTCTCTTTTGCAGGCCCCTGAGAGCTGCCATATCCGTTCCTCTCCAGAAGGGGGCTGGTGCTTCCCAGCTCTGCCAGGGACCGACCTCAGACTGCAGGCTGCACCTTCTCTAGGGGCCAGTGCCACCTCCTGGAAAGCCCCTCCTGCAGCTATCTCCCAGTCCCCTCCCTATTAGCACAGAGTAGCCCTTATAAACAAAGAGATAGGGCACATTCTAAAGACACTTAGGGATACTGAA
Source organism: Cavia porcellus (assembly GCF_034190915.1). Taxonomy (NCBI): domain Eukaryota; kingdom Metazoa; phylum Chordata; class Mammalia; order Rodentia; family Caviidae; genus Cavia; species Cavia porcellus. The sequence goes on from NW_026947489.1 coordinate 81,348,755, forward strand.
ACTTGAATGTCACATCACTTTCACTATGTCACAAAACGTTTTTTTTTTTTCTTTCCTGTCAGTTAAAAACATGAAAACCATTCTTAATTTGCAGAGACGCAGCTCTGTGACCCCAGTCTGGTGGTTCATTCAGCTACTTAACACCCCACCCTGAACCATGCTGGCTCCATCTCACAGTGGTCCTGGACATCGCTAATCCTTCTTTTCCACCCCTCTGTGCTGGCTTTTCTTCCCTGAGCCAACTCAGGGACACCATCAGCAGGAGGGGGACACCCCAGACACGCTTCTGGGCAGGCACAATGCTTCCATTCAGGCAACCTGAGTTTGTCACCTTTCTGTGTCACCAACACTTCTAAAACTGCTCACGCAGCTGTCAACTGAAAATGACCAGACACACTCAATGTGAAAGGGACACGCGTGCATATCCAGCTTCAGGGCTACTGTTTCACCTGAGTCCACATGCCTCCCCAAACGGGGGTACTGATGGGCCTCTACAAGTGGTTTCCCATGTACAAATTGCTTTCAGATTGTAATTTTTTAATTAAACACTATTATCTACAAGACCCCACTGTAAAGCTCAAGTCAAAAACAGGATATTCCTAAAGACATACATATAAAAACACATGCAAGTGTGCACACATACACAAAGATACACTCACACACACCTGTCAAAAAGAAGATACATTGGGGTCAGTGCTACAGTAACTCTTGGGTGACACTTGGCTTCCTGGACTAAGCAAATGACAAAGTTCTCCTGCACACAACAGGACCATGTAGAGGGGCCCTCCCCACTCTTGCCCTCTCCAGGGCAGCAGCTCCCTCAGTTTGCAGGCCCTCCCTGGAATCCCTTGTTAATACAGCAGGTATGAGGAAGAATAAGCAGGTGGCAGCTAGGTGACAGAGAGAGTATGAGCTATGCTATCCCACGGCAACAAGACACATCTTGAAAGAGAAGTAGGAGCTATGACAAAAAGCCTCAGCAAGGACCATCCCAGCAAACTGGGGTGCCAGGAATCCCGTGCAGAGGTTACAGGAGACAAGGTCTGGTTTGAAATATGTGGTCCTGTGGGGAATCCCAGGGGGTTAGGCTCAGACAGAAGTACATGGCTGTGGCCACGTCTCCAGTCATCTTTAAAACTTCCCTCCTCCCACTCTCCCTGTTCTCCTACCTACTTCTGGCTCCTCCAGATTTACAAGGTGAGAGCTCTGAATCCAGCCAGCAAAGCCTGTCTTCCCAGAGTGCACCCAGAGTGGCAAACAGGCCACTGTCACATGCCTGACCCAGGCCTCAGAGTCTTGTAGGACCAGGCACCAAAGCACAGCCCCCTCCAGCAATGAGCTATGTCCAGTGTTCAGCCTGAGACACTGGTCCTCTGGGACAGTTTGTCTGTCTGTCCAGGTGGGGGATAAGCCAGGTGGCAGGAAGGGAGCCCAGAGCTGGAGACCTGAGAGCTGAGCACTCCGCCTGCAGACAACGGCTGCATTGTTTCCACGCTGCCCACAGTGTCCAACCAGAAGACCAGGATCTCTCAGGAGATCCTAGGGGTCAGCAGCGTTCTGTAGTTTTCCAGAAATGCTAAAACAACGGGCTTCCAAGTCATGAGAGCCCAACCCAGCCTCAGCAGTGACCAGCACCTAAAGCCAAGAGGCTATCACCATAGCTACCAGGTTCCCAGGGAACAGTGGATACTCCAGAGGCTGAGAAGAAATGCTTTGTCTGTCACGGTCAAGGCAGATTTCACTGGGCCCTTTGAGACAATCTAGCCCGGCACTGATTTTACAGAGGAGAAAACCAAGAAGTGAGGGGAAGATTCCCCTACAGTGAGAATCACGTCCAAAGGCAGCCCGGCTGGACATGCCAAGCCACATGCTCGCCCCGTGGGTCTGGAGCCCTGTGCAATTCTGAAGCAACCAGGTTGTGACTATCTCCTGGCAAGTCCCGACTGTCTTGGTGGCTCAGAAAAAGGTAGACAGGCAGAAATCCTCAACTCCATTTTTGTTCACCCTACCCACTCCACTTTAGTGAGATAAGATACTTTCTTCTTTGTGTAATGAAAAAACCAAACCCCACATTACCTGCTACACTCGAACACCAGAGTTCTCAGCTGACACCCAAGTTCCACACTACGCTGTGGCACAGTGATTCTTAGCCTCTCCACGTACTTCCCCTTTGCTATCACCAGTCTAATCATAAAAATAACAAATACTGGTACTGTTTATTGCCACCAAGTAAGTGGCCTGGGAACTTGGTAGCCAAGGAAAATGAGGTTCCCAGAGATTGAATTACTCACCCTAAGACAGAGCAAGGAAGTGACAGGGCCTGCCCGAATGTACACCTTGGGTCTGGTGATTCCAAAATTAGCACTCACAGCCTATATGGTTTTGGCCTCCCTGGTTGACCAGAGACAGAGAGGCAGGGCTGGCTCAGCCCACAGGGCTGCAGGCCCCCGAGCTCCCTGTGAATGCAGTGTGCTACAAGCAAGTGTGTGTTCTACTTCAACTAGAAACATGACAAAGACCCCAATCACTCACTCGCAGCACTGAAAAGAGAGTCTCCTTGAGGAAGATTCATAAGAGAGATGGGGGAAAGAACAATGAAACAAAAACTTTGCCCCTGACATGCACATTTCCCCAAGCATGATCTTTAAGGAGCAAAGCAAGGGCTCATAGTCCAGCCAAACATGCCTGCTGCAGGGACCCGTGCGAAGGCCTACCTCAAAGCTCTCTGCCAGTGCAGGCCGGCCCAGGCCTTGGGCTTCTCTCAGCAACACAGGCGGTGTGGCCCCTGTGCCCCTTGAAGCCTTGGTCTTCACCCAGCTCCACAGACAATGCATGGTGAGGGGACCCGAGCGCAGGGTCCTGGCAGCCCCAGGCCCCAGTGCAGTGTCCCGAGGAAGAAAAGGCAGGGAGAGGGGTTTCTGTTTTCATGACTGTAGTGAACAGTCACTGAGGCCAAAAATAGTTTGTGCCTGGGAGCTGGGGAGTCAGCACATACCTCCCAGAGCAGGTGCTGGGGATGAGAGGCCTGCGAGCTCTGGCTGCCTTGTGGCAGGGGGTGGGGACCTGAGACAGTAGGCCCCAGATGCATGTGTTCCCTGCCTCAAAGCCTCCTCCAAAAAGTAGAACCTGAGTCAACAAGGAACACTGTCATCTTCCCCCTCTTGAGTCATCCGGGAAACCCCCACCCCACACGAACTCCAACCACCCCTCAATCTCCCTGCAGGCTCTCATACATTTGGGGTTGGACGGTTTGAACACTCACAGGAAGAACCTTATGGACTGCAGCCTGCCCTGGGAAGACCCTAAGACAGTCATTCAAAAGCAGAGTCAGCTGCCACACTGCTAAAACTACATCCAGAAAGTGAGCATCCCTACCTGTGAGTAGGGGAAGAAATATAAACAAAATTATATGTGAGGTGGTACACGCCCATCATCCCAACTACCTGGAAGAAGGGAGGATTAGAAGTTTGAAGCCAGCCTGGTAATTTAGGCAAGATCCTGTCTCAGAGGGGATGATGCAGTTCAGCACAAAGGCCCTGCGTTCAATTCCCAGTACCTAATAGAACATTTGAAAGTTAAGCACAGGCTATTAGGGCCTGGTGTGGTAGGATGTACAGGTATATAACTTTCTTTTTCAAGCTTTTCTGTAATTGTGAATTTTCCTACAATTAATATTTATAATTAGATTTAGAAAATATTAAAATAATTTTTTTAAAAATAAATAAAGGTAAAATAAAAAAGGAAAGATCTTGGGTGTTCACAGGGCATGTACAAGACATTCCTATCCCTGAGAAATAAAGAAAATAGAGCAGAAAGAGAATTTTGTGGCCTAACTTTACAGCAAAACTTCATGGATATGAATCCTGGCTCCACCACCTCAGATAGGTGACACACTGCTTAGTTCCTCTATCTCTACTGTACACTGAGGGCGATGACACTACCTCTGCGCAGGTCAGGGGGTGCACTAATGAGGACCCTCAGCTGACAGCTTGGTCCTGGGCACATTTTGAGAGCTTGCTAAAAAATGTATGGCATAGGGACTGGGGGATTTAGCTCAGCAGCATAAGCACCTGTCTAGCAAACGCAAGATCGTGAGTTCAATCCCCAGTACAAAAAAAAAAAAATTATGGCATAAATTCATAAATAAACTGCACTGGAAGAACAGAGAGGAGGGAGAGTGGCAGAAAGGGAAGATGGATGGATGGATGGATGGATGGACGGACTAACCAATAATGAAGACTGCCTAGAAGGAAATATGCGGTAAATATAATGTTTATTCCTCTGAGTAGAAAGATTATGATGCAAACTGTCAAAAATGGAAGCTATTATTCTTCTCCACATTTCAAGGATGAACATACGTGTAAGTTACTGGATATTAAGAAACAAAATCCAAAACGCCAAGAACCAATAATTGCTTCTGAGGACTACTGGCATCTTTTTCCTTCCCTTTCTCTTCTGTATTTTCTGAGATAAACATTGCTTACTTTCTTGTGGAAAAAAAAAAATGAGAAAGGGCATTAAAAACAAAAACCATGGAATGGACTCACCTATTGCATTCAGAAACATTCCAAGAAGTTTCACTCACTGATGGGAAATGGAGGTGCTGTGGTCACCTCAGACCCCCCCCAGGAAACCCACTGCCATGAAAGGGTGTGGGGAGAGGTGTCACAGCAGCTCAGGCAGCAACTGATACTGCATCTGACCCTGCAGACTCTTCTACCAGGCCAAGCAATTAGAGCAAGTTGGAATGCTCCAACTTCCTAGCCCAGTGATTGGTTACAGCACTTGCATGTGATCAAGGCCAAGCCAATCAGAAACTTCCCTAGGATTTTGCAGTTACAGTTCTAGGAAAACAGCTTTATGGATAAATAGAAAAATGGTGGAAAGAAGGAGGCTGAGCTGCAAAGGCCCTTCACTCCAGCTACATGGAACAGCCTGTCCCTGAGGTACATCCTAACAGTGCCACGTGGAGCACGCAGTGTGGAACACGCATCCACACTTGCATGGATCTGTCACGTAAGCTGATGGAAGTCTCTATCTTAATCCTACCAGCAAACTTGCTAAAGAAAAATTCCAACTGCCAGCAGAAAAATACAATGCTTTGTACCTATTGCCTACTATGTACTCAGTATCCTGCCATCCTCCCATGTATCCATCCACCCATCATCCACCATCCATGCATCCACTCAATAGCTACTGAATGCCCAGGGTGTGCCAGGCACTTTTCTCAGTACCAGGGACACAACAGTGACCACAATATAGTCTTTTTCCTTAGGAAGCTTACATTCTAATAAGAACCACAGGATAAAACACAAATTCAAAACTAACGAAACTACAAAAACGAAATGTGTAAGTGCTGGTCAGGAGAGAGTAGCAGAGGAAGCAGCAGCTGCGGGAGGCATCAAGGCTTAGACAGGAGGCTGCGCTCAGCACTGACCTCCATGCCCTGCAGAGGATGCCACAGCACCAGCCCTGAGGGTCTAGGAATCTCCAGGCAGAGAAAACAGAACATACAAAAGCCCTGGGCTAAGACAGGAAACAGCCTGGCTTGTTCTGTGCCAGGGGCAGTGAGGAGAGACAGGAGATAGTATAGAAATGGCAGATTTAAAAAAAAAAAAAGAATCACTCCCAAGTTTCTAGACAGACCAACCAACAGGCTGGGAGAGGTTAAAGGAACCTATTCAAGGTCACACTGCACTGGAAAAGGACAAATCAGGATTCTGTCTGCCTTCCAAGGCCAGGCCTGGGGTCATCCACTTCTGGAGGTCACACTCTCCAACACACTCCTGCTTTCCAATCCTGCTGCCTGCCCAAAGGTGTACTGCTGAGAGCAGAGCCATAGGAATTTACCTGCTGCATTCTTAAAAAGAAAAAAATTTCCCAATGCAGTCTGGCTCAGCAGCTCTGCTCTAGAGCAATCTTGCCTTTGAGCTGGTCTCAGGAGTACCAGAAGAGAACAAACACAAGCTGTCAGCTCAGAAGCTAGCGGCCCCCAGTAGGGGCTCCACACATGCTGCCAGAGCTATGTCACTGCAGATACAGACACACACTAGTGCTCAAGCCAGCCTGGCACCAGGAAACACCACAAGAAGCCTAGGCACCAGCATCACCAGGCATCAGCAGATGCCCAGTCCTTGTCCTCCCTCCCCAGAGATTCCTGCAATAAATGCCACTTGCACCAACCCAGTTGCTGCCACAAGGAACCAAACTCTTTGGATGATCTTACTGGCATGCAGCCATTCAGCAAGCACACCCACTATGTGCCAGACACTGGGGACACAGCTATGAATAGAACAGCCATATCCCTGCTCAGATGGCACTTCCTGTTCAGTCAGCCTGCACTGGACTTGACAGCCCAGAAACCCAAAGGGGTAAGGCAAGGGTTCACGGTCAAAAAGCGTGAAGCAGTCTAGGGCTACACAGAATACTCTCATTCCTGATTTTCAGATTGCCAGAAACCAGCGGCACGCATCCTCACCCTAAAAGCCTGGCTCAGATCAGAAAAACGAACTGTTTCATCAACCAAAGACAGTGATGTATCCGAGTTCCAAGAAGACAAGAGCTCAGTACCCAGCACACAATGGTGCTAACTGCACACACCCTAAATGAGTGAATAAATGGAGAGGAGAAAATGCAGAAGCAAGCCCTCCACTCTGGGCTGTACTGCATTTCGCTCCTTCCTCTCTTGGGCCTAGGAATCAAATCAGCTTTGCATTGTGGTTATTTGCAGACATGTGTGGCCCACCAGCCGGAAGCCTCTAGGGCACACTGTATCACTTGGCAATTCATTCCCCTTGTGATAGTCCAGTCTTGCACGGGGGAAGTAATAGATGCATAATGATGGGTATAAAGGAAAGAAGGGAGAGAGGAAAGGCAAGCACATGAAAGAAAGGCAACCAACTCAATGACATGACTACACACATATAGCAGCCCAGACTCGGGCACTCTGGGTAAGTCCTGAGTTTAAAGTCTGAGCTCCCCATTAGCTCACTCTGTAATGCCAACAAGTTACTTAACTTCTCAGAGCCTCGGTTTGTTAAGCTATAAAGTAAGGATTAGCAGATCTCCCCACTCCCTGCCCCAAGCATCAAGATTAAGCAGGATGATATATATAAAATGCTGGCCTTCCCATTGTCCCAGCCCTTCAATGTCCCAGAAGCATGCCAGTCCACCTCCTGCTTCCCTGCTCTTTCCCCCACACTAAGTGGGGAGGGCTCTGCAGCCCAGTGAGCTGAGCTGGGACTGAGATCTAGCACCCAGCACTGCAATCTCATCTGTACAGGCAGCCCCAGGCAGCTGGAGCTGATTGTCTAGCAGATCCTGCAAGAGGCAGCAAGGCCTGTGCTGCTTCCTGAGGAGGCTCCCAGGGCTATAGAAGCCCTCAGGGGGCCAATGGCAAAAAGGAAGGGGAGCACAGGAGGGAGGGCTGCAAGACTCCTGTCCCATGCTGTACCCTGTGAGCCAAATGCAAGCTTATTTCTCTTTTTTTAGTTTTTTGAGACAGAGTCTTGCCATGTTGTACAGGCTGCGTTGAACTCACTGAGTAGCCCAGGCTAGCCTCGAACTCATGGCAATCCTCCTGCCTCAGCATCCCAAATGCTACAATTACAGAGGTGTGTCACCACCCCCAGCAGCTCATCCACACATTCCTCTGGTTTAAATCTTACATATCCTCCCTCCCTTAGGCCCTTAGTCTTACCTATCCTCCCACCCTTGCAGACCTTTAGTGTACATACCACAGCTACACAGAACCTCGGCCACTCCCAGCCAATGGGAAGCCAAGAAGAAGGTAGCAGAGGGTGGTAGCTTTCCCCCCATCCAGAGAAGGCCTCACTTTGAACCTGGGAATGCAAGGACAGAAGAGAGGAAAAAGAGAACCTGGCCTGTCAGTCCTATGGGCATGGCGTTTAACTTAAAAATCTCCAACAGAGAATGCTTATTCAGGGAACTGTGGCCCACTTGGTCCTAAAACCAAGGCTCTGTTGCACCTCCTCTGCCCACCACAAGTGATCCCGGCTGGCATTGTTCACTTCCTTTAACAACTTTCAACAGGGAAATTGCGGAAGGAAAAAAAGGGCTCTACGCCAGCAGGCTCTGAAATCATTTCCCTAGCTTTAGCCAAAACATGAAGCTGTGATAGATATTCAGATTCAACCTGTGGAACAGGGGTGGCTGGAATCTGTCACAGGGCATGGGGTGCCGTGGGGTTGCCTCTGACCTTACTCTCCAGCCCTTCCACCCTCCAGGCCACCTGGCCCTGCCACCACATGAGCAGGCTATGCTGCTCAGCCTCGAACCTCTCATCTGACTCCGTGGTGAACTCCTGCCCTCCCGCTAGGAGCTTTATTTCCCTTACCCAAGGATAAATATTCACTCTTCCCCCACTCTTCTCTCACACACTCTTCATCGTCCCCCAGATAAGCCCCAGCCCTGCACTCCTCACAGGAAGAAGTCCCAGAACCCACCCAGTTTCTGAACCTGCTTCCTCCAGACTCAAGATCTTAGCAGATACTGTTCCCATGTCTGGGTGCTCTTCCTAGTCTCCCGTGGCTCTTGGGGATATGTTCACCAGCACTGGTCTTTCTCTGCTCCAAGATCCACAGATCCCAAGCTGACCTGTGACAGTATCTGGTGCCAGTTCTTCATTTGCATTTCACCCTAACCTGGAGCCAGGAGGTGTCCCTGGGGCATCCCACTCCCATTCTGGCTGCTAGCACAGGACACTGCCCAACTAGACCTTAGACCTGCAAGCCCCCAGCAATAGTTGATGTATACTTAAAATTCATTGCAACAAAGATGGACACTTCAGGCTGTGCACATTCTGAGGGCTGCCGCACTGGGATGGTGGGCCCAGAGCATTCCTGCCACCCACAGAATCCTGCTGGACAAGTCGGGGGGATGAAGGGCCAATGTTAGGGTGATCTAGGAAAGTATCACCCAAGTTCTCCATCTCCAGCATCCAGAAGAGGGAGGACATGACGAATCAGGTACCACATGTCAGAAGTGCCACAGCAGACTCTGAGCTGGAGGGCTGTGACCTGACTCAGTTGGGGACAGAAGGAAACAAGTGCAGAGTCGGTCGGCTTAGCCTTTCCTGGAAGAGGAGCTATCACCAGGTGACCACATTCACACCCACTTCCTCTCCACATCCAGCAGAAAAGGCACTATTTCCTGCAAACTTTCTGACCATAAACACTATCCAACCCGCAGACAACAGCCAAAGTGACATTCACCTAACCCTAGGAGGGCAACCCTACACACACACACATACACACAACACACAACTTTGAATGCATATGATTCACATGTGTCATGGAGCCATAAAGAGTCAAGGTCAGCAGAGAACTGAAGAGACAAATTCTACCTGATGAAGACTATCCAAGAGCAGCCCAGGGGCAAACCATCGTGAGATTTTGGCTGTACCCATGCTGGACCCCTTCTGCACTGACAGGATTACAAAAGCTAACTGTCATGTTGCATGGATGGATCTGGCAGACAGACAGATAGGTATGGAAAGAGATGCTGTTTAAGTCTGGCATCCCCAGCATCCATCGCACAGGGACTTCTGTTCATTCCTATCATTCCTTTGGCAGCAAATATTTGCCAACGGCCTTGCATAGGCCAGGCAGCATGCAGCAGGGCATGGGGCCTCCTGGGGGTGTCTGGCTTCTACTGGCCACAGGTCCTTAGCTCCATGCAGATGCCTCCTATCACTGTGTACACCTGAGGGAGCAGGGTGGCACCTCCTCGGTCATTAATAAGGCGTGGCTTCTTATTTATTTTTTTCTTTGCTCTTGGTTTTTTTGGTTTTTATTTTTGCTTGGTTTTGTTGGTGGTCTTGCTAGGAATTGAACTCAGGGCCTCACACATGTGAAGCAAGTGCTCTACCACTGCGTTACACCCCCAGTCCACCATAAACCCATCATAACCCCATATCCTAAAGAAATCTCTATCTTACTGGTTAAGAAGGATGAGGTGGATTACTACAGACTAATACAAAAATAAGATTAAGACTAAACCCCTGAAGATACCATATGTTGTATGATCCCATTTTAGCAGCCCAAAACAGGAAGGAAGCGAATTTGCATTGCAACTTCATTAACAAGGGCATCCACCACCCAGGGAACAAGCCAGTCACCTCTGAGTAGCACAGCAGAAGGGTCTCTGTGTGCTAGCGATACAGCACTCCCCCTTACTTGCTTAGTGCAGAAAATGGGCTAAAATTCACTTTTCTCACGGTCTTTGGGTATCTTACTTGCTTTTGATCTCCCTTTATGTCAGCTATAAAAGGGAAAGAGGAAGGGCCAAAAACACATAAGAAAGCTGTGCCCAAATCCCATGAGAAAGCTGGATATGGTGGTGTGTGCCTGTAATTCCACACTCAGCAGGCTGAGGCAGGAGGATCACCATAAGTTCAAGGCCGGTCTGGGCTAGTGAACTCAAGACTAAACTGCACAATGAGATGCTGTCTCAAAACAAAACAAAATCCCATGAGATAAAAGTGCCTGAGGGCACAGGAAACATCTCGATCTTCAGGGAAGAAATCTTTGCTCCAGTGTGGTATGAAAACATCACACAGGAGCCTGGTAGGAAAGCACAGTGCTCTGCAATCCCTTTTGAGAGACAGTGGGGAGAAAAAGATGGCAGATAGATAACAACAGCTACAGAGTCTCTTTGAGATAGCCAACTTAAGATTCCAAAAATAATACAGCATGGGGAGTCACAGAGGGAGATACACCCTGCCGACCCAGGAACAAACTAACCTGAGAGAAACCAATTAAAAATACAGTCTCAGTGCTACGATTCCAACAGCTACAGTCTCAGTGCCTCCCCTTGAACTTGCGGCTTGAATACCCTGCCGCTGCCGCACCTGAGTTGGCGCAGCAGGGATAGCCTGCTGGTTTCAGCTCACTGGAGATTCGAATGCACTGAGGGCAGGAATCCGCAAGCTGAACTGAGAGCAGAGCTGGTGGGGAACGCTGCATCAACCTTCAATGAGTGAGGGGAATAAAAACCCTTCCATAGACAGGCTTCAACAAACGGCATTCTGGGACCGGGCAGACTGGCCAGAACAAGGCGCTGCAGTGACTTCAGCTCCCTTCTCAAGCGGGTTTGGTGGGGGGCACTTGACCTGGGTGAGGCCCTGGACTGAAACCCAACAGGCTAGCCCAAAACAAGTCCCTGTGCCTGACAGTACACCCTAATGCAGTGAAGCCTTCAGTAGGTTGACCTGGAGGGAAGGCCCAACATAGGCTGCCTGGGTCTGTACCTCCTAGTACACTGCAGTGGGCAGAACCACCTAATCAGCATGCCTCAGACAAACTGAAACCAACAAAGAAAGAAGCTGGGCTTCCTATATACGCCTATATGGAGAAACAAAAAATATGAGAAGAAGGAGCAACAAGAAAGGGTCCTCAGTCCCCAATCCTGAGAACACTGATCCAGGAAAGGTGAATGAGGACAGAAAACATGCAATATCAGGCATGGCACCAATAGACACAAAGCAGTATCTTTGGGACCTCATAGACAAGTTCAAAAGTGAAGTATTTAACCAAGTAAAGCAAGATATAAATAGAATAATTAAAAGAAATGCTAAGCACCTCCCAAGAAAAAAACAGATGGTAGAATGGAAGAACAAAAAAAGGGGAGAATTGTTTGATGGAGAAAACAGAGAATACATAAGCAGGTTCAAAGAGATTACCAGGAAATTAAAAACTCCATTGAAAGCTGGCAAAACTGCTTGAAAGAAACTAAGGATAGACTATCTAAACTGAAGGACAGGTTTGCAATGTGGGAACATGAAAAGAAAAATTTCTTAAAAATAACAAGGAAATAAGCAGTAACAATACAAAGGCTAGAAGACAACAAGAGGATCTATAACTTAAGAATAAAGAATGTGAATGAAGAAGCAGGGGTACAAACAAAGGAACTGCAAAGGCTATTCACAGAAATAATTAAGGAAAATTTCCCAAACATAGGAAAAGGAAAAGATACTCAGATGTATGAGACATACAGAACTCCAGCCACCTACAACCAAAACAGAACTACACCCAGGCATATAATAATCAAGATTTCAGAAATCCAATATAAGAATAGAATATTAAAAGCTGTCAGAGACAAGAAACAGATCACTTACAAGGGAAAACCCATCAGAATTACGGCAGACTTCTCGGCATGGACCATCAAATCTAGAAGAATGTGGGGCAAAATAATCCAAGCCTTGAAAGAAAATAACCTCCAGCCCAGATTGATGTATCCTGCACAACTGTCCCTACAAATTAATGGAGAAAAAAGATGCTTCCAAGATAAAGAGGAACTGGGGGAATTCACAACCACCAATCCAACTCTACAGAGAATACTACAGGGCATTCTAAAGAGAGAGAAAAACACCAGGATTTCAGGAACAGTGGCAGAGAGGCCCCAACAAATGGAACAAAAAGCAAAATGAAGAAGACAAACAGACAACTAATGACAGAAAACAAGAAGAATAGAAATAAGGCAGAGAAAGTTGGATATAATTTCTAATATGGATGGCCTAAATACACTAACTTAAGGGAAAAAAGACAGAATCCCAGGCAGAGTGGATCAAGAGGTAGGTCCACTGAGAGGCTCTTTATAGGAAATATAATTAACCTGAATAAGGGTATATGGACCAAAATCAAATATGAGAAAACGAAACTCAATATGATAGGGAACCAGACAGTAATAATAGGAGTAACTGGACCAGTATTTACGGATCGGTTGAAAAGATAGGCATTACTAAGTGAAGAAATACAACTAGAAATCCAGTCCAGGAGTGAGAAAGTTCAGAAATAGTTAGGTAAATAGTAGGTTGCACCCCCAGTATAAAACCATGAGTGTTGGGGAGACCCAAAAATACACAGTACATCCCAGGGGAGTGAAAGGGGAGGAACAGTCTTTAAAAAAGACAACAGAAGATACTGCTAATAGTATATCAGGAATTAAAACCCTTAAAACTCACACCACTCTGCTTGGTTGTAACTTGTTCCATCCCAGTTTGTATACAAGCACTGGATCTGAGGGCATAGACAGCTGTCCTGAAGATACCAGGACATAGCACAGTGGTCATCTTTAATTTCCTATTAACTCAATCAGGATCTCTGTATAACTTATACTGTTACATCATGACTGATCTTAGTTAAATCTGACTTGTTTGGTTGCTGCTTATTATTGACAGATTTTATTCAAAACTGTTAGGCTGCTGGTATCAAGTTGAGGAGCACAGACAACTATACTGAAAATGACAATGAATCACTACGATATCCATTCTGATTTGATTACTACCTGTTTTTGTAGCTCTGCACTATCTACAAAGTTGTATTTCTATTAATTCTGTTATGTACTGATATATTCAATTATACTTTATCTAATGATATAGCCAATTTTGTTGATAATAACAAGAGACAGCACAGTGACCATGATAGAACTCCTCATACAGCAGTTTTATGTCTTTTTAGTTTTATGTGTCTATAGGAATATGTTTAGTTCTGTCCTGCTTTGTTCTATTTCTCACTCTAATATACAAAGGATAGAAATACATGTTAAGATTCACGCTTGCATAAAACCTATAAATAGTTTATGAGAACTGATCTTATGACACATGATGAAATGAACAAATGCCTTGAAAGAAAGAAACGGGCACTACAGTACCCAGTTCTGATTCTGGAGTGTCATGATGTGAAATCCAGCAATATTATTAATCTTTGTTCAGAATAATTTTAATCTACTAAGTTTTGTTAGATCTCAACATAAATGAAGATATGATAAATGTATACATGTCTAAGTATATAGGATTGATAGCTATATTACTTAGTTTTTGTTGGATAGTTGAACAGAACTGCTTGCAGTTTTCCTGGTTGAATTCCCATTTATATGTTCCACTTTTGTATCTTGAACAACTATTTGTGGGGGGACAATATGTATACATCAACTAGTGATTTATTACTGTTTATTTCTTTTCTTTGAAAGTATGTACTATTTCTGCCCGTTTTCTGGTTTTGTCTTTCTTTAAATAAAATTAAAAAAAAAAAGAAAGAAAGACAGTGGCACCACGATTTATGGGAGAAGTGATACAGCAGAGGGCAAGGCAAAGCCACTATGTAGGAGAAGGTGCCCACGAATACATCTTCCCCAAACTGCATCACTTGACTGTTCCTCTTCTAGATCTCTTTACTCTCCAGGAGAAAACTGGCTGAAGACAGGGCTCAAAAGACCATCCAATGTCTCATTCAACCTAAGTGGGGGCCAGGAGGCTGAAGCGACTTGTTCAAGTCTCACTGAGTATAAAAGGTACAGGGACCCACTTGAGACACCCATAGAGGTTTGGGCTGCCTGGTCCACACCTGGTCATCCATGGCCACAGTGGTTAGGAAACAGCTGTGCCTGTAGCCAGCCCACCCACAGCACCGCCCACAGGAGCCTTACAGAGGCCACTGTACCAGCTGCAGCCAGGTGAATGTGATGTGTGTTAATTCTTGCCTGGAAAAAGAGGCAGACGCTTTGACTTTCTGGTCTCCACTAATATTCCATTCCCTCCTGATCTGCTGGGGCTTTGGGGGCAAACCTCTCTGGTGCACACATCAGGGATGATTTTCTCAGGGAGCTAAGCTCTGCAGTCTGAACCTCCTTGGAGGATCGGCCCAGCGTTGGCGTTCTTCCTCCTTAGTGGGAGCTAAGCTGTCCTGCTGGCCCTGCAGGTGGACAGAGGACTTTCCAGCTCCCACTTGGGCAAGTAGGCCAGGCAGAAAGTGGCACTGAGCTGGGTGTAGTGGTGCACGCCTGCAATGCCAGCATTTGGGAGGCTGAGGCAAGAAAATGGTTGCAAGCTCAAGACCAGTCTGGGCTACAAAGTGGGCCAGCCTAAACTACAGAGTGAGACCCTGTCTCAAAAAGCCAAAAAAAAAAAAAAGGCGCTGAGCCTTCATCCTCGAACAAACCGGGCTGGTCTAACAGAAAACATACCCAGGGATCCTGGTCTCTCCTCAGCCTTCCTGATTCCACATCCATGACATTCTACAACTGTGGAAGGAGCAGGCAGGGAGGACAGGGACCACCACATGACTCCTAACTAGCACCTAACCAAGTACAAGTTTTGGAAAGGTCTATACCTAGCTGCCTGCTCCGGGCACTTGTGGCACAAATCTCTCTCCACAATGCCTGCTTTACACAGCTGAGCAGAACACCGCTTTGTCTTCCAGTAGTTTAAAGGGCACTCAGTGTTCACTAAAATTCAGCCTGAACACTTCAGATCAGATCAGCAGGGAAGACTGCCTGGAGGAGGGATCAGAGAACCAGCATTAGAAAGAGGTTCACTGGTGAGGCAGGAAGACAACGGAGGGGGAAGGAGCAGGATGCAAAGGTCAGACCTCAGTGAGCAGAAGAGGGAGGAACGCAAAGTCAGAGAGGCACAGGGCATCTGGCACTGACTCTGAAGGACATGGGAAGCCACAGCAATGACACGATCCAATTAACATTTCTAAGTAAGTGGGATGAAGAGGGTAAATGACAAAGCAGGGAGACCAATGAAGGGGCTGCTGGGGGCGGGGGCCAAAGGGGAGCTAGACCATGCCGCGGAAGGAAGGGGAGAGGAATGGGTCCACAGCACCTGGGTTTGTGGCCCGAGCACCTGGGTGGATAATACCACCACATAGGAGGTGGGGAGGGGGTGGGAAGAAGGAATGGAGGTGTCTGAGGAAGGGGGAGAATAAGGTGGTGGCACATCAGTTTCTGAGCTGCCTCGTGTCTCCAAGCACAGAGGTCACAGAGTGGCAGGAGGTTCTTCTGCTATCTTGCCCTGATCCTCCATTCCTGGAGCTCTGCATCCCAAGGAACGTCCAGTCCGCTCCAGGTGCATTTGGCACAGACGAGGTTCTACTGCCTGACCCCTGGATCCAAACGAGAGAGCTGCTCACCAACTACCCAGCTCCGTTGAATCACTCATGACTGTGATTCAAACATCACCTGACTCAGTATCTGCTGTACCTTTCTCTGCACCCCCTCAGACTGCTGCCTGTCCTCTCAGAGTTCTCCAGGACCGTGCAGCCATCCTAACACCCCCCACCCATGAGTGGAGAGTACAGCCCCTTAGTCTTAGCCCCCAGAAAACATGCCCTCAGATTTGTGTGTGGTCTGTTTGCCCCACACACCTGAAACCTGAGCTCCACTCACATACCTGTGCCACTGCAGGTCTGACGTTGAAGGTGTCCAGCCAGTCGCGGAAACGTGGGTAGCTGTTGAGCTCCGGGGTCCTGTCGCTGGGGGCCACACTAAGCTTGCACTGCCGCTGCTTACAGATATACCGCACCAGCCTCGCCTGTGGGACGCACGGGAAGAAAAGGACATTCAGTGGTGGCACAAGCACACAGTGGCCCCAAGTGAGTATGCAACAGGGGAGCTTAGACAGCCATGAGAGTGATGTCATCGGGAGGGGAGCCTGCAGGGCCCCTATGTTGATGCCCACACAGCCATGAGGCCACACATGGGGACAGAGAAGAGGCAGGAGAAGCATCTAGAGGGCCATACAAAGGGCCTGGGAGCTGCCACAAGTCCCCCACTGTACGTGATTCTGGTGACCCTGCCTGCCCTCAGGACCACACTCTGCAGAGACTGATGGCAAGATGGGTCAGAACAGAGACCAGGTCAAAAGGAAGCAGGCTCATACTGGACCGGACTGGGGAGTTGGGGGGACTTGGCTCAGGAGGGTGGGCCAGCAGGAGGCCTGCAGCCTGCAATCAGACCACCTAGATAGGGATCCAACACCTCAACTGTACCCTGGTTCTGTGACCTTAGATAAATTACTTAAGCCTCCAGGAAAGCCTCAGTTTCTTCTTTCAGAAAATGGGGCTAAGAATAGAGGCTGGGGGTGGGAGTAAGAAGAGATGAAGCACTTAGTACTTGCTGGGTGCATGGTGAGTACACAACGTCCTGGCAGCTGCTGGGCAGGGACAGTACTAGTAAGGGCCCGAGCCTTCAGCTCCATGCAGGCAGTCAAGGATGTGAGCCCCAAAATGCATGCAAACTCCAAACATGTGAATCTGTGTATCTCCTAAGGGAAGAGTGTCCAAAGCTTTCCAAACACCCTCATAAGTCTGAACAAGGATTGATAAAAGGAAGGGAAGTAGAAGATATAAATCTACCACCCCCAAGAGAACCAAGGAGTCGCCTGGCTCGGTGGAGATCTAGTGACCTAGTAACCAGCAAGAGCTGCTGAGACAGTGACAAAATTCCGTTGGCTTCCCATTGGTGCCTTCCAAGTATCTCCAAAAGGCAGGCAACCAGCCAGGTGTGAAGGTGCATATTCCTAATCCCAGCACGCTGGGAAGGAGATGATGTGTCTCAAAAATAAAAAGGTTAAAAAATAGCTGAGGATGGAGCTTAGTGTGAAAGCCCTGGGTTCAATCCCCAGTACCAGCAGGAAAAAAAAATTTAAGTACAAGCACCATCTTCAAAGTGGCATGGAAACCTGTCCCTCAGTGACACTCTTCCTCAGACCCGTTGCCCTCAAGGGTTTTGTGGTCTAGTTGCTAATTTATCCCTTGTCCTTTCATTTGTACATATCTCAGTATACATCTCTAATGAATAAGGATTCTTAACATACTCTTATAATAATAATAGTAATAATAATAATAATAAATGATTTTGAATTGCAAATAACTGGAAAGCCTTCCAACTGCCAATTAGGACATTCATTCGGATCACTGGACATTCATTTTGGATCACTGTACGTTGTGTACTCACCATGCACCCAGCAAGTGCACCATGCACCAGTGAGCAGTGGAAGCCGGATCACTGGGAGCAATGGTTTTAAATACACAAAACCCTTACGATGACAAAGAAAATCAGTTACACTAAAATACATATTCCAAAATAAAGTGTGAGAGAGTGGTAAAGCTTCTTTATTAAAGTATTAAATAATACCTAACAGTAAGTCTAATATCTGTAACTTTGAAGTTTTGACAAGGGTAAATTGCTTTTTCAAATAAAACTATGACTGTAATACAATATGAAAATAGCTGTATTTCCTACTGGTGACTGAGTCACCAGCTTACTGACCATGCCTCACTGCCCACAACTACACTAAACAGCGTACTAAATTGTATGTGAAGTTAATGAAAAAAAGGTGCATTTCTTTTTGTCATCCATGTCCATAGACTCCCTGAATTCTATCCACAGACCCCAGGTAAAGAACCCCTGTGGCTAGAGAGACTCGAGTAAGAGACCCACAATGACAACAAAACCTGCTGCCATCTTGGCCTTCCTGAAATTTCCCCTGGTAACCAATTTGAGCCATCATTAATCTGAAAAGTACCGACTCAGCCCACTCAGGTTACTGGCCTTCTCTCTCCTATGGCCCCAAACTAAAACCTGCTACCTTCAAGCTGCCACAAGGGTCAGCAGCAAGTGGGGAGCACCACTAGAGAGGAAGCACTGAGTCAGAATCAAAGTAATGCCGCTCAATGGTAGGGTTTTGATGTTTGGTGAAAGCACTAATAGACAGACAAACCAGGGCATCCTTGTACCAGCCATCCCCCACAACCCTCGCTGCCCAGGGCAGACAGCACTAATCAAGCACAGCAGAGGCTCATAGCTCCGAGCAGACACTGCAAATCAAACACTCTTTGCTGACACTCATTACCCTCAGTCACCACATATGTTAAGACGTCTATTTGTCATTCCTATGAACATCTTCGGGGCATAAAGTTCACAAATGTAATGACACAAATGCCACTTCTATTCTGCACACTTAAGTAGGGGTACTCATGTCCTTTCCAATGTGGCCAAAAGCAGACTCCAAAATCAGGGCCAGACCTCCTGGTCCACTGGCCCCTGGAGATAACCTGCCCTCCATCCACATGCTCATTCCTTGTAAAATACTTGCTTAGTTTCCTACCCATGTGCTTCTGTTCAAATGATGTTTTTGCCCAGAGATGTTTCCACCCCCAGAGATTTGTTAGGCCGAGTCAGGATTCTACTCCCCTCTGCTGCTCTATCACAGCCCTGACCACAGTGGGCTTCACACTCAAGCTAACAGCTCTGAGCAGGTCTCCTCAGCAGCCCTGAGCTCCCAGGAATGGGACAACACATGCTTTTGAGATGAGAAGAACTGGATTCAAATCTACCACTTACTGACTGTGTGACCTTCAGGGAGTTAATTCACTTTTCTGAGTTCACTCATCTGCAAAGCAGAAATGACTAGCTCATACTGAAATGACAAGCCAGGGCCCCTGGCACACATCAGAGCAGAGACTGTGCCTCTGATGTTTTTTATCCTCACATTTGTACCTCATTCATTTTTGTCCCCACAAGCCTCTTTACTGCACCTGCACATGACATGTGCTCAAAACCTGGCAGAGGAAGGAAACACATGGCCTTTATCCCAGATTCCCCACTGCCGGCCCTTCCCTCTATTCCAAATGGCTCTCAAAGACCAACTTCAAAGTGCTGGCCGAAGACAGGACCATCAATCAAACAGCCATGCAGATTCAAAACCACTCTTTTCCACATTAACTGAAGAGGCTGGGCTCCTGGCACTGGGCTCTTGGCACCAACAGCAGCAGCAATAAAGGTCACCCCATCACCAGCAGGCAGTTTTATGGGCCACCCCTCTGGAAGTGATTAATAATATATCCACTCTGCACAAGACCTTGGCAAACAGAGCCAACCAGGCTTGGCCTGAGCCAATGTCCAAGCCTTCTCCAGGTCTCCTCTTCCAATCTGCCCAGCCTCTTGCCCAAGGTGCTATCCCCATGCTACACGGCAGGCTCTTCCCAAGATCCCTCAGCCTATACTCAGCTGAGAACCCCTTCTTCCAGGAAGCTTTCCTGAGCCCTCCAAGTACCCACCGCACACCTGACCTAAGGCAGAGGAAAGCAAACACCAGTGGAGCAAACGATGAGCACAGGAGTCTGAGCATTCCAAAAACCAAGGTAAGTTCCCCAGAAAGAAAGTGAACAGTTACATTTCTTGACCCCACCCCACAGCACAAGAGATTAAACTTAAAGCCTCGTGCATGCTAACGAAGTGCCCTACCAGTAAGCCATCTTTCTGTAAAGGCTATTAGAGATCCCTGCTGAAGAATCCAAAGCAGGCCTCAGAACTTGGAGTGATTCCTCCACACATACAGATAACACCTCCAATACCCAGTGGGTGGTACCCCAGTCAAGGAATGGGAAAAGACACCAGAGCACTGTGACCGTCTGCTAGTGTATCCAGAGTCATGGCAGCTGCAGTCACCTGTAGACCAGGGCTCTGCTGAGCAGCAGAGCTCCCCTCTCTCACAGAGGACAGAGGCAGCGGCATGCAGTGGCTCCCCATAACAGTAAAACAGAGCCACTCTCACTTTCGGAAAGTTGTGGCAGTCACAGAAGCATTAAAGGGCTATTTTCCCAGACAAACCACAGCGGGGGCCTGCCAGGGGCCTGCCAGGGGACCTGTCATTGGTGGTGTCATTTTCTCTTACCCACAAAAACCGCAAGATATAAATTTTCCGGAATAGAAAAGCACCTGAGGTTCCAGTGATGGGACCAGCAGGGTGAGGGGAAGTCATTAGGACTCTGGCACCAAAGAAGGGTCTGGGCTGGAACTGAAGCAGTCCCAGCCCCAGGACTGTTTTGCTTCGGGAGTGTGGACCCCATCCCTAAACGGACACACAGCCTGATTAAGGAAAGAACAGAAGGGCTTCAAGGCAACGCAGACACAGCCTGTCAGGACGCTGTAAATAGCAGCCACTCACTAAGCGTCCTGGGCTGAAAGAACCGGGCCCTGGACCATCTCTGATATTTAAGAATTTAAGATCAAAGACCTTCAAGAAGTCCCTTAGCTCAGCTTCAACCTCCCCACCTGTAAAGAGTTACTGGGCCAAGTGAGCTGCTCCAAATAATAGTGCTGGGAAGGAACCAGAGAAAGACACAGCCCCACCATGGTGCAGCTGTCTCTGTAACTGTTGTTCAGTCCAGCCCTACCTAGGAGGCAGCACAGCTGCATGAGGAAGGACTGGAGCTCTAGAGACTGTAGACTAGCCTGTAAGCACCTCACCACACTCCCCTGGAGGAAGAACACAGGCAAGGCCTTCACCCGGCAGCTCAGTTTTTCCATCTGTAGGTCTACCTAAAAGGCCGCTGTGAAGATTTACATGATAAAATGTTTGTAAAATGTTCAGCAAAATGCCCGGATCTACGGAAACCCACTCAGTAGAAGCTGTGGTAAGTGTCCTCATCAAGTTGTTGTCAGGTCCTCCCTTACTGCCTCTGAGGCAGGACGGACAATGTGGCGGGGATCACACCCATCTCTGAGATAGGGCTAAAAAAGACCCTACGGTCCAGTGTTGGCCTAAGGGTGATGCTGCCAGAACTCACCACTCAGGTGCATTTACAGTAGGAGAGGTAAGATCTACTCTCCTCTGAGGAGGAGAGTAGGAGTCCTGCAGGACTCCCCCGCAGGACTCTGCATACCCGGAGCCTTGCTTTTCTTGGGACCCTCAACTCTACACTCAGCACCAGAGGACAAGATCGGGACACAGGGGCACTGACTCTGGAACGACTGCTTCTCTGGACGAACACCTGCCACCCAACCGTCTCCCCATACCTGGTGCCCATGGATTCTTAATCCGTCCTCCAGGGTACACACAGATGTCTCAGGCAATCAGAGGCCTAGGTGATATGGGAAGCCCTCTGTCCCTTGCCAGTTGCCACAGAGGAACTGGAGCAGTGGCTCCACCCAGGACCCCAGCACTTAGTGGCTATAAGGGAGAAAGAACATAGTGCACACCTCACAGATCAAGACTGCAGGGGTTTAGTCCAACATCCAGAGCGCACCAAGTACTCATGACTCAGGGCCCCAAGGGTGTCACCCCTGCTCAGCCCAGTGAAAGGTACATACAGACCTGGCCAGGTGCCACCTCGGTTATGCCTCACCCAGGTTTTCCTGCCCTTCTGCAGAAAATACCTCTTTTCAGACAACTGACTCTGCAGACGAAGTCAGCTGTACTTTCAATCTACAAGGCCTAGCTTAAGGAGTTTTCTTCTGCGATTCGGACTTCACAAGCAGCCAGATACCAAGACATCTGTCACGCTAACCTGCCTCAGACATTGGCTAGGGCAAAGGGCTCCATGTCCCAAAAGCAGGACAGGAGGTTAGGTCTACAACTACATATGTGACAGATGTTAAAATATAAAATGGATGAGTGACCCCCAAGCACAGGCTGAGACTAATACTACATTCCCACACCCAACAGAAGGCTACCTCAGCGATCACCTCCATACTCAGTGGCCCATGTGGTAGTATTAATGCTCTGCTCCATGTGGATAGTACTACATCCCCTTCCCTCCCTGGATTCCCAATGACAATTCCAGGAGGCTGGAGCTATAGCAGATCCCTAACAGTAACATCCCAAGTCTTTACACAACCCCACGTCTGGCATCGCCCCTGAAGCATAGCCTCTCACGAAAGTCTGTCACGTGTAACTGAAAACATTACAGACCCTCCCAGGCTTCTGACAGGAAGAACGGTGCACTTTACACTGAGTGGAGAGAAGCAGAGCAATGACAAGATGAGGGTACAGTACCAGGTCGCCAGCTTAGCTCACCTGCTGGCTGAAAATCCCTGCCCACCCTGCAGGCAGTGAAGCCCACAGCTCTGAGCACAGTGACAAGTTTCTGCTCATCATCACTCGAGTACAAACAATGAGATTCATGTGTTAAACCCATGAGGCACACAGGGGTTTGTTTTTTGTGGGTTTTCTGTTTGTTTGTTTGTTTGTTTTTTGGTACCGGGGGATCAAACTCATGACCCTGCGCTTGCCAGGCAGGCGCTTATGTCACTGAGCTAAATCCCTGGCAGTACAATTTTATTATTCCCGTCTCACAACTGACAAAACCAAGGCACCAAGAGCTTTATAATTTTTCTGAATTGTGCTGTTAAAAAAAAAAAAAAAAAAAAAAGAATGGAGACCAGGGATATAGCTCAGCAGCATAAGCGCCTGCCTGGCAAGTGCAGGGTCCTATCTTTTCTTTTTTTTTTTTTTAAAGACTTGAGCATCCTACACCTGTCCCTGTTACCATACCCTCTCCCACTTTGCTCAGCTAGTACACACAAACTCCTGCATAGCTGTGTTCTAGGAAGAAAACATTGTGGGTAAAAGCTACAGACTTTCCCATGCCCTTAAATGTGTCCACACAACTTTCCACCACCTCTGGTCCTGATTTGCAATAACCTAACCTTGGGCTACAGCTGATTCCTGGTTCCAAACCAGCACTAAAATTCATTAAAACTAGCCAAACCCTTGCCAGGTACCTGTGACCTGCCCTTTCAAGACCCCAGCATGCTTTGCGGATGGATGCCCATCCCTTTCCTCTTGATTTACTCTGTCTTCGCGGGTGACTATGGTTTTGGACCAGCCCTCACCCACACAGGACCCTGCCTCCTTCCTCTTGTGTAGGCAGCAGCACCACACTCTTCAGTGGATGCCTACAACAGTCTTGCTAGTGCCAAGCCCCTGTCTATGTCACCCCAAATTTCTGGAAGTCACCAAAGCTCCTGAGACTTACTCCATCCTTCCATTAATGGTCCTCAAAGCAGCAGACCCCTGCCTATCACTGGCAACCTTACTCAGGCCTCAGGGATGTCCCTGTACATCTTCTACCTCCTCCTGAAGCTAGGGTGTGTGAGGATTTCCTGCCAACCGGAGCAGTAGCCCCACTGCATGGCCAGCTTGTTGCAAAATGATTTCTGGGAATGTAAGGGGGCCTCTGGAGGTATATTATGGTGCAGCTGAAGAATCCCCACACGGCACAGACTGGCCACAGTGTCCAGCTCCAACAGCACCAGAGGGGACACAGGGCTCAGAGCACCCCCAAGCCTTCAAGGTACCCAGAGGGGCTGAAGTTATCAAGCAATACAGGGTCAGAGTCAGAGAGTATTAGGCACAGTGAGACAAGGCGAGGAGACAGCATAAGCCACCTCAGTCCCCACGCGGGGCATTTCGCAACAGCCTTCCCTCACCAGTCTGTCCTGCGCCAGGCTCTTGTGGGGAAGCTGCCAGACGTGTGCATCTGTGCAGAAACGACCTCCCCGCCAGCCTCCCACCAGCAATCCTGCCTTGACGTCAAAGCCAGAGTCGGAGAACTTCAAAAACAAACAAAAAGCCTGCCCCAGACCACAAGTAGAGATGTTCCCAAGGAGGCCAAGGGTGAGGGCGGTCACTGCTGGGAGGCAAGGCTTCCAGCCCTGCTTTGGGCTCCCAGGGCTAAACTCTGGGTCTGCCGAAGACGAATGCAGTGGGAGGTTCAACTACAGGCTAACACAAACCAGACCTCCCTGAGGTCCTGCCCATGGGGGTGAGTGCCCATCACCAGGACTGGCGTAGCAGTGGGTGCAGGGGACCCTGCCCAGAAGCACTGACACCTCAGTCAACTCTTCTGTCCAATTAGCACCTCATTAGACAGCATGACTCATTCTAATCAGCCTAGGACTAAGTACTACTGTACTTAGTGAGTTAGAGGGACTCACAGTCTCCTGGGGAAGTCGGATATGAGCAGGCAAGGTGGACAGCCAAGTGCTGGACTTTTCTCAGTAACACCTGCTGACGCAGTACAGCCTCCAGAGACCATGAACCTCACCAGGACTTTCAAGAGGTGGTCACCTACCTGACACACAGTACTGTCCCTAACTTCCCTTGGTCTGAAGTGACGTCACAAGGGTAAGGGGAGAAGCACATCTATTTCATCTTCCAGTCATTCTACAATCAAGAAACATCCTCCTAGTGCAAGGCACCGTCAGGCACAGCAACATGGTCCATGAGCTTGAGGAAATTACATAAGTAAGGGCAAAAGACGTGTCCACACAGGTGCCTGCCTGAGAAAGATGGAAGGCAGGAAGCACACAGCAGGTATGCCCATGCTCTGAGCATCAGTGACACAGCAGCCTCAGGGCCCCACAGCCCCAGTGCTAGGAAACCAAAGGGACCCAGGTGTCGGGGCCACAAGTGTGGTGCTGCTCACAAACCAGGTCTTTCATTGACATGGTCTGTGTTCCAGGTCAAACAATCCACATGGCTATCTGAGTTCAGCAGGTCCAGGGGACACAGCCATGGAACCAGTTTACCCATCAGCCCCTCAATTCCAATGGGAGACCCTGCAGAACCCCTGACCCTGCACCCTACCAGGTACCTGGTGTGAACTACCAATGAAAGGTTGCACCTAATAGCAAAGATGGACGTGGCCTTCTACCAGGGAGCCCGGCCTCTTCCCTGTCCTCAAGACCTGCTCCCCTGGGAGGCTGGGACCT
Organism: Cavia porcellus; assembly: GCF_034190915.1. Classification (NCBI taxonomy): domain Eukaryota; kingdom Metazoa; phylum Chordata; class Mammalia; order Rodentia; family Caviidae; genus Cavia; species Cavia porcellus. The sequence continues at coordinate 81,374,057 of NW_026947489.1, forward strand.
GAGAAGGTAGGGGCTTAAGACTCATCTCAGAGATGGTACCCAACGGTGCAGTGATAAATACAGTTCCTTTCCAAGGACATGTTTCCTTAGCACCTCAGGCCATCACAGAAAAAGGATGAAGGGCTGTTCAAGGGCTGCCCAAGGGTCAAGAACAGACGTATCTGAGATGCTAGGGGTCAGTTAATCTGGGAGCAAACAACCTGGTGACAATGGCTGCTCATTAACCAGCTAATACCCACACTTGGCTTCTTCCTCACTCACAGAGCCCAGTTTCATCTGGGGTGGCACTGTGTCTGGTACTGAACTAGTCCAAGCAAGTGTTTCTCAGCCCTGTCCCTGAGCCCCAACCTCAGAGATTCCCAGGCACCTGACCTAGGTGACCCAGTCCTTGTTTCCAGGTTCCCAATGTGTCACAGTTCTGCTAGTGAGGCACCAGAATTCGTCTGCAAGAGAACTGTGGGGAAGAAAGGAGACAGTCTCTGGGGCTGCCTGCCAGGCCCTGCCCCCTTTAAAAATGGACCAGCTACAGCTAAGCATCTTGCAACCATTGCAAGCCAAGAGTTGCCCAGGAAACTACTGCTGCCAACATCACATGTGCCAAACCAACACACATGGGTCACAAGCTCCAAACTTCTTAATGTAGGAGAAACACAAGGCCTATGTGAGTCGCTTACAACAAAAAGTTCTTTCCGATATTTATTAAGTCCACACTATTATAACCTTCCTCCTGAGGCTGATGTTTCTCTGGCTTCCAGAAAGCCTAAAAGACAGTAACAAGGGTAACTAACCCTTCATTCTTGGAGCCACGTGTCATCTAAAGGCATTCTTCCAAAACTCCTCCCAAATTTTGAGAAGCAATTTATTTTTTATGAAGTCCATTTATTCACCTTTTTGCTTAGTTTATGTTTTTTATCACCTAAGAAATCTTTGCCAAGTTGACAGCCACAAAGATATACTCCTAAGTCCTGAGAGTTTCATGGTATTATCTTTTTGGTTTAGGCCTATGATCCACCTTTGAGCTAATTGTTTTAGTTCAAGACTGTTTTTACCACAGTTGTGGGTTGTTTTATATATATGGCATTCCCACACGCCAGGCCTGGTGATGTGCATTCTGTGTATTATCTCCTGTAACACCAACAGTTCATTTCACAGATGAGGAAATAAGCTGAGAACACCATATATACTAGAAAGAATGCACTCACATGCTCTAATCCAGTGGTAGTGAACCTACAGCATATTATTTGCTTTTCTTTTAAAACAAAAGACGTTAATGTACGAATTTTTAACTAAAACCTGAATATTCAGGTTTAATTGTGCTGTTGACACTTAGCAATTATCAAGTGGGTTTGGGGTTGCTCACCTCCAAAAGGTTTACTATTACTGCTCTATTCTATTCCTAGTACCTTAGAGCACCTTCAAGTCTGTTATAAAGGACCTAGAGTACAAATGGACATTAATACAACTGAAGACCCAGCGAGATAAGAGCTCCTTGTTGCTCTAAACTGCCTGCTAGGGTCACTATTGAGTGCTTGGGAACACCACGTCCCATTGTACCGTTGCTCTCGTTGCTCTCGGGAAGACTCCTAATAACTCAGCTTCCAGGAGCATGCGCAGTGGGTGTAGGGCCAGTGGGTAGCAAAGGCTATTCTCTCCCGCAGGCAGTCTGAGGATCACCAGAGGCTATGACATAACCCTAGCTTGCTCTCATTAAAGATGACCACAGAGTACTTCATGGTCCTCCAGTCTGGAGGGCTATTTGCTCTCCTCTGGAATCTGGGTCAATCTGTGGCTGCTTGGCCCAGTAAGGTCCAGATTCTTATGGAACATGCATGGAGATGATGGGTACTCCCATGAACCCAGCTTGTCGTCTGCCCACACAAGTGTCAGATAGGTAAGTAAGGCCTCCTCAGACCCTCCACGCAGGAAAGTAGATGCTACATGGAGTGTGTCACCTGGGTACCATGAGAAAGATCTATGTATAAACCTTGGAGTCTCAAGGAAAACAAGCAAAACTCTAGGGGTAGAGTGGCTGGAAATCTGAGAAACAGAAGGTAATCCCAAAGATGAGTTCAAAGGATGAGGAATGACCAGAAATTGTGACATGTGGACAGAGGGAGGGGTAGGGAAGTTATGCCAGGTAGGGGGCATACCATGAACAAGGACCAGAGCCTTAAAAGAACTTTTTTTTTCTTAAGGGGACAGAGAGTAGCTAAACTACAGGGATAGAGGATAGGGAAAATAAAGTCAGCCAGAGGCCAAGATCCGCTCAGGCAGCCCTGGAACATTCCAGAAATTTCCAGAACGTCCTGGAAGACTGTACTAAGGCATCTGCACTCAATCTTGCAGGCGTGGAGAGAAAAGCACTAGAAGAAACGTGATCAGATTTGCATTCTTGAACAATCATCATTCGGAAAACCATGTGGAGGACAGACTGAAGTGGGTGTGGAGAAACCAGAAACAGGAAAATCAATTTAAGAAGGCATCACAATTTGGCAAATGACGAGAACAAGAGGTAATTTAGTTAGTGGCAGTGTGGGTAAAAACAAAGGAGCAAATTCAAGAGATGTTTTATTAGCATTTTTACTATTAATACAAGACTTTCCTTCTTGCTTGCCTGGGGAATTTCTGGCATACCAGCACCCTGGAACACAGGAAGCTAAAGCTCTGAGTTTCTCCAGCAAATAAGACAACCAGAGAGAGCCCTGCTTATTGTTTGATTTGTTAGAACTTGGCACTTCGTAAAGGAGGAGATCATTGGCTAAAAGTCCAACATGGCTGGGCGCAGCTCTAGCAGCAAACTGTCTGGGCTTCTGAGTGTCACAGCTGCCAGACCTCCTAGCAGAGGGGACCGTACACTTGGCAAGAGCAAAAGTCACTGCTCTGACAGGGTCATCTCCAGCTCTTCCTGTAGTCCCAGATTTGCTGCATCTGCCAAAAACGTGTTAGCACTAATATCATCCCCATTGTATAGGGACAGAAACCAAGGGCAAGAGAGGAAGAGACACAGCCAGACTGGAGGAAAAAGGGGACCCCAACTTAATCGGAAAGATGATAGAGAATGGTTAGAGAGACCCCCGTTCAAATCTCACACACACACACACACACACACACACACACACACACACACCACCTAAGGACCATAGGCAATGGATAGAATGTCTCTGGGCCTTGATTTCTCTGCTGTAACCGAGAGGAAAAGATGAGCTTCAAAAGATCACAGAGCAGACAATTCTTGTCTTCATTCTTTGCAGCCTTAATCATAGGAAAGGCAGTGCTTTTGACAAGGGACAGGGAGATGAGGGGAACTTCAAATGGTGACCATCTGGATGAAAAGTCTCGATTATTATCTGTTTGTGTGAGTAAGGAAAGCAATCAGCTCTCTGGAAACAAGTACTGCATGTGTGTGTGTGAGGGTGAATCAGTACCCTACCCCATTCAGGACCCACTGTACACCCCAAGGTACACCGGGAAGCCCTCTGATACTGACCCACCAAGCTGTGCCTCAAATCAAACTGGAGTGATCTGTGGTGACAGGACTATCCTTCACTGCCACCAAGCACAGCAACCAATGACAATGCTTTTGACAGCTGGTCACAGCACCTTGCACAGAGTCACAGCAATTTACAGTTTACTGAGCACTTTGGGAATGCAGCATCTCATCTGATCCTCATCAAAAATGTGTTAGCACTAATATCATCTCCATTGTGCAGGGACAGAAACCAAGGCTCAAAAGTGAAGAGACATGGCAGAAGCCACGTGCCATCACTGCGCTGGGGCACCAGCTTCATGTCTGTCATAGGAAAGCGTGACTTCAAGTACACAGATTAAAACGCCACGTCCCAGCAGGGTCAGCGTGGGAAGGAAGGCTCAGGGCTGCTTCACAAGGATATCTTGCCTCTTCTTTTCACAAGAGATCTTGGAAGGCCATCCAACTAGCCACGCCCTGCTTCTTTACAAAACTTTCAAAGCTCTTTTCCCAAGGACCATTTATCTGGGTAGTGGAAGGTAAGGGAATATGCGATTTAGGACATTTAAAAAAAAAAAAAAAAGTCAGACCTAAAACACAGAAAAGGAAGGCAATGTCAGGCCTGGGACAAGGAAAGAGAGCGAGCCACTGTCCCCAACAAGCAGAAAGTGGCTCAAAGACTGTAGACTCTCTCTGAGGTCCCATGTACCTCAAGTGACACAGCTGTAGCTGGGCTCACGTCATCAACACAATCACCAGTGGGGATGAGGAGGGGCTCAGAAAGCACACCCCTACTGGGGACTCATGGGGGGCTGAGGGTCAGCAGACTAAGTTCACACCCCAGCTCTGCCACTGAGTAGCTGCCCTGACAGAGCAAGCTACACGCAGCCTCTCAATGCCTCAGTTTCCTCACCTGGAAATGGGGAAAGAGGAAGACAAAACTGCTTAGCACCAGCCCTGGAAGATTGTTAACATGCACCACTAGGCATCTCTATCATGAAAATTCCAAAAGTCACGTATCTTCGAAGGCAGTTAAAAGTCAGACTTGTTTACTGCTTTAAGATTCTTTGCACGGGCACATTTACATGACAAGTCCCGAGGTACCAGTTCGTGGAATACAAACACAGGACAGACCTGTGGGTAGAACGCGCTGGCCTTGGAGGAGCACTTTCCTGGACCTCACGAATTCCAGGGAGGCCAAGACCAGGTCAACTGCTAAGCCACACTGTGCAACACGAAACCCCACAAGCGGCCTGAGCACGTTACAGAGAGGCTCAGAGCCTGAGGAAGTAAGCAATGGAGGAGACCAGGGCCACAGGTTGTAACAGAAGCTGCTCTCCAGGCCTGGGGCAGGGGCAACACAGTTTAAAGACACACAGAGACACCCATGTGCACACACCCTGCCATGCTAGCCACGCTCAGCTGGGCCGAAAGGGGACCCATTTCAAAAATAACACAGATAGGCCACCAAACTCCCACAAAATCGACTGACCACAGAATGGATAAAGTGCACACTGACAAGGCACTTGTGTACCAGACATAGCATTAAGTATCCTACTAACTCCCGTGACCCCCCACACACATAAAAAATGTATGGGAGATGCCTAATACCCTTTCCGTTTTACAGAGGGATAAACCAAAACTAAGAAGCAGTCCTAAGCCTCAGAGCTGCTAGTCAGGGGCAGAGAGAAAGGATCTGAACTCGAGCAACTTGACTGCTAAGTCCACGCTCTTGGCTACTGCCGCATGACCTCCATGAATGGATGGGATTGGGGGTAGCTACTGTGTGTCAGGCCAGTGTTGGACATCCTGGTAAGCATATCCTCCTGTATCAGTGTGAACCTAGTAGTCAGTGCAGCAAGCTAGCACCACCCAGCCAGTCCATTCCAGAGCTCACACATACACTAGGCCCCATGCTGCCTGGAGACCGTCCTGCCCCAAACTCCTGGTTCAGAGATAGATCCTTCCTGCTGTGCTCTACCCCACTAACAAGGCAGACAGACACACAGCACACAAATCCACGCAAGGTGCCCACAAGCTGCTCTGCCACTGGACCAGGAGGTGGCCAGAACATTACAGAAGGCCTCAGGCCAGCAGATTTGGGAGAAAATCCATCAGCCTCAGTCACCTTCCTCAGCATACACTGCACTCCAACTGAGGGGCCTCCAAGCACATCTCACTTCTTCCTACCGATTAAGATTAAGAACCACAGCTGGAGGGGCTGGGGATTTAGCTAAGTGGCATAAGTGCCTGCCTTGCAAGCAGGCAGTCGTGAGTTCGATCCCTGGTACCGGTAAAAAGGAAAAAGACAAAAAAAAAAAAAAAAAAGAACCACAGCTGGGGCCTATTATTAGTTCCCTGATCACAAGGGCTCTGTGTTCAGCCCTCTGATGTGACAGTTCACAGCAGAGACTCACACGCTCTTGAGTAAGACCTGGTTCCGCTTACAGACCTGAGACAAAGCAAGCGGCAGGTGCAGTGGGCCGGAGCACACTGCAGCCAGCGTGACCCAACGGGGCAGCCCATACCTCAAGCCCATACGCTCCACCAGGCAGGACAGCACATGCCTCACATTCCCGTTCCCCAGTGACCCAGAATCAGTGCTCCAATTAACACTCCAGGTGGAGGACGGCTCACCAGCACTGAGAGAAAAACCACAGGAATCCAATGGGCTTTGCCTCTGCCCTCCGGTCTGCGGAGCTGGCCTCAACCAAAGACCAACACAACCAGCCAGGGCTATTGGCAGGCCTGGACCCATCTGAAATACCTTTAAATCCTAGAATGTTCTAAGGTGAGAAGGGTCTCCAAGGTCATCTCACACCAATAGGTCTGTAATTATGAGGAAACTGAGATGGGGAGGGCAAGTCACACAGAGAGTCAAAGGCAGTAAGAGGACAGACTCTGGGACTCTGGTTCCTGTCCAGCGCCCTTCGTCTTACTGGACAGCAGGGGTCCTGGGTTCAAAACACTGTCTGAGCCAATACTGGTCTGGTTCACGATTTTTATTTAGTAAGCCAACGACTATTTTAAGAAGTGTGTAAAGGCTAACTTATTTCATCCAGGAAGGTCAAAGCTGTTACAGTCTCCACATGGGGATGAAAGATGTGGAGATAAAGAAACTGTTGGGGTAGGATATGAACATGGCCGACTGCCCCACAGGACCCCTCAGGAGGGATGCTGGCTACAGGCTGCAGCACCTAGAGCACCCTAGCAGGCCCTGAGCAGGGCAGAAGCCAAGCCTAGGGAGCTGCCATGTTGTGAGTGTTTTCCCCCAAAGTTCACCTATACAACACAAAGAATGGATTTCCCATGAAGGGGCAGAAAACGAAGCCTAGTGTTCACTGTGATCAATCCCAACAGGGACTTGGGGCATGTGACCAGAGCCACCCCTCTGGCTTCAGCTCACTGTGAGGAAAGAGACATGGCCAGGCACAAGGCCCATGCCCCCCACCTCCACCTGGCCTTCCCTGGCCTGCGCCATGTGTCCACAGGCCTGTGAGGGGAGGAGGGACAGGCAGGCTGTGCCCCCACGCGGCGTGATTCTGCACTCCTGTGTGCAGCCTCCTCGAGGCTCCACAACTTGGCTTTTCTTCTTGAAAAAGGAAACCATTTCTCAATACGTTGCCACACACAGATACTGAGAAGCACAAAGCAAGAGGCTGGGTGGGGGCGGGAAAGGCCCCAAAGAGAGGTGAGGGAGAGGACAGGGTGGCTATGGAGGCTCAGCAACAGAAACAACAAGGAAATAAGGCACATAAACTTGTCCATCCCAAAGCTGTTTACAAGAATGACACAGGGAAACCACCCAAAGTCCTGAACAATAGAAGCCTGGCTAAGTGGGTTACAGCAAAACCACTTAATAAAGTATTACAAAACCACTGAACACGTTTACAAAAACATAGGAAGTTTTCTGACTTGTTCTTTTGAGTGACAGAGACAGAACAAGAGAGCTACATGGCAGATAGCTCCAACTCTCTAGGGGTGATTAAAAAAAAAAAACTCAAGCAATCCTTCTTTACCTAGAAAATGCGTCTGAAAAAAAAAAATCATAAATTCCCTGAAGAAAAGTCATCCATGGGAGAGCTGAGCGGGAAGCCTACATACAGGTAGTCATCTCTTTTCTCCTATTTTTCTGTGATCTGAATGCTCCATAATCACCATGTACTGATTTTATTAGTGCCATTACATTAATGACACATTTTAAACTGTCAGAGGCAATGATTCTCTTCCAGCAAGGCGGCGAGGTCGGGTGGCCGCCAGCAGTGAAGGACGGCTGCACTTGGCCCCACCTGGCCTTCCCACCACCAGTGGCCTCCCAACGGTTACTCAGCTGCCCTAAGGCTCCAGAGGCACAGCAACACCTCAGCGGCTCAAGAAGGGCAAGCGGAGGGCAGGAACAAAACAACAACAGAACAAATAAGGCAGCAGTCTCACTGTGCTGAAATGTGAGCTACTTTCTAACTTGGTTTTCTTTTTATTTTTTTAGGACAGTATGTGTCCATCTGTCTATCCACTCCAGAGAATGGGGTATCAACCCGTTATCCAGCATAGGTCGTACTTAACCCAGCCATGCAAGACCCATTTCCCACCCTATAGACCGTGGGTTTCTGGGGAAGCCAAGGCAGGGAGCTACAGTGCAAAGGGGTGTTTGAGAAAGGAGGCTGCTGGGGAAATTCAGAATGACATTAACACACCCACTAGGGAAAACACTGATGTCAGGAAAGGGTGTGTGGAAAAGGTGAGCTTTGCACTGGGTCCTGCAGAACCAATGGGAGGGAGTCAAGGACAAAGGGCCCGCTCATCTCAAAAGCAAGTTAGAGATGCAAGCAACCATCACAAATCTCTCCACCCAAGTGACAAGCAAGGAAATACACAGTGAAAACAAGCAGGCAGAGACTTCTGGGACCCTGCAGGGTGGGTGGGATATGGCCTCCCTGGAAGGTAGCTGAGAAATGTGATGTCATAGCAAAAGCTGAGGGGCACAGCCTTGGAGCCAGCAGCTCCAGTCCTAGGAATTTATCCTAAAGAAACCACTGGGCCTAAGCCTAGGCTGACTCCTGAAGTGAGTCTTAAAACAGCCAACCGTGGGAAGGAGGTAACTACACTTCGGTGTGCCTGTGACAGAACCATGAAGCAACTGAAAGAGGAGAAGGGAAGGGAAAAACTGAAGAAGAACTGTTTGAGGAGCATAGTGACATGGGACCATGTCCACGACAGAGTGCACACCGAGTGAACAACCCAGAATACAAAAACTGCACTTACAATGTAATCCGTTTTGACTTTAGAAGAGTTTTTACCCTTTTGTTTTTTCTACAAAACCTCATAGTTTTAGAATCATAAAATGACGTTATTTAGAATGACAGGGTATTAACTAGAATTTCAAGCATTGTAGGTTTAGAAAACAACACAGGGCACACGTGAAGTGCCACACACCTGTAATCCCAGCACTCTGAAAAGCAGAGGCGGGAGGTTTAGGAGTCTGAGCCCAGCCTTGGCAACTTAGCAAGACCCTGTCTCAAAATAAAAGACTTTAAAAGATTGGGGACATGGGCAGAGGCCCTGGACTCATCTCAGTACTACCAAAAAAAAAAAAAAAAGAGCGAGGAGCGAGTGAGAAAGAGAGAAAGAAAGAGAGAGAAAAGGCCGCAAGTAAAGCTAAAGCAGCTCAGGTCTGTGCTGTGGAGAAGAAAGGGCCAACTTCGCAATGACAACTTGGTTCACATCCTACATCCTCAGGTGTGTGATCTTCAACAAATTGCAGAGCTCCCTTGAGGGGAAAAGACTAAACATAAACTACCACACAACCCGGTACCCTGGCCAAGGGCTCACCAATCCTCTCAGGAGTTAATGGAATCAGAGCCCTTTCTACTGATGAATAAAGCAAAATCCATCCTGGGTGTACCTGAGTGAGGCAGTAGGAACATTTGTTTTTAAGATTTGCCATCTATGTACCAACATCATGTTGGAGAAACAAAGATGTGTACATTGCACCCCAATTTCTGAACTATGAAATATACCCAAAAATTAAGAAAATACAAACTTACCTCTTCTACAGATAGTAACAACCAGGATGAAGTATTTGATCACTGCTGAGAGGTTAGCCTGATTTTCGTATTTCTAGGGCCTGATTTGTGCCCCCAGAGAGGACACGGAGTCAGGTGGAACCTGGGGCCAACCTAAGGCACCGCCGCACACCAAGAGGGCTCTGGAGCACACAGTGCTGCTCCCACTGCTTGGCCTGGAGCCCACCCTGAAGCTGTGCACCACAAAGCCTTGCCAGGCAAGCCAGGGTGTCCCTTGCCCCACTGCCTCATCTTCGTGCAGATGGAGAGCATACCAGGAACACTGTGAGGTCAGCTGCCTCGAGCAAAAGAGGCCGCACCTCAGAAAAGCTGGAGGTTTAGTAAGACAGCTTAGGGAAGGAGAAATGCAAGCTCAGCAGCTAAACTGGAAATAATCAGGAGCCCCTCCCCACCCCACCCTCAATGCCAGACTTTGGCAAATGCAGCAGACAAACTCTCAAAGAAGGAAATTGGAGACTCCGCTCAGCCCCAACTAAAGATAATCACAACACTAATCCTTACAGAAGTCTCACCGGGCCAGGCTCTGTTCCAGGTGCTTTACCTATGTTAACTCATTTATCCCTCAACAGAGGAAAGCAGTGCACAGAGAGAGAGACAAACTCCCCCAAGGTCAGAGCCAGAACCCGCCCATACAAAACCCTGGTACTGGGAAGCTGGCACCTCCCTTTCCTGTGCAAGTGAGGCCTTGCACAGAGCTTGGGCCTGGCAATGGGGGTTCTGCAGCTTCTCACCCCTTGACTGTAAGAGGCTGGCGAAAGGCAGAGGTGGGAGCCCAGACCACCTGGCTCCCAAGTGACAGACAGTAACTAGGTGGCCTAAAAGTTCCCGCAAGCCAAGGCACACAGGTGTGCACAACCGAGGATGCCAGCTCTGCGTGCCCAGAAGGATCAGATGTTCAGCTGCAGTGGGAAAACTGTCACCATCTCCCACAGGCGTGTTTCTGAGTCCCACCCTTCCCCACTTTTAGGGACACAGTACAGCCTCTTGCGCTCCACACCTCTTCCTACCTGGGCCCCCAGTCCTTGCCCATTCCTGACTCCCAGGCTTCAGCCTGGGGATTCTGACCTGCTTTTCTTCACGCCTATATTTGCTACTGGAGGAAACTCACTGGCAGTCTGGGCTTAGCAGTTCTCCGCACCCTTTCACCTAACTCCTTTCTTCAGGGTGCCTGGGGGTGGTGCTCAACAGGATCTCTGCAGACCCTGGCGGCCACCCTCATCAGGGGGCTGGGACTCGCACCCAGCCTGAAGAAGCACTTTCCCTCCCACTCCTCTCCTTGTCCCTCCAGCACCGAGGCTCTTGAGACACCCACAGTATGCAGTATGAGTGTCCACTGCCCTACATGCCCAGCCCAGCCCCACCCCTTGAACTTCCTCTGCAGAAACCCCAGGCCTCACTGAAGCACCCAGCCGCTCCCCAGGTCTCCTTCCAACCCTGGGCACTCAGTACCTCCTCCCCAGGCCTCCAGATCAGAAACTCGAAGCCCCAGCCCTCTTACAAGCTCCACACCAGCAGCTCTCCAACCCACAAGCGTCTGGCCGACTGGCATGGCCCAGACATCTCCAACTCAACACGTCTGAGCCCAATTCATTCTTTCAACATCTCAGTGCCTCCCAATTCCCATTCGCCTTTCTTCCTAAGAGAAGATCACTGATGTTCAGCTGGCCTATTTCCATCCTCCTTTGCAGTATGGTACAGCTGTGACTAACTCTGAAAAATAACATGTCATCAGAATCGCCATAAAATGATTTCAAAAGAGATAAAGAATACTTCCTTCTCCACACTGCCATCAAACTCACGCCAGGAAAGATGATTTGATGGCTTGTGTTCCAGCAGTCATCTGGGAACATAAGGCCAAGGGACAGCAGGAAGATGAACAGGAAGGACTCTAACTCCCCAATGGCTGTGGACCTACCACACCGACCATAGGCTTCCTGCTCCAGGTTTCTTTAATGTATGAGAAAACTTTACTTTGCTTGAGCTGTTGTTATTTGAACCTCATTTGTAATACAGAACTAATATTCTTGGATGGCAATATGCAATGTATATACCATTGTGGCTCCGATAGACGTGTTTTGAAATTTTGTTGTAGTGTTTTTCAGTTTTTTTCTCTTTTTTTTAATCCCTGAATAAAATGGATTGGGGGGAAAAGAATGAATATTCAATCCAAATGGGCTCCTCTTGCATCCCTTGTCTTGGTCAATAACATCAGTGTTCCCTTTCAGTAAACCCCCCTGCTCTTTATTTGCTAACTTTCCCCATTAGACAGTAAGCAATTTGATGTCAGGAGCATGGCCCTCATTTTCTTTAAATACAGTGTTCCAAGCAGACAAATATGATAGCCTTCCTGTCTAGGAATTCATGTTTTTTGCAAGACAGGCATGGTGACTCACACCTGTAATCCCAGCACTTGGGGAGGCTGAGGCAAGAGGATCACTACAAGTTTGAGGCCAGCCAGGGCTACATCGTGAGTTTAAGGCCAGCCTAACTTATAGGGCGAGATCCTTCTCAAAATAAAAAAAAAAAAATTGGGCCAGGGATATAGCTCAGCAGCACGGTGCCTGTCTGGCAAGTGTAAGGTCTTGAGTTTGATTTCCAGTACCAAAATAAATATATAAATAAAAGGTTTGCTATTTTGTTTTGTTTGTTCATCTTACAGGAGTGCCATCATTACTTGATTTCCTACCAGTCTTTTTCTTAAGTGTAGCCAGGCTGATTCTCCAAGGAAGATGTGGCACTGACTGATATTTTCCCCAGCCTGCAAGCATTTAGGTTGCTTCCAGCTTCTGATAATCACGGGAAATGCTCCAATGCACATCTCTATATCTGTTTCTGCTTCAGCAACCACATGGTGGTTTTTCCAGTACCCACACTAGAAGCAAAATTTCTAGGGGTGTGGGGGACGTCATCCTCAGCTTTATCATATATGGGGAAGAGCCTACTGGTTGTTGTACCAACCCCCAGGTCCATGGGAACAAGACAGCCCTCCTGGGCTGAGCTGCACTGATCTCTGAACCACCACATCTGCAGGAAGATTCGCCTCGTGTTCTTAACGCTCTGAATGAGCTACCGCAGAAGCACAGACATTGCTTCAGCCAGAACTGCCCTCCCCTGGCTGCTACGTGAGGGTGGACAGCCCCACAAAAGATGATGAAGCTGGCCACTGGCCCTGAGCAGCTGCAGGTGTCATTATCAGCACAGGGTCTCCCTGCCACCACAAACACTCTGCCCCACCACATGCCCATAGCACTTGGGGATAAATTAGTCCTCTGCATTTGCCACCTTCTCAAGCCCTCCCCAAATACCAACATGAAGACATTTAAAAGTGTCTGATCCTCCCCAAGCCCTTCCTCTTCTCACACAGCAGGCAGCATCTCCTGATAAAGAAAAGTCTCAGGCAGAGAGAGGAGCCAACTTGTTTATTTCCAAACACAAACCCAATCCCAGCTGTGACATGCAAACTAGAACTGCCCACAGCTCTGCAAGAGCCAGCTGGGTGGCGGGCCGGGGAGGGGGCTGGAGCAGCCGGAATCAGATGGGAGAAAGATCTGAGGCTGTTTATTTTTAGGTGAACCAGCGTGGCCAGGATGGATTCAGAGCCCCTGCCCAGCCCTGTGTCCTGACTACGTCTGGCAGCTATTTTTCATCTGAATGTGCTTCAGATGCACAGGGCAGCTGCCTCCACCCACAGCGAAAAGCAGACACTTTTATTAACATCATAACCCCAAAGGCCTCCCTTCCCTGTGACTGTGCCCGTGGAGAGTGACATGACACGCTTTGGAGGGAAAGCCTTATGCTCCACAGCATGAGACCCACGGTCCCCCTCTGACACACTCAATGAGGGCACCTCTGCCAACTCACTGTCCCTCCTATGGGCAGGCTGAAGGGTACAGACAAGCAGCTCCAAATGACCCTTCCAGCACTGGCTCAGGCGTTCGGGCCCAAAGTCCTCCAGCCTGGCCTTGGACCATGGTCACTAGGAGAGCACATCAACAAAGACTCCCACCCAAAAATGCTGTCACTCGCCTGGGGTTTTAAACACAAGTACGTTTGAAAAGCATCCCAGGAGATTCAGACAGGCACATGGGGTTAAGAATCAGCATCCCCGGGCTAGGGACATAGCTCAGTGGCACAAGTGCCTGCTTGGCAAGTGTAGGGTACCAAAACAAAAGAATCAACATCTGGAACAATGTCCCTGGTGGTGGCAGCTGCAGCGCCTGAGCCCTGGCAGTCCCATCTTACACACACTCAGGACCCCTCTTGGCAAGAATCAAACCAGAAGCCACCCGGGTACATCTGCCCATCCTAACCTCATGGGCATGGGGTGATCCCCGGAAGATGCCAATGAGGAAGGCAAACAGGGAAGCACAGGGGCTCCAGAGCCCTCCTGGATCTCCCTGCTCCCACCCTGTCAGCTGCCCCCCACCTTGGGGCAGGCAGTGGTGGAACCACAGGGTGTGGGTGGTGTCCCCTGTGTTCCACTGGACAGAAACCTCCTACCCTCAGGGAAAGAGGGCAGCAGGATCTGGGACCAAGGGGCCCTGTGAAACTTGGGCAAGCACAGCCTGGCCTCCCTGCCCAGCCAAGCAAGCCTCTGAGGGGCCTCTTTCGGACAAAGCAGCAGCAGAACAAAGGTCCACTGTGACGCTCTGCCGGGAAAAGGCAGCAGAGACAAGCACACTTTGGGGCCGGCAGCATTGTTAGATAAAAAATCTAACAAACATTTCAGTGGGTACTGCAGTGGCTATGTATTTGAAGCCCTTAACTTTCCCAAGTTAACAATTCTAGGAGGAGGAAAACAAATAGCTTTCCCTTGTCCATCAGATCAAAAACCACCCACCAGGTCTACCTGCGGCCTGCTACTACTCTCTACCCTGTACCAAGCCATTTTTACTCCCTACCCTGGGATTAAGTGCTCTGCCACTGAGCTACACCGTCCCCGCTTTTAAATTTTACTTTGAGATAATAAGGTCCTGCTAAGTTGTTCAGACTGGCCTCAAACTTGCCATCCTCTTGCCTCAGCCTCCAGAGTAACTGAGACTATCGGTGTGCACCACGCCTGGCTAAGCTGACTTGTTAACGTCTTCACCCATGGAAAAAGAGATGCCTTCCAAGGTTGGTGGTTCCCTGCTTCATTTATTTCTGTATCAAAGAACATCTGGACTGATACGATGGCACACAGCAGGTCTCAGTATGACTGGATCGATCAGTCAATCAATCAATCACTTGAACTGTTCGCCTGCTTTAGCTTACAATGTTTTCCTCTTCCTTAAACATGCTCCTGTCTATGTCTGAAGCCCCCAAATCCTCTCATAATCATGACTTGTGAAACCCGTAGTCATACAGCATGAGGCCCAACTGCAATTCACTCAGCCTTTCATTACACAAAGGCAGCTTTTACACACACAAGTAGGCTGGGGGATTCCTTAAGATCATCAGGAAAACCAATCTTCAGGGCAATCACGGGGAACCTGCGGCATATTTGTATCTAAAAGCTCTAAAATTGAAAGCTCTAAATTTGTTTAGGTTCACCACTGCTGCTGTAGGACCTTGCCAAGTCTGGGTTCAAAAAAAACTAATGCAATGCATATTTGACCACACTTGTGATTTATTATTCAATAATAATAGCAGATTACACAGCAGGAAGTAATCCAAGAAGCATGTTCATTCCCTGTGTATATGTGGGGTGGGGGGAAGGGGTCAGGAACTTTTTTTTTTTGAGACAGGGTCTCATTATGTGGTCCAGCCTGGCCTTGAACTCATTATGTAGCCTAGGCTGGCCTCAAACTCACAGCAATCCTCTTGCCTCAGCCTCCCAAGTGCTAGAACTATAGGTGTGCACCACCGCGCCTACAAGAACTTTTAAAATTTATCTTTCTCCATAATGAACATATGCAAATTTTACAATCAGCTATAAAAAGTACAGAATGGAAGAAAGAAGGCAGAGAGGGAGCCCTCACTCTGCAGTACAGGGAAAGGGAACTGGGGCAAAAGCGACTGAGACATCTGTTTCGGTTCCCCAGCATCATCCCAAGAATAGATTCACCTCTGTCCTCGAGTACTCACGGCTCAGACGGCCTCTGTCAACTACCTTCCCAAGGCAGCCCGACCCCAAGCTGGACGCCTTCCCTCTGAGGACAACATGAAAACTGATGACAGCAACAGCAGTCTTTTCCGCAGGCTCCTGCGCCAGGCACCACGTCACTTCTGACCAGGACAGTGCGACAATTGTCTCTCCTGACAGCGGGGAAAAACACAGGCAGCAGGTAACCTGCCATAAGGCGCGCAGCTGCTCTTTCTGATTTTCTCCGTTTGCTGTTTTTCACAAGAACAGAACCAAGCTTTCTTCCTGATGCACTTACAAAACAGGTTTTCCACTACCACTACCACTGTCAGCGATCTGACAGGGATGGAAAACCAACTGTCAGGCATAGCTTTGATTACAACTACGATTGGAAATTTCTGCCCCTCATTTAAACATACATAAAATACCTGGTTCTGTTATTCGAACGGCCAGGAGAGACGCGATGCCTTAGAGCAGTTGAGAGGTCTCGCCTGGCCTAAACGAGTCTTGCACACTTTCTCCCCAGCCTCCTCCCCCAGTCTGTGTGCACTGCTACCCCCTCTCCCCTCCATGGGCCACAGAAGGCACAGCATCTGAAGGCAAAGACAGCCATGGGATCAGCTGGGCATAGCGGTGCATGCCTGTAGTCCCAGCCTCTAGGGAGGCTGAGGCAGGAGGATCCCAAGTTCCAGGGTAGTGTGGCCAATTTAGGGAGACCCTGTTTCTCCTCAAAAAACGAAGCATGGTACATAGAGACACATGCACAGAGGCCACAAAAAGTGACAGCGATAATGGAAGAAATGGATAAGATATAAAACAAGCACGATGTTCAAACAGCAGCAGCTTCTGGGGCAAAAGCAGTCACACAACACATGCTTCGGCAGAGCTACAGAGATTCCCAGCCAGGGAGAAAGGTGGTTAAACATTCAGAAGAAATCATGGGTGCCATCTTCAGCTAATTAAAATTCACTTGGGTGCTTCTAGGACTATCAGTTATCAAGGGAATTAACTTTATGTCAAACAGTTTGTTCCAGTGAATTATGGCACTGGCTACGGCTGTCTCTCAGGTCCATTCTCTACTTCCTTAGAGTCCTGATTTTGTTCAGGTAACAATGAGCTTGGCTCCCAGGTCCCTTCAACCAGTGGTGGTCACACAATCCAGTTTTAGCCAAAGAGATGCGAAAGATGTCTTTATTTGGTCCTTCCAAGAAATCAGTTTTCCTCATTAAAAGAGTAGTGGACAGCTGGCAAAAGTCAACATCTTACCTGGAATGCAGATGTAAAGCCTAGAGATACAGCAGCCCTCTTGACAGCATGAGGCTATGTGCTAAATGATAAAACCAAAAGACACCAGGAAACGTGTAGCCTCGCATCCACCTACGACTGAAATGTTTTTTTTTTTTTTAATGAGAAAAATACAGTAACTCCTTCTTAAACCCAGTGTTATATGCATTTCTGAAATATGAAGCCAAAGAAACTCTAAGTGACATATTAATCTCACGTTATAATTTCAGGATGATAAACATAACATCTTACTTTGTTTCTGCTGTGAAGTTTTCTTGCGTCTTTGGTGTGCCCCAATAAACATGGGCTGCCTAACCATTATGTACTGGGAGCTCGCCTCACTGCTGCAAATGGCAAAAGGCCATTCATTGGTATTGTGTCTCTGCTAAGCTAGCTTGCTTTTGCAACTTGGAATTTTGCTGAGAAACAAAGAATGCTTTATGGCAAAGACGTTAGTGCCACAATGGGACCTTTCTGCTTTGATTAGGAAAACACATCAAGAGCTTAGCTGCACAGCAAGCAGTGGCCAGGAGCCTGGGCCGAGGCATGAGCCTCCCTGACCACTCTGCACTCCACACGCAGGACAGGGGCCAGAGCCACTCAGAGGAGACACTGAGGCAGACGTGGGTTGCCAAGACACCCCTGGAGGTGTAAATGAGCAGGCTGTGTCTCCCACACTGCTGGGCACCCTCAGCACCAGCTCCTAACACTTGCCTCCCATCACTTCATCCACAGCCACTGTAAGGATGTCCCCAACCCTGGACTGGGAGTGTGTCCTCAGGAGGAGCTCAGACAACCCTGACAGCTTGGTGGTGGCACCTGCTAAGCTTCAACCCTGCTGACAAGGCGAAGGTGAAGACCACATGAGACACAGTGATTTTGCTGTGCACTTGTCAGTGTACATGGGTACCTACTCACACGCAACGCACACATGAAGAAGCAACAGCCTCTGTGTACAAAACAAATACTGAGCCATGGAAGAACGAATGTAAAAAATATATATATGCTAATTTATTCAACGCATGGGTCCTCAGGTAATGCTGACCAAAAGAAGCCACAGGATTCCCCTAAAACTCCATTTCAGTGTCTCAGGAACACATGATAGTTAGAAATAACTGTCTGTTAGGGGCACGGCAGTGACTCGGAGAAGTCAGGCTACTGTTACTCTCTGTACAAGCAAAGGGGTGCTGGCCAGGGAGGCTCTGGGGTGCTGGCAGGGTTCCAGTCCTTGGTTGGGACGTGCTCAGTGAGACTTGTCACTTTTATAGGGAAAGGGTCGCAACTGGAGACCACATTTCATAAGTGAAATAAGCCAGACTCACGCATAATCACAGTATTGTCTCCCAAGTGTGAGAAGCCAAACATGTAAGTAAGAGTCAAAATATATGACAGAGATTGTCAAAGGGAAAGAAATTTCAAAAGGAAAGAACAACTGGACTGGGGGACAGGAGAAAAGGAAGAAGAGAAAAGAAAAAAAAATATATATATATATACATATATGATAGTTAAGATAGTTATACTACTAATTTCTACTAGTTCATTGAAAAGAAAGGTTTGTGCTTATATTGTCTGATCAATTTTTCTTGTAATCTGAGCAACTACAACAGTCAGCAATGTATTAACCACTGCTACGCTCTTACTATCTTGTTTCAAAATTTGGTATCACTGCTTTCTTTCTCATCAAAACAATTCTCATTTTGTGATAATTCACTCAACTGCATGTTTATGTTTTGAAGTGTTTCAAATCTGCATTCTACTTTACAATTTTTTTAAAAAAAGAAAAAAGGAAAAGGGTCATATTAGAGACAACCCACCCGATTATGAGCACTCAGTGCATCGCAGCTGAACCAGGAGCCTCAGCATCTCGGACTCCCCCAGGGAGCCTGCACCCCTCTCGGTCGCATCTGTGTTCAGCCTAAAATTATGGCAGGCGCTGCAATTTATCAGTCTTTTAACATCTACCTTCCAAAACCAGAACTGTCCACCTCTGGAAGGGCAGTGCCAGTTTGGGATAGACACATCTCCTGCACAGACTGGTGACGGATACCTAGGATAAGGAGAATGGATTGTACTTTGAAAGCGTGGGGACAGTCACTGCAGGCAGCGAGGTGTGGGTTTGGCTGGGGTCAGGACAAAGGCGACACCTAGGCAGTGTCCAGGACCTCAGAAAGGAGACAAGGCAGGTTGGGACCTGGGGCCCCTCAGCCCCACTCTGCAGGCTCTCATGGGGTGTCTGGTGGCTCCCAGGAGCCGGCTGTCATCACACCTCTGTCAGGTGCAGAGACCAGGCACCCATGGCTGAGAATCTGGCTGCTTCCGTGCAGGGTGCAGCCCTGGGTTCCAGCCCTGGGTTCGCCATTCCCTCCACTCCTTTCCCAAGGCAAGACTCCGCCCAGGTGCTCACCAGCTGCCCCCCCAGAACATCAGAGCACCTGGGAGGGAAATTACAGACCCCTCCCAGCTCGGAGAGGTCAGGATGGGACTACCCACACTCTCAGTGGCAAGTTTTCCAGCCCCTGCCAGCCAGCTACCAGGACGCATTTCATAGCCAGCTGCTCCAGGAGAGCAAAACACACACAGGAGATAAGAAATTCATTGCTGTTTTTTGCTGTTTTCTTGAGGGGAAGAGCAAAAGGAAGCTGATGGCAGGCGCTTTCTAGCACTGCATGATGGTTTACCCAGGGCTGTGTGCTCACAGGCAAGCTCAGCCCCACCTTCTGGGACTCCATCTTCTCAGATGAGGACAACGGCTATGCCACCCGCTCCCGAGATGGCTGTGAGCATAAGGGACAGGAAGGCAACTCTGCGACTTACAAGACACACATCATCACCGGGGCTCCTGACAATGTGCTAACAGGATGCTCAGAGGACGAGAAGACATTTGCTGCAGAATGAGCCAGGAAACGGTAACTACATACTTTGAAAACACACTAAAGAGTATTTTCTCTATAGCTAAGAGGTCACACTACCTACCACCTGGATGTTCAGGAAAACTAAGCCAGAGACTGAGCACCAGTTATGAAACCACCAGGCACACAGCATCTCATTCCAATCATCTTGACAATCCCATTCTACAGACAAGAACACTGAGGCTTGGAAAGGTTGCAGTCCCCAAGTGACCTTAAACTAAGGCCACTCAGCGACTAACAGTTAAGACTTTGGATTTCTCCACATTCTCTCCCATTCTAGTGTCTGAAAAATGGCCATTGAAACACAGGACATCAACAAGATGACCCCCTGCATTGATATCACACTGTCTACTGACATCCAAGCCCTTTAATGTGTTCTCAGTCCTTATAACTCTTCAGGTGTGTTTGGTCCTCACCAATATTCCTCTTTTACAGATTGGGAAAACTGAGCCCTGGAGAAGAGGCAGACTTGCCTGAGGTCCCTGAGACAACTCTGCCTGAACAGCAGCAGAGGAAAAGTGGTCCTGCCCTCCTCAGGACAGTAAGGGATGGTTTTCCTGACTGCTGGTTCTGCCCCCAGTCACGGCTTTCAGAAAGTAGGACAGGAAGACCACAGTAAAAAGGAGAATCCACAAAGGTTATCTTGGGCAGGGGTCACAAGCCATAAGCAAGTGGTCCAGGTAGATTTATGTCCCAACAGCAATTGCTCATGTCCCCAGAATGCTGAGAGGAAGGGCGAGGAGAGGGGCTGACACTGGAGGCGCTGCCCCAGGCCCTTAAATTAAGATGCCGTGATGACCCCCACTAGCTGGGGACCCAACTGTCCATCTGTGGCCCAAGACAAGCACGCAAGGCAGACACTAGGTTTCAGCTGATCCCCCACCACCAGCCCACTGCACTGCATGCCTAATGGAGGGTCTGGCCTCCAATAGTTACAGGGTGAGTTTAACCTTGGGCCAGGCATCAGAGCCGCAGACAAACACCTGAAACACAGGACATCGGGCTCTCCCCACTCCACCTGCTGAGGACCCAAGTGGCTCTCAGGCCCGGCTGCCCAGCCCCATGGCACCCTGATTCTCAGTGAGTCTGTTTAAAATTCCCAGCCAAAAGCCAATTAGCACAGCAAAGAGACCCCGTGAAGAAAGGGGCACAGGTCCTTTCTGCAGGACAGGACCCTGCATCTAAGCTACCATGCTGGCCTTGTCCACAGCTATGAGGAGGTGTCCAGCTTCCTTATTTTCATTAGGAAATAGGGCAGGAGAAGGCAGGCACATGCCTGTAATTCCAACACTGGGGAGGCTGAGGCAAGAGGATCTCTAGGAGTCCCAAGTCACTCAGAGTTACACAGACCCTGTCACCAAAACCATAAAAAAGAAGAAAGAAAAAAAAGAATTAGGGTGGGAGGAAAAGAGGGGCTGAGGAGTGTTGCAGAGCAAAGCACAGGACCTTGAATCCAATGGAGGACTCACTACCAGCCCCTGCACTCAGGAAACAGCAAGACTCCAGGCCAGTATGCTATTGGTGGGGTCCTCAGTAAGCTTCCTCTGCAAAATGGGTGGGAGGACACAGTGCCCCGCACAGGGCCTGGCTGGCCACTGGCACCCAATCAACAGCAGTCTTTATTCTACCAGCTCAAAACCCAGACTCTAGTAATGGCTCCTAACTTCCTCTGCCCAGTATGATCCCCTTGAGACTGTGCTCACCTTCCCCAAAGCCACCCTAAAGCAGTCACTCCACCCCAAGAGAATTTCTGTTCCCAACACCCTGGGGTACTGCTTCTTCCTAACCCGAGTGGCAGGTCCAGGGCAGGAGGGACTGGGCAGAAGGGGTGGGGTGCCCTACCAGGTTTCATTTCTCCGTCCACACAGTCTAAGCTCGCTAGAGCAGGACCTTCTGACAAAAGTTAATTAGAAGCACCAATGGAATGTATTTATTTGACGTTTTCTAATAACCATTTATAAGTAAAATCAAACAGACATTAATTTTAATGATATATTTTACCAAAAATGCTCAACATTATAATTTCAGTCCACAATCAGATATACAACATGCAAAATCGACATAAAACATGCAAAATCAATATAAAAATTATGAGTCAATGCTGGGCATAGTGGCACATGTCTGTAATCCCAGCGCTTGGGAAGCTGAGGCAGGAGGATTGCAAGTTCAAGAACAGCCAGGGCAGAGAGGAAAAGAAAGTGCTTTAAAGGATATAGTTGCATGTATATTTAAGAGTATAAGATAGATAACCATATTACTGAGTTTTGTTGGATCATTGAACAGAACTGTTTGCAGTCTCACTGTTTGAAAGTCTACCTGATATGCTTTAATTTTGTAACTTGAACAACTATTTCTAAGATGACAATATGTAATCTATTAACTAGTGATTTCCTACTGTTTATTTTTTCTGAAATTCTGTATAACTTGTACCCTTTTCTGTTTTTTTTTTTTTTTCTTTTTCTCCTTAATTAAAAAAAAAAAGAACAGCCAGGGCTACATAAGTGAGTTCAAGACCAGCCAGTGAGACCCTGTCTCAAAAAAATAAAGAGTCCAGCATGGCGGTGCATACCCATAATCCCAGCCACTCAGCAAATTAAGGTAGGGGGATTAAATTCAAGGCCACCCTGGAGACTGTCTCAAAACAAGAGACAAGAGCTGAGGGTGTAGCTCAGTGACAGACAGAGTGATTCGCCAGCCCTGGACTCAGTTCCCAGCACTGCGAAAGAAAAAATTTTTAAATCAAGATATCTGACATCTTTTGCTCACACTGTCTTCTCAATCCTCCGCAGGCTTCTGTGCTCAGGCACAACCCAATCTGGGACAAACCACGTCTGCTAGAGTACTCAGTGGCCACCGTATCAGAAAAAAGCAGAATGAACATCTCTCGGTCACTGTACAAAGTTCTACTGGACAGTGAACTGTCCTTTCACTAAACCCTGGGTGACGGTGGGTGATGTGGGTGGGGCTTCTCTTTCCGAATTCCCAAAGGGGCTGCTTTCTCCGACAGCTGGGGGCTAACAGGAAATACCTGTTTGTCTGGCTACGAAAAGGTTTTCCCCTCCTTCTTTCTGGGCTTGGGCAGGGCTGGGGGGTTTCCAAGACATCTGCAGAGCCCAAAGCACTGTCCCCAGGGAACTAAACCAATACCCAGACCAGAGAAGAGAAAAACACGGCCTGGGGTCATGGGTAGGTGCGTGAGGGGAGATGGGAGACTGAGGCAGAAGCTGAGCAGGTCTCTTGGCCACCGCTGAGCCAACAAAGTCCTAAGAACACCAGGTTATGCACAAAGGGAGGTTTGACTGCGGGGACCTCCCAGCTGTCAGCCCTCCAAAGGGCTGCCTCTTTGAAGAAAGATGCTTGGAAGGGAGGGGAGGTGGAAATCACCAAGCAGTCCAACCCCAGACAGGCTCAATAAATTTGGTTGTATATATCCATGCAATGGAGTCTCAAGCAGTCATTAAAAATACACAGTGAGCACATGTAACGGATAAAACACATGCTCTTCAACGCCACACTACACTGGAAAGTTTACAGGCAACCTCCTTCAATGATTGCAGCACAGTCATGGCTTCAAGAGGCAGAGAGTGCCAATCTCCCCACAGTAGTGACTCCGTTCACTGGTCTGAGACGGCACAGTCAGCCCAAAGCCCACCACACTCCAGAACCCAAACTTGTTATGTGTACTGACTTTTAGTGAGGATAAGGGCAGTTGAGGTAATGTCTTGGCCAGGCGTGGTGGCACACGCCTGCAATCCCAGCATTTGGGAGGCTGAGGCAGGAGGATCACCACAAGGTCAGCCTAAACTAAACTACAAAATGAGTTCAAGACCAGCCTGAATTGCATCTCAAGACTGTGTTTCAAAAAAGAAAAGAAAACTCTTTGCTCTCTAAGTATAATACTGTTTATTACTTATAGAGAAGCACAAAATATGAAAATAGCCTGAATAAGTAGAGGAATCAATTGTCTTTTATCATATTATTCATCTATGCCAGCCATGTTTTATTTTGGGAGTTTGTTGGGGGGGGGGATGTTTCTGTTTTTGTTTTTGAGACAGGGTTTCACTACACAGCAGTTCAGGTTGGTCTTTTGGCTTTGAACTCATTTGGTAGCCCAGGCTGGCCTCAGATTCATAGCAATCATCCTGCCTCAGCCTCCTGAGTACTGGGATTACAGGCATGCAGCACCCTGCCCAGCCTATGCCATGTATCTTTTTAAAGGTTAGAAAGAAAAAGAAGCACCAAGAAAGCCAGCCACGCACACAGCCAGTAATGGAACCCAAGCTTGAATCACACTGGCCGAGCACCCACAGTGAGACTGGAAATGCATCCATTGGTACACATCAGAAAGCAGGCAACTCAACAGAAAACCATATAATAACAAGTGCTGGCGAGGATGTGGGGAGCAGGAAACTCCTTCACACTGCAGCAGAACTGTGCCTCTTCCACAGGGATCCGGAGGCACCTGAGAGTGTGAGCCAGACTGTGCCTTGTGCAGCTGGCACACTCTGGCTCAGTGTCAGGGTGTCCCTCCTGGCACTTCATGACAGTCCCTGACCTCTGAGGACAGTGCATGCCCTGTACGGTAACACACATCCCAGAGCACAGGCAGCTCAGGGAAGGTGGTGCTGGCTCAGCCAAGACCAGGAGGCCAGAAGTTCACCCCTCCCCAGGACCCACAAAGTGAGGGACACCCACCCACAGGACTGCTTCCTAAAGTCGCTTGGGATTGGGATGCTATCTGCACCCCTAAACTCTGAGAAAACACAAATGCCCAGCCCTCTTCTAACCTCCCTGCCAGGCCCATCCCACACTGCACCCAATCCCCAAGATGGCTTTCTGTCTCCAGTGCTCAGAGACACCCAGCTGCGCCCCATCACAGCCCTGCTCACTTCCTGCTCTCTTCCCCAATCCCAACTCATTCAACAAACATTATGTGCCAGATACCACAAGAGCCCCTGGGAAGGCAAAGAGGGACTCAGTCCTCAGAAGATTCGCAGACTGGCAACTGATTTAAACATGCTTACTGAGTTGGATCAGGGCAGCTGGCTGGCTTGGCCCAGTGTGGCAGAGCCTGCTCTGGTGTAACTGCTGGATCCCAACAGGGGACTCATCAGAGCTGCCCCCTGGCTGATCTTTTGTGCTCCTTTCCATTTCCTCTGCGAAGCAACCTGCCAGCATCTCTGCACTTCCCACAGTACAGGGCCAAGCATGGCTTCATCACTCAGGGGAACAGTCCATAAATACTGAATACTGGAACTTCTGTCCACAACATCCAGGAGGCCAGTGCCCAATCCAACTCCTAGCTATATTTTTGTTCTATCTGGAGTACACCAGTCAAGATCAGACAGGCTGCAGCACGGTAACAATTCCCAACAATGAGGATTACACTTCATTCACAATGCTCATTTTTGTTGAGTGGAACTTGTCTTTGCTCTCATTGCTGAGACAAAATACTTGATGCCCAAAATGAAGGAAGGAAAAGTTTATTTAGATCAGTTTGTGGAAGTTTCAGTCCATAATCAGCTGGCTCCAAAGCAGGATGTGAGGCAAAAGGCCAGAAAATGCAAAAGCCACAAGAACAAACTGTGGGAAGAGAACAAGCCTCTCTTCCATCCCTTACAGTGTATGCAGGCTACCCACCTTAGGGTGGTTTGGCATTGACACCCCCAATCCCAACACTAAACCATGAACCAATCACAAACTCTAGATTCAGTAGTGTCCGAAAAGGCCACTCCTTCCATGACACCATAACAGAGCTCTACGATGGAGCTCTGCCTGCAGAAGCACAAGGAGGAGAAGATGTGGTGACTCACAGGAGCCTGAACTCTTACTTCCCGCTCACAGTGAAGGAGCCCATGAAAGTCACCTGTCCACACCTAACCTGAAGTAGGGAAGTGTGACACTGCCATAGGCTCAGTGCAGGGCGGGCTTGCAGAGGGTGAGAGATCACACCAAGATGTAAGTGTCTGAGCAGAAGTTAATATACTAAGATAGATGAAAGGCTACCATAGTTTCGTCTCTCAGGGACAGATAACTATCTGTCAGGGGCTGTCCTCTGCATGGTAGGATATTACGCAGCATCCCTGGATTCCACCCACAAGATGCCAGCAGGAAATTCCCCTCCAACCTGTGACAACCAAAAATGTGTCTCTCCATACATTCTCAAACATCCCAGGGGGAAGAGGACAACCTTCACCCCTGCTTTAGAACCTCTGCTTTAGAGTTAGGGGAAGTACAGGCTCTCTGTAGAGCACAGAAAATAATGACATCCTCCTCCTCCTCCTCCTCCTCCTCCCTCAAGATCTCTTACTCAGAATTAACAATCCTCTCATCTGCACTGCAGTAACTGTAACAGCACCCTCCTCCAAGTGAGAGAGTAAAGTGCCTGCCGTAAAACACTCCGCACGGAGCTGGCACCAGGATGAAAGCAAGGGCTGCTGGCTGTGCCATGCGACTATTACCATCAGCGCTGCCGTAGCACTGCTATCTGGAAGAAGGGATGGAACAACCAGGCAGAGACTTCTTTCTTCCGAGAGCCCGGGAGCCACAGGCTTGACTCAAGGTCATCTTCGTCCAGCAGCACCAATCCAAGGCTGGGAGGCTGGCGTGGAATTCTTGCCGTTTGCACTCCAGCCCCCAGTGACTAAAGTCAAACATCTGTGCCCTGATGATGCCAGCCGGTGGAGGTCGCTCCGAGAACGTGCCGCTGCCCCAGTGGGGGCCAGCACAAAAAGACAATAATCAAGCGGCTGCCCTGGGAAGGGCGCCTGACCAGGGACACGGTCACCCAGAAGCCCACAAAGACTGTTTGTGAGCTGCACATGGCTGAGGGCCAGCCCGCCTCTCCCAGCATCTGCACCCCTGCTTTTCAGCCAGGCTGAGGGGGAGGCAGGGGAGAAGAAGACAGGTGCTTTTAAATTAGCAAGAGGAAGAAGAAGAGAACGTACAGAAAGTCTGGCAGGTTTTAAGATGCTAAATTTTTACAGGCTCCTAACAAACTGTATCTCAGGCTCCTTGAATCAACAGAGAAGCACTTTCAGGTCACTGAGAGTTAGGGACCACTTCCGAAGGCCAGTCCTGGGAGGGTCCAGGCCATACGAGCCAGTCTGATGAGTGCGTGGTTCTCTCTTCTCAGCTCTGATTTAGGAATGCCAGCCCTCTAATCAACAGACTTGGCTCTAAGTCCCAGCTCTGCCATCTCCTAACCATGTGGCTCTGCCAAGTTCTCAGCCTTGGTCATCCGTCAGGTCCATCACCCGCAGCTCTGCAATCTGAGCCCTACACTAAGGTTCCAGTCCAGGAGACGGGCATGGAGGCCCAGAGCCAGCCTGTGCAAGCTTCACCAAGTCCAGCATCTGGGCAAAGTCCATTTCAAAGGGACACCTTGTAGCCAATGGTGTGAAATCTTCAAACGTTCCCCAACACAACTGACATAACAATCCTCGAATCTTCACAGAGATATTATGAAGATTAATCACAATGCATGTGAAATGTTTAGCAGTGCCTGGCTGTGTGATCACTGTGGAGATGATTAGGAAATCTCCCAGTGATGATGACCTAATTCACAGCCCTGGTCAACATTCTACCTCCAAAGCAACCAAAACAAGCCAAAATGCTGGTGGCAAGGAGGATTAAATGAGATGATATCTGAAAGGATTTTAGCACAATAGAAGAACTCAATAAACATCAGCAATTATTCTTATAAACTTACACAGCCTTTGGCCTGAATTCCACAGCTTTCACAGTATAATCTCAGCATAAGGCCTGGCACAGAGGCAGCCGTTACCATTGGTGTACGACCTGCACACCCATGGTCAGAATTCTGCACCCTGGAGCTCTATATAAGTTTGATCTGCTCCGGGTAATGCTGCACCTAGGATTCAGTGTTCACAGCTGAAGGCCTATAACTGACCACCATGCCCCAGGCTGATCAGAGAGCACACTAAAGCCGCCCCCCAGCACAGCCACACTCAGCACCCCAGCACACTCTCAGTCCTGCTACTGACAGCAACCTCTCTGCACATTTCATAAGCATCTTCCTTGGGCAACCATCACCCTCTGTCAAGCCTTGTTCCTAGCATGGCCACAATCCCCTACTCCCATCCCATGACCCTAAAAGAAAACCCTGCCCTATGCAACAGGACCTGAGACTAGCCCAGAACTGTTCTTCTCAGGTTTGCTCTAAAATAAACCTCGTACCTTTGTTTCTTTTTCTTCTTGTTCCTAACAACACCTGCAAAGAGTCGGGAACCGAAATCAGCCGTCAGGGGTGGACTCTGCTATCTCCGCTGCCTCCTCCCCACAAAGGGTCTCCTGGCCCCTTGAAAACTGGTGGTCAGCCTCCCTCCACAAACCATCTCCTCTCCTTCCTCATATCTCTGTGCCCCCATCACCCACAAGACTGTCGGTATCTCTTCCAAAAGGGAGCCCCGGTTTTTCCTAAATTTTCAGTTGCTGTAGTGCTGTGTGTTTAGAACTTTAAAATATTCACTGAAACACTATCTTGGGGGATTTAGGGGGTTTGTGTGCTTTGCAGAACCGGGGATCAAATCCATGGCCTTTCCACTGAATTACATTCCAGCACTTTTCATTAAAACGTCTCAATAAATTGCTAAACTGCCCAAGCTGGGCTTAAATGAACTTGCAGTTCTTCTGCCTCAGCTTCCCAGAATGCTGGAATTATACTCAGGGATCACCACACCCAGGCAAAACAATCACTTCTGGAAGCCAGGCATACACATGTAATCACAATACATGTGTATGTGATTACAGGCCAAAGCAGGAGGATCACTGCAGGGTCAAAGCCAGCCTGGGGGGGCTGGGGATATAGCTTGGCGGCAGAGCACCTGCCTGACATACAGTGAGTTTAAGGCCAGCCTAAACCACACAGCAAGATTGTGTCTCTAGAAACAACAGCAACAAGAAAATGGTTTCTAATGTGGCTAAATAAGTTTAAACATAAAACATACCAAATAGGACATGAACTCTCAGATAAGCCTGGCTGGTCCAGGTGGAACAAGTCCAGGCAGTACTCAACACCAGCCTCTACTGGACAGCCCAAGGTGTCCTCCACTCTGCTGACACAGGAGTCACCTGGAGCATGACAGGCACTGCATCTTTCACACCATCCAGCCTAGACTGTGGCCTGCATGGGTACAGCTGCCACTCGGCTGAGTGGCCTTGGGAATGTCACTTCCATGGTTCTCAGCACATCTAAGCTCAGCAGGAAGGGAAGATTTCAGGGTTATCACCTCCAGGGACCTCCTGTTCAGGGTGCGGCTGGACGCTCACTGCAGCGTCTCCCTGTGCTGTGAGCCCTGCACCGTCCTACGCTTGCTGGCCACCTCCTCCTGGCTCAGCCTCCCAGACTGGGTCTTTAGGAAACCTTCCTTTATTCAGTGCTGCAGTGACGCAGGCTCGAGAGGTGGAGGCGCCTTCTGCCCAACACAGGCCCACTGCTGAGGTAACAGTGCTAGCAGATCTCACAAACCACTACAGCCTGGCCACCTCCACTCACCTCCCAGCTCATCTCAGAAAACAGGTGACACAGGGCCGGGGATTTAGCTCAGTGGCATAAGCACCTGCCTAGGAAGCGCGAGGTCATGAGTTTGATCCCTGGTACCAAAAAAAAAAAAAATACAAAAAGAAAGAAAACAGGTGACACAGTGACCTGCTTGCCAAGGTCACTGCCTTGAGACACATACCCTTTGCTTCCCTTAGAAAAACAAAGCCCATCAAAGTTCAGGGGCTCCTCTGTCTTGGCAGTAGCTGATAAATTTGAAGGCCCATAGCTGTATCTCACTCAGTCCCTGAGCCCACGCACACTGGATCCAGCTTCACTCTGGGGAGCGAGTGCCCACATCACACGGACTCTGCCGATCCTCTGCAAAAGGCCTCAGGCACAGGGTCCCCAGCAGGCAGCCTACAAGTACAGTCACCCAGCATGCCCTGTTTTGAAACGCCCTGATGCCAGCCGTAGTTGCACGTGCAAGTTCAAGGCCAGCCTAGGCAACTTAAGAGAAATGTGGACTCCGAATTTTCAGAAGGGCTGAAGGTGTGGCTCCAGGTACAGGGCTTGCCTAACATGGGTGAAGCTTGGGTTCAGTGCCCAGCATTGCAAATAAAACAAAACACAAAGCAGCCACCACCTTGACCCAAACGGGGCTCTCTACTCACGCTCATAAAGCAGGGCAGACAATATTTTCCGGGTATTTTTTGCAAGTGGAACCCGAGTCCACCAGACTATTGTTTTTAGAATACACTTTTTTCCTAATTTCTTAAAAGCTGGAACAAGTTGAGTATGATGCCACATGTCTGTAATCCAGCCCTTAGAAGGCTAGGATAGGAGGATCACTGTGAGTTCAAAGCTAGCCTGGACTACATAGCAAGGTCCTGTCTCAAAACAAAACCTGGGATAACTTTTGCCCTCTCCTGTCTTCCCAAGCCTTGATCTCCCTTTGCAGCTCCTGATATTGACCAATAACAACCACATAAGAGCAGTGACCAGGTGCAGATTTACTAGAATCCACAGAAGCCTGTCCTGGGGAAGTGTGGGGCAGCCAGACTAAAGCAGCCTGCGCTTCCCAGCTGTCTCTGACCCTGTGTCTGCCTCACTCACCACCCACTCCTGGCTGGGCTGCCTGTGCCAGCCAGGGACCTAACAGCAGAGACCCTGCTTCCCTCACCTCCTGAGTCACCACTGCTTGTGGGCTTACGGTGCACTTGTTGCTCTGGTTCTGAGCACATTTTTAAGGATCTTTTTGGTGCCTGGAGCCTTTTCTCGAAGCTGCCAACCCTCCACCCTGTTCTCCCAGGCGTGTACAGCCTGGCATCCCTGCCTTCTCGCCCCGTTTCCCACAGAAGACCTCTCCGATCTGAGTGCTCTTGGGTCTTCTCTGCAGCTACACTCTTCTTTAAATGCCTCCTGAGTCCCTTTGCTTCTTCATCCAGAACATTCTCACACACTGCCACATTAATTTCCCTGAAGGTCTCCACAGCAAAGCCTGAGGCTTTGTGCCTGGCAGAGGCCCTATAGTGACACATTTGAAGTCCTCGCTTTGGATCAGTCAGAAGGGACCCTGGTGGGCTTAGACATGATGAAAGCCAGTCTAGAAGTCACACACCCAGCCCCACACAAAGCCAGCCGGCACCCACATGCCCATACCACAGGAACTCCTAGGGAGCATTCTAAAATTCCTAGCTACTCAGGAAGCTGAGGCTAAAAGATCACAAGACTCAGGCCAGCCTAGGTAATTCAGTGAGATCCTGTCTCAAAACAAGAACAACAAAAAGGTTTGGAGATGGGATGCTGCTCCGTGGCAGCCTGGTTGCCCAGCAAACATGAGGCCCTGAGTTCAATCCCCAGCATCACAAAAAGACCAAAAGGAAAAAAAAAAAAATCTAGATGGGATCCTTACAAGGGTGGTGGTCTAGGCCTCTATCAATAGCTTTCATGACTCTCAAGGGGATTCCAATGGGTGCCCAGATAGAATCCTAATGAGGTCCATATGTAGGCCAGCATCCCAAACACTGGAGTGTCTGGGGGTCACCTGGAGACAGCCAAAGGCCAAGGGGGCACAATGGAGCAGAACCTGGGCCTCTGTGGGGCACCAGGCCCCCCAGGGGAGCCTGAGCATGACCAGTGTTTGAGAACCAGTGGGCCATCTGGAAAACAGACATTTAGAGTTTAAAAAGAGGATTTAATCATTGAATTGTTCTTCTTTGGAAACTCCTGGGCTACTTCTCTGTGGCTAAAATCTTCCAAATAAAATAATCGGACCAAGGGATGTGTGAAGAGAGCTAGCCAGTCAAGAGGTGTTTATTTTCAGGGCAAAGCAGGGACTGCTGTGGGAGGCGAAAAAACGCACCCACACACGCCCCACCCTGACAGCAAAACCTGCTGCAACCTGCCCACCCATCCAGGAGAGAAGGCACCGCCCCCACGGTCTGGTGCGCACCTGCACTGATGCACCAGCACTCCCAGCGAGGTATCGGTCCCTGTGCCCTCTCAGGCAGGCAATGACAACACCTGGGCACCAAGGCCCACTTTCCTCATCACACGCTCTGTGCTACACCGGCAGGGTTTCTCCAACACTGGTCCTTCATCGCTTTAGGAACTGGCCATTCATACTACTGTTTTTCTTAAAGATACACTCCACTTGTCTAAAATGAAATTTTACATCTTACCATAAAGCAGACATCAGTGTCATGCACAGATTTCTATAAAAACTATACATGTTATTAAATGTTACTTAATAAAAAATGCTATAAAATCACTTACACCTTGCTGCCTGTGAAAGGCTGGGATTCTGAGGCTTTTTCTCTCCAATCTCACTCCTTGTGTTGTTTTTTTGTTTTTGTTTTTGTTTTTGTTTTTGTTTTTGTTTTGAGACAAGACCTCACTGTGTAACCTCAAACTCACAGAGACCCTCCTGCCTCAGCCTTCTGAGTGCTGGCAGTATAGGCATGTGCCATCACACCTGGCTTTCACTCCTTGCTTTTTGAAAAAGGAGACTGTTCAGAAGCTATTCAAGAACTGTAAGGAGATGGCTTCTTTCTTACAGGACTTAGGGTTAAGTATCAGTGCCCTCTCCCGGGATCATTAAAGTCACCTGGGTGCCCCCTTAAAGCTTGTAGTTTGCTGAGTTTCCCAGAAAGGGCGGCAGGTAAAATCACTGGGATTCCTAGACCTGTGACAAGGGGATAAATTCCAACCCTGAGCTCAACTCCCTCACTTAGCCTCTGGGTCTCTGCACACAGGAGCTGACATTCCCTCAGCCCTCTGAGTGTGTGAAATGAGATTACCAATGCATACAGCAAGCCGTGGATGCCCCATATCACAAAAAGATGTAACTGAAGGAGCTGGGAACCAAGTATCTGCTCACCTTCTGACCCCAAGGACCAGCTCAGCATCCTGAGCTTCCCAAACAGGGAAAGAGGAAAGTCCCACTTTACTGCCACCCCATAGAAAATTCCAGAGCTGGGAGGATCTGACACTTCCTGTTTACACAAAAATGAAGGCCATGTGGGGCTTTGGAACTTCCTGTGTAAGTGACAAAGCTGGATTTCAGGGTGGCCTGAGTGGCTGTATCGGTCTTCCATGACACACACGCACACTCTCACTTTCAGCAATGAGACGACAGTGCTGTGGCCTCTAGCAAACTCATAAGCACACTGCCAGCCCCTCAGGATCCCTCCTGCAGGACAGTCTGTTATCTGAAAAGCCAAAAGAACTAGAAGACCGGTGGGAGTGGCGATTCCGCAGTACCCCGTGAGAGAGATGGCACAATAGGCTCAGAGTTTCATCCTGGTTGGTACCCACAATCCAAAAAAGTTCCCAAGAATCGGCACTGTCAGCCAGAGTCCAGGGGGCAGGCATCGTTTTGAGAACAGGCAAAAAGACAGAAAGAAGACCAGGAAAATGGGTAGTAACAAATTTCACTTAAAACCAGAGCTAGGTTTGGTGGTGCATGCCTATAATCCCAGCACCTAGGAGGCTGCAGCAGGAGGATCACAAATTCAAGCCCAGTGTGGACAACTCGGCAACTCAGGCAGACTCTGTCTTTAAAAACCAAATTTAAAAAGGGCTAGGGATGCACAATCCCCAGCACTCAGCAGGGGAAAAAAGACTTTAAATCAGCCAGAATTCACCACAAGGCTGGACAGAACAGAGAAAGACCACAAGTTACACAGCATTTAAAATTCAACTCATGAGTTTCTAGGGGAATTTGGGATTTTATTAGCTACAATTCTCTTCCACCCCATCCCCAGCCCCCATCTTGTTAAATATTACTGGAAACAAATGGAAGCAACATCATGGCTGCCTCTTTCTGGTCATATCTGGGTGAGTGGGGACAAACCAACCCTTCAGGCAAACATAAACCACCACCCTCTCCCCATCCCAGTCTCACCCAAAATAAGCCTTGTTCATGCTGCAGTTAGACAGGCCCATTCCAGCTTGGTTGAAAGAGACTCAAAATGTGAAACCTGACCACTGGCCCATGAGGTCCCCAAACGCTAGAGCCTGGGGCCCTTCACAGCCCTGGAGACAGAGCTCAGAAGGCACAGAAGCCTGCAGAGAACAGAGCTAACCGTTCCCTCTGGCTCCCAGGGCAACACTAGCAAATAAGATTTTGCTAAGCCTAACAACAGATATGATACCACTCTAAAAAACATACACACAATTCCAGACTTTGAGTTCCTGGTCAGTGACAGGCAGTTACAGGAACTGCCAGCCTGCCACCAAGTCCTATGTAACTAACAAAGCAATGACCATCCTATGAAAACCTGCCCTGCTGCTACTCTGAACTCATGTGATTAAAATACCCCTTGGTAGTCACGTTACCAGGGAGAGACAATCTCACTGGACAGCAGTGACCAGAGGACTCCAGAGCTGGAGGGAACACTAGAAATAACCGTCAAGCACGCATCTGCACCCTTGGAGGTGGACAAGGAGTCTGTGTCCTAGGGAGCCCCAGAAACAAGGCTGAAGGTATTGTGGGGCAGACTTTGGGACTATATCCTGAAACTCCTGGTCCAGCCCACATACGGTGCCCCACCCCTGGACTTTCCTTGAGTTATAGAAGCAGTCAGAGTCACACGTACAGCTCTCACAAAGACATGCACAGATAAACCGGGGAGGGAGACCAGTGTTAGAGGTCTACAGGACAAGGCACAGGAACGTTGTTGACAAAGGTCTAAACAAGTGCTCCCAGGTCCCTCTGCCACTCGGGGCACATTCTCTTCAAAAGCCCTCAAGCTCTCGTCCTGCTGAAACCAAGCTTCCCACAGGCTCAGTCCCAAAACTAAACTCCACTTCGCTTTCCTTTACCTGCCCGATGGTGAAGGCCTCCTGCGTGGTGCAGAAATCACACCCATTTGTACACCTGGGGCCTCTGCCCAGCGCTGTCCCCCCACCACCCTCCTCCCAGTCCCAACCCCTCTGCTCACCAACTGTATAGGGCTCCTGTTGCTGCTGCGGCACTCCAACTGTGAATGAGCATGCAGGAGCAAGATCACCTGGGGCACCTGTTCCTGGGCTGGGTCCAGGACACTGCCAGGACTGCCTCCCAGGGCTGGGAACCACCCAGCCACACTGAGTCAGCGGCCAGGGTCCAAAATCAGCTTCCTGGAGAACTGGGAGGGGTCAGCAACCAGGGAAACCTTCCTTATCAAGATGTCGGGGCAGTCAGGGCTGCAGACAGGAGCATGGTAACAGCTCCATCAAGATTTTTTGCCCAGTTGGTTGTTTTTAAAGCATAGGTGCCAGAAATCTTCCTGCTCTATATTGCTTTTAAATGTAAATTAAAGACTGTCGATAGAGTTCAGTGGTAAAGTACTTGCCTAGCGTACATAAAGTGCTGGCTTCAATTCTAAGTTAAAAGACCTGTTTGTTCACGTCTCTAGAAGCCCAAACACCAGTCCCTCAGCAAGTCTCTGGGAAAACCTTAGCTGTGTTAGAGTCAGGCCAAGGAGACTGACAGTGAGTCGAGGCCCACATCCTGGCTCCAGTTACACACCCACCAGGCACAGGACTCTAAGTCAATCCTCCCTTTCACTTTTCTAATGCCTGGGATGGAGGATGAGCTTCCCAGTTACTGCCACCTGCTGTTCTCTCCCTTCCTCCCTTCACAGGTCCAGAAAGCTCACTGGCTGAACCACCAAACCCAGCTGCACCTGTGACTTCCACCCCATCCCAGGGTGACCCTGCACACTTCCCGCACAAAACCCTGCAGCATCTTCACCTCAAGTTTCAAGCCCCTGGTGCCATTCCTACAAGCGCTCTGTACTCTTCCCTCCTGTCAGAGCACAGAGAGAAGGGATCCTATTTCCAGCTCATGGACCTTCTGGCATTTCTAGGCTCCTGCTCCCTGCTCCCAACTCCCAAGACATCAAAGCCCCACATTTACAACAGCTGCCCCAAGCAGTGGGGACGAAAGCAAGCAGCCTCTGGATCCTGCAGTTGCCCTCCAGTCAAACAGAGGGTGCCCAGCCAGTGACACCACAAACTGGGGCTCTCGGTGCCTCAAATTAAAGGAGTCAAGTCAACAACCAAATCTCTCCACTGAGGCAGTGGTTATTCTGCTTTTTAAGTTTTCCAGCAGCAGCAAGCAAAAAGCTTCAACCCCACTACCAAACCTAACCAGTGCAGCTTCCAACCTTCTACCAAGCCCACTATGTCCTATTCGGCACCCTCCCTCTTCACCACACCCCGTAATTAGAGTTTAGGGCTGGGATTTTGTATGGTGCTGCTTTTTAAGTGCATGACAACACAGAAGGAAGGGTTGTTTGAATCCAAGCTAGAAGAGGAAAATCATCATTGTTAAAAGAGCAAATTAAGAACACATTTCTCTTAAGTTGCAGGTAATCCAAGGTCACTTGTAATAAACAAGACAAAACTGAATCACGTGGCCTATATGGCAGCTGAGGCTCCATCAAATCTCAGGGCCAGACGAAACCAACATGTAGCTAATCGCTAATATGTCTGAGAACTCTACCTGATTAAAACATTCAAGGAAGGCCACAGATTTAGCTCAGTGGCTTAAGTGCCTGCCTTGCAAGCATAAGCTCGTGAGTTCGATCCCTGGTACCAATAAAAAGAACATTCAAGAACACGAGTTCCTGTATGGTCTGGGTGTTTTAGTTGTAACCTCAGGACTAGAGCAACTCCAGAGAAATACCCATGAAAAATTAAGAATAAGGACTCACCATGCATCAGGCTTGGTGGCACCTGTTTATAATCTCAGTACTCTGGGAGGCTGAGGCAGTGGGATCACAAGTTGGAGCCAGCCTAGGCAACTTAACAAGACCCTGTGCCAAAAAAGGGGGCTGAGGGAATTGGGGATATAGTTCAAGGTAATGGCCCTTAGTCAATCCCCAGCCCCACAAAATAAAAATAAATACATAAAGACTAGGACCTGCTCTGCAGAGAAGGTTCCTGCTCTGCTCCCAGAGTTACCATTTACTGACTGCCTGGATGGGTACCTCACTTCACCCCCCTCGATTTCTTCAATTGCAACAGGAACAAGGACTGGGAGATACAGCTCAGTGGCATAAATGCCCATCTGGCAAGGGCAAGGTCTTGAGTTTGATTCTCAGTGCAAAAAAAAAAAAAAAAAAGGAAAAATACTATGCCTCTTTACAGGGCTTCATGAGATTTGAGGAAGACCAGGGCTGTCACACATATCACATATGGTCACCTGTACAATACACGCTGGCCAATCAGAATCAAAAACACTGAGAAAGGCTGGCAAGTCCCAAGGCCAACGCTTTCTATGACTTGGCATTCATAAAGCAAGATCACTCCCATTTCCATCCCTACATGAAATATATTTTCCAGTTAGGGCAAAAAGCAGGGTTTAGGATGCCAAGCACTAAGTTCATGACACTATAGAAGGAGTACATATCACATGCCAGAGGCTTAAGTATATTTCCAGGAACCTTTATCATTCTGGAAGGCAAAGATGGGGAGCCATAGCTCAAAATGTGTCCCCACCTCCTCCCTGTTGGGAGTCAAACTCTCGTCACAAATACATGACAGATCAGGAGTCACACCTGTGTCCAGCATGTACACGTGATATCTGGAATTCTGGGGTTTGCCAACCCCATGACTCTTTCCCTGCAAACAGCACGGATGTTACTAAGAATGTTCCCAAAATGGGAGAAAAAGACTTGCCCCTTCAAACCAGTTGATTTAGGAATGTCAGTAATCCAGCCAGGGAAGGGAAATGGCTTGTCCAAGGTGACGGGGCAGGTCAAGGGCAGGGCTGGCCTTTGGGCTCAGGGTCCCCCTCCTCTCAGTAGGCCGAGGCTATGGGATCACCCTTTAATTATTTACTGGGGTCAGCCACCTGATGGAACTCCTTTACAGGAGACAGACGGCACTGACAAGCAGATTAGTTCCACAGGGCAGTGGGGAGGAGCCTGGAGAAAGATCCTGCCACACGTGCCTGATCATTCCTAGAGGAACACAGTATGACACTGGGATCAAACAGGTGTAACAGAGCAGATGCGGGCTTGCCAGCAATGCAAAGGAGAGTAACAAGACCCCCTCACAAGCAGGCCAGGGAAGCAAGGCTGCCTGGCAGTGCCAGCCCCTGCCTTCTACTCGGCTACCCCTGAGTCCCAGGTCCTAGACCAGTCACGTTTAAAATCACCTTCTTCGATGCTCCGTGAATTTCTATTTAGAAGCCACCCACCCAAAACCGTTGCACGCACCCTCCGAGGCTCCTCCCCGCTCCCCTGTGGAACTAATCTGCTTGTCAGTACCGTCTGTCTCCTGTAAAGGAGTTCCATCAGGTGGCTGACCCCAGTAAATAATTAAAGGATGATCCCATAGCCTTGGCCTACTGAAAGGAGGAGGACCTGCTAAATTAGACATGGGAGGGAGGCACACGGACAGCCTAATAACTGCTTCCTCAACAGATGGTGAGCACAGCGCAGCAGGAAAGCAACCCACAGAGCAGCCTGCCAGGGGCAAAGCAAGGCAGGAGCAGGGGCTGTTGGAAAGGCTTGGCTTTCACAGCATCAGAGCCCCTAAGCTGGCTTCCGGCACAGACACATGCCACCCAGGCAAAGCTACCACCCTCTTGGGATGTCTTCTTACCTCTAAAATGAGCGGCACACTTTTATTTCCCTTCTTTTTTTAATTGGAGGAAAACACCAACTAGAAAGTAAAACTGCCTGCAAATAATAGTCTTTTATGGGCGGGAGGGGGGTAAAATCCCAGCTTCCTCTTCATCCCCCCTAAGGTTAACAACCATCCACAGTTGGGATGTAGTGAAGTCTTTCCAGCTGGTTTCTGTACTTGTGAGCACCAGAGTGCTTCATGTATCTGGCTTGGACAGGGACAGATACATATACAGATGCTTTTCAAAAAAAGAACTGGGGGCTGGGGATTTAGCTCAGCTGCATAAGCGCCTGCCTGGCAAGTGTGAGGTCATGAGTTTGATCTCTGGTACAAAAAAAATAGGACTGGGCTGCACACAATGACACACACCTGTAGAGCCAGCTACTCGTGAGGCTGAATTATTGCTTGAGCCCAGCACATTAAGCTCAGCCCGAGCAACATAGAAAGTCTCCATCACGGTAGATGGGTGGGTAACAGACACGCAGACACAGGCATATGGACAGAGGCACAGTACAGGAGAGGTCCTGGATTTGATTGAGGTACCACATACATAAGCACATGGAAAGTACAGGTACACTGCATACATGGTCCGCATCATCTTTTTTTACTCAGACTATCATGAAAACCTTCCACCAGAGTTCCTAGATCTATCTTGTTTATTTTCAGTCATTCTCCCTATTCTGGACACTTCAGTGTGTTTAGCCTTTTACTCAATGAACTTTGGACATGTGCTTGTATGTTTGTGGGCTACTGTTTCTGCAAGCTGGACTGCTGAATCCTAAGAACACACATTTTCAGTTTTACTAAGTACTTTCAAATCACAATTCAAAGATAGAACCAATTTGCACAAATTGACCACACATGAGCCTTGCAAATGCTCCCGGGAGCTCAGGGAGCCTGTGCCCACATTCTGCACTGCTCAGCCCATCCTTTTAGCCGCTGCAGCCCCCACTTGATAAAGCCTGACAGGCCCTGGGGAAGAAAGAGAGCTGCTCCGGCTACAATGTTTGAGAAGTGTTGAATGAACTACAAGGTTTCTGTGCTTTTAACAATACAGAGAATAAAGTTGTTATTTTTACATAAACTCTTCTATCCACTTCACAATACAACCTTATATGCCATAACACATGAGCTAATCTGTTATGGTCTTTTACAGAAAATGTCAATAAAACCTCCTGAAAGACATTAATCATTGCTAGCATTACTGTGTACTTCAGCCCTTACAAGAAAACTCTCAGTGGATCCTCTTAACGACTCTACTTTACAAATGCAGAAATGGAGAATTAGACTGGTGATTCTGTAAGGTCTCCTCAGTTGCTGATGTGAAAGGGAGTCACATTGATCTGGTTAATACAGGCCCTCACTCAGCCAGGACCCAACCACCTTCCAATAAGGGATGTCAGCTCGTGGATGGATGGATGGACAGACAGCCCGCCCATGCACACACACAAATGCTTCCACATCTCCCCTATTGGTCTCTTCAAACCAAGTTTAGTGTGAGCAGCTTCCCAGCGGCCCTTTTCTATCCACATTGGTGAACTGAGGGAACGCTGTCATTTTGAGAAGGTGAGCACACCTCCTCAGCTCCTGGAGGACCCTCTTAACCACTTCCAGCCCTTTCCCCTCAGACACAAAGGCCATCAATCCTGCTGCTGACCCTTCCCGACCTCCACTTCACAGCCTCACACCCCGGACAAGATCACGGAAAGAGGCCTTAATACAGAACCAGCTCAACAGGAGAGGTGGGGCAGCTGCCTGGAGCTCCCCCGCCCCGCAGCTTCCCACTGGGCACAAAAGGAGGACAGAAGGGGCAGAATTTCTGCTCATGTGATGGGAGAATTAGCCAGGTTACCAGCACTTTTAGTCTACAGCAAAAATGAAGAAAGAAAAGGGGAGAGAAAGGGCAAAGAGGTAATGAAGGAGAGACAGATGAAGCAGAAAAAAGAAGATGAGGAGACTCATCTCAAACACCCAAGTGTCCTGAGCTTGAACCCCCAAACCAGTCCTCCTGCCCTCTAAAGAAAGATAAAGAATAGCAGAAGAGCAGACATAGACCCTCACAAGGAGGTTGCATGATGCAAAGGAAAGGAACTTTTCTTCTTGGAGCATGGCCTGCAGGTGAGTTCCCATCAGCACACCCAGGGCAGGTACCCGACTTGAGTCCAGCTTGGGATCCCACAGTCTCCCGGAGGCCAGGCCCCAGGGGCATCAGGGAAGGTGCACAGAGACTGCCAGGAGACATCGCGTGTGAGGGGGCCAGAACCACTGAGGCTTCTCTGCTTTGAGTGCGTGCACATTCTAGAAACAATTGACAGATCAGAGAGGCTGATGCAAAAGGACCTCTTACAGCACATTTTGATTAATGTCATTTCCGAGAAGCCAAAAAAAATTACTGCAGCATTTTTGGTATCAGCAAAAGACTGGAAACACCCTAAACATCCATCAAGAGAGAAACAGTTTTCAAAAACTAAAACACTGCTCCTAACACCCATCTCAAACACACAATAATGGCACATGCACATAGAGGAAATGTTATGGGGCTATTATAAAGAATAAGACATGCTACAAATGGTGGCATACACCTGCACTCCCAGTTACTTGGGGGGCCGAGGTAGGAAGATTGAAAGTTTGAGGTCAGCCTGGGCAGCTTAGCAAAACTCCACCTCAAAATGTAAAAATGATACAAGCTAAGGATATAGCAGAGGGTCGCGGTGTTTGATCAAACATCAATCCTGGGGGGCTAGGGGAGAAAGACATGT
The DNA here is from genome assembly GCF_034190915.1 of Cavia porcellus. Taxonomy (NCBI): domain Eukaryota; kingdom Metazoa; phylum Chordata; class Mammalia; order Rodentia; family Caviidae; genus Cavia; species Cavia porcellus. The sequence continues at coordinate 81,415,250 of NW_026947489.1, forward strand.
GAGCAAACTCTCCAGCTGTTTAAAAAGGGGAAGAAGCACAAAAGACCATAAATAGCATATTCCTGTTTAGAAGGAACGGAGAGTAAAAAGGAAGGGAAACACAGAGGGCTTCTAGGAACTGGGAAGAGTCTGTTTCTTAACCTGAGAAGTGGTTACTTGATGCTCAGAGTAGCATCCTTTAAACTGTATGTATGCCCAGACTAGCTCAAGTGATCTTCCTGCCTCAGCCTCCTGAGTAGCTAGGACTACAGAAGTGCCCTACCTGTTCATGTTTTTGAATGTGTATTTCACAATTTCAAAATTTTAAAGGGGAGAACGTGTGTGCATATTTGTGAGTGTATGTATACAGAAAATCTCCAAAACTTGCTGTGAATGCCTTTGAGAAGGGAAACTGAAGTCAGAAGGAGGTCTCTTACTCCCCGTCCTTTTACAACTGTCCAATGTCTTTTTACCACATGTACAGATTGCCTCACAAAAAAAGAATGAAAGGAAAAAAGAAAAAACAGTAGCTGGCAATTCTCCAGGGTGTTTCAGCATCAAAGATCAGGAAAGTACTCAAGAGATTGGTGTCTCCATTTTATAGCTGGGGAAGATGCAAACCACGGGGTCTGAGTGTCAGTCGAATATCACGCAGCATGTGGCTGGCTGGTAGATGTGGAAAAGAACTCCAGTCAGGCAGGTCAAGGTTCCCCAGCTCCTGTCTCCACCAGCACCACTTGGGCTGCTGAAACAAACGACCACTTGCCTGGCCTACTCGGGCAACCAGGTAGGGGTGGACCAGCCCCGGGTCCAACTAGCCTCACTGATAGAGCAAGCAGAACCATGGGAGGGGCCCATGAGTCCCAGGGTGGGAGTCTGGGACACAGTGAAGGTTACAGTCCCCCGGCTCCCCAGCGGCTGTGGTCCCGTCCTCCCACCTCCCATCCCACACTGTGGCATGGTCAGCCTCCATGGCCTGCTACTCCTGTGTCCTCAGCAGGGATCCTCCCAGCAAACTACTGTCCAGCAAACCCACTGGGGAGTCCCACAGGCTGACGACTTTATAGTTGTAACCACATTCTGGGGTGGGAACTACTTACCCTGATGCTTCACACCCGCAACCAGGTACTGGACTTCCCAGTTCAACAGCCTCAGATCCCTGACCCAAGCCGGCAGGTAGACATCCAGAGCCAAACCACCCTTGTTAAATACCATGCGACTCTGAGGAAACTCCTTGAAAGGCTGTGCAGAAAAATCATAAAACCTCAGAGAGGAGAATTAAGAAAACAGGATGATCTTCCCTGCAGTAAAAATTTACTGGTAACCAGAAACAATTTAATTAAGATCTTAATACTTCCTATTTAACAAACACCGACATGCTTGAGTCCAGGCATTCTTTCAACAAATACTAGCGCCAGGCACAGTGGGCACTCCAGGAATCATTAGAACCACTAACATTTGGAGACCAGGTATTAGACAGCTTAATGCACACACGGGGCCTGCTGCTAAGCTCTCTACATCCTGTACCTCCTTAATCCTCTCAGCAGCACCGTCGGGAGGGTCCATTACTATCCCATTTTACAAAGGAAGAAATCAAAGCTTTGGGGTAACTGTTCCAAGGTTTCAGAGCTGGCAAATTGCAAACTCTGGCCTGTCTGGCTCCAAAGCCTGCTCCCTGCCCATTAACCAAGAAGACACAGTGCGGTCTGCAAGGAGCTTCCCCTCTATGGAGGGCTGGGCTTCCTCCAAATTCACTCCATCTGAGGGAGGATGACGTCATGCTCCTTGACTCTGAAGTACACCTGAACCACAAAAAAAGCGAGGTCTCCAAGCATGCAACCCAGGCAAATAGTAGGGCCAGGGCACCAGTTCCCAGGGGTTCCACACAAAGCCAGAGCAGGCATCCATCCACACAGTGCCCTCTCTATGCAGCTCAACCAACGGCTCCAGAAAGTGGTTTGGCCCTGGAACGTGGGTCAGCTCTCACGCTGAGCCACACCAAGGTCACAGTCTGGGAGAAGAAGACTTGGTTTGAAAGGAACAGGCCAGGAGAACAAGCTCACTGCCACTCTCTAGCAGCCAGTCTTCCACGGTGGCCCCAGGACACAGGGGAGCCTCCTGTAGACAGAGCCGGTGCCATTAGGCTGGGGAAGTGGGCAGGGGCAGGCTCAGCCACTGGCCAGCTTTGGGAAATTCCCTCCACCTTGCTGGATGTCTCCTCTTTGGTAAGGTTAAGAGTCTATCCCCACATCCTTCAGACGGGACCTATTCACGTAACCTTCTGGAGTTTCCAGACTTACCTAACGGGTGATGGCCCACTCCTGTGCAACACCACAGCCTCAGTAAGCACTGTGCAGCTCCCCAGATGCCCACGCCCTGCCTGGCGTAGCCTCCATATTTTCTGACTGAGGAGGTTCAAGGTTCAAATCCAGGGCCAGATCCTCCCAGAGGCTCCGTGTCCATCCCATCTCCTCCTCTCCATAGCAGCAGAAGCCAAACGCCTGCTGCTCACCTCCTGGACGGACTGGATGTTAGGGCTCCTTGAAAGGAGGCTTTCTGTGCCTCCAATACATATAGGGGTACCTGCTATATACTAGATGCTTGGTAATGTTTGCTACATAATTTACAAGCATTATTTTTGTGAGGGTTGTTTTGTTTTGGTTTGGTTTGGTTTGGTTTTGGTTTGTTTTGTTGAGACAGGGTTTCGCCATGGAATTCGGGCTAGCTTTGAACTCTGCATAGTCCAGGCTGGCCTTGGACTTGCTGCAATCCTCCTGCCTCAACCTCCGGAATGCTGATGTTAAAGACATGGGCCAGTATGCCTGGCTGCAGTTTGATTTGGTTTGCTTCAGTTTGGGTTTCTGAGACAAGATTTCACTCTATAATCCAGGCTGATCCTGAATTCACTATGTAGAACAGGCTGGCCTTGAACCTGTAGTAGTCCTCCTACTTCACCCTCGTTTGGGCTGAGATGTCAGGCATGTTCCACCATGTCCAGCATGACAAGTATTATCATATCTCCCTCAGAAATGTGTTAACAGGCCAGAATCCTGTGGGAGGCTGACTTGCTCTGGAGCTTCCAACACACGGATAGACTAAGAAGACCACATGACCCTCCCTGACCTGGTTGCTTCCCAGCAAATGTCTTTCACTCCAAGACTAACCTCCCATGGTGGAGCAAAGCCAGCCTTGTCAGTACCTGGTGGAGGGAAACACTATGGAGACACAACTCCATGCATCCCAAGCATAGGGAGTTCTTGACCTAGGAATTGCCACGCAGAGGACATCAAACGAATCACATGAAGAACACAGAATTTCCCTTGTGTCAACCTTTGAGTGCCTGTTTTTGAAGGTGTACTATTAAATGGACACAGCACAGTAGCAATACAGCACATGCACATGATTTACAAGTGAAAATACTTATGTGGGAAGCACAGAGGAAAAATTTGTTCACCAAGAGGTATGCAAAAGCAAGGCTGGGCCAGCACAGGGTGCGCACCTATAACTCAAGCACTTGCAAGACTAAGGCAAGAGCACTGAGTTCAAGCTCAGCCTGTACTACACAGCACGAGACCCACCCTCAAACAAACACAAGCAAGTTGGGTGGTGGCTGTGCACTAGGAAAGATGCCATGTCACACAATAAGGAAAAACCAGGGAGAGAAGTTTCCAGTGTTCACAGGTCAGGAGGCCACAGAGAAACAAAGACAGAGGAAGTGTCAGAGACAAGATGCTCAGGGCCCAGGCCCAGCCCGCTCCCTGCTGGGAGAAGACAGAACAGGAAACAGAAAGGAAACAGATGAGGAGGCTTATCCAGTGAGACAGGAAGAATTCTGGGCACTGCAGGAGAGAGGGTTCAAGGAATGAAAGAGCAAGATGCAGTTCGCTGTAGCTGTGGACAGAGATCATAGGGGCAACCCAGGCAGGAGGTAGGGACCGTGCATAACTCCATCCTGCAGGTATAAAGGGTACCCTCCCTCACCAAATCAACTGTCCTCCACCTGCCTGCTCGGCAACAAACAGCCACCTGTTTGGTGACATTTCAAGAGTCGCAGAAGCCCAGTGCTTGGGCAGCCCCACGCAGAGGGTCACCCCAGGTACTGATCTCTGCAGCAGCACACACCTGCTCTAGGCACAGAGAGGCCCTCAGGTCAAGACCCACAAACCTTTGTGGGGCTGGGCTTATAGCAAAACAGCCTGTACCTGTATTCACAGAGCCTATCTCAGGGTACAGCCACGGCCAGCAGGCACAGGTAGAGGGGTGAGCAGATTCATTGAGCCCTTGCAAGTATACTGCCCACTGTGTTTACTGGAGACTCCAAGAATCAAAGATGAGATGAGAGGGCAAAAGGACTTCAGGCTGCAATCTCCCTTCTTAACAATGGCAAGAGCCCTCGGAATATTCTCCTCCACAACCTACTTAGCTCAAAACAGGGTTTGTCAATAATCAGACTCCAAGACAAAGGCTCCCCTGCAGGAGGCTTACTGAGCAGCGTGCACAGAGGGATGGGCGGGCTATGATTCAGCTGCGATTGAGGCCACCAATGTCTTGGGAATCTCTGGAGCTAGGAAGACCCCTCAGAGTTGCTCCAAAGAGAGATGAGTTGACCAGCGAGGTACGCTGTTTTCTGAGAGGCAGGACAGTCCCTTCAGCTGAAGGTGACACCTAGGGACAGACTCCCCAACATTCCCAAGGCTGGGAACAAGGGTGTGGGCTCTGAGGTTTGTACTGCACAGCACAACACGTTCGGTGCCTTCGGTCTCTGCAAATGGCTCCCTCAAATTTTAGCCGGCGCGAAAATCAGTTCAATGATCTCACAAATGACACATAAAGTCGCAGAGGAAGGTTACTTGTCTGTTATTTTTGTGTCACTCACAGCTGAGCTGATAGGATCTAACGTTCTCTTTCCTGGTTTTAAATTGGTTTTAAGAACATGTAATTTTACTTCAAAAAACCTGTCAACGTGTTGCTCTGTGAATTTTCCACTTTCTTCCTCATCATTTTCAAACTCCTAGTTCACATATCAAAAAAATCTATTTTTTTGATCTCTAGACTCAAGCCAAACCACATGAGCAGATATCTGTACTTGTTAGGGACAGAGTCAAGACAATAATAAAATAGGTAAAGCTTTCTAATGGAGACAAAAATAATAATTTACTGGGCACATAGGGTTTAGCAAGCTGTTTTCTGTCTTAGTATATACCATGATCACTTCAAGTGGTTTTGCTCACTCTGTTTTTCAGTACTAGAGAGAAAACCCAGGGCCTCCTACACACCAAGCAAGCACTCACTCATCAAGCTTCACCCCGGCCCTCAGGCAGTCATTCTGTACAGCAAGTTTTTGGTGTTTTTAATGGCCAAAGGTCTAAATATGCCCATTTTATTGACACAATATGCCAAGGCTGTACAGTTAGGATATTAGACCTATAGATCTGCAGTTCTTCATCAGTACAAATAATGCTACACTGAACAGCCATGTGCTCAAATTCTCTTCAAATTTTAGCCAGACACAGTGCTGCACACCTGTAATCCCAAGCACTCGGGAGGCTAAGGCAGGAGGATCACTGCAAGTTTGAGGCCAGCCTGGGCTACAAAGTGAGCTCAAGGCCAGCCTGAATCACACAGTGAAACCCGTGCCTCAAAAAAGACCAAAAAAAAAAATTTTTTTTTAATTGGTCCTTAATGCAAATCCCAACAGCCTACACTCATGTGCCTACTGAACCTGCATCTTGTGAATGCAAAAAATAGGTTCCTTGGGCCTACAGCATTTACTTCTAGCACAGACGTCCACAAGCCTGCTGTTTACCTGAGCAACTCCCAGTCCTGTGTGCTTTGCTTTGCTATTCTAGCAGAGCAGCCTCGACTCTGGCTTTTGCCTCAGTTCCCACGATGGACTGATAAGCCCAGGTCCACATCGGGTAAGGCCGGGGATAGGCTGCGCATCTATCTTGCACTGCTGCGTCAAACTTTCAGAGATCCAGTGCCACTGCAACACAAAACCCTCTTATCTACCACAAAGCACGAACCCTGCAATTAAACCTGAATCCTGAGGCTTTAGTTTAGCAAAAACTACATTAACATCTTTTGTCTTAAAAGAAAACGTGATAGCATGCATGCCACAGATTGGCCACCACTGATTACACCCTGAGGCTTGCCTCCCCCAGGCTTCCCTGGAATTCCATCTCATGTTTCACTACTTTGTAACCAAATGGCACTGAAATCATTTCCAGGTCTTTTAACATCAAAATCCAGCTTTCCAATTGTCTAACCAGTTTATGGAGACATTCTTTACCTCCACATCACTATAGCTCTTCATTGTTATCACCACCATCAGCAACATTGAGCTCTTTACTGAGCAGTTTGCAAGTACAGTCACATTTAACCCTCAAAACCACGCCGAGAGAAATTACTAACGCCACTTGATGGATGAGAAAGTGGAGGTTCAATTCAAGGAATCAAATAAATACACACTACTAGTACGACCTGACCAGGATTCTTACTGAACCAACTCCAAGGCACAGTGTACCATATTCAGATTTTGACAGTAAAATCTACAGTTCCGGGAACACAAGCGAAGGAAGAATTTGCCCAGTCTGGATGGATGGCCACAGGATGGAGACAGCTATCCAAACACAGGTAGTCCTGGTACAAGGGCCGGGGATTACCAGGGCACAAAGAAGGCAAAACAGGGAGTCTGAGGTGACCTATGAGAGAAGCCCACAGTGACCACATCCAACAGCATGCAGTGTGTGTACCTCACTGCTAACATTTGGTACATACATGCTATGAACTTAAATTACTGTTACTTTGGCCCAAGAAAGACTGGATTACAGAATTAAAAGGCATCACAGAGGAAATCGGTCCAAATCCCCGTTTGTTTCCAAAAATGGGAAACCGAGGCTTAAGGAAGCTAGGTGACCAAACCAGATCTACAGCTTCCCAACTCAGTGGTCCAAGAGACAACTTGGGAAGTGGAATACAAAACCCATGAGAAATGCACTAGGGACCCAAAGATAGAATTTCTAGATGGGAGAGGTAGTTGAATTTTGAACAAAATTAAGTCTCCCAATTCATAGGACTTTGACCTGCAATTTGATCTAACATTAGATGTATCTAACAAAAAAAAAAAGAAGAAGAAGTCAACAATAACACTGGCTAAAGACATGACAAATCCAGAAGAAAGTAGTTTTGTTCTATAAATTGACAGAAATTGTTGCAATTTTAATCACAGAAGCCTAAGACACACCCAGCATTATCCCGACTAACACAAAAGAAAATTCACAAGCACACACCCAGGTGCGTGTGTGCACCAGTGACTGAGAGGAGAGGCAGGTCTCACCCAGACCAACAGAGGCTTGACTGATGCTACAGCGACTCCAGTTCTCCAAAATTGGAAAACTACTCAACGGATCCCACTAGGCTCTGACAGCCAAACTGCACAAGGCGTTGGCAGTTTCCTTCCTAAGTTTGCTCTTTTTTTTTTCACTCATTTGAATACTATGGAAGAGTCCACAGTTCCCAGGCTACTCAAGGAATGAAACAGATAAACCCCCACCCTTACAGAGGGTGCCTGTCCTCTAGGGAGGCAGGCAATGGACACTCTGTGAGGGGCGTGTTAAAAATGTGGGGAAAGGCCGCTGGTGGAAGGAGAGCTGCTAGCTAAACGGGGAAGGAAAGGGTGCTGGCTGGACACACCATGGTCACAGGACCTCACCCAGGGGACCTTTCAGCCCAGTCCTGAGGAGGGGACACAGCAGTGCGCCCCTGGGCACCCAGGAAGAGCATTCCACTGGGGACAAAGGCCTCCAGGTGGCAACAGGAAGGAAGGCCGGCAGGACCGGGGCAGAATGAACAAGCAGGAAGACAGAAACTGTGGAGTTTTAGCCCTAAATGGAAAGAGTGTCACTGCCTCTCAAGGACGTGAGCTGACATATTTTAAAAGAACTCTTTATCATTTGATCTTCCCCTGAACTTCACGAAGAACACCCAGGTACCTTCAACACATCCACACATAGGCACGAACACACACCATGGAGGACGTCACTGGGCTGAATGGCCCAGCAGCCCAGGACACCCCTTATGCCTGTGAGGTGCCGCTGCCTCTCTCTCTCAGCCCATTTCCATCCTCCAGCCCTAAGAGCTAGTCTCTCAGCACCTGTCCCCAAAGAGCCCTTGGGGGCAGCTTCATCTCAGCTGTGCCTGGATTCTTGCTTGCAATTTCCTCCCCTCCCACCAAAACCTATCCTCCTTCCAGCCAGGGGCCAATGCATTCTCTGAGGCTTCAAGGGAAGTGTGAATCACAGCCCAAGTACCCACCACTTGCTTCCTATGTGCCTGAAGGGATAGCAGTAGGGTGGGCTGTCCGAAGGGTGGGTCGGAGGAGCCTGTCCCTGTCATCTATATCAGAGACACTTTCCACACCTAGAAAGACAGAGCAAATGGAAAAGCACAGAGAAGTGCAGTGGGCATGGAGAGGGCACCGCTGGTTCTCTACTGCTGATACCAGCTCTGGGACTTGCACAGGGTGGGGTGGCCCTTGTCTTTCACGATAAAAGAGGACATCTACACGGGCCATCTCACAATCCCACCAATAGTCATTCTCCTTCTCTGATTAGGACAGGGGCAACCAGAAGATGAGGGGACCTGCTCAGGGCCAGAAAGTGACGGAGCTGGGCCTCAGGCCTGCGTCCAGTGACGGGGTGGTGAAAGGGGCTGAATTCTGAGCTGGGTTCTCGAAGTCCCACTGCATTTACCCTCATGCATGAAGACAACAGTAAATGACAATGACTCACGTTTAGTGAATGCTAACTGTGTATAAGCTGTGTTCCCCCTTTCTACACATGGACTCTTAACAGTCTAACCAGCAGGTTCTGTGAGAGTCCCGGTTTTACAGACAGGGAAACCAGTAGGCAGAAAATACAATAATTCAACCGAGTAAGGAAGTACTGAGGCCCAGGCCCGACTCAGAGCCGGGCTGCCTGGCCCCAGAGGCCGTAGTCCTAACCCTGAATTAATTGGCCTTTTGTCTTGATTCATGCTACTTTTCTAGGAATGTCACCAGGATTGCCATACATGTCCCACAACCCTATCCACTCCTCAGCACTTACCATGTGCCAAGCACTGGACCAGGCCCTAAAACTTCTGGATTAAAGGTCATGACACAGTCTTTGTCCTTAAGAGAAAGGAAATCCCTCCCTACTGCATAAGGGTTTTAGTCACCCTTTGTGGGGGACAAGAAGCTGTCTCTGAAACCACCGGTGTGGCTGCAATGACATCCTGGGAAGGACGGAGGCAGGAGGCAAGGAGAAATCCTACAGGTTGCGTGTCCTTATGCAAACAAAGCTCCGTGCTTGAACACTGATCAGCCAGCCCATGTGGGTCTGAGCCCCTCACCACTGGTATGCCCACCTCTCTGGCCCTCAGCTGCCTCCTCCACAGCAGAGGTAGGAACTGTACTCTACATGATGCTGGGGCAGCAAGAAAGACTGTCAGGCTACATACAGTATTCTCAGTGCCAACCTGGCACTCTAAATGCACGCAACAGTCACTAAGTGACACAGTTAGAAACGTCCCCACTGACACCACCATCATTCATGTGGACAGCAAGATTTGTAAATGGTCAGCCAACTGCAGCTTCCAGGGCCATGTCATAGCCACCCTCAGTATGCAAGCCGAGCCCTTGGCCAATGTCCTCCTCTCTGGGCAGCCCCTGCAGAGGGCCTGGTCCAAAGGGCAGGTCACCCTTTGGAAGCCAGACCCTGACTGGCTGCTGGCACTCAACACTTTTCGAGGAGGGAGACCGAGACTCGAGCCCTCTGCATGCTAGGTCAGCTTCCTAGGACAGCTTCCTAGAAAGCACTCACTGCTCTCAGGAGTGGCGGTGGCCTTGGAAACATCCCTGTTCCTCTGAAGAAACTGGTACTGGCTCAGCCAAGGTCCCAGCACCCAGGGGACAATCTGCAGACCCCATCACTGTTCTGCTCCATCCTTGGCCCCTACTTGAGAGCACCAAGGAGGGAAGGGCTCAGCAGCTGCAAAGGTCAGAGACCCCTCACCATGTCTCAGCACTAGCCCAAGCGCCCAAAGCCTGGAATGCACTCACATGCTCATTAATTACTGTAACAAATAAATGAAACTGCATTGACAATAAAGTTTTTCCAGACCCCACCCAGCTCATTTAGCTTCCAGTTTTCTTCCTTCCACATACATACTTTTACTGATTTACAGAATGACAAATACTGCATGCACACAACTTTGCCTTCTGTGTTTATGTTCACCTAATGAAATATCATAAATATGGTCACACTCCTAGCTAGGCTTCATCATTAGCACCCATGTGCTTAATAACCCACATCCAGTGCTGAGCCATGGCGAGTTTAACTATTTCCCCCCACCGCACAGCTACCTTGCTTTCTGGACATACCAAAAATTTAAGCCCAGGACCTCACGCATATTGGGCAAGTGCTCTGCCACTGAGCTACATCCCCAGCTCTTTTTGTTTTTTATTTTGAGACTAGGTCTTGCTAAGTAGCCCAGGCTGGGCTTCATCTCACCATCCTCCTGCCTCAGCCTCCTGAATTGCTAGTGTGTACCACCATGCCTGGCTCCTTAGATTCTTTTTTTCTATCTTACACATACTAGAAATATCCTCACGAATTCTCCTTTTCTACTGTTACTGTCCTAGGATAAACTTGTGGAGGGATGGGCAGGCTCAAACAGAATGTAACGCCCTCATCCTACAGATGAGGACGGCAGGGCTCACCCATGTGACACTCAGTAGGTGGCAGCGTCACAACCTGCCCCAGGCCAGAGCTCTGCCACCTGCCCACATGATTAGAAAGTATACTCTGTATGGCTCAGGCCCCAGGCTTTTCAGAGTAGCTTACAGTCCTGGCCCCAAACTCCATTTTTAAAAATTTTTGTTTTGTTTTTGTTTTTGAGACAGAGTTTCACTATGAAGTTCAGGCTGGCCCTGCACTTGTGGTGATCCTCCTGCCTCAGCCTCCCAAGCAAGTGCTGGGATTACAGGTCTGCACCACCACACCTGGCTCCATTGCTTTTAAGTAAGAAATGAAGGCCAAGTTTCAAACTCCATTTTGGATTCCACAGGACAAAGGCATGAAAAGGCCACATGAGGCCGGGGGAGCTCGTCTTCCCTCCTGCTCCCCTCAGCTGGGGAGCCCATGAGCACAGGTGGATGCCTGAGAGCTGGCACTCCCTCCTGGGTCCCCCACAAACCAGCTAAGTTCCCCCAGGCTGCTGCTCGGACCCCTCCAGCTATTCCCTTTAGCAGGCGACATATTCTATTTATGTATTGTCAGCTCTCCTCAGCACCAAAGCAAAAGTTCCACAAAGCCCACATTTTTGGTCATTATGTTAACTGTTATTCTGCCAGACTCAAAATAGCGCCGCATCCAAGATCGGGTGCTAATTAAACCAACAGCAATCTTCCAATGTAAGCATATTCATAGACTGGATTCACACCTCTCCTTTGCTAACTGGGAACAACAACCCTATTATAACCCCCATTTTATCAGTGAGGAAACTATTGCCCAGACAAGTTAAGCAACTTGCCCAAAGGCACACAGACACCTGGAAAGGGAGCAGGGTTTGATCTCAGGCTGTGAAGCGTCCACATCTGTGCTCTGTGGCATTCGCCTCGATGGCTTACGTCCAAAGACAGACGTGGCCCACAGACCACCAGAGCCTTCTAAAAGGTGGCAAAGGACCCATCAAAAAAAGGAGGGACAGCAGACAGAGCAGTGAAGTCTGGCAGCAGGCCCCGGGGGAGCATAGGTCTGACTTTCGGGCTCCAAGCACAAACTGATTTGGCAACCACAATGACAGGGACCAGTTCGCTGTCACCAGTGGGACTGAGGTTTTGACAAGCAAGGTGCTAAGAAAACAAACCCTGCCAAACCTGGAAACTCCTTCAACCAAACAGGGCAGAATAGGAAGTTTACTTTAACTGATGCCCAAGACAAGGTCTGGTCACTTGAGGCCACCCAAATCTTTTTCTAAGAACAGTCAAAACCTCCCTCTGGTTGTAGGGATCAAGGGTGAGAAGACAGTGTAGGTTTCCATCAGTCACACGGTAAACTGCAGCCCACAGAGCTATCCGCACACAGGTACTGCAATTCTGGGTTTTTTTCTTTCCTTCCTTCTTTTTTTTTAAATGCTTTTAAAAACTCACCACTGTCAAAGACGTACTTGCGAGAGTAGCCCGCTGCTTGGTGACAAACGCTCACCTCTCCTCGCAAACCACCAGGCCAACCACACAGAAAAAGTTTCCTGTCCCCGAAGAAAGATAAGTTTCCATTTGCTGATGAAGTCTTCCATGCTCTGTTCCATTCCCTGGGCCAGAATGAGTCAAGGCCACCAAAGAGAATCTCTCCAGACACTTGTCACCTTTTTGTCACCTAAGACTGGCTTCCAACATCAAAAGCACAGCTGTGCTGACTGGTCACCTCCATGTAAGTACCAGGGACTATGCTGCCATTCACACCAGAGTGCTGCAAAGCAGATGCAAGATTCTCTGAGATGAAAATGTTCTGTGGAATCAGATAAAAGCCTCCAAAAGGTCTGCCCCTCTCAAACATGCCTCTCCCCAGCTTCCTCCTCAACCAGGAACCACCTACCTGTGCTCTGCCTCCTGTGGCTGCTAATTTAGATTTCAATATTTCTGCTACCTTGTCCTGTTGGCACCTCTGAGGTACATCCCTTCAAACAGTAAGAAAAACGAAATATTTTCAAACCCTTTTCCACGCAGCACTACTTCACCCAAAATGAGCAAAGTCTTTTCTGATCTCTTTCTGGCCCCAAAAAAGACCCAAAGTCAAGTGGATTTCTAAGGGGAGCCATGTAAAACACAAATGTGAATTCAAATAATGTGAATACCTGTTCCATGTTGGGCCTTATTTCCTCATCCATAAAGTAGGCTCAGAAAGCCACCATTACTGAGGAATTTCCTGACAGAACTCCTATAACAAGCTTGCTATGCTGAAACTGGTCAAGTCTGTCTCAGGTTAGCCATAAGTGTGGAAAGTGAGAATGGGAACCCCCAGTTATTCTGTTCCCAGGACCTGGCCTTCCTTTTCCTTAGATAAAGCTCACATACAAGGAATCAAGAAGACGGTTAACTTCAGCCAAAGTGGCCCCTAATTCAATGGTAACAGAGAGCCCTGTAACTTAAGAACTATTCTACCTCCTCCAAAATGGCAGCCAGCATCTTCCATGAGGTCCATCTCCTAGAACGGCCACAAGGCCCATATCTCACCAGGTGAGTACAGTCAAGGTTGTCCCAGAAGCATCTTCTAGTATGCACTCAAACCTCAGCTCCCTCTGCTCACTCAAAGAAAGCCAAGGAAAGCACTATGTCCCCAGGCCTGTATCCCCCGAAGAGCCACAGAATAGTACCCTCAGTCAGGCAAGAGCTGGGCAGCCCAGGAAGAAGGGAGGGGGTTCCCCACATCTGCCTCTCAGGCTGGTTTCCCATAAGTGGGTGCCAGACACACACCTAGGCTCAGCAACCCCACACGTGAGCCAGCAACCTCAGTTCCCCAGCCCCCTGTCCTGGCTCAGTCCTGGGCACCCCCAAGCTGGGCTGAGACTGCCAGAGTTGACATCAGAGGACCCAGTTTCAGGCACCAGGTAACCACAGTGGGGCTGGCAGCCGAGCGCGCAGTTCCTGAGTCCCTGCACACCTCGGGGCAGACGTGAGTCAGCCGCAATTTCACACCTCACAGCACCTTCTATGTACGGGTTTACTCATCCCCAGACCACCCCCCACCCCCGCCACAAGGCTGGGTTTCTGGAGTACCACACACCCCTTACGCATACACGCCTCTACCCCGGAACAGTGGCAGCCACACTGCTAGGAGGCTGGCAGGGGGTGGGTGTACCCTCCCATCCTCACCGTGTCCCAGATGCCCTCCTGGTCCTTGAGGGCTTAGTGCCTGCACCAAGAAATAAGCATGGTGCTTGCGTCTGTCCCCTCTGGGAAGAAGGCCACCCCAAATGAAGGGGTGCCCTCCTCCGTACCCCACCACTCTCTACCCCGAAGCCAGCTATTCTGCCCCACACCACTTCTCTCTTTTTCCTTCCACTAAGGGAACAGCTCTGTACTTGCTGCTCTTTGCCTGCTGCCTAACACAGTGCCTGGCACAAAGCAGAGCTAAAGGAATAGTTAGTGAATGAATGACAGACAGAAGAGAGGGATAAATAGCAAAGGCAGGATGGAGCATGATTAACAAGGCCAAAAAATTTTAAAATAGGAGAGGGAATGGGGAAAGAAAAAGAAAGGCTAAGGACAAACAGGATTGTAAGAACTATGTATGAAATACATACATAGTTCTTCTAGTACATAGATCATACATAGTTCTTTCTAGTACATATGTGTATTTTCAGTACTGAGTATCAAATTACATACATACACAGACACACACACATATACATATCCATATATATGATGCTTATCCAGTGGTGCAATTTTTAAGACATCATCATTCAAATGGCACATGAGAAAACAATTTAAACTGCATGCAGTGATATACACTTGTAATCCCAGCACTCAGGAAGCTGAGGCAAGAGGATCGCTGTGAGTTAAAGGCCAACCAGGCCTACTTAGGGATTCCAAAGCCAGCCTGAACTACATAGTGAGACTCTTTCTAAAAAAAAAGAAGAAAGAAAATGGTTTAGCAATTTCCTCCCACTTTCTCACTCTAATACACACACACAATCCATGCTCTTTGACCCAGTAATTTCACTCCTGAAAATTATCCCAAGAAAATGAATTTGGAGGGGCTGGGGATCTAGCTCAGCAGCATAAGTGCCTGCCTTACAAGCAGGCAGTCGTGAGTTTGATCCCTGGTACCGATAAAAAGGAAAAAGACAAAAAAAAAAAAAAAAAATGAATTTGGAACAGGAACTAAAATAAAGAGGTACCTATATAAAGATATATAAAGATAAAGATGCATATAATAATAGAAATGTGGAAATAACCGAAATGCCCAATAGCAAGGGAAATGCTTTGGCAAATGTAGCAATTAAAACAACAGAAAAGACGATATGAAAGAAATACGTGTCTCAGAATACTGCTTAACGAAAGGCGGTTTTTAAAAATACTGAACTCCAAGTACCGGGCACTGTCCTGTGCGCTTTCTGTATCTTGGCAACTCCTCGAAAGAATCCAAGGTAAACCAACTCACTGCCTCTGCTGACCAGAGAACTGAGGAGCTCGTCCAAGGTCCCAGAGCCAACCAGGAAAAAGTCCAGAAGGAAGAGTGTGGGGTCCCCCTCCCTGCATCACCCTCGCACACCCTGCACCCCACTGCGGCCTCAGCATTTCCCTAAATGCATCATGGGCAAAGGGATCAAAACATGGAGACCTGAAGAGACACCAGAAGTGCAGAGCACCTGCGATGCACTCATAAGAGAATACACCAAAAAATAAAAATAAAGAAAACAGCCCAGAGAAAATCACTCATGATGGAGATCAAGATCCCTGCAGCTCCAGCAAGGACTGAGCAGAAACACGCGCCAGGACCATGAAGGCCCTTTCTCGGTGCGAGGTGCCGTCACTGATCGCTGAGGTGACCCCTGAGATCACCGCTGAGGTGATCCTGCAGGTGTGTCTCTCTGTGACACAGACACTTGTCCCTGGACCCCACCACTCTTCCTAGGGCTGCAGTCTCCAGATGCTGGCAGGACACTGCATCTCCTGATGTGGACAGAGCAGCGAGGAAAAGGAGAGAGGCGCCACGACAGCCATGCAGAAAAAGAGACTGCACAGCACAGATGCAGCCGGGGACCTGAGGGGTGGGTGCCAAAGCCATCTTTTCAAGGGAAAAGGAGAGAATGCTCCCGCCTCCTCCACCAGGCACAACTCTGCCTGGACCTCTTTTCTATGTCTCTGTAGTCTCTGAGTCTTGGAAACCAACTCTCCAGGGCCACTTTTCTCAAAACTGGCTTCCACACAGCAATATGCTAAGTGACCTGTCCTCAACAAAGTCCAAAAGCAAATAAATGCAAGGTGAAAAACAAATGGAAGCCAGGTGGGGTGCTACACCTGGAATCACACAGCACTCTGGAGGGAGGAAGCTGGAGGATCCCAGCCTGAGCAACTTCGGAAGGACCCCGTCTCAGAAACAAGTCAATAAATGTAAGCTGAGACCTGAGAACTTCACCTAAAGAATCTCCAGAACCCGGCCTTGGCTCTGGGGCTGCTCTCTGGAACCAATGACCACTAGAGTCTCTAAAAAAATTATCACATTCTAGCTGAGACCTTTGGGCCTTCCCCCTCCCCTCTAGTACTGGGAACTGAATCCAGGGCCTTTACATGAGCTACGTTCCTAGCTCTTTTTAAATTCTTTTTAAAATTTTGAGACAGGGTCTCAGTGAGTTGTGCAGGCCAGACTTGAAAAGGATCACCAAGCTCAAGTTCCATGTAGGCAACCTCAAAATAAAAAATATTCAAAAGGGCTGGGGACACAGCTCAGTGGTATAGCATCCCTGGGATCAATTCCCAGTGCTGTCAAAAAAAAAGTGTATTCTATTCTAATAGATCTCCCTAATAGATCCAAAGGTTTGCATGTGTGTCTTGGGTGCTATAGGCACAAACAAATTAAGTCTGTGTGGATTCAAGTGCCAGTTTAGTCTCTCCTTAGCTGTGGGATGAAACCTCTCCGCACCTCTATTCTCTGTCTGTAAAATGAGGATAAAAGAAGCCCTTCATCCCGAGGCTGCTGCAAGGAGTACCTGCTACACAAAGCCCCTAACAGGTGGGCCCAAGCTCACAGTAAATGTCAGCCAGCCTAGGGGCTGGGGATTTAGCTCAGCGGCATAAGGGCATGCCTTGCAAGCGCATGGTCATTGAGTTCGATCCCTGGTACCAAGAAAAAAAAAATGTCAGCCAGCCTGACAGGTCTGTCCAACTGGTCACAAGCATAGATGGTCGTTCTGGAAACCACACATCCATTTGACTCAGTGATCTAGAGAAGATGAAAAGGCGCAGAAGTAACTGTAATTCTGAAACCTCAGGCAGGGGTGTGGGAGCCACAACTTTAGCACCCTCAGAGAAGAGGCTCCTGCCCAATGCAGGGCAAGAGCTCAGGCCTCTGTGGCTGAGGGGGACAGAAAAAGCTCCGCCTTCCAAAAAGCCACCACCAGCAACAGGAAGCTGCTTCCCTTCCTCTCCCTCCAGAGGCAGGGTTTCCTATTTTGTTTTAAAACGCATTCCTTGTCTGCAGTTCAGCCTGTCCCCTCCCTCTAGTCCCAGGCTCAAACACAGGGACAGCTGGCTGCAAGTCCCTTGCCTAGTTTGCTGCCCACCAGAGGGACGTGAGGTTCCTGACAGACCCCAGAGCACAGCCTCCTGCTCCCACACCAACTAAATGCACCCAGGCCTGGAGGCAGTGCATACCCTGGCTCCAGCAGGCAGACCTCTCTGGGCACACTTTCCTCCTCTCCCGGGGAGGATTCATTGAACCAGGTCCTTCCATGCTTGTGTGGTGCCCAACGGTGTCTGCTGCCCCTTGTAAGGCACCTCCCCCAGGAAAGGGGAACTTCTGCCTAAGTCTGCAGAAACACCAGCCCCTCCTCTACCCGCCCAGAGGAGCTTACAACCACAAAAGGAACTCCGCTTCATAAAAACCTAAAACTTGTACATGCCTGGAATACCAGCACTCAGGGAGGCTGAGGCAGGAGGATCTCAAGTTCCAGCCTAGCCTGAGCAACTTAGTTAGACTTTGACCTCAAAACTAAAAAGGGCATAGAGATATAGCTCGGTGCTAACCAAGGCTGTGGGTTCAATCCCCATAACTGTGATCAATCAGCCAATCCAACAGTGGCTGAAATGAAGTCTACACTTTCTTCTGGCTCGTGGCTAAGGCAGTGATTCCACAGCTATGTTTAGTAGGAAAAAAAAGACCCCGTGGATGCATAACTTTAGGACTCCTTGCTGCTGGAATTCTCAGGACCTCTGAAGCACAAATCCTCACCCTCAGGGCGCTCCAGGAGGTAGACGGCAGGTGCCACATGTCCTCAGCTCCCTGACATCTCTTTCTAGTAGCATCCTGCACCAGGTCGGTGGGAATGGCTCCTCACGCTCTTTCAGGTTTAGTGTGGCACGAGCCCTCCAGACGGTTTCTAGTGAATGAGAATACTAGATCACTTTTTAAAAACTGCCTGTAACTTAGTTTTTCTGATCAGCAAAAATCTGTGCACACCTTGAGTGCAGCTGGTCATGCTTCTCCATATCAAAACTAACCCCAAATTAACTGGCTAAACTGACACAGTCTTCAAAACTTCTAGATGGCATGTGGAAGGAGGGCCCACCACCCTATAAGCAGTTCACTTCTCCAGATTTGCAGAGGGAATAGGGCCTGGGGATATCACTCAGGAACACAGCAACTGCCTGGCAAACATCCTGAGTCCAATTCCAGGTACCAAAAAAATAGATCTCGGATTGCAGAGAGCCAAACCCTCATGATCAATATGGTGCCAAGACAAGACCACAGTTCCTAATCTTAGCGGGCCTCATCCACATAGTGTAGATTTTATTTTCCTCTTGCTTTAAATTTTAAACAAGTCTTAATTTACTTGTGCAGTTATTCTGAGGGTAAGAAAAAAAGATTTAAAAAAAAATGAAAAAGGGAAGAAAAACAACCAGCAAATAGGATGACTTCAGCTGAGTTTTGTGCAAACACAACCTGCCCTGTTAAAACACACTGCAGCCCACAGGTGCAGGACCACAGAGAAAATACAGATGTGCAGGAAAACAGGTTTGCTATATGGCAGCGGTGGCAGTTGGAATAGACTTTTTCAGTGCAGATCCGAAAGCGGTGCATCTGGGAATAAATGACAAAATATTATTTATCTCAACAGCCTTCCCAAGTATCCTCTGCATTTCCACCCATCTGAAACTGGGCAGAAAACCAAGATGGACACCAAGACACTCGAAAAGACTGACTGTTTGGAAGCAACTGAAATGTATAACATTTGCTTGACAGCAAAACCAACAACAATGGATGGGGGTATGGAATGCAAAATCTGCATGAATTTTCAAGACAGAAGTAAGGTCTTACAGGAGTGAAGGTTTCCAGGGCATCTCAGTGGAATGAGAAGAAGCCCCTAGCAGTACGTAGACAGAGCCAGGTATGGTGACACATCCTTGTAATCCCAGCATTCTGGGAGGCTGAGGCAGGAGGATCACAAGTTTGAACCCAGTCTAGGCAACTTAGTAAGTCCTTATCTCAAAAACTTTTATAAAGGGAGGATAGGGGATAAGGGGAGAGAATTTATATCATGTACAGGTACACACTCTCTATGATGAATGTGATTGTTATGTATATCCAAAATGTACCAATAAAAGCTAAGGTTTAAAAAGAAAGTTTTATAATGACAGGCGTGAAGGCACACACCTATCATCCCAGCACTTGGGAGGCTGAAACAGGAGGACCGCTGCAAGTCTGAGGTGAGCCTGGACTACACAGCCAAACCCTGTCTCCAAAAAAAGGGCCTGGGGACACAGTGCAGTGAAAAGGCCCCGAGTTCCATCCCCAGTTCCACCACCAGAAAAGTAGGGCTAGAAGTAGTTCATTTGGTCTGAACCAGGGCAGCCCACAGGATGTTCCAGAAAGCACTCCAAGAACCTGTCCAGCCCTCAGGACCCCTAAAATCCTAGATAGAGCTGGGAAAGCACATGCAGACAGGAGCTGCCAAGCTGCCTCTCCAATGTCATGGGAGGGTCTGACTCCCAGTTCAGGGCTCCTACATGGACCGCTTTGTTAGTTCTCTCCAATGAATGTTCCTGGCTGCTTCCCTATCAGGTCTTCAGTCTCCTTGCCTGTAAGGGAAGATGGCTGGAAAGGTGCAAACCCAGGTCCTCCACTGCCCTTAGTAGCCACAGCTCTACTAAAGCAACCCCAAAGCCAGGTACCCCAAATAGCTCTCTGACCAATATTTGTAATTGATCAGAGGCTACAGATAAGTTCATGAGGCTCAAGTGATCAAGACTTTACCATACGACTGCATACGTATCCAATACAGAGAGACCCCAAAACCCAGCCTTTCCATTCAACCCAAAGAAACACTCCTTTCCTACTGATAACCACAAAATAAGAACCCATAATTCCTGACACATAGCCCAGAACCTCAGCCACCAGGTCATATCCCATCTCTTGTTCAAATCCCTGCAATTCAACATAGCTAAGATGCAAAAGCTAAGAGATAAATGCACATAGGCTGCCATGTCATACTCCTGACATCCCCCCTTAGATGGTAGGACCGGTTTACATTATGCACTAAAGATTCTGAACAGATGGACATTAAATGTGTTTATACACCAGCAAATTCCACTTCCAGGAAATTACTCATTGCAGCATATCAGAGGAAAAAAAAAAGAAAGAAAAAAAAACCCACCATGAATAGCCAATATTTTGGTCCAGTGAAAAGAATTTAGAATCTGCTCACACAGTGCAATGTGCATGTGCTGATGCAGACAGGAGATGTTTGTAGTGACATCCAGGGAGTGTTTCCCAAATGCATGCACATCTGTATGTAAACACAGAGGTTAAAAGATTCTAGGACTACTCAGTAAATTTGCACAGGAGTTAACTTTAAGAGGTGGTATTACGGGTGATTTTTGTTGTTCTCCTTTTATTTTCTTTTGAGAGTGAATATATATAATTATATTTTTTAATATTTTAATTAAAATACAAAGTTAGAGAATATACTGCTTATCAGAAGAATTGATCAGAAAGAATCAGAAGCAGCCATTAAAAAAATTACGAGTAAGTTGATCTGTAGGCAGCTTCTCGTTTCTCAGAATGAGCCGAGATCAGGCCCAGTTGCATCACCGCTGCTGACAGCCCTGTCTTTGAGGACGTGCTGGTGAACCAGAGGGAAGCGACCCCACGTTCAAGCTGACAGGCTGCCCGGTGCAGAGAAGCCAAGCCACACAGCCTCCTGGATCAATCCTTTGGTTACCAGCCATGTCCTTAGTCTCCACAGCCATGACCTTGGCTAGAATTTCTACCAACATAGCAGTGTGGTTTCTACAGCCACTGCAGAGTTCAGAGCCTGAGTTCTCAAGACCAGTCAACCCAGGACCAACTACCTAACTCAGGCTCTTCACCCCTCAGCCACGGTTTCTCTTCAAATGAAAGTTGTACAGGTCCAATGGGGCAGCACATGCCAAGAGCCTGGCAAAGCGCTCAACCCAAAGCAGGTGATCTAGAATATTCCTCATTCCAGATAGGCCTTGTCTTGGCTAAGGTCAACCCCACAACCCAAGCGCACCTTGTAGCTTTCCCTGTGATCCGAATGCAGAAAGCACAAGCACAGGCTGGGAGACCGGCTGAAGCACGGCCTGCCTTTGAGAAGAGTTGGCAGACTGGCAGAAAACATCCAAAAGGACATCCTTTTTTAAAAAGCACAGCTTAGAGAGAGACTCGACCATGAGCTTTGCTACCTCATCCCTGCACTGCAGACACTGTCACCGTAGGCCAATCCATTTGCATGGTTCCTTTCCAGACCACAGCCAGTGAGCAGGACCGGCAGAGATCTGCTGTAAAACGCTGCCTTCCAGATTCTGGAGCGACCCAGGCCACAGAGAGGAGAGGAAACAGTGCTAGAGTAAAGAGGCATTCCTGTCCCATCCTCAGGCACTGACCACCAGCCTCCCAACACCTAAACCATCTAGGGCCTCCTCCTGCACCCCCAGTCCTCCCCTAGCTCATAGCTTCTGGAAACTGCAGGTCCCTGTCCAGTCTTCCTCCAAGGAACACTTAAAGCCAGCTGTGTTACACGTGTCTATAATCCTTGCAGTCTGGGAGGCTGGGTCAGGAGATTCACAAGTTTGAGCCCAGCCTGGGAAACCTACTGACTTAGCAAGACCCTGTGTCAAAATTTTTAAAAAAAAGGAGTGGGGGATGTAGTTCAGAATGAGGGTCTTGAGTTAAATCCCTAGTGCCGTGGAAGGAAAGGAGGAAGGGGGACACTTGAACAGTAGGTCTGCCTAAGGTCCAAGTGGACACCAAAAGGGACGGCGCTGCAACTCTGTCTGTTCAGGAACAACTGAAGTTGCTCAGGCACAGGGCTAAAACCGAGGCAGAGGAACACCACGCACCAGTGACAGCGAACTTTTACAGCCTTCAATAGTAACAGCACACACCACCACTGCCCCACCATGAGGGCAGCTGGGTCAGAAAAGAAAACCAGGTTTCAGTCTCAGTTCTGCCAGGGACATGTGATTTGGGAGATGTTGCCAAAACTCTGGGAATATTTTCCATGGCATCAGGAGGCCTGGCTGGCCAAAAGTTCAACGGGATTCAAAATGCAGAGAATCCCACTCCTGAGCACCCTCAAAGTTCTCCCATGGAACTGGTTGTACTGCTGTCTACCTGAGCTAAGGATGTGGGCAACTCTCCCCACATTCAACAGTGCTGTGAGCCAGATGCTGGAGTGTGGAGGGACAACACAGAGAGCTCAGGTCTCCCCACAGCAGGATCCTGACCTCTGCAGTCCCAGTGAGGAACAGGGTTAGGCCTCTACGACCTTCCAAGGACCAAGGAAATATAGGGCGCTCTGGGCCCCTCCTGGCTCCAGGGGAACTGCTCAGGGAGGCAGCCAAAGCCTAGAGACTATAACTACTTACTAGAGTTCCCCAGTGTCCCTTCCAGCAAAGCCTCATGAGCACAGCCCTTCGGGGAAGCCCTCTCTAGGTCAGCTTGCACAAGCACAGGCTGTGAGATGGGCTGGAGCAGAGCCTGCTTTTGAGATGGGTTAGCAGACTGGCAAAGAAAAGTCACAACGTATCCAAAAAGCCAATCTCCATGAGGCAACATGAGCATCAGCTTCTGCACACTCCTGTCTTCCCAGCACTGGCACAGAGGGCACACACAGAGGACAAAAGCATGGAAAGGGTTGGGGTGGCCCGGCCGTGCAGCAGGCCAGGTGTCCCTTGGCATACACAGCTAGGGAATGAGAACCTCTATACTTGCCCCATTGAGTTCTCAGACACCCAGGAGGTTCCAAGAGGGACAGGGCACAGGTTCTGCAAGGATGAAGAAGCCCCACACCTTATTCTACAGATTCACCTCTGGCTTCTGGCTGTGTCTCCCTCCCCCTTTTCATCTAGAGAGGGAAAATGTGTATGTTCTGATGAAGGCTGGTGCATTTCCAGGAAATCCTATGAGATCGAGAAGGGACCAGCACACCACTGGGTACACAGGAAACAACATTAAAACTTGGCTCCTTCTGCTCCTTTCAATCCAAGCTGGAGGGCTTCACAGAGGATAGTGAGCACAGGCTGCCAGGCAGCGTGACTCCTGCTCACCATCACAATCTGGGCTCTTGGGCGACAGCAGTCTGGGCCTGGTCAGAGCCTTCCAAGGACATCTCACATGCTGCTACTCCCACCAAGTGCTCATTTAATGAGGGCCAGACTGGGCTGAGGTACTAAGGTTCTGCATGGCGTCAGGCTCCATAGCCAGACCCCTCTTCAAACGCCAGGAATCCAGTGTTGCAAGCTCCATGTCTGGGGACCCTGCCAAGGATTCAGAAAGAGCCTACAGAGGAGCAAAGAAAGCAGATAGGCCCTGCCACTGTCCTGCCTGCCTGACCACTTCACTGCTGGTAGGGGGAACCACACCCAACCAGCTCGCTGGGATGCTTCCGGGCCTGTGTCATCCACCTCTAGGAACTCAGAGCCAGCTGTAGAAATCCCTCCTCCGAAACATGCCCTGGGGAGTGAAGGGCTCTGGGCCTGCCCCAGGGACAGTTCATAGGCAGAATCTCAGTAGTCACAGTACACACCCAAGGAACTGACTGAAATGGTCATAGGAGTAAGAGGTCCCCCTCATTCTACAGACCAGGAGCTTGACAGATGTCATGGGACTTGCCCCAGGTCACATGCACAACCAGGACTAATTTCAAAGCTATAGGCTTCCTGTTCAACACACTGTTCCTATGGTTAAGACTGAGGTAGAAGGATCTCAAGTCCAGGTTCTGCCTGGCCAACCTAGTAAGATTCTGTTTCAAACAAATAAAGAGCTGGGGCCAGATGTGGTCGTGCACCCCTCTGATTCTAGCACTTAAGAGGCTAAGGCAGGAGTTCCAGGCCAAACTAGGTTACACAGCAAATCCAGAGCCAATCTGAACTACATAGTGAGATCCTGTCTCAAAAAGCAGAAACAGGGCTGGGGGTTTAGCTCAGCAGTGTAAGTGCCTGCTTGGCAAGCACAGGGTCTTGAGTTCAATCCCCAGTACCAAAAAAAAAGAAAGAAAGAAAGAACAAAAGAAAAGAAAAGACTGGGAATATAACTCAGTGTGAAAGCCTTGGTTTCAATCTACAGTACTGGGGAAAGGAAAAAAAAAGATTCTTATAGTAATAAATTTGCCTCCTGCCTTATCAGTCCAGTAAATCTGGATTTCAGAACTGTTCTAAACGAGGCGTGGCAACACATGCCTGCACCCAGCACTTGGAAGATTGAGATAGGAGGATCGCCAGGAGTTCGAGGCCAGTCTGGGCAATATTACATAGTGAGTTCAAGGCCAATCTGAACTTCATAGCAAGATCACATCTCAAAGAAAAAAAAAAGAAAGAAAGAAAGATCCTAAAATACAGACATGATAAAAGAGATCACAAATGTTTACTTCAACCCTTCAGTAAACTGCAGAATATAGAGCTATAAGAGCCCTCTGCACTCCAACCTCCCCACTTTGCAGATGAGAGAAAAGCCAGAGGCCCAGGATGAAGTGACTCACCCAACTAGCTGGTGGCGTCCCCAGGAAACTAGGTCCAAGGGTCTAAATTCCCAGCCCAAATAGTAAGCAACCCAGGTCCTGCCTTTTCAAGGAGCAGGGTGACCCTGACTCCACACCAGTAGAAAGAACGGGGGCTGCGTGTTGGTCCCATACACACTGCAACAGCACTAGGGCCCTGGATGACTTTCCCAGCTGCCCAAGATGACTGCTGAAACACACCCTCCACAGGGAGGTCACTGAGTTACCTCCAGCTGTGGGATGTCAGGGTGCCACACCCTTGTCAAACCGTGCAACTCTGGAGGTCAGGATACCCGGAGGACAAAGCCCTCTGCAGAGAATCAACAGTAAAGGATTCTGCTACATACACCCTGGGAGCTTTCTGAATAGAAGATCTAATAAAACTGATAGAGGCCAAGCCAGAGAATTTTCAGCCCAACAGCAGTACAGTCCATCCAGACACACAATGCTGGACAATGACCTTCTTCCTGGAACCCAAGTCACACAGGCTTAAAAACTGAACTTTGTTGGGCTGTTCAGGAAAGTATTTCACTTGGAAAACAGCAGTACCTATTCAAAAGGGCTCATTAGGAGGGCTTTGTTGGTTTGTTTTTTAAGAAAAGCCTTAACAAAGAAAGAAAGAAAGAAAGAAAGGAAGAAAGAAAGAAAGAAAAAAAGAAAGAAAGAAAGAAAGACAGACAGACCTAGGTCCTGCTATAGCAACTGTAGAAATGTATACATATAATACATTTTACATATATAATGCCAATACTGATTGGATTCTTCTAACGTCACTAGCTTTGCAGCTTTAAAAAAGTAATAAAGCTATGGGAGAGTCACCCTAAGCATTATGGATCAAACAAGGACTCAGGCGTGTGGTGTGTGTGGAGGAAGGACTAGTCTTGTCATAATTATGGCAATCACTGGCTGGCCCTATGACAGCTGGCAGAAGCAATTAGCAATAACAAGGGGAGAGGGAGAAATAGAGGATCTAATAAAACAAAACATCCCCAGACCTACAAGAGCCCTGATGTGGCCAGTAAGATGGAAGGAAGGCAGCTCCAAATTGGTCCCTGTAATTTCACAGACCTTCCAGTCAAAAGCAAGTTGGGAACGCACTAGTTTCCCCTCTATTGTGTAAGGGACAGGGCGCTTCCCATTCTGAGAATCCAACCCTTCTGCCTAAGACTTTTTAATGCTGCACTACCCCGCTATAATTTGAGAGAGGAGAGCCCACATATCTTGTTTCTTCTTTACTCCAGGCCACCTCCACTAGAAACCCTTAAGTAGTTCATCTCACCAAACGTTTCCTTGCCCAGCATAATCCTCCTTAAGCCAAAACCCAACGTTTGTGGGGAGTAGGGGTAGTTAGTGGGTGATCAGACTTTAAGCAGTGACGGCTGTGGCATCGCTAAAGGAATGCACCAAACGCCTGAGCAGGAAAAATGCAATTTCAGCAAACACTTTTTGAAAAGAGGCACACAAGACTCAGAGCAAAGGAAAGGAAGGCACAAGCCCGAGAGCTGGGCGTGAGGGAAAGGCAGAGGGCAGCGGGCCTGCGCTCACACTTCGGGGACTCTCTCCCGTCACTCTGGCCCGCGGTGTTGGGCTCAACCACGCGGGGAAAAGTCCAGCGCGTGACTCAGTGGGACGATGAGTCCTGCGGAACCTGGACATGGGGTGTGGGCGAAGATGGGGCGCGGAGGGAACCCCCGCATACAGGCTCTTCCTTCCTCCATCCTGATTCCCACTCCTTACCCCCAAACCCTGCCCAAGGTGAGCGCCGGCTCGGGGTCCCCACGCTGCCGCATCAGCGAGTGGAGGAAAGAAAGGAAGCGTCCTAGGAGGCGACCCGGCAGCAGGATGCAACTCGGGAAGGAGTGAACTGCGGTAGCTCCTCGGGTGCCACGGCCCCGAATTACCTCCAGGGTCCGGATCTCCTGCTGAGTGAGGTCGTTGGACACTGCGCACTTGGTGCGCAGCCCGCGCAAGCTGCCGATGGAGATGTCGATGAGCTTCTGAAGCTGCCCGCACTGCTGCAGCGCCCGGCTGGCCGCGGCCCCGGGGCTCCCGTCAGCGGCCGCCGCGGCGCCCCCGCCGCCGCCCTCCTTCTTCTCCCCCATCGCAGCCGCACGCAGCACCGTTTTATCCATGCCTCGGCATCGGAGCCGTGGGGGCCCGAGGCGGGGAGCCCGGGGGCGCGGGCGCCTCGGCAGGGGAGCCCTGGGCCGGGAAGGCTGCACGCAGAGCGCCTCTCGGCGCTGCCCTAGCAGGACACCGGCAGAGCCGGCCGCAGAGCCCACTCCTCCCCCAGCCCAGCCTCGGCGGCAAAGCGAAAGCCGCGGCGACCCGACGGCTGCGGCTGCCGGAGTCTTTAAGCGGCGGCGGGGGCCGGGTCAGAGCCGCCGGGCATGCTGGGACTTGTAGTCCCGCCGCGCACCTGCCGCTGGCCGGCGCCCCGCGCGGTAACGGGAATCTCCGCTCCCAGCCGAGGCGAGTGAGCGGGGCGGAAGGACCCGCCTGCAGGCCTGGTGGGGGTGCTCCGCGCCGGCTCCTCCCCACGCCGCTGGGAGACTGGGGAGCCTTGTCTCCCCGCCCCCAACACGGCCTCGGGCTTCCCGCGACCCCCGGATAGGGCGGAGCAGCGGCCCTGGCCCCCTACACAGAGGAAGACAGTTAACTCCCAGAGCCCTGAAGCCCGGCACAATGGAGGCTGATGAATTTTTGTGTGGATTTAGGAGCCGCCATCTAGTGGGAAGGGGCTTAAAGAATTTTTTCCGGGCTAGGGAGACAGCTTAGTGGCAGGGTGCTTGCCTAGCATGCACCAAACCATCCCCCGCCACACACACAAACCCTCGCGTGGCACACCAGTCTAGATTGTCTGCATTCAAGGAAATGTTCAAGAGTGAAAACGACTAGGGGACTTTCTTCTGTGTCTTATATGCCCACCAAAATAAGCATATCTTCCCCACTCAGGAGGCCAGCAGGACAGCACATTGATCCCCGTAGAGCAAGACTGCCCAGGTTCACAGTCTGGTTCCCCTGCTGCCTGGTACAGTGTGTGACCTCAGAGTGTCTGAATTTCTCCATCAGTCAAGTGGGGTGGCAGTAGGACCTATGTCATAGGGTTTCTATAAAGAGTAGTCAACGTATGTACAGCATATAGGTTGCCTACTGGCACCCTAGTCCCTGGGTAAATGTTAGCAAGTGTTACTGTCAACCTCAGCTCTCCTAAATAAGGCCTGGACAGAGCAGTCAGTTAATATGGCAGCAATACTGCTAGGAACTGCTATTTGTGCTTTCTAACCCCACACCCAAACCTCACTCCAACTTGCCATCAGCTCGCTTCAGGTGGTCTACTATCTGGCAAAACTGAAAAACCAAAGCTCTGGTCAAAGCTTCCATAGCGCTATAGTTTTGGCATCTCTACCAAGCAGAAAAAATGGTTCCCCTCTGAATCGTCCCTTGTCATCTGCTTGACTGTAGAAACGGCTGGCAGATTTGTCCCTGCACCTTCTGCACAGAGCCAAATACAAGACAGAGCGTGGCACGTAGCTGGGCCTCCACAAAGCTGCACACCGTTTCCTGAGCTTTTTTGGGTTATGCTGTGCTTTTATCTCCCAGGCCAGCTGAGACCTCCACACTCTGCAGGGCTGGGTGTGAATGGGTTCCATGGGCAGTAACGGGGTTGTGGTTTAAGGATGAGGAGGGGACAGGAGTTGAGACCCAAACTGTGCTACATCTTCCTTTAATGTCATTTGACATTTCAAAATGAAAGCCAGGCGAACATACTTGTAATACCAGCACTTGAGAGGCTTAGCCAGCAGGATCCTTCATTTGAAGCTTGGGCTACATCGTGAGTTCAAGGATAGCCTGGACTGCATAGTGATGATAACTTTAAAAAATGCTTTTCCAGACTAACTCGTTGTGCTGGAGGTTGTTTTGTTTTGTTTGGTCTTTTTCATTTTTATCAGTACCAGGGATCGAACTCACGACTGCCTGCTTGCAAGGCAGGCGCTTATGCCGCTGAGCTAAATCCCCAGCCCCTTGTTTTGTTTTTTAAGTACTGGAGGGTCCCTCCCCTTCCCCTTAAGAATCACTAGTCTAGCCAGGGGTGGTGGCACGTGCCTGTAATCCCAGTACAGGAGGATCACAAATTCCACCCCAGCCTGGGCAATTAGCATGTTTGTGAGACCCTGTTTCAATCACTCAAGCAATAAAAGACTGGGGGTGTAGCTCAGTGTGAAGGTCCTGGATTTGATCCCCAGTACCCCCCCCAAAAAACCACATCACTGCCTACACCTTACTCAACTTACAACATGACCCCCTAGACCACATTTATGAATCCCTCAACCCTGTTACCTTAACCCTGCGCCACCTCTTGCAGCAGCTTAGTAACTACATTGAAAGAGAAACTTAAACTGATGTTCTCACACTCAAATATGTGTGGGCATTACCTGGAGAGCTTGTTAATCCCTAGAATGAGAGGCTCTGTCCCTATAATTTTTATTTCCAATTCCTTTTTTGTTTGTTTTATTTTTGGTTTTCGAGACAGGGTCTCACTATGTAGTTCAGCCTGAACTTGAACTCACTGTGTAGTCCACGCTGGCCTCACATTTACAGCAATCCTCCTGCCTCAGCCTCCTGAGTGCTGAGATTACAGGCATGTGACACCATGCCCAGCTCCTATTTTATAGTGGGCCTAAATTCTCAGGTGGTGCTAATGCTGCTAATGCATTTTAGATAACACTTCGGAAACCATGGCACAGCAGAAGTCCAGGGGGCCAGAGAACTAACTCAAGGGACCAAGCACAGCTCCGCCTGGCAGATTTGGAACATCTGTTGTTTGGCAGTGAGAACTGCCAGGCTTTAGCCACTGAGCCGTTCTAACTGGATTTACAAGAGATTTCCTGGTCAGTGCCTATTCATGTATTTACAGTGGCTTGTAATTGCCTCTCGGGCCAGTTAGTACAGGAAGCCACATCCTGAGAAAGGCTGCTGTCAGCCTGTGGCATCCATGCTGTGCCACGTGGTAGCATCAGGACTACAGGTGGGATGAATGTCAGCTCCCTTGGTCTTCTCTGCCCACCTCTGTGTAGCCACTCCACCTTGTGTGGACACAGCCTCCTTGGTGTGTGTGTATGGCGAGGGGAGGGGGGAAATATTGAGATGGGTTTCCTGTTTGGTTCAGGCTGGTTTTGAACTCACTGTGTAACCCAAGCTGGCCTCAAACTTGCAGTGATCCTCCTGCCTCAGCCTCCCAAGTACTGGGATTACAGGGGTGCACCACCAGGCCTGGCTCACAGCTTCCTTCTAATGGGGAAGAGCACATCCTAGTCCATTCCAGGTGGATCTCCACCTTCTGGACTGGATGTAAGGCTTTTGTTTACAGAACTACTTCTTAAAGGTAAATAAAATAAAATAACAGGAATTTTAAATCTTTCACTCGTCCTTTTAAAATTCAGTATTTATTTGGTGTTTGGTTTTGTTTTACTTTTTTATTTTGGTTTTTTGAGACAGGATCTTCCTATGTGGTTCAAGCAGGACTTGAATTCACCATAGCCCAGGCTGGTCTTGAACTCATGGTGAACCGCCTGCCTCAGTCTCCTGAGAGCCTGTACCAGAGGCACGTGCAACCAACCCCAGCCTTGCATTTACTGTTTACTTTTGTGGCAGGCCTGTACGGGGCTCTAGAAAACAGCAGTAACCAAACCAACATCTTTACCCACGGGGACAGTTGAGCAAGCCAAACACACAGTGTATCAGGTGGTATGTCACAGCAGAAACCCGGGATGGGCTCAGGAAGTATGACATTTACAACTCTGACTATGTGTTTTAGGGCATGGAGTTGCCAACGGTCTCTGAAGTGCTCTATGACCTTGGGCAGGTCATTATGACCTTGAGCAAGTTTCTCAATCTCAAGAGTTACAGCTTCTCACTTGCAAAACACAGATAACATGCTGCGAGGATGAACAGATACTTAGGTAAAGCAGTGACCATACAATAAGGGTTCGACATATTTACTGATTAATACTGTTCTTACACCGTTCCCAATGCCTTGTTACTCATTTAACTGACATGTATTCCTCCCCCACCTTCCAGAATGAGTCTCTTCTCCTGAGATGAATCTACTACCTGGCGACTCTCAGGTTCACCATCATCTCCAGACCTGACTTTCTGTGCCACCCACAGTACAGCATTTGCTTCTCCCTCCCCACCCCTCATCTTGGGCACCACCCTCAAATTTTCTCCCTGATGCACCTAAACACTGAGGCAACCATGGGAGTGTGTTCATGCACAGGCCTCACAGGCATGGAAAGGGTACCTAAACTGGGCATGGTGGCACACACCTGTAATTCCCGTACTTGGGAAGCTGAGGCAAGAGGCTTGTTGGGAGTTCAAGACCAGCCTGAGCTACAAATCGAGCTCAAGGCCAGCCTGAACTGCACAGTGAGACCTTGCTCAAAATGACAAAAAAAAAAAAAAAAAAAAGAAAGAAAGAAAGAAAGAAAAGGGTGCCTACCCTGCGCCAGACCCTAGGTGGGCTAGGAGGGAGCAGAACTAAGTCTTCACCCTTGAGAAACACAGACAAGGGGGGAGGTAGGAAGCTGAGCACTCAGGGGTGCTAGGTTCAGTCAAGAAGCGGGGAAATACCTGATAGTCCCCAAGGAATGAAATACTCCACTCTACACAGTGGTCAGGGAAGTCTTCTGTGACTGGTTGAGCACCAAACTGAGATGAAAGAAAGAAGCAAGCCGTGCAGAGCACCGGCAAAGGACCCCCACCAGGATGCCAGGATGTGGGGACATTGTGTGCAAAGGTCCTGAAACTAGGAACAACTTGGCACCCTGGGAACAGAGAAAGCCAGTGTGACTACAATCATGATGTTAAAGAAGAGCAGGGCTTGGGACCAGATAAATAGAAGGAACGAAGTTTGGGCTTCTCTGAGTTTTGGTTTTCCCCTAGTGGGGTTCAGGAGCAGTGGCACAGCTGGATGTGGTAGTGTACACTATAATCCCAGCATTTGGAGGCTGGGACAGAAGGATCGCCCGGAGTTCTAGGCTAGCCTGGGCTACACAGGAAGTTCAAGGCTGAACTGCACAGCCAGACCCTTTCTCCAAAAAATACAGGGGGGAAGGAAGGAAAGAAAGCAAACTGTTAAAAAAGAAGAAGGAAGGGAGGAAAAGATGATAGAGAAGAACAAAGAGAAGGAAAGGAGGAGGAGGAAGAGGAGGAGATGGAGAAGTAGATGACAGAGAAGGAGGAGAAACAGCAGCACAGGGAGGCCTGGGGGACTGTTAGAAATGCAATGCCGTCTCCCCCAGACCAACTGAGTCACATTGCGTTGTAGCAAAATTCCCACGCGGGCCAAGGACTTAGCTCAGGGGTGCAACCCCTGCCTGGCAAGCATAAGGTCCTGAGTTTGATTCCCGACACATACCCCGGCACAAAAAAAAAAAAAAAAGACTTTCCATGCAAGCCAAATTCATAGCAGTTTTAGAAGTGCAGATCCATCTTGATGACCCCTTGGGCCACTCCCTGGAGAGCAGGAGGTAAGGAGACCGGGCAGACCCTGCACCAGCCGGAAGAGGTGGGAGTGTAGGAGCGGGGTAGGTGGAGGAGGCAGAGCCACCAGCACCTGCAGTTGGGCTGGACACTGACGGTGGGGAAGGAGGACCTGGGCCCCACTGGTGGTGTAGCCTCCTCTCCTCCAGAAACGGGAGCAGACCCTGCAGAAAGAGCCCTCCCGACAGCAGACGCGGTCACAGCCTCTGGGGACCCCTCCACCCTGCCCTGGCCCCACCCTGTCCCCACCACCTGGGGAAGAGCCTGGCTCCGAGGTTTTCACTTCCAAGGGCATTGTCCCTTTCTTTCCCCCACTATTGGGAGTTAAACCTCAATAGAGCCTCACACATAGTCTAGAGCCTTACAACCCACTATAGCCACAGCCCCAAATGTGCTCTCTACCGTTATTATATAATATGTGCACACACCCATTCTCTCATTCATTCATTCATTCATTCATTCAGCAAGTGCTCACTGAGCCCCCAGTAGGAGCTCTTCGCAGGCCA
Organism: Cavia porcellus; assembly: GCF_034190915.1. Lineage (NCBI taxonomy): Eukaryota > Metazoa > Chordata > Mammalia > Rodentia > Caviidae > Cavia > Cavia porcellus. The sequence goes on from NW_026947489.1 coordinate 81,448,063, forward strand.
TACTGGGGATTTCATTAAGTTGCTAAATTGCCCTATTTGGGCTGGAGATTTGGATTAGTGGCTGGCAGAGCTGTTCCCTCGGCTTCAGAGGCCAGTTTCAGGCCTCCTGCTGGACACCAAAATCCTCAGATGCTCAAGTCCTTCACAGAAAACAGTGCAGCACATCCAGGCATGGTAGCATTTGCCTGCTGTCCCAGCTACTCAGGAGGCTGAGGCAGAAGGACTGCTTGAACCCAGGAGTTTGGAGTCAGTTTGGACGGCATAGCGAAAACCCTGCCTCACACATGCTGGAATCACAGGCATGTGCCACCGCACCCAACTTGTCTTATTTCAAATCATCTCTGGGCTCCATGTGATACTTAATATAATATAAATTCTATGTAAATAGTTGCTGTACTATTGTATAAGGAATAGGTGGCAAAGAGAAAGTTTCGGGCTGGGGATGTGCTAGAATCTGGATTCCATCTCTGGCACCACACACACACAACTGTGCACATGTTCTGTGCAGGCATAATTTTTAAAAAATATTTGTGATCTAAGGTTGGTTGAGCTGGGGTGCAGAATCCACGAAGAATCAACTGTGAATCACTTCATTATTACAAACAAGCTGTCCTATCAGCATCATGGTGAGGAAGGTCACTTTCTGGGGGCCCTTCCTGTGCTGCTCCCCAGCTGGGAGACCCCTTGGGGCTCCCTCTGCTGCAAATTTCTGATGGAGGCCCACAAGGGCCTCATTCTGAGCCCTGTCAACCTTTCCAAACTTGTCTGTTACCTAAGGCTGTTCTAAGCCAACTGCACAGTTTAAGAGCCCGATTAGAAGCTGGGCATGGTGGCACATGCTGGTAAGCCCAGCATTCAGAAGGCTGAGGCAGGAGGATCCCCTGGAGTTGGAGGCCACCGCCTGAACTACAGAACAGAAACCTGTCTCAAAAAACCAAAGGGGAGAGGAGGAAGAAGTCTGATGAAAACACTACTGAGAAATGCTACACAGATATCACGACTGTGCTAAAGCACCAGGGGATGTGTCTGGGACAAGGTTAGGAGCCCAGCCTAACCATCAGCCTCGCGGCCCTCCCTCAGCCAGCCCGGGCCACACGGTCCACTTCCCAGTCCTGCTGCCTCTGCTCAGCCTGGCCCTTCCCCCTGCCTCCCTACTGCATTTCTACTCCCTTCAAAGCTCTCACTGGCCTATAACCTCACCTTTCCCCACCTGCTTTGGTGGTGATGCTGGGGATTGGACCAGACCCCTCGCAAGGAGCTACCTGCCCAGCACCCCTTTTCTCTGAGACAGGATCTCACTGAATTGCTAAACCACCCAGGTTGGGCTGGATATTGAATCAAGGGCCCACTCACTGACCTACATCCCAGGCCCTGTTTAGTTTTTGTTTTGAGACAGGGTCTTTCTGTGTTACCAAACTGTCCAGGGTGGGCTCCAATTTGTGATCCTCCTACTTCAGCCTCCCAGAGTTCTGGGATTACAAGCATAGTCCACCATGCCTGGTTTCTTTTCTCCTTCTCCTCCTCTTTCTCCTCATCCTCCTCCTTCTCCTCCTCCTCCCTTTCCTCCTTCTTCTCCACCTTCTCCTCTTCCTTCTCCTCCTCTTTGTTCTCCTCTTCTTCCTCCTCCTCTTTCTCCTCCTCCTTCTCTTCCTTCTCCTCTTCCTCCTTCTTCCTCTTCTCCTCCTCTTCCTTCTCCTCTTCTTCCTCCTCCTCTTTCTCCTCCTCCTTCTCTTCCTTCTCCTCTTCCTCCTTCTCCTCCTCCTTCTTTCTCTTCTCCTCCTCCTTCTCTTCCTTCTCCTCTTCCTTCTCCTCCTCCTCCTCTTCCTCCTTCTCCTCCTTCTCCTTGTTCTTGTCCTCCTCCTCTTCCTTCTCCTTCTCTATGTTTTGTTCTGGGGATTGAATGTGGGTCTTCATGCATTCTAGGTAAGCTAAACTATATCCATAGGCTGTCTGTCTGTTTTGATTGTTTGAGATAGGCTCTCATTAAATTTCTCAGTCTAGTCTCAAATTTATAATCTTTCTGCCAAGTAACTATAATCTTTCATCCCAAGTAACTGAGTGAATTTTGCTCACAGAACCGATCTTCTGTTTTGCATCTACCTGTCTCCCTAGCTGGATGGTGCATCTCCCCGGACTCCACAGACCCTGCATCACCATGGCTACGCTTTCCCGCCCTGCGGACCCATCTCCTCATCTGTAACAGTGAGACTGATGAATCCGCTGTCCAAGGTGGTTGATAGGGTCAGGAGAAGGACAGTAAACCGGTTCCTAAAGCAAGTCTGAATGCACCAACGACTGAAGATGTGTTGCTGGAGAAGAAACCAGGATTTCTTTGAGGGGCACTGACCCCTGTGTGACTCACGGCTGCTCCTCCAGAAACCTTCTTCACCCTGAAACTGAAGGACCCCCCACCTCCAGGTTGTCACGGGCTTCTTCATGCAAGTTGGCTAGGGACAGAAGTGCTCCAGGAGCTGCAGAGAGAAACTGCTCCTGGAAGGTCCAGGAGGTCCTGTGGGTACTCAGCTGCTCGTAGTGACCATCCAAGCCCTTTTTTCTCCTCCTCTTTGAAAACCTTTGCCTGTCAAAAGCCACTTTTGTTACCACTGTTTTTCCTGTCACTAACGTATATCAATTTATCCCTCCCTGCACTGCAAAGATCCACACCCAGATGAATCTGACACTCCTGACTCAAAGGATTCTCCTGCCTCAGCCTCCTGAGTGGCTGTGACTCTGGGTGTGCACCACAACACAAGGGAAAAAAATATCTTGGATGCCACTCCCTGGCTGATATCCAGTAAGCCCACCCCCTTTCTGCCCTAAGAATCCAGCTAAATCTCAACCCTTGCCAACCCCAACCCACCCCATTCTCCAGGCCTGCCCAGGAGCAGCTGAAAGATGCTGAAGAAAAACACACAAGCCCTGCCGAAGGGCTGCCCTTTAGAGTCATAACCACAAACCTCAAATTGGCAACTCCTCCTGCCTGGCAGCCTCCTGGCCTTTCCTAGAAAGCTTTTTCCTGTTCTCCAGGATGGCCATGTCTATACCTTCTCTCTCCACAAGCCATGCCACACTGCACAGGTCAGGTCCTCCTCAAGGAGAAATGAGAGTCAACAGACCAAGCCCGCCAGGGCCTGCCCCTCTCTGCCCATGTGTCCAGCTTCCCTGGCCCACAGAGCAGGCAGCCTGTGCAAGTCAGAGGCCACCGCCTCGGCTCGGGCTCTGGACCCCATCCTCTCCAGGAGACCCAGAGCTTCCGGCCGAACGAGATGCTGCTTTTCTCTGCCTCACTTCCTGTCTCTGCCCTGCGATGTCATGGGCACACAGATCTGTTCTAGCATCTCCCTTTGTGAGGAAGGAAGAAGAAAGGGAGGGAGGAAAGGAAAGGAGAACTCGGCCAGCTGGGATGCATCCTGGCTAGAATCAGAAATCATGCAGATTCCAATGCACGTCAAGGAAGAGGCCAAAATTAGAGAGAAGATATGAACTTCAGAGCCCAAGAGGCGGGTAGGAGTGGAGACCCCTGCTGCTGCCCTGCTTGCGTGGTTCTGGTGACACAGAGCCTGCTGGGGGCACGGCACTGAAGCCCAGGAAGGGAGGAATGGCCTCTCCACCTTCCAGGCTGCTCCTGGGCAGCGCTGGGGAATGTGGTGGGGTCCTGCCTAGACCTCCCTTGGTGGACCCCATTTGAAGGGTCGCAGCAGGAGGATCACTGTCCCAGGGCCCAAAGAGGGATGTGAATGGGAGAGCATGAGACTCGGGTAGGGTAATTGGCTGATGTACCCTCCCTTGTCACCAATCACCTTCCAGCTTCTGCCCTGTATCTCTACTTCCTTTACTGCAGAACTTTTTTTTTCTTTTTGTCTTTTTGAGACAGAGTCCCACTATGCAGTTCAGGCTGGCCTTGGGCTATCTTTGTAGCCCAGGCTGGTCTTGAACTCGCAACTCAGCCTCCTGAGTGCTGGGATTATAGATGTGCACCACCATGTCCAGCTACTGTGGACTTCTTGGGAGGGTGTCCACACTGCCACCAGCCTGCTAGTCTAGCTTGTGTCCCCTTCACATAATCGGATGACTTTTCTATGAAATCCATCTCTCCAAAGCTATCTGTGGCTCTGCCTTCCAAATCTGAGAGACAATTCTCTCGGCTTTCCTGAAATGTCTCTGCTCTTCCCTTCCCTCTGCACACTACTGCTTGGTCTCCTTACCCTCTAAGCTGCCCCCACCAGTCCAGCCTGGGGTCTTTTCCCTGGGTGGAAGGCTCCTCTTGTGTGCACCTCAACTAAAAACACAGTGCTTCCAGCTTTCAGATCTTAGCTAAATGTCACCTACACAGAGAGGCTTTCTCTAGCCAAGCTCTCAAAGCAGCGACCCTGGGCCCTTATCCAATGTCACACTGCCCTGTTTATTTCCTTCTCCAGCCTTCTCGCTTTGTCACAGTTGGTTTATGTATTTGTTTCCTTGTTTATCCAGCAGTCCCGCCCCGTTCTGTATCCCCAGTGCTTAGAACAAGTCGTGGCACATGGCAGGTGCTAAATAAATCATTGCTGAATGCATGAACAGTAAAGAACTTGCAAGTGTCACATAGCAAAATGAACTCAATAATTTAAGAACACTGTTAAGACTTTTTTTTGCAAGACCGGATTTCCCAATGTATACTGAAATGTTCTAATGGATCTTTTGAAGGAAACGTCTTCTCCTATTAAACTGACACTCTCTGAGCCTCAGGGTTCTCATCTGCAAATTGCCTGAGTAGGTTTTTACAGGGATTTAGTAGACAAAGCATACAATCTTCCCAGCCCTGCACCTGGAGTGTGCAGGCACACTGTGATGATACCAACCATTTCCAGTCATGGTGAAGAATGCTTGTGATCCCAAGGCTGAGGCAGGAGGGTCACCACCTATTTGAGGTCTGCCTGGGTTACAAAGTCCAAGGCCAGCCTGAACTCCACAGATTCTATCTCAAAAAATCATTTCCAGAGCTATGTTCTATGTTCTATGTTCTATGATCTTGAAGTTCTAGAAGTTTCCCAGTGAACATAGACTGGGACATTGAGTTGAAGGCTAGGAGCCAATTCTGCAAGTTATCTGGAAGGGGTGAGAAACTAGACATTAAGGATAATGTGGTGTTCTTTCCAGGGTCAATGCACTAAAGAGATTATTGTGTCTGTCCCCACAAATATGAGTTAAACAAAAAGAACACTAAAAATCACCAGCATGTATGCTAAAATGAAACAGCATCTTTCTAGATTTTTTCTGATTGCATAATTCTCAAGAAATTCACCCAAACCAAACTTCCTTTTTCCACTGTCCTGGCCTAGCAGCTGGCCTGCAGGTATTCTAGTGTTCTTTGGGGCCAGGCACCAGGAGCCACTTCCCCCTCTGTGATGTGGTTAATGACAGTGATAATCCACTGTGTCTCTAGAGTTCCTCTGTCCTTTTAACTCTCAAGGGTCCTTTCACCTACCGAACTTCCTTGAACTCCACATCTTCCCAACAGGCTTGGCAGCTGGTGGAGTCAGTGTTAACAGCATGGCTTTTCTTCATGGAATGACCAGGAATGCAGCCGGGATCCCAAGACCTGTGGGGGAGTCACAAGCCAGCTGACCTTCAAGATGCCCTTTACCTGGAGACCGCTGCTCACCTCACTCCTCTAACCCTAACCCTAACCCTGACCCTTAAACTCACTTGGTAGCCCAGGCAGGCCTCAAACTCATAGAGATCCTCCTGCCTCAGCCCCCAAAGGCTGGGATTACAGACACATGCCACCATGCCTGGCTAAAGATCTTTTATGAGCTGAATTTAATATCCTCAGAGGAAACAGTTTTGATAGAATTAAAGGCCACACTAATCTTGCCACCTGTGCCAAAATCACTGCCATGCACAGGAGAAGCATCTGCTGTGTGGGGTTCTGTGGTTATGGCCACACCTGCAGCTATTATACCCATGCTAGAGGACAGAGACGCAGCAACCTGCCTCAGAAGCAGAGCCCAGTGCCCACGAGGCTCACGCTAAAACCTGGGGAACGTAATTCTTGCAGGGGTTTTTTCCTTTCTTTTTTAAGTTGTGTGTGTGTGTGTGTGTGTGTGTGTGTGTGTGTGTGAGAGAGAGAGAGAGAGAGAGAGAGAGAGAGAGAGAAAGAGAGAGAGAGAGAGAGAGAGAGAGAGAGACAGGTCTTGCTATGTGGCTCAGATTGGCCTTGAACTCACTACATAGCTTAGGCTGGTATCACATGTCTAGTGATCCCCTGCCTCAGCCTCCCAAGGGCTAAGATTACAGCTATGTGCCACCACACCTCGTCTCATTGTGTTTCTTTAAAAGTCCATATTGTTCTTTTTCTGCCTCTGAATGTCACTGGCATTGTGTACTGGGACTGGCAGGGAGATTCTGGGTGTGAGATAACCCAACAGGACACCCCAAAGCCACCGTCCTCAGACAGTCATCAATAGGATCTTGAGGGAGGTACTGCATGGCTAGCTGTGGACAGAGAGAAACTGTTCCCAGGCCCCACACCAATGGGAAGTCTTCCCTTCCCTTCCTACCATGCCAGTGGAGTAAAAGAATACAACAAGCCAAGCATGGTGGCACATACCTGTAATCCCAGCATTTGGGAGGCTGAGGCAGGAGGATTACCCAGCCTGGGCAATTTAGTGACTTAGAGAGACCTTGTCTCAAAAAAATAATTTTTAAAGAGGTGGCCATATAGCGCATTCTTAAGACCCTGGGTTTAAACCCCAGTATCATAAAACAAAATTACCTAAAGTTTTCCATATTTGTACCCCACATCTTCCTCCTAGCCTTGGTATACCCCCTAGGCTTGTTTATTTGTTTGTATTTTTCTTCCAGGACCATCACACCCAAATCATTTAAATACACTGTAAGTCTACAACATTAATGTGGTTGACAAAGTAAGCGAACTCTGTGGAGGAGGTGAGTGGAGCCTCCCCCAGCATCTCGGACCTATATGATGACACTAGGAGGCCCAGAAGAGGGGGCTGTATATTGGGAAACAGGGAAAGCAAAGGAAGCTGAATCCTCCCTTTCTATGAGATAAGGTCACTAAATAATCCTAAAACTGAAAATCATGCAGTCAGAAATGGTAGTTGTTTTGCTGGGCATGGTGGCTCACGTCTGTAATCCCAGCACTCAGGAGGCTGAGGCAGGAGGCTAGCCTGGGCTACAAAATGAGTTCAAGGCCAGCCTGAACTGTGTAGTGAAACCTTGTCTCAAAAAGACAAAAAAAAAAAGAAAAAAGAAAAAAAGAAAGAAAGAAAGAAAGAAAGAAAGAAAGAAAGAAATGGTAGTTTTTTTAAAAAGCTGAAACAGAACTCCAAATAATCAGGTAAAAGAGGGAAAATACTTGCCCAGGGCAGGGGACAGTGGCTGGGGTGACTTTGCTTTTTCATAATGATGCTTGCTCATTTGCTTGAGTCTATGACCAAGCACAGCTTTTTTAAATTAAAAACCATGACCAGGGATACTGCTCAGTGGCACAGCACCTGCCTGACAAAGTGCAAGGTCCTGAGTTCAATTCCCCATAGCTCCCAAAAATAAATAACTAAAAACTGTGGCTGCTGAAGCATCGCCCAGCAGCCTGCAGGAACCCTCAGTGGGGCACCGGGCAGTCTGCCTTGTGAGGGGCTGTGGAAGCTGCTGGATCAGGCACAGGGCAGGTCCTGCTTCCATAGTGCTCAGCTCAAGGATCCTGGGAGGCCAGCTAAAAACAAAGTCTGGGTCACCCACAGGTGCCGGTGAGGCTCCTTCCTAGGTCTCACTCTGCAAAGGACATTGCTCTGGCTGAGCAGGGCCACATTGTAGCCTGGCCACTTTGTCCCCAGGTTAGGGTGTGGGTGCACAGACCCCTCCTCCGGGAGGCCTGCCTTGCCTCTGTTCGTTTCTCCATGGGTCCCCTCCACAGACATCTCAGCAAGAGGGCTGGGCCACGTGGTTGAAAGGGGCGGTCCTGGCTGCCGCCTCACAGGCAGGGAGTCCTGGTGGAGGACGACTGGCAACATGCAAGGAAACAATAACAGAATGGAACAACTTCAGATGGTGGAGGGACTTGGAAGAGTGGCTGGTATGTGCAGGAGTGAATTCAGATAGGATGTTTAGGTAGCCAGTATTTACTTCCCTGTCTGCATAACGGTCACTCTGCAGCGCCCTGGGGAATGTGGGACACAGCATGGGGCCAGGCCCTGTGGCAGATGCTGGGAAGCTGGATGCCAGGACATGGTGGGAGAACTTGGTAGGAGATTGGATTTGCCTGAGTGTAGGCTGTAGAATTGGCTGTGCGGGAGGCGTTGATAGTTTTTTTGTTTTTGTTTTTGTTAGTTTTCTTTTTTTTTTTTTTTTTTTTTGGTAGTGGGATCGAGCTCACGACCTTGTGCTTACCAGGTAGATGCTTGAGTGGCTGAGCTAAATCCCCAGCCCAGTAGTCATTTCTGAGAGACTGAATATACTAACAGACATCAGGCAGGCCATGTTTAAAAACAGAACCCTGACTCTGGGAGGCTGAGGTAGGCAGATCACAAGTTTGAGGCCAGACTGGACAACTTAGCAATTTAGTAAGATCTTGTCTCAAAATAAAAAAATATACAAGGACTGGGGGTGTGGCTCAGTGTGACTGTCCTGAGATCAATCCCCAGTACTGCCACAAAACAAAACAAAGCAAAAACAGAAACAAAAAACCAGTAGTTCTCACATGCAGTCTATAGCAACCAGTCAAGGAGCAAAGCCATAACCCCCGTGGTGACTGGTGCCATGGACACGAATCCCCCGCTGCCCTTCCCCTTTAAGGGGAGACCAACCGGATATGCCCCCCAATCCAATTACAGCGCTATGGTTTGAACGTGGCTTGCTGTGTCCCCCACGAGTTCACATCAGAAGCTTCCCCTTCAGGTGGCAGCGCTAGCGGACAGGGCGGGACTTCTAAGACAGAAATAATGAGGTTACTGAGGGCCTCGTCTCCAAAAGGAATTGACGTAGTTCTCACGGGACTTTGGTTATTCCTTGTGGGAAGATTGTTGTAAAAGAGGGCTCAGGCAGGCAGATTTCACATTTAGGCCCAGTCTGGGAAATTTAGTGTCTTGCTGAGACTCTCTCTCAAAGTTTTAAAAATTTTTTAAAAGGGCTGGGGATATAGCTCAGTGTGAAAGTTATGGGTATAATGACCAAATTGGAAATAAAAGAAGAAAAAGAGTGAGTTAAGAAGGCTCAGGCAGAAGAATTGAGAGTCTCAAGCCTGAGGTCAGCCTGGTGAGACCTCGTCTTTAAAAAAATAAATAAATAAAAATGTAAATATAAAATGCTAGGGAGCTGGGCATGGTGTAATCCTAGACTCAGGTTCTTTCTTTTTCTTTTTTTTTTGAGACAGGGTCTTACTGTGTAGTTCAGGCTGGCCTCGGAGTCTCAATCCTCCTGCCTCAGCTTCTGGAGTGCTAGGATTATAGATGTACACTACCACTACCTTGTCTGGCTATCCATCGTTCTTTCTTTCTTTCTTTCTTTCTTTCTTTCTTTCTTTCTTTCTTCCTTTCTTTCTTCCTTTCTTTCTTTCTCTTTCTTTCTTTCTTCTTTCTTTCTTTTGGATGTGTAAGGGTTCTTGGTGTTTTGTTGTTTTATTTTTGTTTGAAACAGGGTTTTGGTATGTAATTCAGGCTGGCCTGCAACTCACCGTGTAACCCAGGCTGGCCCTAAACTCACAGCAGCTTCCCCAGTGCTGGGATTATAGGCACATGCCACCTGGCCTAGCAGTTCTTGGTATGTTCAACAAATTAGCTTCTTGTTTTATGTAGCTGTTACAAATATTCCTTACTGGCTTGTTTTTTAAAAAATTTATCTTTGTCATATAAAGTTTTAACATTTTATGTGGCCATATCTGGTTTTTATACATCATGCTTACAAAGACACTTAATATCCCACAAATATTTTCTAAAACTTACTTGGCCTTTTTTCTAAAACTTTTTGTTTTTCCTTTCGTACACACAAATATCTTGGAGCCATTTGGAATTATTTGGGTATTGGGAGGTAGGGATCCAATTTCTTTGTAAATATTTATTGAATGAAAGAATGAGGCGCTGCAGCCCTGAGTACAGTTGATGGCCTCCTAAGGAATCAGATTAGATGGCTAACAGCGTTGTTTGTTCACTCAAAAAATATTTTCCAACCACGTGCCAGTGGGGCGGAATGCAGCAGTGATTAGATCAGATCTGGCTTCCACCCTGGTGGCCACTGCAGCTGACAGAGGAGGCAGACACTCACCAGGCAGCACGAGTGGACGTAAGGCGTACAGGGAGACGTATGTTCCAGAAGATAAAGCAATCAGGGAGGCGATCCCTGCCTGCAAGGCCAAGGAAGGTGTCTTTGGTTGGGAAAATTTCTTGGGAAGTGAGCTTGGGTTCAGTAGGAAGGTGTAGGGCAGAGAGAGACAGAGACAGAGAGAGACAGAGAGAGAGACAGAGAGAGAAAACAGCTTTACAGTTACAGTAAAGGTCTCAGCCAACCAGGTGTATGTTGTGGCATACATCTGTAATTCCAGCACTCAGGAGGCTGAGGCAAGAGGGTCACTGCAAATTCAAGGCCATCCTGGGCTACATAACAAGTTCAAGATGGGTCTGAACTACATGGGGAAACCTTGTCTCAAAAAACCAGTTGATCAATCAATCAACCAATCAATAAATGAATGTCTCAACCAATCCCACACAGAGCCGTGGAGAAACTTCCTGCTAATTTGCTCTGGATTCAGAAAGGGTCTGGGCCTCTGTTACTCCTCCTCACCTTCTCCAGTAGACAAGGAAATCCCCAGGAATCTCCTTCAGTCAGCCAGTTCTCTGGGTAGATTCTTTCCTGAGTATCAACTTTAGTTCTCTTAGTTGGGAAATAAGAGTTCCTGTCCTGAAGTGGATGCTCACACAGGCAGTGGATGCCTCACACTGCAAAGTTTTCTGAAGATGTTAAAAGCATGGCCGGATGTGGTGGTAGACACCTCCTGGAGTCCTGGGTATGTAGGAGGCTGAGGCAAGAGGATTGCAAGTTCCAATCTTGGCAACTTAGCAAGACCCTGTCATAAAAGAAAGATTTGTCGCTGTTGTTGTTTGTTTGTTTAGGACTGGAGATGTAGCTTAATTATGAAGGCATTGGGTTTAATCCCTAGTGTCACAAAGAAGTTGGGGGTCCTAGACTACTAAAGGGCAAGTAAGAGCTAAGGAGGCACAGAGCAGGGGACTTTTTCCTTCAGGACAAGTGCCATGGGATGCTTTTGTGTGCCAGGAGTGGCAGGGGTGGAGTCCAGTGAGATGGCCTCTCAAGGAAAAGGATCTCAGGACACCTTCACATCTGGACGGCTTGGGGTCTCTCCTCACCAGCCTGGAGCCCGAGCTCGGGTCACAATGATCAGGAGGGTTGGTGGCCAGCAGGGCTCAGGGCTGCAGGGGAAGTTCAAGGGGACGGAGGTCGGGTGCCTCCCTAGGGAAGGCTCTGCCACCACTGAGCTGCTCAGCGCTCTCACACCTGGACAGCTCCAGGTCACAGAGCTCTTGGGGTAAGTGTTGTGAGTGGGGAGATTTCTGGAAGACCAGAGGAAGAATCTGCCTCAGCCTGTCAAGCAGCTGAGGCTCCCTCCCCCGTGCTTCGGCAGATTAGTGGGCATTAAGCAGGAGGAAAGAGATTTATCACAGGACTTCTGTCCAGTTGTCCACCAAGACTGCAGTCTGAACTGTGAGGAGGACTCAGACCTCGTCTTGTTCGTCCTGTGTCAGGCAGGGAGTGAGCTCTCTGCCGGGAAAGAGTCAATAAAATGGACCAGACCTTCTGGGCAGCTGACTGTCTCAGCAGCTGCGGCTGCTGAGAATAATTTTTCCGAAGAAAAATTATTTTTTTAAAGTTTTGTTTTAATTAGTCCATGTTTGCAGTCTAAAATGATTAAATGTGTCATGGGAGTCAAGACATGTTCCTAATGTATCTTAATTCTTTTTATATCCCCTTTCCCTTTCACTGTTCCCTCTTTTATCTCTTGGTTCCCTTCTGTCTTGCAAAAGATCTGTCTCCCTGTTACCTATTATCTGTATTTAATTTTGCTCTTTGCAAATATATATATTTGGGCTTCTCATCCAAGAAAAACTGTGTGATACTTAAGCTTGTTTGTCTGAATTATTTCACTTGACAGTATGGTTTCACGGTGCATTTCCCTACCAATGACCTATTTAACTTTCTTTATGGCAGAGTATTACTCTACTATGTATAACTATTTTCTTTATCCATTCCACTGTGAATGGACATACAGGCTGCTTCTAAAATTTAGCTATTCTGAGCTGTGTTTCTATAGACATGGGTATGCATGGATCACTGTAATAGGCTGAACTCTGACTCTTTCAGAAAGATATCTAGAAGGGAAATATTTGGATCAAATGGAATTTCTATTTTTAGTTTTCCAAGGAATTGTCATGCCAATTTCCACAGTGGTTGCACCAGTTTGCATTCCTACCCGCAGTGTGGAAGAGCTCCTTTCTCCCCACAGCCCCACCAGCATTTGTTACTATTTGATTTCTTGATGACAGTCTTTCTTTCTGGAGTGAGATAGAATCAAAGTGTTGTTTTAATTTGTAATTCTGTAATGGTCAGAGATGTTAAATATTGCTTCATGTATTTTTGGGTCATTTGTACTTCTAAGAAGTGTTTATCCTTTTTTTTTTTGTCTTTTTCCTTTTTATCAGTACCAGGGATCGAACTCACGACTGCCTGCTTGCAAGGCAGGCGCTTATGCCACTTAGCTAAATCCCCAGCCCCTTGTTTATCCTTTTTGTTTTGTTTTCTGAGACAAGGAGTAGCCCAGGCTGACTTTGAATTCGTGGCAGTTTTTCTGCCTCAGCCTCCTGAGTGCCAGGATTACAGGTGTGAGCCACCACTCCTGGTGGCCGTGACAGTATAAGGTGTGCTTGCCCAAGTAACTTCTTAGCAGATGGGCTCTGTCTCCTCTCTTCTTGTTAGAAAACTTTGGATCCAGGCTCATGCTACCAGTATAGCTGGGAACAAACTCCTGGGAGGAAGGCATGCAGACAAGATGTGATGGTCCTTCACGAGCAAGACCTTCAGAGGCTTTCAAGAAAGACCCAGTTAGCTGGCTTCCGAGGAACCTCTGACCCAAAGATAGGATGATCCGATAGGAGAATCAGCTGAAAGGGGAGGCTCAGGAACACCCAGGACTCGAGGCTCTAAGGAGGCAAAGGCAGGAACCACAAAGAGAAGGTAAGAAGCCATGGCTCAAGCCCAAAACCTCTTGGTGAAGCCTGGGGCAAAGCTGGGGTGGTGAGGCCAGTAGGGAGCTCAGCTAAGAAGGCCAAGCAACCAGCAGGGACTCTAATAAGTCACTTGGCCAGAGGTTGAGTCCAGAGCAGCAGACCGGAGACAGGAGGCACTGGCTCCTGGCTGTGAGTGGCCACATGGTGACACTTCGGGGATAAGCGTGAGGGAGCGTGTAGAGAGAGAAGAGGGTAAGGAGAAGGAAGAAAGGAAGGGAGGGAGACAGAAGGAAATAAGGGAGATCCCTGAGAAAAATAGCATCCCTAGGAGCACAGAGACGAGGGAACGTGAAACACGATTAATTAAACCAGCACATAAACAGAGCCCCATATGCCAAGGTTCTGTTTGTTCCATCACAGTATAAGAACCGTACTTTTCAAGATGGAAAAACAAACAAACAAAAAGCCACGCACACCATCTCCTGGCAAGGCCTTCTGCCACTGTGTCAGAGCGAGCCCCTCTTAAAGTTCTGCCCAGCCAGGAGGGGAAGGAGGATTCCAGGGACAGACAGACAGACAGACCAAGTGAGGCTTCTACAGCTGAGACCCTGAAGCCAAGTTAGAGGTCAGGAACCATGGCAAGGTGATGAGAGGTGGACAAATGACCAGGACTCAGTGGTTGACATGATTGATCCTTCCAGTGAGACGGGGAGGTGGGAACTGTCGGACCTGTTTTGCAGAAGAGCAAATTGAGCTGGGACACGTCAAGAAATTTGACTGGTGTCACAAGTAGCAGAATGACAGTTTGCACCCACATCCTCCAGACTCTCCCTGCAGCCTCTCTGAACAAGAGGTCAAGGGCAAGCCAGCAGCTGTGGGGACACTGACAAAGCTTTGGAAGTCAGAACGTCAGCGGGTGGGCCCTGGTGTTTGCCCATCCACAACTTTCCCCTGCCTGGCAGAAAACCATCTTTCTGATAGGAAATTCATGGTGCATGGTTCTGGTGACACAACCTTGTTAAGACACAAATCTACAGCTACACTGATGTGGTTTTTTTTTTTGTTTTGTTTTTGAAACAGGACCTCACTATATAGTTTAGACTAGTCTTGAACTCACAGTGTAGCCCAAGCTGGCCTCAAATTCACCATGATTCTCCTGCCTCAGCCTCTCAAGGGCTGGGACCATAGGCAAGTGCCACCACAATGGGGCTCACATTTGCAGCTTTTGGCTCAGGAATAGATATGTGGCCAGAGAGGCCAACCTAAGTTCTTCCCTAGGTTTTTGTGTTGAATCTTCTCCACTGCCACGCTAAATGATTTTGAACAGAAACTGGGGATGTCATGTGAATTCCTCTCTCTCTCTCTTTCCAATATTGAGGGTTGAGACAGGGGATAACATGCTAGGCAAGGGCTCTACCACAGAGCTACATCCTCAGTGCTTTTTATTTTATTTTGAGTTTCCAAGGCTGGTTTCAAACTTGTGATCCTCCTGCCTCTGTCTCCCAAGCAGCTGAGATTGAAGGCACGTGCCTACAATCTGGCCCATGCAGATTTTTTTGCTGTAGGAAGAAGGTGAGCTGTGGATGCACAATAGAGAGCGGGAGGCAGAAGGGAGCTATAAGGCAAGACCCTGGGGACCTTGTTTGTGCTCGGGATCTAGTCCCATTGGTGTGCCTTTGGGCTTCTCAGGGACACAAACTATGGTCCCTTTTGATGTGAGCAAGGGTACACTGAGAAACACTGGCACACCCAGATGCAGAAGATGGGGGTGGTGGCTGTGAGCTCAGCAAGACGTGGAACCATCCGAGCCAGGGCAAAGGAGGCGGGGAGAGGAGGGAACATCTCTCGCCTCAGTCTGGGGCCATCTTGTTCCCCGCCCACCAGCCTTCCACGTGCCTCTGTACCCGCGGTGTGCTGCTCTGATCTTAGGGCTGCCATCTGCGGAGAGACGTACTCATTTGCAGAGCAACACTAGAGACTGCCTGTTCCCGGGAATGCAGAGAAACAGGAAATTTTCCAGTGGAATAATTACAAAGAGATTCTTGCCCAGTCTAGAGAGGGAGGAGGGGCCTCCCATCTCCTGAGCATACCCCCAAGACCCCTTACCTGCTTCCTGCTGAACTACTTAAACAAGGAGTAGGGATATGAGGCCCGATGACATGTGTCACTCAACCAAGGATGCAGTTCTTGGCATGAAAGAAACACCACAGTTAATCCTTACAAACGTCCAATGAGAAAAGACTTAGGACACAGTGCTCAGAGAGGGGCCCGAGGCACCACAATGCCCCCAGCTAGTAAGTGGGAAAGGTAGGATTCAGTGTGTATCTGCATGCTCGACAGCTTGTGTCCTTGTCATTGTCCTACACCAGTGATGGCGAACCTTTTAGAGGCCACATGTCCAAACTGCAACCCAAAATTCAGTTATTTATTGCAGAGTTCCAGACCACAGTTGAACCTGAAAGTTTGCCTGCGTGGACAATGCTGAGGCGACTCGGCCCTCCTCCAACAGAGAGGACTCTGTGTGCCTGATGCAGCATGAGTGTCACAGGTTTGCCACCGCTCTTCTAGATTGACAGGAACGATGATGAGAGCCCCTGGGAACCTGGAGTAGAGGAGATGTAAAGCAGAGGCAGAATTCCGTGACTTACGTTAGTAAGATGGAAAGAACTCAGTGACAAGGGCTGTGTAACTGTTGGGACACAGGTGACACCTAGGAAAGGCTTGGAGTAGAAGTTTGATCCGAAAGTCCTGCCCTTGGGAGTGTCCATGTGCCTGTGTGAGACCGGCCGGGAGAGGGCTGTGACGAGCGGTCAGACACCACCAGAGGAGGGCATGTTTCTGCGTGAGCAGGGGAGCAAGCTGAGGGGACAGTGAGAGGACTTGAGATGGACAAGGAGAAGCTTCCTGGAGGACAAGAAGGAGGGAGCCATCGGCCCAGTGACTGAAAAGACTTGCAAATTCCTTGCTGTTGGTCCAAGTCAAAGCACCAGGCTCCGGGGACAGCCAGCCCCAAGTTAGATGCCTATCTCCGCTCTTTGGTTAATTCATTCCACCCACTGCGGCTGGCATCTGCCTTCCCTGCAGGCATTCTGTAGGCACAGCCTTGCCCCAGAGCCTGGCACACAATATGGCAGGGATGAGGAGGATTTGGAGAGAGACAGCTCCCCTGCCGCTTTGTGCCCAGGTATTCATGCCAGAAGGGGAGACCCTCCCCCATCCTTCCCCCCAAGCAGTGCTGAGCTGGAGACAACTTTCTACTTATACAGGAGAGGACAGGAGAGAAATGGGAAGCCCAGGTGTCTAGACATTAAACCTTGTCACAATATTTACCTGACTTTGGAACCATTCTTAGGGAGAAAAATACTAACTTTGGAGCTCCATCATTGTCTGGGTTGGGGAAGACAAATCCTAAGTGAGCCTTTGTTCAGGCAGCTCCTGCATTTTGGAAGAAACACTTTTATGGGCCTTGACTGAAAGGAGGTTTGGCCCTGATCTGGGCCAACCCGAATCAGTTGTGAATGGCTGCCTCGGGTGCACATAAATGGCAATTTGGTACCTGGTGTTATTTTTAAGATGCAAGATTCTCTGCCCCTTGGTACTGCTTTGAAAATCCTGTGCTCCTGGGAGAAGAGTGTGCACCAGTGAGCTTGTGACTATGTGGATGTGCACAGGGCTGGCACCAGTGATAGTTGGTGCACATGTGGTGGAGGAGGCTTTCAGTCCTACGCTTACAGGAATGATCCTAAGATGCCTCTCCACTTCCTGTTGGGCCTGGAAACCTTCAGGACCAGACAGGGAGCACTGTGCCCTCTCAGGCAGTCGTGCTGAGACCCCTGGATCATTCCGGGACGAAGACCTCGGCTTGCTTCAGATATGGTTGGAGACCCAGATTGTCTTGAGAGAGCTGGAGATTGCTCCTGGTTGGGGCCAGTCAGCCCCTCACAGTTGCCCTAGAAAAGGGCAAATCTAAAGACACAGAGTGTAGAGTCAAAGCAGGGGTTTAAATGTTGCCCTCCCAACCCACGAGGAGAGAAAGGGCAGCTACTCAAGATACGCAAACAAAGCAAAATAAAACCAGGTATGGTGCACGCTCCTGTAAACTCAGCTACTCAGGAGGTCAAAAGAAAGAAGCTCCAAGGAGGTGGGGCTAGACCCTCCAGCTGAGTTTCTCCTGAAGCAGGCATTGCTAGAGTGTGTGTGTGTGTGTGTGTGTGTGTGTGTGTGTGTGTGTGTGTGTTGAATCCAGGGCTTTGTACTAAGCTACATCTCCAGTATTTTGTGTTTTTTCTTTACCTTGAGACAGAGCTTTGCCAATCACTGAGTTACCCAGGTTGGCCTCAAACTTGCCATCTTCCTGCCTCAGTCTTCCCTAGTGCCGGGATTATAGGCCTAACCACCAAGCCTGGCCAGCTTCCAGTTTTAAATCCCATCCTCCAACCATGCAGCTCCCTCCTGCTACCTCTGTGCCTTCAGGGAACACCAGCTGACCACTGCAGCCGTCTGCCAGGGGGCACTGAAGGGCAGCCAGTGATCCAGCTTGGGACAAGCAAATAGCTTTCACCACACACTTCCCTGTGTAAGCCTCTAGGAGTGCAGCTTTGCTTCAGGAGAGACAACGGCAAAACAGAGAGGAGTGTGTGGAACCACAAAGGGCTTGAGGGACCCAGGTCACAGCAGTCACAGCCTCAAACACTGATACAAGGAACCAGACAGAGATAAAGTCCCTGTGTCTGGTTCTGGAGAGGAACAAACCTGGAAGCTGGAGCCCACATTGCACATCGTAAAGGCACAGATGACTCAGTCATGAACTGTTTAGTGATCAGGACTCCTTCAGCTGCAAGGAACTTGACTCTTACTGGTACTGTCTTTAGACAGAAGAGGAAGGCGTTGGCTCTGTAGCCAAGACAGTCAAGGAATTCAGGCATAGCCAGATCTAATGGTGTCATGAGATTCCCTGTCCCTCTGCCTCTTAGCTCCACCTGCCTTTGCCTGACTTCATTCATCCACAATGGTAAGATGCCTCCTATGGCTCCAGGTTTACACGATCTTTGAAGCTATCTTTCTAGAGACAGATTCCATTCCAGAGTCCATGATGAAACTTCCAAAAGGATTCAAACTCATGAAGTTTAATATATAGAGAGAGGGCGTGTTCCCCTAACGCCAATGAGCAACTTAGGGCTCCGATCTTGGCTTCTGAAAGTAACCGAACACCAAAAGGAGCTGAAATAACTTAGAGGAAACGGCTGGCTCCAAGGCAGAGCCTGGGAAAGTACAAATAAACCCAAAATATCTTACTAGGCCAGAAAGCAAGGATAGGGACATGTCAAAAGGACACAAAAGCCACCTTGAAGGAACTCCTACTGGCCACATCTGGGACAATTTGAACATCAAAGTAAGTAATAAGAGTAATAGATTACAGCACAGCCTCTGAAGTGGGTAAGAAATGATCTATACTGATATAAATAAAATTTGAATGCTTAATGAGAAATGGGCTACTTATATCATCTCAAAGTAACTATCAAAAACATGTATTAATTAGCAGGGAGACAAGGGCAACTTCACCATGTAGAAGGCTGTCCAGTGTCTCCTGAATCCACTGACCAAATGAACACCCTCCGTCATGGGCAAATCAAAATTGCACTGCTTGCCAGAAGAAAGACAAGGACCCAGCTGCACTTTGGGCTGTTCCTACCAAACATGCCCAGGAATCTAAGTCTTATGGTAAAGAGACCTCAGACAAACTCCAAGCCAAAGGCCTTCTACAAAGCAAATGGCTGATGACCTTCATAGGGCCAAGAAAAGATGGAGGAACCGGTCCAGACTGAAAGACAGAATCACACGTAGGTACAGTGTGTGATTCTGCACAGATCCTTCTATTGTAAAACAGCAGACCCCAACCTTTTCAGCACCCAGGATATCAATTTTACAGAAGACAATTTTTTCACAGAATGAGTTGGAAGTTGGCTTGGGGATGATTCAAATGTATTTCATTTATTGCACACTTCTTTTCTATGACGGTTGGGTTAGATTCTTGGAAGGAACACAAGGCTTAGATCCCTCGCATGCGCAGTTTACAGTTCATAGCAGCCCTCGCTCTCCTTCGAGAATCCAGTGCCACTGCTGCTCGGATCCAAGCTCCGGGGAGCTACAGCGCAGCTGTAATACACGCAGAACTTCACTCCCGTCCCCCTTGCTGTCTGGCCCAGGACAAATGGTTGGGGTTGGGGGCCACTGTATAAGGGATATTATGGGCACAGTGAGAGAAACTTGAATGCGATATGGGGATTCGATAGTAGTAATGTACTCACCTTGACTTCCCGATTGGATAGTTGCTGTAGTGGAATTGATGTAGAAAATTCACACTGAAATATATTTGGAGATGACAGACATATCGTCAACAAACATTCTCAGATGGTTCAGGAAAACAATGATCTTTAACTTATATTTTCAACTTTTCTGTAATTCTAAAGTTTTCCTCCTCAATTTTTTAAATATACTTTTGATTGTCTTTACTTGAGACTCATATCTATTACTCTAGACCAATTGATATGCCCAGGGGGTTGAGGTTCTGTTTGGGTGATGTGCCTAGTCCAGAGGCAGGGGCCAGAGGTGGACACATGGGCTAGGGGTGGGCAGTTAAGTGACCACTCACCAGGATCCTATGGACTGAAAAACAGAAGTTTCCCAAGGGAAGAGATTTGGGATAGACAAAAAAAAAGAAAGAAAGAAAACCACAGATGTCCACTCCATTCACATTACACTATTATTAGTAACTCTCAGAAAATAATGTGATTGCTTCGAAGCACTTAACCTTTGACTCTGTCATTCTACTTCTTGGAAATCTATTATAAGACAATAACCCCAACATGGAGGAAGGGAAGGTCCATATTCAAAAATGTTGATTCCAGCCATGCTGGTGGCCTGCACCTGTACCCCAGCATTCAGGAGGCTGGAGTAGGAGGTTTGTGCATTTGAGGGCAACCTGGGCTACCTAGCAAGTTCAAGGCCAGCCTGGACTTACAGTGACACTCTGTCTCTTTAAAAAGTTGGTTCCAGTGTTGTTTGAGGTAATGGAAAGCTGAAAGCCCCCTATTAGTCCTGGTATGGAAGACAGGCTAAGGAACCCTTGCCTGTGGTTGACCAGATGTCCAGCTCTGAGGCTGCTGACACACAGCCAGTAAATGTCCTAACCATAGGCTTCCACATTGCCCTCATTCAAGTGAGTTTATCTCAGTCTACCCAACTTGTCCAAGACACTCAGCTCCTCCTTGCATTAGTGGCATCCCTTCATGTCCTTCTCCCCTTCCCCTCTGCCTGTGTCTCTCGAGATGGACGGATATAGGACAGAGTGCCAGGCATGAGCACCCTCTGTGCTTGCCACTCAGGCTGCAGCCTTGCACTTGTGGTTTTGACACGAAAGCCAGCTGCCATAGTTACAATCATGCTAGTGACAATGATTATGATTATAAAACTCATTGTGTATAAAACACGCCCAGTACAGCTCTCAGGGCTGTTCCTGTGCTAATTCTTCTGATCTTTACACCATCTCTGCAAAGCAGTTGTATTTTTATCCTTCTTTTCAAGTGAGAAAACCGAGCCACTGGTCAGCCAGCAAGGAGCCTGTTGGGCCACCCTGTAAACACACGCATAGCTCCCTGAGCGCCTCCTCTGGGGAGTTCTCCTTCACTCACTCACTTACTGTCTCCGTATTTCCAGCATCTTTCTGACCTGTCTTTTTAACACTAAATAGTTATCAGGGCAAATTGGACGAGTGTCGTGATAGGGATGTGAAAGATAACAGGCTGTGGCCCCAAGGACTCATGATCTAACAGGGGACATGAGGACACATAGCAAAGTCCAGGAGCTGCTGGAGATTGAGGTTTGCACAAAGTGTTACAGAAGGATAACAGGGACAGCCTTCCAGGACAGCTGGAAAAGCATGAGCCAAAAGGAGCTGACTCTGCCAGGGTCTGGGAGCAGAAGCCAGCTCGTGGGCAGAGGAGTGGCCCTGAGCACGAGGCTTGGTGGTCCTTTGTTCCTGAGATGGCTGATGGAATCAGTGAAGGCCCAAGGAATGTGGGAATGTTCTTGTTTTGCCAAAATGGTTTTATATCGCATCTTATGTGATACAAGCAAACCTCCACCTTGGGCCTGCACAGCTCTTTGTGTTCCCAGAAATTTTAGATTATTTTTAGAAAATGTGACTGGAAAATGTCCCATATGCATCTCTTTTTTGCTTGTTTCCTCAGGAGGGAAAACTATAACTGTACAATGGTCTGATGACTTCACTAGCCTGTGGTTTTCAAGGGCTGAACCTCAGGGGCCATGAGCTGTGGTGGAAGGGAGAGAGGCAAACAGGATCTTAACTGCCCCATGCATGAACTGGCAGGTGCTGGGAAGCATTCTTAGCCTCTAGGGGCCTCAGCTTCCTCATCTGTGGCATTGGGGGGCCTAGTATCCTCCCCTAAGGTGGTGGGGCTAAGTGGGTGACTAGGATCACACACAGCCATGCTGGGACCTCTAACCATAGCTACAGAGGGTATTCCGGCCTTGTAGGAGACATTGGTGGCTCCCAAACCCACGGATCTACTTTGTGCCTCTGAGATTTAATATTCTCATCCTCTACAAGACACTGGGAAGTTAGGATTTCTGCAAAAGGCTGTTTTAGTTCACCTGTGCTGCTATAACAAAGAACTTGAGACTGGATAAGTTATAAAGAATCGAAATTTATTTTAGCAGCTGGGAAGTCCAAGATCAACACATCAACATTTGGTGCCTTATGAGAGCCTCCTTTCTCCATTAGGTGGCAGAAGGATGAAGATTGCACCTTTACATAGTAGAAAGCAGAACAAAAAGCACCTAGCTAGGTCCTTCCAGCCTATTAAAAACAAGGTATCACTATGCAGTTCAAGCTGGCTTGGAACTCACTATGTGGCCCAGGCTGGCCTCTAACTCACAGTGACCCTCCTGCTTCAGCCTCCTGAGTGCTGGGGTTATAGTCATGCACCACCACGCCCAGTGGCCCTACCTTTTAATATGGTTGCTTTGGAGAATTTGAGTTTCAAAATAAATTGGTGCATAAACATTCAAGTTGTAGCAGGACCCTGAAGAACCAGCCGGCTTTCACTTGTCCTAGCTCAGCCCTCAAGGAACTTTCTCAACCCTTACTCCTATTTTTTTTTTTTTTTAACTAACCCTGCTTCATGTTTGTTTCCCCTTCGCCTCTGCCCTTCTTGGCTCTGACCATGAAAAGCAAAATTCAGCCTGGGCAAGAAGGAAGGGAAAGATAAACAAAAGTACAAATGGGCAATTGATGTTTTAACTGATGTTTCTTTTCTCAATGTAGAGGTTTGTTTCTTTATCATTATCATCATTTTATCTTCTAAACCGATTCAGCTATTAGAGTCAGCTGAATAATCAGTCCTGGGAGACACAGTGTTAACTTACCCAGAAGAATTTAGGTATGAGACAGAGTTTAAAAGATTTCCTGATTCTACAGATGGATGTCTGCATGGTACAATAAGGAAAATTTACCCCTACCACACACTAGACACACACACACACACACACACACACACACACACACACGCATTCAAGATGTAGCTGGGTATGGTGGCATATGCCTATAATCCCAGGCACAGGAGGCTAAGGCAGAAGGATTGCTGTGAGTTCAAGGCCAGCCTGAACTGCATAGTGAAACCCTGTCTCAAAAAAAAAAAAATTTCAAATGTGTCATAGACCTATAAAGAAAACGTAAAATAAAAAATAAAAATAAAACATAAAATATCTCTGGACTTTGGCATAGTCAAAGATTTCTTCAGAAGACACTAAATTATTACCCATTAAAAATGGACGAAATTATCTTCATCAAAACTGAAAACACACAAGTAGGAAAAAGATACACTACTGGAGACAAGGGGGAAAATATTCACTGGAGATATACCTGACAAAAGTACTCCTAACTAGAACATATAAAGAACTCCCACAGAGCTATAATATAAAAAAAATGATCCACATTTAAAAAAAATGGCCAACAATATTTTTAAAAAGAAGATACAGGAATGGCTAATAAACAGATGAGAAGGTTCTTAACACATTTGGTAGTTAGGGAAATGCAAGTAAACCCATTTCATACTCTTGAGCTTGACGAAAGGTCCAAAGATTGACAATTCTAAGAATTAGTGATAAAACACTATTCAATACAGAAAAGTAACAGAAAAATAACAGAAAAAATTCAATAACAAAAAAACACAACTATCTATGAAAACATGGATGAATCTTCGAAGTGTTTGATGCTGAACAAAAGTAATGTTACACGAGATGACACATTGCATGACTGATTCTATTTATATGAAGTTCAAGAACAGGGAAATTATTGCTAGGGGTAGAAATTAGAACAACAGTTGCCTCTGGGGAGCAGGCTGTCAACTGGAAAAGGACACTGGGAACCTTCTGGGGTGATAGAAATAGTTTAGGTCTTGATTTGAGTGGAGATTGCACTGGATGGCCCTTTAAAAAATCTGTAGGATTTTATGGGGCTGGGGATTTAAGCGGCATAAGCGGCATAAGCACCTGCCTTGCAAGCAGGCAGTCGTGAGTTCGATCCCTGGTACCGATAAAAATGAAAAATACAAAAAAAAATCTGTAGGATTTTATTATATGGAAAATATACTTCTGTTTTAAAGGTACATACATTTAAAAATGTTAAACTCTCAAATTCTAAAAGACAGATGAATAGAGAAAGGCATCTGCTCTACACACTGCCTAACTATTTGAGGGCATTGATACGTCCATGGTCTTAGTGTTCATGTCTTAACCTGAGGCTCAACTGCCCTGAATTCCTACTGTTTTCCCCCTGGGTCCCTCTGTGGCGGCCCCACAACCATTTGGGATTCCTCAGACAACCCAGACACCAGCCCATCTCGGGGCTGTCTCCTAGTGGCACCCTCAGTCTGGAACTCTCCTCCCCAGGCCGGCTGGCTCCTCCTTTTTTGTTGGTTTCTGATACACTACCCTATCGCAGACTGGTACACTCTCTTCTCTGTTTCCCTTGACTTCTTATTTCCATCTGGGGATCAAACCCAAGGCCCCTGCCTGCTAGGCAACTCTCTGCCACTGAGCCACACCCCTCTTTTGTTCTTTTTTTATTATCTTCTCCTCACACTCACCCTCATCCACACTCATTTGCTTATTGTCTCTCTTTTTTCTTTTTCTTTCTGTTTTTTTATTTTTTATTGTTTTTTTAAAATTTTTGTTTATTTTTTGGTACCAGGGATCAAACTCACGACATCAAGCTTGCAGGCAGGTGCTTGTGCCACTGAGCTAAACCCCTGGCCCCCCCCCCCTTTTTTTTTTTGATACAGGGTCTCACTATGTAGCCCAGGCTGGCCTTGAACTCCCAGGGAGACTCCTGCCTCAGCCTCCTGAATGCTGGGATCACAGGTGTGCGCCACCATATCCTACCTTGCCTCTCTTTCTTAGAGAATTTCAGCTCCACCAGGACAGAGGCTATGTCTGTTTTGTTCACTGCTGTATCCCCAGTACCTAGCATACAGTGCTCAAAAGACCTTTATTGAATATTTGTTTTCATTGTGCTCTCAGGACAACCATGGGAGATTTGGGGAGAGCTTCAAAGCTGTAAAGTTTAAAAAGAACAATAATATAAATGGAACACTTGGCACACAGTAGATAGTCAATAAATGTCCATTCTTTTTCTCGCCCAAACTCTTCTCCACGGTGTGTAAGCACAGATTTATTATCTTCCTTTTTAAAAAAAAAATGGAAAATAAAGCTGTGGCTGGGTTAGTGACTTCCTGGAGATTACACCACAAACGATTGATCTCCAGCATAAGCCTGGGCCTTGTGCCCCCCCCCCCCCCCAATGGCACTGAAGGAAGGCAGCCGCCATCGGTTCAATGGCTGGACTGCGCCATGGAAGGCAGAGACGGCCATACAGGGACTGCTCTGCTGCCCTCCCTCAGCCCCACACCTGGAGACTTAGGGACATCCAGGTGACTCTACTAATCTTGCTGGGGAAGAAGCAAACGTGATGCTGTAAGTGTGGTAAAGGGTGCAGTCATTTACCACTTGGCCACGTGGCTTGCTTTCTTTTCAACTGTAGACTCAGTTTCCCTGTTATGGGTGACCATGGCTGCCTTCATCGGAATTTTTGTGTCCAGATCAATTATACCATGTACAGAGGACACAAGTGTGTGCTGTGGGGGGATGAGCAGATAGGAAGGAGCTCAGCCCACACTAGAAAGTCCAGCAGGCAAGTTCTCCAGGCCTGGGACACACAGAGGTCAGCAGGACTCACACTGGACCCATGCGTGTGTGACGCAGCTGGCATCACATCTCACAGGCCGTTCCCCCAAGCCACAGCCCTGGCTCCCTCCCCTCCCCTCAGACATGTCCCCACCTGCACCGACTGTGCTGCCGTTCTCCCAGGACCCCAGTGTCCCTGTGTCCAGCCTGACCCTCTATTCCCAGTGCCAACCCAGACAGAGCTCCCATATCTGATCACAGACACCCCAAAGCTTAGAAGGACAGCAGAACACGAGCACAGGGTGGACGTCTTCTACATTGAGACTGATCATTTTTAGGGGTGTCATGAACACCTTCAAGGAATCTGATTTTTAAAAAGACTATGGGAGACGCTTTTGCCATGTGAAACACACCTACAGAAAAACTCGGAAGGCTCCTGAGGACCAGAAGCCATCCTCAGGCACTTGGTTAAGTGAATCCGCGTTCAGGCTTTAAAGCATCCTATTTTTCACCGCCTTTGTTATTCTTTAAAAATCTTCTAATGATCTGATGCTTGCCAACCTTAGCAGGCTTGGGGGTGTTTACCCCTTAATTACAGAGGCGTCGTGCGGGGAGAAGGCAGATCTGGTGGCAAATGAATCTGAGGACTATCGGGGAGAAGGCAATGGAAAGAATACTTCAAGGCCTGTGTTTTGCCAGAAGGAGAAGGAACACGGCGTCCTCACGCTCCGCAGCTTATTCTAAACTTAGCCAGCTTGCGTGGTTCCAAAGCCGGCAAGCGAGCTCCTGCCGCCATCCTAATAAACACGCACCACGCAGTGAGTCACCCCCAGACTGCAGCCCTGTGCGGGATGCGGCTGCTTCTATGCAGCCTGTCCAGGGACCATTTGGCCTGAGACCCCTGGCACTGCAGGGTCACAAAGGGCCAGGTGAGGATAGCCAGGTGTCAGCTGAAGAACCAAAGAGGCTCGAGAGGGACTTCTGATCACATGGAGAAGGAAATGGAGGCCCAGGGGCTGGGGAGCAAAGGGAAGGACGTGGTGGGGTCACACAGTGATGGAGGATTGTGGGGACATCATCAATGAATAAGGCCATAGGGCATGGAACAAGAGAAACAAGGGGGCCACATGGGAACGCCAGCCCACCTAAGGAGCGAGGCATCCCCAGACAGCAAGGACTTTGGATGGGGGATATTAGAGGAGGTAGCTTCTAGAAGGAGGGACAGTAATCCCTCTGTCTGTTGCTCCTGCTGTGGCCAGGCTGCCCTGGTCAGCTCACAGTGCTGTGCACCTGAACAAGGTGGACGGCCTTGGGGCTTCCCAGTAGATACGGCACAGAGATGAACGGGCTATCATGATGTCCAAAGACCAGGCCCTGTCTACCACATCAGAGGCCCTCTACAGAGGCAGTTCAAGGCCACCAGAGCACCAGCCACAGAAGGGCAGGAAAGGACCTCCTGAGCTAGGTAGCCACCAATACTCTCTAAGGCATCAGGAAAAGAGCTCATCTGGGCAGCAAGACCAAACTCTGTACCCAAGGTCACCAGACAGGCAGCAGCACTGGGAACAAAGCTGTGTCTGCCTCTTCCCAAGCTCCAGACTTTCCCATCTGTTTCCCAACTGGTATCCCAGCCTGTGCTATTTTTTACCGTCTCCCTTGGCCAGGACAGAGGGTGCCGATGGGGTGAGCCAGTACCAATGCTGGATCCCAGGCAAGGCTGAAAATGGGTCCTGAAGGACCTGTCCTCACTGCCCGGGACTGCAGAGCTCAGCTCCTCACCTGCTACTTGGCTGCACGCACAGGTCCATGAGGCCAAGATTCTGCTGCCCTTCGAGCCATGCTGTCGCTGCACCATCAGGAGGGAACACTGCCTGCAGGACTCTCCCCTGGACCCTGGCTCTCCTGGTGATGGACATCATCTGGACCTCAGTAGGGAAAGTCTTTTAGGGTCCACGGAGAACCTTGTGCTCCAGGTCACCAGGGGAACCGAATCACCCCACCTTGGATCTTTATTTTCCAAACTCCTTGCACACTGGCTTATTGGATTAGTGGGTGGGGAGCAGCTTTCCTGAGAGAGAATTCACAAGCCACACAATTCCCAAACTTAAGCTCTATGATCGGGTGGTTTTTAGTACATTCACACAGACTTATTGATTATCATTACAATCAATTTTGGAATTCCATTACAAAAGGGACCTGATGTCCCCTAGCTGTCCCTTCAGCCCCTTCACACACCAGCCCTAAGCAAACACTGTTAATACTTTCTCCCTCTTGGCCTTCCTATTCCAGGCATTCATAAAAATAAGCAAATACACTGCTACCTTGTTTCACAAAGTTAATTCTTTCCACAATTCTGGTCACAAACCAAATTGGGTAACAACCCAATCAAATTCAATGGTTAGGTTCCATGTTGGCCTTAATGGGAAAATGTGATCTGGTTCTTATCTCGTTTGTTTTGTGATCAGAATTGTGGAATTAAGTTCTCAAGCCGAGGCATCCCTGTCCGTGCTGTTTTGTGCCTGGCTTCTTTCCCACAGAGTTACGTTTGCAGGGCTCAGGCATGTGTATCAACACTAATTCTCTTTTTGTGGCACAGTAACAACTCCCCTGTAAAACTACATAACATTTTGATGATCTGTACATCAGTTAATGGGCATTTGGGTTATTGTCACTTTCTGGCTTTGTACCTGAGGACAGACTTTACTTTCAAATAAATTTGGGAAGGTTTATGTTCTAGATCCCGCTGGAGAGTCACAGTATGCTGTGAGATATTATAGGCTCTGAGAAGTCCTGCAAAAGGCGCCCTTTGTCTTTGCTTGCCCCTGGGCTTTTCGGGCTTCCTTCCTCTCCAGCCTTCACACGGGGCAGTTCCAGGAATGTTTATCAAGCCACACAACAGGGAAAATGGTACCTGGCTAAAGACACACCACCAATTTGGAGAAACTCAACTCAAAGGAAGTAGGTTATGCAAAAGGCTCCAGTTACTGTCACCGAGGGAACTGTTCTGTGAGCTGAAAATGCTTTAGCTCCAGGGAACTAGAGATCTTGCTAGGCCATACCTGGCCCATTCATCTGTTCGTTAAAAATTCATTAAGTCAACATTTATGAACCTTCGTGCTGCAGACTCTCACAGGTGTGCTGAATCTGTCAGGTTATGATCACATCCCATTCATGAACATTCTCCCAGAATGGACTCACTCATTAGCTGGGGATTTTCTGTGCATGAGGTGAGCACCATGGAAGTGGAGCGGAAATTTTCTTCATTTTTTTTTTTTTTTTTAGTTTTTTCTTCATTTTTTTTTTTCTTGCTATATAGTGTAGGCTGCCCTTGAGTTCACTCTGTAGCCCAGGTTGGCCTCAAAATTGTGGTGATCCTCCAGGCTCAGCCTCCTCAGTACCAGAATTATAGGTGTGTGCCACCATGTCCGGTTTTAATTTTTAACTTACATGTATTAATTGCACCTAGCAATGGGATTTCAGATGGTTGTTTTGTTTTATCTTTTTGAGACAAGGTCTCATTATATAGTTTAGACTGACTTTGAACTCCCTATGTAGTCCAGGCTGGCCTTGAACTTGCAGTGACACTCCTGCCTCAGCTTCCCAAATGCTGAGATTCCAGGTGAGCACCACCACACCTGGCTCTTGAGTATATGCTATAAAGGCATCAGCGTCCTCTATCAAACCCAGTGTCCTTTATCTGTCCTTCACTATATCCTTCCCAACCTCGACTAATCACTAGTCTACATTCAGGTTCCACATATGGGAAAACAGGCAGCACTGGTCCTGTGTCTATTTTATTTCACTTACTGTACTCTCCTCCAGGTCCACCATCTTGCTCCAGTGACATTTCATCCTTCTTTTTTTCCACTCTTCTTTATAGCTGAATAATATTCCATTGTGTATGTACACATAATTCTGTTATCCATTCAGCCATTAGGCAAAATTCCAGATCTGGATATTGTGATTAGTACTGCAGGTGCATGGGTGTGCAGGTGTCTCTTCGGTGTGCTGATTTTCTTTTCCTCTGATGCCTACCCAGAAGCTGGATCGCTTGATCAAATGATAGATCTTTTAGTGGGGGTGGAACAAAAGCTTTTCAAACATTCATGCTACACAGGAAAAATCTGTCTTACTTCACAACTCAGTATCACACGCCACACAACTAAACGTGTCTACCAAAAATAAAATAAATAAAACGTGTGTACCAATGCTTAGCTTCACCAAGTGCAGCGCCCCCACGAGTTACTGTTCAATTTTTCTCCAAAAGTACATATTGATTCTGACCGACTGAGTTGTTTCCTTTGGTCATTAATACAGGTCATGCTCTGTAGTTTAAAAACCACTACACTGACAGAGATGGAGGGATGGAGAGGAGGAGGTGACCAAGCCCAAAGGAACGTGGAGGGGCGGTCAGGAGCCGTGGAGTCACCACAGCTCCTCCAGAGAAGTCACATGGGATAAAAACCAGAGAGGGGGACAGGAACTCGCAGCCAAAGGCTAAACGGCAAAGGATGAGGAAGGGAAGGTGGGAGGCTGGAGAGGAAAGAGAAAGACGGTTGTCCCTTGGGGGAAACAGAGACAAACATGAAGACACCAGAGATGGGGTAGGAGCCAGCCTCTCAGAATGGGACTTGGGTGTCATGCAACCAGGGCCTGTGCCCGACTGGGAGGGCTGAAGCCTAAACCGTGCCCCATTGTGGCAGGGCCTCCCAGTGGGCTGGTCCTAGGTGGAATGAGGAGGTCCCTGTGTGGCAGGAGGGTTGGGATAGGGAGGACCTGACACAAGGGCCACAGGAGGTTGCATCTGTGAAGGGACTTGTATATTTCTGGCATCACAGAATACCCTGAGAACCACCTTCCTCCACTCTCAGCTTCTGTGTTTTCAGCTGAGGTTAGCTCCCCACATCTCTGAGCTCCGGGGAGCTCTGGGACAGCCTGTGAAGCTGCTGCCTCAGAGACTTTCTGGTGGTTCTAGCAGGTTCCCTACTCCTCCCTCTCACCTCACAGAGCCCCATATTCAAGCTCATGCACATACACAGACACATCTGTGCACAAATAGACAAAGGTAACAACACACTCTGTGTAAAAACAGTGTTATGGTTTATATTTAGATGTCCCCAGAAGGCTCAGGGAATCATAGGCAAGAACTTCAGGCTGTAATTTGACCATACAGACTGGATAGCTGACTTGCTGTTAGGAGCTGGAGTCTGGTGGAAAGAGGTGGGTCACAAGTGTGTGACTTGGAAGGTTTTTATTTCCCTTCCTGCTCCTCCCTTCAGTTTCTCTGCTTCCCATCTGTCATGCTGTGAGCAGCTCTCCTCCAGCTGCTCTCCTGCTGCCATGCTGTCCTGCCTTGGACTGAACTTTCCACAAAATAAACCTCTTTCTGTTAAACTGTACGTGTTGGGCGTTGTATCTAAGTAACAAGAAAATAAGTGGTTTTATTTTGGGTTTTGTTTTTGTAATACCACAAAGGTGTATGACAGGTGTCTAGGATCAAACCCAGGAGTACTCTACTAATGAGTTACATCCCCAGCTCTTTTTACATTTTGAGACATAGCCCAACTAATATGTTTAGGCAAGACTTAACTTGCAATCTTTCTGCCTCAGCCTCTTAAGCAGCTGGGATTGCAGATGTGTGCACTGCACCTAGAAAATATATTTAAAGTAATAATAGTACAGAAATGTGTAAGAAAAGGTAAAAAAAAATCCACCAAAATAGTAGCATAAAGAAAAGGCTAGGCATGATGGCTCACATGTGTAATCGCACCATTCTGGAAGGGTGAGACAGAAAAGTCATAAGTTTCAGCCCAGTCTGGTCATTTAGTGACTTAGCAAGTCCTTGTCTCAAAAATAAAAATGAAAAGGACAAGTGGAGTGTGTAGCTGTTAAATCACCTCTACCACCAGTAGAGAGTCAGGAGAGACAGAGAGACAGAGAGAGACACAGAGAGAGAGACAGAGAGACAGAGAGACAGAGAGAGACAGAGAGAGACAGACACAGAGACAGAGACACAGAGACACACAGAGAAAGAGACCAGTAGTAACATTTTCGTACATTTTCTTCCAGGCTCTGGCTCTCTCTGTCTCCTTCCCAGGGCTTGAACCTCGGGCCTAGTGTGTGCTAACCAAATGCTATACTATTGAGCTGCTTTCATAGTCTCCCCCAATACACACACTCTTTAAATTTTTGAAACTGAGTCTCACCAAGTTGCCCAGGTTGGATAGAACTTGCCAGCCTCATGTCTCAGCCTCCTAAATTCCTGAGATTGTTACAGGCATGTGTCATCACGCCCAGCTTTTCTTCTAGACATTATCTATGCACACATTTTATTTGGTTTTGGTTCCTTTTTATTCCTGATGAAAGACCTTATCAAGCAGCCTGGACATGCTGGCTCCAAAAGCTCACTCTCACCCTGCCCTACCCCAAAGATGGACAGCGTGGCACATAACTTTACTGACTACCTTCTGTGCACCTGGAACCCCTCACTGGGAGAAAGCTGAATTTCCTTGCCATCAAGTGACAGATCTGAACCACAAACTCACATTTGCCTGATTCCCCCAAAGTTTGTACTCTTCCTACAGCCCTGAAAGGCAGGAGAGGTGGTTTTCATGTGGTTGCTCCAGGCTCTGGCTTTCTGTACAGCATTGTACAGTGGATGGTGGGGAGGCAGGCCAGGCCTTGAGGAGGGGATGGTACTCGTGGATGGGATGTGGTGTAACCTTCCAGGAGGAGGAGGAAGCACAGGAACTAAAGTTCTCAGGTTGGAAATGCACCAAATGGGCTCTGGAGGGAATAGCTCTCAACTCAACAAGAGGCAGTATCTTCAACAACAGCTTCTAGCCTGGGGTAGAGGGGTTGCAGCTCTGAAGGTGTGAGCACCTCACAGAGCCTATTCAAGGGCTGTGCAGGGCCAGGGCTTGAACTCCAGTGTGGAGTCAGAGCCTCCTGCCTGGGAGAGACAGGTTTGAATTCTGCTGCCCTAGGGTGGGGACCAGGTTTCTGCCTCACCTCACCCACTCACTCTCCCAGAGATGGAAAGTGGATTGTGGTTCAACCACTCCTGCCTCCAGCTGTGGGCAGAAAGCTCAACTAAGAGAGGCCATATGGGCACAGGAAGCACAGATATTTAAAGGACTTGATGCAGGCCACACAACTAATAGAAGCCAATAGGCTCAGCCAATAGGTCAGCAGACTGACTCCATTTTTGTTTGTTCATTTGCTTATTTTGTTTTTCTCCTTTTGTTGTGGAAAATCCAGGACTGAATCAAGTGGCGGACATGTAGGCACTGATGAGTTAAAAGGCAACTATTTACTACACTAGCAGGCTGGGGGGAAACTGAGCTCCAAATCATCAACCCCATCTTGGGGTTAAACAGACATTTATGTATGTTTCAAGTAGGAAACACAAAAGGGTGATAGCAGGTTATTTTATAGTTAGTTACACAGGCTGGGTCATAGGTTGTTAGGCAGACTTGTTCTGGGCTGAAGTGGGTTTCTTAAGGTCAGAGGCTTGTGTAAGCAGGAAGAATCAATCATTGCCTTTAACTGAGCTGGTCTGTCCTTGAAGCAAGTTAGCACAACAAGATGTCCTTTCTGGCTGAGTTGTGTCTGTCTTACAAGTCACAGCTGGCATTGGAATCTCAAGGCTAACTGGGTCTAAACAAGCTGGGCCTGCATTTCCTGCTCTTAATATACTGTCAGGTTATATGTTTTAAATTTTGCTTTACATCCCCCTCCCCAACATTTTTGTAGAGGGAAGATTATTTTTCTTTTTTTAAGAAGTTGATTGAAGGATGTGGTTTTCAATACAAGTTGGTGATATATGGCTTGAAATTATCTAGACAGAAAGCAGGTCAGAACCTGAATCACACAGAGGCCTATGAGGAGAACTAACAGGAGGTCGATTATTGGTCCAAGAAAGGCTCCTACCCTTGAAAGGAGAAAATTCAGGGATCCCTGCCAGAAAGAAACATTTATCCCATTTCTGGCAGGATCTGGAGTAAACCAGAGGGTCCCAATTATCAGGGTAGACATTCAGATCCAAGACCAGGAAAGCAGTGTCATAGAGGCTCATGTTCTGGTGAGAAAACACACAGTAGACCCCATCACAGCATATAAAAAAGTTCCAACATTTGTCTGGAGTGAGGCACTGAGTCTGGTTATGGAGGCACTGTTAGCTGACACATTCTGGGAGTCTCCATATCCTAGGAAGCATGTGGTGTTTCCCATTATCTGGCTTGAAGAGGCTTGGAGCAGACTGCTAAGCTAAGGACTAAGTAACATTGAACCTCGATGCATCTGAAGTCAGTCCTAAAGCCCAATATGATAGGGCTGTAATCGGCATACAGAGCCAGCAGCATTTGCCTAAGGTGGGATCGACTCGCTAGAGGACTGCATGAGTCCCATTAACTAATTTTAACAGGACTGGAGCAGTTGAAATAGGGCTCTTGGTGTGTGAGAGTTTATAACTCTCAGAGGGCAGGACCTGAAGAGTGGGAAGCCTGAATATGCAACAGCATTGCAGGATCCTTGCCTGTGCCAGCCACTTGGATAAGCAGCAGGTGACCTAATGCCTAGACAGTGTTACTGGGGTACAGTATATATATATATGTAATACTGAACAGGACTACAGGAATCTTTTGTGTAATTCAAGAGAATCAGAGACTAGGAGAGGAAAGGCCTCCCCTCATATGGAGGGCCCTTCTGTATATTTAGCCCTCATTGGTTTTTTCCTTCTTCTGGATCAATATACATAGGCACATCTGCAAATGCCACAATACCTGTTTTGCAAGTTAGCATACATATATCCCAGGGTTGCATATAGTGGTTTCTGCAAGCCTTGACAAGCATACTTACTGTTAGTTTGGTAAATCCATTCCCAGCTCAGGTCACCACAGCTTGTGTAATAATCATTACTCCTTTTGTCAGGGCAGACATCAAAGTATAAAGTCACAGTAGGGTGGTGGGGGGTCCCATTTAGTGTGCTTGAGGAGATCTTGTGTGTACCCTCCTTCTAAGGTGGACTTAGCACCTCCAATATCTTCCCCTCTAAGCAAGGGTGAAATGGAGTAACCCCAGTATACATATCCAAGAGGCAGGGATGGCAGCAATTTTAATTTTGACAGACAGTTTAGGATACTCAATCCAACAATCAAAACAAGATAGAAAAGAACAAAAGTAACCTTTCTGGAATTCCCCAATCTTTCCCAAAGTCCAACAGCAAATGCCAAGACTAATGGGAGGAAAAAGACTAGAAATTCAACAGAATAGCCATGCATCAGGGCTACGGGTACTCCAGTGTACCATGTCCATTCAATCTTCAGCCATGTACTGACACTGAGAGCAGGGCTTTGAGTATGTGATCTCTGCAGGGTAGTCTCCACTACCCTGACTCATTGGGCTGGACTGTCCAACAGTTGTCAGGATGGCACCCTTCATCCAGGAGTGATGAATCCAGGGGGTGGATTTATGTCATTTTTATTATGATAGGAGTGGTCAAAATAATTAGACAGGGGTCTTTCTGTAATTTTAAATTCACACCATGTCACCTGGGCTCTGGATATTGGCAAGTGTGTCAGGGGATAGGTGATCTCTCTGTTATATGTTTATGTATCTGAGAGAGATTTTCCTAATTGAATAAGCTGCTCCTGAAAGGTGATCTTTCCCCAACTGGCGTAGGTCTCCCTGGAGACCTTTTATTAAAGATGGGGGGGGGTCTTCCAAATAGAACTTCAAAAGGTGTGTATCCAGTAGGGCCAGGTGATGTCCTGACCTTCAGAAGGACCATGGGTAACAAATGCACCCATGGTCCTGAGTGTCTTAGCAGTATTTATATCAGTGTTATCTTTTTGGTTCAGTTCATCTGTTCAATTTTGTCAGAACTTTGGGGCCTATAGACAGTGTGGAGATTCCATTTGAGTTTTAGGTCTTTGGTCAGTTTCTGGGTCATCTCTATTACAAATGACAGTCCGTTGTTTTTGCCACTCAGGAACATCCCTTATCTAGGAATGCTTTTTCTCAGTAACACTCTGCACACATTAGAGGCCTTTTTAGTGTTAGTAGGAAGCGTCTCT
This sequence comes from Cavia porcellus, assembly GCF_034190915.1. Classification (NCBI taxonomy): domain Eukaryota; kingdom Metazoa; phylum Chordata; class Mammalia; order Rodentia; family Caviidae; genus Cavia; species Cavia porcellus. Next base: position 81,483,635 of record NW_026947489.1, read on the forward strand.
AGTCATCCGGAGTAAGTACAGACAAGGACTAATAAGTACACTTATCCTGACTTCCAGGAGAACATGGCGGACAGGTAACAGCAACTACCGGAGGCTCTCTGAAAGACTCGGCTCAGAAGCCAGGAATGGTGCGAACTAAGGAGACATAAGCAGGTGGAGATATGCTCTGCTGACTCAGGGACGAACTGGGCTGAGAGAAACCAACTTGGAATGCAGTCCTGGTGCTAAAATAGGAACAGAAAAGCCTCAGTGTGGAGGCTGGACCCCGCGCCATTGGAAGCCGCAATTTGGGTTCCCACCGCACGGCGGCTGGCTGCCTCTACAGCAGCTCGGCAAGGAGAGAGACGCGCAGAAGCTCTGAGAACGGCAATCTGTGAATGGCAGGGAGGCGTGCACTGACTTGTGGTGAGGTGAGTGAGAGAAACTGACACTCTACCACAGTGTGACTCCAGCGGAGGACTTTCTGGGCCCGAGCAGTCCTGCGGGAGCAGGGCGCGATGGCGACTCCAGCCACACATCCCCCTCTCGGGCGGGATTGGTGAAAAGTGCCTGGCCTGCGTGACTCTGCCGGCGGACCCGGTAAGCTGTCCCAACCCAGATCCCAGAGCCTGACGGTGGCCGGGAGGGGAGATGCGTAGGCTGCCTGGTCCGTAACTCCCTGGTGCGCAGCGGTGAGCGGGAACACCTAATCGGCGCAATTCGATCAGGCTGTGGCTGACTGGGAGAGAAGCTGGGCCTCTTATATAAGCTTGCATATATAAGGAACAGAGAAGAAGAGGCAGCATGGGAAAAGGCAGCAACAAGAAAGGCTCCTCGGCCCCCAATTCTGAGAAACAGGCAATAGCAGACACCGCACCAATAGATATAAAGAGCCATATAGAGAGCCTCATAGACCAATTCAGGAATGAAGTTATCAACAACCTGAAGCTAGAAGTATGCAGAATAGTTAGAGAAATGCTAAGTACCACCCAAGAAAAAACAGATGGTGGAATGGAAGAACAGAAAAAGAGGGGAGAATTGTTTGATGGAGAAAACAGAGAAAGCATAGAATACGTGAAGCAGGTTCAAAGGGACTACCAAGATACTATGAAGTCTATCGAAGACTGGCATAACAGCTTGAAAGAAACTAAGGACAGACTATCTGAACTGGAGGGCAGACTTGTAATATGGGAGAATGAAATGAAAAACTTCTTAAAAATAACAAAGAAACAAACAGCAATAATACAAAGACAAGAAGATGATAAGAGGATCCATAACTTAAGGATTAAGAACATAAAAGAAGAAGTAGGGACACAAACAAGTGAACTACAAAAGCTACTCACAGAAATAATCCAGGAGAATTTTCCTAATTTAGCAAAAGGTAAAGACACTCAGATGTATGAGGCATACAGGACCCCAGCTACCTACAACCCAAACAGAGCAACACCCAGGCATATAATAATAAAAATTCCAGAAATTCAATACAAGAACAGAATATTAAAAGCTGTCAGAGACAAGAAACAGACCACTTACAAGGGAACACCCATCAGAATTACAGCAGATTTCTCTGCACAAACCATCAAATCACGAAGAGCGTGGGGGGAAATAATTCAAGCTTTGAAAGATAATAATCTCCAGCCAAGATTAAGATATCCTGCACAACTGTCCCTGGAAATTGATGGAAAAACAAGGTGCTTCCAGGATAAAGAGGAACTGGGGGAATTTGCAACCACAAATTCAACTCTACAGAGAGTATTGCAGGATATTCTAAAAAAGAGAAAAATACAAAGAATCCAGAAATAGTGGCGGGGAGGCCACAACGAATGGAGCAGAGAACAAAATGAAGAAGACAAACTGACAGCTACTGACAGAAAAAGAGCTCAACAGAAATGAGGCAGAGAAGATTGGATGATAGGAACAGCTATTTTGGAGAAAATGACATCTTAATAGGTAATACTGATTTAGTATCATCTTGTTTTGAAGTCTCATCTAGCTTTTGTTCTTCTGTCTCCAATGGTCTAAATAGGTTGTATCTTATTGGATTTTATTATGTACGATAGTATAAGCAAAAACCTTTTAAAGACAAGGAGATTATACAAAAACCGTTGTTCATTTTCTGTTAGTCAATTCTAAATACTCTGTAATGCTGTCATTCTCTTAAATGGTTTTACATTGTTTTGATATACTTAATGCTACAGTATACGAAGTTGTACTCAAGGATTTCAAAGAAAGAGACAATATGGTAACTACTTTTAGGTTAGGATTATCTGGTGGTGAAACACTATTCTGCTTAAATGGTTATGTTTTGATCTGCGCTGTTTCGTTGTTATGCCCTCTTTTATCTCAATCTCCACTCCATTATTTACTTTTTTATCTTTATCCTTTTAATTAAATGAAAGAAATAACAGGATATATTATAGTAACCCACTTTGACTTTCCATTACCTTGATTTAAAGCCCTGTATTACTCTCACCATCTGGTTTTTAACTGATGTTCCCCTATTCTGTTTTGCTGGATAGTATCAGGTTCAAAAGTTTAGGCATCAGTTGTGAAGATAATGAGATTCATTATAACGCCCATTCTCGTTGACTTTTATCTACTTTTGAAGACCTACAATGTCTCCAATGTTTTGGGTTTGTTGGTTTTATTCTTCACTGTTTTGTTCAACTGTATTATAACTAACGATATAGGCAATTCTATTAGAGATAGCGGGAGGCATTATGGTAACCATTGTTGATCACCTTGTATTATGTTTTTACATTATCTATTATGTCCACCCTTTTGACTTGACCGATTCTGTTCTGTTATGTCACATTTGGTTTTACTCTCTTCCAAAAAAGTAATAAGAACCGTGGGAGCAATGAAACCCAAAATGTGTAATAGTCATGGTACAAAAGAGAGGAAAAGAAAGTGCTCCAAACTATATAACTGCATATATATTTAAGTGTATAAGATAGAAAATGATATCACAAAGTTTTATTGGATCAATGAACAGAACTGTTTGCAGTATCATTGATGGAATGTCCACTTTACAAGCTTTAATTTTGTGACTTGAACAATTATTTCTAAGATGACAATATGTAATCCATTAAGTAGTGATTTCCTACTGTTCATTTTTTTTCTGTAAATCTGTATAACTTGTACCCTTTCCCTGCTTTTTTTTTTCTTTTCTCCTTAAATAAAATTTTTTAAAAAAAGTACACTTATCCTTGACATGACTTAATCGTAGTAAAGTCTATTTGGAGGTCCTCAAAAGGAGGGAGTCTTGTATGCTGAATTTCATGTGGTATTTGGCTGCCTGGTGAGGCCTCAGTCTGCACAAATTTGGCATTTTTGGCTAATGACTACACAAATTGATGTCAATTTAGAGATATAGTAATAACAGCTCAAAAGTTGGGCCACGGCAGCCCTTCCTCCTTCATGGACGATGGTGACACTTTACCCAGGTGTAAGCCAACTCCTTTGGAATAATCATTTGATTGTCCAGCAAGACTCAGACACCATTTGGGTCTTGATGGGCTCCTTCTGTTGTGCCCATTTTTTTTTCAGCATAATAGAGGCTGAGAACAGTTTTTGGTGGGATCTCCCGTTGCATCTCTAAGTTTTGAATCAAATCATTGTCTCCCCAGGTTGAGTCTTCTGTGGTCATCTCGGCAGCTTCATCTATCTTCTGGTTTTTAAGGGTGATGAGGTCACTTATCTTTTGATGTCCTTTGTAGTGGATGATGGTCACCTTTTTGGTTTTTATAAACTGGCCAGAAGTGAGACTTTATCTCAATTTTTGATTTGTTTTCTTTTGGTTGTCAGAAGCCCACGTTCCTTGTATAGCATCCCATGAACATGAATTGTGGCTAAGGCATATCTGGAATCTGTGTATATATTTACTTTTTAATTTTTTTTATCAGGTTGGGGACTGTATGAGTGCCCAGAGTTCAGCTGGCTGAGCGGACCAATTCTGGGGAAGGGGCCTTGTTAGAAGCACATCTTCAGTGGTGTCAACTGCATAGCCAGTCCTACACTGCCCATTTTAATAGAACTACTGCCATCTGTGCACTCAGCATCTGTTAAAGGCTCCATCCGAAGACCAGGCCAACTCACAAAGAGCTCATCCGTCAGCATAAGGCAGTTATGGTCTGGCTGTCTGAGCTCTGTGGGCAAATAGGTGGCTGAGTTTGGAGCTTTAACTGGCTGGAAAGTAAGTCACAAATTTCCAATGAGCAGTCTTGGTGTCCCAGACTGAGCTCAAGAACAGTGTGTGGTACCTGCACAGTCAGGTTTTGCTTGCCTCCTTAATGAAGAAGGTGGTAACAGCAAGCACCCACAAACAAGGAGTCCATCCTTTCTATATTGAGTCCAGAGTCTTAGACAGGGAAGCAATGGGCCTTTCCCAGGGCCCCACCATTTGAGTTAGAACATGAAGCAACACGCTGTCTTTTATCAATGAACAGGTGGAGGGGGCAGTCACATCTGTGACTCCTAAGGTTGGAGCCGAGGAGAACACCCTCTTGATCTGTTTCTTTGTTGTGGGTTTTTTTTTTTAACATGTCATAGAGTTGCCTTGTCTTTTTAGCAAACCCAGGTATTCATCTTTTATAAAATTCAGCCACTCCAAGGAATTTTTAAGATCCATTTTGCAATCAGGCTGTGAATGGAACAGATGACTTTTTTCTGGACCTAAGCTCTGGAGCCCTTGTTTTAAGTCAAATCCTAAATATCTGACTTTCTATTTACAGGTTTGAGCTTTAACTCCATCAAATCAATAAGCAACTATAGATACACATTTAAGCCATTTTATAAGCTTTCCCGATATACATAAGTTTTTACAATCTTATTTTTTTTCTTTTTCTTTTTTTAGCAGGACAAGACTTTTATCACACAGAACCCTCATAGCAAAAGTATATCTCTTACATTTATAGTCTTTTTAGTATCTTTTTTTATTTACTATAAACCTTTTACAAACTTGGTTGTAGCCACTTGAATTTTAAAATGTTCCTTTTTCTCTTTAGATGGTAAACTTGACTGACAGCCAACAGACCTCTGAGTAACCTTGAATTAGTGTTTTGATTTTAAACCAACAGAGCAGAGAGCAACTTAACCCTATAACTGCCATTTAAGAGTTTGTAGTGCACAAGAACTGTTTTATGTACATAACTCATTACAATTTGCAATTTGATGAAACTTTTTTTTGATCTGATAGGACTTTGATTATCTATCCCAGGCTGGAGCTATCCCAGCTTCCAGACATTTGCACGCAGCACCAGGCTTGTGAAACAGTAAGAGCTGGCCTTGGGGCTTTTGAACATGGGGAGAGACCCTGGCCCCTGTCTTGTTTTGCATTCTCTTTGAAATGAAAAGATGACCCTGTTTTGTTAATCTCCAATCTCAGCAGGCATAGCTGGGCCTCAGTCTCTTGGCCTTGTAGCTTAGCTGCTGAATCAGCTGGCTGATCAGATTTTTTTTTTCCTCTCCTCTGATGTTTTTTAACTAGTTTGCCTGTGGCATCCCACCTGTACATCCTGGTACATTAAAATTAAGCAGCTTGTTATATCTTTGTTCATTACAATGCAGTTCATTTTTTTAAATCAAGAGTAAGTGGGTCTCCCAGGTGGGCATGGAGTGGCATCTGACCAGGATAAGAATATAAAGGCAGCTGTACAGCAGAAGGCCTGGTGGGGCGGCCTCAGTGACAATGCAGGCAGTGACTGAAATCTCTGAAGTTAGGGATGGAGACGCAAGCTGGCATGGTATCAGAAGAACAAGCAGGAGGTTGGCAACAGGAGGACTGGTGGCTAGAACTGGTTCAGTTGGCTAAGAGTAGAGCCAGAAGTGGGAGAGGGAAGACTGGCTGATAGAGGATGATATATTTGCCAAGGAGGAATCCTCAGGAAGAATGGGCTTTGTTCAGGCAGTTTTGTTTAAGAACAGGGACAGTTTTGTTTCATTTTAACTTTGTAATCACCAAAAAAAGCCTTTTTAAAAGATATACTCCAGAATTATAAGCTTTGACTAATTAGATCTCACCCTATCTCTGCAGCATATATGGAATGCCCTTGAATGGTGGTACAACATGGAAACACAGGTTAGAGCTCAATCAAATTTTGTAGTTCTAAACTCTGGGGTGGGGAGACATGCTTTTGTGGTGGAGCACAGACAGAATAACCTATTGCTTGTGTCGTCCATTACAAATGTTCATGCAATCACTCAGCAGGTACTCATAGGTTAACATATTCCCACCCCTAAGCCATGGGGCAACGTATAACTACATTCAAAACAGAAACTGATTATCCTAACACAGGCTATTAGCACAGGCTCCCAGGGTTAAACATGTGCTTGCTTCATCCATGAAGGGGACAGAACTGACAAGCTGAAACTGGGACAGAAACTGTCAAGCTAAATAAGGGATGTCCTGGAGGGATTCCTACTTATTGGAAAGGCCCAACCTTGTTGCATTCCATGCCCTCTTAGGGTCTGATGAGGTTACTACTGTTGCACAGGGGCTTTCATTCCTGGACCACTGAGGAGGCTCCTAGGAAAAGACCAGAGGGTGTGCCTTCCCATCTGCACATTGGAGAGCAAGTCCTTGTCATGGTCAGCAGACCTCCACCCATCACCCAAATGGGTCAGCACAGTGTCTTCCCAGCCAGTGCAACAAGAAATGTACAAAAACCAGGACTGAATCAGATGGAACTCACACAGGCATGAATAAGTAGGAAGGCAACTCTTTATTACGCTAGCAGGCTGGGGGAAACTGAGTTCCAAATCATCAGCCCGTTTCCGGGAGAACATGGCGGACAGATAGCAGATACTATGGAGGCTCTCTGAAAGGCTTGGTTCAGAAGTCAGGAATGGTGTGGACTAAGGAGACATAAGCCGGTAGAGATATGCTCTGCTGATTCAGGAACAAACTGGGCTGAGAGAAACCAACTTGGAATGCAGTCCTGGTGCTAAAACAGGAACAGAAAAGTCTCGGTGTGGAGGCTGGACCCCGAGCCATTGGAAGCCACGATTCGGGTTTCCCGCTGCGCGGCAATTGCCTCTACAGCGGCTCGGCAAGGAGAGAGACACGCAGAAGCTCTGAGAACGGGAGTCTGCGAACGGAGTCAAAAACAGGACGGGCAGGGAAGCGTACACTGACTTGTGGTGAGGTGAGTGAGAGAAACTGACACTCTACCACAGTTTGACTCCAACGGAGGACTTTCTGGGCTCGGGCAGTCCTGCGGGAACAGGGCGCGGTGGCGACTCCAGCCACACATTCCCCTCTCGGGCGGGATTGGTGAAAAGTGCGTGGCCTGCGTGACGCTGCTGGCGGACTCGGTAGGATGGCCCAACCCAGATCCCAGAGCCTGACGGTGGCCCGGAGGGGCGACTCCTGCGTAGGCTGCCTAGTCCGTAACTCCCTGGTGTGCTGCAGTGGGCGGGAACACCTAGCCAGCGCAATTCAATCAGGCTGTGGCTGACAGGGAGGGAAGCTGGGCCTCCTATGTAAGCTTGCATATATAAGGAACAGAGAATATGGGAAAAGGCAGCAACAAGAAAGGCTCCTCGGCCCCCAATTCTGAGAAACAGGCAATAGCGGACACCGCACCAATAGACATAAAGCGCTATCTCGAGAGCCTCATAGACAAGTTCAGGAATGAAGTTATTAATGACATGAAGCTAGAAGTATGCAGAATAGTTAGAGAAATGCTAAGCACTACCCAGGAAAAAACAGATGGTGGAATGGAAGAACAGAAAAAGAGGGGAGAATTGTTTGATGGAGAAAACAGAGAAAGCATAGAGTACGTGAAGCAGGTTCAAAGGGACTACCAAGAAACTAAGAAGTCTATCCAAGACTGGCACAACAGCTTGAAAGAAACTAAGGACAGACTATCTGAACTGGAGGGCAGACTTGTAATATGGGAGAATGAAATGAAAAACTTCTTAAAAATAACAAAGAAACAAACAGCAATAATACAAAGACAAGAAGATGATAAGAGGAGCCATAACTTAAGGATTAAGAACATAAAAGAAGAAGTAGGGACACAAACAGTGAACTACAAAAGCTACTCACAGAAATAATCCAGGAGAATTTTCCTAATCTAGCAAAAGGTAAAGATACTCAGATGTATGAGGCATACAGGACCCCAGCTACCTACAACCCTAACAGAGCAACACCCAGGCATATAATAATAAAAATTCCAGAAATTCAATACAAGAACAGAATATTAAAAGCTGTCAGAGACAAGAAACAGACCACTTACAAGGGAACACCCATCAGAATTACAGCAGATTTCTCTGCACAAACCATCAAATCACGAAGAACATGGGGGGAAATAATTCAAGCTTTGAAAGATAGTAACCTCCAGCCAAGATTGATATATCCTGCACAACTGTCCCTGGAAATTGATGGAAAAACAAGGTGCTTCCAGGATAAAGAGGAACTGGGGGAATTTGCAACCACCAATTCAACCCTACAGAAAGTATTGCAGGATATTCTAAAAAAAGAAAAATACAAAGAACCCAGAAATAGTGGCGGGGAGGCCACAACGAATGGAGCAGAGAACAAAATGAAGAAGACAAACTGACAGCTACTGACAGAAAAAGAGCTCAACAGAAATGAGGCAGAGAAGATTGGATGATAGGAACAGCTATTTTGGAGAAAATGACATCTTAATAGGTAATACTGATTTAGTATCATCTTGTTTTGAAGTCTCATCTAGCTTTTGTTCTTCTGTCTCCAATGGTCTAAATAAGTTGTATCTTATTGGATTTTATTATGTACAATAGTATAAGCAAAAACCTTTTAAAGACAAGGAGATTATACAGAAACCATTGTTCATTTTCTGTTAGTCGATTCTAAATACTCTGTAATGCTGTCATTCTCTTAAAAGGTTTTACATTGTTTTGATATACTTAATGCTACAGCATACGAAGTTGTACTCAAGGACTTCAAGGAAAGAGTCAATATGGTAACTACTTTTGGGTCGGAATTATCTGGTGGTGAAACACTATTCTGCTTAAATGGTTATGTTTTGATCTGCGCTGTTTCGTTGTTATGCCCTCTTTTATCTCAATCTCCACTCCATTATTTACTTTTTTAATTTTTATCCGTTTAATTAAAGGGAAAAAAATAGCAGGATGTATTATAATAACCCACTTTGACTTTCTATTATCTTGATTTGAAGCCCTGTATTACTCTCACCATCTTGTTTTTGACTGATGTTCCCCTATTCTGTTTTGCTGGATAGTATCAGGTTCGAAAGTTTAGGCATCAGCTGTGAAGATAATGAGATTCATTATAACGCCCATCCTCGTTGACTTTTATCTACTTTTGAACACCTACAATGTCTCCAATGGTTTGGTTTTGTCAGTTTTGTTCTTTACTGTTTTGTTCAATTGTATTATAACTAATGATATAGGCAATTCTATTAGAGATAGCGGGAGGCATTATGGTAACCATTGTTGATCACCTTGTATTATGTTTTTACATTATCTATTATGTCCACCCTTTTGACTTGACCGATTCTGTTCTGTTATGTCACATTTGGTTTTACTCTCTTCCAAAAAAGTAATAAGAACCGTGGGAGCAATGAAACCCAAAATGTAATAGTCATTGTACAAAAGAGAGGAAAAGAAAGTGCTCTAAACTATATAACTGCATGTATATTTAAGTGTATAAGATAGAAAATGATATCACAAAGTTTTATTGGATCATTGAACAGAACTGTTTGCAGTATCATTGTTGGAATGTCCACTCTACAAGCTTTAGTTTTGTGACTTGAACAATTATTTCTAAGATGGCAATATGTAATCCATTAGTGACTTCCTACTGTTCATTTTTTTTTCTGTAAATCTGTATAACTTGTACCCTTTCAGTGTTTTTTTTTTCTTTTCTCCTTAAATAAAATTTTAAAAAAATCATCAGCCCATCTTTGGGTTAAACAAACATATATATGTTTTAAGTAGGAAGCAAAAACGACTGATAGGGGCTGGGGATGTAGCTCAGCGGCATAAGCGCCTGCCTTGCAAGCAGGCAGTTGTGAGTTCGATCCCCGGTGCCAATAAAAGAAAAAAAAGACTTATAGTAGATTATTTTATTTTATAATTGGTTACATAGCCTGGGTCATGTCATTAGGCAGATTTATTCTGAGCTAAATGGGTTTCTTAAGGTCAGGGGCTTGGATAAGCAGGTAGAATCAATCTTTGCCTTTAACTGAGCCAATCTGTCCTTGAAGCAGGTTAGCACATGGCATTGGAATCTCAAGGCAACTAGGTCTAAACGGACTGCCTTTCCTGCTCTTAATACACTGTCAGGATATAAGTTTTAAATTTCCCTTTACACTTTTGCTCAGGGCCTCATGCTACAACTGAACTATAGCCCCAGCCCTTTTTGAAACAGGCGCTTCTAAGAGCTGGCCTCACTGGCCTCACACTCACAGTGCTTCTGTCTCAATCTCCCAAGTATCTGGGACTACAAGTGGATGCCACTACACTCAGCTCAGGCAGGCTGACTCCCTGCTTTGCACTCTGAGCCCATCAACAAGGATGCCCTCAGTACCAACACCATGCTGGGCCCATCTCTGCTGCCCCAGGCCTCTATTTGCTGCAGTGAGAATTTGACTCCTAGTCAACATGGATAGGATCAGTCCTGGCCGGCCGGCCGGAGGGAAATGTGGCCAACTTCCCTGCTGGTGAGTGGCAGTGGTCCTTCCTCCTGAGGATGGAGAAGCATTCTGTTTCCTCTTTAGCTATAAATTTCCAGGGAAGCGAGTCTAGTGCTGCTGGAGATATGTTCCCTACCATGCAAAAAACCAGCCCCAAGGAATAAAAATGTGTCACTTGGACACTGAATTTAGTCATAAGTAACAGAAGCCAGATCACATGAAAGGTTCCAGAAGTAGGCATTGCCAATGCTGGTTCAGCATCAGGGCTAATCTCTTAGCACAAGATGATTTTCTTAGTTCCAAGATGGTTGCTACAGCACCAGTCCTCAAACTCACATTCCAGGTAAAAACAAGATGGGGAAGAGCAAGGGAAAGCACCCTACAGAGCATTCCAGGAGCCCACTTAAATGTTTCCACTCAAAAGTTTCTTTCCACTTAACATCTTATTGGACTTCTGGAAAGATGGTGGAGCAGCAAGCAGCAAAGAAAACACCATCTCTGAGAAAAACAGTCCAGGTGCTGGAATATAGCATTCTGGAGAAGACAAGAAGGAAGGGAGTGGGTCCTGAGGACCCAGGAAGAATCTGAACTGTGTGAAGTGAAGCCCACAGAGAGAGTAAAATGAAAAACTTCCATGAAGAAGAAGGCGGTAGCTGGTGGTGCCTTCTTCAGGAGTCAGACTAACTGTGCCAGAGGAGCTGTTGGAACCTGAGGACACACGGTTATGGTGAGGTCATGGGGATGGTGGTGGCTGGTGACCCCAGAGGCTCCTGCAGAGAGACTCAGCAGTGGAGAGGAGCAGCAGACCTGGAGGACTGCACTGGCTGCCAGTGAGCGCAGAGAACTCAGTCCTCCTGGGAGTGAGAGCCATTGGCCAGGAGCCATTTTAGAGCTGGGCAGGATAAGCCCAGAACCAGCACTGCTGCTGGCTTCCTCTACAGCTCCTAACTGGGCACAGACCTGTAGAAAGTGCCTGGACTGTAGGGAGCCCAATGAGTCTGTCCCAGGGCAGGCCTGCTGAGGTCATCTATTGCTCCACCTTAAAGCAACTGTTGGCTTGCTGGAAAATAGTGGCACGATTCTGGACTCTTCTCCAAGGGCTGTCTACTAGTGAGCCAGAGAGAATCCTGAAAGTGGATTCTCTTTGTGTGTGTGTGTGTGCCTGTGTGTTTTTTCTTCCTTTTTTTTTGTCATATTGTTTGTTTTTTATTTCTTTGTCTCTTTTTTTATGAGTGTGAGAGTGGTTCCTATCCTTTTTGTGGGTGTGGTTCTGTTTTGTTCTGCCTTTTATCTCTTCCACTTCTCTTTTCTGTCAATCTTCTGCACCAGTTTCCCCAAGTTGGCCAGACCCATCTTTGTCCTCCAACCTTACTTGTAATCTCTTTCTCTTTTTCCACTTCTGTGTTATCTCCTTAATCCATTTTAAATTTTAACCCCGAGGGAAAAAATGACACGTTACAGATTATATACTGCATATGATTATCTGGTTTATTTTACATTTTGTTATATAATCACAAATCTAGTTCATACAGTTAAAAGTTGCAAATTAAGGATTGGCCCAGTTTGTTGTTTCATGGGCTGTGTTGGATGCTATTGGTACCACTACAGCCAAAATTGACATCATTGTTCCAAACAGCTGTTGGTCCTGATAATCCATGACTGAGATTGACTAAGGGCCACAGAAAGTACTGTGGCACAGTGCCAGGAAACAAAGACTGGGCCAAATGGGCAACAACTTCTCTTCTCCAACAAACTGAAGAGTCTGTTTCTTCCAACAGACTCAAAACGCAAAAACCAGCTACACCTGAAAGACACCTCAGAGAAGTAATCATAACCTATGGGTCCTAAATATCACCAATAAAGAAATCCACCATAGGCAACATACAAACATCCCCCCAGAATTAAACTAAACAGAAAAGAAATGAGAAGACACTTGAACAAGAAGCAACCCCACACATCCAGCTCACCAAAGGCAAACAGAGGGGTCAATAAGGTGGGACAATCCGAAAGCCTCCCACTAGATCCCTCCAAAGTGGTAACAACAAAACAAAACAATTGAACAAAACAACAAAACAATTGAATGTAGCTCTGGAAAAAATGAAATCAGAAATAACCTCTCAAATAACTACAGGGATTACCAAAATATGCACCATGTTTAGCAATGTTAAAGTAGACACTTGACATCTTATTGGCCATTATAAGTTGGGAAAGCTAAGGGGTTAGCTAGGATCACTACCTCCCCCAACTATAAAAGTTTCTGTAATTAAAGAGAGAGGGGAGAGGGGAAGCTAGATGGGTAACTATCACAAAGGTGACCTGCAAAGAAATGCAAGGATGAACATTGTGGCCTCCCTAATGGATTCAGATCCTCCCTGTCCTTAGTCCTGTGGGCCAATAAACATCTCTTTTTCTTAAACTAGCTTCAGTTGAGTTTCTGTCACCTGCCACCAGGGAACCCTGATTGCAGGAGGCCACCTAGATCAGAGACCTCTCCGCCTCCCCTGCCTTTCAGTGCAAGGTTTCTCCCATATACTTCCTCCTCATTTAGAGCAGAAATTGTTGGCACTAATTTCACCCTGATTTATGCCTAGCTTAGCAGCACATGTTAATTTCCATGCCAACACACTTTCCAGGTGCCTGGCAGGAGGCCCAACTACCGCTGCCCCTTTTCGTCCAGCCCAGCAATAGCAGGGCTGGAAACCACACCTGATCCCTGGCTGCTCACGAGAGACAGTGCAGGGCACAGAGTGTGTACCTGGGGCCAGTTTACCCAGCACCCCCCACTCCATGGAGAAGAATGAAAACTAAAATGTGGCCCATCTTGGCAGCCCACACCTGTTATCCCAGCTACTTTTGAGGGTAAGGCAGGAGGATCACAAATTCAAGGCCAACCTGGCCAAACCTGTCTCAAAGTAAAAAATACAAAGCCTGGGGATGCGGCTGAGTTCCATCCACAGTGCTGCAAAACACAAAATCAAACACCAAGACCTGGGGAAAGGCCTTCGGTTTATTCACGCTCACAAAGCTGCCCCCACATCACTGTCCTGACCCTCAGTGGAAGAGATAACGCACCTGGCCAGGGCAGCGGGCTGCTCTTCTTGGAAGGGGCAGGGCCCACCCTGGGCTGACGCCAGGCTCCTGGATGGTGGGAAATGAGTCGGCAGGGAGATCGGAACCCATCATCTGGGGCGTGAGTAAGGGTGAGGCAGCTGCCAAGAAGGGCAGGGCAGGACTCTGCCCCCAGGCAGCCAGGCTGAGGGGGAAGCCCTTGGGAGCCAGGACTCCTTCCCCACGCACTGCTGCCTTGAGCTATGATCTCAAGCAACCCACTTGCCCCAAAAATGTTGAAGAGCACACCCGACACCTTGGACAGGCACATGTGTCTTTGCTCATTCATTTATTCCTTCCTTTCTCTATTCACTCATCCAACATGTATGTTGGGAAGAGCTAAGGCTCTGCCATCAAGACCAATCCGCACCTGCCACTAAAAAGCAATATGACTTCAGCCAGGTCATCCCATCTCAGCCTCGAGATGGTGACAGTGGTGGTGGCAGCACAGTGGCATTGTGATAGCAATGACAATTATGGTAAGTTGTGGTAGTGATCGGTAGAGTCCAACACACTGCCTAAAGCCTCAAAGGTGCTGAAAGCATGGCAGCTACTGTTGCTGTGCTCCTCTGGATATTAATAACCACAGCACTGTGTGGAGGGCATGCCATGCTTTCCCACATGGCAGCCTCTTAGGAACTGGCTGCCTTCTTCCAGGAAGATGGCGGAGCAGCAAGCAGCAGAGAAAACAGTGTCTCTGAGAATCACCATCCAGATGCTGGAATATAGCATTGTGAGGAAGACCACAAGGAAAGGAATGGGATCCCTGGGCCCAGGAATAATCTGAAGTGTGAACTGAAGCCCACAGAGAGAGTAAAATGAAAAACTTCCATGAAGAAGCTGGTGCTGCCTTCACCCAGAGCCAGACTAACTGTGCCAGAGGAGCTGCTGGAACCTGAGGACACACGGTTATGGTGAGGTCCTGGGGATGGTGGTGGCTGGCGACCCCAGAGGCTCCTGCAGAGAGACTCAGCAGTGGAGAGGAGCAGCAGACTGGAGGACTGCACTGGCTGGCAGTGAGTGCAGAGAACTCAGTCCTCCTGAGGGAGAGAGCCATTAAAATGGCCAGGAGCCATTTTAGAGTTGGGCAGGATAAGCCCAGAACCAGCACTACTGCTGGCTCCTTCCTGCAGTTCCTAGCTGAGCACAGACCCAGAGAGAGTGCTTGGACTGTGGGGAGCCCAATGAGTCTGTCTCAGGGCAGGCCTGCTGAGGTCATCTACTGCTCCACCTTAAAGCAACTGTTGGCTTGCTGGGATAGAGTAGCATGATTCTGGACTCTGTCTCCAAGGGCTGTCTACTAGTGAGCCAGAGAGAATCCTGGAAGTGGATTCTCTTCTTTTGTGTGTGTGTGTGTGTGTGTGTGTGTGTGTGTGTGTTTTCTCTTTTTTTGTTGTTTGTTTTGTCATATTCAGTTTATCTTTTATCTCTCTCTCTCTCTCTCTCTCTCTCTCTCTCTCTCTCTGAGTATGAGAATGGTTCCTATCCTCTTTGTGGGTGTGGTTCTGTTTTGTTCTGCCTTTTATCTCTGCCACCTCTCTTTTCTTTCAGTCTTCTGCACCAGTTTCCCCAAGTTGGCCAGACTCATCTTTATCCTCCAACCTTACTTGTAATCTCTTTCTCTTTTTCCACTTCTGTGTTACTCCTTTACCCATTTTAAATTTTAACCCTGAGGGAAAAATTGACACATTACAGATTACATACTGCATATAATTTTCTGGTTGGTTTTACATTTTGTTATATAATCACAAATCTAATTCTTCCGGTAAAAGTTGCAAATTAAGGGTTAGCTCAGTTTTTTGCTTTCTATGCTGTGTTTGATACGATTGGTATCACTATAGCCAAAATTGACATCATTGTTCTAAACAGCTGTTGGCCCTGATAATCCATGACTGAGACTGACTAAGGGTCACAGAAAATATTGTGGCACAGTTCCAGAGAACCAGGGATCAGGCCAAACAAGCACATTCTCATCTCCCACAAACTGAAGAGATAAGACCTGCTAACGGACTCAAAACCCAAAAACCAGCTACACCTGGAAGACACCTCAGAGAAGTAATCATCACCTATCAGTTCTAAATATCACCAATAAAGCAATTCACCATAGGCAACTTACAAGCATCCCCCCAGAATTAAACTAAAAAGGAAAAGAAATGAGAAGACACTTAAACAAGATGCAATGCCAGACATCCAGTTCACCAAAGGCAAACCCAGGGGCCATGAGGTGGAACAATCTGAAAGCCCCCCCCCATCCCCACCCCGTCTCTCTGAAGTAAAAACAAAGCAATGGAATGAGGCTCTAAAAAAATGAAATCAGAAATAATCTCTCAAGTAACTACGGGGATTACCAAAATGCACACCATGCTTAGTGATGTTAGAGTACACACAGACATTAAAATAGATGAGCTTAAGCAAATTATGGAAGCACAGCATAGGAAACAAATGGAATCCATAAAGCAGACTCAAGCAGATGTCCAGGAGAATACAAACTCCACTGAAAGTATTCAAAGCAGATTAGGCCAGTGTGAGGACAGGATCTCAGATATTAAAGAGAAGCTTGAAGTTAGTGACCAGGAAAAGAAAGATTTCTCAAAACTAACAAGAGACCATAAGAAATCATCTAGCTGCTGGATGAGACAAAGAAGAACTTAAAATTAATTGGAGTCAATGAACAAACAGGAGATACCACAAATGACATTGAAAACATCTTCACAGACTGTCGGTGTCACTCCCGGCCGGCAGGAAGGACACACGACAAAGTCTGGCAGTGGACAACCTTTTCTTTTATTTTCTCTCCGTACAGCCTGCCCTGGGATCGCTCCCAGCCGAAGCCTCCTCTGGTCCGCTCCCCGCGGCTCCTTCCGTGCTTCGCTCCGAAGCCTCTACCGGTCCGCTCTCCGCGGCTCCTTCCGGGCTTCTTCCTACAGTCTGTCCCGAAGCCTCTACCGGTCCGCTCTCCGCGGCTCCTTCTGTGCTTCTTCTGCTTCTTCTACTTTTCTTGGCGGGAGAGGCACTCACTTTTATAGGGTTCAGTTGTTGCTAGGCAGACTATCTTACAGGGCGGGTTGTGAAGCAGGAGATCTTACAGGGCGGGTTGTTTACCAAGCAGGAAGCAGGAGATCTTACAGGGCGGGTTAAGCGCCATCTTAGCACACTCGATGGGAGGGGTAATCTAGCTCAGGCTTTGCTCTTTCCTACAGGCCTCACGTCCGCCAAGTAAGGCGACCGGTCTCGGCCGCGGCTCCCAACATCTCCCCCTTTTTTATTTTTTATGAATGTGCGCATCGTAGCCCTTCCTGGACTGGGTGCAGAGGCTTATGCCCTATGCGTAGGCCCACCGTAGGTCCTTGGCTTAGACCCTGGTCGGCCGTCCCATGGTCTGCCAAGGCCCTGAGGCCCTCGTCCTTTTTCTAGGGCCAGGCACAAACTGGACGGAACCTGGATGCACACAAGCTTGCACTCATTTCCTCTCCATAAAGAAATCCCCTCAGAGAGAAATTTAGACCTGGGCAGCATCTAACAGTCCAGCGGCTTACGTGCAGGATGGGGTAGGGCCTGGCTTAGGTTGAGTCGCACCGGGGGAGTACGCTCTTACCCGTCATTGACTCACCTACCCTGCTATGTCATAATTTTTTAGAGGAGGAGTGTGGGAAGCTCACCGCCCCTAGACTCGGTCATAGGCTAGGCGAGCGAGCCATGCATATGCCTGAGGATCTTTTTGTCCATTTTGGGCTACCGCTATTTCTATTCATCTTGTTGGTTGGTCTGTGATGGATCTCCGGTAGGGCAGGTCTGATCTTCAGTCGAGGGCTTTGTTGCCCGTGTCAGTCTCTCCGGTACCCACAGTGGTTCTCGTCCCGGTTCCTGTGGGAAAACACAAACCGCGCCTCGGCTCCAGCTGATTACCGGATCCGGGCCCATCCATTGTCCTGTTAGGACATCTTTCCATTTAACCCACCCTTTATGGTTGGGGGAAGGGTTGCAGTGCTCCATAGCTGGGGAGCAATTATCATTATTTAAATTTAAAAAATTGTGTGTGAATAGTGCCATGGATAATCGTGCCTTTGGGGCCAGGCCTTGGCCTACTCCCCCTTTTTGTTTTTGTAAAATTTCTTTGAGGCTTCTATGAGCCCTCTCAATGATTCCTTGACCTTGAGGATTGTATGGGATACCATGTTTTAATTGAACCTCCATCATTTTGCAGAACTCATTGAAGGCTTTGCCTATATAGGCTGGTCCATTATTCCTCATCACACCAAGACAAATTTGTAGCACTAACTTGGGGGGCGGATACCATCCCCAGACCTTGAAGTGTGTTGTCGGCTGTGTTAGTAGGCCAGCTGGAAGGCCAATCCTTTTTGGAGATAATGGAGCGATCTGCTCCTGTGTCTAAGAGACCTGTTATATTTCTGCCATTGATCTTAAGCGAAAGCATGGGCCTCTTATCAAGAGTCATATGGAGTCCCTCAAAAATCTCCCCGGAGGAGCCAAAGCCTTGATCTCCTCTGGTCTTTTGCTTAGACTGGAACCTCTTATGGAGGCTGGGGAGCAGCAGGAGCTGCGCTATCCTGTCCCCTTCACTGATTACCATAGTACCTACAAGAGTTTGGACCATAATTTTAACATTGCCTGTATAATGGCCATCTGTACAGGATATATCCCATAGGGGCCGCTATCTATCCCTGGGAACGGGTGGTCTTCATTAGACACACGACCCCCATGCCACAGCTGTCTGTGGAAATAACGTTCCGCCGGTGGCGGAGCATCGTAAGATGGCGGCCGTGGCTGAACAGAAAATGGCGGCCTGTGCGTTATTTCCTGTACTGACGGAAGAGGGGGGAGTTCCCATGCGGCGGCATCGCGGCGAGGGACCGCTTCCGGGAACGAGTTCCAGGGCGGAGCAGAAGGTTCTGTCTCCCTCCCCTGCCAGGGGGCGCTCAGAAGCTCTCTGCTTTTTCGTAAGCCTAGCTGAGCGGAGCGCAATTCGCGGCGCAACGCAGCGAAAGAGCCTTGCGTCTCCCCATCAAGCGACTTAGGCCCCTGACAGCTGGTCTCTTTGGCCTCCTCACCATTCAACCTTCCCTCGTCCTCGGAGTCAGACGACTCCGAGGCTTGAGCCCCGTCCTCCTCCTTAGCATCTTTGTTCCCCTTGACGGACCCCTCTCGGGAGCTCCCTGACTGGGCCTGCTCAAATACCCTGCGTACTTTTGTAAGCTCTTGAGAGCTTTCCCCGCAACCACCCTCACTCTTAGTGCCGCTACCTAGCATGTTTCCCATTTTTTAATATGTTACTCACCGCGTGAGGCCCAAGGAATCCGCCACTTACGCGTGAGCCTGAGAGGAGTCTACAAACCCTGTAGGTGCGCGCCACCCAGGGCCCAGGTTTATCCTCTACTCACCTGTCTTGCAGCTCTGCGTTGGAGCGTTGTCCACTGCCACGTCTCGGGGGTGATCAGCTGTTCCCCGTGCGGGCCACCAAATGTCGATGTCACTCCCGGCCGGCAGGAAGGACACACGACAAAGTCTGGCAGTGGACAACCTTTTCTTTTATTTTCTCTCCGTACAGCCTGCCCTGGGATCGCTCCCAGCCGAAGCCTCCTCTGGTCCGCTCCCCGCGGCTCCTTCCGTGCTTCGCTCCGAAGCCTCTACCGGTCCGCTCTCCGCGGCTCCTTCCGGGCTTCTTCCTACAGTCTGTCCCGAAGCCTCTACCGGTCCACTCTCCGCGGCTCCTTCTGTGCTTCTTCTGCTTCTTCTGCTTCTTCTACTTTTCTTGGTGGGAGAGGCACTCACTTTTATAGGGTTCAGTTGTTGCTAGGCAGACTATCTTACAGGGCGGGTTGTGAAGCAGGAGATCTTACAGGGCGGGTTGTTTACCAAGCAGGAAGCAGGAGATCTTACAGGGCGGGTTGTTTACCAAGCAGGAAGCAGGAGATCTTACAGGGCGGGTTAAGCGCCATCTTAGCACACTCGATGGGAGGGGTAATCTAGCTCAGGCTTTGCTCTTTCCTACAGGCCTCACGTCCGCCAAGTAAGGCGACCGGTCTCGGCCGCGGCTCCCAACAACAGACATCATGACAGAAAAAGTTCCTGGTAGAGAAAAAGAATTTGACATACAAATAAGTGAGGCTTATAGAACTCTAATTAACAATGATCAAAAACATCTACAGCCAGGCATATCATAGTCAAGATTCCAGAAATTCAACACAAGAATAGAATCTTAAAAGCTGTTAGGGAAAAGAAACAGAAAGCCCATCAGAATCACAGCTGACTTCTCAGCACAAACTCTCAAGTCAAGGAGAGCTTGCAGTGAAGTACTACAGTTCTCTTTTTTCTAAAGGAAAACAACTCCTCTCCAAGTTCTAAAGGAAAACAACTTTCAACCCAGATTGATGCATCCCTCAAAACTATCTTTCAAAATTGATGGAGAAACAAGATATTTCCATGACAAAGAACACCTGAGGAAATGTATGATCACCAAACTAACACTCCAAAACATTCTGAAGGACATTCTAGAAAGAGATAATAAGGACTACAGCTCCATGAACCCTAACACAAGGAATCTATCAGGAGACGCAACAATTGGAGGGAAGGAAAAAAAGGAGAAGAGTCAACAACAGGAAAATAACATTGCAAAGATAAGTCAATACATAACAGTTTTTAACCATCAATGTTAATGGTCTTAATCACCAGTCAAAAGACACAGACTGGCAGAATAGATCACGAAGCAAGATCCAACAATATGCTGCATACAAGAAACATTTAATTCAAAAAGAAATTTGTAGACTGACAAAGGATGGAAAACAATACTCCATGGAACAGGAATCCAGAAAAAAGCTGGGGTAGCTATTTTATTTGCAGATAAAGTGAATTTCAAGCCAACACAGATAAAGAAGGTCACTACATCCTTGTAAAGGGAAAAACTCAAGATGAAGAGATAACAATCATAAATATATATGCAACAAATACCAGTGCACCTAGCTATATAAAACAATTACTAATGGACATGAAAAATCATATAAACCCTAATACAGTTGTATTGGGAGACCTAAATACCCCACTGTTGCAAAAGACAGATCAACTAGACAAAAATCAATAATGAAATGTTAGAACTGAATCAAACTTTTGAGCAAATGGATTTAGTAGATGTCTATAGAGTGTTCCACCACACAGCATCAGAATACACATTCTTCTCAGCTGCACACAGGACATTCTGCATAATAGACCACATATTAGCTCATAGGACATGCTTAAGTAAGTGTAAAGGGATTGAAATTATCCCATGCATACTGTCAGACCACAGTGCAATGAAACTGGAAATCCATGCCAAAGGAAACCACAAGCACTTAATAAACACATAGAAATTAAATATCACAATACTAAAAAACCCAATGGCTCACAGGTGATATTAAAGAAGAAATTAGACAGTTTTTAAAGTTCAATGATAATGACAGTACAACATACCAGAACTTGTGGGACACAATGAAAGCAGTTTTAAAAGGGAAATTTATAGCAATAAATAGTCATGTCAGGAAAACAGAGAAAGTACAAATAAACATCTAATGTTGAACCTCAAGCTTCTAGAAAAAGTACAGGCTAAACCAAAAGCACATATAAGTGAGGAAATTATAAAGATCAGAGCAGAAATTAACACAAGGAAGACTAAAAAACAATACAAAGAATCATGAATCAAAGAGCTGGATCTTTGAAAGATTAAATAAAATTGACAAACCCTTAGTCAACCTTATCAAAAAAAAAGGAAAGAAAAGACTCAAATCCACACAATTAGGAATGAAAAAGGGTGAAAGCACAACAGACCCTGAAGAAAATCATCTATACCTAACTTTGAAAACTTGTATTATAATAAGATAGGATACACAGAAGAAGTGGACCGATTCCTAGATGTATATGAGTTACCAAAGCTGAATCAAGAAGATATAAAAATCCTAAATAACCCAATATCAATAAATGAAATCAAAGATGTAATTAAAAACCTACCAACAAAGAAAAGGCCAGGCCCCGATGGATTTACTGCTGAATTCTACAAGAAATTTAGTGAAGACCTAACACCACAGCTTCTCAAACTCTTTAATGAAATTGAAAGGGAAGCAATACTCCCAAATTCATTCCTGGAAGTAAGCATTACTGATTCCAAAACCAGAGAAGGCTCCAACTAAGAAAGAGAATTACAGACCAGTCTACCTAATGAACATCAGTGCAAAAATCCTCAATAAGATACTGGCAAACAGACTGCAGCAAATTATCACAAAGATTATACACTATGATCAAGTGGGATTTATCCCAGGGATGCCGAGATGATTCAACATATGTAAATCCATAAATGTAACACAACTTATTAACAGAGCCAAGGACAAAAATCATGATCATCTCAATAGATGCATAAAAAGCTTTTGACAAAGTCCAGCACTCATTCATGATAAAACCCTACAGAAAATTGGAATAGATGGTCTTTATCTCAATCTGATAAAGGCCATCTATGACAAACCAATAGCCACCATCACATTCAATGGACAAAAACTGAACTTCCACTCTAAAATCGGGAACAAGACAAGGATGTCCACTGCCTCCACTGTTATTCAATATAGTCCTAGAAACTCTAGCAGGAGCTATTAGACAAGACAAAGAAATAAAAGGAATAAAGATAGGAAAGGAAGAAGTTAAACTATCATTATTTGCAGATGACATGATACCCTACTTAGAAGACATCAAAAACTCCACCCAAAGACTTCTAGATTTAATAAGCAAATTCAGTAATGTAGCTAGTTACAAAGTCAACACTCAAAAATCAATAGCCTTCTAGTAAACAAATAAACTCACTGAGAAAAAAATCAGGGAAACAGTATCTTTTACAATAGCATCCCAAAAAAATGAAATACCTAGGAATCAGTCCAACAAAAGATGTAAAAGACCTCTACATTGAAAACTACAGTATTCTGAAAAAGGAGATTGAAAAGGATATTAGAAAATAGAGAGGTGTCCTGCGCTCTTGGGTAGGAAGAACCAATATAGTAAAAATGGCCATACTTCCAAAACTGTTGCACAAATTCAATGCAATCCCAATCAAAATTCCAGTAGCATATCTCACAGAATTAGACAAAACAATTCTAAAATTCATCTGGAACCAGAAGAGACCCCCTCTGTCGGTGGTTTCTCTTGCAAAGGCAATGCTGGGCAACAAAGACAAGGCAGGAGGCATCACAGTCTCTGACTTGAAATTATACTATAAAGCTACTGTGTTTAAAAAAAAATAGTGTAGTACTGGCAAAAAAACAGACCTTAATATCAATGGAATAGGAAGATATAGAAATAACAGCAGACATACTAAGCCACCTTATCTTTTAGAAAGGTGCCAAACACATTCACTGGAAGAAATATAGCCTCTTTAGTAAATGGTTCTGGAAAAACTAGATCTACACAGGTCAAAGATTAAAACTGGACCATTTCTTTCACCATGCTCTAAGCTAAAATCAGAATGGATCAAAGATCTAAATATTAAAACAGAAACATTAAGTCTGCTGGAAGATAGAGTAGGGAAAACTCTTGAAGACACTGGTGTAAGCAAAGACTTTATGAACAAAACCCAGATTGCACAGGAACTATCACAAAGAAGTGGGTTGCCTCTTCACTCTGTTGGTGGTTTCTCTTACTGTGCAAAAGCTTTTCAGTAGGTTGAGATTCCATTTGTTGAATCTTTGTGGGAGAAAATGTTTCTCAGACAGCTGTTTCTCAGACAACAGATTACTCTCAAGAACATATAAAGAACTCAAAAAAATCAGTCCTCCCAGATTTAAAGACCTAATCCAAAAATAGGCATCTGAGATGAATACATACTTCTCAATGAAGAAATACAACCAGCAAATAAATACGTGAAAAAATGTTTAACATTACTGGCCATTCAAGAGATGCAAATTAAAATACTAAAATTTCACCTCAATCAGAAAAAATGGCTAGTGTCAAAAAAATCAACCAATGACAAATGCTGAAGGATCTGGAGGGGAAAAGGAGCCCTTCTCCACTGTTGGTGACAATGCAAACTTGTGCAACCACTGTGGAGATCAGTATGGAGATTCCTCAAAAAACTAGGATGGGAGGTCCCCTGCGACCCAGCTATTCCCCTTCTGGGTATCCTCCCAAAAGAATTAAAAACATCATACCACAGTGATCTATGTGCACCCTTGTTTATAGCAGCACAGTTTATAATAGCCAGATCTTGGAAATAACCTAAATGTCCATCGACTGAGGAATGAATAAAAAAGTTATTTTATTTTTACACAATGGAGTATACTCAGCCATAAAGAATGATAAACTGGACACTTCTGTAGGTAAATGGATGTACCTTGAGAACATATTCATTAGTGAAATAAATAAGATACACATGTGTAAGCATCATATTGTTTCATTAGTGTGATAAAACAAAAGAAAAAACATACGTACATGTGTATGTATATGTGCATAAAAAATAGTTAAGGTAGTTATACTACTGACTTCTCTGTTCACTGAAGAGAAAGATCTGTGCTGGTATTATTTGGATAATTGAAGGCAGATGTCTTATGCTTTGGGTGAATGATTTGGGAATGACAGTGTACAATGTATGTACCATTGTACTCCCTGATGAATGTACTTCAAAATTTTGCTATATTTCCTCCTCCTCCTTCTTCTCTTCTTCCTTTTTATGTTTGAATAAAATGGACATTAAAAAAAATAACTGGCTGCCTTTAATCTCCTCATCTCAGCAATGACATCATGATGCCTACCACCTAGTGCCCAACCCAATGCACGCGTGTTTCTCCACTTTTGGAGAGGCCTCAGACACCCTGGCCCTGATGAACAGCCCATGGGATCTGGGATGGAATTAGGGGCCTTCACGACCCTGCCGGGGAGGACAGATGTTTCCAGCAAACTCCGGGCCTGGGTCTGGATCAGCCACTGTCTCCCCACTTCCACTCCACTTCCACTTCCACTTTCCCAGCCCAGGCACAAATTGGACTCTGCTCTCCCTGCCCAACGTTTATATTCTCAGCTATTTATAATCCTGGCTTCCAGCAGCCTGTGGTTGGGGCTGAAAAAGCACTGAGAAATCTGGTCTCCCAATCATGTGGGCAGCCCCAGCGGCTCCAGCGCCCATCAGACCTGTGCATCTTCTAAAGTATCTCTGGTTTCCTTATTTGATGCCTGGCTCTCTCTGGTCACTGTCCAGCATCCTGCAGCTCAAGCCATGTGGGTCAGTGAGAGACCCTGACACCCTATGTTGGATTCACCTGGGTCATAGGGCCCCCAGCCTGGGTGTTGCCTCCAGGTGCCAAACCCTTTGTAGCACTGGACAGGAAGGTGTCCCTGGCTATCTGAAGGCAAGTGGAGGAGATAAGGAGCAATATTCAGTAGCTTCAGGAGTCAAGGGGGAAAAGGAGAGGCAGGAGGTGGGCTTTGTGCTGTCTGTAGAGCCAGGCAGAGTGATGGGAGAGCCAGAAGCCACTCTGAGGGGACAGGCAGGACCACTGGTGCCAGGATCCCAGATCGGCAACTTCCTCGCTGCATATGCTCGGGCAGTTTGCTAACTTCTCAGTGTCTTTTTCACCTGTTGTGTTCATTTCTTCTTTTCTGTCTTCTCCTTTTTTTCCCCCTCCTCCTCTTCCTCCGCTTCCTCCTCCTCCTCCTCCTCCTTTTTCTCCCTCTTCCTCTTCTTTCAGTGCTGAGGATTGAACCCAGGACCTTGTGCATGCTAAGGAAGTGTGCTATCACTGAGCTACACCCAGCTTTCCCCAAGTTTGTCACGTGGAAAGGGCTTGGATCAAGGAAGAGAGCCTACACTCCTGTACAGCGCTGGCAACACCTACCTCGCTGCCTCCTCTGAGCTGGTCCCTTAGTCAAAAGCAGAGGCTGTCCCAGCTGGAAGCTGAATGGCTGCAGAAACTGGCCTGCCAGACGAAGGGGATGGGGAGTGTGTCTAGAGGCTCCTAGGAGACAGTGAGTCCTCCACTGAGAGCTGAGGCCCAGCCTGATGCAAGGATTGCCTGCCCACATGGTAAGATGTGGCCTTAGAGTGGCTTCTTGGGCAACATCAAGACATGGCCTAGGTGAAGACAGACAGGTCTTTCCCCACACAGCTGGAGCAAGCAAGGAGAAAAATGGTAGCCAAAGTGGCCAGCAAGGGCTCAGCTGGGGGCCCCCAAAGTCCCTGAGGAGTGTGGTGAACACAGCCATTCCCCGGGGGCTGGAGCCTGAGAAACCCTGCTCATGGCTGTCATCCCATTATGGCTGGGCAGCCTGGGAGAGATGCTGTGTCCAAGCTGAGGGCCTCTGATGATTCTGTCCCCCATCACACGTGGAAGAGCAAGTGGACTTGGCACATGAATGGTAAGGGGCAGGATTTAAAACAACTCCCAGCCATCAAGCCAGATGTCCCTCAGTCTCCTTAGGGTCCCCACGAGCTTCAGGCACTGATGGTGAAGGGCTCACCCAATATGGTCTGCCCAAGAGCCAGCGCACAGCCTAGCGTGCTCAGGAGTGAGGGAATGGGGGAAGAAAGAGAGGTCCCCAAGGTGAGGCCAAAGACACAGAAGTCCCAGGCCAGGCCCAGCTTGGGACACCAGTGGCTTCTGGATGCAGAGTGAAGAGCACCTGAGCACTGCAGGCTGGGCATCAGCAGGCTCCTTGTTTACCCTCTCTGGGCCCAAGGTCTTCTCTATAAAAGATGCTAACACACTTTGCAGACTCTTTGGAAACAGAACACGGTAAAAGGTAAAAGGACATGACCCAGCCAGCGGCATTCACTTGGCAAGGCAGGAATGGGAGGGCAGCGTCAAACCCCTTGCAGGACCGTCCTTGCTTTCTCCTCCTGTCACAAAGCCGTGCCAGCTCCCCAAAGGGGCTGACAGCTGCCAGGCTGACTGCTGCCTGTAGCTCACATCCAGCCCCAAACCGAAACAGTCCCTTCCTGTGCAGCAGCGACCCCTGCTCCGCCCCAGCCCCCAGCCAGCCCCTCTCCCATTCCTCCCTTACTCCATCAGCCACTACCCTGCCCCTCTGTGCTCCTTCTAGAAACCGGCCCAGCCAAGTGTAGAGTAAAGCAGGAAATTCCTCATCCGCCTTCCCCAGTGGCAGAGCTCACAGCTCCTCCTCTCAGAGCCCTGAATCCTGAGAAGCCCCCCAGTTTTGGCCAGTCCCAGCTCAGCAGCTCCCCAGCATCCAGGGAACAAAGTACCATGGAAGGAGGGAGGGACCTGGGGAGCTGGCCCAACCTCCCCCGAATGCAGATGGCAAGTGGGAGCCAAAGGTTCTGGGTTTCTTTCCCCACAAAGCATAGACCTGCTCAGCCCACAGTACGCTCTTGTGCCAGTCAGACTGAGATGGTAAGAGAAGCCTGCTTAACAGGGCTGACATCCCAGGAAGCTCCAGCCCCCGCCTAGACTCTGCGCTTGGGAAAGTTACTCAGGTGACCTCCCTACCTCAGAGCAGAAATGACTCCTGGTCTCTTCAAATGGCTGTTTACTCTATATGAAATACTGTCCTCTGAATTGAATGCAATGTATCTCATTTAATCACCGCTACAGCTTTGCCTACAGATAAGGAAAATGCAGTAACTTGCCCTAGATCAAGGGCCGGATTTGAACTCAAACATCTCTAACTTCAAAACCAATTCACTTGGACTGCCTTCTTTTCATGGGACAGGAAATGTACAAAAGACAATAAATAAAATCCCCTTCCTAATCTAGATGGACTTTATGCAGAGGGAAAGTACAGATGCTGGGAGGTTCCACCATCATCTGAAGAAGAAGTTCTGGGGCTGTCGGCTGGCAAATATGAGGTGAAAAAATAACAGAATGATTAAAAGAAAAACCCACGTGCCAGGTCAGGAGTTGGTTAGGCCTGGGGTTGAGTAACAGTTCTGCAGTCAACTACCAAAATGAGGCTACTTTCCTATGCCTTGGGTTTTTTTCCAGTGTAACCAAGTAGAGTCCCACTGAAGTGATCTTCCCAAAGATGACCACCTTGACCAAGTTTAAGTGGAAGGAAAAGAGGGAGGGAGAAAGGAGAGCTATGTAAGCTCACAGCAATCAGAAGAAGATAAATAATAAAAATTAGAGCAAAAACCAGTTGAACTGAAATTAATAAATAAATAGGGAAGATTAATGAAACCTGAATCTTATTCTTTACAAAGATCAATAAAAATAATAAACCAACAGCCAGACTAGCCAAAAAAGAAATGACACAAATTACTAATATTAGAAATGAAATTGGAATCTTAAACATTGATCCCATGGATATCAAAAGGAATATTATGAACAATTAAGCCCACAAATTTGGTAACCTAAGGAAAATGGACAAATTCCTTGAAAAGTAACAAATGCTAAAATTCACAGAAGAAAAAAATAATAGATAATCTACATAGGTCTGAGCCAAGTGTGGTGACACAGATCTCTGCACTCTGGGAGGCTGAGGCAGGCAGGTTACAGTCTGGGAAACTTAAAGAAACATTCTCTCAAAATAAGAAAATAAAAAGGCTGGAGATGTGGAGATGGAGCTGAGCATGAAGGCCCTAGGCTCAATCCCCAGTACCATAAATAATAATTAACAATAATAACTCCCCAAAATAAACAGACTAAAATGACAGTGAAGTTGGAAGACTAGTCCTTCCTGACATGAAGACTCACTGTAAAGCTAGTCATCCAGACAGTGTGACAGTGGTGAACAGGACGAATGGAGAGTCAGAAGCTGAACCAAAAAGAACAAAGTTCATTCAGTGGGAAAAACATAATCTGTTCAAAAACTATGTGGGAACACTGACTCTGCACATGGAAAACAAAAAGAAATCTAGACACAAATCTTATTCCTTTTGCAAAAACTAACTTTGAAAGGAATCTTTAAATGCACAATGTAAAAATGTTAAAATAGCTAGAGCTATTTTATAGGAAAAATCCTATAAAGAATTTTTCTTACTTTCTTTCTTTCTTTTCTTTCCTTTTCTGTTGGTTTTTTGAGACAAGGTCTTACTATGTTCAAGTTGGCCTAAAACTTACTATGTAGCCCAGGCTGACCTCAAACTTGTGGTGATCCTCCTGCCTCAGCCTCCCAAATGCTCAGATTACAGGTGTGTTCTACCACATGCAGCCCATGGAGAATGTTCTATAGAGGGTTTTTCCTCAGGGAGACCTTGGTTTTGGTGATGAGTTTTCATATACAACTCAGAAAGTATGACCTATGGAGAGGCAGAAATTATACTGCATTAAAATTAAAATCTGATCAGCAAAAGAATGAAAAGATAAGCAATCTTGTCAAGGGCCGGGGATACGGCTCAGGGCTGGGGCATGGCTCTGCAGCACAGTGTCTCCCTGTCAAGTGCAAGGGTCATGAGTTCAATTTCCAGTACGAAAAAGAAAGAAAGAAAGAAGGAAGGAAAGAAAGAAAGATAGAAAGAAAGAAAGGAAAGAAAGAAAGACAGAAAGAAAGGAAGGAAAGAAGGAAAGAAGGAAGGAAGGAAGGAAAAGAAATCTCAGCAGAGGAGTAGAAGTTATTTTTTAAGTAACCAAATTACAGGATAATCAGAAGTAGGGTATAGAGAAGAACAAAAGGCAAATGAAAAGCAGAAATGTGTGACATTTTCCATTGCCTCAGCTCAGGAAGAAAAATTTCCCAGAATGAATTGAGTAACAGAATAGAACGGGATAGGAACTGTTTCGCAAACTCGAAAATGGGTTAATAGAAATGGTTCAATCTGAAAAAGAGAGAATGATTTAAAACAAACAAATGTTTCACAGACGTGTGAAGCAATGGCATTACGTCCCAACATATGTGTAAGAGGAGTCCTAGGAGGGACAATGGAGCGGAATAAACCATTTGGAGGGAAAAATGTTCAACTATTTCCCAAACTTGATGAGTGACATTAAGTTAAAATTTCAAGAAGCTCACTAAACCACAAGAAAGACAGATCCAAAGAAGATTATGCCGAAGAGTAAGTCAAACTGACACCTGGAAAGCAAAAGTAAGAAGGAAATCTTGAAAGGAGATAGCAAAAGGCAAAAGTTTACATACATGGCATCAAAAATTTGATCTATTGCCAACTCATCAAAGACTACGGAGTTCAGAAGAGAATGCAAGATCTGGAGTAATAAAGTTTCTCTAGATAAAAAAATCTTTTAAGAGAGCTGGGCATGGTGGCACATCCCAGCACTAGGGATGCTGAGGCAGGAGGACTGAGGCCAGCCAAGGCTACATAGTGAGATCAAGACCAGCCTGGACTATGTAGTGATCTTTGTGTCAAAAACCAAATAAATAAATAAGAAATATATATATTGGTACTAGGGATTGAACTCACGACCTCACATTTGCCAAGCAGGCACTTACCGAGCTAAACCTCCAACCAAATAAGAAATAATTTTTGAGACAGGATTTCTCTATGTTCAGGCTGGCCTTAAGATATTTTGAAGACTTCCGGGAGAACATGGTGGACAAATAGCAGCAGCTACAGAGGCTCTCTGAAACACCCAGCTTAGAATTTAGGAATGGTGTTGAGTAAGGAATCATAAGCAAGAGGAGATATGCCCCGGTGATCCAAGAACGAACTGGGCTGAGAGAAACCAACTGGGAATGCAAACCTGGTGCTATAACAGGAACAGATAAAGCCTCAGCGTGGAAGCTGGAGCCCGAGCCATTGGAAGCCGCGATTTGGGTTTCCTGCCGCCACTGCATCTGCATCGGCTCGGCAGGGAGAGAGACGCGCGGAAGCTCTGAGAACGGGAATCGGTGAACGGAGTTGAGAGCGGGACGGGTGGGGAGCCGTGCATCCACCTCCGGTGAGTGAGGGAAAACTGGGTCTCTTCCACGGTCTAGGAGACTCCAAAAGAGGACATTCTGGGACTGGGCAGACTTGCGGGAACAGGGCGCTGCAGTGACTTCAGTCACCAATCTCCCTCTCAAGTGGGATTGGTGAGCAGTGCCTAGCCCACGTGACGCTGCTGGCTGAGACCCAGTAGGCTAGCACAGCCCAGGTCCCAGTTCCTGAAGGTGACCTGGAGGGGCGGGCCCCGCATAGGCTGCCTGGTATGCAACTTCCTGGTGTGCTGCAGTGGGCGGGAACACCTAGCCCGTGCAATTCAATCAGACTGTGACTGACAGGGAAGGAAGCTGGGCCTCCTATATACGCTTGCATATATAAGGAACAAAGAATATGGGAAGAGGCAGCAACAAAAAAGGGTCCTCAGCCCCCAATCCTGAGAAAGAGGCAACAGCAGACACAGCACCAATAGACATAAAGCGCTATCTCGAGAGCCTCATAGACAAGTTCAGGAATGAAGTTATTAATGACCTGAAGCTAGACATAAGCAGAATAGTTGGAGAAATGCTAAGCACCACCCAAGAAAAAACAGATGGTGGAATGGAAGAACAGAAAAAGAGGGGAGAATTGTTTAATGGAGAAAATAGAGAAAGCATAGAATACGTGAAGCAGGTTCAAAGAGAATACCAGGAAACTAAAAAGTCTATCAAAAACTGGCATAACAGCTTGAAAGAAACTAAGGACAGATTATCTGAACTGGAGGGCAGATTTGTAATATGGGAGCATGAAATGAAAAACTTCTTAAAAATAACAAAGAAACAAATAGCAATAATACAAAGACTAGAAGATGATAAGAGGGTCTATAACTTAAGAATTAAGAACATAAAAGAAGAAGTAGGGACACAAACAAATGAACTACAAAAGCTACTCACAGAAATAATCCAGGAGAATTTTCCTAATTTAGCAAAAGGTAAAGATACTCAGTTGTATGAAGCATACAGGACCCCAGCCACCTACAACCCAAACAGAGCAACACCCAGACATATAATAATTAAAATTCCAGAAATCCAATACAAGAACAGAATACTAAAAGCCGTCAGAGACAAGAAACAGATCACTTACAAGGGAACACCCATCAGAATTACAGCAGACTTCTCGGCACAAACCATCAGTTTGTGCGTGGGGGGAAATAATTCAAGCTTTGAAAGATAATAATCTCCAGCCAAGATTGATATATCCTGCACAACTATCCCTGGAAATTGATGGAAAAACAAGGTGCTTCCAGGATAAAGAGGAACTAGGGCAATATGCAATCACCAATTCAACTCTACAGAGAATACTGCAAGATATTCTAAAAAAGAAAAATATGAAGAATCCAGAAGTAGTGGCAGAGAGGCCACAATGAATGGAGCAGAAAACAAAATGAAGAGGACAAACTGACAACTAATGACAGAAAAAGAGCTCAACAGAAATGAGGCAGAGAAGATTGGATGATAGGACAGCTATTTTGGAGAAAATGACGTCTTAAGAGGTAATACTGATTTAGTATCATCTTGTTTTGAAGTCTCATCAAACTTTTGTTCTTCTGTCTCCATTGGCCTAAACAGGTGGTATTTTATTGGATTTTATTATATATGATAGTATAAGCAAAACCTTTTATAGACAAGGAGATTATACAGAAACCATTGTTTATTTTCTGTTAGTTGATTCTAAATACCCTGTAATACTGTCATTCTCTTGAATAGTTTTACATTGTTTTGATATATTTGATGCTACAGTATACAAAGTTATGCTCAAAGATTTCAAGGAAAGAGACAATATGGTAACTACTTTTATGTCGGGATAATCTTGTGGTGAAACACTATTTTGTTTAAATGGTTATGTTTTGATCTGCGCTGATTTGCTGTTATGCCCTCTTTTATCTCAATCTCCATTTTATTATTTACTTTTTTATCCTTTTAATTAAGGGAAAAATAAATTTAAAATAGCAGGATATATTATAGTAACCCACTTTGACTTTCCATTATCTTGATTTAAAGCCCTCTATTGCTCTCACCATCTTGTTTTGACTGATGTCCCCCTATTCTGTTTTGCTTGATAGTACCAGGTTCGAAAGTTTAGACAACAGCTGTGAAGATAGTGGGATTCATTATGACGCCCATTCTGGTTGACTATTATCTACTTTTGAAGACCTATAATGTCTCCAATGTTTTGGTTTCGTTGGTTTTGTTCAATTTTATTATAACTAATGATATAGGCAATTCTATTAGAGATAGCAGGAGGCATTATGGTAACCATTGTTGATCACCTAGTATTATGCTTTTACATTATCTATTATGTCCACCCTTTTGATTTGACTGACTGTTCTGTTATGTCACATTTGGTTCTACTCTCTTCCAAAAAAGTAATAAGAACTGTGGGAGCAACAAAACCCAAAATGTGTAATTGTCATTGTACAAAAGAGAGGAAAAGAAAGTGCTCTAAACGATATAACTGCATGTATATTTAAGTGTATAAGATAGATAATGATATTACTGAGTTTTGTTGGATCATTGAACAGAACTGTTTGCAGTCTCACTGTTGGAATGTCCACTTTATAAGCTTTAATTTTGTAACTTGAACAATTGTTTCTGAGATGACAAAATGTAATCCATTAACTAGTGATTTCCTACTGTTTATTTTTTTCTGTAAATCTGTATAACTTGTACCCTTTCTCTGCTTTTTTTTTCTTTTTCTCCTTAAATAAAATTTTTTTTAAAAAAGATATTTTGAAGAACAAAAAAAAGAGGATTCTCCCCACAGTCCTGCACTATAAGACAACCCCAATGGGCGCTCTCAGGGAAATGGTACCACACTAAAATACCCACCAAGCTGAGTGCAGTGATACACACTCGTAATGCCCGCTACTTGGAAGGCTGAGACAGAAGGACTGAAAATGTGAGACCAGCCTAAGCAACTTAGTGAAACCTCGCCTCAAAATAAAACAAAATTACCTAGGGGAACTACTTCATGGTAGAATACTCGCCTGGCAAGCATGATGCCTTGGGCTCCATCTCCTGTAAATAAGTAAATAAATAAATCCCCCAAATGGTCATGTATTAAAGACCTGCCCCACTGCTGGCAGCATAGTTCAGAGGTAGGACTTGGACAGTGCTGGATCATGAGGACGCTGACTTCACCAGTGGATTGATTAGTCCTTTTGTGGCTTCCTAGTTTGATGCCATTATGGGAGGTGATGGAAAATAGGGAGGCACAGCTACTTGATGGGAGTAGCTCGCGGGCCATGCTCCTGGGAGATGTCTCCTCTCCGGCCCTTCTTTCTGGGCCCTCTCTCTCTGCTCTCTGGACGCCGTGAAGCAAGTAACTCTTCTCTTCCACACCTTGCTACCGTGATACACTTGCCTCACCTCACACCCATCGACAGTGGGGCCCGGCCAAACCCAAACTGACTCTCCTGACACCATGAGCCGAAGCAAACCTTGCCTCTTTCAAATGGTTCATCTCGAGTATTTTTAGTGTTAGAAAGCCCACTAATGGGCTACATGAGAACTCACATCTTCAGAAAGGATTAGAGGTTACTGGCTGTGATAAATATCTGGGTAACGATGCATGACTATTTTCCACATTAATTGCTTTAAATAGATACAACTGTTTAAAGAAAACTTTATAACGCTATGCTGTAGAGTTTGTAGAGTATGTGGATATGATCTATTTTTGTAGCATAATGGACAGGAGGGTGGTAAATGGTGATGACAGTAAGTAGTAGAAGACAGTGTAGGAAGTGATGCAGTATTTACCCTAAGTAGGCTGTGAAAGTTAAAGATAGATAGATAGATAGATAATTTTACTCTTTAGGAAGACCACTAAAACTATGCAGAAACACTGGCTAAGTTAAAATAAGAGTTCAAATAAACACAGAGAAGGCAGGAAAGAAGTTTTTCTCAGCTGTAGGAGGGGCTCAGACAGTCAAGCTCACAGCAGCTGTGAGACCGAGAGACAGACGCGCAGCAGCCGCTGAAGAAAGCAGATGGGAAGGAAGTGGAGCTGCTTGTTGCTCGGCCCAGGAGGAGTGGGCCAATACTGTCACAATGGAGGGACGCCCTGTTCATTCAAAAGACCTCTGGGACCAGGCGTGGCCCTCCAAGCAGGCTCCGGTGATGTGGAGGTCTCCCTCCCATTTCCGGGTGCTTCCGTTTTCCCTCTGTTCCCGCATCCTCCCTCCTCTTTCCAGAACCAGTTGCCCGGGCAGGGGAGATCAGCCGCTGGTCTTTCTATAGGATGAGTCTGGATACACGCCTCATCAGATCTCCAGTTGGCTCCAGGCTTCTGGGCAGCAGGCCACATCAGCTTCTTCTGACTCACAGGAGCTCTGCACAGCAGGGCCCACTCCACCTGGCCAGGATTCTGTCTTCAGATACCAGCAGAGCTGTGGTTTGAGGGGTAGGGAGCAAGCTGGGAGTCATGCTCTTCCTCCTCCTCCCTCTGTACTCCCTTTTGTCCATGGGTCTCACACAGCTCTGCAGGGAGGCGGCCCTGCTGGAAGCTTCAGAGTTGAGAAGTTAGACTCACAGCAAAGTGAATGGGCGTTCAGAAGAGGCTCCCACTAGTGCAAAGGCCCAAGGGCTGAGGGCTGATTCCTGGGGGGCTGGAGATGTGAGGGGACTGTGTGGGGCTGGAGCCTGCTGATGGGAGGAGAGTTGGGGAGAGCTGGAGGGAGAGCATCAGGAGTGAGCTAGCTGTCCAGGAGACAAGGAACAGCATGGCAGTGGTCAGAGAGAAGACTAGAAGCATTCCAGAGACATCCTTACAGGAAGCTCCAAGGATTCCAGGCTGCCAGGAAATGGGGGTTAAAGAAAAGTCAAAGGGAGGCCCAATGTCCTCCCTCAGAGGCAGGCGAGGCTCCCTGGGCCTTCAGAGACGCAGGCACCCTCCCTTCCTGGTTGCTGCTGGCACATACACTAGATCTGTCTCTCAAACCCACTCTCTACCTCTTTCCAGGTGTGTCTCCCACTGTCTCCCAGGGTCAGCTCCTGGACCTGGCTCTGGGTAGTGTCCAGACGGGGCTGCTCTCCTGCCACCCTGCTGGCACTCCAGGACAGTGAGCACTCATATGAAGGCCTAGGCCGCAGTGGGCTCTCGAGGCCTAGGACAGCCACACTGCATCTGCAGGAGTAAAGTGACTTCTCACCAGGGGTGGTGGCGCGTGCCTATAACCCCCAGCACTTGGGAAGGCTGAGGTAGGAAGACTGCAAGTTCAGGTCCAGCCTGGGCATCTTAGCAAGATCCTGTCCCAAAATTTTAAAGAAGGGCCAGGGGTTTAGCTCAGCAGCCTAAGCAACTGCTTGGCAAACTCGAGGTCATGAGTTTTGTTCCCAGCGTTTTTTTTTTTAGAAAATTTTAATGGTCTAGGGATGTACTCATGAGTGGCTGAAAAATACAGTAGTGAATGTTTAAAATTTTGTATTGCAGTGGAAGACACATTACCATTCACCTCCCTTACAGTGCTCCCCCTCACTTTGAATACTCTTACCCTGTCATTCGTGCCACTTTCTGAAGCAGTTTTGGAAGTCTTTTTCCATGTCTTGAGTTATGCTGTCATGGTGCCTCAGTGTCCTGAACTGATTCAAAACATTTACCTTTCATGGTCATTCTTTTAGGGAAAAGCCAGATTCAGTGAAGAAGGTGCATGAGGAGCACCTGAGTGTTTTTAGGAGCCTGCCTTTAAATTGGATGATGCCGGGCAACAGCGTTCACTGTGTGCTGCTCACACCTGATAAAGACTGTTTATCAGGTCCTCTGCTCATAGGGAGTTGTTACCTGTCCCAAGCCCTGAGCAGGTCTTCTCAGGAAATTCTTCCGTGACTCAGGCCTATTCTTCCCCAATTTACCTTTCTCCAAGAGGCTCATTACACAGAACCGAGTGGGTGCCTTATCCTCCTGACAGCCGTCAGCTTGAGCTCCACTTAGCAGAGTCAAGCCAAACCCAGCCATGGAGTACAACCTACAACAACCAGCGCACAGAAAGCCAGGCTCGGAAAGGTGGGGTAACCCTCACAGGCTC
The DNA here is from genome assembly GCF_034190915.1 of Cavia porcellus. NCBI lineage: Eukaryota > Metazoa > Chordata > Mammalia > Rodentia > Caviidae > Cavia > Cavia porcellus. The sequence continues at coordinate 81,520,215 of NW_026947489.1, forward strand.
CTACAGCCGAGACGTGAACAAGCCACTCATCTGAACCTGAGATTGTCCAGTGCTTGCAGTTTCCACGCTCCCAGCTGCTCACTGGTAACCTGAATTCTACCCCATGTTCATCTCTCAGGGCTGCCATAACAAACTACCACACACAGGTGGCTCAAAACATAGACATAGTTGGGCGTGGTGGCGCACACCGATAATCCTGGCACTCCGGGCAGCTGACACAGGAGGACTGTATATTGGAGCCCAGCCTGGGCAACTCAGAGATCTTTTATTTTTTGGTACCAGGGATTGAACTCATGAACTTACTTGCAAGGCAGGTGCTGTGCCACTGAGATATATCCCCGGCCCCAGCTTAAGAGACCTATTGCGGCCTTCTTGCAAAACAAAAAGTTCAAAAGGAGCTGGGGATGTAGCTCAGTGCAAAGACCCTGAGTTCAATCCCCAGTGTTGGGAAAGAAAAAAAAGAAAACATCCACAGGAAGTATTTTCTCAAAGTTTTAAGGGTCAGAGACCCAAAGCCAGGCAGGAGCAGACGGGGCCTCGCCCTCCCTGCCGGCTCTCGAGCGGGTCCTCCCCCACCTCTCCCTGGCTTCTGGTGGCCCTGGGCAACCCCTGGCATCTTCGGCTTGTAGATGCAGCCTTCTGCTCCTGTCTGTGCCTGGCTTCTCCCTGTGTGTCAGGGTCTTTGCCAGGTCTTACCTCTGACTGTGGCTCTGTATCCAAGTTCCCCTCTTCTTCTTCTTCTTTTTTTTTTTTTTTTATTTAAAGAAAAGGAAACAAAAAAAATATATATGGAGATAAAAAAGGGTAGAAATAATACAAAATTACAGAAAAATAAATGGTAAGAAATCGCTGGTTGATAAGTTACATATTGTCATCTTAGAAATAGCTATTCAGGTTACAAAATTAAAGTATTTAAAATGACATTCAAAAAGTGACACTGCAAACAGTTCTGCTCAATGATCGAACAAAAACTCACTAATATAGTTATCAGTCCTACACACTTGTTTTACATCTCAAAGAGGGTAAGATTAAACATATCAAAACAAAACAAAACAGTTAAAAAAACAATTTAAACAAATACAGACTTCAAAGCAAGTCCACTGGAGATCTTCACTGTCTATCTGTCTCTAGTTTCTTACAAATAGTTGTCCCCATCTTCACCCACATTATATACATATTGCATATTATAGAACTAATCAAATCATTACAGGATGATGAAGGCTTTTTAGGTCTTCAAGATCTAACATTTTTCCCCTCTTCTTCTAAGGCCACCAGTCTCTAGATGCTGGTTCACCCTCATCCAGCTTTTTTCATTTTAACTCGTTCACTTCAGTGAAGATCCCAGTTCCAAATCCAGTCACATTCCTAGATCCTGGAGTTGAGACTTAAATGTACCCTGGGGGATGCCTTTCAAGCCCGTAGCCAAAGCAGCACAGTGAGTTCAGCAGAAGGAGGCAGCCTGCAGGTGCACACGTGGGGCGGGCTGTCTGGGCACAGGTGTGAGTGAGGCAGGGCAGAGCCCGCAAGAACTGGTGCCCGAGTCCCTCAGAGAAGCCCCAGCTGCCCTGGGCTTGGGGACAGAGCCCCAGACAGAAACTTGGGTCATTTCGGTCACTAGACTGACTGCCCTATGCCTTCCCTGGCCCTCAGTCCTTTCTCCAGCCAGCAGAAGGTACCACGGTGGGGGAGAGGAAGGAGCTGGAGAAGAGACCTCAGCTGGCCCTGTGCCCTGAACCCTGGGTGTGTCTCCTACAAGACACTGGATTCCGGCTGTGAGAACTGACCTCATCTGTCAGGCAGCAACTCAGTCTGGAGCCTGAAGGATTCCTGGCAAGCACTGGGATGACTGGAAAGCACAGGAATTTTTCTTACAAGAAAGGAAAAGAGACAGAGGGAGTATCCTGGGGTAGAACACAGCCCTTTCCCTTGTCACAGCCCCTGACCAAAACTCAGAGAAGAGACTCCAGGGTCTTTCCTGGGCCAGGCGTAGACTGGCTTTTTAGGAACAGCGAGCTGAAAGCAGCAGACTGGGACCAAGCCTTGGCTTCACAGGGACCAGCAGTGTGGCCGTGGCTGCCACCCCTCCCATCTCTGTGCCTTATGTTCCTGCCTCTAAAGAGCAGAGAGGAAGGCAGGATATTGCGGCCGCCCCTATAGTCCCAGCACTCTGAGAGGCTAAGGCAGACGGATCACAAATTTGAGCCCAGCCTGGATAATTCAACAATGTAGTGAGATCTTGTTTTAAAATAAGAAATAAAAAAGGACTGGGAATGTAGCTCATTGTGCTTTGTATTTTACTTTTCTTATACCAGAGAATCAAACTCATAACCTTGTGCTTGTCAGGCAAGCACTTGTGCCACTGAGCTAAATCCCCAGCCCCTGCAGCTTATTGTGAAGGCCCTGGGTTCAATCAAAAGTGACAGGGGGAGAGGAGGAGCCAGACGTGGCCCCAGATGCTTGTAATCCCAGTACTGGGAAGGCTGAGGCAGGAAGATCACTGTGAGTTTCAAGGCCCCCTGAGCTACATAGTGAGTTCAGGACCAGCCTGAACTGCATAGTAAAACACTGTCTCAAAAAAACAAAAACAAAAAAAGAGAGTTGTCATCAATTTCCCTGACCTCCTCTTTCCCTTTTTGTTATCCTCTTTCCCTTTATGTTATGCCTTGTGTCTAGATGCCCCCCCCAATCTTATTCTATTGTAGATGGGCCTTTTTCAGAGGTGTCTGAATCTCCAGTGTGTGATACTGTGATTAAGGATGTGTGATTAGTGAATCAGCCCACTGACTGGGGTGGCACTGCCCTAATCCCAGTAGACTGAATACAGTACAAGGGACAGAAAGAGGCTTGTCTTCTCCCTTTTCGCTTACACTAACTTGTAGGCACCAAGAGCCATTCTCTGCTGCAGCCCCCCTCTGCCATGTGCCACCCTGCCTTGGAGCCAGCCAACTATGGACTGGAACCTCTACAAACTGTGAACTAACTAAATCTTTGCCCCTTTAACTTTGGGTGTCCAGTATTTCATCTCGGTAATGAGAAAGGTTTCTAAGATGCCCCTGCAGTCTGGGAAAGGACCCCATGCCTCCTGCATCACATGAACTATTAGTGGGAACTTCAACAATTGGGACACTGGCTCCCTCTGAGTACAGCGATTGGTGAGAGACATACCAGGGGCTCTGCTGGTGGTCAGGGTGGTGGCTGGGCTGGTGTAGGAATGCCTGGAAATGAGATTTTAACTCTGCCACTGGCTGGCTATAAGACTGTGGGACATGAACCTACAGCCACTGGACAGAGAGCTGCTGGAGTACCACACGATGACAGCTAGAGGGACAAAGCAAGGCAGGATGCACTCTGGTTCATGTGTGTCCATGAATCCAGAATCCAGCTGTGTTCAAGTCCAGGCCCACCGAAGCTCTGCAGTCCACAATTCAGTAGGTTCTTTGTCTGCTGAAGCCTGTTTGACCATGGACCCGTGTCACTTGGAAAGTAATACATACACAACCCACATTAAGAACACTCATTTCAAGAGGTAAGCATAGGGTTGAACAGGTTAGGTCAGTGATGGCGAACCTTTTAGAGACCAAGTGCCCAAACTGGAACCCAAAACCCACTTATTTCTCACAAAGTGCCAGCACTACAATTAAACCTGAACACTGAGGTTTTCATTTACAAAAAACAACTCTACATTAACATCTTTTCTCATGGGGGGGCTGGGGATTTAGCTCAGCAGCACAGCGCATGCCTGGCAAGCATGAGGTCATAAGTTTGATCCCAGGTACAAAAAAAAAAAAAAAAAAAAGATGGAACCATCTTGTCTTAAAAGAAAAACACAGTAATACATGTGCTATCGGTTTGCTAATACTGGGTTAGATCATTAGGTTGACAGTTTTTTGAGGACAGGTACTGTTTTATCCACATGTGTGTCACAATGTGCTGACTGCCCCAGAGCTCACATATTTGTAGAATGGATGAATATTGTATGTAAAAACTCCTAGGACTTATAAAGCTTGTTTGGAGGTTCTAGTAGGGGAATGCAGCTTCTCATATACCCTTGAGCAAGGAAATGTCCTCCGCTCTCAAGGGTGGTCGCCCTCTTCCACTGAGCTTGCAGCAGCTTCGGGAGGGAAACACGTGGAGCGGTGAGGGAAGAGGAGGACATTCCCCTAGCTGGCTAGATCCCCTGGTGATCCATGGGTGACATGTCACAGACAGATCATCTTTATATCCTATAAACTTCCTAACACATGCTAGTTATCTCAGGTGTGGTGGTGCATTCCTGTAATCCCAGCACTTAGGAGGCTAAGGCAGGAGGATCACCACAAGTTCAAGACCAGTCTGGGCTACAAAGTGAATTCAAATCCAGTCTGAAATGCATAGTGAAATTTTGTCACAGAAAGACAGAAAAGAGAGAGAGAATATATCTCAGGGCCAGCCATGTGGCCCCCACTTATAATTCCAGGACTGGGGAGGCTGAAGCAGGTGGCTCACCATGAATTTGAGGTCAGTCTGGGTTACATAGTGAGTTCAAGGCCAGCCTGAACTACATAACTAGACCCTGTCTCAAAATAAAAAGAGAAAGAATATATTCCAGGAAAGTTAACTTTATTTCTTCTTGTTCCATGTTGCTCTTCTAAAACTTGGATAGTGACTCAGTAATTCCTCTCTGACTTCCCAATTAGGTATCTGAGTTAGCAATGTCTGCGCTAACTAGTACGTTTAGGATTGGACTGTCACAGTGCAGTGTAATCCCAACACTCTGAAAGTCTGAGGCAGAAGAATTGCAAATTTGAGGCCAACTTGGACAATTTAACAAGACCCTGTCTCAAAAACTTTTTAAATTTTTTTTAAAAAGGCTGTGGGCATGGCTCAGTGATAGAATTCTTGCCCATGATGCATGAGGTCTTAAGTCTAATCCCCAATACTTAAAAAAAAATTTTTTTAAACAAAAATCTAGTAGACACAGCAGCGCTTAGGAACTGCACAGGAAGTCCTGGTGATCACCAAGTAGTGCGTGATAAAGTTGCCATGGAGACGGACACGTGCCATGGGACCCACTGCAGCAGCAGCAGCAGGAGCAGCTAATCCTGCTGGAGGGGGCAGCCCAGGCCTCTGAGGAAGGGCTGGCTGGGCTGGGTCAGGAGGGAAAGGCCAGAGCACAGGGTAGGAAGGAGAGGGAGGAGGAGGGGAGGTCCCCAGCACTGCCAAGCTGGTTGCATGGTTGCCTTGGTGAGGTGGCTGGAAGGAGGGCAGGCCCCCCACAAGTCACTCTGAGGGTTCTATTCCAACTCAGCACCTCACACAAGGAGCCATTGCAGGTCTGCAGGAAGTCAGACAGCAGGGTGCGGCCCTTGTCCTGAGGCCTAAACCCAAGGCGACAGGAAGGAGGGGCATGGGCTGGTTCCAGGGTAGTTTGGAAGGCAAAATATCGGTGGAGTGGTGTTGGGAAAGAGGGAAAGGGAAGAGTCAGGGCATAGCTCCAGGGAAAGGAAGGACTGATGGCCATTCCCCATGTCCTCCCCCACCGCAGAGATAGCTGTCTGGGCCCCAGGGATCCTGGCAGCCACCGCCCAGGTAAAGACAGACATCGGAGAGACACTTGGAGGAACAGGTTTTCCTAGGTTTTGCTGCGTTATCCTGTGATCTTGTCTTTGTCTCCTCGGGCTGCCACAACAAATTACCACAGACTAGGAGGCTCAAACACCAGAAATGTACCAGAAACCAAGGTGCTGGCCAGGCCGTGCCTCCTCTAAAGGGCCCGGGAGTGGGGTGGGGGCTCCCTGCTTGCTTCTCCCAGTTTCTAGCAGCTTCTGTGTATCTGAGCTCCCAGCCCCTTGGAGACTCATGATTTGCAAGTGTTTTATCCTCTTCTGAGGGCTCTTTTCATCCTCTGACTTTTTAATCTTTGTGAAGTCCAATCTATCTGTTTTGTTTTCTGTGGCGTTTTTGGTTTGGTATTGTTTGGGGGTTTTTTGGTGGTGATGGGGATCAGGATCGAACCTACGGCCTTGTGCATGCAAGGTAAGAGCTCTGGGGCTACACCACATTCCCAGCCTTTGCAGTTGTTTGGTGACATATCTAAAAAAACTGCCAAACTCAAGGTCTTAAAATTTTCTGTTTTTTTTTTCTAAAGGGTTTATAGTTTTATCGCTTACACTTAACTCTCTTTTACACATTCTCAGTGTTTTGAGTCTGATAAACTGAGAAGGGCCCCAGGGGCTGCTTAATTAAGATGGTGGCCATGGGAGGGGCCAGGAAGGCTCCGGCAGAGTCAGGGTGACCTCTCCCCACCCCCACCCCCATCTCCAGCAGTCCGTGTTCACTGGGTGGGCGGCGACCACTGTGCTCCTCATGGAAAAAGAGTACAGTGCACTGCTGTGGGGACCTCACGGGACTGCACGAGTGTAGGTACGAACTGCAGAACAACAGCCAGCAAAGCCTTGATCTAGTGTTCACCCCAAACAGCGGCTGGAGCACGCTGCCAGCCGGGGAGCAGGCAGTCAGAACTGGAACATCTGCCTGCCAGGAAAGCTGGACGGAGGAGGAGGAGGAGGACAATGACAGTGGCAGCGAAAACTGGTAATGCCAAGCCTTGCTGAACACCAAGGGCAGTGGGACCCCTGCAGTCAGAAGTGAACGCCCTTAGATTCACGCAAGCATCTCCTGAAGTTCATAGGCACCTTCTCTGCGAGGCAGCAGCTGCACTCTTAGGTGTGTACATCTGACACTGGTTGAGCACATGCTGTCCTCAGGACCCCTAGAAGAACGGTCACAAAAGTGCTATTTTCTGTTGTTGTTGTTTGTTGGGTTTTATTTATTTATTTTTGATACAGGATCTCACTATGTAACCCAGGCTGGCCTTGAACTTGTGGTGATCCTCCTGCCTCAGCCTCCTGAGTGCTGGGATTATAGGCGTGTGCCACCATGCCCAGTTCAAAAGCTTTATTCTTTTTTTTTTTTTAATGTTTTTTGTCTTTTGCTTTTTTATCAGTACCAGGGGTCGAACTCACGACTGCCTGCTTGCAAGTTAGGCACTTATGCCACTGAGCTAAATCCCCAGCCCCAAAAGCTTTATTCTTGACAGCCCCAAGCTGCCTTCCAACAACAGAATGAATAAATAAATCATGGAATAGTTATATGGTACACTATTATACAGCAAGGAAGATGAATAAACCAAGCAGGTTTAAATCTCACAATCAAAGCACTAAGTAAAAGAAGTTTGGTACAAAAGAGTATGTATTATATGACAATAAGTATGTGAAATAAAGTCAGGAAAATGAATTGTGATAGAATAACGGTCACCCTTGGGGGTCCTAGGAGCTGAAGAGAGTCAAGGTGGGGTTTGGTTACAACCTCTTTCTTGTTCTGGGTGCTTCTCACATGGGTGGCTTTTACTCCAAAAATTCATCAAACCATGCACTTACCATGCTAGGGGGGCATATGTATTGTTTCACAATAAAACTGACAACAAAAAAACAGAACAAGCAGAAACAGGTCTGCTGTTGTGGTCAGGGGTGGGATAGAGACCAGGCTTACCAGTTAGCCAGGCCCAGGGCTCCTGCCAGGCAGGCCCAGGGGATGCGGTCTGGGTGGACCGGCCACTTACAGCACCAGGATGCCACCAGGCAGATGTGCTGAAGGGAAAGGGACGCTTCCTCTCCCAGCCTGCATCCCTTCTTCTCCTTTCCTTGTCTTCCTTTTCTCTTCTTTTTCCTTCTCTTTTTTCCTCCCCAAGACAGGATCTCACTTGTGGCCCAGGCCAACCTCCGACTCATGGCAGTTTCTGCCTCAGCCTCCCAAGCGCTGGGACTATGGGTGTGTTCCCAGCCTTCTTTCTTCTTTTATTTACACTTTCAGGACCCAGTCACTGAGAACCTGAGTCAGCCGGGCCTAGGGACACAAAGATAAGTAGCTTACAGCCATGGTCTGGTGGGGGAAGTGGACACATAAGCAATCAGTCCAATCTAGAGCCAAAGGGCCCCAACGGGCTTCCATCCAGGAGCAGAGTGATGCAATCAGGCAGGGGACCTCAGGAGGCTCCTCAGAGAAGGTGATGTGGGGTTTGGTCCTCACGCAGGCAGTCAGGCAGGCTGTGGAGGGAGAACAGATCTGGCAGAGAGAACTGCCAGCTGGCTCCTTTCTCTCCCCTCCCACTAAGTGAGCATAACTAGGAGGTGATTAAGAAAAATAGGGTGGCAGGTCAAGAATTAAAAGGGGCTGGGGCTGGGGCTGGGGCTGGGGCTGGGCTGAGGCTGGCGCTGGGGCTGGTACTGTGGGTTCAGATAGTAGAGGCTGGATATGGATGCAAAATGATCGGGTAGCAGATGTTGGGATGGTTTCTCAAGGGGTCAGTGGAGCCTCACATGTGAAATGCACAGGTGGGCACTCAGGGATCTATGCAAACAAAGCAAATTATATCCGGCAGGGCGAGAGGCAGAAGGGAGTGGTGGGATCCGTGGGCCTTGCATTCTCCTGCACTGTCAGGAGGTGTTTTAGATGCAGTTGTTCTAGAACGCAGTGCAAGGCAAACGACATCTGGTCTCCAGGTACCCACAACTCTTGGACCCCAATGTGCGACCTCTGCATGTGTTTGCCTCCGCTGTGTCTTCGGATCTCAAAGAGCAGTTTCTCTTATTTAGCATCATCGCTCAAGAACTGCGGTCACACATGCGACATGTCAAAGTGATCTTCTGCTCCTCCCTATCTCTCAGTGGATCTGGCCACCCCTGGGAGTGTCCACAGCTTCCCCTGACTCCTGGGCAGCCCTCAGAGGGCTTGACTCCTTTACTGTAGAAAAATACTAACAATCCTCCCAGATCTCCATGCAGGTTCTGGAAAATACCAGATGGCCAGAACACAGCAGGAAGACCCATGGAGCACACAGAACAGGGCTCTTTCCTTCCCGTGCCTTGAACCAGGTCCCAGGCAGGGCCCTTAGCCCGTGCAATCCTCGTAACAATGAATTAGGATAGCAGTGGTGAATCTATGGCACGTATACTGCCATAGGCATGCAGAACCCTCCTGTCGCCCGCAAGCCAAGTCACCCAGCATCCCTCCAGCAGCCGGTATCCAATTAACAGTGTGCACAGGGACCACGTGCACCCTTGGAAAGGAGCAGCGGCAACAGACGTCACAGCAAAGACGTTAATGGTTTTTCTTAACTAAGACCTCAGAATTCAGGTCTAATTGCATTGTTGGCACTTTGCAATAAGTAAATGGGTTTGAGGTTGCAATTTGGCAATCGGTCTCTAAAAGGTTTACCATGACTGCCTCAGGGTGTTTAAGCGATTCTCCCCATTTTATACAGAGGGAAACCACGGCAGCAAAGCAAAGCATCATGCTTGGAGCTTCAGCCCCAGCCTGGTCTTAGACAGTTGTATCATTTGGGATGAACTCTGGTCATACACAACCCGGGCTCAGAGAAGCACAGGGACTCCTTTAATGCCACTCACCTAGGAAGTAACATTCACAATATCTGCTCCACCCTTCACTTATTCTTTCAAAACTTCATCTCAGCCAGGCGTAAAGGTATGCACCTGCAGTTCCGGCACAGCAGAGGCTGAAGCAGGAGAATCGAGAGTCCCAGGGGAGCCTGGGCTACATAGCATGATCTTGACTCAAAAAAAAAAAAAAAATTAATCCTGAAGATCTGTTAATGATTTAACGAGTTCTTTCCAAGCACCTGCCTGCTTCTGTTTTAGGCTCTTTGGATATAACAATTGCGAGCAAAACACAATTCCAGCCCTTACCAGACTCACGTCCTAGACAGGGAAGCAGACAGCAAATAAACAGCTTTTGGGAAATGAGGAGAAAGACGAAGGCCAGCGTGAGAAGAGGTCAGGAGAGGTGGCCAGCGTGGCAGAGAAAGAAAGGCCCCACTGAGCAGGTGACACTGGAGATAAAACCAGGAGTGAGGGAGTGAGCCTGAGGGGGTCCCAGGGAAGACACTCCAGAGGGAGGGGGCAGCAGAGTGGCCTGGCAGGCTGAAGAACAGGAGGTGACAGTGACACTGTAGCAGGGGGGAGGTACAGGACAGATGGAGGAAAGGGGGTCACCAGGCCACGGAGCAGGGGACCCGGGGCCAGATGGTGCAGGCCATTAGGAAGACTGGCTTTTAGTCTGAGTTAGTAGAAGCCATTGCAAGGAAGGAATGTGGAAACAGACTCTAAGTGACCAGCAGAAGGACCAGACAGGAGGCAACTGGATCAGGTAACCAAAAGACAGAATGGGGTTACACTGGCTGTGCCAGGAGAAGTGGGGAGAAATAGGCAAATTCCAGATATCTTTTGAAGATAAACCTCACAGGATTTGCTGATGGATTGGACAAGGCAAACAAGAACAGAAAAAGGGTACTGATGGCATCAGGGATGTCCTGGCCCAAGCAGCTGGTAGGTAGGAGTTGCCACTTCCTGAGACGGGAGGAGGTGGTATGGGAGAAGCCAGAAGGTCCATATTGGAAATGTTGGTCTGAGCTGCCTCTTGGATTTCCAAGTGGAGATGCTAAGGCAGCCGGGTGCTGCAGATGATCAGGAGAATAAACTTGAAGAGTCTCGGGCTCGGTAGGAAGGCAGGGACCCCTGGTAGTCTTTGGATTGCAGCAGTGCCCTGATGTCCCTCAGGGTAGCCAGCCTCCAAGATGGCACCACTGATCCCACCTCCTGGTACACGCACCATAGCAGCCCCCTCTCACACAGAACAGAGCTGAGCAACGTAACAAACTGTTGCACAAATACTGGGCTTGAGGACCGAGACTAGGTCTTCCACCTTGCTTTCCTTGGGACCCCCCACCCTGGGAGAAGTCAGCTGACATGTTATGGGGAGACTCAAGCAGCTCTGTGGAGGAAGTGAGGACTCTCACCGCCTTGCATGTGAGTGACCCATCTCGGAAGTGGATCTACCAGTCAGGCTTCTTTTCCCAGAGTGCTCCCATCCTTCTCACTGTATCTTCCCACCCGTGCAAAGGTCCAGTGCTCATGTGAGGACCACAGCACCACAATGACTGTGCCTGTGTGATGTCAAAGACTGTGACAAATCTCCTTAGATAGCTCAGAATGCTCCCACCCTGCCGCCCTCAGAGGACAAAGAGATAGCATGGGGAGGGGACTGCCCAAGGGACTCTCACTCCCTGCCTGGTTGTGGAGTTGGCCTGAGTCCTACCTGGGAGAAGCCCCAGGCTTTGTTCCCCAGTGGAACATGTCAGAAACACCATGGTGTGGTGGCCGTGGCTGTGGAGTCTCATGTCTAATAGTCTGTGGCTTTGTGACTCTGGGTAAGTCACTTTACCTATTCAACTTCAGTCTCCTCAAACAAGCTAATGCACACAGAAGACAACATGATGGAATTCCTGGCACCAGGTAAGATGCGTGGGCTTTGGTATTCAGGAGCCATCCAATAAGTAGGGATTATTACTGTGATGTGACCTCATGGCTTACGCATAGCCAGCTGGGGATTAGATGGGGAAACCCCCATACTTTCCATGATTTCTCTAGTTCCCCTTCGAGAAAGTGATTAATCTTTATCCATACCATCTCTTCCAGGGCAGTTTAGAGGACAAAAATAGTTTACATGACTAAGTGTCTAAAAGATACTATCAGATGGCAGGGATTCCAGGGACAGTTGAGTGGGTGATTTCAGCTGGAACTTAGAGGTCATCGCTTTCAAAGTCTTCAAAAAACATTTTTTCTAGTACTTAGGATTGAATCCAGGGCCTTTACATTGAGATACACCTGTGACAAATTTTAAAGTAGTTTTTATTTTTCAGTTGTTGAGACAGGGACTCACTAAGTTTCTAAATTGTCCTGCCTGGCCTCCTATGTATGGTCCTCCTACCTCAGCCTCCCAGAGGGCTGGGACTATAGGTCTGCACCACTGCACTGAAATCTTCAACTTCTTTGTGAACAAGAACCATTTTTATAGTCCCCAAATTCACCAGGGTGGCCAGAGGAAGTTAGGTCCAGGACCAAGAGGCAAGGCGATTGGCAAAGAAGTTTTCAGAAGAGAGGAAGAAAGAGAAAGGAAAGAGCTCTACCCAACTGCTGTGTCCGCTTATGCATCCATGTGCCCGTGTGTATTTTTCCACCCATGTGCCCTTCTCAGCAGCTATGTCATAACTAGTCAACTATATATTGTTTACTATGGGGCAAGCACTTTACCGATACTAATGCTTTTTATTAAACAGCTATTATATGAATGCAAACACCTTGTTTATGGGATCCCATTCGATTCTCCTAGCAACCCTGGGAAGTAGCTGTTGTTCTTTATTCTGGGGCTAGGAAATTGTGACTCAGCCACTACTCAATGTCACAAAGTAAGTGGAGGTGGCTGGGATTCTGACCAGGTTTTGTTAGGAGCCAGAGGGTGCTACTGCTGTTGTGCTCAAAATCCTGCCAGTGCCAAGACTGCAGAAGACTCAGCTAAGTCACACAGCCAGAGCTCAGGGGCAAGCCTCAGCACCCACGGGCTGCGGAGCTCTTCCCCAGAACCTGCCCAAAGGTGGTGAGATGCTCTTTCCGACTCCCTTCACGCTCTGGGTGGATAGGCTAGAACTTGAGAAGTGAAGGGCATGGCTCTCAAGGGCTGGGATCACAGCATGCACACCACACCTGGCCACATTCACATTTTAGATCCGAAAAAGCTGAGGTTCTAGGAAGTGAAGGATTTGCTAAGAAAGTGGTAGAGATAGGATTTGAGCTCAGAGCTGGTTGACTCCAGATCCTGCGAACATCCTATGCTACAATTCACTGGCTTATAAGGGCAGCAGGGCTACCAAGTGGGAGGCCAGGGCTAGGTCAAAGCTGCCCTAGCCTAGGAAGAAGTGCTGATGAGCTCCAGCCTTCTCAGGAGCACACTCACTGCCGCTGAGCCTCTGCTCCCAGGGTCTCACACGGCTAGACAGGAATGGAGGCCTCAGGGATGCCTTCTGCCTCACTGGTTGCTTCAGAGCAGCAGCTTTGGGGCCATCTAGCCCAGGTTCCCACCTATCAGTGGGCCTCATCATGGACCCTACCCCCAGCATGGGCTCTGCCCTGTTCAAATACTTCTAAGGACAGCACATGAGCATTAGCCCAAGGTGTCTAAGCCCACTGTCAGGTGAGACTTTATCTGGCTTTGTCTCCAAGCAGCCCCTGCAGACTCTTGTGAGAATGCTCAGCAGGTCCCAGGCTGTGCTTCCCAGGACTCAACCACATACCTTAAATGATGATTTAAAAAAGCAAGTCCTGCATCCACAGCAGGTGCAAAGCCCCCAGGTTGTCACAGAGTCATCACTGACCAACTATGCTGATGCTTGATTATTCTAGTACATTCGTGAAATCATCTGTTCCTCTCCACAGTGCTCCTGGAGCTGAAGTACAGGCCTCAAAGATGCTCTACCCCTAGGTCTCCCCTTGCCCTGTCCTTGGATCTCTCTGTAGGTCTTCTCCTATGGGTAACTTCTTCCCAGGAAGACCTATGTATTAGTTCATTTTTCATTACTGTAACAAAATACCTAAGGGCAGGATCTGTATGAAGAAAGAAAAGTTTATTTAGCACATATTTAGGCTAGTATTTCAGACAACCCCAAGGCATTGTGGACAGGTGTGCAGATGGAGCTAGGAATCACACTGTGAGAGACAGGGAGTGTGTGTGCATTGCGTGCATGTGTACTGAGTATAAGGCTCCTCTCCTCTCTCTCCCTTCTTATGCAGCCAATGGTCTCCAGTCATGGTGTTCCATCCTGAAGACCTTACCTATCACCTCACAAAGGCCCCATTGTAACCAGCTGACACAGTCAGATTAAGTTCCACCTTCTTTCCTTTCCTTTCCTATCTTTTATTTTTTTAGATAGAGTTATGTTATGCAGTTCAGGCTTGTCTTGAACTCACTTCTTAGCCTAGGTTGGCCTCGAACTCGGAGACCCTCTTTCCTCAAGTTCCCATGTGCTGGAATTACAGGTGTGCACCACCACACCCGGCCTAAACTGTATCTTCTTACCAGCTCTCAGTGAGGGTTAAATTTCAGCACATCAATCCTTGGGGCCACACACTAGCTACACTAGGGTACCCTGTGTACCCTAGGGCAGCAGCCTCCGAAGCTTCCCGCCCAGTCTTCCAGGCCTTTGATCCTACAGCAAAATCACCCTATGCAATCACAGTAATACTATCAGTTTAATTTGTCCACTCACTCATTCAACAGCATTTCAGGGCTTCAAGGCTGCTCTAGGTGCTAGGGATCTGTGAGCCCACTAAGAAAGGTGACATGCACGGGATTCCTGTCCTCATGGGCACGGGTTCTGGCAGGCCTTTGCTTCTCAGGGGCTGCTACTGCTGTAAGTATCTCTCATGGAGGAGCTCGCCTCACACAACTCCCTGCCATGCTGAGGTCACAGGTCAGGTCACCCGGCAGCAGCCAGGTGACTTAGGTAGCAACAGCACTGAGTACCTGGCTATGCCAAACACCAGCCAAGTTTTTTGTGTTCGTTCCCCCAGACAGCACAGGGTGGCAGGGAGGCTGAGGGAGGACTTGGAGTCGGAGGCCCAGCTCACTGTGTGGTCACACTCCTTGATGCAATCTGAAGGAACTATACTACTCAGGTTGCTCGAGGTTTTGGGACTATCTATAATACCAGACTGGAGTGAGCATCCTGGCTTCCCTGAGACCTGCGGGGTGAGGAAAAGGGGAGAGGACAGCTGGGGAGTAGGGGCAGGGCCTGGACTGTGATACCCTTCACCCCTCGCAGGCTCCAGTTCTTCCCATGCTGCCCTCAGCCAGTGCCAGTTTCAGGGTGACCACATTCCAGGGCTCACAAATGATCGGAATCCGGGGAATCCTATCTGTACCGGAAATACCACGGGAGGATGAAACAGGAGGAGTAGAGAACAAATGAACACCCGCAGGGCATAGTGGTGCACGCCTGTGACCCCCGCACTCTGGACACTTGCAGGAGGATTTTAGGTTCCGGTATAGCCCGGGCAACTCAGTGATTTAGCGAGTTTCCAGATAAAAATTTTAAGAAAAATGCAGCTCAGTGTGGAGGCCCAGGTTCAATGCCCCGGACTGCAAAACAAAGGGTCTGCGAGTGTTGCGGAGAGAACACAAGAGTGTAGGGAGGGGATCATCGAGTCCTGCGTCTGAGCCCCCACTTAGCAGGGCGTGTTGTGCGCCCTTGATTTAGGCGCTTCACCTTCCCCAAGACCAGGGTTTCCCTACCCTTGACAGTGACAGCGAAGGTGGTTCCCGGCCGCTCCTCCCTCGCCGAGCCTGAGAAGGATCCACGGGCGGCGCTGCGGGCTCTGGCGCCCCCTGCCGGCCTCCAGGCGCCGCGCCACGCCCTAGCTGACCCAGCCGGGAGGGGTGGCGGGACAGCGGCCAGAGCTGCAAGCGACAGGGTGACTTCACCCTGGAGAGGGGAAATGAGTCACCGCTCCCGAGGCGGGCGGCTGGGTGAGCCGGGGGATGCGGCCGCAGGAACCCGGGACAATGGCGGGAAGTGAGAGGAATGTGGGCCTGGCTGCAGCTGCCCCGCCCAGACCCCACCAGGGGGCACCGAGGGGTCGGCTGGGGGCCCGGACCGCAGCCCGAAGGGGTGGCGATGGGGGGAGGAGCAGAGGAGGGGGTGCCGAGGCATCTTCCGAGAACGGGAGCCGGGAGCCCTCGAAGGCCTCTTACTGCCCTGAGCTCAGGGCTCCACTCCACCAGCCTCGGAGGCGGGGCTTGTTAAAACCCAGCCTGAGGCCCCACCCCGAAATACAGTTCTTAGGCGCCAGCTGGGGCTCCGTGCATCTGTGGGAAACGAGGTACTCCGGCCTCGCCGTAGGGTCCAGTGCCCTCTTTGTTCCAGCAGACTCCTCTCCTCCCGCACAGTCCGCCCCTACCCCCCGCCCTCGGCCAGCCAGACATCGCTTCCGGTATTCTGGGGTCTCCCTGTGTTTGCAGAAACTAAAAGGCTTCGCTCTCTTCGGCGGCGCCCCAACTGCCTCACGCTGTCCTACTTTCTAAAATCATCTCATGGCGTGTCCTACAAGACACACACGACAATAAAAGGGCAGCCACCGAATGGGCGAGGACACTCGCAAATCAAATCGTGCATCTGATGAGAAGTTCATATGGAGAATAAAGAATCAAAACTCAGATTCAAACAAAATCATAATTAAAATCAAACAGCCCCATCCAAAAATGGGTGAAGGACTTGAATAGAATATTCATCCAAGAAAAACATACAAGTGACCAATAAGCACATGGGAAAATGCTCACCATGTCTACTCATTATGAACACGCAACCAAAAGCACTGCTTGACAGCTCCTCAGCCCTTTAGCATGTGTGGGGAGAGGGTACAAATACTGATAGGAACAGGCAGAATTGGAACCCTTGTGTGATGTCGCTGAGGGTGTTAAATGGCGCCGTGGAAAATGGTATGAGAGTTCCTCAAAAATTCAAATATAGAATTGCCATGTGATCCAGCAATTCCACTTCTGGATATACACCCCAAAGATCGGAAAACAGGGCCTCAGCAAAGTATTTCTACACCCTCGTTTACTGCAGCATTATTTACAGTAGCCAACGGGCAGAAATGACCGGGGTGCACACATGCAATGGCGTATTAGCCACCATGAAAAGGAAATTCTGACACAGGCCACAATACGGATGAAGCATGAGGACACCATTGTGTAATGGCAGCAGTCTGCGTGACCCCAGGATTCTGAGAGGCAGAGGCAGATAGGTGGCAAGGTTGAGCGCAGCCTGGGCAAGCAGCAGTTCTCAAAATTTACAAAAGGATATGCAGTTCCGTGTTCAATCCTCAATTCCTGGCGAAGGGAGGATCAGGCCATGCACCTGTAATTCCAGCTACTCACCAGAGGGGATCCCAAGTTCAAGGACAGCCTGAGCAATTTAGCAAAAGCCTCTAAAAAAAGCAGTCATAAAAGGACCAATACTATATGTTCCACTTCTTCATGACATCTGGAGCCCTACAGTTTAGGACAAGAAGTAGCAGAGCAGGCAGCAGGGCTGAAGGGCCGATGGCAGCTTCACTTAGCAGTCTCTGGCCTTCTTGGCAGCAGGGTTGGGTTTCAGAGACGATTTTTCTCCAGACAGGGTGGGTGGACAATTCGAGTGCATTACATTTCCTGTTCACTTTCCTTCTATTACTACATTGTAACATATAATGGAATAGTCACCCAACTCATCATAATGCAGAATCAGTGGGGCTGTAAGCTCTTTTCTTGCGACTAGCTAGTCCCATCTGGGGGTGAGAGAGATGGTGACACCTGAAGTTTACGCCAACATCTCATTTTGGTTGCTGTCACTACAAAAAACTGCCTCACAAAGGCAGGATGCAGGAAATGGAAGCAGGTTTTTCTTTGCTTTTTTTGCCATGGCTCTTTTCAGTTTATTGCATGAAGTTTACACTAGCCCAAGTTAAAAGGAACCCCAAATGGCTATAGTGTGTAAGTTGTGAGGTTTCTAAACCTGTGACAAGGAATAGAAGGGAAATTGTACTCACTGCAAGGAAATCCACTACTGAGCCCATGAGCCTTCAGCTGGTGGCTCTGAGCCAGTGCAGCGTCTGGCCTGTGTAATTTTGCTTGTTTGTTTGTTTTTTGTACCACAGATCCAACTCACAATCTTGCACTTCCCAGGCAGGTGCTTAGGCCACTGAGCTAAATCCCTGGCCCTTGGCCTGTGTTCTTGCACTGGTCCCCTGCGGCTGAATTCCTTGTTCATGTCATATTCTGGATACTGAATGGAGGTACCACTGAAGGCAAATTTCTTCCTAACCACCATCACCAGTTTCTTTTTACTGTAGTTATCAGTGACCCAAACACAGGCTTTGCCATTTCTCTGTTGAATTCTTATATGGATTATACCATACTTGCACCAACAAAGGGACCAAAAGGGTGGCGATTCTGGATAGTGCAATACAGTACAGCTCTTTTTCCCATAGTGGAGATGGCCTAGGGCAGGTGGCTTCAGGGAAAGAGAGGTAGGGGGACATAGTGTCCAGAAGTGAAGGCCTCAAGGGGGTGGCTGCTGAGTTGTTGGCAGTGGCTCAGTGACCAAAGCTGAAGCAAGATTTTTCAGTGCTTTGCAGCAACTTCAGGATATTCTGCCTTGACTTTGATCCAGAACATAAGGAAATTGAAGGGATCTCAAATATAGTTTTAGGGCCACCAACATTTGTAACTTCAAGCTGTTGATCCTCTTCTAGTGTAGACAAAGTTAATTCACTTGGTTTGTTCACAAATAAGTACAGATTCATTCCCTCCCAGGTCAGGGGTCTTTGGTGGTCCGGAAATAATGCTCAAATTCTGAAAAGCTGAGATCGGTGATCATGCATCAGCTAGAAGAAAGATGGTACTGGCCCAATCTCTTTCAAAATCTCTGTTAATGTTTCAAATGTCAGAAATCCCAAGATCCCAGATGACCCATCACCTCATAATCCTGTTGGAGACCACTACGAAGCAGCTCCGAGCAGGATTTAAATTTTACTAATTGGCTTTCTATGTTTATCTGTGAGTCTGTCCTAGGCCTAGCCCCCTTGCCTGGTGATGGGAGCTGATTCATAGTAAGTGAACCTCTATGAATCACTGGTCCTGGCTGAGGCTTGTGAGGCCAGAGATACCTCAAAGGGCAAGATAAGGCCACAGCTGCGGACACTTGGCTCCAACCCCAATTAACAAGGTGGAGACTGCAGCTGCAAGGATTATTCCTGCAGTTTCATGTCTAACATGTCTTTATGAATAAGACAGTTCTACTAAACTGATTTGATTCATGACTTGGAGACATCTTTGAAATGACTCCCAAGGTCCTGCTCATTGCCTGCACTTTCCTCAGTCTCTCTGCCCTTTGTCCTTGGTCCTAATATAAGATCCAGAGAATCCTTTGTCTTTACCCTCGAAGCCTCGAGCTTAATTAAAGGGTTTTAACCCTCCTGGAGCCCTAAAAATCATACAATTTGTCACTTCCTATTTAACCTCCTCCATACACTCATTTGGGAGATCAGGGATCTAGGACAATACCCCATATAAACCCAGTTTGGCTTTGAATGCAACCACTTTATCTGCTGCCTTGAACACAGTTGCTTTCCCTTGAAGTGAGAGATTGAGTTCATTGACCAGGTTGAGTATGTCACAAGAATAAGCAGGTTTTTCATTCTTTGTCACTGGAAGGTGCTGCCAAGGGTGACTATTTTCTAAAATTAATCTCAATTTATAAATCAAAAACTCTGGGCAGTGACTTACCATTAGAAAGCCACCTCAATTCTGTGTGTAGCACATGCATGTTCCGTGTCCATCTCCACACAGAGCTCCATAGACAGACATGATTTAGGGGCATGTACTTTTCTGTGGTTGATCATTTTAATCCCCCCTTAAAAACATTATTAAATTCAAGTGATATTTTTTGGTTAGCCAGCTTGCTTGTTTGCTTTCTTTCATCGTTTTCTCCTTCTCCTTTTCTTCTCCTTCTCCTCCTCCTTTTTAAATGTTTGATCACTTTATTCTTATATAATATTTAGGCACACTGCTTGGGATGCTATTTCGAAAAAATTGTTTGTCCATAGCCAGCATTTCTCAATGGATGACAGTATATAGACTCACATTTCAAAGCAACCTCTTTGACCCGAATAGTGAAATCAGAAAGCTGTGGCCAGACAGAGGTGGCCACTCCATCATGCATATACCAACACAAAAGGACCAATCCATCTGGGTGTGGTGGTGCATTCCTGTAGTTCCGGTACTCAGGAGGCTGAGGCAGGGGGACTGCCATAAGTTTGAGGCCAGCCTAAGCTACATAGTGAGTTCAAGACCAGCCTGAACTGCCACATGAGACTCTGTACACCCCCCAAAAAAGAGTCCAATCCAAGGGGACATAAAAAGAATTAAGAAACCAATGTGATGGTACATGACTGTAACACCGGCACTCGAAAGGCTGAGGCCAGTGGATCTCTGTAAGTTTGAGGCCTGCCTGGGCTACATAATGAGACCCTATCTAAAATGAACAAAAAAAAAAAAAAAACAAATTAAGATGTGTTATGTGCATATACTAACTCCTTGATAAATATAACACTATGTACTGCAAACGTGCTCATCAAAATAAAAAAATTTTAAATCACCAGTTCAGTTTTCTGATATATAATCAATCATTCAAAGACTTGAATAGTTCTAGCTATGGTGCTGGTTGACACACGGCATTTCCCCATGCACATCCTCCTGAAAAATTCATCACACAAACAAAAGCACTGTTGCACTGTTGCCAACCTGGATTGCAGACCACAGTCACTCATTAATCCCCTCTAACAGTTGTACCACAGTATCCTCTGCTATTCATCTAGCAATGGTGCAAGCCAAAAGAGAAACCCATGACACCTTTTAGACTTCAGCCTCTCCTAAAAGTTCATAATAAATGTCCTTAGCAGCAGGCAGGATCAACTCTTTGCCAACAGCAAAGGGCTTCTTAGCTTTAGCAATGCAATCAGCCACCAAGAATGATCTTAGCAGAGACACATTGGATGAAGTGGTGGCCTTCAATAATTACTTCTGTTCTTCCTATTCATATTTTTCTTTTTTAGAAAAACCCCAAAAGCTTCTCTTTTAACGCAAGATTCTTGGTCTCTAAGTGGAGAAGGAGTTTGGAAGATTTCATGTCTTCGTTGGCTGGCTACCACACAGTATACAAAGCAGATTAGAACAATATGAATCACCTATTGCAATGAACCTCAAATTTAAGTAGAACTCTTGGAATTTCCTTTTAAATGCAACTTTCTTATTACTGGCAGTCTTAGACTCTTCTGCTATCTCATCATTGGCTGTTCCCCCCTTTTCAAAGAAAAATGTTATTTTTTTAATAAATTTTGGTGCAAGTGAATATATGGGCTTACCAAAAGTGTGACTGCGACAAGTTGCAGAGAAAAGAGATGTAGATGAAAATGCCAACCAAAATAATGGGCAGGGAATGTGCAGAGTTAAATAAGTGTTGGATTCTAATTTAAAGGCTGCCACCAGATGCAGCTTACTTGTGATCTGCCATTTACAGATACAGTGTTGATGAGTTTCCAAGCTATTTATTTATTATGGTCCCTGTGCAGTCAAACCTCTCTGCTAAAGTTACTCTGAATCTGCAGCTGCTTCCAAGCACTAGCATCACTGCCTCAGCTCCACCTCTGTCTTAGTTACTTTTTACTCATCGCTGAGACAAAATACCTGATGCCCAAGTTGGGAAAGGAAAGGTTTATTTCTTACAGTTTTTGGAGGGTTCAGTCCACACTCAGTTGGCTCCAAGGCAGGCGGGCATGGCTGGGCTGCAGTTCATGGCGGCTACAAACAGCAAGCCAGAACCAGCAAAGAGCAAGACACACCTTCTTCCTGCCATTACATCACATCCTGGCTCCACCCCTATGTGGGTGGCACACTGACACCATCAATCCAAGCACTAGACAATGAACGAATAACAAATGCACAATTCAAACTCATGAGGCCTGGGGGACACAGACATATAAACCATGACAACCTCAGATCATCAGGCATTAGCTTGTACCAAGGTGCACACAACCTAGATCCCTGACACATGAAGCTCCCAGTAGGGTTCAAGCTCCTGTAAGAATCTAATGCCCCACTGATCTGACAGGAGGCAGAGATGCAGGCAATGGAGAGAAGCTGTCAATACAGATGACACTTTATGAAACTAGCATGTGCTAGCTGCTCACTGTCTTCAGTGCAGCCTCCTACCATCTGTGGCCCCAGGGTTGGGGATCCCTGGTTTAATGGGTGCAGAATTTCAGTTTTACAGATGAAAGGAATTCTATGAATGGATGATGACAATGGTAGCACAATATCATGAATATAATGCCACTGAGCCATACATTTCAAAATGGTTAAGACGGTAAATATTTAGGTGATGTGCATCTTACCACAATTAATTCGCTTCTTTATTTGGGAGGTTTTTGCAGGTGGTGTTTGTGTTTTGTTTGGTGCTATGGGTACCACTAAGAACATACTCTTCCACTGAGTTTCACTCCCAGCTCCACAACTGAAACTTTTTAAAAGCCTCCTCCCTGGCAGCTTCTGACCATCTGTGTCTCCCCTCTTCCAGAGCAGGTGAGACTTCTGCTTTGCTAATGGACAGCAAGTTCCTTGGGGATGGAAGCCGGTCAGTTCTGGGGCCACTGCAAAGAACCAAGGGAGTGAGCACTTAGAAGGTTTGCCCCACGGTGGGCAGGGAGCAGGAGAAGGCAGGGACATGAGCATGTGGCTGGGCAGCAAGCTCAAGACAAAGGGGCCTTGAGGTAACCCAGACTTTCTGCCGTGGGGCAGGGACCCGTCCCAGTGGCTGTGCCTGCTAACCTAGCACTGGCAGGAGTGAACAGTTCAGCACAGCATTCCATGCCCTGACCCAGGTTTTGCCCTTGAGTCCTAGGCCACAGCTACCCCCCCACACCCTTTGACAGAAGTCACAGCAAACTAGACACACGCAGAAGATTTGCTTCCTTGCCCAACTCTGCGCTCACTCTGCGGCCTCCCACAGACAACTGCTTCTGCCCCGGCCTCTGACTGCCAGCTATAAAGTGGGTAGGTACATGTTGCTACATGGGTTTGGCCTAGCTCTGAATCTTAATCCTCCTTTAATCAATTTTAAGTTAACTATGAAATAGTTTTAAATAGAAAGGTACCAAGGATACTGTTATTCCTGCCCTACAGGTTAAACAAATGTTAACATTTTGCCACATTTTCATACTCTCACCCCTCATTTCCCTCCCCACCTTTTTTATTGAGATAAGAGTCCCACTATGTAGTTCAGGCTGGCCTTGAACTCACTATGTAGCCCAAACTGGCTTCAGACTCATAGCAATCCTCCTGTCTCAGCTTCCCAAGCACGGGGATTACAGGTGTGCACCTGAACTCCTCCTCTCTTAAGCAGGGTCTTTCCCTGTATGTAGTTCAGGCTGGGCTTGAACTCAAGATCTTTCTGCTTCAACCTCCCAAGTGCTGAGATACAGGCATGTATCCTCGTACCTGGCTCATTTTCCCCCAGCACCTGGAACTGAACCTAAGGCCTTCACACTGATACAGTCCCCGGTGTTTTTTTGTTTTTTCTTAAGCAGGATATTGCTAAGTCACTAAATTGCCTGGACTGGGTTCAAACTTTCAATCCCACCTCAATCTTCCAAAGTAGTAGGATTATATGCATTCACCATCACATCCAACTTCAACATTAAAAAACCTGATAAATCTAAAACTCTCCTACTTTGCCTCTACACAGTTAACTCAAGTTAATTTAGTATACTTTGTCTGCCTATGTGTGCTTTTTTACTACATAGCAATGCAACAATATGTATTGTTGATTGTTGTACTAAAATGCTAAAAAACTAAAATGCAAAGTTAAAAAGATTGACTGGAGCACCACACAGTTATAGATTAACTGACGCATCATACTGTTCTGTATGAGTCATCACCCTAGTAACCTGTTTGCTGTGTCAACCTTTGTTCGCTTTATAGGAACAAATGTTCCTGAAATTGGCAGACCAAGGGCAGTAAATTAAGGGGAAAAAGAGGTAAACACCAACTGCGAAACGTTTCTGACTCAAGCAAAGGGGAACAAAGGCCTTCTGCATTCTTGTTCATCATCGCCACATAGTTTGTGGTTTGTGAGCTATGGTTAATGGGCTATAAAAGTCTGTCAAAATTCTTTTTTTTTAATTTAAAGAGAAAAAAATAAAACAAAACAGTAAAAGGGTAAAAGTAATACAGAATTTCAAGAAAAAAATATACAGTAAGAAATCACTAGTTAATAGATTACATATTGTCATCTTAGAAACAGTTGTCCAAATTAAAAAATTAAAGCATACAAAGTGGACATTCATACAGTGAGATTGCAGACAATTCTGTTCAATGATCCAACAAAAACTCAGCAATATGGTTTTATATCCTACAGACTTATATACATGCAGTTATATCCTTTAGATCACTTTCTTTTCCTCTCTTTTTTACAATAACAATTACACATTTTGGGTTTTATTATATAACCCAGTTACACAGCTTTTCAAACTCCAACTGCACTGTGTCACTGGTGCTAGCTTAAATAAAAGCGCTCTTTTTCTTTTTAAAAAAAGACATCTAGGCATCTGGATGCCAAGTCACAGGGCATGCATACACTTAGCTCTTACAAGCTATTGCTGAACTCCTCTCTAAAGGTTTTCTTAAGCCACTGAGCTCCTGTTCTTTCAAATTTCAGAATGGTTCTAATCTTAAAAATGGAGTATTCTGTATGATTGTGTTTAGTCTTGGAAAGACAAAATCACAGTGGATAGAAGATAGATCAGGGCTTGCTGGGGTGGGGTGCAGAGGGTGGAACTATAAAGAGAAGGTTCTTGAGAGGTTCTTCTGTGTTCTGACTGTCACGATGATCACACAGGTCTGTATATGCTGTAAAATTCCTATAACTGTACAAAAATAAAAAGTCCATGCACTAAACGACCATTGTTTGTGTGTGCGTGTTTGCTCTTTTTTTGAGACAGGTCTCAGTAGGTATCCCAGGCTAGCCTCAGTCAAACTCCTGTTCCTCCTGCCTCAGTCTCTCAATGTGTGCATTGCATGTGTGCATAACTACAGCTGGCTGCCTGTAAGATGTTAAAAATAAAAATGTAAAAAATTACATTTGAACATGTAAAATGACAGAGACACCACGTGTAACCTAAAAGTACCAGGGAATCTTAAAAGGGACATCGTAGCCAGGCTTGGTGGCACATGCCTGTGATCCTAGCACTCTGAGAAGCTGAGGCAGGAGGACTGAGACTAGCCTGGAGCAATTTATAGACTTAGTGAGACCATGTCGCAAAATACTGAAAAAATGTAAAAGGACTGAGGCTGTGGCACTGGGTAAAGTTCCTGCCAAAACAGCACCCCTGTAAAATAATTAGCATTGCTCCTACAAAGTACACGAAGAATCACATTAGTTAGATAAATTACTTTTTTTTCCCAAAAGAGAAGGTGGTCATTCTTCACTTGTCTTGAAGGGACTTTTCAACAAAATGTCTATAAAACAAGAGAAAATAGGCAGATGGACAAAAATCCCTCTGAGAAGCAACAGACAGCTCAAGGCCAGGAATCGTCTAAGGCTCCCCTGTTTACTTTTCCTTTAATCTCTAGTCTAAGGAATGATCTGTCTCCAGCCTACAGCATCTTAAAAGCTTCAGTTTGGAAGGGGAAATACAAGCTGTTAGCGAAAGCCTGAGAAAGACAATTCCAAATAACATTGAAAACCAAATACGAGGATGTGGGGTGCAAATCTAGGGGTACAGTTCAGGTATAGAGCTCTTGCCTTGCACAGCTGAGGCCCTGGTTCCATCCTCAGCAGCAAAGGAAGGAAGGGAAAAAGGAAAGGCAGGAGTGCAGGCACCACGGTGCACACGGGGTGGGGGGGCAGACAGCCACTCGGCTCGGCTCCACGTGTCACTCAGGAGCCGTCTTCACAGGGACTCCAGCTGGCTGTGACGTCCTAGTCAGAGGTAAAAAGGGCAAGGGAGGATGTGAGGCCCAGCGCACGAGGTGGAAGATGCAACCAGGCCCTGCATCTTCTCACATAGTGAGGGCTTGGCCCCCGGCCCTGCCCTGCTGTACAGGGACTGGGAGATGTGGCCCTTTGCTGGACAACCAGGTCACATAGAGCTTGCAGACCATCGGAGGAATGGCTTTTGCTATGAGATGGGCACCCCTGGAAGGACTTTGGCCCAGCAGTGACCTGATTGCAAACAATCCTAGCTACTGCAGAGAAAGAGACCAAGGGGAAGGAAGTACAGGCAAAGGCAAACCCAGGTGCTTTCTTTTGTCCCCCCTCCCACCGCTTTTTTTTTTTTTTTTTTTTTTTGAGCTAGGATCTTGCTGTGGTATCCAGGCCAGCCTCAAACTCCTGGACTTGCCAGCTGTGGTAGCACACAAGGGTTTTTTTGTTTGTTTGTTTGTTTTTCAAACACCAGAGACAAAGATTAGGCCCATATCTTTCACCATGCACTAAACTAAGATTGAAATGAATCAAAGATCTAAATATTAAAACAGAAACACTAAATCTGCTGGAAAACAGGTAGAACCCTTGAAGACACCGGTGTAGGTAAAGACTTTATAAATAAAACCCTAACTGCACAGGAACTATCACCACGAATCAACAACTGGGATCTCATCTTATTAATCTCATCTTATTAAAAAGCTTTTACACAGCAAGAGAAGCCACCAGCAGAGTGAAGAGACAACCCCGTGTGGGAAAAAGCATTTGCCAGCTGTTCCTCAGACAAAAGACTAATATCTAGAATACATAAAGAATTCGAAATAATCAGACCCCCACCAAATTTAAAGACCCAGTCCAAAAATGGGAATCTGAAATGAATACACATTTCTCAGATGAAGAAGTACAAATGGCAAATAAATATATGAAAAAATGTTCAATGCTGCTGGTCATTCGAGACATGCAAATTAAAACCACTGAGATTCCACCTCACCCCAGATAGAATGGCTACTATCAAGAAATCAACCAGTAACAAATGCTGGCAGGGCTGTGGGGAAGAAGGAACGCTCCTCCACTGTTGGTGCGAGTGCAGACTGGTGCAAGCAAGCACTTAGGAGGCTGAGACACGAGGATCAGAGGATCACGGAGGATTCAAAGCCAGCTTGAACTACATAAACAAACAAAAAACATCTCTGGACTCCAACCCTCCTCCTGCCTCAGCCTAGGCCCTCTGCTCTCTGACACCCTCCTGGCCCCTCCACCCCTCTGCTGGAGAGGGCCTCCTCTTCCTTGATCCGGAGCTTTCACAGCATGCTTGTTTTCCTTCCTCCGGGTTGCTGACCCCACAGCACCTGGCCCAGTGCAGGGGAGGTGTCAGACACCACTGGGCCCTGTGAGAAGAGACTGGAACCCGGAATGCTGCCCGGGAATCTCTAACCAGAGACAACAGAAACCAGCACTGGCTGTCTTAAAGCTAAAAGAAAGGAAATTTGGGAGATGCCCAGCACCCACAGGAAGGCTGGAGAACTGGCCCTAGGCAGAGCACAGGAAGCCACAGAGCAGTTCTTGGCAGTCAGCTTGTGTGGTTGTGGTGACTGAGGCAACTGCCTCTCCTACCCTGTTTCCAGGACCTGGGAAGGATGTGATGGGAAGGTTTGCTCTGAAGTCCAGGCTCTGGTCTCACTGGGGCACCAAAAGGAAGAACTAGGGTACAGAAGCCCCTTGGGCTCCATGATGGGAGGACAGGGTTCTCCGGCCGACTGTCTCACACAGGCTGACTTCAAGGAGGCAGGTGATGGGGAAGGCAGTGCCAGCCTGGTTACCCGTGGAAGATTCTGATCATGGACTGCACAGGGTCCAAGGAGTCCCATCAAAAAGGAGGTGGGGATCTCAGTTCTGAGTAGTTTCTGACCTTCGACACAGAAGAGAATTTCAGGACGCATCAGTGAGAAGCAGAGAAGGGCTCTGTTAGAACTATGGCCTCGTCCAGGAGAACATGGCGGACAGATAGCAAATACTACAAAGGCTTGGTTCAGAAGTCAGGAATGGTGCGGACTAAGGAGACATAAGCCAGTAGAGATATGCTCTGCTGACTCAGGAACGAACTGGACTGAGAGAAACCAACTTGGAATGCAGTCCTGGTGCTAAAACAAGAACAGAAAAGTCTTGGTGTGGAGGCTGGACCCCACGCCATTGGAAGCCGCGATTTGGGTTTCCCGCCACGCGGCAGCTGGCTGCCTCTACATTGGCTCGGCAAGGAGAGAGACACGCAGAAGCTCTGAGAACGGGAGTCTGCGAACAGAGTCGAAAACAGGACGAACAGAGAGGCGTACACTGACTTGTGGTGAGGTGAGTGAGAGAAACAGACACTCTACCACAGTTTGACTCCAGTGGAGGACTTTCTGGGCTCGGGCAGTCCTGCGGGAGCAGGGCGGGGTGGCGACTCCAGCCACACATTCCCCTCTCGGACGGGATTGGTGAAAAGTGCCTGGCCTGCGTGACGCTGCTGGCGGACTCGGTAGGCTGGCCCAACCCAGATCCCAGAGCCTGACGGTGGCCCAGAGGGGCGACTCCTGCGTAGGCTGCCTAGTCCAAAACTCCCTGGTGCGCTGCGGTGGGCGGGAACACCTAGCCAGCGCAATTCGATCAGGCTCTGGCTGACAGGGAAGGGAAGCTGGGCCTCCTATGTAAGCTTGCATATATAAGGAACAGAGAATATGGGAAAAGGCAGCAACAAGAAAGGCTCCTCGGCCCCCAATTCTGAGAAACAGGCAATAGCGGACACCGCACCAATAGACATAAAGCGCTATCTCGAGAGCCTCATAGACAAGTTCAGGAATGAAGTTATTAATGACATGAAGCTAGAAGTATGCAGAATAGTTAGAGAAATGCTAAGCACTACCCAGGAAAAAACAGATGGTGGAATGGAAGAACAGAAAAAGAGGGGAGAATTGTTTGATGGAGAAAACAGAGAAAGCATAGAGTACGTGAAGCAGGTTCAAAGGGACTACCAAGAAACTAAGAAGTCTATCCAAGACTGGCATAACAGCTTGAAAGAAACTAAGGACAGACTATCTGAACTGGAGGGCAGACTTGTAATATGGGAGAATGAAATGAAAAACTTCTTAAAATAACAAAGAAACAAACAGCAATAATACAAAGACAAGAAGATGATAAGAGGATCCATAACTTAAGGATTAAGAACATAAAAGAAGAAGTAGGGACACAAACAAGTGAACTACAAAAGCTACTCACAGAAATAATCCAGGAGAATTTTCCTAATTTAGCAAAAGGTAAAGATGCTCAGATGTATGGGGCATACAGGACCCCAGCTACCTACAACCCAAACAGAGCAACACCCAGGCATATAATAATAAAAATTCCAGAAATTCAATACAAGAACAGAATATTAAAAGCTGTCAGAGACAAGAAACAGACCACCTACAAGGGAACACCCATCAGAATTACAGCAGATTTCTCTGCACAAACCATCAAATCATGAAGAGCGTGGGGGGAAATAATTCAAGCTTTGAAAGATAATAATCTCCAGCCAAGATTGAGATATCCTGCACAACTGTCCCTGGAAATTGATGGAAAAACAAGGTGCTTCCAGGATAAAGAGGAACTGGGGGAATTTGCAACCACCAATTCAACTCTACAGAGAGTATTGCAGGATATTCTAAAAAAAGAAAAATACAAAGAATCCAGAAATAATGGCAGAGAGGCCACAACGAATGGAGCAGAGAAAAAAATGTAGAAGACAAACTGACAGCTACTGACAGAAAAAGAGCTCAACAGAAATGAGGCAGAGAAGATTGGATGATAGGAACAGCTATTTTGGAGAAAATGACATCTTAATAGGTAATACTGATTTAGTATCATCTTGTTTTGAAGTCTCATCTAGCTTTTGTTCTTCTCTCTCCAACGGTCTAAATAGGTTGTATCTTATTGGATTTTATTATGTACGATAGTATAAACAAAAACCTTTTAAAGACAAGGAGATTATACAGAAACCATTGTTCATTTTCTGTTAGTCGATTCTAAATACTCTGTAATGCTGTCATTCTCTTAAAAGGTTTTACATTGTTTTGATATACTTAATGCTACAGCATACGAAGTTGTACTCAAGGACTTCAAGGAAAGAGTCAATATGGTAACTACTTTTGGGTCGGAATTATCTGGTGGTGAAACACTATTCTGCTTAAATGGTTATGTTTTGATCTGCGCTGTTTCGCTGTTATGCCCTCTTTTATCTCAATCTCCACTCCATTATTTACTTTTTTATTTTTATCCGTTTAATTAAAGGGAAAAAAATAGCAGGATATATTATAGTAACCCATTTTGACTTTCTATTATCTCGATTTGAAGCCCTGTATTACTCTCACCATCTTGTTTTTGACTGATGTTCCCCTATCCTGTTTTGCTGGATAGTATCAGGTTCGAAAGTTTAGGCATCAGCTGTGAAGATAATGAGATTCATTATAACGCCCATTCTCGTTGACTTTTATCTACTTTTGAACACCTACAATGTCTCCAATGGTTTGGTTTTGTCGGTTTTGTTCTTTACTGTTTTGTTCAATTGTATTATAACTAATGATACAGGCAATTCTATTAGAGATAGCGGGAGGCATTATGGTAACCATTGTTGATCACCTTGTATTATGTTTTTACATTATCTATTATGTCTACCCTTTTGACTTGACCGATTCTGGTCTGTTATGTCACACTTGGTTTTACTCTCTTCCAAAAAAGCAATAAGAACCGTGGGAGCAATGAAACCCAAAATGTGTAATAGTCATTATACAAAAGAGAGGAAAAGAAAGTGCTCTAAACTATATAACTGCATGTATATTTAAGTGTATAAGATAGAAAATGATATCACAAAGTTTTATTGGATCATTGAACAGAACTGTTTGCAGTATCATTGTTGGAATGTCCACTCTACAAGCTTTAATTTTGTGACTTGAACAATTATTTCTAAGATGACAATATGTAATCCATTAACTAGTGATTTCCTACTGTTCATTTTTTTCTTCTGTAAATCTGTATAACTTGTACCCTCTCACTGTTTTTTTTTTTCCTTTTCTCCTTAAATAAAATTTTTTTTAAAATTAAAAAAAAAAAAAGAACTATGGCCTCAAAGAGAGCAGGCCCTCAGAAAGAGAGGCACACTGTGGTCTGGAGCTGGAGGTGCTGTGTTTGGGGAGGTGGAAGTCTGTAAAATCTGTGAGTCTATAGAAAGCGCGACTTGATTTACAGGCAAAAGGCCCACTTTACACGAGAAAGACCTATGTCCAATCTATTGTATTTTTTTAACACCTAGAGATTTAGGAGTAAATAGTCTGGAAGGGGAAAAATATTATAACCTTGGACAACTTTGTGTCTTAAGCTTCAAGAGTTTTGTTGCTTTGGTTTGGTTTCAAGATGGGGATTGAACCCAGGGCCTTTACACTGAGCTGCATCCCCAGTCTTATTTTTAAGACATGGTCTCACTAAGTCCCTAAATTGCCTAGGCAGGGATCAAACTTGGCAATGTTCCTGCCTCAGCCTCTCAGGGTGCTAGGAGTATAGACATGTACCACCATGCCCAGCTTGAAGCTTCAACACTACACAAAACACAATTTGGTTGAGTGTGGTGGCACATACCTTATAATTCCAGCACTCAGTAAGCTGAGGCAGGAGAATTACCTCAAGTTCCAGACCAGTATGGGATACAAAGCAAGTTCAAAGTCAGCCTGAATGGCATAGTAAAACTCTGTCTCAAAAAGAGAGAGAGAAAAAAAAACAATAAAAATACAATTTTAAATTTATGACTTTCCATGTCTCCTTTTTACTTCTATTTCTTCTACCTCACCTTTCTTATTTTGTTTTGGCACTAGGAATTGAACCCAGGGACACTCTACCACTGAACCACACCCCCAGCCTTTTTTCTGGTTGGTCTGTCTATCTGTCTGTTTGAGATAGGGTCTCACTATGTAGTTCCTGCTGTCTTTGAACTCACTATGTAGTTCAGGCTGGCTTTGAACTTGCAGAAATCCTCCTGCCTCAACCTCCCAAGTATTAGGATTACAAATTTCCATCATTACACCCACCTGGAAGATTCTATTTGAAAAAACAGTTCTACTGGGAAAAAAAGTTGGGGCTTAGGGCACTGACCCCAAGGGTATGTATGACCCAGTGCACATCCTGTAACAGTGTTTTTGGCTGCACATGCAAGAGCAGAGGAACAAGGCAAAAGACACATAAACTGCAGTAGTGCTCAGTGAGGCAGGAGGAGGCTGGTGTGCTCGTTTTCCGGACGCATCTTGTTCACTCTGTGCTGGTGCTGAGCAAAGTGGGGAAAGGCAGCGCTGCAGCCCCCCCAGGGATGGGGCAATGCTGACTTCGTAAGTGACAGGAAGGGCTGCTAGAGCCAAAGCCACTATGCCCTACTGTGTAGCTTTGCACTAAAAACTGCAGGGCCAGGTTGGTGTTGACTTGGATGCCAAAATTCACTTGGCTAGAGAAAAGCCAGAAAGACGACTTCTGGGCTCCGGGACTATTGGCACTTGGGAGCAGTCTCAGCTCCAGAGCCAAAGGCTTTGTCCCTCTGCAGTCCCTGAACCTCTGGTCCGTGTCCGCGTGTGTGCGTGCGCGCATGTGTGCACACGTGTGTCCAGAATAGAGGTTCTCTGTCTAAAGTAGGGTATTTAGTAACCCCCAAATCTAGTCATACATTTCAAGCTCCTGAAATGAAGGCCTAAAGCATGTGACCTGCAAGACAATGCTACAAGACTGGTTCTGGCAAACGCAGAGCACGCAACCACGCAAACTCACCCAGGGCAGTGGTCTTCTGGGATAGGTGGTCCTCTTCACACCATCCACATCTCGTCGGAGCTCGCGAGAAGTTCTACATACGGGGTCCTCAGGTTGCCCTGGGATCTTGTGATTGACAGGTCCCGCTCACTTCCGCAACCAGCTTTGCCTCCCAATCTCCCTTATCAATACAACCTTGCTGAGATCACAGAGTGCTCCCTTCGTGGAGGAGGGCATGGCCTGCTGGTCTGAAATGTCCTCTTTTGGTTCTTCTTGCTTGGTCACTCTCCCAACAGTACTGAGATAAAAACTAGGGCTGGGACAAACCGGATAAATAATTGGGCAAAATCTGTCAAAGCCATGGAGACCCCGGATGCATGCACAGAACAGAAGATCCAGGATGACGGTGGTTCCTGAGCACCAAGCGCAAAACCAGTCAGGGAAGTGCTATTTTCAATGGTTCCTTTGCATCTGGCGCAGAACCAAGTGAGTCTTCCATAGGACAGTTCAAATCAGGCCAAGTGACTTTTGCTACGACAGTAACCCTAATGCTTTATCTGAAGGAGGGTATAGTCAGTCCAGGAATTTCAAATGCAGAAAAGACCCCTGTCGCATCCTCACTGCTGTTGTGGGTCAGCTCACCCGCCTGCTCTCACTTGGCAGATCCTACTTTTCCACCTTCAGTAAATGTACAGCCCTACTATCTTTTCGGTATGTCTTGTCCCAGTCTTTCCAAGAACCCAGAACAAATTCCCGGGGTACTCACTGGCTGGTACTAGTAGGGCCGCTCAATGGAGAGAGACAGTCCTTAGTGTCCCCAACCCTAGTCCCCAGTCAGCCAGGCCCTTTGCTTTGAAGTTGACACCACTGTGCTTTGAATTTGACTCCTCACAGGCAGCTCTTCAAACCACACTTCCCAGAGCCTGAAGCCAGGTGCCTTTTTCCTGGCCGCCAGGGCTGCCTCTATTTATGTCGCGATGGCTGACATTTTGCACGGTCCATGGGCTGGGCACTGCTCTCAGCACTGTGCATGTTACCTCCTTTTGTCCTATCGAGGCAGATATTATCGTTACTGTCCACTTAGGTTCGTCCGCTTAGGTTCTTTGCTTAACGCTGACCAAATCAAAGCGATACAGGCAGCTGAGTTAGTTAGAAACATTATAGGCAATCAGACAGGGCTGGGCCCTCAAAAGAGCCAGTGCAGAAGCCCAGATGCCTTGCAACTTTGCTGAGATCACAGAGTGCTCCGTTCATGGAGGAGGATATGGCCTGGTGGTCTGAAATGTCCTCCCTTGGTTCTGCTCGGAAGGTACCGAGGGATAAATGTGTGGATAAAGTTGGCTGACAGATTTTTTAAAAACTGAATTTAAATCTTTATCCATACCTTATATCAAAATAAACTCCAGATGAGCTTAAAAGCTAAACAAGGAGAAAGAAGGGGAGGAAAAAATAGAGATCTGGAAGAAAATTGGGGAGATATTTGATACTAAGATGAGAATGTCCTATATATAAGCAAAGTCAATAGGAGAAAGAATAAAGGAAAATATCAAAAGAGCACATAAAAATGCCAAGTGTTTACATGGGTCAAAAATTACTAAAAACAAAATGAGAAGGTAAATTCTAAACTCAGAAGTATATTTATAGCACATGGGACAGATTTCACATTTAAGGGTTTGCATAAATCCGTAGCAGAAAAAACAGAAAACCGAAAAGCCGACAAAAAGGAAGAGGCAGCTCCCAGAAGGGCTAGACGCTCTTTCAGTCTATTTTTAAAGGCAGCAGAGCGTAAGGCCAGCGGGGGCAGCCGGGATGCTTGCGCCCTTCGCCGCGCACCGGGAGGGCAGGCGCTGGGCGGGCGGACCCTGAGGAGCCAGCCGGTGCTTGGTCGCGGGCCCCTCCGGGAGGTGGCGCAGCGTCACCCTGTTTTCCAGCAGGCGAGCGGGCTGCCCTTTAGGAGCCAGGCGAGGCCCCTGCCGGGTCGCAGCCGCCGGGGGGCGCTGCTGCCCAGGAGACGCGGCGCGGGGACCCGCGGTGCCCCTTTAAGCTGCAGAAAGGCAGTCGGGAGTGGGGAGTCCAGTGCCGCCCAGGCCGAGGCGGGAAGGGCTGT
The DNA here is from genome assembly GCF_034190915.1 of Cavia porcellus. Taxonomy (NCBI): domain Eukaryota; kingdom Metazoa; phylum Chordata; class Mammalia; order Rodentia; family Caviidae; genus Cavia; species Cavia porcellus. Next base: position 81,554,579 of record NW_026947489.1, read on the forward strand.
TCCCCAGGCGGCTGCGAGAAGCCTCTGAGTCACTCTGGACGGGCGCACTCCCTGGGCTTAGCGGCCACACGGAGGAAACTGGGTCAGGCCTGTGACCTAGTTTGCTGGTTCGCATCCCTGGCCAACGGCAGGAGACAAACGCGAAGGACATCCAGATGGACTGACTGCCAGGCTCGCTCGTGTGACGAACATCTGAGAAGTCCCTACTACGTGCCAGGCCCTGCGAGTGAGAGATGGCCACGGTGACAGCCAGTTTCCAGTGAACTCCCAAAGCGTGGGCCGCACGACTTCAGAATGGGACCGCTTGGGAGCTGGGGCAGGACCCCAAGTCATTGGTCCCATCATCTCAAGTTCAGCAGCCCAAACTGAAATGCTTCCTCCCAGGCCTGGGGTCCCCCGTCACCTCTCCTGCCCCACCTCTCTGACCGACTTCCTCTGCACACCCACATACACACCTCCTGCTTGTTTTCCCCGTGTTGTGTCCACCCTTATCCCAAAGAGCACTTGTGTCAGCTGGCTCTAGGGTTTGAGGTGCTGGGCCTCAGTGAAGCCTGCTGAATCTCAAATCATACAGACATGCATCAAATCAAATCCAAGTAAAAGTTCGATTCTTCCCAATTCAGATCTCACTGTTAGCAGCTTGGAATAGACCCACCCTCCCAAGTTTTGCAACATATAAAACACATATACTTACATAATCATGATATAATCATTCTGGAATTTGGCTCCTTTCTCTTTCAATAGTTTTATCTCCTTTATAACGCTCTAACATTCCATCAATGGTGAACATGCCACATGGTGGTGTCTGGACAGTGGAGCGTTTCCTGGGTTTCATCTTCAGGTGTAAAACTCAGTGCACTGTGGCAGTGGACGGAGCTGATTTCACAAACGTGGAACCGTGGGGGCAGGGACAGTCTAGGGCACTCTGAAGGCTCATGCTCGCCAGGGCTGACAGATGCAGGGTCCTGAGTCCCAGGAGTGCCTCACTGAAGAATGTGTAATGTCAGCCTCCAGCGAGCCACCCTCTCCGCCACCTGTCCCTGCCCCTATCTGCCTTTTGTCCTAGGTCTGTACTAAAGCCAGACTACAGCTTCCGATTGTGCGTGTGTGGCTTCCAGGATCTTTGGACACCCTGGATTCCCGTGCCTTTCTACTGTCCTCTGTCACTCAGGACTGATGGACAAGTGTCCATCTCCGGATTTCCTATGTAGCCACAGACTTCCAGAGGGTCCCTTTTGTGACCCCGCACACTAGTGTTGGTAGCACACCCCACTCCCTGCCTTCTAAAGCAGTGACAGAGGTAGATTAACAGTTTTTCTTCAGGAGCAAAGCAGTCCCTCTCTAGCCACAGAGCTGAGGGTTGGCCTAGCTATGCTTAAAATGTGTCAGCTATTGTCATGAATCAGGGGCTTGGGCTGGGGCCTGGGGTGTGTCTCAGTGGCACAGCTGTGTTTAGCTTGTATGAGGCCCCAGGTTAGATCCTGCACCAAAAACAAGAACAAGACCTGGGGGCCGCTGTGGTGGTGCAAGGTGGAGGGGGGCAGTCAAGCAGTATGGTTTTCTGGAGCCCTCAGTGCACCCGATTCTGGACCAGGCACTGGGAGGTGAGGGAAGAGAAACTCAGGACATAGCTCTGCTCCATTTTCTCCACAGGACCGTGTGCATGAGGCCTGTGGCTGCCCCACACTGGAATGCTGTTCCACCCTGGCGTGGTTCCCCCTGCTTCCTCTAGCACACACCGGCCTCAGGGATGAGCACGAGGTGCCAGTGCAGAGGGCACGTGGCAGGCATAGTGTCAGCGCTTGGTGCGCTGTCTCTCCTGGAAAACTAGATGGGCCCAGGCTCACAGTCAGGTCACCAGACGGGCCTTCCATAAACTGTTGTGATACAGTGCGGTAGATACTTAAAGGACAAGGAGGTGGAAGGAGGGAGGTTGGGGAAGAGCAGTATTTCTTCCAGAGGGACTTCTGGGGTAAACGGTACCAGTCCACCCTTTCCTTTTCTTTTGCATTTATACTGGAGATTGTATGCTCTCTGCATCTCTTGTCCTTGAAATCCCTCATCTCAAGGAGCTATTTTCAGATTAGGTACCGAGACCTCACTCTAAGCGTGGCAGCCTCTCGATGCTGGCCCATGTTGCAGGTGTGCGTGAGACCTGCATCCTTGCCATCACCTACTATATCATCTGCTGTTCCCAGGCTTCCTCCTTCATCCAGTAGCTGGACTGGGGATGCTAAACAGGAGAGAAAGTTTGCCTGGGGCGGCATGGTGCTAGTTGGTGTGGTGACTCATGCCTGTAATCCAGGTCTTCAGGGAGGCTGAGGCAAGAGATTCACAAATTTGAGTAATTCCAGAGTTTGAAGTATCTGTTGCTAGGCTTTGACTGCATTTTCCCCTAAAATTCCTAAAAACTACTTTACATCTCCATAGCTCGGTGGCGCCCCCCCCCCCCAACCTGCCACGTTCCCCTGCATCTATCCACACTCAATACTGGGTCCAAATCTGCCTTCCTCAGACATTCCTGTTCATCTGTTTGCTTTCTGAGCCGTAACAACTGGTTGAGGGGCAAACAGGCAACTGGCCCTGTCTGTCAATCTGGTCTGGGGTTATGGGTGTCAATGCTCCGGGTACCAAACAGCCGGCCATACCTCCTCCTCACCTTCCCTCCATCGGGTGTTACTTTCCCTATGTGGTCTTTGAAAAACACGCCTTGCATTTTGAGCCACACCTGCTAATCACCACACTATGGACTCAACAATTTTTTGCACAGCTGGGGATCAAACTTATAGCCTGGCTCATGCTACAGGCAAGTGCTACAGCCCTGAACTATTTCCTCAGTCCTAATTATTTACCAGTTTTAAAAATCAACCTTTTGGGGCTGGGGATTTAGCTCAGTGGCTTAAGTGCCTGCTTTGCAAGCAGGCAGTAATGAGTTCGATCCCTGGTACCGGTAAAAAAAAAAATAAAATAAAAATCAACCTTTTGCCATGTTGGAACTTAGAACACTGGGAAGCCAAGCAAGCACCTCCCCTCCCTGGTAAGTGGCTGCAGTGTGACAGACTATGGCCCTTTCAGGGGGAGAACCACCAGCAGCTCCTGAGATCTGCGCCATGTTGGAACTTAGGACACTGGGAAACCAAGCTAGAAGCTCCCCTCCCTGGTAAGCGGTGGCGGTGTGGCAGACTGTGGCCCTTCCAGGGGGAAAACCACCAGTGTCTTCTGAGATCCATACCATGTTGGAACTTACAAAGCTGAGAAACCAAGCAACCAGCCTGCCTCCCTGCTAAGCAGGGTGCACAGCCTAGAGTCAAACATCCCACTTCCCCTACTTCCCTGTTAGTAAATGGGAACCAGAAATCTGAGCATCTGGTTGACCATAGCAAATAAGGGAGATTTCCTTCTGCCATCTCTTTGAAGAAAATATTATTATTACTGGGTCTTTTTTTTTTTTTTTTGTCTTTTTCCTTTTTATGGGTACCAGGAATGGAACTCACGACTGCCTGCTTGCAAGGCAGGCGCTTATGCCGCTGAGCTAAATCCCCAGCCCCTATTATTACTGTTTTGCTCTATTCTGATTAATGGTACTGCTCTATTCACTATTCTGTTTTGATAAGTTCTAAAATATTCTGTATTTCATTTTATTTTGATATATGTGATTGAAAGAACAACTATTGTAAAGATAATGAAATATACTGTGATACCTATTACTATTATCCCAGTAACCTGCTGTACCAATTTCACTGTACGATCTTAGTTGGCTTTATTCTGTCTTGTTCTGTTGTATGTTACTACTTTCAAAATAAAATTTAAAAAAAAATTTAAAAAAGAATCAATTTTTTTTTTTTTTTTGGTACTGAATAATTTAACTCAGAACCTTGTGCTTGCCAGATAGGAGCTTATGCTGTTGAGCTATAACCACCTTTCCTCCAAACTGACTATTTTTAAAAGCTGGGTAGGAGACAGCAAGGTGGCTTGTGGGGCAGGTGGGACAGAAGCCCATACTGGTGGCCTCAGTTCTGGACAGCCTGGATGGGTAGGGCAGGGCCCAGGCCAGTGCAAGTTTAGAGAGGCCCAGCCTGCATCTGATTTGCATTTGAAGGAACAAAGTGGACAAAGATCTGTGGAGACCATCAGCAAGAGTAGACACCAGGAGTTATACCCAACACTGGGAAATGAGTGTGTCACCAGGAAGGCACCAGTTTTCTCCTGGGGAGAGAGCATCGGAGGGCCTCCATGCCCAGCCCAAATCAAATATTCCTTGACTCTGAGGTCAGAGGGTCTGTGTTTGAATCCTAACTGCACCATTTACTATAGAGTGGTTTTTTGCAGCAGTTAATTAACCCCTCTATGCCACAGATTCCTCCATATATAAGTCTCGGGGTGAGGATGGAGCTCACTGGTGGACCACTTACTCGGCATGCACAAAGCCCTGGGTGCAACCCCCAGTGCAACATACACGCGCATGTGCACACTTCGGGGTGTCCTCTTCAGACAAGGAATGACCTTGAAAAGGAGACAGATACAGACCAGGGGCCAGGCCTGCACTCCAGAAGCCAGCAACCAGGGCCTGCCGTAATGAGTGCCCTGGATGTGACCCAGTATCACAGTTTGGAGGTGGTCTCTTTTTGTTTATTTCCCTTAGCTGTCCAGTGGTTTCCAGATCTGTGACATCTGCCTCCAAGGCTGGAATCCCTCAAAGGCCAGAACTGTGACCCAGTGTCTCCAGAGCCCTGTGTCATATGGCTCATTGCGAGAGCTTTGCTGCTGTCTGGAGAATGAATGCAGGAGTGAACTGGGCTGGCTTGGGCCGAAGGGAGGGAGGCCAGGGTGCCAGGACCCAGGGGGAGCAGCCAGTGCAGGACAGAGGCTTAGATTCATGCCTGACAGGGGCTTTGTGCCCCACTCCGCCCACACCCCGGGCCACTAGACAGTTTCGCAGCCCGCTGAGAGGAGCTGGCCCAAGAACCAGTTTCTACCGGCTGTTCCCTCCCTACCCTGGCAGCTCCCCAGAGGGGAGAGGCTCTTCCTGGGCCCCAGGGATTGTATTTTGGGGGACAAGGAGCCAAGCAGTGTTTCCATCCACTTCTCTGCCTCCCTCCCACCCCTCCCCGATCACCCCACTCTCCAGAAGTCCAGAGTGGGGGTGACTGTTTCAAAGGCCTTCTGCATTTGTTTGCATGGGGGACACCCAAGTAACAAAACAAGTGCCCGATACCCTGAAGAAAAGTTTCCTGGTTTGCCTCCAATGCACTGGATGATGAAATAACTGTAAACACCCACAACTGGGGTTGCTGTGAAAATGTGTTCTTTTAGGCAAGTTATTAACAGCTGTCTCCTGGGCATAGGCTAGGCCCGCTGGTAGGTGCTTTTGGGGCTTGGCAGCTCTGGGCTATCTTGTCTGTTTCACAGAGAGGTTAAGGGGCTTGCCAAGGGTCACACAGCTATGAAATAGAACAAAGTCAAGTTGGTTTATTTTTTTTAAATCAGTACCGGGAATCGAACTCACAACTGTATACTTGCAAGGCAGGCACTTAAGCCACTGAGCTAAATCCTCAGCCCCTAAGTTGTTTTGAGATAGAGTCTTGCTATGCAGTTCAGGTTGTCCTTGAACTTACTACAAAGCACAGGCTGGTCTTGAACTTGCAGCGATCCTCCTGCCTCAGCCTCCTGAGAGCTAGGATTCTATGTGTGCCTCCACGCCCAGCCCAAATCAAATATTCCTTGACTCTGAGGTCAGAGGGTCTGTGTTTGAATCCTAACTGCACCATTTACTATAGAGTGGTTTTTGGCAGCAGTTAATTAACCCCTCTATGCCAGAGTCCTCCATATATAGTGGGGTAACAGTGCCTGTTTCATAGGCTGTTGTGCATAAATCCTACAGATTAAGCACTTGGTGCCTGATTCATAGGAAGCGTTGATAAACGTTAGCTCTTCCTTGCTTTTAATGTGATCCAGTTGCTAGTCCAGTCGTTCTTCAGGAGGGGCTGATGGATGTCGTGTCCTTTAACTTGCCTCATGCTTCTTTTGTTGCCCATTTCTGGCCATCTTTTACCTCTGCCATTACATAGAAAACATCCCACTGGCATTTAATTATACGTAAACTCTACTTTGTATCCCATGCAGTCCTAGACACCACTGATTTTTATCTGTACCATTGGAGTGTGGACCAATTAAGAAAAAAGTTTTGGGGCTGTGGATTTAGCTCAGCGGCATGAGCGCCTGCCTGGCAAGCAGGAGGTCATGAGTTCGATCCCCAGTACCGCCAAAAAAAAAAGAAAAAAGTTTTGGTGGATTACACACACCTGTAATCCCTGGGAGGCCGAGGCAGGAGGGTTTAGCAAGAACTTGTTTCAAAATAAAAAAGGGCTGGAATGTAACTTGTTGTGAAGACCCTAAGTTCAATCCCTAATACTGCCAAGGGAAGAAAGAAAAGGGAAAAAAGGGCTGGTGCACGCTTGTAATGTTAGCGCTCGGGAGGCTGAGGCAGGAGGATCTTTGAGTTTAAAGCCAGCCTGGGCAGTATAGTGAATTCAGGACCAGTCTGAACTACAAAGTGAAACTTTCTGTCAAAAAAACTAACACAAATAAACATTAATATGAAATATACCCAATTTTGGAGATGTTAAAGCAGAAGAGGGATTAAAGTCTCATTTTGAGTTGGTGAAATGTGATGAGAATGATATAAGTTTTGTTATTGACATAGGCCCTTGGAGCTCTGAATTTTTCCCACTTTTGGTGGCTTGGGTCAGTTGACCTGGATAATTCTTGTATCCGATGGCAGCCCAGGTGGCTGGTATTTCTTCGAGGACCACTGTGGCAGGTGACAGTAACCTTGCCCCGTGCAGCTGCCTGTTCCCCGAGCTGGTGTAGATCTGTGGCACCAGCAGCTGCAAGCTTGAGCAACTTTCTTCCCTTTGGGGCCTGCTGTGTTTCCCTTGCTGCCCATTTTATTTAGATTTGTTCACACAGGCAATAAAAACAGATCTGTTTGAGATAAGTTCCCGAGCAAAGCAATGTGGAAGGGAAACCAACCAACTTCCAGGGTAATTTCCCCAGGCAGAGCACAAGGCACAGTAATCATTTAGTCTGTGTGTCTTTCAATTGCCAGGTTATATTTGGAGTCCCTTTCTGTGTTTGCTTTTTCCACAATTCAGTTAAAGGTAGTGTGTGCCAGGAAATGTCAGCAGATGTTACGGCTGGTCCCGGGAGCTGGTGAGAAGTCTGCTGCTCATTCTCTCTGCACTGACGCCCATCCATGACCACTGTGGAGAGGAACAGGGCTCTGCAGGCAGCCACCAGCTCTCACCTCTTTGACCTAAAGAAATGAGTTGACCTCTCTGAATCGCCACAGCTATATCATGGAGATAACACTCTTGTTGCTGTTTTGAGAGAGGGTGTCACTATCACTGTAGGGTGTCACTGTAGTTCAGGCCTTGATCTCACCACATAGCCCAGGCTGGCTAGTAGCTCATGATCTTCCTGCCTCAGCCTCCGAGTGCTGGGAGAACAGACATCACCAGCACTCATAGATGAGGGTAACACTTCCCAGGGCCAAGAAGCACCAGGAATAACACAAAGCAGCACACAGTGAGTGCTTAAGAAATGACAGTGACAAATGTAAAGTACCTGCCATGCAGATATGAAATGAACAGCTGAACACTATACGGGGGAGGCATATCACAGCATTTTATTGTCAATGCTCTGAATATTGAAAGCTGCAAAGGAGCTAAGCTAGCAATCACCTGAGTCTTCTGTGGGACTGCAGCCTCAGCCACCACTTCTGCAGTATCCCAGGGACTGCTGCCCCTGGGGAGAGGAACAGGGCCAACCTGCTATAATGAGCATCCTCCTGGTCCCAGAGCAGATGGGGCCACGCCAAAAGTCCCAGCTTTGGCAGGGGTTGAGCAGCATGACCCAGAGTCTAAAGGATCTGCTTTTTCCAGCAGGAATGGGCTGGAGTGTGCCCTGGGCTTCCCAGCCAAACCCCATGCCGGGGTGCTTCCCTGCTGCTGACCAGAGCCAACTGTCTATCTCTCTGCCAAGAATCCAGGGTAGAGCAGCCACTGCCAGGCCAACCTCAGACTGACCTCAACTGCAGGCTTCATCCTCCATCTCTCCATACTCGGGGGGCCCGAATGAATATTGTCAGCACACATACTGGTGACCACCACTCACCGTAATCCAAATACCAGCCTGGACAGAGCCCTGTGGGAGAAGGCTCTGGAGTCCTCTCAGGGGTTCTAAATGAGCCACTGCACATAGGAATGATTAGCAACAGAGCTAGTTAATGGTGCAGAAATGAGGACTCCAGTGCCAATAAAAAGAAAACCACCAACCACTTTTGGGGGACAGCTTGTCTGTGATCACCAAAGAAGCCAGTCTTAACAGATCAGAAACTCACTGAATACTGTGAACATCTCTGAAAAGGAGTGAGCCAGGGTAGTGTTGAGAAAGAATGGGCAGAATTAACCTGGGGACTTTCCAGTCCTGCCCCTGAGAGCCCCCGGCAGAAGCTTGCAACCCACTGGGCCCACAGTAACACTCATTGACTCTCCCCAGCTCCACTAGCGGCAGCCCAGAGAGAACTTGTAACTCTGCCTGCCAAGGATGGTAAGGGCCCAGGGCTGAGTGGGGAATAGAGAAGTGGCTCTCAGCGCTTGTGCCAGTCCTATAGGGACAGTGTGGGCCGTTGGGAGTCACCGCTGGGTGGCTCAATTCTGAAGGCTGAAGGCTGAGACTGCCACCTCCTGTGTTCACTCCCGAGGCAGATGCTCCGGAGTCCCATTTATAAAGGCACCCATTCCTGGCAAGAGGGCTCCACTTCGTACCTGGTCACTTCCCAGTCCCAGCCCCTGACACTTCTGTAGGGATTTTAATGGAGACATGTGCGACAACACTCACATGACAGAGGACGCTGTGACTGCGCCTCCCTCAGCTCTGCTGCAAAATGGGTGTGGCAAGCCACTCAGTTTACCGGGTTTCCCGTTTCATAGTCAGAGCCAAGGACTGGCTTGGCTTGGATACCTTTACTGTGTGTTTTACATAAGCCTCACTCTTTGGTGGCAGTTACTGGGCATCGAACTTAGGGCCTTGCGCTTGCCCGGCAGGCACTGTGCCACTGAACTACATCCCTGGCCTCATAAGCCTCATTTTTTTTTTTTAATTCACCTGAATATTCAGGGAACTTTCACCTATCTTATTTAGGTTTTCAATTTTTTTCAAATTCCAACCAGAAGCTAAATACAATGGGAAACCAGTAAGCACTAGTTATGTCTCAGGTTTAACACATTACTTTTCTTTATTCGTAATTGTACATAAAAACTTTCATTATTAATCATTCAGTTGGGAAACGTAGCTTGAGTAGGTCTTATTTCTGATCTATACTACATTACCTTCTATAGCTTACACTATATATATATATATATATATATATTTGGGGGGGGGCGGGTCTTAGGAGACAGGCCTGCCCCATGCAGTTTCAGCTGGCCTTAAATTCATTATGTAGCCCAGGCAGGTCTCAAACTCCCAGTGATCCTCCTGCCCCAGCCTCCCCAGTATTGGGATTATGGGTGTTCACCACCACACCCAGCTTGAAAGACTCTTTTTAAAAAGAGTTATTGGAACCTCAGCCTCATTGGAGACAGTCACTATAATGGCAGTGATACCTAATACTATATTATAGGTTTTCTTAACAAAGCTCCTTAGTTTCAAATAACTTCTCTGTGATAGTATAGGTGGGAAAAGTTCTTGATTTCTATTATTAAATCACAAGGAAAAATAATTGCACTAATAGAAATAAACAATGCTGGAATTAATAAAAACTCAATCTACTCCCTTCATCATTTCCGCCTTGCTGTTTTGGTTTAACTGTTAAACTTTTATGACTGCCAAACACAGCCACACAAAGGCACCCAGTGACCTGTAATAGAAACGCATCACATACCTGGTTCAGACCAGTTTCTTGCTAAGGTTATGATGACCATTTCTCCAGGTCATTTGATTGTTAGCTGCCTATAGCTCTTCGTTTAATGGACCAGGATTTAAAAACAAAAACCCCACTATACCCCAACAATGTTTCATCTATGATTTTATCACTGACAATAGCAAACTTAACATTACTGTATACATCCATAATAAAACTGTATTAGAACATCTGCAGCCAGAAGCTGAGCCAATGTTTAACTCAGCATGCCATTTGCTTATCCTCTGCTGGCTGGCAGCCAACTTCAGTCCTTGCCACTGCAAGGACTGAAACCAAGAAGCAAGCTGGCTAGTGTCCTTCGGCCACTTTTCCGGTTTCAGGTCCTGGCTACCCTGAGGGCAGAAGCAAACTAGATGAATCCAACTCTCAACTGCAAGCTGGCAGGGAAATTCAAGGATCATAAATTTAAGATTTGCCAACCTAAGATCAAGTTACAGGCCTTGACGTTACTTCAACTCCCTGAATGTTGGGATTAAACTGTGTACCACCACCCTGGGCAATATAAAATTTCTTGCCAGTTCTCCAAAAAGAAGAAAGAAGCACTACCAGCAGTGTAACACCTATAATCCCAGGACTCTGGGAAACTGAGGCAAGGGGATTACAAATCCAAGCCCAACCCCACAATTTTTTTTTTTTCCACAGCAGGTTACCGAGGTAACAGTAATAGGTATCATAGTTTATTTTGTTATCTTTATAATAGTTGTTCTTTCAATCACGTATATCAAAATAAAATGAAATACAGAACATTATTGAACTTATCAAAACAGAATATTGAATAGAGCAGTACCATTAATCAGAAAAGAGCAAAACAGTAATAAAAATATTTGCCTTCAAAGAAATGGTAGAAGGAAGTCCCCCTTATTTGCTATGGCCAACCTCCCAGGAGATGCTCAGATTTCTGGTTTCCATTTGCTAATGGGTGTGGGGGAGGGAGAAGAAGGAAGATAGGGGAAGTGGGATATTTGACTCTAGGCCATGTAGCAGTAGGTTCACTATTGCTAAGCAGGGAGGCAGGATGGTCATTTGTTTTCACAGCGTCCTCAGTTCCAACATGACCAACCCCACAATTTAACAAACTGAGACTGTCTCAAAATTTAAAATGGCTGGAGATGTAGCTCCATGCAAAGCCCTTGGGGTTCAATTCCCAATACAGGTTTTTAAAAAGCACTATTAATTTCATGCAACTAGAATCTGACTCAGGCACCCAATCACATCTTCCTTACCTTCCTTTAGTCCAACTATTATCCCGTTATCTTCTCCTCTATAGACAAATGGAAAATTGAAGTGTCTCTACTTGACAGATACTCCACCATCTTCCTTACATATTTGGCATTATGGTTTCCCCCCAAAAAAGTTTGCAGACAAGTGTGGACATTTAAAATAAGAGTATCCCGGGCCAGAGATTTAGCTCAGCGGCATAAGCGCCTGCCTGGCAAGTTCTAGGTTGTGAATTCAATCCCTGTACCCAAAAAAAAGAGTATTTTGGTATTGGTGCAAAGTAATTCAATAATGGAGATAGCAATATCTCATCCTCAGATTGTTATAAACTGATGAGTTAAAAAAAGCCCATAACTATAGCGTAATTTTATAGTATAAAATTATTAATACATATTATTAATTATACTGTCTCATAATATAGAACTTGTTTTAAAATTATTGGGGGACCTGGTGATATAGCTCCATGGTAGAGCATCTGCCTAGCACATATGAGCCCCTGGGTTCAACTCCCATTTTTTTTTTTTCCTAAGATAGGTCTCATTATGTAGTCCTAGCTGAACTTGAACTACGTAACTCAAGCTGGCTTCAAACTCAGTACCCATAGGCCCAATTTCCTTACTGGTATGCACTACCAGACACAGTTTTTTCATATTTCAAAATTACAAAGTATATATATATATATATATATATATATATATATATATATATATTGGGGGGGGTACCAGGGATTGAACTCATGACCTCATGTTGCCAGGCAGGCACTTGTTACTGAGCTAAATCTCCAGCACCAAAGTAGGTATATTAAAATGCCAAATCAAGGAACCACAAAAGGCCTAAAGCCAGCAATGGTAGTACACACCACCTGTAATCCCAGCACTTGGGAGGGTTGCCATAAGTGTGAGGCTCACCTAAACTACATATTTCAAGGCCAATCTATTAAGGAGGGGAAGGGGCTAAAGATGCTTCTTGTGCCAGGTGTGGTGGTGCATGCTCATAATTCCAGCATTTTGGAGACTGAGGCAGGAAGATCACCAACAAGTTCCAGATAAACTTGGGCTACATACTGGATTTCACAGGGAGATAGTCTCAAAAAATAGTTTTTTGTAAAATATACATGACTCTCAAAGTTACTCAGGCAGATGTTAAGTTCACAACCTACATCTATGCACATTTTTGTTGTTGCTGTTTGTGGTGTTTTGAAACAGGATCTTACTCTACAAGTATTTCAGGCTGACCTTGAGGTATGTAGCTAAGGCTGGCCTCAAATTTTTGGTGATCCTCCTGCCCACCCCAGCAAGTGCTGGGATTACAGGTGTGTGTCACTGTGCCTAGCCACATCCATATACTTTAAAAAAAAATCTCAGCACTCAGAAGGTAGAGGTAGGAGGATCAAAAGTTTGAGGCCAGTCTGAACTACACAGTGAGAACCTGTCTCAAAACAAAACAAAACATTACTAGAACCAACTGTAAGAAAATCCAAATTTCTCAGAGGAATCAAGTTTCTAAGACCACAAAAGCTAATGAAAATTTTGTTTCTGTCATATGTGGTTACTTTTGATGGCTGTTTTATAGTGCTAGGGATTAAACCTAGGGTTCACGCACAGTAGGCAAGTGCTCTACCACTAAGCTACATTCCAGGACCTTTTTATGAGACAAGTTCAAACTGAGGCTGGCCTTGAGTGTGAAATCCTCCCACCTCAGCCTCCAGAGTGGCTGAGGCTATAGGCAGAAGCAACAATGCCAGGGTTTTTGGTTTTTTGCCTTCTTAAAAGAGCCATACTAATACTTTCCCTACACCCACCTTAGCCAAACAGATTTATAAGAAGCCTGGAGTTTCCCTAAAAGGTCATTTTTACTTAAGTGCTTTTCTTATCTAGCACTTTTCTTGAAAAGTTAGCATTACCATAACAGTCTCTCAAAGCAAAGCATAACCACAATTACACACAGGAAGCACAGTACTACTCTAAAGCAATGCCCTCGCCTTGCATTGTTTTTCCATCAGCCTTTCCTGAGAGTGCTCCAGGAATCTTGCGAGGGAAATAGACAAGCACCACACCTTCAACATATTTAAGAAGCATTCACAATGTTCTTTTTTTTTTAAACACAAGCCTTTAATAAAAAACTCAAAAAAATATATAATCAAGCATTTTACATAATGCATACATTCTTGGTATCTGCAGATAAGATAAATAACAAAAGGCAGAAAGCAGGTATACTGTATTGCTTCTCTTTGGTGAGGTACCAATATCATCCTCTGCAGAAACACGGGAACATGTGTTACAAAATAAACACAAATGTGGTCTTAAAATAATTGTCCCTTAGTATAAATAAAATATTTCTTTTTTTTTTTTTGTCTTTTTTGTTTTTATCGGTACCAGGGATCGAACTCACGACTGCCTGCTTGCAACGCAGGCACTTATGCCGCTGAGCTAAATCCCCAGCCCCAAATAAAATATTTCAAAATAATACAGTAGGTGGGTTTTTCAAACTAACTAAAACATATAACACTTTATATATATCACAGGGGTAAAGTAGCAGGCTACTGCAGCCACACTTAATGGTGAGAGACACTCTTCTCTAGCTTTATTCTGGCTTTTTAAAAAGTGTCACAATCAGACACCACTTCTCAGATGCCATTCTGAGGAAAACAAAATCCTTTCTCTCTGCAAATACGTTTCACTAGCTGGTCAGTCTGCTCCTGCCCCAAATTCACCTTGAATGAGGCAATTCAGGTTTTCTTAAGTCAAATTTTTCACCAAATTCAGAGTTCCAAATTTTAAAAGTTTTTCCTTTAATTTACAGCAAAGATACACATTGTGGCTCTACTGAAGCAGTATATACAGATCAGAACTAAAAATCAAAAAAGAAGGATCTATTCAACACATAGCAGCTTGTATCTAAATATATACATGTATGTATATGTTTTCACAGTTAATCTAAAAAAATTACATTTAATATGTTGGGAAATATTTCTATAGTCTATAAATAATATCTTAAAAGCTCAACTGGTAAAATGCAGTAAAAGAATGTATCAAGTTAAGTGTTCTACACCTTCAAAAACAGACTTGATATCAGTAAAGCTTGAGGTTCATATTAAGTGTATACTGCCAGTCCCTACTGCTAGGGAAGGCAATCTTCTAAATACGATATAAAAGAAACTCCATAACTTTGGAAGGAATTGGCAGCTTCTGGACTTCTTGAGTGGGCATCACTCTTCGGATTGACATGCGACATAAATGTTGTAGGCTAGCAACTTGTCTTGGAGTGGCCCAAAAATAAACACTTCCATCATGTGTTCTAAAAAGAAGTAACAAGCATTAGTACATACATCTCAAAGTCCCTACAGTTCAGGCAACTATCATTATGGTCTATTAGAATCACAAACTTCACTTGAACACCTAACTCAGGAGAACACCCAATGACAGGCTCCTAACAAAACAATGAGTGTTACGGTTCCTATTAGATGTCCTCTCAAAGCCAAATGTGCTCATAGGTGGGGTTCAGGTGTGACTGAATCAAGCATGTGACAGTGGATTAGTCAAACCACTAATGGGTTTATAGCCCAGTGTGATGTTGGGAGGTGAAGCCTGTTGGGAAGAAGTGAGCCACTGTGGGCGTGGCTTGGGCTTCCCCCTCCCTTGATCTCTTTGCACTTCCCCCACCGCCATGCCATAAACCGTTTCTCCTCTGCAATGTACCTCTGCCATGCTGCCCTGCCGTGAGGCCAGCCAACTATGGACTGAAACCTTAATAGTCAGCAAAAATAATCTTTCCTGCTTTAACTTACGCAGATCAGGTATTGTGTCTTAGTAAAGAGAAAGCAAGTACCACACACATGAAACACTTATGAGAGACTTAAAATAACCTGTTGCCTTGCTTTAAAAGCCATCTTAATTTGCCCTGCTAAGAAAAGAAACATACCCAGCAGCTAGAACACTGCCATCAGTAGAAAAGGCACAGCAAAGGCCATTGCTCAAAGGTGCGACTTGTACTGGATAATCCTCATCAATTCTCCAGAATCTCACCATTCTGAAAGGAAAACAAATTATCAAGTGAGTGTCTTATATGAAGTTTAAAATAAAAGCAGTTTTTAAACTCAGAAAGAAATAGCACTGTGTTGAATCACAAAATATGCAAGTTGCTCTAACAGGTAATATGGGTAACTTGTTAAAAAGTTTTCTACTTACTTACCCTTAAAATCTGAATGTTTTACTCTTTCCATGGCACTTATAAAAGTCTTTTCACCTAGGTAAAGTGTAATCTAGGAACACAGTGACAAACTATATTCAAGAATGTGAGCAAACAGCAAAATGGCTACTGGCAAATAAAAAACTCTTCTGTATGTTTGCTAACATTCTGGAAAAATGATAATGAGTAGTTTTATGAACCAATGTGATCAAACTGCTCAGTGCCATACCCAGGAACCTAAATGATAAATACATGAAAAAATGGAATAGCTGTAACTAATTTCTGTTTCTTACCAATAAGCAGCACATTTCTTTCACATGATATTTCATCTTCTGGTCTCAGCAGTAGATATAAATTACTCTGCATTTACTATTTCAGCTTAGAAGTTTCCTTTTGCTTCACCCTTGACAGGGTACTACTTCTAAAACATCTCTGTAGGCTGGGCTAACAGTTGATTAATGACCTGCTTTGTTTGCCTAAGTCACTTAAACAGCAAACTTGGAGAAAGGCATTTAGCACCATTAGTTTACAGGGATATTAGGCCAGTGCTCTTTAAGACACACTGGCATCTCCTAAGAACTTGTGGAGAGAACAGTCATTAAATGCTAGCTACTTATTTAACTGGTGGGGGTGTTTCTTTTGAGATAGGCTGGCCTTGAACTCACAGTGATCCTCCTGCTCCTGCCTCCCAAGTGCTGGGATTACAGGCATGTACCACCACGCCTGGCAAGAAAGGGTTTTTAAAATATAAAAAATAAGAAATGTATTTCTAAAAATCAAAAAGGGGGGGTTGACGAGTATTTTCATTAAGCAGAAGAATGAAAGACAATTAAGAAGAAATAAGCTGTAATTTGAGCACTTACTTATCATCAGCAAGGCTTGCAATGTGCAGTCCATCATGACTAAAAGATACAGAGCGTACCCATCGGTCATTTGCTCCTCCAGCAAATATTGGAGTAGGCGGGGGAAATAGGTGCCTGAGGTCAAACACATGTTCCTTTCAATGGCTTAGAGTCACTTCAAGAACCAAATTACCCAAGAACAACACACATCTGTCTTTGAATAAAGTAGCCTTAATGAATGCAACTGAGAAGATTGAGTAGAGCTGATACACCCAAGCTAAATGACAGGGACCTTTTTCACAGTATGAATGAGATGCAAAGATTAAGTATAACTTTGGTTTTAACTATTTTCCCCAATATGAAATTAAATATACTGCTAAAGGACACTGTTAAATAGCAAGACCTCTATCACAAACTGATTTGATTTGCAGAAATCACATCAGAAGCTTTTATTATTCCAGGACTTAAATAACACTGAACTTATCATACACTGTACGTATTATCATACGCTATAATTTTAGTTTTCATATATTAACAATTATAAGTATTCATCTTCTCTTTCCCTCTCTTTTTGACTAAGACAAAGTCTCACTATGTTGTTAGGGTCATCTTGAACTCCTGAGCTCAACTGATTCTCTTACCTCAATCTCCAGAGTCCCAGAATTACAGATGTATGTCAACAAACTCAGCACACTGTCAACATAACTGCTGAAGCTTGGGGGTTGGGCAGTTTTTTGTTGTTGTTGTTGTTATTGTTTTCTAGAGGGTAAGGGTTTATCAAGGATGAAAACCAGAGCCTTTGTATCAAGCTACACCTCCAGGTGTTTTTTTTAAAAAAAAATTTATGTTGAGATTGGGTCTTACTAAATTGCTCAGCTTGGGCTCAAATTTGTAATCTTCCTGCCTCAATCTCCCAGAGTGCTCGGATTATAATTTCTTAAAAGTACAGTGATGGCCAGTGATGGTTATAGACTAAAGTAATTCATGCAGTACCCACCCAAATTCCATCAGAATGTCTCCATTATGTGGATCCCAGATATATACACGAGTATCGTAAGATGCAGTAGCCAGTAATGCTCCATCAGGAGAAAAGTCACAAGCTACAACATCATGGTGATGCCCTTCTAGTTTCCGTATCATGGTATACTTATCCATGTTCCAAAGGAAAACCTGAAATAAAAAGACAATGTTATAGCTTCATTCAGATACACAGAGGACAAAATGGTACATCTTAAACTAAAACTGATAAATTTAATAAAATTATATTAAACATTGTAAATGAGTAATTTAAAGAATATGCTCAGTGTCATAGATTAAAATCAGTCTTTAAGTTAATTAAAACAGACATGCAAATTCTATTTCAAATGTTTCTGTTAAATGTTAATTTAAAATATAGGCCTAAACATAAAGGCAATGCAATTTAGCCACAAAGTTATACTGAAATCCATTTATTTCAAAAAGTAATTAACTAAAATATACAGAAATAAATAGGGTTAAGTACTACAAACCCCTTTCTTTTTTTTTTTTTTTCAGAAACTACCAAATTTTTAAAAAATATACAGACAGAAAACGTAAGGTTAACAAATTGTTACTCCATTGGCATCTCCCTTTGAGATAATCACTTGTTTACAATAGGCTTGAATCACCAACGTGAGCCTAGGAAGAGAAACAGATACTGCAAGCAAAGAGAATTTTCACAGCCAAATCAAATTTCTTTGGCAAACAACAAGGATGTTAAACCACATTACAATAGGAAATGCTATTTTATAAAAATAATTACAGTATTTCTGTGAATCAAGATTTATACCAATCATTTTTCCCAAACTAACTATAATCATTAGTCATTTTCAGTATAAAACAATTAAATTATTTAAGAATAAGTTCACATAGTTTTAGATTCTAAACATCAATAGTCAGACTGTGCAGAGCAGCCCTAACCAAACTTCTAATGTTCACTTCAATGGTATATTAAATGTGAGCTTAGAAATTTGTAACGATCCTAACGATAATCTTTCCTCCTCTTGGAGTAATCTTTTTCTACTTTTTTTCTGCACAGACACAACATATTATTTCCAAAGGATAGTAAGCACAAATTTCAAGTTGAATCAAATATTTTAATATTTAGCATCTTCCAAAAAGTAGTACATAAAAGCCAATTACTTCAAATTAAATTGGTTTTACTTGTAAAGACTCCCAATTCCATCAAACTGGAAGATCAATTTACTTGGAGGAGTCAGTGGATTTCACTGTGGAGAAAATCATTTTTAAAAAGGAAAAAAAAAAAAGAAAGAAAGAAAAGCAGAAAGTGGACGTCGACCAGCACCTGTGTACGTACAGTACACCTTGCAGCCGAATGCAAGGTTACTTCATCCTATGGTAAAGGTCGCCCCCAGCCCGGTAGCCAGAGATGCCACTCTTTCTGCCCAGCTAACACCATTGTGCGCCTGTGTGCGAGTGGTGCCAGCATAACCTCAATCACACCAATATTGCTGCCACCACCTGTGACAGGGAAAGCAAGAAGCATATGGAAAACACACAGCCTAAAATAGCAATGTCAATATCTAGCTTTGTTGTTTTTATGATTTTTAAAGAACTAAGCTATTTTTTTCTTAACTTTCAACATTTCTAACCATCATTATAACAAGCCTCTCTGCTAAATAAAATGCATTTTAACTAGGTTCCACCACCCCCCTTAATTCAAAGTGTACTGTGATCCTACATATTTGGACTTCAACCTTTTCTTAAATACCTGAAGCTATTAAGATTCCTTTACTAACTCAAGTGCTGGAGTTCAACAATAAATTGCATAACCTTCTTAAGAGTCATTTGACTTAAGCTGTCCATATGTATGCTATACAAAACAGACAACATTTACGTTTCATCTGTAATTCACTCTAGGACGTACATGAGTGCTTTTTTAAATTATTACTAAGTTACTTTTTTCAGTTAAATGTCCAGGACCAGCTGGGATTCAAAACTTTAAAAGCAGCAAACTGGACAAAAATAGAACAACAGAGAAGAAAATAATTAGCAAGAGAATGTCTTAATAGGAACTAGAACTCTTCTATAGCACATAAACTTTCCTAAATCTTACAGACAATAACTTGATATACTCCCATTTTATAAATATTATCTCTAAGAGCAACCCAACCTCACTTGACAAGCAGTAACTATATTTAATTTCCCTCATGCAAATTCTCCCCATCATGAAATAAAACAATTAAGATATTCATGACACCGAGCACAGACTTAATAGATTACTTAGATTTAAAATGATTATGCATACATCATTATGCTCAATTCATAAGGAAATGTGTGAGAACTTTGACACATACTGCTTTACTTGCTCCAACTGAACACAGCATGGAAGAGTCAGGAGAGAATGCACAGTTGTACACCCAATTCGGATGCCCTCTCAGTATTTTCATCATGTTTCCTGAACAAAAACAAGTATTTGTATCAACCTTAGAATGTATTTCAAATGGCAGTAAATCACAAATGTGCACAGCTGAGTTACATATCTATCGTAGGTTGGCAGTATTTACCAGTTGCTTATTTTCATGAACAAAATTTTACCAACACGAATTTTATCCATATAAATATAAGCATGCCGGTTTATGCTATGCTACTACAGAAGACAGTACAGCCCATAAACCTAAAACACGTAACATCTAGCCTTTAATTAAAATGCCTGTGACACTTCATCTATAGGAGACAGAATTATTTTAGTACAATTCCCTTATTTCTACAAAGGAAGGAGCCAAAGTAGAACAACTTTAAGACTTGTTGAACAGAACGTCTTCAAAAAAAGCTGTTTTATCCCTGTTGAACAGAACGTCTTCAAAAAGCTTTTTCATCCTCTTCCACTTTGATGGTCTACATTCAGTCCCTAAGTCCTTGTTTTTCTTATACCCACAGCACACAGCTATGCTAACTTATTTAACTCTATCCCTCAAGAGCTGAGCAATTAGCCAGACGTGGCAGTACGTGACTGTAGGGCCAGTGTTGAGGTCGCAGGATAACAAGTTTGAGCCCAGTCTGGGCAATTTAGCGATTTAGTGAGACCCTGTCTCAAAAACTAAAAAAGTCAAAGGACAGGCTGGGGCTACAGCTCAGTGCCAAATCTCTTGAGTTCAAACCCCAATATTTGGGGGAAGGAAAAAGAGCTGAGCAATCAGAGAACTGATAAAATGCAGGATAGGTAGGTACTTCAGCATTTGGATATGTTAGTACTTTATTGTTCCTATCCATCAGGTGAACAAAATCTGATGGCTCTAAATTGGAGTTTTGTTTTCTTCTACATTTAATTTACACATACTTTAAAAAGACTTCACACGTACTCTATTACTGGTAGGCAAATCTGTCAACATCCAGTTTGACTGCTGAGCACCAACACATACTACTCAAATACAGGGGCTGGGGATTTAGCAACTGCTTCATTAGATCAGAAGGCCTCTCAAATAAGATAGCCTTGCTAAAACTGTATTACAAATATGTTTCAGAAAAAGCTGAGTACTTGACATGAACATCCCTTTCTACTGTACTGAAGTGTAAAAAATTTTATTTTTCATAAAAATTTTCAGCCTATGCTTACTAGCATTTACAATGCTATTATTAATTCTGGCACACAAATCTTGATTAAAATTTAGGCTAATCATTACTGAATTTGCTTGCTTTAAGATCTTAAATTTTCAGTAAGCACATACAGAAAGTTAATAACCCTAAGATAAAGGAAATACAACAAACCAGTGCATCTACAACCCTAAAACGATACAGATTTGTCCAATAGTTGATAACAGATCTGCAGGGCTAGTTTCTAAGTAGTATTAGACTGTTTTACTTATAGTACCTGCTGGCTCCTATCCTGGCTCATTTTATGTTTCTGTTTGATCTATATACGAAAAGAATCAAATGGTTAAACAGAAGAGGAAATTCTGATCAAATAACACTTTTAAAGGAGAATACCAAGATTTTGTTCCCAAAACAATCTCAACAGTAATACCAAGAAGCCAATCTTTTTACAGTATGGAATAAAGACGTACCATCATCTTTTAGGTCCCACACTCTGAGAGTTTTATCTCTTGAAGCTGATACTAGGATCAAGCTCCCATCTGGAGCAAAAGTTAAATCTCTGACCACTTCAGTATGATCTACCAAATTAAGGAGGAGTTTTCCTAAACATGATGGAAGGGAAAAAAAAAAAAAAAAAAAAAAAAACAGTTATTTTTCAGCTTCTACTACAGGGTTGCCAACTTCATTTTAAAAATAAATTCCTAGGGGCTGGGGATTTAGCTCAGCAGCGTAAGTGCCTGCCTGGAAGTATGCGGTCGTGAGTTCGATCCCTGGTACTGATAAAAACAAAAAGGACAATAAATAAATAAATAAATAAATAAATTCCTATTGGTTTATCAGTGCCAAGTATTTATTTATTGGTGTCAATATTTATTAGTGCCACTGTTACTTGCAGGGATTCATTATTTACAATGTTTTAAAAGGCATTCTTTCCAGTTGAGCAGTCTTAAGTTTATTAGAAAAATTAAAAGCCAATTCCTGAAATGTAAACAAACTCAGGGAGCAAAGTAGTATCAAAAAAGCCTTTATATTATCACCTTATGATTTTAAAATGTAAAGAAATTTTGCCTTTGCTTTTATTTCCCAAACTCCCAAAGAGATACTACTGTCCCACAGTTTTGTTTTGTTTTGTTTTGAGGGGAGTCTCTTTGAGATAAGAGTTTTACTATGCAGTTTACCCTGGCTTTGAACTGACTGCATAGCCCAGGCCAACCTCAAACTCACAGGACACCCTCCTGCCTTAGCCTCCCACAACTAATTCGTTAACACAATCTCAGTTAAAAATTCTTACCTACTACTATTGAGCGCCGTTTTAGAAAAAAAAAACTAGGTGCTTACCTAGTTTCTTTTTTTCAAGGTTCCCAATTTTGACTTATAGCAGTACCTTAGTTCACGAACCTACTTCTTCCCACAATTTTTGGTACAAAGCAAATTAGATGAGAAATGAATCAAATTTCTCCATACGGTCAACACTGAACCTAACCACTGAATTTGATTCTGTTCGAATCCAATCTGCAACCAGAAATGTGGAAAGAATTAAGTTCATGAAGAAGATACCACTGTATTATCCCACTGTTGGTATCACTTCCTGTATTCTGGGGTACATCTTGTTTTTATGCTCATTTAGAATTCCTTTATATTTTACATATTTTAGACACTTATTTTGTTGTTGTTACTTGCCAGATACTAAATAAAACTTTTTTTAAAGACAGGGTTTCACTATTTAGTTCAAGCTGGCCTTGAACTCACTATGCAGCCTTAAACTGGCCTTGAATTTGTGCTCTTCCCGCCTCAGTCTGGGATTACAGGTATGCATATAGCCATCTACTTTTAATTTACTTTTAATTGCTCAAAGAATTGAATTTAACCTGTCTTGTAAATAGTCACTAAAACATTCTAAGTCAGATAATGATTGTTAAAACCTAATTTGGTCATGCATGATGGCCCATGCTTGTAATCCCAGGACTGTGGGAGGGTGAGGCAGAACTGAAGTTCAAGCTCAGTCTGTACAACTTAGTGACTTAGGGAGACCCGCCTACCAAGTAAAAAATAAAAAGGGATGGGGACACAGCTCAGTAGAACAGGTTCTAGGTTCAATCCCCAGTAGCAAAAGAAACCAAACCAAAAAGCACACTACTTTGCCTCAAAAGCCTCTAGGAAGCCAGCTGTGGCAAACCTATGGCACGTGTACTATGGCAGGCATGCTGGCAGTGAGCTCAGTCACCCCAGGATCTGAGCATCAGGTACCAGTTGTATTTTCTAAACTAAAATCTCAGCATGTGGATTTAATTGCAGAGTTGGTACTTTGCAATAATAAGTGGATCTTTGTAGTTCTAAGGTCTGCCATCACTGCTCTAAACATCATTGAAAAAGTATGTAAGAAAATATCTATTGAGTCAAACTAAACTATATAAATAATAATTAACTAAACACTCCCTACACATGCCTTTCTACTATAATATTTTCTGAAGGGTCAAACAGTGGAAAACTCTATATTGTTTTCCTAAATTAAAACCATAAGATGGGGGAGCTGGAGATTTAGCTTAGCGGCATAAGCTCCTGCCTTACAAGCAGGCAGTCGTGAGTTTGATCCCCGGTACCGATAAAAAGGAAAAAGACCCAAAAAAAAAAACCCACAAGATGAGCTAAAGATGCTATTAACGCCAATTACAAAGACACACTTAACAGCTGGGCATGGTGGCACACACCTATAACCCCAGCACTCGGAAGGATGAGAAAGGAGAACAGATGTGAGTTCGAGGCCAGCCTGGGCTACACAGATGCATACAAAGATAGCCTGAACTACGCAGCAAGACCCTGTCTTAAAAAAACCAATGTAACAGACACACTCAAAGCAGCAAGTCTTGTTTTTCAATTAAAATTATGTATTTCAGTGCACATGAGCAGTATCCTAATTATAAAATAGTCAAGTTTACTTTTAAAGCTTTGAATCCGTACCTGTATACACATCCCATATTTTGATACGACCATTGCTTAATCCTGTGGCAAGAAGCAGCTGATCTTGCCCAAATCTGAATCGATGCCATTCTATATTTACACAGCGACTTTGTTTTTCTGGAACTGAAGACCCAAAGGCAAGACTCCAGACTATATCTCCACAGTCTATAATATGCTCGTGAGGTTTATTTTTTTGACCACCATCACTATTTTGTCTTGATAATCTTAAACCGTTTGAATTAGCAACATTCTTTGTGCCATGCAAGAGACTGAGAGAGAAAAGCGAAACTGAATGATTATTTATTCTGGAACCCTGAAAACATTAACAATAACGTTATCAAAATAACCTCAAGGTGATTATAATGATAATGAATAAAAGCAGAATCCTATAGATGGGAAGGGGAAAATTTGCTAGCTGAACTACAGGAGAATGACCGGATAAAATTAGGTATTTAACACAAGTTTTCAATGGCGGAAAAGTAGTGCAATAATAAAGCAATTTTATAACTATTTGACTCTCAAATTTTGTTCAAAACCAATTTATCAATTGAGACTACTTTAACTTAAACAGAGAAGTCAAAGAAAAAAAAAAAGTGCTGGGTGTGGTAGCACAGGCCTGTAATCCCAGCACTTGGGGAGGGTGAGGAAGGAGGATCACCATGAATTCAAGGCTAGACTGAACTGAATAGTAAAAGTCTCAAAAGACAAATAAATAATCCAGTAACACAAATATTCAAACTCAATTCAAGCAGAGATATCAGGGCTGGGGATTTAGCTCAGTGGCATAAGCGCCTGCCTTCCAAGCAGGCAGTCGTGAGTTCGATCCCCGGTACCGATAAAAAACGAAAAAGACAAAAAAAAAAAAAAAAAAAAATCAAGCAGAGATATCACAGGTCCATAAAAAAGTAATTATATGACCCACACACCACTGTTATCCAATAAAGTATTGTGAAACCCAAAGTGAATGCAATCAATTTTCACATAACAAGATCATCTGCTTTAGTACAGCAGAATATATACCCTGTAACAAGGTATAATTAATGTTTTGATTTTTTTTTTTTTTTTTTTTGCGACTGGGTCTCAATATACAGTCCAGGCTGCCCTTGAACTCACTATTTACCCCAGGCTAGCCTCCACTCAAGATCCTTCTGCCTCAGCCTCTCAAATGCTGGGACTGCAGACATGTGCCACTATCCCTGGCTTAATCTGTTCCGTAATTCACACAAAAATAGACAGTCAAGAAAATATTACAATGTATAATTAAGGCTAGATAACTCTTTATACAAATTGTCCAATAAGTATTCTCAGCCTATGTTAAAACACATTACAACACTGTAAAAGAAAAACAAGTATCAAAATGTTTGATTACCCTACATTAAATGACAACAGTAAATTTCAGAGATTAAAAAAGAAAAAAAAAGTCTTACAAATTCTTAAGGCACTGGGACCAAGGAACAAGCTTTACAGTTCGATGTCCTTGTGACCAAGCAAAATATGAACCATCTGGAGCAAAAGCAACAGTCCAGTTTTCACGACCACATTTCTTGTCAAAAGGAGCTGCTGGAGCTAAAAGTTCTCCTATAGTACGGGATCTCACTAAAAGAAAAAGCACAGGAAATCATAAAGAACAATGAGTCTCAAACTGCATCCGTATTACTTTGGGATTCACTAAAATTTTAACTCTTATTTTAGACACAATATGTATGGCCAGTGGCACAGCAACTGCCTGGCAAGCACAAGGTCCTGAGCTTGATTCTTGGTACCCGAACACACACACACACACACACACACACACACACACACACACACACAGAGAGAGAGAGAGAGAGAGAGAGAGAGAGAGAGAGAGAGAGAGAGGAAATTTGCTTCCTACTAGCTAATGGGAAGGATTTGTCCCCAATGTAAAGACCCCTTAATGACAATGACTATTTTCAATTTTTGGTAAACTGATTTTCCTAAAAATCTCCCAATGCAAATCTTTAAAAAAAAAGTATCACCGAATAAAACTGTAAGTGGCCAGGCATGGTGGTGCATGTCTGTAATTCTAGCACTGGGGAGGCTGAGGCAGAAGGACGGCTGTAAATTCAAGGCAAGCCTGAGCTACATAGTGAGCTCAAGACCAGCATAAACTACATAGCAAGACCTGTCTCAAAACAAAATAAAATTATACAAGTAATAATGCAATACCAATTCAAATTAGGGATTACTTAGGATCCTAATTCTTGTACTGTTTTATGTTTTCACCAAATGACATTTAAAATGCAGGAGATCGAAGTTACTTCGCAAGAAAAACATTTTACAAATTTAAAAAGAAATTTTTTTGAGATAGCATCTGGCTGCGCAGTCCAAGTTAGCCTTGTACTCACCATGCGGCCTAGGCTGGCCTCAAATGTGCAGCAGCGATGCTGCTCCCTCACCTCCTGAGGGGTTCCAGGAGTGCACCACCAAATCCAGCCTCTATGTGAAACTTTTTAGCTTTCCAGAACCATAAACTATTATAAAATACAATAGAGTAAGACCCGGTCTCCAAAAACAACACACACACCCAAAACAACTCCACCACCACCCTGGCATATTTCCAATGAGACTATTAATTCCATATTTAACAAAACACATAATCAACAAAATCTTATTTCAATATGTACAAGCTAAGTGAAATGAAATTTTCTTAATTTTGGAAAAGGGCCTTCACAACAGTATTGTCACTTCTTTGTTAGATTGGTCTTGAGTTTAATTTTGCCACTTTTCCTTTCTGTTATAGGCTTGTTGATCAACTCTACAATGCATGATAAAAGTGTGGCTTAAACTTTCCAACAACTATACTTTAATAGACTATGTCTGGATATGAACCACTTACCCCTCCACACTTGGAGCAGACCCATACACAAACCTCATTCAGGGACACTTTAGTCTGAGTATGTGCTCCATCAATAGCTAGTGTGGCACTTAGCATATGACAGGTACTCAATATTTACTGAACAAATATGAAGGCATGTGTACCAATTCCCAGTCTTAAGTGATTTAAATGTTCTTTGCCCAATCCTTTGATACACTGAGTATGGTTTAAAACAACAAAACAAAAACATGCCTATTTTTCCAGGACATTCATAAATAAGAATAAAGCTTAGATTATCAGAAATTTTTCCTTTTTTTTTTTTTTTTTTTTTTTTTGATACTAGAGATTGAACTCATAACCTCACGCTTGCCTGGAAGGCAATGTGCTGCTGAGCTGTATCCCCAGCCCAACATTTTTCCTTTTAATGATGTAAAAACCTTCCTTCCATCCACTTGGTCCTGATTCTGACCTAAGAGAATCAGCTACTAAGCCTGCAAATCTAGCACAGAGCCAGGACGTCAATTGAGTCTTTTTGTCAGTCTAAATTATTTCTAGCTCTTTTCATCACTCCTCAGATTACCAAGTTTCAAGTCCATCCTCCATCAAAACTTCATACTTTTCTAGCTCAACTACAGTGAGTAATGGCCCTCACATCATGACATTAATTTCACCATCACATGACTTCCTTAAAGTAATAGTCACAAATAGGTAACCCTCAGATCCATGCAGAGTGATTTTGTGCCTGTGTATGGACGTGGGAAAAAGGAGCCAGGACCTAAAAAAACAAAAAACAAAAAACAAAAAACAGCAGGCAAGTTTTCTACTCCTAAACCTCCGTTTCTGTTCCAATCACTCAGCCATACTTTTTAAAAATTTTTTTTGAAAATTAAAAAAAAAACAGTTTCACTAAGTCGCCAGGGTAGGCTCAAAGCTGTGATTGTTCTGACTCAGCCTTGTGAGTAGCTGGGATTACAGACATGTACCACCATGGTGAGCTGGAGTGACTTTTTGATTTTTTTTTTTTTTTTTGTCTTTTTCCTTTTTATCAGTACCAGGGATCGAACTCACGACTGCCTCTTGCAAGGCAGGCGCTTATGCCCCTGTGGCTAAATCCCCAGCCCCTGGAGTAACTTTTTAAAATACACAGATCACGTTAGACAGGGACTACTACACTAGGTTTCCTTGTATTTTTCTGAATTCAGTTCAGGCTGGCCTTGAACTCATTACAGAGCCCATGCTTCCCTCCAACTGAAGAGGATCTTCCTGCCTCAGTTTCCCAAATGCTGTGATTACAGGCATATGCCACCATGCTCAACTCTAAACCCAGTCTTTATATTCATTTCATTAGAGTTCTTTACATATCTGGTCTCTGTATTTGCAACTTTTGCCTAATGGTTTTTGTTTTTGTTTTTTTGTCTTTTTGAGACAGTGTCTCACTATGCAGTTCAGGCTGGCCTTGAGCTCACTTTGTGGCTCAGGCAGGTCTTTAATTTGCAGAGATATACCTGCCTCAGCCTACCAGTGCTGGGATTACATGAGTGTGCCACCACACCCAGCCCGCGCTTATCTTTTTATAGATCCATAATTTTTAGGGAGAAAAACAGCAAACTTCACAGATAAAGGAAACAAGTTTCAAAATCCACCTAAAGAGAAAAAAAGCCCTCAGTTAAACTAAGTGCGAACACAGTACTAACTTTCTCACACAATACTCATTTCATAAATCTGTATTTTAAGATTGCTCTGCATTTTTTATTCTTTTATTTTTTATTGCAGTACTAGAGGTTTGACCCCAGGGCCTTCACACTGAGCTCTGTCCCTTTTTATTTTGAGAGAGGGTCTCATTACATTACCCAGACTGGCCTTGACTAGGTTATGCACTGTGAGGCCAAATTTTCTTTTTTTATATCAGCCACAATTCTGAAACTCTTGTTTAAAGAATTATTAACAAGCAAACAAAGCTGGGCGTAGTTAGCACCTGTAATTCCAGCACAAAGGAATCTGAGATGGGAGAGGGAGTAAAGGCCAGTCTGAACTGTAAAGTGAGATGAGACCCTGTCTTAAAAAGACAGAAGAGGGAAAAAAAGAAAGAAAGAAAGAAAAGTTCGGGGCTGTGCAGGCAGTCGTGAGTTCGATCCCCGGTACCGATAAAAAGGAAAAAGACAAAAAAAAAAAAAAAAAAGAAAGAAAAATTCAATGACCTTGTATATGGGAAAGATGGTCTGCTTCGGAAATGGACCACAAGACACCACACTGCATTATTAACATCTGTACAGAAGTGTCACAACGTGAGTCACCACCGAACTCAACAAACCAGATTTTGCTACTTCTTCACATTCCTCCCTACAGTTTTATCACCAAAAAGGGAGGGTCTGTGGCTGTGCCTTGTGAAAGGCCGCAGTAGCTCATGGCTGTTGAATTCCTGTCATATAGAAATCTTTACTCGTTTAGGTACTCTAGCAGTCTGTACCTGAGAAGGCAAACTGCCTAACTACAGCTCAAACCCATGCAAACAGAGTCATTCCTTATTCATAGATAGGAAACTACACAGAGAAACAAATGTTTAACTTTGTATCCTAATCACACTTCAAAAAAGAAACAAAAACTGGGGTTTAAAAAAGATTCTAAAGCAGGGCAGGATGGCTTATACCTTTGATGCTAACACCAGGGAGGCTAACATAGGAGGATCACTGCAAGTTTGACACCAGACTGGGCCAAAAAGCAACCTCAAGGCTAGCCTGAGCTGCATAGTGAGACTGTCTCAAAAAGACAACCCCTCTACCCCAAAAATACAGGTTTTAAAAACTGGGTATGGATGCATCCTGTAATCCAACCAGTTGGGAGGTTGAGGCAGGAGGATCACAGCACTTTTGAGGCCAGTCTGGGTAATATAGCAAAGACCCTGCCTCAAAAATAAATAAATGTTTTAAAAGGCCAAATTTCTAGACTTTTTTTTTTTTTACTATAGCCAGGAAATAACAAAACAAAAATGTTTAAAAATTAAGAAAGAGTACCCGTGCAGGCATGCTGAAATGCTCTATTTACTCCTTAGGAAAGGGGGTCTGGAAAGTTTTCAAAGTAAGTTTATGAAGCCTAGAATACAGGGTAATGAACAGTAGATCACTCCACTGTAATACTACAGCGTGGTGAAGGGGGGTTAAAAAAAAAAAAAACGATTAATCCCAGCACTCAGGAGGCTGAGGCAGGAAGACGGTTGCAAGCTGGAAACCAGACTGGGCTACTAAGTGAGTTCCAGGCCAGTCTAAACTGCATACTGAGACCCTGTCTCAAAAAGAAAAAAAAAAAAAAAAAAAACCCTGGACTGGTAAACCGGACAGGAATTTCCTGTGCTCCCTGTATCTTCAGAAGTTATTAAGACAAGTGTTAGTCACCTAATCAGCCACTCAGCCTTATCCCTAGGAGAGCAAAAGTCCAAAATCCTATAACAGCTGTTTCTCAGTTACAGAAATACCACATAAGAGGTATTTTGGCTACTTCTGTTTCTCTCCTTCTCTGGAATACCTTTCTCTAACCTTTTAGTAAGGATGTACACTTTCAAGTGCAAGAAACGCATAGGCTCAACTGCTACTAATTTTTACTTAACATTGCACCACAAAAGTCAGTGTCTACTAAACAGTCGATTGCACAACTTCCCCAAGACTAGCAAAGGTTGTTTCAGTTTATTTTGTGCGAAGTTAAATTAATGTGTGGTGCTTTAAACCGAGCCACTGGTCTGGACCACAGTCTTTGCCACCAGATTGCCCCGCCCGACAGGGAAGCTCCAGAACAGCTTTTACAAAGCCTCCCCAGACTTTGCTCTTCACAATAGTCTTCCTTTGGTCCTTCCACCCAACCCCTCTGCTCCTCCCACATGCATTTGAAAGATAATCCGGAATCTCCTCCCCTGAACCGCAGACTTTTCCTAAGGCCTTATCATTTTTTTAAAAAATGCGTTTTCCAGGACGTTGGCATCTCTTCGAGTACATTTTAATGAGTAGTTAGTATACAAGCACCCCTTCCACTCATTGCAGCTCAGGACACACACATTCATCCCCCTTCACATCCACAAAGAGCCGATAACCTTTGGGAAATAACCTTCCCCGATTCACTCGACGCCCAAACCCTGAGTCTAGGAAATCCCGGGATGAGGACCCCGCGTCGATCGCCAGAGAAGAAACTGGGATCGAGGACGAGTGGCCGCCGCCGCGCGCCGGTCCGAGTCTACCCCAGCCTGGCTCCCACGCGGCGGGGCCCCGGACGCTCCCTCCGCGCCCGCCCGCGCCCTTCGGCTCCCATCCACCCGCCCGGCCGCTTCCTCCTCCGCGCCCGCGAGCTCTTCCCTCCGACCTAGCTCCTTCCTCCCAAACCTGCTCCGGGCAGCGCCTGCCTCTCCTCGGCCCCCGCGCGCTCCCCCACCGTCCGGTTCCTCACCGATCTCTTTTTCGTTGACCCTCGGGGAAAAGCTGGCCATCTATGGGGTACAGTCTGATGCCGGGGACACGATGCGGACGCAACGACAGAAAAAGAAATAGCTACGGCTGAGGGGCGTGACACGGGCTCAGTCCCTCCCGGCCCGGGGACGAAGGGGAGGGGCGGGGGCGGCCGCTTCGGCTTCTACAGGCTGCCCAGGGAAAACAGCGGGAGACCTCGAACCAAACTACGGGGTCGAACAGACAAAAGACCCCGTACCCTGCCTCCTGCCCACGAACGAAGACAGGGTCCTAAACACAGTCGACGGCAAAAAAAGACACTGGGACAAGATGGCGGGCGGCGCGGGTGATATGTGGACAGAAGGGGCGTGGTTATGTGACGTCATTGATGCAGCCCCGCCTCTCGACGCGGGGGACGTGACGGCCTGGGCCCCTGTCTCGGGCGTGGCCGGAGCGGGGAGAGTGCTGGGGAGTGCTGGGGTGGGGGGGGGATGACGTGCTGCCGTCTGCCCAAGAGGCGTCTTCTGACTGCGTTAATCTGCCGTTTAGAAGTCGAAATGCCTTTGCAAAAGGCCACTGGAAAATTTTTTAACACATATTATGCCACAGCTGAAAGATTGCATAAAATTTAAATTGGCCAGAACGAAAAGATACTTCAATTTTTAACTCCATTTGGTCACCTCCCTGTTCCCTGTGTGCAAGTTACACAGAAGAAAGGGTGAGATTTAGCATCATTGTGCGCCATCTGTCAGCCTGCAACTGTGCTGAGGCAAGCCAGCCGGGTTTAGGACGTGCTGAGGTGACAGGGCATGGAGAACTGGAAGACTAGGGATAACGTGCCTCACTTCGTAGCCTCCAAGGCGGTGATCCCTCTGCGTAGCTCAAAAACCCCACTTCCTCTACTCCAGGCCTGGGCCTCAGGGAGGAAGCTAGCTACTCAATAATCAGAGCTGATAAACATATTGGGTGTGTCGGATGCCAGTTAGTTCCCATTTGTAAATGACATGTTTGTGTTTAAAGGCCCTTATCTGTACTCTAAACCTTGTTCCATACAGGACTGGAAATTTCAACCATGTGACAGATACACCTGGGAGAAGGAGCCGCCTACCTCAACTCTTGAGAGATCTCAGTTGTCCACACGTAGTAGTGCACGTCCACTTTAGCATGTCTACTCCGCCATGCGTATGTGTGCAATCCTTCAAATAGTGAAATGCCTAACAGAAGCTGTTATGGTAGCAGGCACCTGCAATCCCAGCACTCAAGAGAGAATGAGGTAGGAGCAGCCTAAATTTGAGCCCAGCCTGGGCAACTTACCAATTTACAGAGATCCAATGGAAAATAAAAAAATAAAATGAACTGAGGGTGTAGGTTCAAATTTGTAGGAAAGAAGAAGAAGGGGAGAAACGCCCTATTTCCGGTTTGCCCAGAGAATACTTGCCAGCACCTTCAGCTGGAGTGTTTATCTCAACTTAAACCCTTAATCTTACCCCTAATGTTTGCCAAGAAGTATCTCTTTTATTAGTGCTATTTCTACTATTTCAATAATCTTTGGAAACAAAAGATATTATTCTGTGTATCTATTCTGTTTTTATTAGTTTATAGTTTAATAGTTTTAGTACTTTCTGTTTATAAAGTACAATAATTCTTGATCACTGAAAATGTCAAATCCTGGAAGACATAACATTCCTGCACATGAGAGCACTGTTCTCAACCAAGCTGTTAGCCAAAAATTCGTTTGATGAATCCAGTTTTTCTTAACTAGATGAATCTGATGATTTTTCAACTAGTGTTTCAGAAGGCAGCAGAGTCAGGCCTCCATCGGACTTGAAATCTGACGGAAATAGCCTTACGGCAGTTGATTTGGATGTGCTCAGAAAGGGTCAACTCATGTCCCACAACAAAGGTGTAGTCTTAGCAGCACAGCCAGCAGAAGAATGATGTCAGTGATCCCTCTGAAACCCTGCCATTATGCTGAACTGTGCTTTACTGATGGGATTAGTTTTTTAAATTACCAACAAAACAAATATCCAAACTTCCTTGTTGGCTTCAGAGCTACCTGGTTCCAAAGGATTAGTGGAAAAACACTTGACAATGATGAACTGAAAGGTTTTTTTTTTTTTTTTTTCTCTCTCCCCAGTAACAGCACTCCAAAGTACTGTGCAGAAACCTGAACTGGAGAAACTTTGGTGAACAAGGGCCGTTTTGGCTACATCTTATCTCTAGCAAATTATGGACTGGCAAAAGACTTACTTTTACTTTGGTTCCTGTATTTTGTCAATTTTTCCACATCTGCTGGTCAAAGGCCATAATATCACTGTCTTCTGCAAAGATCAAGTGTGTGTTCGACTTTCTTGTAAGTAAGTTTTCGATATACTCCAAACAG
Source organism: Cavia porcellus (assembly GCF_034190915.1). Classification (NCBI taxonomy): domain Eukaryota; kingdom Metazoa; phylum Chordata; class Mammalia; order Rodentia; family Caviidae; genus Cavia; species Cavia porcellus. The sequence goes on from NW_026947489.1 coordinate 81,587,985, forward strand.
GAACATGGAAGTTGATAAGTCGTTGACACTGTTGGGGGGTGATTAGCAAGAAGCAGTACACCTCAATGAAATGAGCACAACTTTGTCTCAAGCTACACAACTTCATGAAAGGCAATGTGGTTATGCATGGAATATGCTTGTTCACACAGAGTCCAGAATGAATTTGAAAGACTGAGCTGATGGTCTGAAATCCTAACACATTGTCTTTCCTTAGTCATGGCCTTTCTTGACCAAGGATATTGTGTCTTCCTCAGTAACTTTTATACTCTTCTCAGACTTTTTTGAGATTCACATCAAAACAGGGCTGATAAGGTTGGTACAGCTCGTTGGAACAGAAAACAAATTCCAAGCTCTGGGAAAGAAGAATTGCAAAAGTTTTGAGACCACTATAGCCAGATTGTGTGGTGAACGTATGGCACTGAAATGGTGTGACAAGCAGGTGGTGACAATCTTGTCCACCTTATATAAGGTTACTGTGATTGAGGCAGAGGACAGAAATTATAAAACTAAATCGAAGCCTGTGTCACTGTAGATTATCACAGGACTATGGAGCAGTGGACTTGGCTGATCAGATAATTACTTCCTATCAGACTGAGCACAAAAGACACAAGGTTTGGTATAAGAAATTCTTTCACCACCTTCTAAACATTACAGTGTTGAATTCCTACATCCTGTTCAGGAGGACAGTTCTGAGCACATGAACAGCCATGTAAACTTCAGCTGATGTTGATTGAAAAAGCGCTAGAGATGCTCAGGTTCATAAGCGTGACGATTGGGTGCTCATGCTCCATGCATGACATGTGCCTCCTTTGAACCTTGCTACGACCTCGGCACATTACCCATCTGACGTGAAGAGAAAAAAAAAGAAAAAGCACTAGAAGAGCATCACAAGCTAGGGCAGTGACATCTGAGAGGCCATCTGTTTTCTGATGATGTCACATCTCTTCTAACTTCCTGAAAAGTGTTTCCTCCAAGAGCATACCACCAACATAAGAGAGACAAAATCCACCCAGCTGCTGCAAAGTTTGCTGTTCAAACAACAAGGAGATTAGAGAAAAAGATGATTTTTTTGGCCACATGTGATGTACTGCTCTGTGGTATTCCATGCTTTGAAATTTACCACATTAAAAAAGGTTGTTTGTTTGTTTGTTTTTATCTTTTTATTTCTTTGTCTTTTCGAGACAAGGTCAGGCTGAACTCACTTTATAGCCCAGGTTAGTCTCGAACTTGCGGCGATCCTCTTGCCTCAGCCTCCTGAGTGCTAGGATTACAGGTGTGAGCCACCATGCCCAGCAAAAGTAAGTATTAAATAATAATAATCATATACATTTCTGTTGCAACAGGGATAGAGTCATGTGCTATTTAGAAATAACTCCAAGAACACTTTTTATATTTTATTTTCACCTTGAAAACCAGTCAGATTTGCATCAGCCTCAAAGAGTGTGTTTATGTAAAATAAATTGAATCTTGGAAATGATCTATGCTTTTTTTTTTTTTTTCTTAAATAAGTAAGTGGTATAAGAAACCATCTCCCTGTCTTGCACTCTGGGTGCCTGATTGGAGGTGGCAATGAGCAATCTATGTACGATTGCTGCTTCATGATTGACGTATTTTGAAATTTTGGGTTGGTTTTTTTTTTTTCCCCTCTTTGAAATAAAATGGATTGGGGGGGGGAGAAAAACTATGTCCCTTCTCTTTAAAAAAAATCATTTTTGTTACCTTTAGTAAACATGTTATTGAGAATATAGCACTAGAACTAGCTGCCAAATATTTAGAGTAAAACAAAAGAAAAATCTGAATGTAGTTTTGAGGCTAATATACCAACATTTGTGTCATTCTCAGTTACTTATTTAAGCCAACTGCAATTAATACTGTTTATTTGTACTGTTCCAAATAAATTCACAGAAAAACAGCAGTTCTTGAGCATCTAGTTCTGGATTATTTTGGTGGCCTTTCCATACAGTTGTGTAACTCTCACTTCATTCTCACTAGCCCACAGGCTTGCCAAACATATTCTCAGCTGGCAGAGTATGATGCTATACTCATATCCGGGAGTGGCACAGGGACCAGCAATCTCCTCCAGGTCATTATTGTCCCATTGAATGAACAGGTTAGGACCATGGTGGAGGTGAATGACTGCTGTCTATTTTAGGGGAGAGATAAAAAGAAGAAAAGAAGAGAAACACCAAAGAAGTGCCAAAGGGAAAAAGGGTGCTTCAAAAGAAAAAGAGAAGATTGTTCTACTGCAAGAGCAAGGTACAGAGCCACAGGCTCACTGCTGCCATCTTCCGTGAGCTCCTTTGACAGCTGAGGCTGAGGTGTCCCTCTTGGTCTTGTGCTAGCGCCTGGCATCAGGTGCCAGGTTCAGCACGGTCTTGTGGCAGAAGGTCGGAGCCAGGTGGCGGCTCAGCTTGATCTGGGGTCCGGCGTGGGAGTTGCTGGCATGTGCCTGTGGTGGACAGTCTCTTCAGTTGGCAGGTTGTGCCCAGTTGCTCCAGCCACATTGCCGTGCCCTGGGCTCCTACTCCAACGTGCTGCCGTGCATGCACTCTCCGAATTAACCCACTGAACACTCACACCAGCGAATAGGGTATGGGCCATATTCACAGGTCACACTCGTACTAGTAACCTGAGAACTGGCACAAAACCTAGGACTCACTAATGAAAGGCAAGGTAACAAGAAGTAGGGAACTCTGCTTTCAATTCTGGCAACCTGCCACTTACTGATCCGTTTCCTCTCATCTTACCAGAAGGTTTAACAGAATCTGGAATTTTCATGTGGTCAGGCCTTTGATTTTTCCCACACCATTTTTTACCTAATAGGAAGGGACACAAACATAAGAGAAGTAGAATAACCACTGTCATATTCTCTTGTTCAAAGGAAGAGTGGGTATAACCATACATATAGAAATAATTAGCTGCATGTACTGGTGCATACCTGTGGTCCCAGCATAGGGAGGCTGAGGCAGGAGGATCACTAGGAGTTAGAGGCCAGAGTGGGCTACAAAGTGAGTTCAGCGTCATCCTGAGCTACGTAATGAGACTCTGTCTCAAAAAGACAAAAAAGAAAGAATGAATGAATGAATGAGAAAAGGAAGGAAGGAAGGAAGGAAGGAAGGAAGAAAAAAAGAAACATTTAGGAGTAGATTACAATTTATTTTTAGATTATAAAATATTTTCCCATATTAACAAAACTTTTCACCATATCATTGTATATAGCCTTAACTTTATTTGGAGTTGAACTTTTGCCTTTTCTACCCTAAACTGCAAAATAATACGAGAAGGATGGGCTTCTCCTGGAGTAACTTTTCATCACTCCATGTTTCCCCTGATGTCATGAACATAACCAGTTCACAATAAAGAACTCTTCCTGAAAGTTTATATTCACCAAATTTAGGGCAATTTGGGTGAGATGCTATCAGGATATGCATCCATGTAAGTCTCTAAAGTTATAGACAAACCCTACAGGAAGGGTTTTCTTGTTTTGTTCTAGGTTTTGGATTTTTATGGTGCTGGGGCTTTGTGCATGCTGGGTAAAAGCCCTATTATTGAGCTGTATCCCCCAAACCTGGAATATTATTTCTGAACCTATTATCTTAGAGAAGAAAGTAAGTAACCATCCTCTTTTAAGGAAAGGGAAATAATACCTACTTAAAGCAACAATCTAGCCAGGCATGGTAGCACATGCCTGTAATCCTAGAAATTGGAGGGCTCAGGTGGGAGGCTCACCATGGCTTGGAGGCCAGCTTGGGCTACAAAGTAAATTCAAGACCAGCTTGAACTACATAGTGAGACCTTGTCTCAGAAAAAAAAAAAAAAAAAAAAAAAAAAAAAAAAAAAAAAAAAAAAAAGCAACAACCAACCATTTATAAAACATAAGATAATAAATTATACAATTGTGTGGGGCTACACTGATTACCAACACACACACGCAATAAACCACAATGCCAGACATTTTAGTGTTCTCTAATGTAGTTAAATCTCAAAGATGAAAAAGATCGCTATACTTTTCGACTCTGCACTGCCCAAGACCAAACAAAGCTAAAAGCCTGAAAAACACACATTGTTTATGTAATAGGAGAGTTGCTTGTTTTGCTTTTCATACCTCTTGAAGTCTAGACTGACTGTGAGGATGACAGTTTGTTATGTCTGGTGGGTCTGGGGTCTAGGGTTAATTCAGAATGCAAACATCTCCATTACTGTCTTTATAAAAATAAAGCCATAGGGACTGGAGGTTTAGCTCAGCAGCATAAGAGCCTGCCTTGCAAGCAGACAGTAGTGAGTTTGATCCCTGGTACCGATAAAAGAGGAAAAAGACAAAAAAAAAAAAAAGCCATAAATGAATTAAAAGATTAAGACAATGGTAAATATAAGCCAATAAAAAACATGTGATTTTGTTTATTAATTTTACATGGAAAAATAAGTGAATTAAAGAGATACTGTCCAGTATATATTTAAGGATGTTTTTTGCATTTGTTTGGTTCTAGAGACTGAACCCAGGACCTTAACACATTCTAGACAAACACTCTCACACTGAAATATACCCTTAGCCCTTAAAAATCCCAAAGACTAAGCACTTAAACTAATGAGGCATAGCATTATCTTCAGACTCATAGCTAAAAGGGACCTTAGAGCCAAGTGTGGTGTTACACACCTGTGATTGCAACACTCTGTAGGCTGAAGCAAGATGGCCATGATTTCAAAATCATTTTGGGCTACATAGTGCATTCAAGGCCAGACTGAATTGCATGATAAGACCCTGTCTCCAAAAAAAAAGGAACTTAGAGATCCCGTAGTAGTATATCCTTAGTTTCCACAGCATGAAACAGGTGTCTTTTTGTATGCATGACTTTTTGACATTCACACAACTAGTGGAAGAAGGAAGGTGGGGCACAATTCTCATAAGAAACCCAGTCAATTTTTGGATTTTTTTTTTTTTTTGTATCAAGAATAATCGAACTCAGGACCTCACGTTTGCCAGGCAGGTGCTGTGCCACTGAGCTATACCCGTGGCCCTCATTTTCCTTAATTGATTGTGTATGCTGCCATCTCTCCTGAAAGAGCTGTAAGTTAGTGGGAGACAGAGACTACGTCCTTCTCAGACTGGTCTTTTAGAACAGAGTAGGATGCCCGGGATGCACTCTCAGTGGTACAGCACTTAGTGTGCTGTTAGTGTGCTCAAGGCCTTGGATTCAATACCCAGTACTGCCAAAAAGTAAAATAACACCTAGCAAATATAGCTTCTGAGTAGTAGGCACTCAATTTCTTTTGGATTAACTTCTTACTTGATGCAATATGGTTCTGCATCTTCATGTTCATGGGAAAGCAAGCCTTTATGTATTCATGAAATATTTATTGGTAATTTATTATGTACCAAGTGCTATGTCAGGCTCAAAATGAGATTTAAAATGAGGTTCTTCTTCTTCTTTCAAATTTGGGTCTCTATTAAAATAGAATTGGGCTGGAGATTTAGCTCAGTGCCTGCTTGGTAAGCACAAGGTCATGTGTTTGATCTCTGGTACATAATTGGGGCTGGAGGTGTAATTTAAGTGGTAAAGCTCTGGTTTAATCCTCAGCACCATTTTTTTTTTTAAAAACTGTTTTGTGAGACAGTATCCCACTGTGTAGTGCAGGCTGGTCTTGAACTCACCACGTGCACTATGTGGCCCAAGCTGACCTCAATCTCACAGAAATCCTCCAGCCTCAGCCTCCTAAGTGCTGGGACATAAATTTGCACCACACCCAGCTAAAACATTTTTTTAAAAATTATTATTATTATTATTATTATTGTATGTTTCAGAAAAGGAAAAGTGGCACCTTCTCTTTTTTTCCTCTTCTTTTATCTTTTATTTTTCTTTTTTTTCTTTCAGTGCTAGGGTCATACATAAAGTCTAGGACCCCTAGTGTGCTAGGTAAGGAACCAACCACTGAACTGCAACCCCAGGCAGTTCCTGTGTTGGAGACTGAGCTGGGCTGTACAGGATAAGTCGCTAGACACAGTCCTCTGGCTATAGGGAAAAGAGCATATATACACAGTGCTCTCAAATCAAGATAACAGCACAGCTGAGACTGCCAAGGACTCGGGGTGCTAACATTCCCTGCTACCCTTAGAGATCAAACAGTTCTCTAATTGACAAAATCTACTACTTGGAGAAGTCCTGGAACTGACTTCCCAAGGTCCTGCTCGGTTCCCACCTTACATCAGTATCTGTTTCCTTTGTTTAAAACCGAATGAATTCTCCTATCTAGAGAAGTTCTTTGCCTCTACTCCCAGGGAGTTTTGATCTTCCTGGAGCCCCTAACATCATACTACTGAACTCTTTTTTTTTTTTTTTAAGACGTTTGTCAAGCACTTATTCTAGGAGATTGGGGCTAAACCAAGTCCCTGATACTCTCTCTCTTTTCAGACAGACCCAGGCTGGGTTCAGAATCCCAGTATGCTGGCATTATAAGAGTCTTACCCTCTGTTTTGTTTTGTTTTTATCTTCATTTTTGGGACAGGGTCTCACTATGTGGCTCAGGCTAGCTTTGACTTCACTATGTCGCTCAGGCTGGCCTGGAATTCAACGCAATCCTCCTGCCTCAGCCTCCCAAATATTAGGATCATGGGTGTGAGCCACCATGCCTGGTTTCTACATTCTTTTTTTTTTTATTAGTACCAGGGATCGAGCTCACAACCACGCTACTGCAAGGCAGGTGCTTATACCGCTGAACTAAATCCCCAGCCCGTCTACATTCTTTTTAAAGAATGAAATTAGAGACTGCTGGTGCAATTAAAGTCAAATGTATTTTAATGTCAATTTATGCTATAGCTATTTGCCAGTTTGAATTGGTGTGTAAACCACCCACAACTCATACCTCACATTGTGGGAGACACCGTTTTCTATACAATAGCAGCATTGACTGAAAATGAGCACCATCATTCTTGGGCAGCGCTGTAAGTTAGACCCATGATTTGGCTGTTATTTAGCCGTGTGTCTTCAGGGCATGGATTGTTATTTCTGCGTCCCACGGAAGAATGAGCTCAGTTCCGCAGAGGTTAGGAGAACGCTCCTAGCACAGTACAGAAGTATGACTAAGGCAGAGGTAAATAAACGAGGGGTTTAAACTGATAAGGTCTTGGCTGTCTTCCTCCTCTTGATGGAATCTGGGAGCAGGAATTGCACAAGTGGTCAGTGTTTCTCCAGCTCTCCACAGAGGCTGCAGGGCAGGAAGAGCCCCCTTGTTAAACTCTCTCTGACCTTTTGCCAGGTCAGCCCACTTAATCCTCCCAGCAAACACATCTCCCTTCTACAAAGAAACAGTTCCTTATTGGGTAGGTGACTTTTGCAAATCCACACACTTCTGCTAATAGGGGGATCTGGGATTCAAACCCCAGTTCTTTTTTTTTTTTTTTTTTTTAATTGGTACCGGCCGATTAAATCGAACTCACAACTGCCTGCTTGAAAGGCAGGTACTTATGCCGCTGAGCTAAATCCCCAGCCCCTAAAACTTGATGTCTGGGTTCATCTGTCTTGTTGACATTATGAAATTATGAATTTGGGGGGCTGGCGATTTAGCTCAGCGGCATAAGCGCCTGCCTTGCAAGCAGGTAGTCGTGAGTTCGATCCCCGGTACCGATAAAAAGGAAAAAGACAAAAAGAAAAAAGAAAGAAATTATGAATTTGGAGAGCTTTTTGGCTCCAGGCTGCTTTTATCTCCAAATCAAAATGTAATATTGATTTAAAAAAAAAAAGATGCCATCAGTCTGAGTCATTAAAGAGTGGTCTTAGTCTTTCAGCCCCTTGAGTGGCCACACAAGCAGACCTCCTGCCTTTCCCGTGTAAGTTCCATTTATTTGGCCATCATTTTATATTGTATCACACTGTTATTTTAAAGCAGTGGCCAAATATGAGAAACTGGACCCACACCACATCAAAACCAGCAAGGGACATATCCCTCGTATTTTGTAGTGGCTCATCTGATGTAATCACTGATTTTGGATAAATTACCTCCACTCTTTTCACCCACAGTACAGCTTATTCCATACCAAAGCTAATTTTTTGCCAATAATATACCTTTTTGTCAGGAAATTTAAAGATCTCATTTATCTACTTTTTCGCTTGTTTGTATTTTGGGCGATTTTGTTTCATTCGTTCATGTGGGGTTCTTTGGAAACATGGTCACACTATACAGCCCCATCTGGACTCAGATTGGTAATTCTCCTGCTTGGTTTCCCACGTGCTGGGATCAGAGGTGTGCACCACCAGCACTGGCTCCAAATCGTCTTTCTACAGGTGCTATTTGGTGGAAAATAACTGAATGAAAGGTCAAGTGGGGATATAGAAGAATTGGCAGCTAGCTGAAATCCAAATGATTCGATCACGAAAAGGAAATGAATAAAACCATAATACAGTCAAACCACGGAGGTTTTTCTTAAGAGATTATTATTTGCTTAGACCATTACTATGCAAGTCCCAGAATTCAGCACTCCCCAAGTCTCTGAAACATAGTTCTGAAGGGAACTGCTTCCGTGTGTTATCTAATTTCTTTTCTTTTTTTCTTTTTTTTTTTTCCTTTTTTTTTTTTTGTCTTTTTTCTTTTTTATCAGTACCAGGGATCGAACTCACAACTGCCTGCTTGCAAGGCAGGCGCTTATGCCGCTGAGCTAAATCCCCAGCCCCGTTATCTAGTTTCAATAGGTCCTGAGATTTGGATTCCTTCAGCCAGCAAACAGACAAGGAAGGCAGAGAAGTGGGAAGGAAGAGCTTGAGAACAGTTGCAAGATTTTCTTTTTGCAACAAATGTCTCCTCCAGGAGGAAGAGCCCTTTTTAAATCTCACAGCATCCTATTCCCCCTCAAATTTCTATTGGAATCTCTCCAGTACTAAAATCCACTGATAATGATAATCTTTCTTATTTCTTTTTCCTTGCCTGCCCTTTTACAAATAGAAGATGAGTTTTGCTTTTTATTAAAAATTTTTTCATAATTAAAATTTACTTTTTATCAAAGCACGCTATGAACTAGTTTAAAGAGATACAAGAAGACTTATCTTAAAAGCAAACGCATTTTGATATCTTCCACTCCCACCCCATTTAATACTTCCTACCACTTAGCGGTTCCTCAGTTTGTTACATTTTCTGTCCCTCCCGCTCCTTCCCTTCCTCTCCTCCCTTCTTGCTCTCCCTCTGCTTCTCTCTCCACTGCTGGGGATCCAACCTAAGACCTCAAACAAGGTACGCATGTGCTTCACCAGTGAGCTGCAACCCCAGCCCCATCTCCATGTATTTCTAACAAATATATGCAGTTTATTGTCTTTTGACATAGTAATTTTTGTAAGTCAGGCAGTTTTGAAAAGCTTAACAATGTGAATGAGCTGTTTGTCTGACCATTTATTATTATTCAAAATAGAGGTAATAAGTTCATTTAGCCCTCAAAGTATAAAAGTCTAGGTTTAGGGATGTAGTTCAGTCACATGCTTAGCATATATGAGACTCTCAGTTCATACCTAGTTATCCCCAGCCCACCCCCCCAAAAGTACAAAATCTGTATTATCAGAACACAGCGTATTCTGAATATAACCTTTTCTTTGGAAGTGCAAACTCAAAAAAGATAATGCTCTTGCCCAACTGTAAAATCGCTATAAAAAGCTGATGATTTAACTGCAGAAGCAGAGAAAAGCCTAACGAGATGCACATGTGTTGTCATCATCTTACACAATTATGGAAGCTGTTTAAGCAGTCTCTTTAAAAAACTGCTTGTCATCATGCCTAATTCAGGAAAGAGGGACCATAGATGTAAGGTAGGAAAGTGCAAATATAGACCAGAACCCACCAGGGCAAACTGAAATCATGTCCGTTCTCACGGCCTCCCGAGGAGCCATACCTAGATTAAAAGTTGGAAATGCTGGAGCAGGATCTAGGGGAAGGTGGAGCAGTTATAGGCTTAGCCTTTTCCCTGTGCCAGTGAAGTAAACCAGTAGTAATAACAAGCACAATCTACAAAATGGTCGAGGCTTCATTTCAGGGTTCCAAATCTGCATAAGAATGTCTCTTGTGGCCCACCATAACCCAAAACTTGGGAATGGAATTTTGGGAAATGTAGTTCAACCTAGACAAATAGACAAAGCCTCCATTATCTATTTGCCCCTTCTCAATTTGGCTCCAAAATTTTAAATTCCGAATAAGAATGACAACAAAGCTAAATTTCTGCCTGACATGACCACAACAATGCCTTGGACAAGTAAAATGAAGCTAACCTTTTCTCCAAAAGAATGTAGAGTCTGTTTTTAGTGTTGGGGTGGTGTTTATTGTAGTTGCTCACTTTCCTTTTGATATTTTACAACTCAGACTGAAATCTAAATAGATAAGAGGCAGGCAGGGTGAAGCATGCGAGAGAAGTAAATGGAAATATTTTATGCATATAGATACAAACATTCATATGAAAATATTTTATGCATATAGATACAAACATTCATATGAAAATAAAGAGGAAATACTTATTACAGGGCTTGTTTTTGCAACTAGTTATATTGTTAAGGTTTATCAAACTACTGCTTCAGACTCATGGAAACAAGAGAATATATTCCGCACGTGCCCAGGGACAGGGAGGCAGAGCCCTCTGCAGCCCTGGAAGGGCAAGTGGAGGCCATCCCTCCCTCTTCAGGAGACACCACCTTCCCCAAACCCATCCCTGCTCAGGTTTCTCCAAGACGGAAAAAATTTCGATTACTCCCAGAATAAAAATAAGTCCTTTAGGTTTATGTTAGGCAAGAAGGTGATGATACGAGGCTGGGAAGAAGGAGTAACCCAGAGGAGAGAGAGCCAAACAACAGTCTCCCAAGACCAGTGCCCCTGCAGTGCCCCTGGGCACAGGCATCAGGTACCTCCGTGGACCTTCTAAAACTGGAATGACAGGAGTGGCCACTGCCGTGGCTCCCTGCGCTTGGATCTCATGGAGGGCCACACAGGCATCCACAAAGAGCTTTTCCTGAAGTCCCACCATCTCTGCACAAGCATCTGCCCCCTCTGAGTATGTCCGCTTTCCTCTTCTCCTTTCCCGTTGAATGTGTGTTTCCTAAAATGCACGCCATAAACCTCGTCTATTGTTTTCATTTTGGAGTGAAGACTGAGTTTCGGTATTTTGGATCTAGTTTCCAATCAGGTATGTTGTCAAGTATTAACAGCACAAATAATGGGCTAACTTTACAATAGGAATTCGTGTTGGGAGAACACGGTTTGTAAAAATTATTTTTGGGTGACATTTTTATCATTATATGTTTCTGTGCTGCAAAGCTATAGCTGATGAGGCTGAATTCTCTCATGTGAGAGTCATATTCCTGAGTTAAATTAAAATCCCTACTTGGAGTAGGGAGAAAGAGAGGCTCTGTCTCTGATGGGCCCACCTACCTCTCCTGAAACTTCTGCAGTTGTTTTTGTTTTTTGAGACAGTCTCACTAGGTAGCCCAGGTTGGACTTGAACTCACAGCAGTCCTCCTGCCCCAGCCTTGCAGGTGCTGGGACTATAGGCTATTCATAACTAACCAAACTATACTTCCCAAATTTTAAGAACTTTAATCCAAAATTTAAATTGAAGGCGTTGTATGTAGATTTATTACCTAATGAAAACCCAGCCATCAGGACAAATCCCTGAGGATTTCCTCTTTCCCCTGTTTGAATGTTCTTGTAAAAAGTGATACTGCTTATCACAGCTTCAGCATCTCCTGGTTTTTGATGCTTAGCTCTTTCTCATGCTTCCTGGCTTTCCTCCCCTTGCTCCTTTCTCACTGTTAGCTGCCCTGGGTTGTCATTTTTTTTTTTTTTTTTTTTTTTTTTTTTTGGTCTTTTTGAGATAGGGTCTCCCTACGCAGTTCAGGCTGGCTTTGGGCTCACTTTATAGCCCAGGTTAGTCTCGAATTTGCAAGGATCCTCCTGCCTCAACCTCCCAAATACTGGGATTATAGGAGTGCACCACCACGCCCAGTTGTTTTTTGTTTTGTTTTGTTTTGTTTTTTGAGACAGGGTTTTGTTATGCAGTTCATGCTGACTGTGAACTCACTTTGTATCCCCAGCTGGCCTTGAATTTATGGCAGTCCTCCTGCCTCAGCCTCCCTAGTGCTGGGATTATAAGTGTGCACCACCACACCCAACTATGCTCCCTTTTCTAAAATAAGAAAGAAGAGAAAGAGAAAAGGAAGGAGAAGGAGAGAAAGAGGAAGAAATAAGAAGAGAAGGGAGAGGAAAGAAAAAGGAGACAAAAAGAAGGAGAAGTAATAAACTCTGCAAGAGTGAGCAGTTTGCCACACATGGTTTTCCCATACTTTTGTGTTTTTGTTTTTTGTTTTTTTGGTACCGGGGATCGAACTCATGACTGCACGCTTGTAAGGCAGGTGCTTATGCTGCTGAGCTAAATCCCCAGCCTTGTTTGCCCATATTTCTCTAGCGATTCTGTAATAGTTTAACCCTCAGCAAGCATCTCAGGTATGTTTAGTTCGCTGCCTGTAGCTATAACCCAAACCTTCCTTCCTAAACAATCTGGACCAGCCCAAGATCTGCCTTAACTGGGTTACAATTTCAGTTGCCTTCAATCTCTGGGGGTACAAAGGGGAACCCCAAATGATTTTTGCATTCCAGTCATGGTCCTCCTTCCTACACTGCATAACAGCAATCCGGCTTTGCTTCACAGCCAGGCGCAGTAACCAAGGTCTTTTCTCTTTGCCGGTTGATTCAAAGGCACGAGGAGCCAGTGTGGCCGTCACTGCTGGCTCCGTGGGACCCTCGTGTACCCTGAGGAGAAGTGCATCCCTCTGGAAACCAAGGTCTCCAGACTGGCCACAGACAAGAGAGGTGCAGGAGTATCAGAGAGAGGAGCCATTCCCACTCACTCTCATCCTTTGATCTCTAGACCTGTGGATCCTGGTGCCTCAGTGCATTTTCTCACAGGGCATACTACAGACTGGGCCACTCGTGTACGGTAGAAATGTATCCGGCTCGTGGTTTTGGAGACTGGGTCCACCAAGAGCATTGGGCTGGCACAGGACTGGGCCCTCCTGCTGCATCTTAACGTGGCGGGAGGTCAAGTGAGCAAATGAACAAGACACAGGCCAAATACATCCTTCTGTCATTCTGGAATTGGCTCCTGCAATACCTAACCCACTCCTCCGATCAAGACATGAACCCATTCACAAGGTCACAGATTTATTTGTTTAATTCTTTGTGATGGCAGGGATCGAGCCTAGGGCCCCCCACACATGAAGCACAGCTAATCTCCAGCCCTCTGTTTCTTGCAGTTTGGTTAGTTTATGGTGTGAAGTCGGAAACCAATTTTGTGTATGTGGTATTAGAGATTGAACAAAGGCCTTCACGCAAAGTTATATGCTCAGCCCCTTTTAAAAATTTTAAGCCAAATCTCACTCAATTACTAAGTTGCCCAGGCTAGGCTTGAACTTGTAGTCCTCCTCTCTCAGGGATAAGCTGTCCCTTGGCTCCTCCTTTCTCAAAACTGTTCTAATTATTTATGAATATTTAAATAGTAAATAAAATAGTTCAGGATTCAAATCCTGCTCCTGAATATTAGTGTCCTCTAACATTCCTAGTACTGTGTAACTTCTTTTGGAAATACTATTTGTAAGAAAAAAAGACACACGGCGGTTTTTAATTCCTGAAAACTACCCAGAAGTCCATCATCCATGATATTTGCCCACCTCCTTTCGCTACTGCAGAAATTAAGATAACCTCAGGATAATCCTGCATTCCTGAAATTGCATTCTCTATATGGTAAGGTAATAAAACGCAACAGAGCTCAGTTTTAATGCAGAGACCTTTCATTTTCTTTCATTTTATTTTATTTATTTTTTTGAGACACAGTCTTACTTTGCAGTTCAGGCTGGCCTTGAACTTTCTTACGCAGCTCAGGCTGGCCTCAAACTCATGGCAGTCCTTGTGCTTTAGCCTCCCAAGTGTTGGGACTACAGGTGTGTGCCACCATGTCTGGCTTTTTCTTTTCTACCCTGTTTTGTTTAGGTTTTTTTTTTTTTTTTCCTCCTGATTTGGGTTTCTTTCTTTCTTTATTTTTTAGAGGCAGTGTCCTATTATGCAGTTCAGGCTAGCCTCGAATTCACTATGTAGCCTAGGCTGAGCTCCAAGTGATCCTCCTGCCTCAGCCTCTCAAATGGTGGGATCACTATCATGTCCAGTTTCTCCCTTGGTTTTTTAAGACCTGGTTCCTTTGTATAGCCCAGGTGAGCCTCAAAGTTTCAGTGGTCTGCCTGCTTCAGCCTCCTGAGTGCTGGGATTGTGTATAGGCCTGGGCCAGTAGGCCAGCGAGCCCTTTCACCCTCAATCAGCGTCTTATTTAAAAGGGCTCCCAGATGAATTCATCTTTGGCACTTAATGAATTCTGGCTTCCTTTGCTTTATTTTTAAATTAATACAAAAGGTTTAAGTTTGTCCCACACTATCACAGTAGAACCTAAGAATTATTGTTTACAACTCTGTACAAGGAAGAATAATGGAACCCATTCATAGAGGGTAGATAAAGCAGGACACACATTTAATTTTGAGTGTTAAGAAAAGTACCAAAAAAAAACAAGATACATTATGGTAGTGGTAGTCATTGTTGTTTTCCTGTTACCTTGCTCTGAAGTCCCGTAGCACTTCCACAGTTTTGTTTTGATTGCTTTTATTCTGTTCTGTTTTATTTGATTTTATTAGGTCTGATGGGATGGGCAGCTATTTTAAAGATAACATGAGGCAATATGGTAGCCATTGTTGATTTCTTATTATCTTGTTTTGAAGTCCTGCATCCATTACACTGTTTTGTTTTGATTGGCTTTATTCTGTTGTATTTTGTTTGATTTTATCTCTCTCTCTTTCCTTTTTTTTTTGAGGGGGTGGGTCTTTTTGAGACAGGGTTTCGCTATACAGTTCAGGCTGGCCTTGCACTCACTTTGTAGCCCAGGCTGGTCCCAAACTTGCAAGGATCCTCCTGCCTCAGCCTCCTGAGTGCTGGGATTACAGGCATGAGCCACCGCACCCAGCTTGATTTTATCTCTTAAAAGTAAAAAGTTTTTAAAAAAGAAAGAAAAGGGCCCTTGATGGAGCCAAACAAATTAATGCTTTTGAATGAACAAATGATTTCCACATAATAGAACCCTTACCCCAAGTTACATAAAAGAGCAGACTATACCTAAATTTTCATTATAAATTAAATTATTTCTCCCCTTATACTCCCAAGTTATTCATATATAAAATTTGGGATCATTCCTACCAACTGACATGGCCCATAAGCCATAGACTTTTTTATTTATTTATTTTGTTTCATTTTTTTTGACACAGGGTCTTGCTATGTAGTTCAGGTTGGCCTTGAACTCGTTATGTAGCCTAGGCAACACTTTAAAAACCAGCACAAAAGGACTGGGGATATATAGCTCAGCAGCACAAGTGCCCACCTAGCAAGCACAAGGTTGTGAGTTCAATTCTCGGTACCAAAAAAGGCAAAAACAACAAAAGAAAGCACCCAGCACTGTATCTGTGATAGACAGATGCCATTACCTGGCCCTTGATTCATCTGTGGTCTCTTTGGCTGGATCCAAGAAACCAATTTAATACAGAGATTGATAAATAAGAGAAAAACATGCACTTTTTATTAGCCTTATATATACACGGGGCGCCTCACAAAAGTGAAGCCTGGAGAAATGTTCAAAAGCGTGTCGCTGATACGCTTTTAACTGAAGAAAAAGAAGTCTGTGGAGGGGTGACAGCGAGGTGGCTCTCTGGATGAGGATGGCACTGTACACTGCAGGGATGTCACAGAGAGACCCAGAGAGAGGAGGGGTGTGAAGATAACGCTCACATCAAAGACTCTGTTAACTCAGTTCACTGCAGCCCCCACAGTCAGGTCAAACTGCGACTGAGGCTGTTTTCCAGCCTTGGTATGTGAAGGACACCAGGATCATTGTCATGCTGCCTGTAGGAAAAGACGGCCAAATGAGCTCTTGCAGAGTTACAGTTCCTTGAGTGACTTCAGCTCAGAATCATCACCACACCTGTTACAGGCAGCTGAGCTGGTTAGAAATATTACAGGCAGTCAGACAGGGGTAGGTCCTGAGAAAACCGGCACGGAGGACCAGATGTCTGATGACCTTGGAGGGGACACACACCTCTCACTGTGGGCCAGATCTCAGCACAGAAGGCAAAACAAATGCAGCCACACCCTTCAGCATAAACCGCAGGGGTCAGGTATGGATCACCTGGAGAAGCCGGGAGTCACCACCCTGACTCCTATAGGAACAGAACCTGACATTACTCACTTCCCCAATTTGGTCAATTCTACCTGAACAATTAAACTTATTGGTTGCCCATAGCTCTGCCCCACCTCATGCCTGGCTGCCTTGTGAGTTCCCAGTTTTCCCAACATTTAGACCTGCCTCACCTCATGGTTTTACTCTATAAAAATCCTGAGGAAATACAGAATCTTTGCTAGCCCATTCGGGACCCCTCCTGTCTCTCTCTCAAACAGAAGCTTTCTTTCTCTCAATAAATATATTCTGTTTTTGTTTTTGTTTTGGCACTGGGGATTGAACTCATGACCTTGCACTTCCCAGGCAGGAACTTACGCCACTGTGCTAAGTCCCCAGCCCTCAATAAATACATTCTGCTCTTAACTTCCGTAGTTCCTAAAATTCATTCTTCGATTTTAGAGAACATGAACTCATACCGGAAATATAGTAGGTCAGGAGTTTCATTCCCCTATGTCATACCAACTCAGCATATTTTACCTAAACTCCTTAATCAGTCTCCGCTTAGCCTTCTCCATGTCAACAGAAGTTAGGACTCAAGAGATAATCATCAAAATATCCCATAAAGAGCACGGAGTACAATTCAGGGGTACAACTCTTGCCTAAAATGTACAAAGCTCTAGGTCGTATCTCAACCCCTGCAATAAATAAATAAACAAGCATATATATATATTTTTTAACCAGGAATCCAACTCAGGACCTCGAATTTGCCAGGCAGGTGCTGTGCCACTCAGCTATATCTCTGGCCCACAAACACACACTTTTAAAACATTCTACAGCTGGGTGTGTTTGAGAGGCTGAGGCAGGAGGATTGCTATGAGTTTGAGGCTATTTCAGGCTACACAGTGAGTTCAAGGCCAGGGTGCACTATGTGTTCAGAGATCCTATCTCAGAAAAACAATAAACAAACAAACAAAACATAAAGCATTCTACAAAAGCTTAGCACATCTCTTCAGGATGTGGAGGGTCAGGGGAGTACAGGCAGGGGCCCAGGTAGGGCGACACTATATTCCCACAGTCTTTCCTCCAGAGGTGGCCTCTCACCTTCATGTCTACCTTTATTTCTTCTGGCCATAAGAGCCAAAACGATAGTTTCAAGGCTTGGATGAGGGAAGAAGACCAGGCAAGTACTTGGGGAAAACCTGTAAACACCATACAGTCCTACCATAGCCAGGAGTTCCGTATCCCTACTTGGGAAAAAACACAGACAAAAGAACACCTTCTTCACTGGTTTTTCAAATTGTTTCCCTGTGCTCACTAAAATCAGCTCCACTCCACATTCCTATCTAGGGCAGGATGATTCAGATGAATTTGCATGCTGTGTTCTCTTTCATCTGTGGTGCTCAGAGGCTCCTGGAAAAGCCAGTGCTTGTGGGCCCTTCCGGACACAGACGCCATCTCTCAGGGCTCTGACATTTTCATGGAGGAAACGGACTTTTCTTTTTTTCAAATGCGAGATGTGCTTCTCCCAAGGAATGCGCTGTGTCATTACGTTTGTAGTTTATGCGGGCACCTCTTCAGTGTGGTGATGGATTTGGGGTGTTTGTGGATGAAAGCTTGGAGCCCCAAGGTGCGGTCACCGCTACTCTCTCTGGCTGGTGTCCTCCTTTGGTGGTGAATGGCAGTGTTGTTGCAGGGTACGGGGCAAGGACGAGGCACCAAGGTGAGTAGGTGTGTGTCCATTTCAAGTAAATTATTTGGTTTCAAGGTTAGAATAAAAGATCCTTTTCCCCTCCACTATTGCATCATTTTCCAAGTAGCTGAGTCCCCAAGCCAAGAAATTGCTGGCAGGAGGAGACTGCCGCAGTCCTCCCAGGACACTGCTGGGAGCTAATAAGAGTTTCCTTGTACGTTTTCTGCTGCACTGATAGAACAGTAAGAGTGTCCTGAACCTTCAACAACAGCTGCATTGAGGCAAAAAGCAGACCCAGCAACCGCTACCACCGATTCCTTCAAAAAGTCATAAAAGAAGTAACTACAGATCCCCGCTCCCCAGTACCAGCATCAAACCCAGAGCCTCACACCGTGTTCTGACCCCAGCCCTTCTTTATTTTTTCTTTTGAAAGAGGGTCTCTTTCAGTTGCTAAATTGCCCAGGCTGGACTCGAATTTTCACTCCTCCTGCCTCAGCCTCCCAACATAGGCACAAATTTGTGATCCTCTTGCCTCAGCCTCCTAGAATGCTGGGATTACCATCCTCTACCACCATGCCTGGCTAAAACTACCTCTTTAAAAGGAGGACCAAGAAGACAATGGAAAACACAGACATCTTTGAAAAATAATATCCACCATACCTCAGTACACCAGATTCTCTACCAATTTTCTAGTACTGGTGATTCTAGTAGACTGTATTTGATAGAAAAGAAAAACCCTCAATTTTGCTGTAGGTAATGGTTTTTGTCTTGTTTTGTTTGAGACAGGGTTTTGCTACTTAGTCTAGACTGGCCTTGAATTTATTTTATAGCCCAGGCTGGCCTTGAACTCACAGTGATCCTCCTGCTTCAGCTTCCTGAGTATTGGAACTACAGGTGTATACCATTACCCCTGACTGCTCTTGCTAGTTTTGCTTGAGTAAACTGGATTTTTAAACTTTTAAATTAAACTTTCCAAGCAGCCAAATTTCTGCATTTGAGGGTTTTTTTGTTTTGTTTTTGTCTTTTTTTTTTTTTTTTTTTGAGACAGCGTCTCACTATGCAGTTCAGGCTGGCCTTGGGCTCACCTTGTAGCCCAGGCTCCTCTCAAACTTGCAAGGATCCTCCTGCCTCAGCCTCCTGAGTGCTAGGATTACAGAAGTGCATCACCACACCCAGTTTGCATTTGAATTTTAAAACACATTTACTGCAATCTCAAAACTGTTTACTAGTAACCTTTGTTTGAAATGATTTTTAAAAAATTAAGCATGCCTGAATTTATTTGATTATATTTTGTGGTACTAGGATTCAAACCCAGGGCCTTGTGTATGCCAGGCAAGTGCTCTTGCTCTGAGCCTCAACACTTCCCCCTCCCCCACTGTTTGGACTGTAAATGTGATGTACATATTACAGGAAGAAATCATTAGTTTTCTACAGTTATTTCCATTTTGAAGGATAATTCGATGAATGTCATAGTTAAAAGTTAATTTTAAAAAGTTAATAAAAAGCTGGACATGGTGAGGCATACCTGTAATCCCAGCACCTGGGAGGCTGAGGCAGGAGGTTGGCCTCGGTTACCTAGTGAGTTCAAAGTCAGCCTGTGCTCTGTAGTGAGACGCTACCTCAAAAACACAGAGGGCAAAGTGAGTACACACCGAGTGGCACCCAGAAACCATATTCAAATGTTCAGAGAAAACGCATGGAGTCCCAGCACAGCACAATGCGTTCCCCTGCTGACACTGGAGGAATGAATCCAAGGCAAAGTGGGATCATCACAGGCAGCACCTTGACATCACCTTTTGGGGCTCCCGTCAGACTAATGGAACCTGTGTCTGGAGACAAACTCAATCATTTGTACAGAAATAAAGAAAGACGATGATTAGAGGTGGATGAGTGGGCAAGGGCGGAGGGATACGACCGGATGTAACCACAGGCGGAGTGGTTTGGTCTGCAAGGCGCGGATTAGAATAGCAGGGCTTCCAGGAGACCGGCTCTGCAAACCAATAGGAGCCCTGGTTTACACGGCAGGGTGTCCTTGCGGACATGCATCCAGGGTGTCAGCTGCTCAAGGCTTCAGACCACCAGGCAGCCTGAAGGACAGGACTCAGGGAGACTGAGAGCGTGAAAGCAAAAGAAGAACCCACGGCTGGCTGAAAGGAAACTGTCTTAACTCTTTTGTATCCATACACAAATATAACTATCTTCATTATCTCTTTATATACATATATACATATACATACGCTGTTTCAGGTTTTCACAGTAGTGAGGTGAAACAATATTATGTTTACACGTGTGTGTTAGATTATTTCACTGATGAGTATGGGCTCAAGTTGCATCCATTTACCTATAAAAAGTGTCCAGTCTGTCCTTCTTTATGGCTGAGTAGTACTCCGTTGCATAAAAACACCACATCTTTTTTATCCATCCCTCAGTCGATGGGCATTTAGGTTGTTTCCAAGATCTGGCTATTATAAACTGTGCTGCTATAAACAAGGGTGCACATAGATCACTGTGGTCTGATGTTTGTAATTCTTTTGGGAGGATTCCCAGAAGGGGAATAGCTGGGTCGAATGGGACCTGTAGTCCTAGTTTCTTGAGAAATCTCCATACTGATTTCCACAGTTGTTGCGCCAGTCTGCACCCCCACCAACAATGGAAAAGTGTTCCTTTTTCTCCACTGCCCCTCCAGCATTTGCTATTGATTGATTTCTTGATAATAGGCTCCTTGCCAACCAGTAAGCTGAGAGTGGAGGGCACCATGTCAAGAATGGCAGCAGGGAACCCAAGTTAAGAAGACGTCTAAGAAAGTCTCTGTTCTGTTTTGGTTTGGTTTGGTTTTGACACAGGGTCTTGCCATGTAGTTCAGGCTGGTTTTGAACTCACTTATGTGATCTAAGCTGGCCCCAAACTCGTAGCAGTGCTCCTGCCTCAACCTCTCAAGTTCTGGGGGTCTAAGTGTGCAGCCCCACGACCCGCTAAGTAAGTCTTTTTGAATATTTCTCTTACCGGGGATCAAACTCACCACTGTGTGCTTGCAAAGCAGGCACTTATGTCACTGAGCTAAATTCCCAGCTGCTGGTAAGTCTTTTTGAAAACAAGCAGAGAAGGAAAGATTTGGAACACGTGCGATTTCAGGAGATGAAAGAAAATTAAAATAGATGTTGGACAGCTGTTTAAATATGTAGACTATCAGTAGAACAAGGTCAAAAAAGACAGAGACTGTAGGCCAGCAGAAGCCACACAGCCCAGCAGACTCGGATCAGCGCCAACGGATGATGGTGCCCCAGTGCCTGCAGCCCAGAGGAGGACCTGACGCTGCAGGAGGATCTCCCCCATTCTCCTCACATTGATGTCACCTGGGCATCAGAGCAGCTCGTGCCTGATAGTTCAGACCCCTGGGGACAATGCCTTCAGCACCTGTTATGGTGTGTGTCTAGGTGTCCTCCCAAAGTCTCATGTGGTCTAAAGGGGCTTTTCCAGAGGTGGCTGCGTCTAGACTGTGATGCTGGGATGAAGGGTGGGTAGTGACTAAATTAGTCCTCTGGCTAGTTTGGCACTGCTCTATTTCCAGGATCCTGGACACAACCTAAGGGACAGGAAGAGGCTTGTCTTTCCCCTTGCTTGCTTGCTTTGCTGTCTTCTGCTCCTCATGCACTGGTTCTCCTCTGTCGCCCTTCTGCCAAGTCACCTGCCAAGTCACTTGCCTGGAAACCAACTGATTACGGACTGAAACCTCTACAAACTGTGAGCTAAATAAACCTTTCCTGCCTTAACTTGTGGGTGTGGGGTACAGCAGTGAGAAAAGTAACTAAGACAGCATCCTTTGGAACTCAGATCAACACTGCTGTGCAAGATCCCCTGGTCTTTGATTTGGATAAGCATTTGTGATCCTTCTGCCACAACTAATGTAAATGGACTCTCAAGAAACAAGTCCTTAGGGGCCCCTGCTTGTGTCCACCCTCCCTGTGCCTGTACGCATAACCGCCCAGTGATAGACTCGGTTTGGTTAAAGCCAAAGCCAAGATTGATATGACCTTAAAACTCTCTAACAAACCTTTCCAAACATGTTAAAATATTAATATCCCATTAGTAAAACTAATGTACTCTAAGCTCCAAAATATATACTGAAATCTCACTTTTCATTACAATTTTGAGTGTCTTTCCTCAATTTTAAAAACCAAAGATCTATGCATGGTGGCACATGCCTGTAATCCCAGGACTCAGGAGGCTGAGGCAGGAGGATTGCCATGAGTTGGAGGCTAGTCTGGGCTACGTAGTGAACTCGAGGCCGGCCTGAACTACACAATGAGATGCTGTCTCAAAGAAAAACAAGCAAACAAACAAGGGGACATTGAATATGCTGGCCTTGCCTATAATCCTACCATTCAAGGGGCTGAGGCAGGAGGATCATGACTTCAGGGCCAAACATGACTACATATTGCAACCCTGACTCAAAAAATGAGAGGAAGATAGAAAAGAAGAGGAAAAGGAAGGAGGAGGAGGAAAAAGATAGAAGAGGAGAGGGAAGGAGAGAGAAATTCACTTTTCTCTTTCCAATTCCTGAGCCAATATGAATAAGAGGATTATGAATCAACAATCTTGGATTATTTGAAATTAGATTATTTGTTCAATTTTTTTTTTTGTACTGGTGATCGAACTCACGACCTCACGCTTACCACAGAAACCGCTGAACTAAATCCCCGGTCCTTGGAATTAGGTTATTGGTAATAAATTTATGTATTCTTCTAGACAAGGTTTGCTGGCATCCAAGGTTTACACTTAGAATAAACTGCACACGTTTGCTAAGAGCAGAAGGTGAGTCTGCTGTCTGCTTTTCCCACTGGTCTCTTTCTCATCCCGACCTCTGTGCACGCATGGGTACTTTGTCTGAGACACTTATTATGTAGCCCAGACTGACTTCGAACTCCTAGCGATCCTCCTGCCTCAGGCTCCCAAGTGCTGGTATTTCAGGTATATGTTGCCACACCTGAGTATGGCTCACATGTTCAATCTGCTGCCTCTTGGCCTGCTGTCTGGCCCCACCCAATCCATCGCTTAGGGACAGCGGGCTGAGTTTACACCATGCTCAGCATGTTTGCTCAGGGGCCCCTGGATCTGGAGTCAGGTGTTTCCTGGAAGGGAGCGGGTGGATAGAAATCCTAAAACAGCTTTAGTACACGTCTCCACTGTGGGCTCTGTGGCCAGGTCCTAACTGTTGGTGTCCTATGATGCTGTCCCAATCTCTTTGCTGGCAATAAAACCCAGGACTGCATATTTGTAAAGGTCGTTCTGCCCCAGCACCCAGCAGGGCCAGGGTCACCAGTGTCCCTCTCTTCACCAGGCTCACACGGAAGGCCCTAGAAGTACTTCTTGTTTTTTTAATACAAACTGGGGGTGGCTGGGGATTTAGCTCAGTGGTAACACACTTGTCTAGCAAGCTGGAAGCCCTGGGTTTGGTCCTCAGCATCAAAAAATTTAAATAGCTAAAACAAAAAACAAACAGGAAAAAACACAAACAAACAAGCAAAAACCTTGGGGATCAAAGTGGAGTTTTGTTACAGTGCACACTTCGTGAAGCTCTAACAAGCTTCCAGGTAGCTCCCAGGCTTCCGCTCTGTTAATCTTATTTTGAGTAGCAAAGGGCTGTAGGATTCAGTTTCATCTCTAGTGCTAACTGCTTTTTTGTTAGGCAGGGTTTTTTGTTGTTGTTAAGTTCCTGGCTTTGAATAATGGTTACACTATGTGAAAACTAGAAGCCAAGGTCCAAAGGATTTGAAACCAGTCTCCTTTCTGTGTAGTAAGTGGAAGATACTATATTTTTCAGAATTCTAGAATTCTGAAAACCACTTGCACCTAGGATTTCAAGGTCAGCCTGAGCAACACATAACAAGACCTGACTTCAAACCAACCAACAAACAAAAAGTGTCAATTCTGAAAGTCCACATTATTTAGTACAATCAAAAAGCAATACTTAGTGAATAAAATTTTTTAAATTTAAATTTTAAAATAAAAAATTTTAAATTAAGACTACATAAAAAGCAGAAATGATTATTTAAAATTTTTGAAAACTGGGGCTGGAGATTTAGCTCAGCAGCATAAGAACCTGCCTTGCAAGCAGAAGGTCATGAGTTCGATCCCTGGTACCGATAAAAATGAAAAAGACAAAAAAAAAATTTTTTTTTTTTTGAAAACTAAGTCATGTCCACTATTTTCATTTAAATATTTAAATGACTGCACTGTGAGTGGTGGCACATACCAGTAATCCTAGCACTCAGAAGGCTGAAAAAGGAGGGTTGCTAAGGGTCTGAGGCCAGCCAGAACTACATCGTGAGAGCCTGTTTCGAAAAAAAGTCTCTGCTCTAGGCTGAGGAGGTAGCTCGGCAGCAGAACACTTGCTCGGCAGCCTTTGCAAACAAGCGCTGTTACATTTCACACACTTATTTAGGTGCAACTGAAGAGGTATTTAAAAGATGTGCTGTTGGAATGTGCTTCTTGGCCAGCACGTACGTGTTTTGAGTACCATGCTCTTTCACACAGTTGTGAGCACCTCCAGGAGCACTGCAAAGACAAACCAGAAAATGGGGTTCAGCGCTGCTCCTGAGAAACAGCACCCTCTGCAGCCACCATCAGCTGCGTTCATTCTACTTGAGAGGAAAGACTTCACAGATGAATGGGTTTGGACTTTCTCTTACCTAAAAATCCTCCTTACACTCCAGGCAGCTTGCAGCTTTGATGCCTGCTGTTGCCCAGCTGCCCAGCCTTCAAGGGCTCACTGTCCATCACTTTTTTGTGTAGGGAACAAAGAAGACCAGCTGCCAACCCCGGGTCAGAGTGCTGCTGGCAGGTGCTGAGAGCCGCCCGTTCTCCTCTGCCAGGCTGGCACCAGCTCCTAGTGGGGCAGAGGCATCCGTGTGTTCCCAGGTGACTCTGGATCATTAGGGAAGCTTGGGAAACACTGATAAGGAAGGAGGGACACTGAACAAAGTTTACACAGTAACTCAGAGGGCTGACACTGCAAAACTCAATGGACGATTGTCAGTGAAGAATTGTAGCACTATTCACAATGTTTTATATGGGCAGAATTCGTTTTATTTATTATTTCCCCGTTTTATGATGTTATCCAATATGCTTTTTTAATGTTGATATTATTAAAGTTGATGCTGCTATTCTTAAGCTTGATCCTGTTTAATTCTCAACACAGAAATGGCTATAGCATGCAAAACAAATTTTTCTCTTTTATTTTCTCTCTCTTTCTTTTGTTAAGATATTCTTATGCATGAAATAGGGTGGAGATGGCACTAGGACAGAGGTTTTATACCGGGCCCATTGAGGCCAGTTATAGCACTGATCCCAGGGCGACACACTCTCTTTTGATGGCCTTTTTCCTAGACGTAGCTTGGATTTTTTGTTATCTAGTGCATAGCCACCTCCTAGTCTCCATCCAAACTGAGCAATAACACGGAAGAGAGATGAGTGGAATTCACAAGTCCATACACGTCCTAGCAAACCCACACCCCGAAGCAGGAAAATGTGTGTTCCAGACAATGATGTCTGAGAGGGGACCAGTCAAGGAACTGAGCAACAAGAACCAAGCCATGAAGTCAGAGAGGATCATAAAGGCAAAGAATTAAGAAAGCTTCATTGATGAACCCCACAACCATTCTGACAACTGTGGCAATGTGTATCTGTGGGACCCATTGATAACTTCATCCATGGACACAGATGCCACTCTACCCCTGGCCCATCTGATGTGAGGCATCTTGTTTACTAATGGATACGCATCTCTGTATTTTTCTGCCAATGCCATTTTGAGTTACTGAGAGCAGGATTCTGGTTACTAACCAGATGAAACTTTTTTTTTTTTTTTGGAGACAGGGTCTCACTGTGTAGTTCAGGCTGGCCTTGAGCTCACTATGCAACTCAGGCTGGCCTCACAGAGATCCTTCTGCTTCAGCCTCCCAAGTGCTGAGACTATAAATGTGCACCATCATGCCTGGACAGATGGAATTCTTACAAGTTCAAAACAAATTGGTGCTCATCTAGACCTTGGCAAGGCACAGGATACAGTGAAAGGTGCCTGTTGCTTTTTTCACCCCTTAGATTATTTTGTTTATGAGAGTCTGGAATTCCCAGGAGAACTCCGGGCTGGTGAGAACAAAAGCACACAAGATGCCCTTACAAACATTCCCAGTTCTTTTGACCTTTGAGGATCTGCTAGGAAATGAAAGGCTTGTTCTGCTTCCTGAGAATGCTCTAGCAAAAGGAATTTCCAGTTGGGTGTTATTTTTGGTATGTGTTCAGATTTCTCTAAGCTGATTTCATTCCCTTAATAAACCAAGAGTGAAGAAATTTGAAAACCATCCTAACAAAAATAGAGGAACTGCTACGCAGGTAGACCATGATGGCATCTTGGTGCAGACCCCTTCCCTAGATATGTTCCAGACTTGAAATGGTATCGGTCTCTGGCTTCAGCCTAAAGGTCTTTCTTTCCTTCCTTCCTTCTTTTTAAACAACATCTCACTCTGTAGTCCAGGCTGGCCTTGGCTGGCATACTTTCTATGTAGCCTAGGTTGGCCTTGAACCCATCGTGATCCTGCAGCTTCTGTTGGAATTGCAGGCATGCATCATCCCACCTGACTTCTAAAAAGCTTCACTAGAGGTGAAGCAAGAAAAACAAGAAAGAAGTTAGTGACACTTTTGAATAAGATGATGACTCTGAATGTTAATATCTGATTCCTTCCTATCCTGCACTGCAGTTCCTGATTGAAAGGAATAAAATACCAGTAAAGTGAATATCATGCTACAACTAGAAAAGAATGTCATCCGCATCTCAGAAACACTGCGGAATTCCTAAGGGGCTGCATGGCAAGAAGTCTGCACTAAAGGAAAAGATCTCAGACATCCTGACCTCCCTCCCTCTGCTGAAAGCAGCATCTTGGAATAGCCAATGGAGATCTCAGATTCTACTAACATCCCTTACTGAAAAGAGGGGGGAGGTGTTACCAGGGCAACATGTTTATCACCTTTAATCCCAGAGCTCAAGAGGCTGAGGAGAGGACTCTGGCAAGTTTGAGGCCAGTTTGGGTTACACAGTGAGTTCAAAGCCAACCTGGACAACTTAGTAATCCTGTTTCATAAAACCACACATACAACCAAATACAGGTATTCCTGTGGGAAGGGGAGCTTGCAGAACATGGCTAGCTTGGAAAAGGAAACCTTCTAGGCATGGCCATGATGCTCTGGAGAGCAAAAAGATCTAGGGATGAAGGAGGAAGCGGAACTGGAGAAGGTTGGAGCAGACCAGAGGGAAGGTGATTCGGGGAGTATAGGAAGAGGGGAAGCTACAAGCTCAAGATTCTTGGGGAGAAAGTAAGCCCTAGGCAGAGAAGAGAACACACATGAGGAGGGGAAAAATGAGATCTAGAGGAATAGGAAGAAAAAAAATCAGAGCCAGTGGTGACCCCAAGAAACCCACAAAAATGTGTTCGGCATTGAAGCTCCCACAGGACCAAAAGTGGGAGGTGGAACCGAGGTTGTGCAGGCCCACAGGCACCCTGGATTCCAACTGCAGAGTTACAAGAGACACCCAAAGTCAGCTTTGGATGATGGGTCTTGTTACCTTCCTACCAAACGGAAAAGAGAAATTTGTGAAGCAATCGCTTACCAAAAAGACCTCTCAGAGTAGCCTGAGATGAAAAGACGACTGGAGAAGAGGCAGAGGCTGATGATATTTTTTTCAAAACAGGAATTGAATAAAGGGCTGGGGTTTAGCTCAGCGGTGTAAGCACCTGCTTGGCAAACGTGAGGCCGTGAGTTTGATCCCTGGCCCTGAGAAGGAACTGAGTAAGATAAGGAAGCATTGTGGGGTGTGTGTGGTGCCGTGTGTTGAACTAAGAGTCTCTCACATGCTAAGCACACGCTTTCCTGCTATGCCTCCATGACCAGTACAAGGTCATCTCTAATACATGAGAAGCAATACACTCTGGGCTTCGAAAAGACAGACAACCAAATCCACAATGTGGAAGCAGACAAAAAAGATACTGAGAGCAAAGATGATAAATACAGAAACAGATAAGGACGAGATCCAAAATTACAGATGTTACTGAGGAAGAAACAAGAACATTAAAACTCACCTAATCGGGGCTGGGGATTTAGCTCAGTGGCATAAGCGCCTGCCTTGAAAGCAGGCAGTCGTGAGTTCGATCCCCGGTACCGATAAAAATGAAAAAGACCAAAAACAAAAACAAAAAAACAAACAAAAAACCTCACCTAATAATCAAAGTGGTAACCCAACTTTGGAGCTGGAGAGGGGGCTCTAAAGAGCATTCCTGGCCAAATCAATATAAAGCTGTCATATGGAAAACTATCCTGAAAACCATTTCTGATGTTTAAAATAACTAAGGATTGGTGCTTGTAATTCCAGAATGTAGAAGGCTGAGGCAGGAGGATCGCGTTGAGTTTGAGGCTAGCCTGGGTTACACAGTAAGTTCAAAGCCAGCCTGCATTATATAGGGAGCCCTCTCTCTCAAAAAAGTTCTTGATCTCAACCCAACACTGCTTTCATTATGTAGTGTGGTGGGCATGGTCTTGCACTTGAGAGGAGCCTGCAATACTGAGAGAAGAAATCTCTACACTGTTCATATTTTACTCATTTATATAGTGATGCTGAGTATTAAATCTAAGGACCACTGAGCTATATCCCAAGTTATTTTCTTCTTTATTTCTAGTATCTCACTAAGTAAGTTGCCCAGGCTAGGCTTGAACTTGTAATCCTCTTGTTTCAGCCTCCCAGAGTGATCAAGGTTACAGGTATATACCACCATGCCTGGTACCATTTTATGTATTTGTACAAAAATCCGAGCCTGTAATATCAAGAAATCAACCAACAACAAATGCTGGAGGGGTTGTAGAGAAAAAGTCCCACTGTTGGTGGGAGTGTAGACTGGTGCAACCACTGTGGAAATCAGTGTGGAGATTCCTCAAAAAACTAGGATTAGAGGTCCCATTCAACCTAGTTACTCCCCTTCTGGTTATCGTCCAGAAGAATTAAAAACATCAGACCAAAGCAATATATGTACACCCATGTTCATAGCAGCACAGTTTATAATAGATCTTGTGAACAACCTAAATGCCCATTGACTGAGGGATGGAAAGATATGATATGTTTATGCAATAGAGTACCATTCAGCCAAGAAGAAGGATAGACTGGAGACTTTGATCAGTAAATGAATGCACCTTGAGAACATGGAGTGAAGTAAATAAGATACACATGTGTAAACATGGTATTGTTTCATTAGTGTGAGAAGCTGAAAGAAAAAACATGTACGTGTATATATGTATATAAAAATAGTTAAGATAGTTATACTACTGATTTCTCTGAGTTCACTGAAGAGAAAGACTCATACTGGTATTGTTTGGACAATTGAAGGCAGATGTCTTGTGCCCTTGGTGAATGATTTGGGGATGATCATATGCAATGTATGTATGA
Organism: Cavia porcellus; assembly: GCF_034190915.1. Taxonomy (NCBI): domain Eukaryota; kingdom Metazoa; phylum Chordata; class Mammalia; order Rodentia; family Caviidae; genus Cavia; species Cavia porcellus. The sequence continues at coordinate 81,617,379 of NW_026947489.1, forward strand.
TTATTGCCTCCTGATTGATGTACTTTGTAATTTTATTGTAGTTTTTTTCTTCCTTTTTTTGTTTATTTTTATGTTTGAATAAAATGGACTTGAAAAATAAATAAAAATAAAATCTGAGTCTGCACAATACCAGCATCTATTAGCAACAACCCGAATTGTGTCCAGAGGCTATGGCCATAGGAACCCTCAACCAGAAAGGCCTGGAATCCCCTTTAGAACAAAAGAAATTCCTAAATAAGTCTCCATAGAACTGTTGTGTCCCTTAGGACTGTAGCTGGAGGTGGCAATTTAAATTTAAATCAAGCAAATTTAAATAAAAAGAAAAAAAATTCAGTTTTTCAGCCAAGCAAGGTGGTGCATTCCCATAATCCCAGCACTCAGGAGGTTGAGGCGAAAGGATCACTGTGCATTCCAGGCCAGCTGGGTCCATAGTGAATTCAAGGTCAGCTTGAGCAACCTAGCGAGACCCTGTCTCAAAACAAAACACATCATAAACAACAGTTCAGTTTCTCTGTCACACTAGCCCATTCCAACACTTCAAGCCTTCACTAGGCACACACAGCTAGTGGTTGCCATACTGTGCAGCCCAAATGAAGAACACAATCAGCGTAACAGGAAATTCTCCTGGGCCGACGCTGGTCCCTTCTGTTCTCCTCTTCTAGTGGAAACTGAAACACAGGAAGCGGGTTCTGAGGTGGCCGCTTAGGCCAGATGCGGAGGTTGTAAACAGTCCCTTCCTGGCAGGACCAGAGGAATTCCTCTGCCTCAAACATAACCTTGGGTTGTTGGCGGCCTTTATTAGGATTTTTTGGGGGAAGAAAGTTGTTTTGGTTTTTTTTTTTTAATTTGTTGCATTGTTTTGTTTGTTGCAGGGGTTGAATCCAGTGCCTTCTGTACCTGGGCAAGGGCTCTACCGCTCAGATCCCTCCCAGCCCTTCCTTAAGATCTTGTATCTGAGGAAGCTGGAGGATGCTCTGCCCAGATTCATTGCAATTTTCCATTGTGAGTCCAGCATATTTGGAGATCCAAGAAGCTGATTTGGTAGATCTGTTTTCTCAGGCACTCCCTTACCATCCACTAATTACTCCCTCAAAATGGCAAGAAGCTTGTTAGGATTGTTTTCACCTGCTCTGAAGCTGAGAGGGGCTCAGTTTTGCTGGGAAATCCGAGACCTCTGGAGCCCTGTTATATGGGATGACAGCCTTCACTGTGGCTCAAACCACTTGGAGCGGGGCCTGTGGTGACTTGCACAGGGAAGCTCCACCAAAGGGCCATGCATCCACACACCAGGGTGCGAGGTCACATCCAGAAAAGGCAGCAGGGGCTAACTGCACAGTCCTCTAGGAGTGTGCCTTCGGCTTCTAGGCAAACCGAGGCTGGTTGGCTGACCCTCCCATTCCAGAGGACAGGGTCCAGGGGCGATGGCGTGGGTTTTGGCACTTGGCAATTGAAAAAGAAAACTTGTTCTACACCAGGGCTTCAGTTTTTGATGTCAATTGTTTAGTTACTCATTAAAAGTCTGTGGACATTAGATGAGAGGGAAGAACAAGCAGAGGTGTGGAGTACACAGAGCTGGCTGTCTCCTGGGACTCCTCCTGAGACTTTCTCCAATCCTCCTTTAGGTGCTTTCCCCGCCCCTCTTCCCAGAGACCCACTCAGGTCCTGCTGACCTCTCTCAGGAGGCAGAACTACGCTCAGTACACGGGCTAGCTCCACCCAGCGGAGAGCTAAGAAATGGGAAAGACAGAAGTCTCAGTCTGAAGCCTTCTGCTGGTCCTCCAGCGCTGTCTGAAGCTCCACACTTCTACTGGGAACCCAAATACACAAAGGGGTTAAGCGATACAGCACAGTGGAAGACGGGGTGCAAGATGGGCCGGGGGTTTAACTTAGCAGCGTAAGGACCTTCCCTGACAAGCACAAGGTCATGAGTTTGATCCCTGGTACCAAAAATTGACCAGAATCAGAATGCCCTGCACAAACATCTTGAGTAAATGAGTGAAGGGGGCTGGAGATGTAACTCAGTGTGAAGACAAAAAAGGAAAAGAAATCCAAAGCAAAGCAAAATAAAACAACACACAACAACAACCAAACCAAACAGAAATCAGACTAGCTCGAATCTCATCTTCCCTATGAATGTGGCCGGGGTTCCCAACAGCCCTTCCCACACCTGTCTTCTCTCAGCTGTGTGACCTCTCCTTCCTCTCCAGTGTGCCCCAGACACAGCCCTGCTTTCCTGAAATTGACACTCATTGGATTGTGGCTCTGTTTCTCCCTCTCTGACTTTTTTGGCCTGTAAATTTTCTGTCCATGTCATAGAGGAAAACCTCATTCAACATTTATTAAAATAAAATGAGAAGAAAAAAATAAAAATTAAGTAAGATGAAATGAAATAATAAAAGCCCTATAGGCACCGTGGCATCCCCTGCACTGTGAACGTTCCTTAGCCTCCACTCTAGGCTCAATTTCGCAGAGGCCAGGACTTGAGGAGGAAGGATACTTATGTTACCTGTGTCCAGGCGAGGTGTAGAAATAAGCCTAGGATATGTGTGTGCTGAGAAGGCAGAAATTTTCCTGTAGTTGCTGATGGGTCTCCTAGACTCTTGGGGTCTCGGGCTCCCATGATGTTTTATCGACCTGCATCCCAGTAAACTCACTTCTGTGTTCTTTGGGTTCAGACACAGCTGCTCTGATGTGAGTATCTTGATTGAGAAATCTGAAATTTGTTTTCTGAGACAAAGTCTTGCTATGCAGTACAGGCTAGCCTTGAACTCACTAATGTCACCCAGGCTGGCCTTGAACTCATGGCAATCTTCCAGCCTCAGCCTCCTGAGTGCTGAGGTTACCACCATGCCGGCAAGAAAAATGTAAGTTTGAGAAGATTAAAGTAAGGTTTTCTTGAATATATAAAGAGTCCTAATAAAAAAATACTAACTTAAAAATAAGCAAAGGACTTGAACAGACATGTCTCCAAGAAGATATATCTCAATAAGTACTTGAGAAGGTGCTTGATGTCATTAGTCAGCAGAAAAATGCAAATCAGAGCCACTTCACACATGATAAGATGCCTATGGTCATGAAGACAGAAAATAAGTGTTGGTGGATGTAAAAAATCAGAACCTTCAGGATATGGTGGCATAGGCCTGCAATCCCAGGACTCAGGAGGCTGAGGCAGGAGGATTGCTGCAAGTTTGAGGTCAACCTGGGCTACATAGTGAGTTCAAGGCTAGCCTGAACTAATAGTGAGACCCTGTCTCAAATATAATAGAATAGAATAAAATAAAATAAAATCAGAACCTTCATACACTACCGTGGGAATATGAGATACAGTCACTTTGGAAACTAGCCTTATGGTTCCTTCCATACCAACTGTAAACCAGGTACACACCCATAATCCTAGTTGATGATGAGGCCGAGCAGATCACAAGATTAAGGCCAGTTTGGGCAATTTAGCAAGACCCTGCCTCAAAACCAAAGGGGCTGGTGTGGGGGTAGCTTAGTGGTAGTGCATCCCTGGGTTCAGTCCTCAGTACTGGAAAAAAAGGAAAAAAGTTCTAAGCATAGAGTTACTATGTGACCTAGCAATCTACTCCTAATATACATAGCACAGTGCAAGTGAAATAACCCTAAGACCATGCACGGTATGATTCTGTCTGTGTGGAATGCACAGAATAGGCAAATTCAGAGAGGTGGAGCATACGCTACGGTGTCTCAGGCTGAAAAAGTAAACTTGTTTGTAACACACATTGTGTAAACACAATGCTGTGAATGTAATAAAAGCCATAAAACAAGCCACTTTTTCTTCTCTCTCTCTTTCTCTCTCTCTTTCTCTCTTTGCTTTTGGTTTTAGGAATCTTACCAAGGACCCATGCTAGGCATATGTTTTAGCACTGAGCCACACCCAGCCCTGTATTACCCACTTTAAACAGTGAATTGTTATGGTGCAGAAATCACATACCAATGATGCTGTCCATAAAATAAATAAATCTTCTCCCCCACAGTGGCCACAGCCAGCCGCTTTCCTGTTTCCAGGACAGGGCACTCTCTGCTGTTTGCTTTATCCCGTTTATCTTCCTGTTGACTGGAATCCACTCAGCCCGCACAACCCCACCTTCCTTGCAGTGACATCCCGAGGATGCCCAGGCCCTGAGCCTGACATTCCTGCATTGTCCTTGTCAATTATCTGAGGAATAGCTGACAAGAAATATTTTCCCAGTGTGTGAGTTGTCTCTGCACTCTGTTGGTGATTTCTATTGTTGGGCAAAAGCTCTTTAATAAAATGAGATCCCGGTTGTTGATTCATTGTGGTTGCGCCTCTGTAATCAGGGTTTTGTTCATAAAGTCTTTGTAAACACCTTTGTCTTCAAGAGTTCTACCTATTCTATCTTCCAGCAGATTAAGTGTTTTTGTTTTAATATTTAGGTCTTTGATCCATTTTGATTTTAGTTTAATGCACACTGAAAGATAAGGATCTGGTTTTAATCTTCAGCGTGTGGAAAGCCAGCACCATTTATTAAAGAGCCATCTCTCTTCCAGTGAAGGTGCTGGGCTCCTTTATCAAGGAAAAGGTGGCTGAGTGTGTTTGAAGCTGTTTCTGCATCTTCTGCTCTGTCCACTGACCTGCATGGGTCTGTGGTTTTGTGGGTCCTGGAGCCTTGGGAAGGGGCTCTTTCTTGCTGCTTCTCACGCCCCGTGCTGTCACCTGCGGAGCAGCCACCTGGCCACTGCTCAGTTGACCTAATTAGGGCCCATAGCGGGTGTGTGCTGCTAAGGAATCTCCCCTCTTATATTGAGGCAGTTGGCTGCCTCAGCGCTGGGTAGGTGGGGCAGTGGGTGATTAGCATCACCTAGCTTCTTTTTCTCCTCTCCTCTCCCCAGATTCTCTTTTCCTCTCCCTGCAGTCTTAACCAGGGGTGGAAGACAAAAACCCTTCTTTCTTCCCTAGACATTTTTAGACTCGATTTCTCAATTTCCCTTCCTGTGTTGCAATCTCCCCCGGCATGTGACTTTTGTTTGGCAACTCTCGTCCTGTCGGCGTGGGGACAGTGGCAGGCTGCCTTACACACCATGCTTCAGTACCACCAAGTCCACTGCGCTGAAGGCTTGGCCCTCCCAGCCCCGGTCCTGCTAGGGTCTCCTCTCCCTACCCAGTTTTAAGATCCAATGTCTTTTCTGAGTTCAGGGCTAGTAAGTGGAGGGCATTTATCTTCCAGTTTGGGGACACTCAGCATTTGAACCTTTGCCTTATGTTTGGGGGCTCCCCACTTTATGGTTTTGTTGGGAGGAGGTCCCCATCTTCTACTACAGAAACCAAAAAGCTTTCATTCTCTCCTGTCCCGGTCTCCCCATTGCAACTAGAGCCCAGGCCCATGACCCCAGCTGGGCAGTCAGTGGGTCACTGCAGGAGTGGGCTCCCAAAGATGTCCCGTGCTGCTGGCAGAAAGTGAAGCAAATCTCAGTTCCTGGCAGAGCAAAGGCAGAAAGCTGACTCAGGCGCCGTCACAGTTTCCTTGCAGATATGATCCACGGGCGGGGGCACTGTCCCCAACCTCGTCCCTTCACACCTAGTTCTCAGGCCTCGTGAGGCTCAGCGAGCTGCCCATTTGCCTTTTGATACACGTTCTGCTTCTCTATTGGCCTGTGTCCATGGTTTGTAGTCAAGAATTATGACAGGTGCGCGGTCACCAAGCCCCAGCCTAGCATTTACTAGTTCTAACCGGAAGAGAGAGACCGCACAGGGTTCCCGGCACGCATGGCAGGAGGGACACACGGGTCCAACAGGCTTTGCAGGTGAAGCCCTCCCTCCTGTCCAGGTTGTGCAGAGCGCACTCAGCCTGGGGTGGGAACCTCTTACTTCAGTCTTCAATTCATCAAAATCGGTGGGGGGCCCTGAGGCAGGTCCCCTCTCTCGCTCAGCCTCCTCAACTCTCAAAAGCTCTGGGTGGGGACACCAGGGCAGAAGAAGCCATCATTTCAACATCTTTGCTATTGTCCCAGCCGAGTCTCTGAGAATCACTTCAGGGTTTTGTCTGTTTTTCCTGTAAAGATGTGGGGGTAACCAGAGTTCAAGCAGGAAAGCCTGCTGGACTATTCATTTGGACTGGTGCAGGAAACACTTTCACCAAAATCAATCTTGATTCTGAACTTGAGTCTTGGCTTTGATTCCAGCCGCAGCTCAGAGTGCAGTTCAGATTTTAGGTTGAGGTAAGCTGTGAATTCAGTGGACCTACCCAATGTTGTGAGCACCCACGACAGAGATCAGCCTTCCTCTGGGGAGAAGGATTCTGAAAGTGATCAGAGCTGCTGTCCTAGAGGCTATGCGGGGTGATGACAGCAGGGAAAGGGTTCATGGCATCAGCTATTCGGCGAGCAGCAAAACTTTAGGGATCCAGCTCAGTTACAAATCCAAGTATTTCTGGAGAGAACTTGGGCTTCTGCAGACACTTTTAACACAAAAGATCCATTTTTTCTCACTCTAAAATACCTTGGAGTAAGCTGAAGGTAACTATAGACCCTTAGAAGCTCAGAATTTCTAACACTGTTGGAGAAACTCCTTCAATGTGGTGCTGAAAATGTCCCGCTCTCATACAGGGCGCAGCCTCGGTAAGAGATTTAGCTCAGCGGCATAAGCGCCTGTCTTGCAAGTGTGCGGTCCTGAGTTGATTCCTGGTACCGATAAAAAAAAAAGAAAAAGAAAAAAAAAGAGTCAATGCGATCAAAAACATTTGCACTTCTGCAAGTTCCAGCCAAGTACTCTGAGTTCACTGGGAGGAGGAGAATGCAGGAGTCCAGCACTCACCTCAAAAGACAAAAGATGCCCCGGTGCCCAGGCTGTGCTAAGCCTGGTGTGGGAGCTGCTTACTTCAGACTTCATCAAAATCAGGAGTGGCTGGCGTATCTTGAGCCATGAGTGGAATACGATTGTACCAAGCCAGAGCTGCAGCACTCACTGTCCCCCTGATTTCCGTTCGAGGGATGCACTGTAGATTCATTAACACCTACAAAGTTTCACGGCAAAACTAACAGAAAGTGAGCAAAAGCCTCAAAACCACAGCGATAAGTAACCGCTAAAACCAGAACACCTTTGATAGCAAAAGGATTTGTGTTGTGGTCTGCATCTAAAGTGTCTCCCAAAGGCCAGGCACGTCCAACCTATGACCTGCCCCCCCCCTCACCTTTTAAAATGTTATGATAAAAAATATGACAGACAAAGAATGTTTTGTTACTTATATGTATTAACTGTATTATATAGACCTACATTATATATATAAACTATACACATTCTCTCTATATAGACACACACAGATGTGTGTGTGTGTGTGTGTGTGTGTGTGTGTGTGTGTGTGTGTATGTGTAAGTCCAAACAATTCCCCTTCACACACAAAAAGCAAAGGGCAAGCAGGGCATGCCTGTAATTCCAGCACTTGCATGCACTTCAGAGGCTGAGGCAGGAGGATTGCAAGTTGAAGGTTAGCCAAGACTACCTAGTAAAACTTTGTCTCTAGAAGAAAAGAAAGTATCATAAAGGCAAGTCACAAGCTGGGCACATCAAAGTCTGGCTTGGGTGCCAGCGGATGTGAATCCACTGATGACTTCTCTTATGGCATTTACTGGGAAGTAACGGAAACCTAGGAGAGGAAGCTAATTGAAGGAAGCGGTCATGGGGTGCCTCTGGGGTTATCTCGTGTCCAGGGCCCCTTCCTCCCTGACAGTCTCCCTGCTTCCCAGCTACCGCAGTGACATGCTTTGCTGGGCCGTACTCTCCTGCCTGTGTCCTTTTCCTCACCACAGGCAGTAACAGGAACCAACCATGGGCCGAGACCTCTGAAGCCAGCAATCAAATAAACCTTTCTTCTTCTTCTTTTTTTTTGTACCAGGAAACCCACAACTTCGTGCTTTCCAGGCAGACACTGTGCCACTGAGCCATATCCTTGGCCCCCAATTTTTGTGGGGAGGGTCCTGGGATTCAAACTCACCACCTTGCACTGGCTTGGCAGGCGCTTATGCTGCTGAGCTACATCCCTGGCTCACCCTTTCTTCTTTTAAATTGGTTTTCTCAGGTATTTTCTTTCAGCAATAAAGATGACTAACACAGTTATTAGTAATTTCTCTGAAAACAGGTCACCAGGAAGAATTAGACTTAACTGACACCTTAGAGAAATGAAGAAGCTTAAATGAATCTTTAAAAATTAGAATTGTTAGCAAGTTCAAGCCCAGCCTAGGTACCCTGGTAACTTAGTGAGACTTTGTCTCAAAAAAAATTTTTAATCGGGGATATAGTTCAGTGCAAAGGCCTGAGTTCAATCCCCAGTACAGTACCAAAAAAAAAAAAAAAAAAATAGGATTTTTTTTTGTTGTTGTTATTGTTATTGTTTTGAAACAAGGCTCACTATATAGTTCATGCTGGCCCTGAACTCACTATGTAGCCTGGCTGGTCTCAAAGTTGAGGCAATCCTCCTGTCTCAGCCTCCCAAGTGTTGGGATTACAGGCATGTGCCACTGTGCCTGGCAAGATCAGGAGTTTTAAACTCAGCTATTTGTCTCATTTTCTTAGGCTGAGAGTAACAGCTGCCACTCCCAGTCCTAGTACCCAGGAAGTTTCAAGAGAACCAGACTTTCAACATTTTTTCCGGGTCGGCTGGGTGGGTGAAAGCCTGGCTGAATCTACATATCAGCACATTTCCTGGGCTTTTTTTTTTACCCCTCCTATAAATTAATGTATTTCCATGCATTTGAGGGCCTGGGGAATTGGCCTCTTTCTTTGGCTAAATTGTAAATAAACTAAGTTTTCCAATTTTTTGCTGTTGTTGTTGTTGTGTGTCTGTGGGTTTTTTTTTTTTTTTTTTTTTGTACTTTGGCTATCAGGCAGCCAAGGGAATGAATCAGACAGTCGGGCTCAGATTCAGGGTCTCTCCCTCTGCACACCCCCGCATTAGCTGTACTTGTTACCATTAAACAAAGGCTGGGCTTTTCCTGCCTCCTCCGGCCGCCCAGCCCAGCAGAACCCTGGCCCTGGCCCTGGCCCTGACTCACTCTGAGCTTCTAGATGACAGTTCCCGCTGGGAGGAAGAAAACCAGCAGCCCCAGGACCAGAGAAGCGAAGTCTTTCCAGAAATCCCAGTGCATTCTGCTTGTTTAGCACAGACCAAAACAACCTCCCTTAGCAACTCCAGCTGCAAAGGGGGCTGAGAAAGCAGGGTTTGAGAGCACAGGAGAGGGGCTTAGAAGGGGACCAGGGCACCCCACCTGCAGCTCCTGGCCCAGACTCCAAGCAGAGATGCGCACACAACTCTGGGTGCAGACAGGCAAACCCCACTCTAAGTGGGGGTGGAGGTGATAGGCAAGGCTTCTTTGGGTGACACCCCAGGCTCAGAGCTCCCAGCACAAAAATGGGTGGCAAAGGTGGCCTTCAGGGCAGAGCCAGCCCCGGGAAGTATGGGACACATGTACAGGCTACAGGGCTTGCCAGGTGGAAGGAACCAGGTGCTAACCTGTGGTTTCTATCAGCCACTTTAGGATAGTGGGACATCAGAAGTGAGACCCTGGTTAGAGCAGCAGGGAAGCCTTTCTCTGGCCAGTCTCTGAGGTCTGGCTCTAGCTAGGAGTTCCAGGTGCCAGCCACAGCCTCAGGCAGGTATCCCACCAGGCCACACAATCAAAATAAGCCTGGCCAGCGAGGGAGTTACCCAAGGGAGTGGACCCTGGACCACTGTTAACCTATTCTTTGGGTGAGGCTGGGACTGAAGATGGACCTTTTTTTTTTTTTTTTTTTTTTTGTCTTTTTCCTTTTTATTGGTACCGGGGATCGAACTCACTCACGACTGCCTGCTCGCAAGACAGGTGCTTGTGCCGCTGAGCTAAACCCCCAGGCCCAGGTGGACCATTTTGACAGGTGAGATGAAACAAAACCCAGAAAACCAGCAAGAGAAACATACCCAAGTACTCTCTGGTTGAAGCTTTACACTTTGGTCTTTTGACCAGTTCTGAAGCTACCCTGACCGGGACTCCTGTCCTTGCTGGGAAGAAAGATATGTCGCAGGGAAGGTCAGAGGTGGTGCTCACCTGTCCTTCAGCCCCTCTTCCAACCCCACGTTGCTTTCTTCCCTCAGAAACCATCACTTGCTGGCTCCCTCCTCTGCAGGGAACCCCAGGGTGCTGGTCGGAAGCCTCAGTACTGAGGAAGGAGGAAGGAAAATAGCACTCGTGTCTGCTCCCTGGGCTGGATAGGGACTGACTGCCAGCCACCAGCAGGCATACCCTGGGTTTTACAGGGCGAAGCATCATTTGTCTTGAGTGTGGGGGGGGTGACCTCTGGGGTTCCGGCTGACACTGGTGTTTGCAGCTAGAGAGGCTCAGGGAAACGTGGAACACTCCACAGATAAGCACCACGGCGGTTCAGTTGTGTGGTAGCTTCCCAAACATTTTGCTTGCTTGTTTAGGTGCTTAAGGCTGAACTCAAGGCTTCTCAGAGGCTAAGCCACATTCCACCGCTGAGCTACACCCCGAGCCCCATCCTACCACGGCTGTGTTGGCACTCAGGACAGAGAGGTGCAGTCCCAGGCCCTCGGTGCTCTCGGGTTAAGTGAACAAAGATAAAGATGCTGGGGGAAGAGGGGACCACACTGAGGCCTGCGGAGGAGCCTAACCCAGAAGCAGACAGGGTGTGGGGCGGGGAGAAGTGACAGGCAAAGCTCTGGTCTTGAGAAGCTCAGTCACTGGAGTTGATCAACCCCAAGAAAGCCGCTGATCCAAAAGGAAGAGATGGGGCGGTGTTGCAGGGTAAAGCAAGGAGGCCTGCAGACCTCCTCGCCCACTCACAGGCTCCCGGAGAGGCTGGAGAGGCCAGGCCTTCTGGTGACAGAGTAGGCTGGGGCGGGCAGGTGGCGGGTGAGCTCATTACCCTTGTGTAATTAGAGCCACACAAGAGTCAGGAGGGTTTGCGGTGGTTTTCCCGAATTCCCAGCACCCGACCCTCTCATCTCAGCAGCCACTGCCTCATTTCCTCACTCGAGAAACCGAGCCAGGGAGCTCACTCTTCTAGATGTTCCAGACATTGTAAGGATACAACAAAACTCCCAACCCAGTCTCTCCATTCTGATGGGAGAGACAGACAGAACCACCAAAGAAGGAAGGGCTAAACAGGAACCCAAAGGCAGGGAGAAGAAGGTGCCTCTGTTTCCCCGTGATAGGCCGCGGGGCAGGCAGAGGCCCGAAGGCACGGTGGGGAAATTGAATTCCAGCTGGAGAGATCAGCATCTGCAAAGGTCCTGAGACCTACCAGTCAAGGCTGCCCATGTGGCTGGCATAGCTGGGCAAAGCAGGCGATTCATTGTGAATGAGGAGACCCAGGAGGAGCACAGCTCTTCAGTTAGCCATGGCAGGGAATCTATGCAGGTTTAGTCTCCCTCAGCCTCAGTTTTCTTGTCTATAAAATGGGAATTTGTTCCACATACTTTCTCTAAATAAATGCCAGTTATTATTGCCATTATCATTAATGCAATGTGTCATGTTCTGTACTTAATATTGTCACTTTCCCAAAGAGGTTTTTCCAACAAGATAGATGCTAGATTTGTTGTTGTCCTAAATTACACCAACAGTCCTGGGTGCTGTTTGGAGTATGCAGCCATGAATCTTTAGCAATCAAATTACACGCCCCACCCACGAAGCTCCCACTGGGGAAGGGGGATTTGCAGGCATTACACTGGAACCAGCTCCCTTCCGGGTCCCCAGAGCAAGGCCCGGAGCAGTAAAGAGCTTGCTGGGTCACAGCGAGGCCTTTCTCAGCCAGAATGAGGATCTTCTGACAAAAGCAGGAAGTTTCTCTTTGAATCTCCATTTCCTTCCACTTTCTCTGAACACTGTAAATAAACCTGAGGAGCTAAACATCTTCTTTTCTTTTTTTTGCAGACCTGAGAACTGAACACAGGGCCTCACACATGCTAGGCAAGCGCTTTACCAGTGAGCTGTGCTCCCAGCCTGGTGTCCCAACCTTTAGAAAAGGTTTTATCTATTTATTTTTGACCTCCCCTTTTTAATTTTAGGTTTTGAACAGGAACGGAAGGTCCTCAGGCCTGGCCAGGGCTCAGGGATGGTCCTTGGGCTGCGAGCAGGCCGAAGGGGATCCCCTCTTTGTGCTGTCCCTGCCCGCGGGTGGAGGGCTCCGCCTCCTGCCCCTCACTGTGCAGCCCACATGGCTCCCCTGCGCAGGACCTAGGCAGGCGTCCCTGCCCTTCTTGGCCCGGGTTCCTGGCTCCCTCATAATCCAGTGCATCCTGCCGGCTGGGCCGTGGGTGTAGGATGCTTTGAGAGATGGGCACCGGCTTCGCCCCAGAGCAGCTCATCACAGCAGGGGAAAAGCAGCAAGGACGCTAGTGAATGGAGCGCTGTATTAAAGAGAGAAAAGACTCAGGGGTCAAAGGTGAAACACAGAGGAACGGGTTCACAGCCAGGGAGGGGCGGGCAACCCTGCACAGTATCAGCTCTGTGTGAGACCGGAGAGAAGGAAAAGGCCACGGGCTGTGTCTGCTCTCAGAGAGGACAGAGTCTGACTGTTCCTGATGGCTGGTAGCCAAATAGGGATGGGTGCTGGGCATCCAGCTGCCTCTGCAAGCCCAGGATGATAGTACTGGTCAGGTCTATGTAGCAATCAACATTCACTGACCTTAAAGGCCGAGGTGCCAGCCAACTTCTCGCGGCAGCTTCCTGAGTGCTGAAACTACAGGCCTGGACCCCTGCGTCCATGACTGGTGTACTGCTAAGCTTTTTCTTTTAGTGACACGAAGTTGACCACGCTGGGCTCTAACCTGGATCCTCCTGCCTCAGCCTCCCAAAGCGCTGCTGTCCAGGTGTGCACCACACCCAGCTTACTAAACTCCTTCTATACATATATGACTCATTTAACCTTCACGCCAATTTTAGAAGATCTTTTCCCTGTCTTCATCTTGTAAAGATTTGAAGCATTTATCTCCAGAAAGGTGAAGAAATTCTGCTGAGGTTCAGAGCAGGTTTCACCACGAGTTCAAACTTGTAGCCAGCACATTCCATCTATATTACGCTATGTTTTCTTCAAATAGCAATGGGGAGGAGAGAGATAGATCTGGCTGCAGACCCTCCCACAATTCCCATTTCTCCTTCTCTTTCTCTTTCTTTCTAAGATGAGGTCTTGCTATGCAGTCAGCCTGGACTTGAACTCACTATGTAGCCCATTCTGGCCTCAGACTCACAGTGATCCTCCTGCTTCAGCTTCCCAAGTGCTGGGATCACAGGCGTGCACCGTCATGCCCAGCTTCAATTCCCCTTTCTTTGAACTCCATTTTCACTTAAACCAGTCCTCCAACTTTTACTTAAAAAAAAAAAAAAAAAAAATGCTAGACCGCAATTAAATACTTCTCAGAATTCTCTGTCTTTGTAGTGATATATTTCCCAAATAGATTTTCTGATGAAATGAAAAAAGGTGGCCAAGTGTGGTGGTGTCTATAATCCCAGCACTCTGGAGGTTGAGCAAGAATATCTCTGTGAATTTGGGGCCGGCCTGGGCTACATAATGAATTCAAGGCCAGCCTGAAAAAAGGAAGGAAGAAAGAAAGAACAAAAGGGAGAGAATACTGGTCAAACACCACTGTGACAGGAAATATGCGGAGGCAAATATTTTTCAAAATACTGGGTCATTAGGTAAAGTTCAGGAATCCTTTGTTATAAAGAAAGAGGTTTTTGGTTTTTTGTTTTTGAGGCAGGATCTCACTATGTTGTCCAGGCTGGTTTTGAACTCACTATGTAGCTCAGACTGACCTCAAACTCATGGCAATCCTCCTGCCTCAGCTTCCGATGTGCTGGAATTATAGGCATGCAACACCATGCCTGGCCCTCCCCTCTGTCTTTAAAAGAAAAAGTTTTTTTTTTTCTTTGTCTTTTTCATTTTTATTGGTACCAAGGATCGAACTCACGACCGCCTGCTTGCAAGGCAGGTGCTTATGCCACTGAGCTAAATCCCCAGCCCCATAAAAGAAAAAGTTTTGATGAAATGGAATTTGCAAAACAAGGCTATTTGTCCACATTTATGCAGCATATAAAACCATCTCTCAGCTGGGCATGGCAGCATACACCTGTAATCCCAACACTCTGAGAAGCTGAGGCAGGAGGATCACAAGTATGAGCCCAAGCTGGAAATTTTAATACTTTTAGCAAAACCCTGTCTCCAAAACAAACAAACAAAACCAGGCTGGGGATGTAGCTCAGCCTTGGGTTAAATACCCAATATGGCAGAAAACAAAACAATGCCAACAAAAATAAATAAAACCATGTTTCAGTATTACCTTCTGCCAGGCAATTTACCTTTGCTTACTAGACATTATATGGTAAAGAAATGTTTTATATTTGACAGAGGCTAAAAGCACACAGTGCATCTCTGTTTTAATGTTTCAAGAAAAATATCTGGTTTTATGCTTGGTCCAATTTTTAGAATCAAGTAAGTATGGCAGAAAACAGTCACTACCAAAGAACTTCACTTAACAGAGGTGAAAGTTACCTCAAAACTTTTGGGGACTTCTGCCCTCTGCTGGACGTACTTGGTATTGCATGATCTGTAAATCCTTTAAAGCCAAAGAACCTTAGAATTGAGATTTGCAGAATGTTTTGCCTAAATCCCTCTTTCTAGAAAGATGATAGTGAAGTCTAATGTTTTTATTTGACTTATCTGTCATTAAATTAGTACATATTCAGAATCGAAACCTAGAACTTTATAAGGCATTATTGCCTTATAAAATACAGACATGCAAATGTTGATTACCTCTATTGAAATGAACCTGGTCTTTGGATCATATGTAGAAAATCATTTTTTTAGGACACAGTCTATCTATGTATCCCAGGCTGACCTTGTGGCAATCCTCCTACCTCAGCCTCCCCAGTCCTGGGAGTACAGGCATGTGGCACCGTGCCTGACAGCATTATTAGAAATAATACCACCTAACGTAGACAAAGTGATAACAAAGAGTAAATATTAGAATTTTTTTGAGCCTTGTCATAGTTGCCTTCATAATTCATATCTGTTGGTCCCACAGTTATCTTTAGTAATTGATGATGTATATAGAGTAACAGATGAGATTCAGCAAATTCATTGTCACAAAAGTTCTAATATTATTATTATTATTTATTATCATCATTATTTTGAGACAGGGTCTCACTTTGTAGTTCACTCTGACCTCAAATTTGCAGCAGTCCTCCTGCCTCAGCTCCCAACTGTGGGCTGGAATCCCTGGCAACAAAAGTTCTTTTTTAGTTACATGTTCCTCTTTCTGATTATGCTTTGTTAAAGTTAGTTCACTGTCCTGAAACATTGATGATTGGATTGCAGTCCAAGCACTCTCTATGGGTCTGTGCCCAGCTAGGAGCTGCAGGAAGGAGCCAGCAGCAGTGCTGGTTCTGGGCTTATCCTGCCCAACTCTAAAATGGCTCCTGGCCATTTTAATGGCTCTCTCCCCCAGGAGGACTGAGTTCTCTGCACTCACCGCCAGCCAGTGCAGTCCTCCAGGTCTGCTGCTCCTCTCCATTGCTGAGTCTCTCTGCAGGAGCCTCTGGGGTCGCCAGCCACCACCATCCCCCCATGACCTCACCATAACCGTGTGTCCTCAGGTTCCAGCAGCTCCTCTGGCACAGTTAGTCTGGCTCTGGGCGAAGGTACCAACAGCTTCTTCATGGAAGTTTTTCATTTTACTCTCTCTGTGGGCTTCAATTCACACTTCAGATTATTCCTGGGCCCAGGGATCCCCTTCCCTTCCTTGTGGTCTCCCTCACAATGCTATATTCCAGCATCTGGATCGTGAATCTCAGTGACACTGTTTTCTCTGCTGCTTGCTGCTCCGCCATCTTCCTGGAAGAAGCCCTGAGCTAAATCCCCAGCCCAAGAACAAAGGCCCAGGGTTCAAACCCCTACTCAAAACGAAACAAATCAGGATGGTAGCTAGTGGCTGTGTGTCTGTATTTAAACATTTCCCAGGACGTTGCTAAGCACGTTTCCTTCAAGAAGAAATGAATCTTTGTCGGTGAGAAACTGTGGCTCTGGTGCCTGTCTTCATTTCTAGATGTCCCTCCGAGGTCTCATGTGCCCATAGGGGGGCTTTGGGAATATAACTGGATCATGGAGGTGTGTGGTACTGGATTAACCCACTGATGAGTTTATAGCTGGATGTGAGGTTGGGAGGTGAAGCCTGGGGATAAAGGTGGTGCCCTGTGGGCGTGGCCTGGCAGGGTATATATATCCCTTGTCCCCCCCTTGATCCTTCCTCACTTCCTGGGGGGGCCTTGCTATCAACTCTTTCTCCTCTGCTGCGTCCTGCTACCATGCTGCCCACCACTGGGGGCAAATGATAGATTGCAATTTCTATAGACTGAGAAAAAATAAACCTCTCCTCCTTTAACTTGTGGGTATTTTATCCCAGCAACAAGAAAACACTCAGATAATGCCTTTCTGCACTGATGAGGTCAACCCAGGACTTGTTTAGTTGCAGTGAAGGAGGGCAAGGGTACCCTGTCCCTTTATGGTACCAGAGACTGTCTGGTCTGGTTGCTCCATGGAACCTGCCAGAGTTATAGCAGGGTGGCGGCTTACCACCGGGAAAGAGCTAAGAGCATAGGGTTCTGCAGCCTCAAACCCTTACCCAGAATAACACTGTTAATGGGGTACTGGGGTGTTTCTCTAGGTATTCTTTTTAGATTCTTGTTGTCCAGTTTGAAGAATTAAACAAATTAAAGATGTAGAGATTTTTGGCTCACGCCTGTAATCCCAGAACTCAGGAGGCTGAGGCAAGAGGATCATTGGGAGTTCGAGACCAGCCTAGGCTACAAAGTGAGCCCAAGGCCAGCCTGTTTCAAAAGAGACCCTGTCTCAAAAAAAAAAAAAGTACAGATTTTGCATTTATTACAGGTAAAAATAAGGAGAAAAGAAAAGACGTGCTCTGCAAAGTGAGTGTGGGTCAGTTAATGTAGGAAAAGAAGTACGTCCCACAGAGCACAGACTAGGCCAGGAGGTTAATGACTCCCATCTTTCGTATCCCTGTTCTAGTGGCCGATTTAGGCCATCTGGTGTGGTTTGTGTCTCATGAAGTCATGGGGGCCAGACTTTTCAGAGGTGACTGAATCTAGAGCTCCTGGTTGATTCATGGTCCAATGCTGAAATTCAGGATGTCGTCTGCCCGAGGGTGGGTGGGGAATGGAAGGGACAGAAAGAGGCATGTCTCTCCTCATTGCTCCTTGCTTTTGCCGTCTGCCACCACCCCCATGAACTACTGCTCCCTGCCACGTGCTGCCCTGCCTGAAGTCAGCTGATTACAGAGTGAAACCTCTACAAACTATGAGCTAAATAAACCTTCCCTCTTTCAACACTCAGTGTTGGGTATTTTGTCTCAGCAATGAGAAAAAAGTAACTAAGATACCATCCCATCAGAAACCTGCTTGCTCTCATGTCAGAAGGACTGAACATGGCATTCTTGGGGGACAAGACTTCGAAGTTGTGTGTGTGTCCTGAATCTCCAGGACAGACACGTCTCTGCCACTGACAGCCACACCCAAATGCTTAGTTGTTTCGCTATGCCCTAACTGCCTCAGTGCTATACTTAGTAGTTTTGTGCTATGTCACTGAGTTGTTCTATGCCCTGACCTTGTGGTCCCACCCCCGCCACAGCCTCTGAGAGCGCTGAGATTATAAACCCACACCATGCCCTGGGTCTTTCCTTTCATCTGTAAGGACCACAGATGCTCTAAGCACCTAGCAGCAGCACTTGGCTACACCAGATACTCCACAGGGATTCCAGGAGATTTTTGTTTCGGCTGCATCACGCTTTGGTTGTGGGTTCATGCATGGTTTGTTTTGTTGTGACTCTGCCCCTTGGTCTCTCTGGATAATTCCACTCCTCTACTACTGTTCCAAGTCTGTTCCCAATGTGGTGTCTCCCCACATCTAGATGGAAAGTCTGCATTTAGCTGAAGGGACACTGCCCATGCATGAACCCACCTTTTTCTCCTTCTGTAAATGCAGACCCTTCTTAGCTTAGTCTCTGTACTGCCCCTCTTCCCCATGTGCTGCTGCAAAAGCCTCAACACAGCCCCTTTTAGATAGCACATTGCCACCTATTCATGATTCGGATCTTGAGAGGGACAGGCTGAGCTGGCACACTAAGAGCTGATAACACTGAAGGCCATTGGTGACAATAGCGGCAGCTGCAGGGGTAGTAACACCACGGGTACCACTAGCCAGGGAACAGCAGGGAGCAGAGGAGCCTTGGCAGGAGCTGAGGAGCTGCCTGATGCACTTGCTGGGAGAATTCCAGAGGACTGCAGAAGCTGCTAGCTCTGCCAGCCAGGAGGGCCCCAAACACCAAGAGTACGGAGGTGCTAGCATTTGAAGGTCAGAGCTGTTAACATTAAAAGGACACTTTGCCTATTCGTGATTTCTATCTGAACTGAGCCAAAGTAGCTCAGTCAATTGGTAATGTGAATACATAGAAAAGAGACTTATTTTAAGGAACTGGTTGATGCAATTGTGGAAGATGATAAAATCTAAAATGTCTAGCATCTCCTGCATGCTGGAAAGAGCCACAGTTTATTTTCTTGCCTGTTTATTTTTGAGAGAGGGTCTTGTTGTGTTCCTCAGATTGGCCTCAAATTCTTGGACTCAAGCAGTCCTCCTGCCTCAGCCTCAAAAGTAGATGGGAATTCTGGCTCACATCTCTATGCCCAGCCTGAGGGCTAAAGTTTGAACCTGAAGTCAGTCTGTGCACAGGATTCTTTCTGCTTCTGGAAAGTAGTCTGTTTCTGGTAAAGTCTTCAGTTCATTGGCTGAGGCTCACCTGCCATGACCCATTCGGCTCAAGAGGTTCTTGGGGTGAAAGACCACAAGAGGATGAGAAAAGAAAGAGACAAAGCTGGGCTCAGGTGGAGCCCTTATCCTCCTGATGGGAGGAAAGGAACTGCTCACCCAATGCAGCACGTTTATTTATATGCTCCATACACTCCTGAAAAAGGTCAGTTGCCTAGCAACTTGTTTGTCTCACAGGCCTGGGCCCCTTGCCTTCTTGGTGCTAGAACCACTAGTTTACCAAGTTTGTTTTGGGCTCTCTTTTTTCTGGGCTGGCCTTGCTCGAGCCCCACACATGTGATCAGTCTCCAGCTTGCACGAGGCAGAGGCAGGAGGATCACAAGTTTGAGGCCAGCCTGTGTAACTTGGCAAGATCCTGTTACGAAATTTAAATTTTAAAAAAATTGGAAGGGGGTCTTTTTTGCGACAAGGTCTTGCTCTGCAGTTCAGGCTGGCCTGAGCTCATTATGTAGCTCAAACTCATAACAGCCCTCCTCCTCCAGCCTCCTGAGTGCTGGGATTCTAGGCATGTGCCACCATATCCAGCTTCATTAAAATTTTGGATGTAAGCATTTGCATAGAATACTTGAGGCTTTGGGTTAAATCTCTAGAACCATGAAAGAAGAAAAGAGGAGAGGAGAGAAAAGAAGAGCAAGTAAAGAGAGGAGGGAGGGAGAGAGGAAGAGGAGAAGAAAGAGAAGGAGGAGGAGAAGGGGAAAAAGGAAGGAAGGGGGGAAGAAAGAAAGAAAGACTGTAGAAAAAGCTTTCAGTCTTTCCCTGGATACCGTCAGGTAAGGCTTGCTGCCATGTCAGATGAATCTAGGGCCAGAGAACCTCACATCTCCTACCTGTCAAGTGTGAGGTCATAAATTCGATCCCCAGTACCAAGAAAGAAGGAAAGAAGGAAGGAAAGAAAGAAAAAAGAAATGTTTGGAGATATCCAGGCATGGCAGTACACCCCTGTAATCCCAGCACTTGGGAGGCTGAGGTGGGAGGATCGTTGCAAGTTCAAGACCAGCCTGGGCTACAAAGTGAGCCCAAGGCCAGCCTGAACTGCGCAGTGAGACTTCGTCTCAAAATGACAAAAATAAATAAATAAATAAAAAGATGAATCTAAATCAGAGTTAAACAATATTTGATGTATTATTGCTCTTCTATTATTTTGTTATGAACTTTTTTTTTTTTTTACTTTTTTTCCGTTAAAAAAAGAATGGAAGAAACTCTTAAGCACCCACGCCAGAGCCCTGATTGGCCAGCTACAGTTTGGATTTTGGCTGTCCCACTCATCTCAGTCACCTTTCTCATTTCCGAGACACAGCACCCTACATTCTCACCCCTACATTCAAGGGTGAGTGAAAGGGTTGCTGGCCCAGACCGGACACTTTAGCCAGAAAAAGCCTCAGCCGGAATTAGGGAGCTCCTGCCTCCCCTGCCCCTAGAGATTTACCTGTAACCCTATACCCCCTAGGTTCCACCCAGGCCGAGGCTACTTATGTGCCTCACTCCACGTGTTCCAGAGAGAGATCGCTGGGCCGGGGTGGAGATGCCACGCCCCGGGGGGTCGGGGGGGGGGGGTCTCTCCCCGCATTCCCAAAATAAAGGTTACTTATATTTTATACTTCTTATCTTTTCAGCCACCACCGCCGGCCAGTCCTTCCCTCTCTTCCTCCACTTCTCAGACCTAACAGTGAGAGGTTTAATTTGGCTCAGGATTTAGGGCATCCTGTCCATCATTGGTTGGTTCCAAGGAAACAGCTCCATGGTGGAAGGGTATTGCGGAGAAAAGCTGCTCCAGGAAGCAGAAAGAGAAGGCAGGAAGGAAGGACAGAAGACAGACCCACGTCCTTCAGCCAGGCCCTACCTGCTGACAGCACCTTTGGCTACGAGCTCACCAGTGGATGAATTCTGGATGAGTATAGCACCCCGTGATGCAATCACTTTCCAAAAGCTGCACCCCAGGAGACTTCTGGGGACACTCTTGCTCTAAAGTATAACACCCCTTCAGGGCCTGGTCCCCAGAGTGGTACCACTGGGAGCCTGCGGCACCTCTCAAAGATGGGGTCTTGTGGGAAATCCTCAGGTCGCTGGGGGCAGAGCAGGACCTAGGACTGCAGAACAGGACCTCAGCCCCTTCCTGCAGCTCTCCCACTTCCTGGATCGTGATGTAACGTCCAGAGCAATGGAGCCACTCAAACGTGGACTAGGAGCTTCAAAAGTGTGAGCCAGACAAACCTCCTCTTTTGTGGGTTCATTGTTTTGCAGCTACAGATAGAACCCAGCATGCTCCGAAAGCACTGGATCACTGAGCTACATCCTTGGGCCCTGTCTTAGGTATTGTATCACAGTTAAGGAGGCTGACTACGCACCTCCCTAGGGGTGGACTTTCCTAGTGGGAGATCCAAGATTTCTTTATTTTTTTAAGCTCATCTGAGTAGAGTTTCTTTTACTGTAGCAAACTGGACCCTGACAGATACACAGTATGGGTGCCATTCCAATGCTCCTTGGGGCTGAGAGACCCTGTTATGGTTTATACATTGTGTCAACTTGAGAAGTCTAGAAGCTTAACTAAGCATTTCAGCATTTGAAAAAGCCTGAATTTTAGCTAAGTGGTTCAGCAGGGGCGAGGGGCCCTAGTTTGCAGCATTCTGCATAAAATAGGCAAATGGGGAGCAACTGATGGCTGCTAATTGGGCTCCTGTCTTCACTTTCAGCTTAGACGTCGTCATCTCCTGGCTCTGGCACAGACCGTTCGGCTCTGCCTGGGACTCTTCAGCCCTGCATCGTAGATTCTTCAGTGTTCTCGGAGACCCATCAGCTTACAGGGGACGCCGCAGTAAGCTCCAGCCCATGGGCTGGACCCTTCAACCTCCAGCGTGCTGGCTTCCTCTGCAAGCTCCCTTATTCAGCTTCGTGGCTGACCATTGTAAGCCAATCCTGTAATTTCTTACACAGTTCTATATCTTGTGTTACATCTGCACACAGGCAAACAAATATGCAGCAAACCTGTACACTTTGGGCTTTCTCTCTGAACAGCCAGCAGCCAGGCAGCAAATCCATCCAGCAGGGGGCCTCCTTCCAAATAAACAGGAAAAAGTGCAGCAACTCCAAAGTACAGTACCAGCCCAGAGCATGTCTTCTCAGCCTGCAGTGTACACAGCATTCTAGAAAATGTATCCTGTAGATATTACTGTTTAGTCTGCTCAGCATCTCTGCCCCTGCTTCCCACAATTGGCTGCAGCCACTCAACAAACATCTGGGCTTAAAATTCCAGCTAGGTCAGTAAGTCTTTCCCAGAATTTTTTTCCTCGAGTTGGAAGAGAGAAGCTCTTTTATCTCTTGGGTTATGGAGCTGATAGAATATGAACTTCATGTTGCTAGTGTTCTTGTTTCTAATGAAGGAGCAAAAAGCCAGCTGTAGTAGGAAAAAGTGAAGCCAGAAAAGCCAAGGAGAGAGAGAAAGAGTTAATGAGAAGTGGAAAATAGCGTCAGTCTCCAGTCTCTGGGAGATCATAGATTGCTAGAGATCTCCTATTCCTGAGACTCCTCCCGCCATTTCTCAGCTGCCCCAGGATCTTCCCAACACAACCCACTTTGTAGAAAGCCACTTCCAAACAATAAGAAATAAAAGCAAATAAATAGACTCTACTTCCAGTTGGCTTTGCATTTATTGTGTCTAAAGGGTTTCTGCTTCGTGATTGCATCCAGCCAAACTGCAGGGAACACTGGCTGATATAGAGCGAGGAGTTGTAAGGTGGGATCATTCTGAGACCCAGAAAGAGCTTCCTGAGAAGGAAGCTACAAACATCAAATGAAAAGCCATGTGGAGGCAGAGCTGCTAAAAATTTAGTGAGGGCAAGATATTCACCAAGCATTAAGCTGAGAACTAGGAGAAGCACAAAACACAAAATTGTATTGAGAGCCATGGGCTTGGTGGCATATGTCTGTAACCCCAGCACTCACGAGGCTGAGGTAGGTGGATCATTGTGTGGTCAAGGCCAGTTTGGGCTACAATGTGAGTTCGAGGCCAGCCTAAACTACATAGTGAAATCCTGTCTCAAAAAATTTAAAAAAAAAAATCCTATGGAGGATTTGGTACTTACTTGGGAGATCCACTGTGAACATCCAGCTCAACCATCCTTTAAAGAAAATCTCCGGAGTTAGATAAGTTTCTGGATTCAGTATCTTGAAGATATTTAAGAAAGATGATGGGACATTACACACATCGTCCCAGTAAGGTCTCTGGTCAGTATTCAGTAATTAAAAACACTAATATAAATGAGGTATGGTATAATCCCAGCATTCTGGGAAGCTGAGGCAGGAGGATTGCAAGTGCAAGCTCAGCTTGGACAAGTAAAACCTTGCCTCAAAATTTGAAAAATAAATAAAAAGGATCAGAGAAATAGCGTAATGCAAAGGCCCTTTATCCAATACTCGGTACCATCATAAATAAATAAATAAATAAGATACCAATATTTCCATAAGAAAACATAAGAAAATAAATAAAGGTAATAAATACTCCGGTTTCATGTCAGGTCAAGGTTTGCTGCTACGTAAGTGCTGCTGACTCAAAGGAAAATTTTGGATTCAGGGATTTTGGGACTCTGGAGTTGCTAACGGGATCTGTAATGGGCATCCCTGAAGTGTCAAGGGCAGAGAAGTGGTACAAACAGCAGTGATCAAAGAAACATTCAACTGAAAATCATGTAATCTGGAAGCTCAGAAGCTTAGATCATCAGGCACAATTAATTTAATTTAAACAAGATCTAAATGCAGTTTGTTCATATTTTTAAATTTGGGAACAAATTTGTAACAGAAATTTCTAATACGTAATTTATTGCAGTGCTTTCATTAAACTTAGTGTTTCATACCCAGTAAGTAAAATTCCCTTCAAACATACATATTATATTTGTAAAAATTGGCTAGGGGATGGGGTTGGAGCTAAGTGGTAGAACACTCGCTTGACCTGCCCTGGGGTCAATGCCCAGCACTTCAAAAACAAACAAATACTGATGGTATAAAAAGGCCCAAGGCAACGGTCACTTAATTCTGAAAAATAATCTGACCAAGACTACTCATCTGGGAAGGTATGGGTCGGGACCCTAACCCAGGGCTCCCCCTCCTGACTTTTCCCAATGATTTAATATTCGCCCAGGGTAAGTAAACAGTAATTTACTTCTTGGTCCTGATCACAGAGATAATAAGTATTTTAACTTGGTGGTAAAGACTCCAACTGGCTTGATGCCTAAAATGGTGTAAATATCCAGTAAAAGCTCAGCTGATGAATGAACGAGAACACAAACCCACGATGCCAAAAAGACTCATCATGAAATTTTGTATTTGACGTGGATTAACTCAAAGGCACGCTTTTCTAGAAAGTGCCCAAGACACAGTTGGCGAAGACATGTTTCTTTACAAAGACAGTGAGGTAGCCAAACAACCATTAGGAGCCATTAGAGGAAGCATTAAGAGAAAGATGTAAACATGCGACCAAATTGCTGTAAAACTTTCCCAGGGCGACAGGGATCAACAGGAGACAGGGTCTAGAGAGCCTTAATGGTCTTCACTTATTCTCCCTCAAAACTTTTAAAGCTTCCCCCGTGGTGACCAGTCCCAGAGTAATGCACATTTAATTCAGTTTCTAATGCAGGGAAATCAATAGCATTGCACCGCAGACAGTTTATTATCCATAATCTGAAGTTTAACACATAAATAAATAAGTAATATACACAAACTATAGCACTTAAGAGTTCAATTTAGGGGCTCATGTTTTCCCACAAATCGAAGTATTTCTTACATCTTATTAAATATTTCACATGCTAAACTAGTTTAAATATTTTATTTTTAAATCTGGACTGGAATCGCATGAAAAAAAATTTTTTTTTGGTTTTTCTGAGACAAAGTCTCACTATGTAGTTCAGTTTGGTCTTGAACTCCACTCTGTAGTCCAGGCTGTCTTGAATTCATGGCAACCCTCCTGCCTCAGCCTCCCAAGTGCTGGGATTACAGACATGCACCACCATGCTCAGTGAAAAAATTTTTAGAAAGTAATAGTGATGACCTTTGTTTAATACTTACAAATTGTTTTCACATCTTGCTTTATTTGATCTTTCTCCCAAAATTCTTTTTTTTGTGGGAGGAGGGAGTACCAGGGATCAAACTCACAACCTCACACTTGCCAGGCAAGCATTTATGCTGCTGAGCTAAATCCCCGGCCTAGTCCCCAAAGTCTTATGAATTAGATAAAACAAGTAAAGCCATTTAACAGAAGAGGAAACCAAAAGATGAGAAAAGCCCGACAACAAGAGCTGGGGGGTCTCTGATTTGGGGTCCAGAAAGTTATTAGTCCCCATATTACCTGGTTCTGTTCAGCACTGATGAGGGCAAGGAGGTCTCAGCTGTATGACCCTGAGTTGTGTCCACCACTGGAATTCAGACTTGTCTGGAGTTGGTGAGTTAGGTTCAACAGATCTCTTTGTGTTTCATGAGTTTGTTTCGTAGATTTTTGGAGACCATGGATGTAGACAGTGAACTTAATCACACCCCTCAGCTCATTAGATAGTTTCCTTTAGACTCCACCCACGCTTTATTTACTTAAGGTTCAAACCAGGCAGGCTAGTTCCTAGTGACCTGGGTTGGAGACAGGAGCAAAGTTCTGATACCGTGTCGCTTTTTATCGGGGTCAGAGTCCTTCACTTAGCAAAAATTCACTGTGTTGTACACTTAGAGAGGCTGCAGCTTACTAATATATGTTACACTTCATTAGATAGTTTTACTTTAGAAAAACCCGACTGGAGAGCTCGCTATGCTGGTGTATGCCTAAAGTCCTAGCTATCCCAGAGGCTGAAGCAGGAAGGTCATTTAGGTCCAGGAGCTTCAGGTCAGCTCAGGCAGCTTAAAGATCCACCCCTCATCTCTAACAATAACAAAAAAATTCTTTTTGAACTTCAAATTTTGGAATGCAATTGTACAAGTTGGTGGGTTAATTTTTTTTTTTTTTGTCTTTTTCCTTTTTATTGGTACCAGGGATCGAACTCACGACTGCCTGCTTGTAAGACAGGTGCTTATGCCGCTGAGCTAAATCCCTAGCCCCTTGGTGGATTAATTACAGAGATCTCATGTTTCAGAATCAAATTTGGGACTAGGAGTAGAGCTCAGTGGTAGAGTACTTGCTTAACAGGAACATAAATCAAACAAACAAAAAGAATTAAGTCATTTTGTCTACTGAGAGAGATATTTGACATTAGGGACAGTGGTCTGTAGTTTTTTTTTTTAATTTTCAGGTGCTTTTTTCTTGTAATGTGTTTCTTTTTTCAAATTCATTTTATTTCAAGGAGAAAAAGGAAAAGAAAAAATAAAAACAAAATTTGAAAACACGTCAGCAGGGCAACAATGGTCCCTACATTGTGCATTTGCAGTGTGTTTAGATTTTTTTTTTCAGTGTGTTTAGATTTAAGAACAAGGTAATGCTAGTTTCAGTGGATTGTGGAATGCCAACTACTTTTCAATTTGCTGAAAAATTTATGCTAAATTGCTGTTATTATTTCTTCTTTAAATATGGCAGAATTTATCCATGCCATTACCTGGCTCTCAAGTTGTGTGAGTATGTGTGTGTGTGTGTGTGTGTGTGTGTGTGTGTGTGTGCAGGGTTTTAATTTCAAATTCAATTTAGTAAAAATAGGTCTATTTGGTTGTGTGGTTTTTTTTTTTCCTTGAGTGAACTTTACTCATTTGTGTCTGTCAAGAAACTTGCCCATTTCACCTGAATTGTCGCATTTATTGGCATTAGGTAGTTGGTAGGATTCTTGTATCATCCCAATACACCTGTGAGTCTGTGGAGATGCTAGCTCTCATTCCTAACATTGCTAATTTGTGTCTTCTCTTCTCTGACTGGGATGCTTTGCAGTTGTGTTCTTTTGCTCAGAGAACCAGCTTTCACTTTCACTCAGTTTTTGTTCTTGTTTTTGAGACAGGGTCTCTCTGTGTAATCCAGGCCGGTCTTGAGCTCACTATATGGCCCAGGCTGGTACTGAACTCGTAGCAATCCTCCTGCTTCAGCCTCCCAAGTGCTGGGATTGCAGGCACAGGCACCATGCCCATTTTTTCTAGTGTTTTTTTGCTTGCTTGTTTTCTAGTTTTTGATTTCCACTTTAATTTTTAGTGCATCATTTTTCATGATTTTGGGTCTGATTTGCTCTTGTTTCTCAAGAAGCTTAATGTAAAGACTGAGCACACTGATAAGAGACAAACATGTCAAAGGAATTAACAGAATTGAGAAATAGATCTGTACATCTATGAATATGTGATTTTGTTGAGGTGTTGGGAATTAAACCCAGGACCTTTTCACTGGCATACATCACAGGCCTCTTTTTAAATTTGTAAATTTTGAGTCATGGTCTCACCAAATTGCCCAGGCTAGATTTGAACATGTGATCTTCCTGCCTCAGCTTCCCAGAGGGCAGTTATTACAGCATGTGCCATCACACCAGGGCAAACAACTAATTTTAGTAAAAGTAAAAGAACAATTGAGTGGTGATAGTCTATTAAACAAACGGTACTAGGACAATTGGATACTCATATGACTACAAAATGGATTTGGATCCATATCCTACAGCATATATCAAATAAAATATGTCACAAACCTAAATATAAGGTTTAAAACACTAAACTTTTCTAGAAGAAGCAGGACAATCTTTGTGAGTGTGTATTATGTAAAAATTGTTAGCCATACCAAATGGACAATCCATAAAAGAATTGATAAATAAGACTTTAGAAAAATGAAGAATTTCTGCCTTTTGAAAGAACTTGTTCAGCAAATAAAAGGTACAGAAACTGGAGAAAATATAGCCAAAGTATGTATTTAATGAGGGACTTGTGTCCAGAATATATTCAGAACTTACAAAATATATTCAGAACTCACTCAATTTAAGAAAACTTAATTTTAAAAAATACACATGTCAAGCATGGTGGTGTACACCTATAATCCCAGCACTCAATCCAAACACAGTGGCTCACTTCTGTCATTCCAGAATTTGAGAGGCTGAGACAGGAGGATCACTGCAATTCTGAGGCCAGCCTGGGCTACATAGTGAGTTTAAGGCGAGCCTGAACTATATAGCAAGACCTTGTCTCAAAAAAATTATTATTTATACTTTTTAAAATATTATTTATATATAAATAATAGTAAAGTAAAATAATAAAGTAAAATAAATAATAATAAAGTAAAATAAGTTATACACTTTAAAATGTGCAGTCAATGGTGGATCAGTTACACATCTATAAAACTGCAAAATGTTATATCTTTTTAAAATAGTCTTTGAAAAAGTTTTACACTTTTCTTTATAAATATTTTGTGCATTTTTGAGAGGTTAATTTCAAGATACATGAAAATTTCTGTTGCTTTTGAGTCATATTTTAGTTCAGATTTTCTCCTTATTTATTGCATTGATACGGTAGTCTCCCCTTACAAAGGCCCCCAACTGGGTATCTGAAATCTCAGGTAGAACTGAATCCTACACAGTACGTACTGTTCTTCCTGTGAATACAGGCCTATAATTCATAATCTCATCGCAGCGAGAGATCAACAATAGCAGCTAATACTAAAATAAAACAATTATAATAATATGTGAGAGTAAAGAATGAAAAGTTGTTTAACAGCTGTGGCTTACTTGTTTCTGGAATTTTCCATTCGATATTTTTGGACGATGGCTGACTCAGTAACTGAAAGCTGTGGAAAGCCCCACCACAGATAACGAGCCCCACTGTACTATCAGTTATATTACTTATCACTGGCTGCGTGATAAGCACACCCGAATCCTAGCGAACACTGTAAACACAACCATCTTCCTACCCATGACTTTGTAGTCAGGCTTTAGGCCATGTCATCCAACACAGTTTCATGGTGCCTCTGTGGTGACTCGCAAGGTTTAGCCTGGATTCAAGATGGCGTTGTGCGTGTCTCAGGCCTTGGCTGGTAGCAAGAGAGGCACAGACACATTGTGAAAAGATGGATCCAAAGAAACATGTGCCACTGGGCATATTTTTTGCGCTTCCCACATTTGTGAAGAAGAACAACCTGTTGATTACTTTTATGTGTTGACTAGACCAAAAGACACCCAGATACTTGTGGGTACATCATTTCAGGTCTTTTGAGGGGTTTTTTTAATGGTGAGATTGACACACAAATAGACTGAGTCAGGAGATTGCTCACCATAATGGAAATGGGCTTCTTCCCATCAGTTGAAGGCATGGCTAAACAAAAGCCCTCTCCAAGAAAGAGATTTTTGGCCTGATGGCCTTCAAACTGGGCATCAACCCTTCCACAGTAGCTCCTGGCCTTTGAACCAGGACACTGGATCTGTGAGTTTGGACTTGGCAGCTTCTATAATCATGAGAGCAGATACTTTTTGAAAATGTTTTGTTATTCCTTATGCTGAATCCATTGGTTCTGTTTCTCTGGAGACCCCTGACTAATATAAACACTATCCATTTTATAAATGATCATTTACATAGCAACTAAAGAACTCTTATTTATAAACCTCTCTCTTCCCTAATAATCCTTACACCTCTAACTTGTTTTTCTTTCTTTGTAACAATGGCAAAGATCTTTAGTACTATGATTAAAAGTTTTGGAAGTAGGCATCGCTTGCAAATTAAAACAATACTGAGTAATCCACCTTACCCCAGAAAGAATGGTGATTATCAAGAAATCAACGAGTAGCCGGGCATGGTGGCTCACACCTATAATCCCAGCATGTGGGAGGCTGACGCAGGAGGATTGTTGCAAGTTCAAGCCAGCCTGGGCTACAAAGTGAGCTCAAGGCCAGCCTGAACTACATAGTGAGATCTTATCTCAAAAAGACAAAAAAAGAAAAGAAAAGGAATCAACCAGGAACACGTGCTGGAGAGGCTGTGGGAGAAAAGGATCCCTCTCCACTGTTGGTGGAAATGCAGACTGATGCAACCACTGTGGAAATCAGTGTGAAGATTCCACAAAAAACTAGAACTAGAGGTCCCATTCGATCCAGCTATTCCCCTTCCGGGTATCTTCCCAAAAGAATTAAAAACATCATACCACAGCGATGTATGTGCACCCATGTTTAGAGCAGCACAGTTTATAGTAGCCAGATCTTGGAAATAACTAAATGCCCATTGACTGAGGGATGCATAAAATGGATGTGGTGTTTTTATACAAGGTAGTATTGCCCAGTCATAAAGAAGGATAAAATGGACACTTTTATAGGTAAATGAATGTAACTTGAAGCCATACTCATAAGTGAAATATCTAACACATATGTGTAAGCACCATATTGTCACACTAGTGTGAGAAGCTGAAACAACACGTGTGTTTATACATATGTATATACATATGTGTGTATATATAAAAAATCGGTAAGATAGTTATACTACTGATTTCTCTGAGTTCATTGAAGGGAAATATTTGTGCTGATTTGGACAACTGAATGCAGATGTCTTGGGCCCTGGGTGCATGATTTGGGGATGACAGTGCATGTACCACTGTTGCCTCCTGATTGCTGTGTTTTGAAATTTTGTTTTCTTTTTTTTTCTCTTTGAAATAAAGTAGTGTCTGATAGAACTGTGGGGGACCGGTGGCAGCTGAAAAGATAAGAAGTATGAAATATAAATGACCTTTATTTTGAGAATGTGGGGAGAGACACCCCCCCATTCCGAGGGGTGGCATCCCCCATCCCGAGGGGTGGCACCCCCCCTTGGTGATCTCTCCGTGGAACACGTGGAGTGGAGGCATATAAGTAGCCTAGGTTGGGGGTGGAGCCTGAGGGGGCATTAGGGATGCACAGGTAGCCCATTGGTATTCTTTTGGCGCCATAGGTAAATTCCTAGGGTGGGGGAGGATAGGAGCTCGATGGTTCCGGCTGAGGCTTTTCCAGCTATAGTATCCTGTCTGGGCCAAAACTCTTTCAGTGTCTTAGTTACTTTTTCTCTCATTGCTGAGACAAAATGCCTGACACCCAAAATTAAGGAAGGAAAGATTTATTTCTTACAACTTTGGAGGTTTCAGTCCATACTCAGTTGACTCCAAGTGGCAGGGTGGCATGGTGGAGCCGTCGTTTATGGCTGCCACAAACAGCCAGGTGCGAATTGGCAAGAGAGAGACACCTTCTTTCTGCCATTACATCACAAGCTGGCTCCACCCCAGGCAGGTGTAGTACTCCCACCACCAATCTGAGTTCCAGACAACAGACCAATCACAAACAGTACAGTGTGATTTAAAAGAAAGCCACAGAGAAGCTTCCTATGCTCAAAGTGACCACCTGAGCCTGTGGGCCGATGGTTCAACTTTAGGGCAGTGTCATGCTCCAGAAAGAGATGATAATGGCCGGACATTAATTATAAGGATTCACTCCCTGCCTGATCCTTTCTCCTTTTTGGGAATTTCTTCCAGCATCTCCTTCCTCTGGTGTCCTTTCTAGCTTTCTCTCTCATGTGAATTAAGATGGAGGTCTCTGACCAGACTGAGCAGGGAGCAGGGGCAGAGGACAGACATGACCAATCAGGATGGCAACTGTCAGCAAATCTGAGAGAGTTCTGTTAAACTCCTTTGTTAATAATTTACATTTCTGGCCAGGCATGGTGATGCATGCTTTTAATCCCAGCACTCGGGGAGGCTGAGGCAGGAGGTTCATTGTGAGTTTGATTCCAGTCTGGGCTACAAAGTAAGCTCAAAGCCAGCCTAAACTGCATAGTAAGACCTTGTCTCAAAAAGACAAAAAAAAATTTACATTTCTGGAATCTTGCCCCCGTAAGATGTCCTGAGTATTTTCTTCTAGACAGGCTATACCTCCTTGCCTTTCAAGATGTGGCTCAAATATTACTTCCATTGGTCCTAATAATTAGAAACTCATCTATACATGTTTGAGCCCCTTCCTGCTAGCATAATAAAAATATGCCCCATTTCCCGCAGTTGATAACATGTCATATTTGGAAGGAACCTCAAGGACACGATCTGATCTCAACCAGTGCTGGCAGTAGTTCAAATAGCAGTGGATCTCAACCCCAGCTATGTGACAGAACCAAACTCCAGATCAATGTGACCAGCATCCCGGATTTTAGGCTCAGACATCATAATTTGTAGAAGTTGCTCAGTGGGCGTTAGATGCAGGCAGGGTTGAGAATCATCACCGCCTGATAAATGGAGAACCAAGATGCTGCACACGTAATGTAGCATAGGTTTCAGATTAATAGGTTTAAACCAAAGTTCGAAGACTTAGGTGTATAACTGTACAAGTCAATTGACTTTTCTGTGCTTTGGTTTCCTATCAATGAAATGAGAATGATAACAAAGATAACCTCTTACAGTATATGAAAACCAGTAGTAAGCACTTAGTATAATGCATGATATGGGTGCTGGGGATTTAGCTCGGCGGCATAAGTGCCTGCCTTGTAAGCACGTGGTCGTGAGTTCAATCTCCAGTACCAACTTAAATAAAACACTAGTCAGTACTCAGTGTTGGTCTCAGGGTGGCTCAGTGATACAGCTCTTGACCAGCCTGCACAGATGTGGGTCCCCCTCAACCTAGCACCAGAATAAGTAAACAGTAAATAAAACAGCCAACCTCGAAGGTGACCACTATTCCCTCCCCGTGGTGTCATACCTATGAGGACTGCATTCTCTTCCCACTTGGTCATTGTAGAAATGACCTTGAAACTTGTAAGGTTAGGTTGTAAAAGAAAAGAGAAATTGCAATTTTTTTCTTTCTTTGATTGTTTGTTCTGGGAAACACCAGCTGCCGTGGCATGAGGTCATGCAAGTGCTCCATGAAGAGGCCTTCCACCGGGAAGGAGCTGAGAACTCCTGCCGACAGCCCTATGAGTGCACCATCTTGAATCAGCTCCTGCAGACCCAGTTGGGATCTCCAGCCCTTCTGAGTGGTTCCTGAATCTCTAGTCCATATACACTATGTGAGATAGTAAATGTTTATGGATGTCAGCTGCTAAGTTTTGGAGTAATTTATTAAGCAGCAGCAGATGACTAAAAGATGCAGTAAAGCTGTCATTATTATTATAAAGTACTTCCTAATTTTGAACTGAAATCTGCTTTCTTGTAATCTCCACCCTCTCCTCCAGTTCCGTCTTTTGGAGCCACATGGAAAGCATGCGGTCTCTCTTCCTCATGGTCAACATTTGGCAACAGTTCTCATGCCAACAAAACTCATCAGACATTTGCTGAAGAAGAATCGCTGGGTCAGATTCCAGGAGGACAGTAGCCTGGGGTCTGCCCACCACACACTCAAGTACCGCCACACAGGCGTGGTGCTGAAACAAGGGGGTCTGGCTCCCCAGGTAGGGAGAGGGCTGCCACTGAGGTCGGACTGCTCTGCCTGGAGAGGTGAAAAGCCTTCTCTGAAGAGATGGCTGCAGCTCAGGCCTGCGGTTAGGAGTTTACCAGGTGGGCAGGAGAAGACCTTTTTGTTTTTGAGACAAGGTGTCACGGTGTATCCCAGGGTGACCTCGAACTCAATTCTCCTGCCTCAGCCGCCCAAGCTCTGGGATTACAGGTGTGCACTGCCATGCCTGGCAGGTGGGAAGAATTTCTAAGAAGAAGATACAGGCAAGAGAAACCCACTCCTCCATTCAGCCCATTTTGTTCATCCTTCTTCCTCTTCCTATAATCTCTCTGTCTCTGTCTCTCTCTTCCTCTCCTTTTCTCTCCTCTCCTCTCCTCCTTCCCTTTTTTTTTTTTTTTTTTTTTTTTGTCTTTTTTTCGTTTTTATCGGTACCAGGGATCGAACTCATGACTGCCTGCTTGCAAGGCAGGCGCTTATGCCGCTGAGCTAAATCCCCAGCCCCCCTCTCCTCCTTTCTTTGCAATAGCCAGGATGCAATCCAAACCCTCTTCCACTGAGCTACATCTCCAACTTTTTTAAATTTTATTTTGGGACAAGGTGTCACGAAGTTACCCAGTCTGGGCTCAAATTTGCAATTGTCCTGCCTCAGCCTCCTGAGTAGCTGAGATCACAGGCCTGTGTCCCTGTGCCTGCCCTCCTGTTCAACTTTTAAATTGTTTTGAATTTGTTTGCAGCACTGGGAATCAAACCCAGGGCCTCCAGCTTGCTAGGCAGGAGCTCCAGCACCTGTCCAATTTTCAAGGCTCCCCTGCAGACATCTCCTCCCCTTGGTGGCTCTGCTCAGAACCCACCCTTTCCTGTCACACGATGGGGAGCAGGCTGAGCTGGCCTCTGGGGTGGTCGCCCAGCGCGAGCTCATCAGAGGGCCACAGGGCTCAGGCCCGCCTGAGCCGCAGCCCCACATCCTCGGTGGTGTCCTGCTAAGCCACATTTAACGCCGCTGTTCCCTTCTCCCCCCAGCTCTGCTTCTGTGGTTTTCTTTTCAAGCACCCTCCATGGGTGTTTTGAAGTTCAATAATGTGATCTATGCAGACTGCTAATCTCAGCTCCCAGTTGGCAGGGTCTTCCAAAGGGCTTCCAAAAAAAAAAAAAAAAACACGTTTGAACACACCCTGGAAACAGAAAAATTCTGTCATCCTCCAGCCACTGTGGTCCAGCAATCAGGCTCCCTGCAGTACCAATCAGCCTCAGGGACCTCAGACAGGCTGGGGTCTGAGGATGCCTCTGTGAAGCTAGCATTCCACAGACAGACAGACAGAGGGAAGGCAACTGGAAGAGGATGTTTGTCTGCTTCCCCGCGGCTCCTACCTTCCTTCGGTCAGGGAGAATGAGGCCATTGTCTGAGTGGAACATTTGGCTGTTTACCTTCTTAGACTGAGGCTGGTACAAGGTTTCACTCAGTTTTTATTCTACCCATAAAACAATCCCAGCGAGGGGCAAGGGGCTGAGCTGCTCTTGCCAAATTTCCAAACTCTGGTCTCCTGCCCCATTTCTCGAGGTCTTTTCCCTATTACGAGCCAAATTACCTGGTTCCAGCAAAGGCTGCCTATAACCCTTCATCCAAGCATGCGTACAGGGATGCAGACATTTATTCACTCAATTAGTGTTTAGAAATTACTATGGGCCAGCATTGCTTTGGGTACTGGCAATCTAATATCAAAAGTGGTTTCTGACATCAGGAGATCATAGTTCTTGGAGGAATTAGAGACAGACAGCTCAGGGCAGATGGAAACACACAGAAAGGTGGGGAAGGGTTAGAAAAGGCTTCTGAGTTATGATTACCTGGATCTTAAAGGTAGACTAACATTTAGTCAAAGATGGGGGCTGGGGTTTAGCGCAGCGGCTTAAGCACCTGCCTTGCAAGTGTGCAGTCATGAGTTCAATCCCTGGTACTGATAAAAATGAAAAAGACAAAAAAAAAATTTAGTCAAAGATAATAAGTTATTATTGCTGTTACTGAGCATCTTCTACGTGCTAAGCACTGTGCTAAAATCTTCACTTACATAATTTCACCTTAACCCTTTAAACACACAACAGGTAGCTATCATAATGATTCCACCCTTCACAAATGAAGAGAATGAGATTTAGAAAGGGCAACTTGCTTATGCTTTTTACTGAGAAAATATAGCAGAAGTGAGATTTGGATTCAGATATTTTTCCTGATTCTAAAACCTATTCTTTTATTCGGGGATGGCTGCCATGTATGGTTATACAGGTTGTATACTGCACAACTCCAGAGATGGCCCTGGTGTTAGGTGCATTGTGCTTGGGAAGTATATATCCAGGCAGAAGCCTTCTTTGTAAAAATATGAGAAAAAAACCTATAATCAGGGAGCTGACTCTGCACTGCAGTCATGTCTGGGGCTGAAGTACTCCTTGCTCCTGAGAGTGCCTGGTCCTTGTAGAACCAGTTTATAGTGTCTTGGGTGAGTCTTGCAGCTTTCCGTGTGATATACATCCCTACTTTTTCCTTCTTATAGAGCCAGAGAGCTGTCAGCAGCGAGTATAGTTCTCTTGGGAATTGCTGGCCACACAGACATTTAAGTACATACGAAAGAGGTCTCAGGTTCCAAAGTGCTCAGCATCCTACAAATGGCCAAGATTTTATGCTTAGGCACCAAATTTAGTTCCGAGTGTAAGTCACCCCAACCCCTTTGTAAGTCAGCAAAGAGAAGCCCAGTAAACTCAGGATATCTTTGTCCATTTTTGTTGCTATAACAAAGTATGTGAGGCTGATTAATTTACAAAGGAAGAAGGTCTAATGCCATTCACATCTTGCAAGGCTGGGACACAGAGCCGGTGTCTGCTGTGTTTCCCAAGAGGGCCTCTGTGCTGCTTCCACTCACGGTGGAGCATGGAAGGGCAGCAGACGCCATCAGTCTTCTGGCAAAACACAAAGAATGAATCATGTGCCCGTCATACTGGGAGGCAGGATGAGCACGAATTTAAGCCCAGTCTGGCCAATTTTAGCAACTTACTATGATCCTGGCTCAAAATAAAATATGAAAATGTGTTAGGGGATGTAGCACAGTGCAAAGGCCTTGGATTCAATTCCCAATATTGCTAAAAGAAAGCAAAGCAAACACACAGTGGATGGACTCTTCATAGCCATCTACTCTCAAAATAATTAATCCCGATCCACGAGATCAGAAACTCCCTGCCCCAGAAGGTTCCGAGGCACCCCTGAGCACCAGGGCTCCACCCTCTGACCCAGATGCCCCACTGGCTCTACATCCCAGCACGGCTGCCCTGGGGAGCTGAGCTCCAACCCGGGAAGCTTGGGGCCTGACTCAAACCACAGCACAAGGTGTACAGTGTGCCCCTCGCTCCCCTACCAGATCCCTCTCCTGGTGCAGCTTCCTGAGACACCGCCTGCACTCCGCTGAGGAGGAAAGGAGGGCAGAGGCCCCGGCCCCATGTGGCCCACTCAGGGCTCGGGTGGGTGCCGAAGTGCTCACATTCCTCACCAGTCTTTCTTTCTTTTTTTTTTTTTTTTTTTTTTTTTTTTTTGTCTTTTTCGTTTTTATCGGTACCAGGGATCGAACTCATGACTGCCTGCTTGCAAGGCAGGCGCTTATGCCACTGAGCTAAATCCCCACCCCCTCCTCACCAGTCTTTCTGGCCCCACAGTCCACACCTGTGCTAACATCAGCCCTTGGGCTCAGAAGGGGACCGAAAGCAGCTTCCACAGTCCCTAAAATACCAAAAGCATTACTTTGTGGATCTCTTACTCTTTTGCTTTCAATTTTTTTTTTTTTTTTTTTTTTTTTTTTTTTTTTTTGAGATAGGGTCTTGCTATGCAGTTCAGACTGGCCTTGAGCTCACTTAGTAGCCCAGGCTGGTCTCGAACTTGCAACGATCCTCCTGCCTCAGCCTCCTGAGTGCTGGGATTACAGATGTGAGTCACCATAGCCAGCATTCAATTTTTTTTATGCTACTACTCATAGAGCTCAGGGACCCCACTGAAGGAGAGAGGATGTTTGTAGACCTTCTACGGACCTTTTTCTCTCAGTAAGTCCAGCGCTGACAGAAAGCAGAATGCATTGTCCAGTATTTTTCTGACTTGCCTTTTGATATCTTGTCGTAAAATAGTTTTCTGTGTCAAATAGGACAAGTAGGTCTCTTAATGGTGGCTGACCTGGACTCACTTAAAGGGAGTTCAGAGTGGAACTTACTAGAAAGATGTGGAATCAGGAAGGAAAGAAAGAAGGAAGGAAGGAAGGAAAGAAGGAAGGAAGGGAGGAAAGTAGGAAGGAAGGGAGGAGGGGAGGGAGGGGGGAGAGAGAGAAAAAGAAAGAGAGAGAGAGAAAGAAAGAGCTAAACACTGACTGAGGTTGTGCATACCTAAAACCAGCACTCTGAGAAACTGAGGCAGAAGATCAAAGGTCCAGGTCCAGCTGGGTGACTTTCTGAGATCCTGCCTCGAAGTAAAAAAATAAGGAAAAGGGCTGGAACGTAGCTCAGCGTGAAACAAGCCATACTGTAATAATCAGGATGCACCCAAGCCAGCTCCGGAGAAGGGAGCAGGAGCCAAGGACTACTTTTTTGTTTTGTTTGTTTGCTTTCTTTTTTGGTGCTTCACAACTGCCCACCCTCGCGCTGTGCCCCTCTCCCTAGAGGCAGGTTCTTAAAGACATTGCTGTCAGGATACAGCAAGCCCTGCCCCTTCCAGCCCTATTCCCAGGTCCATACTGGATGACCTGCTGCACCTGGGCACACAGAACACACACACCGAGCTTGACAGTGCCACCAAGGCTTCAGGCAAAGAGAAAGGGTCTGGGATACTCTAAAGCAAAACCAAAGTGCCACCTCCTGGACAAACGGGAAGGGACAAAGGCTGAGTGCTGGACAAACACCTTAATAATCCTCAGGAGCACCAAACTAAGTTATTTTCAGGTAATGTACTGGGAATCTGAAAATTAGAACTTAGAAAGTCATCTAACGGGCATCATGCTCCAGTTTGGGACGATAAAAATGTTCTGGAGATGGACAGTGGTGACAGCTGCACAACAATGTGAGTATATTTAATGACACCAAATTGTATTCCTAAAAATGATCATGATAAGGCTGGACGTGGTGGAACATGTGTGCAATCCCAGCACTTGGGAGGCTGAGGCAGGAGGATCACTAGTGTTCAAGGCCAGCCTGGGCTACAAAGTGAGTTTAAGACCAGCCTGAACTGCATAGTGAGACCCTGTCTCAAAAAGAGAAAAAGACAAAACAAAAAACAAAACAAAACAAAAACAAAAAACACAAGATTATGATGCCAAATTTGTTATGTGTAATTTTAGCAATTTTAAAAATCATTTTGAGATATGAAGAAACAGAGGGAGAAAATCACTAATTGCAATGTGTCCTGGAACAGAATAGAATCTGTTACTTAGTAAATATTGTGCGATTGACAAATACTCTAACACCAAGCTACACCTCCAGCCCATATAAACTCTTTTTTCTTTCTTTCTTTCTTTTTTTTTTTTTTTTTTTTTTTGGCACTTGGGATCAAACTCACGACCACGCACTTGCAAGGCAGGCGCTTATGCCGCTGAGCGAAATCTCCAGCCCCCCATAAATTTTCTTTTCAACACTGGATCAAAGCCAGCCTTGAACTCGTTATGTAGCCCACACTGGCCTCAAACTCACAGCTATCCTCCTGCCTTAGCCTCCCGAGTGCTGGGATTACAGGCGTGAGCCACCAATGCCTAACTTTTTTATTACTGTTACACTCTTTGTACCATGTTTAGAAATACAATCTATGTAACAAAATGAAACATCTAATTTTTTTCATTTAAAATGTAAAAATAAACTATAGACAGCATCAGGTAGATTGGAAACTATACTGGACCCTTATAAAAATTAAGAATTTAGGGGGCTGGGGTTTTAGCTCAGTGGTGTAAGTGCCTGCCTTGCAAGTGCACGAAGGTGAGTTTGATCCCCAGTATCGATTAAAAAAAAAAAAGATTTAGAAAGACCCTTTCTCAAAAAAAAAAAAAAAAAAAATTAAGGTTTTGCTGGGCATGGTGGCTCACACCTGTAATCCCAGCACTCCGGAGGCTGAGGCAGGAGGATAGATGTGAGTTCAATATCAGCCTGGACTACAAAGTGAGCTCAAGGCCAGCCTGACTTAAATAGAGAGACCCTGTCTCAAAAAGACAAAAATAATTAAAGTTTTCTCTGTTAGAAAAGTTTTCTCTTGCTGGGATTGTCCAGCCTCTAACTGGACTCAGCTAGGGAGTGTTGCTGCTCCCAGCCACAGCTGGTCCAGCTGTGTCCACGTTGCTATTAGCCTGACATGATTTCGATTAAAGATAAACACACATGTCCCAGGTACAGGCCGGAAGCCCAGGTTCACTGGAGTTCCCTAGAGGCAGCAGGTGCTTACACTGTGCCATTATGAAGATAGTTTTTTGTTGTTTTCTGTTTCAGTACTGAGGATTGGATCCAGTGGTGCTGTACCACTGAGCTACACAATCGGCCGTTTCAAATTTTTATTTTTAATTTTTCAAATGATTTATTTATTGTGCTTGCTGTACCTGAGATTAAATGGAGGCCTTGAACATTAGCTATCCTCCTGCCTCAGCCTTCCGAGTGCTGGGATTGCAGGCATGCTCCACTGTGCCACTGCGCTGTATCACCAGCCCCCCCCCCCCCCCCCGCTTAGTTTTTATTCTGAAATAGCGTCTCACAGCGGATGCCTGTGGACTTGTAGTCCTCTTGTCTCAGTGAACTGCATACCAGGGATTAAAGGCCTGGACCAACCAAAGGCAGTTCTTTCCTAGTGGAGCTAGACTTCCACATTCAGGTGGGAGCGTTTCTCCTGATTTACAGCCTAGCCGTTCTCCCAAGTCGGCCACTTAATTCCGGCAGAGGAGGCAGCAGGCTCCCTATTACGAAGCCTCCCCAGTGTAGGTCAGAAAATGTCACCTTCTGAAACAAAAATGAAAGTGAATCCTGCTATTCTGAATGATGACTCATACATACGCTCTGAGCTTTCTCTAATAGCAGCGAGGGGACCCAAATATAAATTGTGAATCAACGACCGTAGCAGGCCTGAATTAATTCATCCCTACGGTGGAGAATTTGTCAACATTCGTGGCTGCCTGGCATCCGAGAGCCCTCCTCTCTCTGGAGGAACTTCCCGCTGCATGAGTCACAGCAAGCCTCACTCCCACTAGGAGGTGGAAAGGTCTGGAGACAACCTCTCCCCCAGCACTGCACACTCTTGGTAAGAACTGAGGTAGACACCAGACTGGCCAGCCAGATGCTCTCTGCCTAGACTTTAAAGTCAGAACAAATGAGGCAAAGATGAATGGAAAGTTAGAATCTATGTCCCTGGGATGGATTTGACGGAGCCATCACAGTAGGGTTATTCCTACTGAAAGATGATTATCTTGTATTTTGCTTCTTGGGTCTCTTTCTCTCTGTGTATATTTTCAAATTTTCAATATATGATACTTTTTTTTTGTAAGTTCCAGGAATTAAACCCAGCCGAGGTCTTGCACATGCTAGGCAAACACTCTGCAACTCAGCTATGTCTCTTTTATAATACAGCACTGTTAGCCAACTATCGTCACCACATTATGCACCCTGCCTCCTCATGTGCCAGAGATTGAACTCAGGGAGTGCTGAGCTCATCTTTAATCTTGTGTGTGAGTGCATGCATGTATGTGGGTGTTGGTGTGTGTGTGTAGTGGTACTAAGGATTACACCCAGACTCTTCACTCTAAACTGTATCTCCAGGCTCTCTTTATTTATCTTTGCTTTTCTTTCTATCTTCTCCCCTCATCCCATGGGAGAATAAACCCAGGGCCATCACACTGAGCGACATCTCCTAATTTTTATTCACTGAATTGCCCAGAGTGGGCTGGGATTGGCAGTTATGCTGCCTCAGCCTCCCAGAGTGCTGGGACTACAGGCATGCATCACCATACCCAGCTTTACTGACCTTCTGTGGTGTGAGAAGAATGTGCTACTACCCTTACTCATCAATAAATATTAGCTGTTGGGACAGATAATAATGCCAATCAAACTAACACATTATGCTCTAGGAGCTTTTAAAATATGTCATCCCAGTTAATCAACACAAGCTACAATAGTAAAGCACCTCCAAGTCTCTGGGCCAGCATACCTTCCTCCTTCTCACAGTGGTGGTGGGTTAGGCCACTTTCCTGGGGAACCTTTCCAAGCTGTGACTCGGGGATCCAGGCTCCTCCTATCTCGCAGCTCTATGGCTCCAGAGACTCCTTGATGTTTCCTCTATATGTTTTCTATACAACCATTCAACTAGTGGAGAAAGAGATCCTGTGGGGAATACAGGGCCCAGCTTCTTAAGTGGCACACGTAACATGTGCCATTCACCTGACTGCCTCCACCTAAATACCATGGAGTCCGGAAATGCAACTGTCCCTCGTATAGTGTGATTCCAGAAACTGTTCTTTTAACTTACCAATCAATTACCGATAGATCTTTATTGAGAAGCAGATTTAGGTATTTATTAGACCAAGCATAATTCTGGATGAAGCACTAACAGATTTAGATAAAAATGGTCACAGATTTGACACCAAAAGAATCAGCGTTGTGCAGGAAACTCACAAACAGAGAATGTTCTGTTGAAGATAATTAAATTCAGCAGACTATCAATTGCCTGGGAGTGGGTGGGGACCAGCTGCAGATTTCACATCTCTTTACCTGTGTGGTTTGTGTAATGGAAGCTGACCACGGTCTTAATAATTTTTTACGTATGTCATCCCATATACTTTTGTCAGGAGTTGTGTTATATAATTTTGGAGGGAAAATTATTTCATAATTAAACTGTGGCTAGGGCTCGTCTGAGGCCTAGCATCTTGCCACGCAAACCAGCTACAGTATGTGGAAACAGCTCCGTGAGCCTCCAGTCACAGTTGAGACCTCCATGGTGATGCTGTGATGCTGTGATGCTCCAGGGTAAGCTGAAGAAGTTGTTTCACCTGGGGGAAAGAACAAACTTATTAACCTGCAATATCTCCCCACCATCCTTATCAACACGAGATACTCATCAGTTTAAGGTCACCACGGCCCTGAGTCATCCAATACCCCTCTGATTATTGTGTGAACACAATAAATAGTGGCTGGCTCAGAGTGTCTCTGTCTTTGCTCGGCTGAGACACTGACCTCCCCAGCCCTCCATCTACTCTGAAAGTGTGTCTCTTTCTTTCTTTCTTTATTCCCCACTGTGCCCCTCTCTAGGCAGATCAGGGAACTAACTGGTCCCTGACACACTTTGAAGCTATGAATAAAGTGTAGTGGGGTGTGGAAGGAGATGTTTCTGTTGTCCAAAGGGGATTCAAAGAAAGTTGACAAACCTCAGCCCAGGAAAGGATAGGAAATGTATTAGCAAGGTAGGTTGACAATGGCTGCCTGCAGAGTCAGGTGTAGAATAGTGGGAAAGGACCGTCTGTGTGCTGGAAAGCAGAGGATCCAGTTCCAAGTCGGAGTCCAGGAGCTTACTGCATAGTCGGTCGGACTCAGGAAGCCAAAGTGTTGGAGTTGGAAGGGAGGCTGAAGAGTCTGTGCTGGAAGCCTGGAGACGAAGGTCCAAAGGTGATGGTGAGGATGGAGCTACTCCAAAGAAGCAGAAGCAAGGCTTGCTTCTTGCCCTTTTTATTCTTTCCAGGCTCTGAGGCCACCTACACCCAGGGTAAGTCTTCTTCCTCTTTAGTAAGGCTAGCATGCAGACATACCCAGGGGTGCACTAAACTAATCTCCTCGGTAATTCTTCTTCACATCGGCACCTTAGTTAACTATCACAGGGAGTTAATTGTAATGCGCTGAATTGATTTAGAAAAATGTGTAATGGAGCGGGCATGATTCCTTTCCTTCCTTCACAAACCTGATCACATTTGATGTTTTTTAACCTTGATGGGAATTTCCTCTCCAGTCTACACTTTGACCTATGGAAAAAACAAACTTAAGGAAACAGAAGATCCAGAATGAAATATTGAAGATAAAATGAGGAGGCTGTGAAATTAAAAGATAGTTCTGGCCCTGAATCAAGGCCAGCAGCTTCCTGGCGCTGTTGGTTTCAAGCAGGAGCCTAAAGAGATGTCTTTCTATGGTCTGTTGGCCATTTCAGAACTTGGGCAGTGAAATGGTCAATTCATTAGAAAGAAACAGCTTGAAGCAACGCCCCCCCCCCAGCAGCTGTGAGTGTGGCAGGCCGCAGCCGCCCAGGATGGGAGCCCCCAGCGTTTACTGGGACCTGCGCCATGCTGGGCCCTGGAGTGCTGGGAAACCAAGCAACCCCTCCCTCCTGCCTGTTTTGTTTTGTTGAATTTCAATATACATGAAAATATGGACAGCTATTTTGAAGAGAACGATAGACTCTACGATAACCACTAGTGACTTCCCTATTGTCTGGTTTTGAAGACCTAAAATGCCTTCCTAATTCAGTTCAGATCAGCTTTAACTTGTTTTGTATTGATTCTCTGTGTGTGAAGACATGGACAACCATGTCTTCCAACCACCGGACAACCATTGGAAGAAAACAAGAGACAATATGATAGTGAAGATCTCAGGTTGTCTAGCTTTGAAATTTGTATCTCTTACATTGCTTTCTTATGTCCTATTTTGTTCTGTTTTGTTGTGTTTAATTTTACCCCCTTTAAAATAAAAAAAAAAAGAAATTAACAGATAGTTGTTTAAATCATAGGTG
The DNA here is from genome assembly GCF_034190915.1 of Cavia porcellus. NCBI lineage: Eukaryota > Metazoa > Chordata > Mammalia > Rodentia > Caviidae > Cavia > Cavia porcellus. The sequence continues at coordinate 81,661,294 of NW_026947489.1, forward strand.
GGACGAAAATATCATCAAAAGCTAAATGTAAAGCTGGGAATGTCACTCAGTGATATTTGCCTAGCGTGCACAAGGCTGGGTTCAACTCTTGATGCAGAGAAGGAAAGAGGAGAAGTAGGGAGGGAAGGAAGAAGAGAGTGAAGAGAAGGAAAATAGGAAAAGAAATGAAAACTGTTATCCAGAGAGACCAAATAAGCACCAACAGATTTCAGTGCTGAGTTTCAAAGAAGGGAGAAGAATGTTGGTGCTTGAGGAGGCTTCTGAGTGTGACATTAGCCTACATAGGATTTGAGATTTGGGGTGGCGAGAGAAAAGTGTTTAAGGGCTTACTTGTTTTGCAGTGGGACACACAGAATGTTAGTTCATTCTCGTAGCAGCCTGGGCCTAAATATTGTTTTCTGTACTTTGCTCTGGGGTCCCAGGGGGAGAGAGAACCTTTACATTCTATTTTGTTTTTGGTACTGGGCATTAACTCACGGCCTTGCACTTGTCATGCAGGCACTGTGACACTGAGCTGTATCCCTAGAACCTTCACATTCTTAAGCTGTATCCCCAGAACCTTCCCATTCTTAAGGACAATCTTGTCTCCACTTGGACAGCTCGGTGAGGAGCCTAACTCCTAGAAAGCTCCTAACCATGGCAAAGGAGAACCATTTCCTTGCAGTGACCATTCCTTTAATTCCACCAATACACTGGCTTCCAGGGAAAAAGGACTGTTTAAAGGTCTCTGTCAATTACATGGTGATTATGAAATTCATGATATGACTAATCCAGGAGCTGAACCTATGATTATCCAACACAATCCAAGAATATTCACTGTTAAAAGGCTCTCTGCTTCCCTGTAAAGAGAAGTCAGAGTCCGGGGACACTGTGGATGACTTCTGTCCTGATCACCTGTCTCTATCAAAGAGAGTAAACATTTATAAATGGTTTCTGAATTAAACTCAGTGTCCTGAAAGCTATTTTTCATGAATGACTCCTGGCTCGGGAATTCCAGTATGTTGCTTTATATAGTTTGAGGTACCATGAAAATTTTTGACATTGAAGACTTCCTTTGGTGATTTGCATATCTTTTTCTATCATTTACAGTCTACTGGTAGGCTATAGACCATCACAACAAGCTCATAGTTTCCAGATTATTTTATTTATTTTAGAACATTTTATAAGTACTTTTCCCTTAAGAATATTTTGTAAATGTTAACCAAAACCCACTTACGCCACTGAGCTAAATCCCCAGCCCCCTGACATTGTTTTAGAGAGGCATTTGATAGTCTCTGAATGGTTGCCACGTCCAGAGACTCTTCCAGAGAGAAAAGCCTGCGGTGGTCGCTATGCCTTTGGCCATGTTTTGTGCCACACAGGCCAGCTTTAGCCAAAGCCGACTGGACCAAGGACTGATAAGTGACTCAGAAGCAGCCATCTGTAGGCTAGATAGCAGCCAATGAGATGCCAGCTTATAAGTGTGGCAGGAAAGAGGATCCTTTGCATGACAGGGTGGGGATGACTCAGTTTGACTGTTGAAGATCCTAAAGTCAGGAAAAAGAGGAAGCAGAGACAGGCATGATAATAGCAGAAGTCTAGAGGCTTTAGGCAAAGACATCAGCTGCTGAAAGGACACAAGATAAACCGTATCAGTTGTTGAATCACACATGCCTGCTGGTGTTCTTGATTTCCTATTCTCCTTTTTCTATATAACCTTATAGAAAGCCTCCATTGCGTAAGGAAACTAGAACTCGTGTTCTTGCCACCTGTGATAAGTTGAATGAGCTCTAATTCCCAGACCCTGTAAATGTTACCTTACGTGGCAAAATCGCACTTGGAAGATGTGTTAGTGATCACATCATAGAGAAACTTGAGGGCAACGCGGTCACAAGCTTCCTTATCGGAGGGAAGCAGATATGATCAGGGAGACAGGAGGTTGGAGTGATGAGAGGCGTGGGCCACAGGCAACAAAAGCAAGGACCACATTTCAAAGCGAAAAAGGCGAGAAAACAAATTCTTCCTTGAAGCCACCAGAAAGAGCCAGTCCTGGAAACACTTAGCTAAATCTCAGTAAAACTGATTTTAGATTTTATTTTTTGCCTCCAGAACTATAAAATAATAAATTAGTGTTTTGTTTTGTTTTGATTTTTTGAGACACGGTCTCACTATGAAGTTTAGGCTGGCCTTGAACTCAATATGTATCCCAGATTGGTGTTGAATTCATGGCAGTCCTCCTGTCTCAGCCTCCTGAGTACTGGGATTTACAGGAGTGAGCCACCATGCCCAGCTAAATTTGTATTGTTTTAAGCCACTAGGTTTGTTGCAATCTGTTATAGCAGCAACAGGAAACTAAAATATCACTTGACTAAATCAGAGGTCCAGTTTCTTTTTGTTTTTTGGTCCTTTCTTGAAGAAGACAGAAAATAAGAATATTAAGTATTTGACAGGTCTGCCAATTATCTTGGTGTTAAAGAACATTCCATGATTTGCTCTGAAGAGGTGGAAAAGTTGATATTAAAATGACAAGAGATCTCTCAATAGTGCCACACTTAGAAAATATACCATGAGAACAAGAACAGTCTTCAGAGGGAGAATCTGACACTATGATTTAATAACCACCAAAACTTCTACAGGCAGCTGAGAAATATTATAGGCAGTCAGACAGGGTTAGGCCCTCCAGGAAGCTGGCACAGAGGACTAGATGTCCAATGACCTTGGAGGGACACACTCCTCTTGCTGAGGGCCAAATCTCAAAAAAAGAAGGTAAAACAAATGCAACCACACCCTTAAGTATAATCCTTAAGGATTAAATCTGGATCACCTTGAAGTCAGGAGTCCCCATCCCAATCCCTAGGGAAGAGTCACTGCTCTCTAAAAATGCCCACTTCTTATGTGACTTGCTTTCCCATTTGTCCCTAATATAATCAGTTTTACTTGAACTATTGATCTTATTGGCTAACTATGGTTATGTCCCACTTTATGCCCATCTGCTTTGTGAGTTCCCAGTCTTGAACCCGTCTCACCCCATGATTTTGCTTTATAAAAGTCCCTAAAAAAGACAGAGTACCTGGCAACCTGCTCAGGACCCCTTCTGTCTCTCTTCAGAAAGGTTTTCTCTCTCTCAATAAATATATTCTACTCTTCACCTCCATTGTTCAATTTTAGAGAACATGAATTCTTGGAGATAGTAGGTTGGAAGTCTCATTCCCCTATATCAAAACCAAGTAAAAATACGGGTAAAACAGAAACCTCATGTCAGCCATCACACATTAATTTCAAACCTGTCTGGAGCTAGATCTCAGTGCTCTTGTTAATTGCTTCTTTCAAGTCATCCTCAGCACTGTCATTGCGCAGACCCCTGGATGCCACCCGAGGAGCGAGCACATTAAAACCGAGGTGTAACGTGGCCAGCCAAATCCTAACACTCACACACCGGCTTTGTGGCATACCTTTTGTGTCCCTTATGATTTATACAGAACACTGCCAGTTATGCTTACCCTGTCATCCTTCAGAAAGACTTAAGTGAGTATTCTTTTTTTGTAAGGCTTTAAATGCAATCACCTCATTCTTCTTGTCCTTACTAAATGCTTTCTGCTGCCAAAGAAAATTAAGCCGTAAGGGGGAAAAAGATTTTTATTCATGTGGTATATTTTAGGATAAATGCACTTTGAAGTCAAGGATGAAGTTTTTATACATGCTTTTCTTTATCCCTTAATAGCCTGGATATGCTTAATAAAGAAACCTTTATTACTATTGTTAGGGCCGACACCGCAGGGAAAGAGACCCCAAGGACTCAACTCTTGGTGAGGGAAAAAAGTTTATTTCCATGCGCATGGGGTCCTCTAGTCAAACGAGTGCGGAGGGCCCCGAGGGGAATCTGTGCAGGGTTTTTAAGGGCACAAGCGGGAAGCAAGCGGGTTTACAGAAGCAGATCGCATTGGTTAATTTTGAACGGCGCAGGACTTGGCAGATGCTGATTCGAGGGATCTGGGGCTGAGTAACCATGGAGACCGAGAGTCCTGGTCTAATCTAGCACATTCCTTTACTTATCTTTATCTTTACAGAGGACAGATCATCTTGTGGTTAATGACTAGCAGATGCATTCCTTCCTGTCCTGCCCCGATATCTCAAGGAGGATTTAGGGAGTGAAACATTCCTTACTGCTCTGTTCTATAGCTCGGAGGGGTTATATTACAAACGGGGAGTCGATTCTCTCATTCCCCCCTTTTTCTTGTGGATGACCTCTAATCTTAGAGGTATGTTGTAGCTAGGGGTTCATATTGTTGACCTATGACCATTACTTTGACCTGAGAAACTTGTCCCCTTATGAATTGGGTAATCCAGTTAATGAGGCAAGGGACAATGGCTAGGATTAGGATTAAGGTCACTAATGGTCCTATCAAGGGAAGGAGATAGGGGAGAATTCCGTTTTACATTTTTTTTTTTTAAAGGGGGCTCCCATACAAAGATCTTTAACAATTGTTTTTTTTTTTTTTTTTTTTTTTTGCTTACAGGGGGACCAAAGCCGCCGTGCAAGGTCGGCATCAATGTTATTAAAATCAAAACAAGCAAGCTAAAACAGTTCATGACCAGCATAATCTAACTATGTTTTAGTCAATTTTTAACTTTAAGGGTTACCAGTCTGTTGTGTAGTCCACTGAGTATGTCCCTCGTTGTCTGCTGTTTCCAGTGGCTTTACATGAGTGTAGTGAATCCGCGCAGTTTTTCCTGCTACCTTGATGGCAGTGGGGGTACTGAGCACCACGGTGAAAGGTCCTTCCCAGTGGGGTTCGAGGGAGTCATGGTGATGACATCAAACCAAGACTGGAGTCCCTGAGGCCTTGGTCTCTGAAGGCGGGTCCAAGTGTTTTTGTCTAAACAGCTGGTGGATCCAGGCCAACACAGGTTGGAGTGTCTGCAGGGACTTAAGATCTCGATTAGTAATTTTAGCTAATTTGTCTTTTGACAATCTTGGAACCAATGGCGGGGGCCTCCCAAACATGGCTTTAAAGGGGGAAATTCTAGAAACATATGGGGTATATCTAGCTCTTAACAGTGCAAAGGGAAGAAGGCTCATCCAATTATCGCCAGTTTTTGAAAACAGCTTAGCTAAAATGTCCTTGAGACTTTGGTTCATACGTTCTACTTGCCCTGAGCTTTGTGGCTGATAGGCACAATGGAGTTTTAATTAATCTTTAATGCCTGGGCTAACTTTTGGGTGACTCGGGCTATGAAAGCCAGGCCATTATCGGACCCCATTGATAGTGGGAGGCCAAATCAAGGTATGATCTCATGCGATAGCCTTTTAACTACCACTAAGGCTGACTCAGACATAGTAGGGAAAGCCTCTACCCAGCCAGTAAAAATGTTTATTAATACCAAGAGATAGCAGTGTCTCTGTAAATTAAGCTTTACCATGTCCATGAAGTCTATTTCCCAATGTTCTCCTGGAACAATTTCTTGATGTCGGGTGGTCTCCAACGCAGAGCTCTTGGCTGAGTCGACTAACAAGCACTGTGGGCATCTAGAGCTCGAAGAGGTGGTCAGTTTGTAGAGTTTTGGAATAAAATACTGAGTTCTGGACAAATCTACAAGTTTAGTTTTTTTTTTTTTTTCCTAAACGAGTAGTCTGGCGAGCCCGGTATAACAGCTCCTGCCCTAGTGTCTCCAGTAACCGTACTTGTATATCAGGTAACTGGTATTAGCCCCTTGGGGTGGGAGACTTTATTCCAAGTTGAGATGCCAACTGTAGGTCTTTCTTTGTGTAGACTGGTTCTGACAAGGTCAGAGGACTAGTATTAGAGCAGTTACTTTCTTGGTTGACCCCTCCGATGTGGTTGCTATTTTTCAAGTAGCTTGATCTGCCAAACTGTTTCCTAAGGTGACAGTGTCATCTCCGGTTGGGTGAGCCTTGTAAGGAATAGCAACCCATTGAGGCAGCCAGACAGCGGCTAGCAAATCTAGAATCTGTGGAGCATTTTTAGACGGCTTCCACGTATATGTACAGTAGGAAAGGGATATCTTCAAAAAAAAAATGTTTACCCTCTTTTCCATGGCTAGTTTTAGCCTCTCAGTCAAAGCAACAACTACGCCTTTTGGGCAGAAGTGCCAGGCTCTACCCGCTTACCCAGAGTACCTCCTTTTCGGTGGTCACTGCTGCCTCGGCCATTCGTTTGCCGTTTTGGATGAGGCTGCTTTCATCGAACAGTTGTCGGCATTTCCCAAAAGCTGGTCAGTAAGATCAGCCTGTAGGTTCTGCTGCAGTTCGAGGATGTCAGCGCACTCATGGAGAGAGGTGTCCTTTGTTCCTCTGGATCACCATCAGGCATAAGGGTGGCTGGGTTTAAAGCTGAAGAAGTCTTGAATATCATTGACTCTGGGTCTAGAAGCAGGGCTTGACAGTAGAATTCTGGTGTTTGAAAGCCTTTTTTTTTTTTTTTTTTTTTCAGGAGGGGTTTTGATAAGAGTCTCTAAACTGTGAGAAGTTACCACAGAAATCACTTGCCCAAAGCATGTTTCTTCGCTTCCTTAAGTAACATTGTCACAGTAGCTAGTATTTTAAGGCAGGGGGCCATACTCCTGTTACTGGATCAAGTCTTTTGGAGAGGTAGGCTATAGGCCTCTTTCAAGGGCCAATGTCCTGAGTTAGGACTCTTTTGGCAATGTCCCTGAGTTTATCTATGAACAAGATGAAAGGCTTGGTAACGTCAGGGAGTCCCAGGGCTGGGGCCTCTGTCAAGGCCCGCTTGAGCTGTTGGAAGGCCTGTTTACATTTATCAGTCCAGTTCAGCGAATTTTGAGTTTCTCCCTTATGGGAGTCATATAGAGGCAAGCTTTCCAGTAAAATCTAGCCTACAGTATCCAACTGCCCCCAGAAACTCTTGTCTGGTTTTTAAAAGTTTTCTTTCATAGAGCAATTTTAACACCTTGGCTATCTTTTTGTAAATTTTTTAGTTCTCAAAGACCTTTTTGTGCTATCTCTATTAACTGGCTGAGGGGCATTTCCTTAAACCTCTCAAACCTTTGTAATTTTTGTCTAACATGTGGGGCCGACTGAGTTACAAAGAGAACAACTGGCAATATTGGGAAACCTTCTTACCTCTGGATGTTCAGTCAGGGTGGCACAAAAGGAGAACATGGTTTTGGCATTCCGGATCAGAGAGCCGGCTTCATCTGGATGGCACACTGCTTTTTGTCCAAGGGTGTCACGTGACAGGCCATCATTTTACTAAAATTATATTCTTAACAAAAAGGGCTTTTTCACAGGTAACAAAATTGTGCTGCATAATCTCCCAGATGTTTACAGTACATGCAAGAACTTGTATCTTATTTCTAGTATCACCTATAATCTCATTTTAATGGAAACATTTTGCAGCAAAGTACAATCTTATGTATACTTCTACCAAAACTGATCTAATACTGTCAAATTCTGAACACATTTACTTCTTGTCAAACCTGTTATTTGTAGTACTATAAATCAAGACAAATAAAATTTACATCCTCTTGAGCCTTCTACAACTTACAATAATACCTCTCAAACTAAGCTTTAATCTTTTTCTATATTCTGGCATAGCCAGACACCTTTGCTTGAAGACCACTCTCTTTGTCCCTCTTTTTACTATTACCAGTCAATTACCTTTTTTCTCACTTCTCAGACAACATCAAAGTTTTCAACAAAACCCTTGAAGTCACCTTTTAGTAGTCTAAAAAAATGCTTATTTTATGTCTTTTTACCACATAAAAATGCTGTATTTTAAAAACAAAACTGTAACCTTTTAACTGGCTCAAATATAGTATCACCTGGTTTACTTGGCAAAGTTGACATGACTCTTAACAACCATAGATATACATATATATGTGCACATGTTTACATTTTCACCAGAGAGAAAAAAATAAAATACTCCTTTAAAAAGGCATGCCGAGGTTGCAAGCAATCAATTGAAGTCTTACATATTAAACAAGGCGCCACAACATTAAAGACACAAACAAAGGGAGCTTCTTGTACAGTTTGGTCAGCTACAGGAAATAATTTTTCTTATCATGAATCTTGAATCTAATAAGCCATATGGATCCTACAACAGAAATGGGCAACAAGCCCCTAAGTTAGTAACAAGTTTAAACAGGCAACCAAGGAGAAGGCGGAGGAAGGAAGGGTTTTACCCACAGTGGGGGCTCCTCCCTGAGGTCCTGCCATACCAAGATGTAGGTGACCTGCCCTCTCATCTGGGGCGGAAGATGATGTTCTTAACTGCTAAGATGAGGGGAAGGTGGAAAGTCCCCTCTGGTGGCCATCCCACAGAAAAAGTAGGCCACTCAGTCGAGCAGAAATCCTGCTATTTACTCTTCTTGACCTGCAAGGAGAGATTGTGAGCCCTCTTCCGCACCTCCGACCAATGGTCGAGGGTGAGGGACAATGGGGATGAGGTCGACTGTCCCATGATGTTCTATAGTCACAGGGCGGTTAACGCAAGCACGATACAACAAATAACCAATCACAACACCCACGACACACAGGACAAACAGGCCGGCCACCTCACTCTCACGCATCAGTTTCACTCCAAACGAGCCACCTTACAGGGTGTCTCCGAATTGGCCCGGACGGACCACAGATTGGGAACGAAATTCCCCGAACGAGTCACCTCAGAGGGTGTCTCCGAATTGGCCCGGATGGACCACAGATTGGGAATGAAATTCCCCGAACGAGTCACCTCAGAGGGTGTCTCCGAATTGGCCCGGACAGACCACAGATTGGGAATGAAATTCCCCGAACGAGTCACCTCAGAGGGTGTCTCCGAATTGGCCCGGACGGACCACAGATTGGGAATGAAATTCCCCGAACGAGTCACCTCAGAGGGTGTCTCCGAATTGGCCCGGACGGACCACAGATTGGGAATGAAATTCCCCAAACCGATAGGAAAATCCTATCGCAAATGGTGAGTCACGGAAAACCGTGTGGGGCGTCCCCCGGTCACCAGAGAACAGAGAACAGATAACAGATAACAAAAACTGGTAACAAAAATTGCCCCTAGATCGGAGCCGTTTGGCTCGGGGCGTAAAATACCGGTAGATTGATCCTCAGAGTAAAAATAAGAAGCGACCAGTCGTACTCACTCACCACAGAGCCGTTGAGGTCACCTCCCGTGAGACGTGCTATCTCGCTGGGGCCTCCAAGATGTTAGGGCCGACGCCGCAGGGAAAGAGACCCCAAGGACTCAACTCTTGGTGAGGGAAAAAAGTTTATTTCCATGCGCATGGGGTCCTCCAGGCAAACGAGTGCGGAGTGCCACGAGGGGAATTTGTGCAGGGTTTTTAAGGGCACAAGCGGGAAGCAAGCGGGTTTACAGAAGCAGATCGCATTGGTTAATTTTGAACGGCGCAGGACTTGGCAGATGCTGATTCGAGGGATCTGGGGCTGAGTAACCATGGAGACCGAGAGTCCTGGTCTAATCTAGCACATTCCTTTACTTATCTTTATCTTTACAGAGGACAGATCATCTTGTGGTTAATGACTAGCAGATGCATTCCTTCCTGTCCTGCCCCGATATCTCAAGGAGGATTTAGGGAGTGAAACATTCCTTACTGCTCTGTTCTATAGCTCGGGGGGGTTATATTACAAACGGGGAGTCGATTCTCTCACTATAATAATATTCTGATAATTACGGTATTGATCATCTTGATAATTACTGTGTTCATAATTGCAGACAACAGAATTCACTTCACCCTTTTAACAGAAAGGAATTGTAGCAAGGTATTAGTTCATGTCCTTTTCAATAGTGCCAGGGAAATAGACTAGAATATCACATAGCCAGAAAGAAGCCTAGGAGAAATGCCCAGCCAGAAAGGGGAGTGTTCTCATGGAAAGTCCACAACCACCGCTTACCAGTCGGACCTATAATGTTAAAGGCCAGACCCTGAAACTTCTACCGAAACTTCCCCTGTGATGATTAAAAGAGACAGATACAGCTGGGCGTGATGGTGTATACCTTTCATTGAAGAACTTGGGAGGCTCAAACAGGAGGATCTCCATGAGTTCCTCAGTCTGAACTACAGAGCAAAACTCACTCACAAAATATCAAACCAACCAACCAACCAACCAGCCAACTAACAACAACAAAACCCCAAAGAGAGAGAAACCTGCTAGCATCACTAGTTTATCTCAGTCACTTTTACTCTTCTGGAACATCAGCTTGGCAGAACCTGAGTCATAAACAAAAGCTGAGTCCAGGAGGAGTGGGTTTTAGAAAGGGTTAGGGTAGACCCACCCAAGGAATCTGCCACAGTAACCACATCTATTTCAGTTAATTTGTGTGGCAGGTGTAATCATGAAAAACATAACAAAGGCTGGGGATTTAGCTCCGTGGTACAAGCATTTGCCCAGCAAGTGCAAGGTCATGAGTTTGCTCCCTGGTACTAAAAAAAAAAAGAGAGAGAATAATAGCTAACAGGTTTTTTGCATTCTTTATGTGTCCAGTATTGTTACATTAGTCCTCAAGGTAATCCTATGGGCTAGGTACTAATTGTATCCTTGAATTATAAGTGAAAGTATTGAAGCACAGAGAGGTTAATTAACTTGGCCCAAGTTTGCATGGTAATGAGAATCAGGATTCAAACTCAGGTCCATCTGAATTAAAAGCTTGTGCTTTCAGCTAGTATATTGATGATGCTCTGTTTATTGTTACTTTTTAGACTATCTAGAAGGCCCAGCATATCTGTTTCCCAAGCTTCTAAAAGATTTCTGCCCAACATAGAAACTCTGGTACTTATATAATTGGAAAAAGAAATCAGATATTCCTGAATGTGGTATACAAAAGAAAGAGTCCAGCTGAGTAGTCCTAGATTTTATTATCTCGTGTTAGGTGACCAGCCAGTGATAAGATGTGCACCAAATGGAAAAAGTCAGACAAAAACATTTACCTTAGAAGCGAATGGAAAAAGTATCACATTTTTATACTCAGTACAGCCTCTAAGGGAGGCTTTATCTGAAACAAAAGAGAGGGATATTTGAAGAGGCTAACCTTAAGTCAAGGCAAAACTTAAGTGATTTTCTTCTCTTTCTCCATTTCCAAAGATAGAGGCAGCCAGACAAGACAAGGCCCACGGTGTTGCTCATCGATCTTTCTGTGGGTCCTCCGCCCCTAGTCCAGAAGCAAGTGCAACTAACATTCCGAGGTGTGGATAGTTTCCCCACCACATAAATTCTGTAGCGATGTATGGTCCTGACAAAGCCAGGACTAACAGAGTATTCTTCATGTAAAGTTTCCAAGTTAAAGAGCACAGAGAAGTCTTCCAAGTTATAAATTCATATATTCTGTAATGTACGGAACCCCCTGAATTATAGAGACACTTTCAAAGGAGCATCTGATTCAGCGTCCTCCCACCTTTTGTTTCTAAATTAAAACCCCAGAACGGCTCCTCTGTAGTCATGCTTTTAGTTTCATTCTTAAGCTGTGTCATCCTGTTGAATTGGGGCACATTGGGAACGGGGCCCAGAGAATTTCTGGACCTCTTTATTTGGTATGAGTGTAGTACCTGGCCTGGGCTGTCTACTTTTGAGCTATGGTATTTTCCCTTCGCACACAGGCAATATGATTGATTGATTGTCATAGGGATTGAACCCATGGCCTTTACTCTGAGCTACATCCCCAGCCCTTTCTGTGCTTTTTAAATTTTTGAGACACGGTCTTGCTAAGTTGCTCAAACTAGGTGCCAATTTGTGATCTTCCTGTATCCAGGATGCTGAGAATACAGGTATATTCTGCCACATCCAGTGTGGAACAGCATGTTTTAAAATGTAGTATGGAAGCCAGGTGTGGTGGCTCATGCCTGTGATTCACCCAGAACTCGGGAGGCTGAGGCAGGAGGATCATTGCAAATTCAAGACCAGCCTGGGCTACAAAGTGAGTTCAAGGCCAGCCTGAACTACAAAGTAAAAGCCTTGTCTCAAAAAAGACAAAACAACAGCAACAACAAAACAAGAAAGAAAAAAAAGACTAAATAGGTAAACAAATAAAAATAAAAGGTATGAAATCACTGAGTGTGCCTAAGTTGGGTTTAAACGTTACATGAACAAATGTTTTAAATTTCAGTACTTATTTGTTTAATATGTATTAAGAGAAACAGAATAGGTCAAATGTGCAATTCATGGATATCATTGCTTATAGCAAAGCTAAATTTGGTTTGGTTTGGGTTTTGGCGGAGCTGAGGAAAGAAGGCTTCTCCCACAATCAATTTCCTGCCTGTTAAATAAGAGGAGGCAGCGGGGGAGTTTGGAAAGTGGAACCTGTTCTCAGTCCAGGAATCTCAGGCTCCTCCGGGATGTCGGATGCTGGCTTAGGAGGAAGGGGGAGGCCAGCTGACCTGGCTGCTGCCCACCATGGCCTCAACCATAGACACTCGCCAGTGGTTTATAAATCCAGCTTCTTATAATAGACATTGGATTGAAAATAGGGTGTCACACTTTTAAAAGTAAAAGTCTGAAAATGGTTTTATAAACCATAAACCTAAAAGCTGGTGATATTGAAATAGGTCAACCAGAGTAAGACTTGTCCAACAGGAGGCTATAACCAAATAACATGATGTGTTTGATGATGTGTGCTATTCTAGGCTCTGTGCTATACAACCCAATGAATCTTGAAAAAACAAAAACCAAAATAAAACTACCACTATGAGGCTGTTTCTCGTTTCGTTTTGGTTTGCTTTGGTTTTTTGAGACAGGTTCTTGCTATGTAGTTCAGGCTGGTTTTAAACTCACTCTGTTGCCCAGGCTGGCCTCCAACTTCAGGTGATCCTTTAGCCTATATTTCCAGAGTTCTGAGATTATAGATGTGTGCAAGTACCCCTGGTTTCCAGTTTAAAATAACTGCATTTTACAGATGAGGACATTAAGCTCAGAGAAATGAAACTGCTTGGCTTAGGCCATCGGGTTTGCACACAGTCAGGATTCAAATGCAGGCCATCTGAGTCCAGTCTCATATTGCTGTGTCCTAAACAGGGGCAGCCTTGTGTTGTAAACCAAGGGCCTGATGTCTGGAATATGTCTGGAGATCACAGATGCCTCTGTGCATTTAGGTTATACAGCATCCAGGACCTGTGTTCAAAAATGCTGCTCACCAACCTAGTTATCTGGTGTTCGTGGTGCAGATATACTGTTTTGACCAAGCGAAGAGTGATTTCCATTTATGGGACAGCCATTGTGGTGGGGGCTCATTACTCATTCAGAAAACACCAAGAATTCAGGTCAGGTCCTTGAATTGTATTTTTTTTCCTCCCAAGCTGAAGAACTGGGCCACCTGTTTTCTGATCTGTTCACATCCCTGCTCACACCTGGTTTCCTTTCCTCCAGGCCTGTGAACGACTAGAATGTAGTTTCTTCTAATTCACTCTATTCTAGTGCCTCTGGTGGGAAAAAAAAAATTGTAAAAGACTCCTTCTGAGATTCCCAAAGGTTTTTCTACTAGTTATCACGAAAGGAACATGTGTACCATCAGTGTTTGTTTGTTTGACAGAGTCTTGTTGTGTACTTGAAATCCTCTTGCCTCAGCTTCCCAAATCCTGGGATTACACTTGTGCACCACCAGGCCTGGCTGTGCCATTGCTTTTGTTTAGCAATCACTAAGCAAAATGCTACTTCATCACCGAATACCATCCTAAGTACTTTATAATTCGTAATTCATTGATTTTTTATAACACCTCTATTGGTAGACACTATCATTGTCTGTGTTACCAATGAAACAGGCAGAGAAGTTAAGAAATGAGGAAGAATTCCTTCTCTGGTAACAGATCTCATATTCAAAATCAGGAGTGTCTCCCTCCAATGGCCAGCCCATTACCTTCTGTACACTAGTGGTTCCCATCAGAAGAAGGTTTATCACTGAAAGAAGGTCCACAGCCCACAGTCAAAAATATACACATTTTTTTAGCCAGGCGTGGTGGCTCATGCCTATAATCCCAGCACTTGGGAGGCTGAGACAGGAGGATCACTGTGAGTTCGTGGCTAACCTGGGCTAAAAAGTTAGTTCAAGGCCAGCCTGAATTGAAGAGTGAGACTCTGTCTCAAAAAGACAATAAATAAATAGATAAATAAATAAAATTTAAAAAGAATAAAATAAATAGTTAATGTTGATTTCAATATAATGTAATTGAGCCAGGAATGTTCCTCTTAATATCCTAAAGAATTTAATGCTCACTTTAATATTTTATTTACATATTTTCATCTCTTTATAGGGGTTAATTATGCCCAGTCTTTATGCTACTCTTTCATCTCTTTGAAAGGTTTCTGCTGCTTTTCCTCTTGCGAGGGCTTGATTGGTAAGGACTGCCTTAAATAGAGTTTAAAGAGTTGTGTTCCCTTGGTGGGGGCAGGGTAAAATAAAAAAAAAAAAAAAAGAGTTGTGTTCCCACAGATCCTACACCATCCTTTATAAAGCAGCATCTTTAATTTTTATTTGTCCTCAGACAGAAACATGCACCCTCAGGTAAGCACTTGTGTGTACACACAAATTGTGTGCATCTATACCCATATCACCACACAAATATGCACTCATTGGTGTATACAGGTATGCACACGAATTATGTACTCACACATTCCTACATTACTAGGATGCATTTTCTGGACGAACGGTGAAATTTAATGGTAGAGTATTTCCTAAGTACAACGAGGTCCTGGGTTCAATCCCCAGGACTAATATAAACAAACAAATAAACAAATGAACAAACAGATAAACGAAAGTCTTCTACCACTCTGTGTAAGTAGGTCGCTGTGGAATTTCCAGATGTTTTTTGTTGTGTGGCTTCTGGGAAAATTATGAGGGTCTCTACGGGTGTCAATAGTGTCGAGCACAGGATTGAGCCAACTGACGTACTTTTGAGTACAGTGAGTAAATTAGAAGCACTGAGAAAAAATGGAAGGCAGGTAGCAACATATTTGGAGGGTACATCCAAAACACAAACAGTCCATTCAATCATCTTGTGACCTGAAGCTCCTTCTAAAAGTGTTTAATCCCCATTAGACATTCCTAGATTCTGAGTTGCTCCTCTCTCCCTCTAGAGGTGGAGTCCAGGTTCTTTTGCTCTCGAACCAAGAACTGAACAAAATGAACAAAAAGCAATGGAAAAGTTTATTTGAAAAAGTTAGTGAAAAATGAGGGGAAAACTGGCTTTGTAGAGAGGTTCAGCTGAAAAACGAAAGCCACGTAGCAAGATCCTCTTGGTATCCGATCCTTTTACACTGTCTGAATTTCAAAGAAACCCATGAGAACTTCTGCACATGGATTTTGAGAAGGATGTTAAAACCCCTACCTCAGGCTGACGTCATTACAGGCCAGCCTATCGGAAACTTCCTTGAGTTCTCATAAGAAGGCCACGTGCGGAGCTTTGAGAACAGTTCTGCCCTTGTGTTCCGGGATCTTGTAATTATCAGGTGCTGCCTACTTCCCCAGCCAGCTTTACCGTGCCCTAACCTCCTATTTCAATCCCACGGGTTTTTCAATCATCTAAGGGGAAACACAAAATTACCCTTAATTAAATGTCCGATATAGCTTTCATATTAATGTTACATCAAATTTATGATGCAGTAGATTCTTTTTTTTTTTTTTTTTTTTTTGTCTTTTTCCTTTTTATCGGTACTGGGGATCGAACTCACGACTGCCTGCTTTCAAGGCAGGCACTTATGCCGCTGAGCTAAACCCCCAGCCCGATGCAGTAGATTCTAAATAAAGCTATAGTTAACTATATTGTGTGCACATTTTAAAGTGCATTATAGGGGTGTAGGAGAGCACTTGCCTCACATGCCCAAAAAATGAAGTGAAATGAAATAAACAAAATGCATCGAAGCTTCTTGAGTATATTTATGTAACAGCACAATTTTACATTTTAAAAGATACAGTTTGTAGTTGTTGATCTGTTTTTGATGACACATTGTTGAACATGTCAAAAAATTAGTTTCTCAGTCCTGAATCAAGATTGTTACTTCTAATCACAATAGAATTTATATGAGAAAATGTCCTATCACCTTGTGACATTTTAGCTTGATAGTTAAATGTGCAGGCTGAGAATGTGTTCATATCATCCTACCGGTCCTTACTACTGTGATGACCATTCCTTCCTAAATCTCAGTCTCCTGACCTGTAGCAGGGAGATAATAATAACAAATGTACATGGTTGAAGTAACTGCCTTTCAGGGTAAGTGTTTAGCAGCACAGAGCAAATGGGAAGATGCTGATAATACTGATGGTAGTAAAAAGTTCTTACTATTTTCTGTCCTTCTTTCAATCTCTTCCCCTTTATAAGACTCATATCCTCCCTTCTGCCACTTTGAGTATTTATTTCAATACTCTATTTTAGTAAATTGGGTAATAATCACTTTATACTGGACAGTGACGGGGTACTCAATCATGCTAATGATATAGTTCCATGCACTATAAAATTAGAGTGCCCTTCCTCCAGCCCTCCCTTCCTTCTTTGCTTCCTACATAGTCTTATTTTGTTGTCCAGACTGGTTTTGAACTCCTGAGCTCAAGGAATTCTCCTGCCATGGCCTCTTGAGAAGCTTGGAGTAAAGGCGTGTACCACTATGTAAACTCCACTATTGTCTCTTTGCAAAGAAAAAAAGACTCACACATAGATAAATTAAGTAACTTTCTAGAAGTGTGCCAGTATTACATGTTAGCTCTGGATTCAAATCCAAATTGCCAGCCTTAAAACTATAAAAGAAGGGGCTGGGGATTTAGCTCAGCAGCATAAGCACCTGCTTTGCAAGCAGGCGGTCATGAGTTCTATCCTCGGTACTGATTAAAAAAAAAAAACTATAAAAGGAGAAAAAGCAAAGAATGATGGGAAAATATATACCAGTGGACATTCAAACATTCCTCCACTGTTGCATAGCTCTAACTGCCTGAATTTAAGAGCAGGCCAGGGCTTCCTAGGTATGTGTTCTAAAATGACCGAACTACTTTCTCACACCTTAAACAGGGCTATTCAATAGGAATAGCTGGTATCATTGAGTGTGTCCCAGATTCCATGCATGGGGAAGATGTTTGCAAGCACAATCTCACTTCAGGCTGGGCATGGGGGTGGATGCATGCAATTCTAACACTTGGGAGGCTGAGACAGGAAGATCCTCATGAGTTCAAGGTTTGCCTGAACTACGTAGCAAGACCCTGTCTCAAAAAAATCAAACCAGAGTGGATGATATAGCTCAGCAGCACAGTGCCTGCCTGGCAAGTACAAGTTAGTGAGTTTGACTCCCAGGACAAAAAGAAAAGAAAATACATGCAAAAAACAAACAGCAGCAGCAACAAAAACTTATTCTATCCCCAAACTCTGAAGCTGTGAAGCAGTACTATAATGATTTCACTTCACAAAATCAAGAATTGGTTCGTTTGTTTTTTGCACCTGGCAATACCACTAGACGGTGATAGGCTGGGCTTCAAACTCAGGCCTGGTCTGAGTGTGAGACACATCCTAGCTCACTAGTCCGTGCAGGCTCTCAAAATACTATACAATGTAGAACAAACTGGGTGGCCTGGATATTACATAATGCCCTTTAAAAACCTACATGCCTCTGAATTTAAACATGGCAGAAAAACAAAAGAATCAGACCTTTATTCTAGTTTTTGATGATCTTTTTGGCCTATGTAACATATAGATCTCCTTATGTATAGGAATTCTGCTTTTGGAAGGTCTTGATGGGAGGGTCCCTGCCTATGGAAGCTGGAAAAGGTCACCCCTTCGTGTCTCTGCCTCCTGGCTCAGTCTACATGGCCCAGATGGGAATGATGCTTATGGAGTTATGATGCAGACTTGTATGGGAGCCCTTAGGGGGTTTTTATAGCAGTGGCTGTGGAGAACCCTGGGCTGTGACTGAGGCTGTGGATAATATCCCCGTGTCACCTCTTTTCTGGGTTTGTAGCTGATTCACCTTCTTTGGTTTCTGCCTGCTACCTGGGGTAACCCAGGCTCCCTCTGACCTCTGACCCAGCGATCTCCCCCCGCCCCACATACTTCCTGGTTGTTTAGATACTGCAGGTGGGTCCTGATGTTGAAATTGAGAACATGACACGTGAAAAATTATTCACCCATTTGGAATTAGATCATTGGAGCCAAAGATAGATCTTTTTCTTTGTTGATTAAAAATGTATTTTTTTGAGATTCAAGCTAAGGACAGAGCTATGGCTTTAGACATAGGTAGCAACCACCTTTTGAACACTGGCCTACGAGTAGTGAGTGTCAGTTTCTCAGCCAGATCACATGACTACCACCATGACCACTAATCATCACCATCATCATCATCATCACCATTGCCATCAACCTTGTTTCCTCTGCTCCCAGTTCTGCTAAGGACCACCACTTGCACTGAGGTGATCCAACCTCTGCTGCAGGCCTGATTTGGTCCTCTCTTGTTGGAGCACAGTTACAGAATAACAAACTTATACACATGTTACAGCAGGTTAAAGTCAAATCATAGCATCTGCCTATGCTGCCTCCTGCCTATGCTGCCTCCTGCTGCCTGTCACATAAACACCCTGCTGAGTTCAGTTAGCTTTGGCTGCCTGGGTCCAGCTGCTTTTCTTCTGATAATGCACTGGGCAAATTTGACTCTTCTAAGCTTGCATTTCCCTTAATTAAGAAAATAGATTGCTTCTAACTGGCGTCAGAGACTTTGGTTAGAGTGAAGTAACCCAGCCAAAGATACTTCTATTTTTCAAAGATACTTTTTAACTCTGTTTGAACCCCCGCCCCTGGTCTCCAGGATGTTCCTATATTAAGATAAATGATTCCTTTTCAGCAAATTCATTTAGTTAGTTTTCCTGACAATATGTGACTTAATTCAATTCATGTAGCCAATCCTGTAATGCCTTGTACTTCCTGCTTGCAAACTGTATTTAAACTGAACCCAAAACTGCCTCAGTGCTGATGATTTGGAATTGAGATTCCCATCAGCCCACTAGCATAATAAATACGTTGCCTTCTAGATTCCTTGGTGCAAAGAATTTTCTATTTGGTTTGATACTGTTTTTTTTTTTTTTAATAACACTCCTAATCAGAGAAGAGTGGTACTGTCTTCATCAGCCTCCCTGGGCAGCAGAAGAGGTTTGGACCCCTCCTCTATGCCATTCCAGATTGTACATATGGAATAATTTACCTTACCTGGTGTGTTGGCACAATTGGAAAAGGAATTAAAACTTAATGGAGGAAAGGTAAAATCTCTTAGAGAATTGGATTTTCTGAGTCTTGAGGGGAATTCGTACAGGGTTAGTCCTTCAGAGGGTAGGAGTGATGCGTTATCTTAAAGTCTGGCTTTGAGGGTCCACTTTCTCAGGCATCTTCTATGAGATTTTTAGGAAAACCTTCTCACATTGCTGAAACTGCTGGGAAGGATTTTTTTCCGACCTGTTCCCTTCTCTCTTCACACCAGTTCCTCCTTCAGACTGGAGAGCTGAGCAAGACTATGAGCCCTTCTTGGACCACCAAGTCCTGAAGACTTGGGAGGCTGCAGGCAATGGAGAGGGACTTGGGCTCACCAGGGTGCATGGCTGAGGATGGGAGAGGCCACGTTTATCAGAGTACATTTCTGTTTTTCCCTTCAAAATGGGGTGTAACAGATGTGGGATAATACTTCTGTGCTGTGAATATCCTTCTAGAGAGAAAAGAACCACGCAGGAGAAGACAGATGTAATAAAGAATCAGCTGCCTCCTCTCTATTTTCTCACCAGAGCATCTCTTTATGGCAAATTTTGTTGTTGTTTGTTTGAATTTTTTTTTTTTTGAGACAGGGTCTCACTATATAGATCAGGCTGGCCTCAAACTCACTATTTAGCCCAGATTGGCCTCAAACTCACAGTGATCCTCCTGCTTGGCTCCCAAGTGCTGGGATGACAAACTTCTCATAAGAGAATAGCCGGCAAGACAGAAAGAGCACAGCCATGAGGAAAAAGTAATTCCTGGTGCTTTCATTTGTTTCCAGGTGGGGATACACAGCATACAACAGTGGGAACACATGACAGAGCAAAGCCATGCACCTCATCAGCCAGGAAGGAAAAAGAGAGGAAGGGGCTGAGTCCCACAGTTTCCTTTGAAAACAACCCCTGTGACCTAGTGACCTTCCCCAAGATGCCATCTCCTGAAGGTTCTGCCTCAACCTTGGGGATCAGGTCCTTAACACATAGGTCTCTGGGATACACTTCAAATCCAGCTGTCAAGCTCTGAGTGGTGCACATCTGTGGTCTTAGCTATGCAGGATGCCAAGGGAGGAGAGTTCCGTGAGCCCAAGAGTCTGGGATCAGCCTGGACAACGTAGCAAGTCTCTCTCTCTCTGTCTCTCTGCCTGGGATAGGGCTTTGCTATGCACTTCAGGATGGCCTTGAATTCACTTTATATTCACAATATCCCAGGTTGGCCTCAAATTTGAGGCAATCCTCCTGCCTCAGCCTCCCAAGTGCTGGGATTACAGGTATGTGGAGAGTCTGTCTCTTAATTAAAATAAAACACAACTACAAATACCCCATAATACTTAGCTGCAATATGAATTCAGGAATGAAGGAAGACATAAAGACAAGAGTTCTCTGAAGGGAAGGTGTGGGAGACTATGTTACTAAAGACTGAAGAGAAAACATTTCCCCCTTAAATGCTAACTACCAAGGAGGAAGACATTTTTTTCCTCAGTTGTTTATAACTCGCTATTTTGGTGATTAGACCAAAACACCACTTGGATGAGTCCTCCTAGTAGTATTTGTTACCTACCTAATTGATAAGAATTAGCCTACAACTAATTGTTTCCAGCTCTTTCCTTTGTTAATCAAAACAATCTTATCACAGTTCTGTGGTTTGATATTGCTAGAGATAGAAGGCTAGCATACCTGGGATGAAGATAATCAGGGCAATGGAGATCACCTAAGACAAGTCCAGCATCAGTGGAGAAAGTGGACTTTGAGGGAAAGGCAAAAGAAAAATTATTTCAGGCCCAGATGAAAAAAGAATGAAGACTGAGGCAAGTTCAAGTCCAGCCTGGGGAATATACTGATTTAGTGAGACCCTACTCAAAACCAGATACAAACAAACAAACAAAACTGTGCATCATGGCACACATCTGTAATCCCAACCCTACTATTTGGGAGGCTGAGGCAGGAGGATCATCAAAAATTCCAGGCTCGTCTGGGTGACATAATACATTTTAGGCCAGCTTGAATTACATAGTGAAACCGTGTCTCAGACTTCCCAAATGAAAAAAAAAAAAAAGGCTGGTGATACAAAGATTCTGGGTTCAGTCTCCAGTAAGTGAGAAGAAGGAGGAGGAGGAGGAGGAGGAAGAGGAGGAGGAGAAGGACAAAGAGAAGAAGGAGAGGAAGAAGGAGGAAAGAAGAAGAGGAAGGGGAGGAGGAAGGGGAAGAGGAAGGAGAAGAAGAAGGAGGAGGAGAAGGAGGAGAAGAAGAAGTAGGAGGAGGAGGAAGAGGAGGAGGAGGAGAAGAAGAAATAGAATTATCTCTGTGCCCAACTCCTTCTCTAGTGTTCCTCTACGGTATTTTGTTATGATACACTAATGACGTTACTACTACTTATGATAAGTAACCCAAATAACTACTTGGGCTAGCCTTACTTGGGCTAGCACTGAGATCTTATTACATTCAAAGAATATAGCAGTTTGTTGCTTCTAGGGGACAAGCAGCCTACTGGGACCATAACTCAGCCCTGATAATAAATTAGAGAGGCAAAGTTTAAGGAAAGGAAGATCCTCTATTTGTAAAGAGGAAAAGGAAGGAGGAGATAGTTACCCTGATTAAGATACAAGTAGGGGGGGCTGGGGATTTAGCTCAGTGGCCTAAAAGCCTGCCTGGCAAGTGCAAGGTCATGAGTTCAATCCCGGCTACCAAAAAAAAGCAGCTTCTAGGGGCTGGGGATTTAGCTCAGCGGCATAAGCGCCTGCCTTGCCAGCAGGCAGTCTGAGTTCGATGCCTGGTACCGATAAAAAAAAAAAAAAAGATTCAAGTAGGGGGCTCTGGAAAGATGGAGGACCCTGGGCCCCTTTGTTTTCAGCTGTTCTTATGGTGTGGGAGGTGACTCCCCTGAACCTGGAATTTATCAGAACCTCCTGGTTTCAGGGCACCTCTCCCTACCATCATTTGCTCTGGTGGTCTCTATGTAGCTTCTTTCTGTCTGTTCGTTAACTTGTCCTTGACCTACATTTTAAAGCCTTATCTTTGGGGTTGGCAAGGGGGCACCTTATTCATGGTTAGCTTAGCATTCATTAGTGAGGGTGTGTGTGTGAGTATCCATTGTACTCTGTGATGACTCTAGAGCCAATAATATAGTGACTCCAGAGTGAATACACATGCATTTAAGTGTGTATGTTAGTGCATGTGTACGAGTACACACTGCCTTAGGGTTAGTCAGATCCCTTGTTCTTCCCTTAGATTTTACTGGAGGTGGGGGCAGTTTAATCATTTGTGCTTGCAGCTTTCTCTCTGCATCCTGCCCATAAGTTCTTTTTCTGGTCTTTTCCTGCAAGTCTCAAAGCCATTTGGTACATTTCTTTACGGTTGGTTTTTCACCCCTTTTTCTTTTTCTACTCCCACTTTGACTTGCTTCCCAGGGGAGTCTCTCTAGTAAAGTTTGTTTTTAACTCTTTCTGGTCAGGATTAGCTAGAAGATCAAAAGAGGCTCTTGGGGCTGGGGATTTAGTTCAGAGGCATAAGTGCCTGCCTTGCAAGCAGGTAGTCATGAGTTTGATCCCCGCTAAAAATAATAAACAAAACAAGACAAAAAGAGGCTCTTATTTTATTTTTTTCCCAAAATCCCTGTCCCTACAAGCTTAGTGGTAGTGTGCACAGTTAACATGCATGAGGATCTAGGTCAGTTTCCAGCACCAAAAACAAAAATCTAACAACCCATACTGAAAGTGCTTTCCATGCATGTTTTTAAAATTATAATCCATTGGGCTGGGAGTTTAGCTCAGTGGCATAAGCACCTGCCTGGCAAGTTCGAGGCTATGAGTTCAATCCCTGATACCTAAATAAATAAATAAAATTTTAAAAAACCTGATAATCATAATAGTACTTTTGAAAGTCACCTCTCCTTCCATTCTTCTAGGCACCCACTCAGCACCTGCTTAAACCTCTTTGCATTTCTTAATGTCCACTTGTATCACTAGTGTTGCATTCAGCTGTGTGGACCTGAAACCTGTACCCAAAGCCTAACACAATGAATGTTTTACTTTTCTTTTCTTTCTTTTTTTTTTTTTTTGTCTTTTTCCTTTTTATTGGTACCAGGGATCGAACTCATGACTGCCTGCTTGCAAGGCAGGCGCTTATGCCACTGAGCTAAATCCCCAGCCCCTGTTTTACTTTGCTTATGTAACCAGAACTCCAGAAGTAGCCAGTTCAGGGCTGGTCTAACTGCTTGAGGACAAATCAGGGTCCCAGGCTTCCTTTAATTTCTATCTTTTGTAGAATGACTGCTTCATCTCCAAGCTTTGAATCTGTGTTCTTAGCAGTAGGGAAAATGAGAAAAGTTGTCTGCTGCTGCTGCTGCTGCTGCCGCTGGCAGGTTGGGCAGTAGGTCAGCCTTGTGAATGTGAGACTTCACCACCCTGCCCTGGCTCTCCACCAGTGCCAGGCAGGCTGGTCTTAAAAAATGTAAACTCTTGCCTGGGCTGGGGGCACAGTTTCAAAGGATTCCATCAGCTTCCCCACTGTGATAGCTCTCACTCGCAGGCAAAGGCACTAGCGTGATGATACTGCTAACTCCCAGGCAACTCCATTCTGACTACACATTCAGGGACCAGAGGACTCCTTAATACATGGTTGCTGGGGCTCCTGTCTTCTATCCTATGCCCCAAAGTAGGAAAAAGTATGGAGACCTCTCCCTGACTCTGCTTTTCTCAGCCTCTTCCTCATCCACCATTCGGTTTTGTTTTGTTTTTGGCATTGGGGTTGAGCCCAGAGGAAAGCTGCATCCCCAGTCCTTTATTGTTATTAGTTCAGTGGGAAGGCTCTGGGTCATGCTAAATTGTCCAGGCTGTGCTCAAATTGCAATCCTTCTGCCTCAGTCTTTCAAAATGCTATGTTTATAGGCATGGTCATTGCACTCTTTTGGGGGGGGGGGTACCAGAAATTGAACTGATGACCTTGCACTTGCCAGGCAGGCTCCGTGCCGCTGAGCTGTATCCTGGGCTCCAACTCTTTTTTTTTTGTGTGTGTGTGTGTGTGTGTGTGTTCGTTTTTGTTGTTGTTTTGTTTTTGAGACAGGGTCTTACCATGTAGTTCAGGCTGGCTTTGAACTCTCTACGTAGCCAAGGCTGCCCTTGAACTCAATTCTCCTGCCTCACTCTACCAAGTGCTGGGATTACAGGGATGTGTCACCAGGCTCTCTGTCAATCTTAGGTTTAAAGTACACATTGCGGGGCCTGGGGATTTAGCTCAGCGGCATAAGCACCTGCCTTGAAAGCAGGCAGTTGTGAGTTCGATCCCCGGTACCGATAAAAACGAAAAAGACAAAAAAAGTACACATTGCATCCTTATTGGCTGCCCATCTATGTTTCTCCTATGAACAATCTCCACAGCTATAGGTGGGTCAGGACTTCTAAGCTGCTACTCTAATCTTGCCATTTATAACAATGCCAATTAATTCTGCCTCCAATGGTCACACACTGTCACTTGGCCTCTATTTCTCCAGCATTCTATCAGGCCCATAGCTAACCTAAGAGTCCAGCTTGATAGCATCATCTACCACCAGCCCTGGTTGGCAGAGGAGAAACACCACTGAGCTTCTCCATGCTGTTTGTGTCTCTCACTAGCACATTCTAATTGCTTGCAATGAATGGCAGACTACAGTCAGCTGGTGGGAGGTGCATAGTACAGTATGTCCACGGTAGCATCCCACTTCTGAGGTTTTGCTCTCTTCTTCCATTGTTAGCCAGCCAGCATGTTGTGGGCCTTTGCTTCCTCTCAGCTTCCTGGAACCATCCTATCTTCTGTGGTCTTGCCAGGATGCGAAGACTATAGAATAGGGAATGTGCTTGTATCAATAAACCCAGAGCCAGGCATGGTGGTGACCTATAATCCCAGTGCCTAGAGAAGAGGCTGAGCTAGGAAGATCACAAATTTGAGTCCTGCCTGAGTAATTTAGGCAGACTTTATTTTCAAAACAAAACTATAAGCCGGGGTAGGGGAGGAGGACCTGCAAATGTAACTCAGTAGGAGAATACCCCTTGGTTTGATCTGCACAACCCTACTCCTCTCCCCTCCACAAAAATCTTAGCTCTATGTAGCTCTCTCCTTCCTCCCTTTCCCCCCAAAGTATCCTAGGGGCTCAAAACCACCCACTCCTGACTGACTTATGCATGTGTGTGTGTGTGTGTGTGTGTGTGTGTATAACTCAATAGTTCAGTGGGAAGGCTCTGGATTAAATCCCCAGCACCACTACCAAAAAAAAAAAAAAAAAATGTCTCCCCAATTATGGCTCTGATCTTGGCATAGCAAACTTGCTGGGGCTAAGAATATATATATATATATATTTTTGTCTTTTTCATTTTTATCGGTACCGGGGATCAAACTCACGACTACCTGCTTGCAAGGCAGGTGCTTATGCCGCTGAGCTAAATCCCCAGGTCCCCGCCCCCCCAAGAATATTTTTGTAGTTCCACTGCTCTTATAATAAAGCACTGGGGTGGACTTCTGGCTTTTTCTGCTTTTCTAGGCCCCCCCCCCCCCCGCTATGGAGGCACACTCTGGTTTTCATCCTTATCCTTTGATTAATGATTAATCACTTTCAATCTTTCATGGCCTTTTTTCAAGATTTACTCCATCAAATTCAATTAATTTTTCTTAAATTGCTTTCTTTCTTTCTCTTCTTTTGTTGCTTTGAGACAGGGTCTTGGTACATAGTTCAGGGTGGCCTTGAACTCATTATGTAGGCTAGGCTGGCCTTGGATTTGTGGAGATCCTCTTGCCTCAGCCTCTAGGGTGCTAGGATTACAGGAATGTACCACCATGCCCGGCCTTCTCCCCATGTTTTCTAACTGCCCTGCACCTACCACACATCTACCCCTCTACTGCTGCTGAAAGCTTTGGTGCTGCACTGCTCCAGCACAGCCAGGCCTATCAGAGTTTCTCCTGGATGCCTTGTTTCCAGGTGGCCAGGGCTTGACTCACTTCACTGATCAGATCCCACCCATGGGACCTGGCACCCTTTGAATCTACACTGTGTAGGGTAAAAAAGAGTAGGACTGAGGAGAAAGAGAGGTTGAACTCAAGGTAGTCACAGCACAAGTTTCAGCGGATCCGTTCCTTGAGGGCTAATCCCTTAAGATAGATTGGAGCCACCTCAGCCTACATGTACTAGTTAGTTGTGCTTGTTCTCTTGGGGAGCGGTGTGACCTGGTGTGAGGCCAGTACTCTTTAGTACTGAGGGCAGTTCCTCGAGAGGGACTCAGTTGAACACACCCAGTAACTGGGGAAATCAGTACTTCTTCCCAAAGAACCATGCATTTTCTGATACACTGAGGTGGAGATGGTGTGTGGTGGGTTGGGGAGAAGAAATGCTTCTACCAGGAAAAAGAACACTGGCAGACACTTTTGCCTGAGGAAATGAAGATGAATGAGAAGGGCATTTAAATGTACACCAAACATTTGTGAGTCCCTAATACTCATACTGGACAGTGAAGAACAGAAGTTAATGTGCAACTTCTCCGAAGTCAGGATTCATCTGCTCAGCAGAAGCTCTCGCCTTGCCAATACACTACAGCCAGTCAAATTAGTTTGCAAGGACTAAATTCAGACAATAGATGTGTTTGGTTTGGCTGCACAAGGTTGTTCAAAAATGTGAACTGGCTGCCAGTATGTAAAATTTGGGTGAATTTATACATAACTTTGAACCTCTAGCTTCTCTTTAGTAAGCAGATCTAGCAGTACTGGGTCAACACTGGTTTCTGCACAGCAATAATCACTGGAGCTGACAGCTGACCTTTTAAAAGGGGTAGAGGCAGATGCTGCTTAGTTTACCTTCTTTGGCATTTTGGTTTAGAATTCCTGCCATATGACTAGGCACTGCCTATCAGTGTATGGTCTGTAATAGCTGCTGGGATCCTCATTAGGACTGAACGATTTTATTGGAGAAGGTGGGGTGAAATTGAGACCTCCGATTGTAGTGAGAGGTCTGGTATATAAGGTGTAAAAGGGGGACACTGGACAGCGAGTAAAGACCAGAATGAATTAGTGACCTTCTAGCAGAAGCCTAAGTACAGGAAGGAGAACTCAGGATCAATCTATGGTTTGGGTGTCTTACTCTAGAGGTAGTGAAGAATGGGGAATTGTGGAAAAAACCAGACAAGAAGAAAAAGGCACAGCAGACCTCAGCAATGGAATGCCAGATGGAGGCCAGGGAGCCAGGAGATCCAATTGCAACTACTGCAAGAAGAGGAGAATAGACAAGAAAAAAGCCAGGGCAACAAGGAAATAGAGAGTTCCAGAGGCAGTATGAGAAAGAGAAAGGAAAGTTGAGGGTCCAGAAATTTAGTGGTGAGGTACTGATATTGGAACACTTTTTGGGGATCAAGGTAGTGCTTTTTCAGGAGTTCTAATCGGGGAAAGCATAGAGGAACATTTGTAATATTCGTCTATTTCTATTTGCTTGTCATCCCATATGACATCATCAAAAAGAAATTAGTATCAGTGCTGCATCCTTTTGGAAGGCACCAAGGAAATACCCAAATTCTGTTGTTCTAGTGGAATGAAACAATATGTATTTTGGACAATCACCAACTTACACAGACTGGAAACTTCTCTTATAGATACGTCTCTTTGTACATTGGTTTTGTGGATTTTCTGTGGTAAAATGAAAGCAGTGGTCTGTTTTACCTTATCAACCAGTTAGGATCTTTCTGTATGGACTAATCATTTGATTACTGCTTCATGTGCTTAGAATATGTCAATGCATTTAACATTAGCCTTAGTAAAATGTATGAGAAAAATAAACTTAAAAATAGTTCACTCAAAAGTTCAGTGTCAGATATAGATAGACCATCCTGCGTTTTGAGTATTACTCTGATCCTGGAAAAACGCACAAGCCAATCCAAAGTCCTTTTAATTTGTTATTGTGCATAGGGAAGGCCTTGTTTCCTGAAAACCAGTCTCTATTGTCTTGGGACAAGACAGCTGCCTGGGTTTGTATCCTGACTCAACACCTATTAACTCTGTGACCTGGGGCCAATCACAGAACCTCCTGTAACCTATTCATCAGTTAGATGAAGATAAAGCTTGTTGCACAGTTGAGATTATTGAATGTGCTGAATGAGAATGCGAGCCCCTTAACAGGCTTTTTGAGGGCTGTTAAACTTTTCCTGTTAACAACAGTACAGAAGTTTCCTTAATTTGGGAGCCTTTCAGTTTAGGACCGAAAGTTAGGGCTGGAACTCTGCAGTCTGAGTACTTGATTACCACTCGTCTAACTTAGGAACTTAAGCGACCTTAAAAAAGAAAAAAAAAAAAAAAAATCACAGACTCTCTCTTGGCCTTCCTTTTTCCTGTTTCTCGGCAGTCTGTAGAAGATACGAAGGACATGGAAACCGGAGGCCGTGTGCCTTATTTTGTGTGAGTTAAGGAGCAAAGCACAGCTGCCCCAAGAGATCAGCCGCAGAGATCTGTGGCCGGGGAGGAAAGCTAGCCCCAGGACGCCCTAACTTCCCACCCCGGGAGCAATCCAAACCCGAACGTCAGCGGGGGAGGGGCAGCTCGAGACGGCGGTGGGGACAGAAGCTGGAGCTTCGGGGTCAGCTCAGACTCTCCCGGTGGGAGCCTAGCCCCAGTCTAGGTGAGCCCCGCGGCTCAGAGGGACTTGCGCCCGCCGGCCCGGAGGAGTTAGGTGACGTCACCTTCAGGAGGACTCGCTTTTTCATTAATGAAACCGGCCGGCGCGGGCGCATGCGCGACAGGCCCCTTCCCGCTCGCTCCCCCCTCCCCTTTCCCAGCCGCGCTCGCAAATCTCTAGCTGGTTCGCTCTCCCTCTCCCTCTCCCCGGGCCGTGGAAAGGATCCCACTTCCGGTGGGGTGTCATGGCGGCGTCTCGGACTGTGATGGCTGAGGGGAGACCGCGCTAGGGGGGAGAGCGAGCAAGAGGCCCCCTCCCCTCCCCGGGTCCCTCTCCCCCGTCCCCCTTCCCCCGGCCTCCTCGCCAACGCCCCCTTCCCCTCTCCCCACCCGCTGGGCGCACAGTCCCCATCCCCACCCCCGTGGGAACGTTCGGAGCCCGCACTCCTCAGAGCCTCGCTCGCCCCTTCCCTCACCTCAGCCCCCGCTCCCCGCCCTCTTCCCGGCCCTGGGCGCCCGCCGCCCCGTCCCTCCGCCGCCCCCCGGCCGCGGGGAGGACATGGCCGCGCACAGGCCGGTGGAATGGGTCCAGGCCGTGGTCAGCCGCTTCGACGAGCAGGTAACGGGCCGGCCGGCCGGAGGTGGGAGTGGTGGGAGTGGGGACGGAGTGGGTGAGGGGAGGAAGTAGCCGCTGTGTCCCCGCGGCCGCCGCGGGCCCCCGGGCGACAGGAGGGCAGGGTGGGGCAGGGGGGCTCGTGGGGGTGGCCGTGGGGGAGGCGCGGGGAAGTAGGGGGCGGCCGAGCTCCGGGGCTCCCCTTCCCTCCTAAATCGGGGGGGGGGGTGGAGCCTTTTCCCTGACCAAGCCTCCATCCCCTTTTATCCCAGCCCTTCCGCTTGCTAATGGGTACGAGTGACCTGGGGGCGCTTTCAGGGACGCTCCATCTGGATTTAATCATTCCCCCTTGCTTTTTTTCTTTTTGAACGGAGGTGGCTAATATGGAGGGTTTTTCCCTTCCTCTTCCCTCCGCGACCCTCCTACCCCGGAGTGAATGCCTGCAGGAACCCTAAGGCCTGTGTTGTGTACCTCCAGCTGGAGGACGGTAACATCCCTCCCCTCCCCCAGTTTCTTTAGCTTCCTCTCTCGGAGGGGGAAGAGCAGAAGAAAGCTGGGAAAGCACAGGTTTTCTTACTTTCTGCTCCACGGTCTCAGCCAGCCCTTGAGAGCTCCAAGAGCACGCACACTGCACATCTTTTTTGTGCCCCACACGGGCATCCCCCAAATCTTAATGTTACAAGACTGTCTTTTACAAAGCTGTTTGCAGTAGAATCGGGGTGCTGAAGTATTTCCCACCTTTTCCTTCCTGTAGAATTGCAGTACCCCTCCCCCACCTCCTCTAGCCAGTGTTCTGAGGATGTGAATTCTTTCTTGAGTGTGAGTATTGGGGAGTAAGGAGAAGGGGGGAAAGGATAGTGGCAAGCTACATCTGAGTTATTGTCAACATAATGCAAAGACATCTGGGATGTGATCCTAGAGCCTATAATTCTGCTAGTGTTTTGTCGTTTTTGACTCTGGCCTCTAGAATGACAGGAGAACTTGAGAACATTTGGTTGGGGAAAAAAGTTTTATAGTTTAGGGAGATGACTTTTTATCCCCCGCGTTTCACACGCTAAATCCTGGGCTGATCAGAATGAATGCACATAGCCTCTTATCAGTGAGAATTGGTTTAATTTTGGGCTGCCTTAGGTAGCAGGGAGTTTGGTGTTTAAAAGGATGCATTTTGCAGCTGTGGTGCTATGGCAGGTTTCCTGAAATTAGGGATTGTTGAAGATTGAGTCAATCTGTTTTGTTTATATCTTAAAACTGATTGTGAGATCTGAAAGTTAGGGGGAAGGACTCCTCTTTCTTTTGATCCATAAACATTTTGTTTCAGAACTCATAGTCTCTCTGACCTGTCTGAAAGATATTTGGGAATAGGCAGATAAAGGTGAGAAGAAGCTGCATAGATAAAGTAGAATTACAGAGCTGTTGAGACACCTGACAGAGTTGTTTCATTCATCCAGCGTCCAGACCTAAAGGCATGTAAACCATTGTTTGAAGCGTTTCCCTGTAAAATAGATTGCAAAAATAGATTGCGTTATTGATAGAGCATTTGATTTAAAACTTGATAAAAAAGACTTTCTCTGTGTAACTTAAGAAAAAGAATTTAAAGGGCACACAGAACCCCAAAGCAGAACCTGGTAAATAGCATGATCTAAATGAAGCAATTTGAAGGGTTCACATCATGATAGTTCCCAATTTAAAAAAAATTAAATAAATTTCATTTTGTACCTGTTGATCTCTAGACTTATTTGCCATATGAGAAAGATAGTTTTCTAAATTTTAAAAGGGGAATGATTGTTTATATGTCCAGTAGTAACTCACAAAGTTTCTTTCTGTCCCAGGGTTAAAAGAACTTAGGCTTTGTGTTGGCTTTGTATATTATGGATTCAAACTCATTACCATCTGTTAAAAGTTAGGCTTTTTTTTTTTAATAAGTAGAACTGTATTTCATGTGCTGTTTTTTTTTTTTTAATTCATTTTATTTCAAAGAGAAAGCAAAACGCCCCACAAAATTTCAAAGTTCGTCTATCAGGGGGTAACAATGATATATACATTGCATATTGTCACTCCTAAATCATTCACCCAGAGCACACGACATCTGCATTCAGTTGTCCAAACAGTATCAGCACAAATCTTTCTCTTCAGTGAACTCAGAGAAATCAATAGTATAACTGTCTCTTTTTTTTTGGTACTGGGGATCAAACTCATGACCTTGAGGCTTCCCAGGCAAGTGCTTGAGCCACTGAGCTAAATACCTGGCCCAGTAGTATAACTATCTTAACTGTCTTTTTTTATATACATGTATATATGTCTTTCAGTTTTTAAGTGTTTTTTTTGTCTTCTGAGACAGGGTCTCTCTTGCAGTTCAGGCTGGCCTTGAGCTCACTTTGTAGCCTATGCTGGTCTTGAACTCGAAAGGATCCTCCTGCCTCAGCCTCTCGCTTGCTGGGATTACAGGCATGAGCCACCAATGCCTGGCCAAGACATACATTTTTAGAACGCCTTTTTTCTGTATTCGTAATGTTATAATTAAGAGAAAGGCATATAGACAAATTATTCACATTTTTCTTTTAAATGGTCAAAGCCCATTGACTTCGAGATGCAAAAGTGCTGACTTTTGAGGGTTTTAACATGAGATACTTACCTATATCATTTATTATAGAAATAATGTTTAATTAAATTTTGAGTTCATCTTAAATTGGAGATGTCTCTTTTTAGCGAGTATGCTGAGGCACAGAGAGGTTACATGACATAGTAAACTTTTTTCTCAAGTATCCCATATGTTTATTTTGATAATTTGTTAAGCATAATTAGAGGAGTTTATACCTTTGTTGAGGGGAGAAAAGCACTGCATGCACTGAGAGAGACTTATGTAAGAATCTTAATTATTTCAACTATTTCTAAAAGTTTTGAGTTTTTCACATATTGTCTCTACTTGTTTCATTGTATCTAAAGGATTCAAGATTTTACTGCCCCCAAGACAGGTATGCTGAACCACTTCAGTCCTCAGGGAGCTTGCTCATGTCTAAAGATGGCAAATAGGATTATGGGGCCAAATTGGTGTTTTGGTTGGTCTTTTAACTTTTGCTGTAATTGGAGTAGAAGCGCATTACTAGCCACTGTTGGTTACAGACATCTGATAAGTATTGCTTAGCAGCTTGTTACAGTTGGTCTGGTAGACACACTTAAAAGAACTGGTCCTGTTCCATTTTGACTTTTTAAGTTATTATTTATTTTGTTCATCTTGACATTTTGACGTCAAATCTTTATTTCTAAATGGGTAAAATAAAATTCTTGTAATTTACTGATACTGCATCTAGACAGTATTATGGTTAAATGACTGTTCCTAGTTTTAGAAGTAATCTCTTCCGGGGCTGGAGATTTAGCTCAGCGGCATAAGCGCCTGCCTTGCAAGCAGGCAATCGTGAATTCGATCCCCGGTACCGATTAAAAAAAAAAAAAAAAGAAGTAATCTCTTCTTTGATTAGGGAAATGACAGATGTAAAAGTGGACAGCTAGGGCTGGGGATTTAGCTCAGCGGTATAAGCGCCTACCTTGTAAGTGTGTGGTTGTGAGTTCAATCCCGGTACCGATAAAAAAAGAAAAAGACAAAAAAAAAAAAAAAAAAAAAAAAAGGTGGACAGCCAGAAAGCTAAAAGTATCAGTTATATCTTCTGTCTTTCTTTATCTTCTGTCCTGCTTTTATGGTGCCAGATACTAAGTTTTTAAATTGAAACTGATGAATGTTAGGTGTACAGCTTTAAGTTGTAATTTATTAGCTTAATTCTTTAGCAAAGTAGCACCTTTTTGTCTGCCTCAGCTAGCCCTGTGTACCCTTCCATCCCTGAAAGAGTAAGGAAATGTGGGTAAAAATACAAAGTTTTAAAAAAATTTCCCTTTGTGGTACTGAAGATTGAAGCCAGGGGCTCACATGTGTATAGGTACCTGCTCTACTACTGAGCTCCATCCCCAGCCATATTTAAAGTTTTTGAATAGAAATTGAAAATATTTGCCTCCAAATTAATAGTTGTAAATACTTTTTTTTTTTTTTTTTTCTTTTTGAGACAGGGTCTCCATATGCAGTTTAGGCTGTCTTGAGCTCATTTTGTGGCCTATGCTGGTCTCAAACTCGAAATGATCCTCCTGCCTCAGCCTCCAGAGTGCTCCGATTACAGGCGTGAGCCATCACGCCTGGCTCTTGTAAATATGTGTTTTGAAAGCACTCTTTTTTATATTAGCCAAGTGAAATCATATATAAAGACGAAAGAATTTTTTTTTTACATAAATTCTTAATTTTTCAATTTATAGTAGTATATTGGTTGTTCTTACATGTTGAATACTAATCAGAATGTCCTTTGAATATGTAGTATAGAGTTCGTAGTATAAAATGATCAACAGTGCCAGGTATGGTGATGTACCCTGTAATCCCAGCATTGGCAGACTGAAGCAGGATGATCTCAATGAGTTTGAGGCCAGTCTGGGCTACACAGTGAGGTCAAGACCAATCTTCACTACAAAGCGAGACCCTCAAACAAACAAACAACAAAAAAGATTGACAGGACCAGGGATATAGGTCAGTGGTGCAGTGCCTGCCTGGCTGGCAAGCATGAGGTCCTGAGTTTGATTCCTGACACAGGGGAAAAAAGAAGATTGGCAAGTGTCTTTGATGTTACAGACCACTGTGAATTGGTCAGCTAGATTTGTAAAAGCTTGAAGTTATTTTGAATTAACAAACAAGCACCTCTACCCTCCTTCTTAAGTACTGGGCTGCAACTTGTATTAAGTCATATAGTAGGTTGAAAGCAAGTATTTTATGGTGACAGATATTTTATGGTGGGTAAGAAGTAATGCTTATTCCTTTTTTGGTCTACATCTTTTTTTCTATCTGGTCCTCAGTTGTGTACTCTGTAACCCACCATCTTGAATCTAATATAGCCTTTCTTTATATGAATTTTTCTTTTTACCTTCAAAGATATTTCCTTTCCCTTGGAAATCAAACATTTACTTGGTCCTGTAGCTTTCTCTGTGTGGACCAATCTTTTTTTTTTTTTTTTTGTGGCCAAATACCCAGTGTTTACCTACCAGTTTCCTTTGTAACTGGTAACTTTGTAACTTTATAACTGTTAGCTTGTGTCTCTTCTTCTGGGTTGCTGATTTCTTCAAAGTGATCCCTTCTGTCAAATCCCAGGGAAAGTGCTTAATTGTAATGCCACTGTTGATGTTTTGCTACCCTCTGTAGTCAGCCTTCTCTAGTTCCCAAGTCATAATACTTTCTTGTAAATTGTATGTACATGTCTAGTATTCATGTACATTGATGTTTTCATCAATCCTTGAACAGATGTACTTTTTTTGGGGGAGGGACTGTGATGGTACTGGGGATAGAACTGAGCACCTTAATACTGAGCTACATTCCCAACCCTTTTTTATTTTGAGACAAGGTCTTTCAAAGTCACTGAGTTACCCATGTTGGGCTTGAACTTGAGGTCCTTTTACATTCAGCTTCCCTGAATGCTGGGATTACAGGTGTGTGCCACTACACCCTATTCAGATATGCTCCCCCCCCCCAAATGGTACCATGTTTGCTGTGACTGAGCTGGGGATCTAAATAGGGTTTCCTGAATAGGGCTTTGGATATTGTTTTATGTACTGTCTCTGTCCTTATGCCATTCATTATTAGCTATCTTGAAGTTCCTAGATTTCCTTATATGTTGAAAAATACTTGACTGGAAAATCTTTACGTTTATTTCAAGCTTAAGTGTTAAATAATTTCAATATTTTAAAAGTACTTCTCTGTGATGCAGAGCTAGCCCCATTTAATTTACCAAACTGGTATATTTCTCATCTTCCTTTTTCCCAGGCAGGTTGGCTTGGTCTCTAATGCACAGACCTGCTTATTCTCTTTGTTTATGTGGGTACCTGTTTGAATCTCTTAATTTCTACTTTTCTAACTCATGTCTGTCTTTTGATGTTCAAGCTGAATGTTTTCCATGAAGTATTTTATTTTAGTTTAGTTTTTGTACAGGGGCTTTCTCTGTAGTTCGGGCTGGCCTTGAGTTCACTGTGAGCCCAGGCTGGCCTCAGAGTCACAGTGATCCTCCTACTTCATTCAGCCTTCCAAGTGCTGGGATTGCTGGTGTACACCACTATCGCCGTACCTGGCAGCCATCACAGCTCTTTATATTAAACTCACTATCTTCTTGGTATCCTTGCTACCTAGAATGTTGCAGAAGCACATTGTAAATTTTCTCCTCTTACAAGGACAGGTTGAACACAGCTTTCTGTTCTTTTTCTTCTCTTTTTTAATCAAAAAGGGTGTAAGCCCTCTGAAAAGAAGCCCTGTTAGAGCTCTTACAGTCGTTTCATCCCCAGCACAGTTGTGACTACACAGTACATCAGTGACCTGGTGTTTTTCATTTGATTCCTGAATGAAGGGTATACTGGACAAATAGTGGTAATTTCAGCTTTGTTTCGCATGTAAAAAACTGACTTTTTCTTGTTGTCAGGTTTTTTTTTTTGGGGGGGGGGTACCGGGAATTGAACTCATGACCTTACACTTGCCAGACAGATGCTGTGCTGCTGAGCTATATCCGTTGGCCCTTGTCATTTTTTTGAGGCAGAGTATCACTATGCAGCCCAGGCTGTTGTTGAACTCACAGCCTGAGATATTCCTGCTTCAGCCTCCTGAGTGCCACTATGCTCGATTAAGAAACTAAATTTTAATTCAGTGTCTATGATAGCCTAGATTTTGTAAGTTAAGTAATACTTCAGGAATAGGTTAAAAAAATGGTAGGCTTACAGGAGGAACTTACACATTTATATTTCCTCCCAAAGAGCAAGCATCTTTTCAATCTCATTAACTGCTTTTGTGATCTTGGTTTTGTTAGTAGTAAGTCTGTACATAAGAAAATTTTTGCAATGATATGATAGGCAATTGCATGTGAATACTTTAAAAAGCCTCAGATTATATAAATAAAAGAATGATACTTTAAAAAAATACATTTTATTTACAGCTTACTGAGCACTGTGTTTACATAAGTAAGGGACAGTCACTAGGCCCTGGAGAGTCCCTGTATATTTACCTTAGTTGATACATTTTGTCTTGCTTTAATCATTCATTGACAGGTACTTAGGATCCTGATAGCATTCTTTTGTAACTTAGAGTTATCTATAATTAATCCATTTTCTTCTTTTATGGTTTTGTTTTGTTTTTTTTTTTTTTTGGTACTGCAGATCAAACTCATGACCTTGTGTTTGCTGGGCAGGTGCTTGTGCCATTAAACCCCTAGCCCTTTATCATCTAATTTATAGCATACATATAATGTAATTCTTCAAATTTGAAAAGTATTATAAAATGTCATTAGGTTGTGGTGAGTTGGGCCAATTACATTTCATTTTAAATATTGCAATTTTAAAAATACTTTTTTACACTTACTATTTGACTATTTGACCAATAGAATATTAGCTTCTTTTCTTGAATCTGCTTTTTGAAAAAAATATGTTTATTATTGGGAATTTTGTCCTTAAAATTTAATGACAAAATGCAGTGGTAGACATGCTTTATTTACATCTTTTAGGTACTGAAACTGTAATGGAGCATTTTTATTTTAGCCTTCAAATATAGTGCTCTGAGGTTGTATATAGACTGGATTGTTGCATTTTAACAAGATTTTAATGTTGAGCAGTGTATTAATTACAAACATGTTTTGCACTTGTGTTTATTAGGTCTGTATTTCTCTTTTGGAGCTTTGTGGAGTGTGTGTGTGTGTGTGTGCACGCGTGTGTGTTTAACAAGCAATGGGGGATGTAGGAAGGCTTATTTTCAAAAGAAGTTTAGGGAGGAGAATGTTCTATAGAAGAAGTGGAAGAAGAAGAAGTGGAAGGGAAGATTTGTGGTCAGTTTAAAGTGTTAAAAGACTTAGAGTTGGGGCTGGGAATTTAGTTCAGCGGCATAAGCGCCTGCCTTGTAAGCAGGCAGTTGTGAGTTCGATCCCCGGTACCGATAAAAAAGAAAAAGACACACACACACAAAGACTTAGAATCAATACTAAAGTAGAATGTGGGCACCCTATGCTTTTTTTTTTTTTTTTTTTTTTTTAGCAGGAGATGGACTTGTGTTTGTAATAGCATTGGCTTGTTTCATCTAACATCTTTTAAAATACCAGTTTTCTTGAGAGTGGGGAAGGAAAATTGAAGCAAAGTGCTTTGATCTTGAAAAGTTGTTTTACATTGTAGTGACTTTGAGTTATTTGAAATTTCAGCAACTTGTGAATTTCTATATTGTACTGTGCCCTGTTATATAGAGCTTTTGTTAAATTAAACACACTTACAGATATGGGGAAGAAAATTTTAACCCTATAATGACTGATTGATAACACTTGCTGTGTCTTAAAGTATGGATAGTAAGTAGATTGCGTATTTGAGCACTTCAAATATTATATGCCTGTGGCATATAGTTATATTCTTTGAATGTAACAGAGTGGGTTGTGGATCATTAACTAAAATCTTCAAAAGAACTGTATTGAGACACAGCCCCAAAGTAATTTGGAATTTCATCCCATTCTAGCGAATATCTGAAATTGTGTGTGTGTGCGTGTGTGTATGTGTGTGTGTGTGTGTGTGTGTGTGTGTATGTACTTTTGTTCTGTTTTAGAGATGACTCACTATGTAATTCAGGTTTTGTAGCCTAGGCTGGCCTCCTGAGTGCTAGGATTACAGATATGTGCCTTGGCACCTAGTTTAAAATTGTATTTTAAAATGTTACATATTTTTACCATAAATGATACTAATTAGTATACAGTAGCAATAACTTAAAGTACAAACTCCCAGATTGCATACTTTCTTTAAACTAAGCTGACCTTCTTTTCCTTTGGTTTAGGTTGATATTGTAGCCTACAAACTGTTGCTTGCCCTTATTTCTATTTTATAGCTTTGGGAACCTCCTATGAAATTTCAGAGAAATTAACTTTTCCTGTAGTACAAGAGGCAGGATGTTAATTTGGTAAATAGTAGGATTTTTGAAACTTATTTTAATGCTTATATGTAATCTATTTGTAATCATAATTTTACACTCCTATAATGACCTTTTGGGTAATTAGGCATCTCAAGTCATCTTTTTCTACTTAATTGTTGATAGGCCTTGAGTATGTCTCAGAGTACTCTGGGCATGAGAAAAACAACTCTTACTACCTCACTTTGTGAGGACAGTAACTATCTATGAAAAGAAAGCGTTTTGTCTGTGTAACCTGGTGTGTGGCCTTGGCCATTTTATTCTGTGAATGTCAGTTTCCTATGGGAGTAACTGCCATCCTCCCGTTGTGGGCTCATTTAGTGCCTTAGGTATGACTCTTTTACATGAAAGAAAGCTGTAAATAGTCATAAAAATGTATTACCATCTGTGCAGTTTTTTTCTATCCTTTCTTTAGAGTTTAGTGATTATTATTCTGCCCTGCTTGAGAAAAAATAAAATTAGAGAGGCAGGGCAACTTGTTCACAATCATATGGTGTGTAATTAGCTGAGTTTAGAGTGTAGGTGTCTTAATCCTTAGATCAGTAACTTCTCAATAAATAGGGTTTAACCAAGTCAGTCTAAATTTTATGGGGAGATAGCACAGATGCTAGAAAGAGGGCTCTACTGTTGCTTCTTTACTCTGATACCGTTACATTTTATCATTTGTGCTCTAGTTAGAATATCTGACTCTTTTTTTGGTTGGCTGTATGTTAGACATAGAGTTTAAATGTTGCACCTTAATTTCATTATTTGCCTTTCTCTTTGTCACCTTATTAAAGCTACCAGAAGTTGTAACATTTGTTTCCCTTTTAGAGTTTTTTTCATATACTCAGTGAAGATTTGTTAGTTAAGCAGAGTTGAATTTTGAAGATGAGAGAACAGTACTTGTGAGAATACTAATAGGAATATGTAACTAGATGAGACTATGTATTATTCTTTTATTATAAGATTGCGTAGTCCAGTTTTGTAAAATTGATTTTCGTAATCTTAGAGTATTTCCTTTAGAGTTTCATTAGATTTGAAGGACCCGTTTAACTTTGTATATTAGTATTTTCTGTTGGATTTTCCTACATTTTCATTTTTAAAAAAAATTTTTTTGGTCTTTTTCCTTTTTATCAGTCCCGGGGATCGAACTCACGACTGCCTGCTTGCAAGGCAGGTGCTTATGCCGCTGAGCTAAACCTCCAGCCCCATTACATTTTCATTTTCCTTGTTAATTGACTTTTTCAGTTTTTCTTTTTCTCTATAACTTTTTTTGAAAACCCATTTTATTAGTACATGTATGCAGTAGGTAATGATTATATTCATTGTAGGAAATTGGTACGTGTACGTAACACATCTCACTTCTTTTTCTTTCCCCTTCCCTATATTCCCTTTTCTGCCAGCATCAGATTGATTTATTCATCTTATAAGTCCTTATAAATTGTCATGTTTACAGATCAACAGACCAATAAGCCAAAAACCCCAAATAAAATACGTGAAATAATTCTACTAAATGAAGTTGCACTATTAGAAACATTTGTCCATGCTGGATTACAGTAACTTTTTCTCTTTTTTTTCCTATTGTCTGTCTTTTGTTTTACACTTTCATTATATATTGAGTTTTTAGGACAATTTTCCTTCATCTTGTCTTTTAGAGTACTGTTTTGGTTCTTTTTTTTTTTTTTTAATCGGTACCGGGGATTGAACTCACGACTACACACTTGCAAGGCAGGCACTTATGCAGTTGAGCTAAATCTCCAGCCCCTTTGGTTCTATCTTTACCAATGACTGTTACTTATATCCCACCTTGAGACTGGGAAAAGGTGTTGTTACGCATGGGGTAGGTCTTGTGCTTTTTGAGTAAGACTGAGGGGGAAAAAACCATTAGTGTTTTCTGCTTTAAGTTTGTCTCTGATAAATGAATCTGTAATAGAGAAGGGAAAGAGTAGGTTCTGGTGAATGTTGGCAGCAAAGATTGATAAAAGATTTGAGGTTGGTTTTGACCCTGACATATTATCTTTGTGACATTATGTAAAGCTGAATTGTGCTGATCCTGGTGGCACACACCTATAATCCCAGTACTGTGGGAGCCCAGACCAGATGTGGAGAGTGAGCCAGGTGTGGTGGCTCATGCCTGTAATCCCAGCACTTGGGAGGCTGAGGTGGGAGGATTGTTGCAAGTCCGAGACCAACTTGGGCTACAAAGTAAGCTCAAGGCCAGCCTGAACTGCATAGCGAGACCCCATCTCAAAAAAAGACCAAAAAAAAAAAAAAAAAAAAAGATGTGGAGAGTAAGGCAAGAAGATCACTTTGAGTTTAAGGCCAGCCTGGGCTACATAGTGAGTTCAAGATTGCCTCAAACACCCCCAAACCCTCCCTAATTCTGATTTATTTTACAAATAAAACAGGACAAATGTTCTGATCAAAAAAAATTTTTTTTTCTTTTTGAGGTAGTCTCGCTGTGCAGTTCAGGCTGGACTTGAATGCACTTTTTTGCCCAGGCTGGCTTTGAACTCACAGCCATCCTCCTGCCTCAGCCTCCTGAGACTTGGGATTACAGGTGTGCACCACTATACCCAGCCTAAAAATTTCATAATTCTTAATCTGTATTAATTTTTGTTGTTGTTTTCTGAAAAACTAATCTAGTCATTGATTAGTCACAAATCCTTAGAAGAATCTGATTATTTAAATCCTATCTGTGTACTAGACCTTACTGATGATTGTCTAACCTGTACTTGGACACTAGGAAACAAAAATATTCTGGGCAAGGTGGCACATGCTCATAATCCCAGCACTTGAGAGGCTGAGGCAGGAAGGTAGCTGCTGGTTTGAGACCAACCTGAGCTATGCAATGGAGTCCCAAGGCCACCCTGAACTACATAGTGAGAACCTGTCTCAAAAATAAATAAATAAAAATATCAGGAAATATGGAAAGTGCAGCAGCAAAGTCATGAAATAAGTTATTTATAGTACAGTCACTCAGACTCATTGTTATAATTTTATGGTAGATAATTAAGTGTACTGATTCTGAAATCACACCGTCTAGAGATGGGAATTCCAGCCCTGTACCACTTTAGCCAAGTTTCTTAACATCTTCAAGTTTCAGTTTCTTCACTTGTCAGAGTCAGTGATAGTATTTACTTTACGTATGTGAGTGTGAGATTTAAATAAGAAAATACATAAAGAGTGTGACACAGTTGTTGGCTTGTAAATGGCACAATAGATGTTAGCTATTTTTTGGAATTGAATGAGATTGTTTTTTAATCTACTCTTAATTTATAATGTGAATACATATGATTGTATTTTCTTATAAAGTTTAAAAGATTGTATGAACTTTTTATTTTTAATATTTTAAAGTAATTTTTCTTTGCTGTGTATTTTTTTAAAAATTATTTTTATTTTTATCGGTACCAGGGATCGAACTCATGACCGCCTGCTTACAAGGCAGGTGCTTATGCCGCTGAGCTGAATCCCCAGCCCCTTTGCTGTGTATTTTTGTAATTAGAAAATAACCACAAAGTAAATATTTCCTGAGTATAAAATAAAGCTAGAATGTTTTTATGTAAGAAATTATAATTCTGATTTCTAGAAGTGTAGGGTTAACATTAGAGTAGGAGTGGAATGAAGAGAATATTATAAAGAGACAAATGAAGTAGAGAACTTATCTTGTCTTTGGTATTGTTTAGGTAAGAAGAAACCATACCCTACCCGTAGGAACACTCTTCTCACCTTTATAAATATTATATTAATGTCTTCGTAGTGTAAAAAAAAATGAAAGTAAAAAAGGTTTCTAGATTTAGCATAGAATTATATAATACTAAGTTAAATTTGAATTTCAGATAAACAACGAGTACATATTAGTGTTAAGTATTTTCCAAATACGACATGAGGTTTACTTGAAAAAATTACTTACTTATCTGAAATTCATACTTACCTGGGAGTCAAAGATTTTATTAGGTAACACTGTGGCAATCTTAGTGAGTGTAGTACATGAATCATGAGCTTTAAGGAAGAATGAGTTTTTTTTTTTTTTAGTCTTTTTCATTTTCATTTTTATTGGTACCAGGGATCGAACTCATGACTGCCTGCTTGCAAGACAGGCGCTTATGCGCTGAGCTAAATCCCCAGCTCCCAGGAAGAATGAGTTTTAATAAAAGAGAAGAAAATTTTGGAATTTGCCCTTGTTTAGTCTTCTAGTCATTGTTTCTAATTCTCCCCTCCATTTGTTTACTTTAAAAAATACTTGAAGACAGATCTTAACTATTCCCTAAGTCTTCCCCCTTACCCCAAGAAAAATTTCTCTCATTTTCAACCATTTCACAAAGGACATGTTAATAATACAATTATAGGTGTTTGGTGCATGGGAGGTTAGTACGCAGTCATAAAATTTATTTTTTCTCTACTTTTGTATGTGGGGTTTTCACATGAGATTTAAAATAAGGCACTTAAAAATGTTGAGCTTCAGTTCATACATAGTTTGTGTTATTAATCAGTTACCAGTGCAGTAAGCCTATCAAAAGTGCTATTTGGGGAAAAAAGTGCTGATTGGTAGTGGCACATGCCTACAATGCCAGCTACTTTAGAGGCGGAAAGTTTGTAGAGGGGGGTGGGGGCTAGGCAATTTATGAATCTTGTGTCAAAAAAGGGAGTGCAAGTTGAATGTGGTGGTGCACACTGTGATACCAGCATTTGGGAGGCTGAGGTGGGAGGATTGCTTGAGAGTTCAAGGCCAGCCTGGGCTACATAGTGAGTTCAAGGCCACCAAAACTGCATAGCAAGACCCTGTCTTAAAAAAATAAATAAATAAAAATAAAAAGGGATTGCAGTGGAGGTGTAGCTTAGTGAGAGGCCCTGAGTTCAATCTCTTGTGCTGGAAAAAAAGTTAACTGGTATGTGTATATGTTTATTATGAAAAAATTAAACAAAGAAGTAAAAAGATAAGCTGATTCCCGTTTTATATTCATTATCCCAGCTTTTATCCACTCACATTTCATCTCTATTCCTACCTATTTTCTGCTTACCACCTCTCCATTATTTGAAAGAGATTCCTTCTGTGGTTTCAGTGTGACTTTTTCTTAACTTGTGCATAAGAGCTGCGTGATTCAAAAACAGAGCTCAATTAGGAACCAGAAACTGGACTTGAATCTTAGTGTTGTGGTATAGTGAATTATAACTTGGGCAAGTTAAGCTGACTGAGCCCTAGATTCCTAGTATTTTGCCCTGTGCAGGTTGTAGAGACATTCACCCTATTTCAAAAGCCCCCCCAAAAGTATGAAGTAATTATATGAGTGCACTTTGTAAATTCAGAAAGAAACGTGCTTTACTCAGATAAGATTTCATTGTTAGTAGTAAGCCATTATTCTTTGTATGAGTGCTAGGCGTCACCTGGGTGTTGGCATTAAGTCAAGTCCACAGAGTTGCAGTCGTCTTTGGAGCCACATTTTCTCATTCCCAGTGTAGCACCTGTATTCTTCATGATTTCTTTTAAGCTTGAGTCCTGCTTCAGTTTGATTCACAGTATTGGAAAAACAAACAAAAGCACAACAAAAGTTCATTCATAGCATTTATCCTATCATATTTTGAAGTATTCATGTTTTAAAAATTCATTTATATATGAATTTAGATAAACGGGTAAGTGACTGTGCTTTAAGAGTTCTGATGACTTTTAGTAATGCTGCTTCAAATTTGAAGATACTTTTGTTTCTGCTAGAATAATTAGA
Organism: Cavia porcellus; assembly: GCF_034190915.1. Lineage (NCBI taxonomy): Eukaryota > Metazoa > Chordata > Mammalia > Rodentia > Caviidae > Cavia > Cavia porcellus. Next base: position 81,705,382 of record NW_026947489.1, read on the forward strand.
AGTAAAATGATTGAATAGTCTTTTTTTTTTTTTTTAAAGTATTGGAGATTGAACGCATAACCTCATGCTTGCCACGCAGGCGTTTATGCCACCAAGCTGAATCCCCAGCCCCCAAATTATTTTTATTTTATTTTTTTTTGTACTGGGGTTCGAACATGTGACCTTGCACTTGCCAGGCAGGCACTTATGCTGCTGAGCTAAATCCCCTAAATAGTCCTATTTTTAGTCACATTAGTATTAAACTACATATTCTGTGGTTCTTGTCTACCTTTACATTTATTTACTTATTTTTCCGTGCTAGGGCTTCAACCAAGGATATTGCACATACCAGGCAAGTACTGTACCACCAATCTACACCCCCAGCTCCTCCCTCTTGTTCTTGATTCTAACATATTTTAAAAGTCTTTAAATATTTTACCATTTTGTCTTTGAAGCCTCTGCTTATTCTGGACTTCTGTTTTAATTCTACTGTCAGTTTTGTATGGTGTACATTTTTTAACGTCCTGATCAATACTGAGCTTCAGAGGAGAGGAAAGGAGGAACCATTGGTACAGGCCCATTAGGTTTTTTTTTTTCCTTTCTTTTTTTAGAAGTGCCAGCTTTACAAGCTCACTTAAGACTTGTTGAAAGTACAGATTCTTGGCTTTACCAAACATTTATGAGTTCTAGAGGTGTTAATATTGGGTCCTAGTTTTAAAGCTCTTCTCAGGTCATTTTTTAAAAATAAAGCTGCTTGTAAACTACTATGTGATATGCAAAAGAGATACACCTTTTGGGTAATAGTAGATTAAAGTATAGTCAGTTATCCCACCATGCTAAGTTAAAAAACAAAACAAATTCAATGTTAAAATAATACCTTAAAAATCAACATTAAAATAATACTGGAAGGCTGTAGAAGTAATGAGAACTAAATAGACTTTTTTAGGAGAGCAGATCCTGGACACAGATTGAAGGGAGGGGAGAACCACAGGTGAACTGAATCATATTAAAATTATAATATAGCCTTGGTTGAAGTTAATTCCTGGGTGAATTAAGATGGTCAGCTTTTTCATCTCTTTTTTGCCTAAAGAAATGGAGAATTATGACTGGTAAGATACATTCTAGAATTTCTAAGGTTCTTTCAGTTTGAGTATCTAGAGATGTGAAAAGGTAGAAAGCTGTGTTTCATATTCAAGAAGAAAAATACAAAAGCAGACTCAGAAAATCGACAGTAGACATGGACTGTAAAACAACTACGATATGGTGGGTCTGGGAATTTAGCTCAGTGGCATAAGTGCCTGCTTTGCAAGTGTGTGGTCATGAGTTTGATCCCCGGTATCAAGAAAAAGAAAAAGAAAAAAAGAAAAAGACAACAAAAAACAAACAACTACAATATGCTAAGGAGATAGAAGAAAGATGGAAAATAAGGTGGATAAGAATTTCTTAGAGAATTGGGTGTTTTATTTATAATTTAATTAAAAAATTTTGGTTCAGGGTTCTAGGATCTTGCTTGTGTCTTACTCTGAAGAAAAAAGAAAAGGAAAGAAGGAAAGAAAAAATAGGAAATACAAAACTGTAGGAAGCCATTTAACACTCAATCGAGTAAGCATGTAAATAGATTTAAAAAACTGTATTTTAAAAACTATACTAGAAGCAGGATTTTTTTTTAAATTCTAGACTAATAGAATCTTTACAGCTATTGTATTAAGATAAAATTGCTGTCTAATACATTGTGCATATTTAAAATGTATAGTTTGAGTTTTGGTATACTTACGTGCAGTTAACCGTTGTGTCAGTTTGAGTGAGAAGCACCCAGCTGATTAGATCCTCAGAGTTCTAGTCATGGCTGAAGGGATTTACTGACAGAAGACCCAACATGGGTGTGAGTGGAAGCAGCCAATAGGCTTGCAGTCTGAGTGGAGTAAAAGAGACCAAAGAAGGAAGTTTTGCTTCTAAGTCTTTGGAGGTGCTCCAGTCATCTTCATTTTGGATGCTGGCTCCTGGCTTTTAGTACAGACTCTTTAGCTTTCCAGCTCTAACCTTTTGACTTTCTGATGGGGACTCATCCAAGACACTAGTGAGCTCTAGGTCTTCAACTTTTGATTGGCTCTTTTGGATCTCTAGAACACGACAGCTCTTCTGCACTGTTCTACCTGATTCTGCAGGTGGCCATTGTAACCCTAGCTTGTAAATGCTTGCATATTTATATCTCATATTAAATCCATTTCTCTAGTGAGCTCTGACTGATGCAACATACAAATATGATGCTGTCATCACAGTCAAGATAGCACATTGCCCACAGAAGTTTCCTCCAGCCCTCTTAGTAATTGGTTTCTGTGTTTACCTCATCGTTAGACACCATTGAGCTGTTTCTATCTTAATGCATGTGTCTCAAATTGTTTATCTGTTTACCAGATGATGGGTAACTGGACACAATCCAAACTTTCGCCATTACAAATGAACATGTTTCACATGTTGACATGCATGACTTTCATGGAATATACTTTTGCCTTCATTAAATACAAGGAAATGGAATGACTGGTTATTTGGTGGGTACTTTTAATTTTGTAAGCATCAAACTTTTCCAAAGTGATTATACCATTTTGCAGAGTTTCAGTTGTTCCACATCCTTGCCAGAACATCTCTTTGTCTTTTTCAGCCCCTTCCTCTTGCCTCTATTTTTTCTCTTCTCTCTTTTCTTTTTCCCCTCCATCCCTCTCTTCTCCTCTTCCTCTTCCTCTGTTCCTCCTCTCCCCTCTCTTGGTGCCTCACACATGGCGAGTGCTCTACCACTGAGCTACATCCCCAATGCAGTCTCCCTTTGTGTTGCCATAAGGAGTATCTAGTTGCCTAGGCTAAGCGTGCCCTTGTGATCCACTTGCTTTAGCCTCTTGTAGAGCTGGAATTATAGGTCTGTGTGACACTCCTTACTGTTTTCTTTTTAAAGTGTAGCCATGCGGGTGGGTGTGAAGCAGTATCTCAGTGAGGTTTTGGTTTTCATTTCCCTAATGGTTGAAGATATTGAGCAGTTTTTCATCTGCTTATTACATCTGAATACTTTCTTTGGTGAAATATATATTTAAAATTTTCCTCCAGTTTTTTCCTCATTTTTTATAGTTTTATTTTTGAATTTTGAGGGTTTGTAATATATCCTGAACACAAGCCTTGTATTAGATACATGATTTGCAAATCTTTTTTCCTAATTTTTGGCTTGTGTTTTTGTTCTATCTTTTGAAAGCAGATGTTACTTTTTCTGAAGTCTAGTTTATTGTAATTTTTTTTGAAGAAATAAGTCATGCTATTGGTATATTTAAGAGACTTTGCTGGAGTCAGATATGGTAGTGTATACCTGTTACCCCAGCATTGGGGAGGCTGAGGCAGAAGGCTTGTTGTCAGTTCAAAGCCAGTCTGGCCTATTAAGTTAGTTCAAGTTCAGTCTGATTACATAGTGAGACTCAAAAAACAAAGAAGAAAAGAAAAAGTACTTAATAATTATCCAAGAAAAATATTCAGAAAATTGTAGATTTTTAAAAGTTGTATATATGTGTAGCAGCTTTGGGGTGAGTTTTTTTTTTTTTTTGTCTTTTTGCTTTTTATCGGTACCGGGGATCGAACTCATGACTGACTGCTTATAAGGCAGGCGCTTATGCCACTGAGCTAAATCCCCAGCCCCCTGGGGTGAGTTTTGAACTGTAGACTTTACCCGTACAGATTTAGCACTATCATAATACCCAAGTGTCAGAGTGTTGAAAATCTACCTGATAGAAACCTATTGATATGGATATATAGTTGAAAACTTTTTAGGTTCTCATTTGTTTCAAGATACAGATACTTTAATATTTTTAGTAGCTTAAACAAGTTTAGGCATAACCAATTTAATCAAGTGGGGGAAAAGGCTAGTGATTAGATGAATTAAAGTGAATTCCTTTATTACTAAGATTAGAAAATTTCATTTGTAGAGTACTGTATTTCAGAATAGTGTAAACAGTACCTTTCTAACTAAATAGAACCTACTTAACCTACTTGCTTATGCATAGAGGAATTTTTTATTTTTTATTTTTTTTGAGGCAGAGTCTTGCTATATAGATCAGATGGTCAGCCTTGAACTTATGTAGTCCAGGCTGGCCTCAAACTCAGTAGTGTTCTTTCTGCCGCCTCAGCCTCTCAAGTGCTGGGACTGTAGGTGTGTGCCACTATGCCTGGCTAGAGGAATTTTTAAGGCACTTAACATTGAAGAATTTAAAATTTTAAAAGTCCTCCCTTTCAGGGCCCTATCAAAGCATCTTACTGCTTACTGCAGTTAGAGAATCATATTTTTAGAACTCCAGAAACATTTTTATTAATATCTTCTTTATTAAATGTGTATGATTTCTGACACATATGGATATATATAGTTGAGAACTTTTTAGGTTCTCATTTGTTTCAGCCTCTTGTAGAGCTGAAACTCTGATAAAAAGCCTTGGAAGAAAATAGGCATAGAAGGTCTTTATCTCAATCTGATAAAAGCTATGAAATCTGATAAAAGCTATGACAAACCAATGACCAATGTCATGCTAAATGGAGCAAAGCTGGAAGCCTTCCCTCTAAAATTGAGAACAAGACAGAAATCATACACATTTAATAAATGTGGGTAGTCACAGGGAAGATCAATAAAAACCCAGATAACTGGAAGCAGGGGAAGGACTTCACCATGGTACAGAAAATCAATTTGAAAGAAGATACGTGTAGATCAAACTAAAGATCCAGATAGTAATTAAAAAGAGGGAAAATGGTCTGCCAGGCTGATCCACCCAACCTCTACCCTCACCATCCCGGGTACAGCCATCTTGAGAACTTCCCAAATAGCTTAAGGGAACCAAGGAACACTGCAAAGACTGGCCTTCCAGGATGGTTTTGAGTGTGTGGGTGATTAGCATTCCCTGATACCAAAACCGGAAAAGGACCCAACTAAAAAGAGGACTAAAGGCCATTCTCTTTAGTGAATGTAGTTGCAAAGATTCTTAGTAAGATACTGGCAAACAGAATGCAGCAAATCATCAGGAAGATTACATAGCATGACCAAGTAGAATTCATTCCAGGGATGCAGGGATGGTTCAGCATACTAAAGTCAGTGAGTGTTCACCACATAAACAGAAGCAAGGACAAAAACTACATGATCATCTCAATAGATACCGAAAAAGCATTTCACAAAGTTTAACATCCATTCATGATAAAAAGCTGTGGAAGAAAATAGGCATAGAAGATCTTTATCTCAATCTGATAAAAGCCATAAAATCTGATAAAAGCTATGACAAACCAATGACCAGTGTCATGCTAAATGGAGCAAAGCTGGAAGCTTTCCCTGTAAAATTGAGAATAAGACAGGGACCTGGTGTCCACACTCCTGTTCAGTATAGTTCTGGAAACATTAGCCAGAGCAATTAGATAAGAGAAGGAGATAAAAGGGATATGGATAGAAAGCAGAGAAGTTATCATCATTTGTTGATGACATGGTTTTTTACATAGAAGATCCTAAAAACTCAGGGGACTCCTAAATTAATAATCAAATTCAGTAGCATGGCAGGATACAAAGTCAGCACTTAAAAATCAATAGAGCTCCTATATACCAGCAACAAACTCTGCAAGAGAGAAATTAGGAAACAGCATCTTTCATAGTAGCATCAAGAAAAATGAAATACTTAGAAATTAACCTAACCAAAGAAGGGAAAGACCTGTACAATGAAAACTATTGTACTCTGAAAAAGGAGATCAAAGAGAATATCAGAAAATGGAAAGATATCCTGTGTTCTTGGACAGGCAGAACCAATGTAATGAAAATGGTCATACTTCTGAAACTTATACATAGATTTAATGGAATCCCAGTCAGAATACCAGTAGCATTCCTCATGAACTAGAGAAAGCAATAATAAAATATATTCGGAATCAGACAAGTCCTAGAACAGCAAAAGCAATTCTGGGCAACAAGGCAAGACAGGGGCATCACAAATCCAGACATCAAGTTAGTCATATTATAAATCTACAGTAACAAAAACAGCATGAAAAAACAGACAGACAAAAGCACAGTGTTGGCAAAAATAAAAACAAAAATCAACCCCTCTTAGACTTGTGGATCAATGGAACAGCATAGAGGATGAGTGTTAAGCATAAATGGAACACTCACATGTTTTTAAAAGTTTTTCTTTTAGTTATATAGGAGAAGTGGCTTTGAAGGAACAACATTAAAAGCAAGAAGAATAATGAAGAAATTGTAATGGGATAATGCTGTCAATTCGGGAAGGAATGGAGGATTCAGACAAGGGCTGGACTTGCATAGATGAGGTTAGAAGGTTGCAGTTGAAGATTGGGGTAAAAAAAAATGGGAAAAGTGCTAACGTAAGAGTTGAAGATAGGGAAAAGTTGTGAGTGAGAGGTTTCTTGTTTCTTTAGAGAAAAAGTGGGTTATTAGGAAGAGACTCACAAACGGATTGTGGTCCCAGAAATTGTTTTGAAGTTGAATATTTCCTTTTGAAGTTGAATGTTTCCTTTTGTGGAAGTGCTTTTTTTGGTCTACATCAAAACAAATCTCTTTTTCTTTGTGATACTGAGTATTAAACTCAAGGTCTCTTCTGTGTGCACGTGTGTGTTTTTCTTTAAAATAAAAGTGAAGGAAATCAATAAACTTAGGGTCTCCTGTGTGCTTTGCAAGTTCAAGTCGAATCCCCCTCAATTTGTTTACATTCAGTCTTGGCATTGAAATAGGGATCACATATTAAATGTTTGCTCCCCCTCACCCCTTTTATCTTTTTGAAACAGAGTCTCACTGTGCCGTTCAGGCAGGCCTTGAGCTCACTTTGTAGGCTGGCTTTGAACCCTCAACGGCCCTCCCACTTCAGTCTCCCAAGTGCTGGGGACTATTTATATTTGCTTAAATATCTAGTATTTATATTGTATTTGATGATATTGGCCTGTCACTGCTCTTGGTACTTTGAGCCTGTGATAGGAGGCCAGCACCTGTAGTCTCCTGAAATGCCCTTGTTGAGTATTTATTATCTTGATGCTTAGCGTTTGGCTTCCACTGACCTATACTAAATCTTGTAACCAAATGAACACCTCAAGGGTTCTCTTTCAAACACTCATTCTTTGCAACCTGGTTAAACTGAAAATGCCCAAATCTATAACTTCTCCTTCTTTAAGAGTCACTTTTCTCTTCTTTCCTTTTACTATAAACAATCAAGAGAAGCCATTTTACTGCTTGTGCAAATATCTAATTTCATCACTGACAAATTCTACTGTCCACAAAACACTAGGACACAACTTCAGCCATGTTCTTTACCTTTTTATAACAAAGACCACTTTTCTTTCAGTTTCCAATAACATGTTCCTCATTTCTTTCTGGGACTTCATCAGAATGACCTTTACTGATACTTAAGTAGTCTCTGAGAAGACTGCGGCTTTCCTTGCAATTCTTCTGTCAGCTCTCACCAGAAAATCACCCTTCACTCTGTTCACAGGATTGAGTGAGGCCTTTTCTACCATGTGCCTTAACACTCTTCCAGCCTTCACCTAGTAGTACCCATTCCAAAGTTGCTTCTGCAGTTTTAGGTCTTTGGTGTAACAACCCCACCCCTAATTCTAGGTACCAGTTTCTTGGTTTGTTTGGTTTGCTATAAGGTATAAGGTGTCTATATAATGTACACTATATGTAACAGGTATACTATGTGTACTGTATAGATTCTGAAGTCACAAAAGTTGAAGAAATATGTATGAGTACCCATTCCTCATAGATGTTGTCTTCACCTGTGTCTTATATTGTAGTAAAAGCTTATACTTTACCCAGATTTACTGTTGACATTCTGCTTTTCATGTTGTATTATTTTCGCTCTCAGTGTCCATACATTCACGTATTTCTTTGGAGGAGGGGGTGAGGGGAGACAACAGTAAGTTGTATGCACTATATCCCATCCCCTTTATTTCTAGCTACTTCAGTGTGCCTTAAAAATAAGGAATAAGCCTAGCATGGTGGCGCACCCCTGTAATCCCAGCACTCAGGAAGGCTGAGTTTGGAGGCTCATGAATTCAAGACCAGCCTGGGCTACAAAGTGAGCTCAAGGCCAGCCTGAACTGCATAGTGAGACCCTGAATCAAAAAGACAAAAACAGGCTGGGGATTTAGCTCAGCGGCATAAGCGCCTGCCTTGCAAGCAGGCAGTCGTGAGTTCGATCCCTGGTGCCGATAAAAACGGAAAAGACAAAACAAAACAAAACAACAACAACAAAAAAAACAAAACCAAACACACAAAAACACAAGAATAAGGAATAAGGGCCAAGAATGTAGCTCAGCAGCATAAGTGCCTGCTTGGTAAGCGCAAGGTCATGAAATCCCCAAGAACCCCCCCCCCCCAACACCTCATAATTATAGTATGATTGTCAGGAAATTGTAAATATACTCATCTTTTTTTTGTCTTTTTTATCGGTATTGGGGATCGAACTCACGACTGCGTGCTTGCAAGGCAGGCGCTTATGCCGCTGAGCTAAATCCCCAGCCCCCAATATACTCATCTTTAATCCATGGTCTGTATAAATTTATCAGTAGCAACTGCCCAGATTTACATATTTTTTTCAATTGTGTTTTATCAGCTTCTTGAGTCTTAATGGTGATTTTAAAAATGGTACTTTTTTTAACTTCGTTTACTACAAACATACACACAGTCCATTTTAATTAAGGTTCCATATGTTCTTGAAAATAATGTGTAGTCCCTAATTCTTAGGTATAATTTCTACATATGTCAGTTTGATCATTAAGCAGTTCAGCTCTTATAAATTCTGACCGATTTTTTTCCCCCTAGTACTGGGGTGAAACCCAGGGATGCTTTACCACTGAACTACATCCCTATCTCTTTTTATTTTTTATTTCAAAATGGAGTCTTGACTAAATTGCTCAGACTGGCCTTGAATTTGCAATCTTCTCCCTTCAACTTCCCAAGTAGCTGGGATTATAGGTGTGTTACTGTGCCCAACCTGATTGATGTTTCAGTTTTCTTCTTGTGCTGAGTCTTATTATTGAAAGTGGTATGTTAGAAAATCTGGCATTGTATTAGTACATTTGAAATTTTTTTCAGTGGGTCAGTTTTGTTGTACTCGTTATGTACATTGATGTTTAGAAAGCTGTTGGTTTGAATCTTTTGAAGCGATGATCCTCTGCTTCTAGTGCTTTTTGCCTTACTCTGCTCCTTATTTGCAAAGGATACAATTTCTTTATGCATGTTAGGTAAGCACTTTACCAGGGAACTGTATTCCTAGCTCTTCTCTAGTTTTTTTTTTTTTTTTAAATGTACCAGCAATCGAGTTCATGACCTTGTACTTGTCAGGTAGGCACTGTGCCACTGAGCTGTATCCCAAGGCCCCTCCAGTTTTCTTCAGTATTTGCCTGTTAGATCTTTTTTCATTTATTGATTATTAATCAATCTTTCTGTATCCTTAGGTTTTGATTTTCTCTTACAAATAATGCATATGAAATCAGTTTGATTTTTTTCCCCCCCTTCAACTAGAGAGTTTAGTACATTTACATTTATTGTGATCACAGATACATTTGGGTTTATTTCTATCATTTTACTTATCCAACTTTTTAATTTTTTTGCTTGAATCTCAAACTTTCTTCCAGAGTTTATTTTTCTTCTGCTACGAGTACATTCTTTAGAACTTATTTTAATAAGGGTCTGTTATAGTAATTGCTTTCATTTTCCTTTCTTTGAAAATATACATTTATTTTCCCTTGTTCCTGAAAGTTTTGAGATAGATAAGACTTTTAAAAATTTTAAAAAGATAATAAGATTTTGGACAGTTTTTTCTATATGTTAAAGATATTTCTTCTGTCATTGCTGTTGAGAATCCAGTCGTCATTGTAATTGCCATTTACTTTATAGATGATAGATGATATATTTTTTCTGACTGTTTTTAGATCTTCCCTTTATTTTTTGTGGCTCTATAGTTTCACCAAAATATCTGTAAGGAAATGCACATGTACATTTGTATATGTGTGTGGGTGTAGGGGTTTGGTAATACCTAGGTCTTACCGAGGTCTTACCTTGAATCCAAGGTCTTTCACTGAGCTACATCTCCAGCTGTTTTTTTTTTTTTTTTTTTTTTTAAATATTACTTTGAGACAGGGTCTCACTAGGTTGTCCAGTCCAGGATGGCCTCTTATTTATAATCCTTCTGCTCCAGCCTCCCAAATAGGTAGGATTATAGATATGTGCCCCTATACTCAGATATATCACTGTTTATATCTCTATATCATCTTTACTCTCACTTTAGGTTTTTTTGTTTTTTTTTTTTTTGAGACAGGATTTCACTGTGCAGTTCAGGCTGGCCTTGAACTTGCAGTGATCCTGCCTCATACAGGCATGTGCCACCACGCCTGACTCTCACTTTAGGTCTTTAGACTTCTTGGAACCGAGGATCCTCATTGTCTAACAGTTCTTAAAACTATCTTTTTAAAATTTATTTATTTTAAAACTACCTTTTAAAACATTGTTCCTTTCCCTTCTTTCTATTAGTTGCCTTCTGGGATGTATCAGTGTTTGAGGCTGAGTCAAATAGTGTGATGTTCTTGTGCAAATTTTTATGTATTGTAAAGTTAAGGGTAGCCTAATTTTTTTCCTGTTTCTTTTTATTTTAATGTACTGTTGTTAATTCTTCACGTGATAATATGCCTTCAGTACTATTTTTCACACAGGTCAAACCTGTTCATCCATCTATTGCTACTGTTCTTTTCTTTTCGTTTCTTTTGCTACTGGGGATCAAACTCATGACCTCATACAATAAAGGCAAGCTGTTGACCTGCTGAGCTAAATCCCCAGCGCTGTTTCCTTGAGGACTTCCTCCCATTTCCCTGTTTAGGGTTGGCTGCTTGGTAGGCCAGGTGTGCAGCTGTCATTCTGAGTTCTCTTTGTCTTTTTACATTCTCATTTTGTGAGTTCTTCTCTCCTGTGTTGATTTTCTTGTTTTGTGGATTCCATTAGTTTGAAGCCGTTCTCTACTGACTTGCTGAAAAAAAAAGTTGCAGAGGATTCTTGAGGCCTTGCATGTTTGAGAATGCCTTTGTCTTTTTTGTTATTTGATTGAGTAGGTATTAAATTCTAGTATAAAAATAATTTTTTCTCAGAATTTTGAAAGCGTTTCTTAACTGCCTTTTAATTTGTTACTGAGATTCTCGATAACAGTGCAGCTTTAACTTTGTCAGCAGCTTATTTCTTTATTTTTAGAAGTTCTTAGGATTTTTGTTTTCTTTGTCCTTGTTCTTCTGCAGTCCAGCAGTAACATATTAAATACTGAATGGGTCCTTTTTGTTTTGGAGAGTCATGCTCTTCAGAACTGGGAAAGTTTTTGTACCGTTGCCCTGGAACATCTTCCTTCCATTTGTAGTTCTTCCTTCTCCCTTCTACTTGTTGGAATTGATTAATCATATAATTTTTAAGGTTTTTTTTGGTGTAGGTCTTTTTGTTTTCCTAGGAAAAGTCTTGACTTTGATTAACTCTTGATTTTTTTTTTTAATCTGTGTAGAGTTAACATAGCAGGCCTAGGAGGATACCCTGTTGAAAGGTGTCCTTGCAAGGTTTGCCCTTGGCTGGTGTCTGGGAACTTGGACTTTTTTAGAAGAATTCCTACCATTCCCACAGGAATGCTGCATGGTACACAAAAGTTTGCATACCTTGTGATTTATGCTGAACACCTGCTTTCCATCTGGGGTCTGAAATGTTGGCACGTTCTAGGCAGAGGATGCCTCCAATTAAATCTTTAGCATAAAGCATCTAATTAATTTACTTAGTAGAATTATTTCACATGTGCTGCTACATTTCCTTGCTAGAGGATTTGATCATGTCCTGTGTTTCTGAGCTGGGAAAGAACTCTTGGAAGCTTGTGCCTGGTTTCTTCTGGACTTTTCCCCATTTTCAGCTTTTCTTTTTGCTGATTTTGGTTTTGTCCATTTATTGTAACAAATGAATACTGGATATGACTGTACGCTGAGCCTTGTGAGTCATTCTAGTGAACCAGTACACCTATAGGTAGTCTCAGGTCTCTTGAAACAGTCATGTTTAATATCCTGAATGTTCTTCTTTTGTACTTTATTGTCACTTACTCTTTTTAAAATAACTTCCTTTCAATTTAGATATTTTCCTAATGTCTTTTAGATATTAATAATTAGCTTTTCTTTTTGATAGTGCTAGGATTCAAACCCAGAGGTGTTGAGCTACATCCTTAGCCCATTTTATTTTTTATTTTGAGACAAGGTCTTGCCAAATTGCTTAGGCAGTACTTGAATTTGTAATCCTCCTGCCTCAGTTTTCCAGAGTGCTATGGTTACAGACATGTGCCACCATGTTTATATTTTCATTCCTGCATTGTTTTCCTTAAAATTAATGTTTACTTGGTTTCCATTTTTCATATGAACAGGCATTTCTTTTTTTTTTTTTAACAGGCATTTCTGGCTGGTCCGATGGCAGTGGGTTATCAGAACTTATTAACATTAGTGTCACTAAAGTTGGTATACCACCCCCCCACTGCTAAATTTGACTGGCTTAAAAAAAATTTGACTGGCATTTCTTATGTCTGCAGATTCTACTTTGTTTTCACTTTAATTAATTAATTAATTAATTAATGTTTTTTTGAGATAGGGTCTCATTATCCAGTTTAGTCTGGCCTTGAACTTACTCTGTAGCCCAGGCTGACCTTGAACTTGCAGTGATTCTCTTTCCTTAGCTTCCCAAGTGCTGGGATAATATGTGTGTTCCACCATATCTGGCTTCATGTTAAATATCTAAACATCTACAGTATCTACCCTTACATCTTAACCATTCCTTCTCAACAAGAAAGGTAGTAGTGTGGGATAGTGGTTGTGGGTGTGTTAACGTCGTTTGTAATAATCTTTTGTGGTGTGTACTCACATTGAATCATATTGCATAGCTGGACATGTTGGCGCATGTCTGTAATTCTAGAGAGGCTGAGGCAAGATGATTATAAGATTGAGACCAGTGTAGGCAATTTAGCACTTTAATAAGACTGTCTCAGTAAAATAAAATAAAAACAAAATAAAAAATAAAAGGAGTGAGGGTTGGAAATAAAGTTTGCACCTTTAATGCATACCAGTTTTTGTTGGTTATACCTCAGTAAGGCCAGAAAAAAAAAAAACAAAAACAAGTGTAAAATCATCTCCTCTGAAAGGTGGGATAATGGGAGCTCCTGTGGCTGACTGACTGGAGGGTCAGTGAGTAGCAAGCTGACTTGTTGTTGGAGGCCCTCCAATGTAAGTCTGTTTTGTTTTTTTTTTTTTTTTTTAATTTTTTAATTTTTGTTTTTGTTTCTCGAGACAGGGTCTCACTGTGTAGTTCAGGCTGGCCTTGAACTCACAGTGGTCCTGAGTGCTGGGGTCATAGGTGTGCGCCTCCATTCCTGGCCACTAGGTCTATTTTTGAACATTTAGATTCTCCAGGAAAATACTGCCTGGTTGATGGCCCAGGGTGGCAAACCTATAGTTCTCATGTCGTAGAGAGAAATTTCTATCATTGAAGACTCTAAAAGTTTGTTATCACTGGCCTAGGAAGATACATCTGTTTTGAACATTAAGAAAACAGGCTGATGGTGGTTTGTGCTATAGGATTATTGTTGAAATTGTTTTTATACTTTAAGGAGTAAAATATAGCTGAAGGAGATGGTTGGTTAATTGGTCTAATTTGTCATGGCACTCCAGTTGGTAGATAGCAGGGACCACCTGTTGTCGGACCATAGTTTGAGACACCCTGTCCTTGGTGATGAAAAGATAGTTGTTGAGGGAGATAGAAGAGTCATTTTATTACTCTTTCATTCTTTTACTTAGGAAGCATTTATTATGTTTTAAAATGCCTAACTAGGGTTAAGCAGGGAATAATATACCTTTCTTGCTCTCATGGAACTTAGGTTCTAGTGTAAGTAAGGGTATTACTAGCCACTAGTGTGCCGTCTGGCTCTAGTTACAGTTCCTGTAAGACCAGCCAGGACAGTGAACGAGGCTCAGACAGCGTACAGGAGAGACCTGTGGGCCTTGGCGGTGGTACTTCTGAAAGGCTGAGTGAAGAAAGTGGCAGGAGAATGAGATGACAGTGGTAAAGAGGGAGACTGAGAGATTATCAAAATAGTGGTAATTGTGTGATTAAATGAGATGTTGAATGTATTGTTTATAGAAACAGTACTATATTGGATGATTGGATAAATGTAGTACTCCTAATAATTTATGAAGATAAAAGTTTTATGTGAACTGTACAATAAAACTATATCCATAGACTCTTCACTAAAAAATTCTTTATGGTGTAGGGTGTAGAGTTTTGGTGTTTAGAAGTATTGTTATGGCAGTCTTTTTTCTGGGTATTTACCTGAAGGGAATGAAACCTCCACCAGCACTATTGTAAAAATATCTGCAGCCCCTCTATTCATTACAGTGTTACCCACAATCAGCAAGACATGGAAGTAATCTGTGTGTCAGTGGATGAACGGCTAAGGAAAATGTGATACACACATAGACACGCATGGAAGGTTGCTCAGACTTAAAATAGCAGGAAGCAAGGTAAAAGGTACTTTTGTAATCCCAGCTACAGGGGAGGCTGAGGCAGGAGGGTTTTCTGATCTTAAGAGGTTTGAGGCTAGTCTGGGCAAGATCTTATTTCCTAGGGGACAAAAATATAAACTGATTGCTTATACAGAGGGGGAAAAAGATTTATTTAGAAATGTAAAAAGGAAATTATTTCATTTGCTACAGCTTGGATGGATCTGTAGGACATTATGCCAAGCCAAATAAGCCATACAGAAAAATAGTGTGTCATCTCTCTTATATGTAGAATCTTAAAAAAAAAAGTCAAATTCATTTTGCTGAGTCAAAGGTCAAGCTTGACTTTACAAGTTTATCTCCCATGAGCACCTGACACATAGAAGGTGTTCAGTTTTTTTTTAATATGTAAAATCTTTACTACCTAGAAATTCCAGATAACTTTGAGGCATCTAGAAAGATATATAATTTTGGATGTAAGAAATAATCTTTTACCCTCTTATTATAGTCTGTGTCATTTATTTTCTTTCAACAGAATTATAAATGGCCCTTTGATTAGAATTGAAATAGTATCTTTTTATACTTTGCTGTAGCCTGCAAGGATCTTCTGGGACACAGCCTTATTTTTCTGTTTTTGAGGGTCTGTGATTTGTGCTCTTTAAACTTTCAGAACTTAACACTCTTTATGTATTCTGTGCAACAAATTACCTAAACTTTAGCCACGTAAAACAGCAGACACTTATTTTCTTAAACTTTTGGGAAATCAGGAGTATGGGGAAGGCTTAGCTGGGCACCCCTCCTGCAGGTTGTGGTTGTGGCAAGCTGCTGGCTGGGTTCGTCACCTTCAAGCTTGTTTGGGGAGGATGTACTTCACGGCTTCTTAACCTGGATGCTGTCAGAGGATTTGCCCTGTGGACCTCTGTGTGTTCTTGCGACATAGCTGTTGGCTTTTTCTGGAGCAGGTGTCTTGAAACAACAAGCCAATTCAAGAAGAAAGCCTTCATCTTTTGTAGACTAATCTCTAGATGTCAATTTCTGTCAGTTACAATGATAACCATGGTTCAGTGGAGGAGGTGTGACTGTTTGGGTGACTCTTTGGCAGTTGTTTTGTAGGCTGATTGCCCCACACTTCTTAGTGGGATCAACTTCTTTTCCAGCTCAGTGTATCAGTTATATTTAGAAGTACATATTAAATAAACTATGTTGAATTCTTGTGTTTCATTTGTTGTAAGTTGAGATTTCTTGTTTCTGAGCGTATTTGCTTAGCGTTTTTATTACTGCCATTCTGATGTATTGTCCTTTGCTTTCCCTTTGACCTTTGATTTATCCAGAAAATAATAGCTCAGTGAGATGTACTTAGTGCTTTCAGTTTAAACACGGAGTACCACAGAAAGCTGTGTCTAGTACAGATGCCTTTTTCACTCTGCTTGGCTCTAGCACCCCTTAGTGCCTTCCTACCCCAACCCACCCACTGTGACCATCTGTTTTACTCTGCCCAGGCTCAAATACTGTACCACTGTACCCTTGCTGCTGTCCAGTGCCGTCCTTCTTCTCGTTTTGCTTAACTCTGTCCTGGGACATCTCTTTCCTACCATGCAGAAGATAAGTACAGTCTGCCACCCTTCCTGAGCCTGTCTCTTTTCTCTCTGTCACACTCAGACTTCACATCCCATCTGGGGCTTTTTCATGAGATTTGTCCTTAGCACATTTGGGCTCCGTCACTCTATGAGGTCTGTTCTCCTAAGTAGATACTGTTTTCACGTTGCTTAGTCTCTGTGCCTGTCTTCTCTGGAAGAGTCTGTCTCTTGCCCTATTCATTCTGTGTCACCTCTGCTGGGTTGCCTGGCCCATGTGGACATTTCATCTGTCTCGTGCTCCGTTTCTTCAGTAGGAATACTTTCCTCCCCTTGCTCAGACTCCTGCATCTTCCCTCTCCCAAACACATACACAGATACCTACTTATTCAGCTGTCCATAACAGCTTTTGTACTGAATGATTAGACAGAAGGGAGAGGAAGGGAAAAGGAAGTGAGCATTTTTTAAAACAGTAACGGTGTGATCCAAGTTTATATTGGACAGAAGCAAATCTTCCCCTGCCTGAGTAATTAGATATCTAGAGAACTCAAAAGGGTATTTTGTGAATTGGCTTTTGGAGTTTTTGTAGTGGTTGGGATGACTGGTATAAATAAGTTCTTTATTTGTGAATTAGGTGTATGTAGGTTCTTTACTTGTGAATAAACAATGGGGTAGTCTGTAAGTTTAGAGTAGTAGGAAGGGAAGAAGCTAAAAAGCAAGAGATACTTAGGGTAATGTTGCAATTCACTTGTTGGCAAAACTGATTTGGCTTCATGCTAATCTCTTTGCCTACAAATGTTTTTATAGCATCCATATTTTTAAGTTAATTTTAATATCTATCTTATGAGCTCAGTATTAAATTCTGGAATGTTACCACACTGCCTAACTAGTCATGTACTATTTATTTACTTAACCATATCCTATATCATTTACTCCTCGGTTAGCAGCTTTATGTTTTGCATTTAGTCTTGTCAAAGGAATACTATCTTTGTAATCATAGATTTGATTATATATTTGATGTAGGATAGTAAGATGAAGATAAAAATAAAAATGTTTGAAGTTTGGAGTACTCAGAAGACTGAGAGGAGGATCAATGAATTCAAGACCAGTTTAGGTTGCATATCATGTTTCTTTGAAAATAAGATCTACCTGGAAAACAAGTCCTAGCATGATTTTTAGAAGAGATGTCAAAAGTAAAAAAATTTTTTCAAAGTTCACTGGGTGCTATTATCAAGTCCTATTACATAGCAGTGTTATGGAATCCACATGGGGAAGTAGATGTTAAATACAGAATTTATATGTATGTGTGTGTATATATATACATTTTTTGCCCCCTTTGTGTGTGTGTTGTTGATGTTGTTGTTTTGTTTTTTGAGATGGTCTCTGTGTTTTATATAATCCAGGCTGGCCTGGAATTCTTCCTGTGTCAGCCTCCTAAATAAATGCTGGGATTGCAGGTGTGCGCCATAACATCCTGCCAATATTTTGTATCTTTTCTCCCTCCCCCACTTTTTTTGTCTTTTTGAGTCAGGGTCACACTATGCAGCTCAGGCTGACCTTGAGTTCACTTTGTAGTCCCAGCTGGTCTCAAACTCACAAGGATCCTCCTTCCTCAGCCTCCTGCGTACTGGGATTACAGGCATGCCCCACCACACCTGGTTCTATATTTTCTTGATTTACTCAGAGCTGATGTATTGGGTCCCTTTTCCCTCAGATGATTTTTTTCTTTGCTTTTTTTCTTATGTACAGATGAAAACATATTAAGTGAATTCTAACATGGGCATGCCTATCACAGTCTTTCCAACAGTTTAGGAACTGGTTTGAATGTAGCAAGCAAAAATGTGACCTTTTAGAGAATTTTCTGATTGAAAGTAGAAACAAATTGCCCATTGTTCACAGAGTACTTTGCTTATATGATTTGCCTTGTTCTGCTAAATCCTTTTTTGTTGAATCTCCCATGTTAAGTACATATTAAGTAGCTAATAAGTTGTAATAGTGATCACAATTAAAGATTATTAGTTTTCTTGGACCCTCTACCTTTTTTTCGGTATTAGAACCCTTGTGCTTGTGCTTGCCTGGCAGGCACTGCACCACTAAGCTGTATCCCTGGCCATACATTTCTGTTATACCCAAAGATTTCTGTTAGATAGCATGAACTGTTTAAAACAAATTTCACTTTTTTCCCCATTTGTGAAAGTAACACATGCTAATTGAAAAGAAACCCGTAAAAGGAAAAATCCTCTAAAATACTGTGAATTTATCTTTATTATTATTTTTTTCAAGGTGTGCCCTATTTTTCTTTTCACTCAGGCATAATTTTTTCCTTGTATGTGTTACAGGAGTACTTTCTTTGTGAAAAATACAGTGACAAAATAATCTAATTTTATGCTATATGATTTTTGGTGTGGTACTGGAAATCATCCCGACGGCCTCATATAGGCACACATTTTACCACGGAACTGTATCCCCAATCCTCTTTTGCACTTTTAAAATTATTAGTAATGTTAGTGTTTCATGTATTTACTGACTGTTCATCTTTGTGTTGCTTTCTGTTTCTTCAACAGTTTTTCCATTTGTCTTATTAATATATAAAACAACCTTGTTTATTATTTATTAGTTGCATAAACTTTTTTTTGGTAGCAGGTGCTATGCTGCTGAACTATATCCCCAGCCCACATAAATCTTTTGGTAGCTAATTGTTGGGTACTCTTATACTTGTTTGTCAACAGTATAGAAATTACAGGGTTTTTTGTTTTGCTGTGCAGTTCAGGCTGGCCTTGAGCTCAGTTTGTAGCCCAGGCTGGCCTCTAACTTGCAGTGATCCTCTTGCTTCAACCTGAGTACTGTGATTATACACCTGGTACTTCATTTAGGTTTCTACTCAAATGTCACATATCCAAAGAGTTTTTCCCGTGCACCTTATCACATAAATCCTTGGTTGCTTAGAACTCCTTAATCTTGCCTTTTTTTCTTCATAGATTTTGATCCTGTCTGTTGGGGGTTAGTAGGTCTGAATATTGCTTTTCTTCCCTGTATTCCACTCTTCTTCTGAACAAGTTGAGAGTAAAGTGGAGATTAAAAATACATATTTAAAAATTACATACGTATCTGAACATTAAGTTGGAGATCCAAATGGGCCAACTAACTAAATCCAAGAATTAGGCAGACTTACCCAATAGTCCAGGCTGAGGTAGAGGAAACCTCTTGTATTCAGTAACAAGCATTTTCCCTGGCAAAGAAAAGTGGAGCTGAGGTTTGTGCCATTCCCCTCCCTGTCTCTGTCTGTCTGTCTGTCTGTCAGTTTCTCTCTGCCTCACGCTGTCTCTTACTATTGCTCTCTGACTAAATGGGAATGAAGGAAAGGGAATAAAGAAATGCCGAGAATAACCCCAGACCCCAGACGTGAAACGGGGCAGACTGTGGTACTCTAGTAAAATGGTAAACATAGTAGGGAGATTATAAATTAAGCCCTGGGAACACTGCGTAGGTTAAAGTGCCTTCAAACTACTCATATAAGAAATGAAATAGACATTTGAATAATACCTGAATCTTAGGGGAGAAGTTTGAATTAAGTATATGTACACACCTGTGCTCATTTTCTACCACAGTTGCTCAGTTTCTGTGTTTGAGTAGTCTGGGCATTGGTTAGCTGGGTTTTGTGCTCAGTTTCCCACCAAGCTGAAATGAAAGTGTCTGTTGGAGCTGCAGACTCATCTGAGGTGTAGGGTTCTCATCTATATTCACTTGTTTTTTGGCAGAATTTAGTTCCTTATAGTTAGTTGTAGGACATAGGCCGTCACTTCTTTGAGGCCACTTGCTGTTTCCTGTCACATGGTCTTTGTTCTCTACATTTTTTGTTTGTTTTACATGCAGTGGAAAGTATCTTATCTGTTTCATACCAGTTTGTCTAGTTTTTGCAGGACTGGAGATCAAATCCAGAGCCTTGAGCGTGTCTTCTACCACCGAGCTACACCCAGTCATTCCTATCATTGTTCACAACCCATATGGTTAGGCCAGCCTCATCTAGGATTAATACCCCTTTCTTTCTTTCTGTCTTTCTACCCCACTTTTTTTTCTTTTTGAGATAGGCCCTTGCTTTGTAGTGCAAGCTGGGCTCAAACTCACAGTGATCTTCCTGCCTCCCCTGGCTGAGTTTTAGGATTAACATGTGTACAAGCACGTCTGGCTGATAGTATTCCTTTGATTAACTCAAAACAATTTATTAGGAACCTTAATTATATCTGCAAAGTTTCTTTTTCTATATAATGTAACAATCTAGGCATGAGATTCCATCATATTTGCAAGTTTTTGTGAAACCAAGGGAAGAGACTGTATCAGGATGTGCCCCAAAGAGTGGGACCCTTGAGAGCTTAGTTGTTAGCAGTTGTCATGGTAGCTGTTGCCAGGACAGTCAGTGAATACAGAAATTGCCCAAGAAAAACTGTTCAGAGAAGGAGAGATTTTGACAGAATTTCAGAATTTATCTAGAGGATATGTTTACTCTTTTTTTCTTTTTCTTTTCTTTCTTTCTTTCTTTTTTTGAAGGGGTCTTTTTGGGGCAGTTTCACTGTGCAGTTTGGGCTCTCCTTGAACTCACAGTGATCCTCGTATCTCACCCTTCTAAGTACGCCAACATGCCTGGTCTTGTTTACTCATTTTTGTGTTCAGAGACCTCTGTTTCTAGCTAGCAAATAAGATAGTCAATAAATACTTGTTAAAGTCATTCTTTGATCTCATATTTTAAAAATTTGATATGTAATTTGTGTATAGTAACTTTCATCCTTTTAAGTTATAGTCTTAAGTTTTGGCAGTGAGCATCATCATAGTTGGTTACAGGATGTTTCACACCCTCTAATTCTTTTACACTTCTCTTTGGTCCAAAGGGAGGCAGAGGCAAATCCTGGTAAGAATGGATTGTATAATTGTCTTTCAGGGGAGAGACCTCTTAAACAAGTTTGAGGGGTGCTTATTCATAAATAGGCAGTGATAGACCACTTCACAGACTCAGAAGATGCGGGAGAATTGGAGAGTACAATATTTTTGGGAGCATCAGTTTAGATGTTTCCATTCTGTGTGTCAGTCTTCCCCTTCCCCATGGAGGCCTTTGATCTTGGCGAAACAGACTTACCTTGTCTGGAAGTTCAACTTTCTTTGAAGCTCAGCATGTAAACAGAGATGTAGATAGATATATCCACCCATATCTATATTTGATATACTTATAGGCCTGCCTTTATATACACAAATGAATGGCGTATTTGGATGATAATTATATTTATGTGTTAACAGTAAATTACTTCCACACCCTTTATATTATATTTACATATGAATGAATGGATGATAATTAAGCATTGGTTTTAGTCTTTAGATTTCTCTTATCCTCTTCCTGCAGAAGGCTTTGGCCTGGTCTTCAGACTTAGCTTTTCTTTGGTAGTTAATCACCTTTTTTTTGAAAAAAATCTTTTTCTTCATAGCTCAGAGAATTTAACAGTATTTTTCTGATTCTGTTTTGTGGTATTTTAAGTCAGTGTCTCGTTATGTTGCCCAGTCTTGCAGTCAAGCAGTTTCTCAAGTAGCTAGTCCATTGTTCTGCAGTTACTATTTCTCTTTCATTGCCAATTTAAAAATCTCATTTTAGCTCCTGCTGCCTACTGTCCTGGAACCCTAGGGATTTTTAGGGCATTCCTTTGGGATCACACTTGGGAGAAAAGCACATTGACCAGGTGCTGAGTTAAACTGTACCATGAGTTCTGTATCAGCTTTGATCAGCCTCATGTGGGGAGTTCAAGAGTTGCTCAGAATCAAGAGAGATAAGTACAGATCTTTTATATTATTATGTCAGTTAGTCATTACATGCAAGTTTCCTGGGAAGGATGGGACTTGGGCTAGACCCTTTTTTGCAGGTGAGATAGTCCCTGAAAGGGCTGAGTGACACTACTTCCCATAGTTAAGACAAGTCTTCCATAAAAGGAGGAGTGGGCAGCACCTCACTGTCTCCTACGCTTCTGTATTCACCAAATGAGCATTTGTTTTTGTTTTTTAATATTATTAGGAACCACGGATTTAAATATGTTAAATAACATTTAACAAACTTTCTATTGACTTATATTGACTTATACATACTGCATATGTACAGCTCAAATGTTCACAGAATAAATACCTCAGTGGGGCAGGTAAGCCCCCACCTGTGAGCCAGCCGGCACACGGAATGGGGAGAAGCAGGTCAGCTAAATCTTCTCTGTAAGCTGCTGGAGCATGAAGCAGGGAGAACTAAGAAGGAACCGAACCCTGCCTCAGAAAAGCGTCAATGTAACCATTACTTAGGTGAAAAAGGAAATCATTATTGGCATTCCAGTAGTCCCTCTTCCGCCTTGCTTCCTTCAAGCCACTACCTCTTAAGGTTCTGTACTATCCATTTGTCTAAAATCATAGGATGAATTTAACATATTTTTGCAAATGCAACCATACAATATATCTTTTGTTCTGACTTTCTATCCCTTATTATTTTTATGAAATTAAACTTACAGTTTGTTACTTCCATTGCTGTGTAGTTTTTTTATATTAGTATACTATTTTTAAAAAAATGTATAAAAATATAAAAAATGTCAATAAACATTTGAAATATGTCCAGTTCCAGGAAATGTTAAAAATACTGCTGTAGGTGCTGGGGATTTAGTTCAGCAGCATAAGCGCCTACCTTGCAAGTGTGTGGTCATGAGTTCGATCCCTGGTACTGATAAAAACGAAAAAGACAAAAAAAAAAACATACTACTGTAAACATTGTTGTACATGTCTTTTGGTGAACATGTTAGTGTTTCTGTTATTCTTAGTGAAATTGCTGAGTATGTCTAGTTTTAGCAGAAAATGCCATTTCCAAAGTTACTGCTAATTTATACTTCTAGCAGCAGATTTAAGAGTTCCAGTTGCTGTGGTTGCACCCATTTGTAGAGGCAGGGTTTAAAACTGACTGTTGTGTGTATTTACTAAGATCCTTCCACTACCACTACTATAATTTTGTCTTCCTGGGACTGGAAGACTGTCAAATTTTTCTGTTTCTCAGAAATTTTTGTCTTGGGCTGGGGATTTAGCTCAGCAGCATAAGCGCCTGCCTTGCAAGTGTGCAGCTGCGAGTTCGATCCCCAGTACTGCCAAAAAAAAAAAAAAAAAGAAATTTTTGTCTTAGCCTTTTACTTTCTTCCACTTATCGATTTGAAATCCCCGTCTTCAATTTTTCCACTTTAGTCTTCAGTGGCCTTCAGACTCTTTGATGGTTTCTCTTTTTCCTTAGCATATGTACTTTGAGCATGACCTTACATTTTTCTGCCTAGATTCTGTGAATGCCTCAAGGAAAAAGCAGCTAGAGCCTTTGTAGTTCTTATTCCTTTAATAACTCTGAAATCTGGTAAACAGGTGATTTTTGTATTTCACTTTTTAAAAAATAAAGTTGAATACTTGTCTTGCTATAAATTATCTTATATGGTAACAGAAGTATTTATTTAAACATAGCTTATATGCTTCAATAAATTAGTACTACTGTCCATGGCAGTTTAAAAATTATTCCATTTTTGATGAGTGGAATCCTATTTAGAATTCACGTCTGAATCTTTCCAACTGAACTCTTACTTACAGTCTGTGTTGCTGTCTGGTATGATAAAATGTTCCAGGCTCATCATGTACCTTTTCCAAAGGACTCCTGCTTACTTTTAGGAGGAATTAGTATTTGAAGATTATAATTGGGTAGAGATTTTATTTTTATGGGATTGATTATAATTTCTGGGCATTTTCTGTGGAAATAGGTAGAAATTTATTTTCTTAATAAAAAGTAAAGTACATCAAGATGCTTTCGATTCAGATTGAAGGGTACAAAATTTTTATTATACCATTCTTAATTTCCCCTGATTATCTCTACTTTATTTCCATTCATTCTCTAAAGGTAACCATTATAAAAACTTGCCAAGTTGTTTTACATTTCATCTGACTCTTCTGTGTCTTGTTTTTGGTCTTTTGAGACAGGGTCTCATTCTGCTAGGCTGGCCTTGGGCTTACTTTGGAACCCTACCTCAGCCTCCTGAGTGCTAGGAATACCAACATGCACCACCATACCTGGCTACTGTTCTAATTCTTTTACTTTTTTTTGGCCGTACTAGGGATTGAACCACGGATCTTCGCTCTGGGCTACATCCTCAACTCTGTATTTTTTTGTTTTTTCCTTCCTTTGCGACAGATTATGACAAGGCTGGACTCAAACTTTTGATTTGTTATTATTGCAGAGTTTATTTTTGCTTTGTTGGGTGGAGGGTTGTATACTTACTTTAATGTAGTGTTGTTGTTGTTCATTTTGGGACATGGTTTTACTTTGCAGTTCAGGCTGGCCCTGAGTGCATTTTGTAACCCAGGCAGGTTTTGAACTCATAATGATCTTCCTGTCTCAGCCTCCTGAGTGCTGAAATTATAAGCGTGTGTTACCATGCCCAGCAAATGTAGATGTTTTTGAATTATAATTTTACTATTTTGATCTTCTCTACCATTCTATGTGCGGGGGGACATTGGGAAGATTGATAAGCTACATTGTCGTTTTTTGATCTTGTAAGTTTCCCCTCTACAATCTTTGTAATGAACATCATGTAATTTTGTAACTTCTCTTTTGCTTGTTCCCGTATCTCTTAAAATGCACTCCCTTCATTTCTTTACTGTTAGATTACTCATTTGTTATTGGCTTAGCAGATTTGAGATTTTGTTTCCTGTCTTTCCACCTTTTTTGTAGATTTTCAAATTGATGATTGGACCTAGGTTGATTGGTTTATTCGTTTTCACAGAACCTCACCAGAGTTCTCTGTCAGCATTGGCAAGACGTTTGTGTTAGCGTTAGTATTAGCATTAGCATCAGCACACTCTTGCGCGCGCGCTCTCTCTCTCTCTCTCTCTCTCTCTCTCTCTCTCTCTCTTAGGGACCAGCATGTATTACAGTCTACAGCTGAGCTACATTCCCATCTTAGCAGAGTCTAAATATGTGCATGGTGTTTATGTACAGAATGCTACGTTTAGGCAGATTAGAGATAAATTTGTAGGCAGTGTGACATAATTCATTCAATGTTAGCGTGATCCCTTCAAAGCATATTTTTTTTCCTGTGATGCGTATTTGTTTTGTATTCCTTCAGTTATGTAGCTGAGCATGGTTATCTTTTTTAAATCAGTCTTAACTTTGTCCTAGGTTTTATAGTTTGTTTTGATTACTGAATACTTGATGGTTATTTGCCATTATTGGTAAAGGTCTGGAGCATAGATTTTTCTGGAACTGTTCATGTTTGAGTTCAGTGTATAAGGAAAAAGACTGTGTGAATTTTGTTGAAGATATTCTCGAGTTAATTTTCAGCTACACGGAAATGGTTCCTTTAGGAGTCATTCATTTTTTCTTATTTATTGCTTGGTAAAAGGGTTAATTTTGTAGAAAAAGATTTATGACTTCAGAAAGCAAACTGCAAAAGTGGAAATTTCCAAAAATTAGTTATAAAAGCTATTAAACATTAAAAGTTGGAGCCCTGAGACAGAAATATAGGTAACTGTTATTGATAGATAATAAACTGCCATTTCCTAAAATGCCCCCTTTTTTTTTTTTTTGTGGTACCGGGGATTGAACTCATGACCTTGCACTTGCCAGGCAGGTGCTTATGCCGCTGAGCTAAATCCCCAGCCCTAAAATGTCATTGTTTTCAGTGAAAAAAGTCATTTTGAAGGGTAACTCTTAACGTTTTTTTCTTCCTCAGCTTCCAATTAAAACAGGACAGCAGAATACACATAACAAAGTTAGTACCGAACACAACAAGGAGTGTCTAATCAATATTTCCAAATACAAGTTTTCTTTGGTTATAAGCGGCCTCACTACTATCTTAAAGAATGTTAACAATATGGTGAGTATTTGGATTACTATTTTTGGGTGAATTTGTTTGTTTTGTTTTTTATTTAGAAACTCAGTAGCATAAATTTAGTTTATGGATGAGCACAGGTGTAAACTTAACTCTCACTTGAGTTTTATGTTCTTTCCCTTAGAAACTTCTATTAATGACTATTTTCTCTAATATTATCCTGAAATTAGGGTTTTTTTAAAATTAGGGTTTTATGTGAGTTATATATATATAAATTGACCACCTTGTATAATCTTTTATTATTTTTCTTTGTGATGCTGGAGATTGAATCTAGGTCCTTGTGTATATTATGCCAGATCTGCCTCTGAGCTAGATCCCAGCTCTCTGGTGTATAACTATCATACTATATTATGAGCTTTTCTTTAGCTTATTTGAATTTGCACATCAGATTTTTTCCAGTCCAAAGCAGATGATAAGTAACGTATGATCTCTTACTCCTGAAATGTGACTGATATTTATGAACATATTAGTGTTTTTATCCTCTTCCCTCTGTAACCTGTGACATTCTTTGGTAGAGAACTTTGTGTTGAAACACTTTTCCTTAAATTGTTACCAATTATCAATTTCATCAAGTAATTCTCTATTAAAAACTAACTCATAATTTCTTCTTTTTCTTATTTTATATAATCTGTTAATATTCCCTTAGCTTTATTTAAATTTATGACCTCACACTAGCCAGGCAGGCACTTAATACTGCTGAGCTAAATTCCTGGTCCTTAATTTTATATTTTTTAGTCTTTTTTTTAATCTGTTTGTTTTTTTGTACCGGGAATCAAACTTAGACCTTGCACTTGCCAGTCAGGCACTGTGCCGCTGAGCTATGTTCTTGGCTTCCTTTAATTTTAAAGTCCTGCAGCTGTTCTCTGGGTGTACCTTTGAACATATGTCTTATCTGCCTCAGGTCATCCCTTCCTTCCTGTCAGTTTTCATGAAGCCATCTCCTTGCTAGTGTTCATGCAGCTGATCTAGATCATTCTTTACTTGTCTTTAGCAGTTGTAATCTCAGTTTGTATTGTTTACATTGAGCCATAAAAGAACTCCTGGTTTAGGAGTGTGAAGATCAGTCCCATTTCTATAATTTTATTAGTGTCAATGTATTTCCTTAAACAGATTCCTTAATGACTTTACACAGCTGATGAACCTGAGGTGTGGGCATTCATTTGCCTTACAAAGATTTTTTTTGTTCATGGGAAATATTAACTTTTTCTAAAGAAACCAAAGGACTTCTTTATAAAATGTAAAGTGATTTATAGAAATGTGTTTAATAGGATGTCATAGATCTTTTGTTGCAGTGTATGAGGAACAGTAACAAGATTTTTCACACAAAAATATCTGACCATGTTCTCAGATACTTTTAAGCATTTTAGTATATGGGAACATCTTCAAACAAAGCAACATTGTGATATTGGTGTCTTTTTAATGCTTACTAGTTAAATCATGTTGTGGAATACATAGTCTTTTGTTAGTAAATAGTTGGTGTAGCAATTTGAGGATAGTGAATACTATCCTCCAAGTTTACCATAATTGAGGCACACATTTTGTTGCCATAAGAATTAAGCCTTTAATAAGACTTTGAGCTGGCGGTAATAATGTATCCTGTGATCTCAGCTGCTTGGGGGCCTAACGCAAGAGGGTCACAGTTCTGAGGCCAGCTTGGACAATGTAGCAAGATTCTGTCTCACCATAAAATTAAAATGCCTAGGGAGGTAGTAGCTCAGTGTTTCCTGTTGTTGTTTAATCCCTAGTACTTCAAAAAAGAAAAAATAAGACTGTGTCATGGCATAAAAGTATGGTGCTCAATTCAAGATTCTGACGAAGATCTGTGTATCATGTTTTTAAAAATCATAAACCAAAGCAACATGTTCTCCCTCTCTCTTCTTTTTTTGGCAGTACAAAAAATCTTTTTTTGGCTGTACTGGTATTGAACCCAGGTTCTTGAGTGCAGGAGGTGCTCTACACTGAACTATATCTTTATCCCCCTTTTGCCATAAGGTCTCTTTAAATTGGCTCTGCTGGCCTAGAACTTGTGACCCACCTGTCTCAGCCACCTAAGTAGGTGGGACGTACAGGCGTATACCGTTGTGTTTGGTCAGCATGACATCTTGTGCTGTCATAAGGCTAATAATGATGGTAGTTTGCCTTATTTCTGTTTGCCTGATGATATATTTTGTATGAAGTTAGAAATTATCTATTATCTGGGGCTGGGGATTTAGCTCAGCGGCATAGCGCCTGCCTTGCAAGCAGGCAGTTGTGAGTTCGATCCCTGGTACCGATAAAAAGGAAAAAGAAAAAAAAAAAAAAAGAAAGAAAAAAGAAAAAAAGAAATTATCTATTATCAGAAATAACAGATTTAAGCATGCTTTTATTTTTAGAAATAAAATGGAATGCTATTGGTTTTTCTTGATGCTCAGTTCCTCATTTTTCAGATGTGTATTGATCTATAGTAGACAGTGATAACCAACTTTGTGTTCAGATAGCTTCTTTTTTTTTTTTAGAGGATATTTGGAGAAGCTGCTGAAAAAAATTTATATCTCTCTCAGTTGATTATATTGGATACACTGGAAAAATGTCTTGCTGGGGTAAGTAAATCCACCCTCAAGTAGGTATGTTTTGTGAATTCAGTCTTGAGAATGATGCACTATACCAAAGCCTAGGTCTGGACAGAGAGAATGCATATGAATTTTTTTGTCTTAAAAAATATGCATATGATTTTTGCTAATGCAGCTGACCTGGTGCACAATTTTTCAAGAAAAAGTTATTCACTCTTTTGTACAATAGATACTAAGTTTGTTTATATAACATATTAGTTTCTGACACAGAGGCTTTCATTTTAGTTCTCTAGGGTTTGGTAGCAGCAGACCCAAGGCTTACCTTTGCACATACTAAATAAAAAAAAAAAAAATCTGCTCCAATAACATGTTAGTTTTGAGTTTTATATCTGCTTCAGGTTTTTAAGAAAAGATTTTTGTGAAGAAACTGCTTTTGGTTCATTTAATTTCTCAGATATTGTTAGGCCTGTGTCACTGAGTGGCAGTAAAGGCCAAGTGTAATCTTATTCTTGCTCTTCTGTGAATACAATCTTAATATTCTGCTATACAAATCTATATAAAAGAGAATTTGAAAATTGGACAGATACCCTAAGAATATATGTGTATATATGAACATATACAATAGGTACATGGAGGAGTAATTGAGTATCAAATAGTTCTTTTTCAGGTTTTCTCTAAGTAGTTTTCTCAGTGTATTTCAACTACAACTTAATCTGAACTTTTTCAAGGATATTTCTGTTGTATAAAACAAAGTGCTTCTTTTCTCCAATAATCTTAATTTTCCTGGATAGTGGGAAGGAGTTTGTATTAATATGTAAATTAAACATCTCTATGTAAAAGTTCTATGTATTCCATATATCAATTATTTCTTATATTTTCTCTTTCTGTGGCACAGAATTCACAACTTTGCCTTTATTCAAATATTTGTCCTTCACATGTTATCATTATCTGCAGTAAACCTGTAGGGAAGGGATTATACTATAGGGGGACTGACTGTGGTTGAGAAGAGAAGAAATGATCAGAAGTGTTTGGGAGGGTATTAGAAAAATAATTTGCACAGCTGTGGTTTTTTAGGGAAGACCATTGGCCACAAGATCTAACATAATACGTGAATTCTTTTATTGACCCTTGGCCATTTCCAAAATTGTGAGAGTGCTCATATGCATTTCTCACTTGAGAGGAAGCGAGTTGTTTTAGCTTGATGCTGTCTGTTACTCTGTGATATATTGTTGTTCATTTGTAAAATGGAGTGAAAGAGCAAAAGCACTATTTATTATATGGGATGATAAAACTGGGAAGGTGAGCATTTTAAAAAACTTTTGAATTCTCTTGTAGTAGCCTTACTACTTGGATTGTAAATTGGCCCCCCTCCCCCCTTCTTTTAAAACAAGGATTCACTACGTAGTCCAGACTGTCCTTAAACTCATTATATAGCCTAATTTGGCCTCAAATTTGTGGCAATCCTCATAAGATTATAGGTGTGTCTTGTGTGCTCCACCATGCCTGGCCTTTTTTGCCCCGGGGTGGAGAGGTCTTGTTGAGATAAGAGTTTTGCTGTGCAGTTCAGGCTGGCCTTGAACTCACTTTGTAGCACAGGATCGCCTCAAACTCACATTGATCTTCCTGCCTCAGCTTCCTGAGTGTTGGGATTACAAGAACGCGCCAGCATGCTTGGCCCACATTCTCAAGTGAAGGGAGAAGGATTGGTTTTGCCTCTTTCAGTCTGCAACTTTTCTCCCTTAACATTTGTAATTGAGGGTTAGTGGTAAGTGTGTTTTGGAGAATGATCCCTTGTGTTATTGGTTCTTCTCTGATTTAACACAGGACTTTTTGGAGATAGGACAGTGGAAATGCTAATAGGTGGCCATGGTATAAGTTGTATAATATATAAAATACATACGATTTCACCTACTTTAGTATTGAAAATGTGTAAGTTTGTGTATATGTGTGGTGCTAAGAATTGAACCCATGACCTTGTGCATGCTTGGTAAATGCTAAGCATTTACCTACGCTTTCATCCTAGTATATATTTTTCTATTAAATTTAAAACTTAAAAAAGTATTACTGCTTTTATTATTGAACAGTTGTTTTTCTTGGGTTCCTATCTGTAATCCTTTCCCTCTTCTCCCCTCTCCTCTCTGCTGTCTCCCCTTTTCTCCTCTCCCTTCACCTTCCTCTGTCTATCACTGTTGCTGTCGCTGCCTGTGTCTCTGTCTGTGTCTCTATTTCTCCATCATTACCAGGCATTGAATGCAAGGCTGCATCCCAGTCCTTCTTTTATTTTGTGAAAGGGTCATTCTAAGTTTCTCTGGGTGTGTTCAAAATTGCCACCCTCCTGCTTTAGCCTCCAGTATGGCTGTTTCTTGAGATTCATTGTTATTTATTTAACAACTTTCATTTTCCCTTTAATAATATCTTGTGTTTTGTTAATGTCTAAATTTGATTATTTTTTGATCAAATTGAGACAGTTTGAGAAAAAGATACCTACAAGTACATGCATTGTATAAATGAATTGAAATAGCTAGATAAAGGAGAATGCCCACTGGTATCATATGACTAAAACTGTAGAATCTGAAGAATCTTACTGTGTGTGAATTATTGAAAAGATTTAATACTTTTCTAATTTTTATCTATTGAAATTAACTTCAACATCTATAACTGATTAGTCTATAAATAAAAAATAGACACTGCGATTTAAAGTTTGGAGTTTTTGAGAAATTAGTGTATTTACTGTTCATATATTTCAATGTATTTGCATCTGAAAGCATTTGGATTATAATTAAAGAATTACATACAATTATATAAATTTTTCTTTGCTCTCCTGCTTAATATTATCAAAGTTTTCATCTGCCTATCTGTACTAAAGCCATTAGGTAAAATAATGATGTAGAATAGCTTATCTCCAGGATGGCTTTTTGTTGAACCATTGATCCTTGTAGACATTTGCTTTATGAGTAAAGATGTCAGTGGTAATAAAGTTACCTGTTATTAACAGATTGCCTCCGTCATGCACTCCTGATGTGACTGTAATATTAATTGTACTGAATTACCTAACATGTTTAACCTGAATCTAATCAGATTTTTAGGTTTAAATTCTAGGTTACAGAAAATACAGTAATTAGAAGAATGAGTTAGGGGCTGGGGGTTTAGCTCAGCGGCATAAGCGCCTGCCTTGCAAGCAGGCAGTCATGAGTTCGATCCCCGGTACCGATAAAAAGGAAAAAGACAAAAACACAAGAACAACAAGAATGAGTTAAGTTATACCTAGGAAAGAATCAGTTCTTGAATATGGAACTGTGTGTAAGGTAAGGGACCTAGTTTCATAAGCAACACATTGTCATGGGATATAAAATTGATGGAATGGTATGTATGTGTGGAGACTGCTACAAGATAGAGAAACTAATGGAGCATAGCAGTCGTAATGCAGCCTATGAGCCTTTTTTATGTCCTAGCTTAATAAAGCCATGAAAGACATTTGGGAGCATTGGTAAAATTTAAATGTATATTTGGTATTAGATGATACAAAGGAATTATTTATTTTTCCTTGGTGCATCCATTGTATTGAAATTATGTTGGAGGAAATCCTTATTTTTAAGATACACTGAAGTACGTTTTGTGAAATATTATGAAGTTTATAACTTCCTTTGCAGGGATTCAACCAAAACAACATTTGTAGTAAGCAGTACCTTTTTTGGTTAGTCTCCACAAAGACAGGTGTGATTGCTCACCTAGAAATTTCTTTGGGTATTAAGACAGATGACATATGTACTCACCAATGAATGTGAATAAGATTTTATCCAAAATATACAGCAAACTGGAGGTTTCCAGGTGAGGAAGGATTCATTTGATGAGTCAGAGAATAAGCAGAAGGGAGACACAGTGGGTTGGACTTTCTGATTATGGGGTGAAAAATGGGACTATTTTTTTCTTTTTGGTGGTACTGGAGATTGAATGCAAGGCCTTTTACTGAGCCACGTGCCTAGCCCCTCTTCTGTTTATTTTGAGATAAGGTCTTGCTAAGTTGCCCAGGCTGGGTTCGAACTTCCCTTCTTACCTTAGCCTCCCAGAGTGCTAGGATAACAGGTGTGTGCCATCCCACCTGACTAAACTATCTTTATTAGACTATCTATAAATAGTGATATTAAATATGAGAAAATACTAGCAATTACTAAATATAAGCAACTGGTGTATAGGTGTTCATTCTGCTCTTATGTATGTTTGAAAATTTTCGTAAAAACAAATATTTAAAGATAAAATTAAAGTTTCAGAAGTATGTGATTATTTTTATTTTAGCAACCGAAGGACACAATGAGATTAGATGAAACGATGCTGGTCAAACAGTTGCTGCCAGAAATCTGCCACTTTCTTCATACTTGTCGTGAGGGAAACCAACATGCAGCTGAACTTCGGAATTCTGCCTCTGGGGTTTTATTTTCCCTGAGTTGCAACAACTTCAATGCAGTCTTTAGTCGAATTTCTACCAGGTAAGTATGTAAATCATATTAGATTGTTAAAGTAATATAAACTTTAGAAGTCTCTTTTCTTAGTTACATAAAAATACAAAGAACAAAAATCAAGGATCGGTTTTATGTGGGCTTTTGTAGAGATTTTATACGTTAATATCTTTTAAATTTTAAGTGTGTAATATTGTGATATTGATGTGTATAATTAAATATGACTACTGTATAATCTTTTTTTTTTTTTTTTTTTGGTCTTTTTCCTTTTTTATCGGTACTGGGGATCGAACTCACGACCGCCTGCTTGCAAGGCAGGTACTTATGCCGCCGAGCTAAATCCCCAGCCCTACTGTATAATCTTGAAGGTCTAAATTTTAGGGAAAGATAATTCTTTTCTATACTGAGGCTTAACTCAGGGCCCCATTTGTATGCATATACTGTTACTAAGCTGCAGCCCCTGTTCTGTGTTTTTAAACCAGTAGGTATGAACTTTTGCTTTGGTTTTTATAGACATACTCTTTATACTGTTAATCAGGTAAAGCAGTTGATGAGTAGTCAGAATTTTAATGATTGTAAAGCTGTGCTTCTTCCGTCTCATAAGATC
Source organism: Cavia porcellus (assembly GCF_034190915.1). Classification (NCBI taxonomy): domain Eukaryota; kingdom Metazoa; phylum Chordata; class Mammalia; order Rodentia; family Caviidae; genus Cavia; species Cavia porcellus. The sequence goes on from NW_026947489.1 coordinate 81,739,018, forward strand.
CTAAATTACTAAAAATAAACCTAAGCAAACTGGATATGGTAGCACACACTGTAATCCCAGCACTTGGTAGGCTGATTTAGGAGAATTGAAGTATCACAGTAGTCTTCACCCTGGGATATATAGTGAGTTCAAGGTCAGTTTGGACTATGTGGTGTGACGTTGTCTCAAAAGACACGTGAAAAAGTTAAAAAAAACAACAACAAAAAGCAAGCTTAGCAGTATAGAAGCACAAGGAAGAAATTGCAAAATAGAATTCCCCAAGTATGTATAAAACAGTCCATTTATTATTATAGTATATACTGCACTGTATTATCCTTTTCATAATTCTAATAAGTAGGTGATATATTCTACATTTTTTAAAGCGATAACTAATACCTCCCAGATAGTTAAGGTGATATGCCAAATAATGAGTGACCCCAAGATTCTAAGTTAAGCTGGTTTCAGAATCTGTATTAGTTTCATTATGTCAGATTATTTCTGATACTTCTATTTTAGCAATATCTTTTTTTTTCCTTTGTCTTTTTTGGGGACGAAGGACAGGGCTGTGTAATTCAGGCTGGCCTCGAACTTACTGCATAGTCTGGGCTGGCCTTGAACTCATGGTGGTCCTCTTGCTTCAGCTTCCTGAGTGCTGGGATTACAGGCATGTGTGACCATACCCAATTTCTATTTTAGTTGTATCTTGATGAGATTCTTTTCATAGTATGTACTTCTGTGCTTTAAAAAATATATCATAATTTAAGCCCTTACTGATTATTCAAAATAATCACTATTGGAATTAGTTGCGGCATGTTACAAACAGAGAAATTGTATAGCTGGCGTGCTAAGGGTTGAACTTCTGATGGTACTAAGTGACTCTGGAACTTGCTTTCATGCGAATGGTTTGCCCGTCTCACAAAGTTAATGCTCATGTATTAATCAAATAAGTGTAACAGGAAGCATTCAGAGATTTAGTGAATCAAAGACTAATGCAAAAGAAAGCAATTCTCTTTGTTTATTGTTTGCATTTTTGATTTCTCAGTGTTATATAAAAAGTGGATGTCCAAATTGATTAACTTCAAAATCCTACAGTCTTTTTAATCCAAAAGTGATATTCCTATAATTATGGTGCTATATCACAGTAGTCTTCAGCATTAACAGAATACATGGTCAAAGAAAATTGAAATTTTTGTTTAATGGTATATGATTTATGCTTTTACTATTTTGGGTAATGTTTATATGATAGAACAATATTTTCATTAAATATTTTGAGTAATCCTATTTTATGTTCTGATTAATGATACACTGAATCTGCAAGGTGCCAAATACCTAGGGAACAGGAGGCTGGAAAGTTATAAAAAACAAAAGATCTTCTCACTTACTTCCCACTAGGTCAGCCTTACTATTTGATGGTAGACGTGACACAAAGAGTACAGTGTTAGTCTACCCGTGCATAAGTTGTGTCTCACGTTTCATTAGTGTCCAGGTGATGGACTGTTCATAATTTGGTGGGAGGGTTAGTATCTTATGGTTGTCAGAGTATTAGGTGACTTAAAATGTTCAAGTGACTTGCATGGCATTTTATTTCTGAGGATTAATTTTATATTTCATATAAAACAGGTGATACTTCTTTATGCTCCTTGTCAACAAGATATTTCTCTTTTAAAGTAAAGATTATTTTTTTAAAATAGGGCTAGTTGTGTAGCTTAGTGGTAGAGAGCTTGCCTGAAATGCATAAGGCCCTGGGGTTGATCTATGGGTTGGGAGCAAGAGATACTGTTTTTCTAATTCTGTTCCATACTTTCCTATAAGTGATGATCTTAAGATGGCTTTGTTATTCTGTGAAGTATCCTGTGGTTCAGTACTCTTTCATGTAGAAGGTTAGGCGATTCTCCATAGAATTATTGTATAACTACTAGATCTTGTTATTTTTATAGTTGGAAAGCCTTTAGAATCCATATCTAGCCGGGTGTGGTGGTTCATGCCTATAATCCTCAGCATTTGGGAGGCTGAGGAAGGAGGATCATTGCAAGTTTGAGACCAGTCAGACTGGCTACAAAGTGGGCCCAAGGCCAGCCTGAACTGTATAGTGAGACCCTGTCTCAAAACAAACAAAAAAAAAAGTACATATCTATTTTGACATACCACCAGGAGAAGACTCAAGGGCTTTAAAAGTTACTTGGTTCTTTACAGCTCTGCTTTTTTATGGTTTTAGTTTTCCCAAATAGTTTTTAGTTTCTTCTCTAGTCATCTAAAACACTTATTTTACCTTCTCTTTAACATTGTTTTTTTTCATTTAATTTAAAGAAAGACTAAACAAAAACTGGATAGAAATAATACATACATTCAAAGAAAAAATAAACAGTAAGAAATCACTAGTTGATGTTTGTTTAGAGGACATATTGTCCTCTTACAAATAGTTGTTCAAGATACAAAAGTAGAGCATATAAAGTGGGAATTCAAACAGTGAGACTGCAAACAGTTCTGTTCAACTGTCCAACAAAAACTTAGTAATATGATTATCAATCCTATATACTTAAACATACATGCAGTTATCCATATCTTCATTTATGTTGAGATTAAACAAACTAAAGCAGGCTAAAATCATTCTGAATAAAGAAGAATATTGCTGGATTTCATATCGTGATACTCTGGGATCAGCACTGGGTACTGTAGTGTCTTTTTAAAAAAATTTTATTTAAAGAAAGACTAAACAAAACAGAAAATGGGTAGAAATAATACATACTTTCAAAGAAAAAAATAAACAGTAAGAAATCTCTAGTTGATGTTTACAGATTGTCTCTTACAAATAGTTATTCAAGATACTAAAGTAGAGCATATAAAGTGGGGATTCTGACAGTTGAGACTGCAACCAGTTCTGTTCAGCTATCTAACAAAAACTTAGAAATATGGTTATCAATCCTATACACTTAAACATACATGAAGTTATCCATATTTTCAATTATGTTGAGATTGAACAAACCCAAACAGGCTAATAACACTCTGTACAAAGAATAATACTATTGCTGGGTTTCACATTATGACACTCCAGGATCAGCACTGGGTACTTTAGTGTCTCTTTTTCTTCAGAGTATTTGTTCATTTCATCATGTGTCATAGATCAATTCTCATAAACTATTTATAGATTCTACACATGCATAAGTCTTAACATGTATTTCTATCCTTTCTACTTTAGAGGGAGAAACAAAACAAAGCAAGACAAAACAAAACATATTCCTATAAACACAAGAAATGAAAAAGACATACAAGACCGTTGTACAAGGAGTTCTACCATAGTTCCTGTGTTGTCTCCAATAGAACTGGCTATATGATTAGACATAGTATAATTGAATATATCAGTACATAACACTATTAATAAAAACCACAACTTTGTATATAGTATATAAAACATCAAACCAGAATGTGTATGGTAGAGTCTTGTCATCTTCAGTGTAGTTGCCTATACTCTCAGACTTGTTACTGTCAATCATATCAGTTTTGAATAAAATCTATTGATACCAAACAGCAATCAAACAAACCAGATTTAACTAAGATCAGTCATGATAAAACAGTACAAGTCATACAGGGGTCCAGATTAAGTTAATAGAAAATTAAAAATGATTACTGTGCTATATCCTGATGTGTTTGGGATAGCTGTCTGTGGCCTCAAATCTAATGCAAGTAGACAAACGGACAGAATAAAATCTAAGCAGAGTAGTGCGAGTAATATGGGCTTTAAATCCTGATATACTGGGTATTTTTTTTTAATTTAAGGAGAAAAAAAAAAACAGAAAAAGGGTACAAGTTATACAGAATCTCAAAAAATATCCTGACTGTTAGTAGGAAGTCACTAGTTAATCGATTACATATTGTTATCTTAGAAATAGTTGTTCAAGTTACAAAATTAAAGCATATAAAGTGGACTTTCAAACAGTGAGACTGGAAACAGTTTTGTTCAATGATCCAACAAAACTCAGTAATATGGTTATTTATCTTATACACTTAAACATATATGCAGTTATATTCTTTAGAGCACTTTCTTTTCCTTTCTTTTGTACAATGACAATTACACATTTTGGGTTTTATTACTCCCACAGTTCTTACTACTATTTTTTTGAAGAGAGTAAAACCAAATGTGCCATAACAGAACAGAGTCAGTCAAATCAAAAGGATGGACATAATAGATAATGTAAAAACAAAATACTAGGTGATCAACAATGGTTACCATACTGCCTCTTGCTATCTTAAAAAGAATTGCCTATGTCATCAGTTATAATAAAATTGAACAAAACAGTAAAGAATAGAACCAAAACATTGGAGACATTACAGGACTTTAAAAGAAGATAATAGTCAACCGGAATGGGCGTCATAATGAATCTTACTGTCTTCACAGTTTTGCCTATACTTTCAAACTTGGTACTATCAAGCAAAGCAGAATAGAGGAAAATCAGTCAAAGCAAGATGGTGAAGGCTATACAGGGTTTCAAATCAAGTTAATAGGAAATCAAAGTAGGTTACTATAATGTATCCTGCTATTTTTTTTTTTTTACTTTTCCCTTAATTAAAAAGATAAAATAAATAATTAAAAAAAAGGAGATTGAGATAAAAGAGGGCATAACAACCAAACAGCGCAGGTCAAAGCATAACCATTTAAGCAAAATAGTGTTTCACCACAAGATATCCTGACATAAAAGTAGTTACCGTAGTGTCTCTTTCCTTGAAATCTTTGAGTATAACTTTGTGTTCTGTAGCATCAAACATATCAAGACAATGTAAAACCATTCAAGAGAATAACAGCATTACAAGGTATTTAGAACCAATTATCAGAAAATGAACAATGGTTTCTGTATAATCTCCTTGTCTATAAAAGTTTTTGTTTATATTATCACATATAATAAAATCCAATAAGATATAACCTGTTAAGACCAATGGTCACATAAGAATAAAAGCTTGATGGGACTTCAAAGCAAGATGATTCTAAATCAGCACTAGCAATTATGATGTCTTGTTTTCTCCAAAATAGCTGTTCATACCATCCAATCTTCTCTGCCTCATTTCTGTTGAGCTCTTTTTCTGTCGTTTGTTGTCAGTTTGTCTTCTTCATTTCACTTTCTGCTCCATTCATTATGGTCTCTCTGCCACTGTTTCTGAAGTCTTGGTATTTTCTTTTTTTAGAATATCCTGCAGTATTCTCTGTAGAGTTGAATTGGTGGTTGCAAATTCCACTAGTTCCTTTTTATCCTGGAAGCACCTTGTTTTTCCATCAATTTCTAGGGACAGTTGTGCAGGATATATCAATCTTGGCTGGAGGTTGTTATCTTTCAAAGCTTGAATTACTTCTCCCCACGTTCTTCATAATTTGATGGTTTGTGCCGAGAAGTCTGCTGTAATTCTGATGGGTTTTCCCTTGTAAGTGTTCTGTTTCTTGTCTCTGACGGCTTTAAGTATTCTGTTCTTATATTGGATTTCTGGAATTTTGATTATTATATGCCTGGGTGTAGCTCTATTTGGGTTGTAGGTGGCTGGGGTCCTGTATGCCTCATACATCTGAGTATCTTTACCTTTTGCTAAATTAGGGTAATTCTCTTGGATTATTTCTGTGAATAGCTTTTGTAGTCCATTTGTTTGGGTCCCTCCTTCTTCTTTTATGTTCTTAATTCTTAAGTTATAGATCCTCTTAACATCTTCTAGCCTTTGTATTATTGCTGTTTGTTTTCTTGTTATTTTTAAGAAGTTTTCATTTCATGCTCCCAAATTACAAATCTGCCCTCCAATTCAGATTAGTTTCTTTCAAGCTGTTATGCCAGCTTTCAATAAGAGTTTTTAGTTTCCTGGTAATCTCTTTGAACCTGCTTCATGTATTCTGTGTTTTCTCTATCTTCTCCATCAAAGAATTCTCCCTTTTTTTCTGTTCTTCTATTCCACAATCTGTTTTTTCTTGGGTGGTGCTTAGCATTTCTCTAACTATTCTACTTATATCTTGCTTTATTTCATTAAACACTTCATTTTTAAACTTGTCTATGAGGCTCTGGAGATACTGCTTTATGTCTGTTGGTACTGTGTCAGATATTGCATGTTTCCTGTCTTCCTTTGCGTTTCCCTTTCCTGGATCAGTGTTCTCAGGATTGGGGACTGAGGACCCTTTCTTGTTGCTTCCTCTTCCCATACTTTTTGTTCCTTCCATACAAGAGAATGTAGGGGGCCCAATTTTTTTCTCTTTTTCGGTTACGGTTTGTTTGAATTGTGCTGGCTAGGTGTTCCTGCCCACTGCAGTGTACTAGGGAGACACAGACCTGGGCAGCCTCTGCTGTGCCCGTCCCTCCAGGTCAACCTACTGAAGGCTTCACCACTAGGGTGCACTGCCAGGCGCTGGGACCTGGTTTGGGCTAGCCTTCTGGGTCTTAGCGGTGTCACGCAGGCCAGGCACTCCCCACCAGTCCTGCTTGAGAGGGGAATATGCGACTAATGTCACTGCAGTGTCCTGTTCCGGCAAGTCTGCCGGGTCCCATTATGTACATTCCTGGAGCCTCCTACTCTATGAAAGGGTCCCGGTCTGCTCACTCACCGCAAGTCGATGTAGCATTCCCTGCTAGTCCTGCTCTCAACTCTGTTCGCAGATTCCCGCTCTCAGAACTTTGGCGCGTCTCTCTCCCTGTCTAGCAGATTTGTACGCAGCAGCGGCAGCAGGAAATTCAAATCGCCGCTTCCAGTGGCTCGGGTTCCAGCTTCCACGCTGAGATTTTATCTGTTCCTGTTATAGCACCAGGATTGGATTTCCAGTTGGTTTCTCTTAGCTTAGTTCATTCCTGGGTCGGCAGGATGTATCTCCCCTTGCTTAGGACTCCTTGTACCTCCCCATTCCTGGATTTTAAGCAGGGTATCTCAGAGAGCCTCCGTAGCTGCTGCTATCTATCCGCCATGTTCTTCCGGAAGACCAAATCCTGATATACTGTTAACAATATATTCTGCCATCTTTTTTAAGACTCTCCTTCCCCTTTCACTTCCCCAGGGTACACTGTGTCCTGTATATAGCATCACAGTGGACCCTACCTCCTGATCTACTCCACATGTGGTTCTTTTTTTTTTAATTTAGTGTTTCAAGGCCATCTATATTTGAGATTATAACCAACCTTCTCTGCCTCATTTCTGTTACGCTCTTTTTTTTGCCATCAGTTGTCTGCTTATCTTTTTTAAATTTTATTTTGAAAGTATACAACAGCACAAGACAGAATAAAGCCAACTAAGATCGTATAATGAAATTGGTACAGAACTTCACAGCAGGTTACCGGGATAACAGAAATAGGTATCACAGTAGATTTGGTTATCTTTATAATAGTTGTTCTTTCAATCACATATATCAAAATGAGATGAAATATAGAACATTATAGAACTTATTAAAACAGAATATTGAATAGAGCAGTATCATTAATCAGAAAAGAGCAAAACAGTAATAAAAATATTTGCCTTCAAAGAGATGGTAGAAGGGTCTGGGGATTTAGGTCAGCAGCATAAGCACCTGCCTTGCAAGCAGGCAGTTGTGAGTTTGATCCCCGGTATTGATAAAAAAGAAAAAAAAAAAAAAAAAAAAAAAAAGCAAAGCGATGGTAGAAAAAAGTCCCCCCTATTTGCTCTGTCAACCTCCCAGGAGGCACTCAGATCTCTGGTTTCCATTTGCTAATTGGCGGGGTGGCGGGGAGCAGAAGAGAAGGGGGATAAGGGAATGGGATATTTGGTTCTAGGCTGTGCATCAGCATCAGTAGGTTCACCTTTGCTTAGCAAGGAGGCAGCCTGGTTGTTTAGTTTCACAGCATCCTAAGTTCCAACATGATATGCATCTCAAGAGCTGCTGCTGGTTCTCTCCTTGGAAGTTGTCTGCTTATCTTCTTAATTCTGTTTTCTGCTCCATTCATTGAGGCTTGTCTGCCCCTGTTTCTGGAATCCTGGTACTTTTTTCTCTTTCTAGAATGCCCTGCATTATTCTCTGTAGCGTTGGATTGGTAGTTGCGAATTTCCCAAGTTCCTCTTTGTCTTGGAAGCATCTTGTTGCTACATTAATTTCTAGAGACAGTTTATCAGGGTATCTCCATCTGGGGTGAAGGTTATTTTCTTTCAGGGCTTGGAATATTTTACTCCAGGCTCTTCTTGACTTGATAGTTTGTTTCGAGAAGTCTGCCTTGATTCTGATGGGCCTTCCTTTATAGGTGATCTGTTTCTTGTCTCTAACAGCTTTTAATGTTCTGTTCTTACATTTAATTTCTCGGATCTTGATTATTATATGCCTGGGTATAGCTCTGTTTTGGTTGTAGGTGGCTGGAGTTCTGTATGCCTCATACATCTGAATATCAGTTCCTTTTCCTATGTTTGGGAAGTTTTCCCTAATTATTTCTGTGAGTAGCCTTTGTAGTTCCTTTGTTTGTACCCCTGCTTCTTTATTCACATTCTTTATTTTCAAGTTGTAGATCCTCTTGTTGTCTTCTAGCCTTTGTATTGTTGCTGGCTTGTTTCCTTGTTATTTTTAAAAAGCTTTTCCTTTCATAATCCCACATTGCAAAACTGTCCTCTAGTTTGGATAATCATTCCTTAGTTTCTTTCAAGCAGTTTTGCCATCTTTCCATAGAGTTTTTAATTTCCTGGTAATCTCTTTGAATCTGCTTTATGTATTCTATATTTTCTGTATATTCCTGATCAAATGGTTCTCTCCTTTGTTTCAGTTCCTCCGTTCTTCTGTCTGTGTCTTCTTGAGGGGTGCTTAGCATCTCTTTTATTAATCTTCTTATATCTTGCTTTACTTGGCTAAATATTTCCCCTTTGAACTCATCTATGAGGTTCTGAAGATATTTCTTTATATCAACTGGTGCTGTGTCTGATATTGCATGTTTGTTGTTCTCATTCTCCTTTGTATTTACCTGTCCTCGGTCAATGTTCTCAGGATTGGGACCTGGGGACTTTTTATTGTTGCTTCCTGTTTCCATCTTTTTTGTTTCTTCCAGGAGGCCCCAGTTTCTTTCTTTGTTGGTTACAATTTTTCTGAAGCAGCTGGCTAGGTGACCCTTCCCACTGCAGTGTGCTAGTGAGTTGCAGACAGGGACAGCGTATGCTGGCCCCTCCCTTCCGGATCAGTCAAACTGCTGAGACCTTCACTGTGTGACTGTGCACTGCCTCCGCTCCAGATCAGTCAGACTTCTGAGGCTTCACTGGCTTAGTGTGGTTAGTGTGTGCCACTGCCATAGGGAGTTGATTTCAGGTAACCTATTGGGTCTCAGCCAGGTCACATGACCCAGGCCTAGCTCACTCCACCAATCCCATTCAGGAAGGGAACAATTGACTGAAGTCACTGCTGCCCCTTGTACTTGCCATCCTGCCCAGTCCCAGAATGTCATCCACTGGAGCCCCCATTTCTGTGGAATGGATCCCCTCCCGTCACTCACCACAGGTTGATGCAGACTCCCCACCAGCTCAGCTGTCTGTTCAGCTGGCCGACCCCTGACCTCAGTGTGACTGTGCCTCCTGTGAGTCGAAGCGGTGGGAACTTGGATGGCTTGGCAAGTCCCCCGCTGTGGTGGGAGCACTGAACCATTAGCTGTTGCAATAATAGCACTGGGACTGTATGTTTGATTGGTTCTTCTCACCTTAGTTTCTTCTTGGGATGAGAGAATTCATCTCCCTCTGTTCAGGACTTCCCACGCTGAATTATGTTGAATTCTAAGTTGACTATCTCAGGGATCCTCTGTAGCCTGCTGTTATCTATCCGCCATCTTTGCTCGAATCCTCTTTAACATTGTTAAATCACGTATTTGTATGTGCTTTTATAGAGATTTGTTTCCTCTATGTAATCTGTGTGTGTGTGTGTGTGTGTGTGTGTGTGTGTGTGTATGTATGTATGTGTGTATGTGTTACTGGTGATCGAACCCAGGGGCTTTCTACTACGGTTAAGGTTAAATTTTACCTTGAGACAAGCTGGCACTAAGTTGCCTATACAGGCCTTGAACTTACCATCTGTCTACCTCAGCCTCCAGTGTAGCCGGGATGGTAGGTATGCTCCACCTTGTCTGGCTTCAACTCTTCTTTAGTGAAGCCTGTATTTTCTTAGTGAATTTTGTAGCCCTGGGCTTGGACAGTGCTGGGATAGGTATGCATTTGGTCTAACGAAGTATTTAGTTTTGGACATAAGATGGATACTGGTGGACATTTTCTTTGTATAAAAGAATGTATAGTGCTTTCTAGTTCATGTTCTATGCAAGGTGCCAGTTCTAACCCATGATTTATTAGCATAAAAAGCTTTATATGCTTGCTTGCTTTTTTTTTTTTTTTTTGTCTTTTTCTTTTTTCATTGGTATCAGGGATCGAACTCATGACTGCCTGCTTGCAAGGCAGGCACTTATGCCGCTGAGCTAAATCCCCAAGCCCCTCTATTTTTTGAGACAGTTTCACTATGTAGTGCATGCTGGCCTTGAACTCACGGAGATCCTCCTGCCTTAGCCTCCTGATGCTAGGATTACAGGTGTATGCCACTACACCCAGAAATTCTTGCATTTTTGGAAATTTTAGGGATAGGTTATCTGTACTTTTTTTGCTCCAACTACCCTTGATTTGATTTGATTTGGTTTGCAGGCTTTAGAAAAGCTGTTTAGGGCTGAGGTGCAGCACAGTGGTATTGTGCGTAAGTAGAAATGATGTTTAAGCATCAGCAAATGTCTTGCCCTATAGCAGTAACTGAACTGTTGAAGGCATTCACAAATAACTAATCAGCTTTTCAAAAGGTAGTGTTGCTAGTTTATTATGCTGTGTTTTCTAAGGAGTTATGCTCTGTATTTCTAGCTGCTTTTGCAGCAACTGTGGAATTTTTAGCATGTTAGTAAGTATTGGGGACCTTCCCTTCCCAGTTTGAACTGTTAAGTTTTTTTTATCTTGGTGAAATACTTCAGTGTAATCACTTACAATAATTTTTATGTTAGCTAGACTATCATAAGGTTAAATTAGTGAAAGGACAACCTGAGAAGGAAGAATTTGATTTGATTTGTCAAACCAAACTAGATTTGTCATACCAAACTAGAGGTTTGGTATGAGGATTAATAAGTAAGTTTTAAACAGTACTAAAATGGTTAAAATTCAAGTTATGAATAAGGCCATATAATATTTGTGATTTCCAACTCTCTCTTCTTGCATTAAAAAATTAGTAACTCCATTGTCCTATTTACATTTTTGATGTCTATTAATGGAAATAATGAGGGTGCCTTTTTGAGTAGCAACATTTAATACATGAGTGATACCACTTTTTGAAAATGTAATACCTGTGATTGTTAGTGAACAGTTGTAGAAAAATTTATTCCTTTATTATTTAGCATTAAGGGAATTTCTTTTTTTTGGTTCTGGGGCTTGCACACAAGACCTTGCACAAGCTAGGCGAGTGTTCTACTACAGCACTACACCCATACCTCTTTCTATGGAAAACTTAAAATACACAATGTGAAAAAAACAGCATTTCAAATACCTGTGTATCTCTTATTCTGTCCCAACTATTAATAGTATTCTACAATTTATTTATTATTTCTCTCAACTCCATTTTTAGTACTTTTAAGCAAAACTCAGCTAGGCATGCTGGTCTCTGTAATGCCAGTACTTGGTAGGCTGAAACAAGAGGATCACTGTGAGTTTGAGGCCAACTTGGGCTATGTAGTGAGTTCAAGGCCAGTGTGAACTGCACAGTAAAAACTTTTTCAAAAAGAAAAAAAAACAAAGGTCAGATACGTCATTTCATCTAAAGTTTTCAATTTGTATCTGTAATATATTTAAGAAAATTTAAATTACCATTAAATTACAGTATCACCATTACAGCTAGTAAAAATCATAACTCCTTAGTATTGTCTGTTACTCCCAAGTTTTAAAATTTTTCTCCTCTCAAAAAATGTTTTAAATCAGTATGTAAATAGTATGTTATATCTAGCAATTGGCTGATGTTTCTCTTAAATTTCTCTTAATTTGTATAGGTTCTTCATTTTTCTCCTCTCTTCATGTTTTTTGTGCTGTGTACAGCATTTGTTTAATTGAGTTATTTGTCATGTTTTCTGTTTTCTGTTTTCTGTATTCTGTGTTTGGCTGAGTGTGAATGGATTCAGATTCCTAGATTCATGGTGGGGGACAAGAGTACTTTACAGATGGTGTAAGTAGTTCCTAATGCATCACATCAAGAAAAGTGCCCTAGTATCTCACTTGTAGTATTCTGGTTGATGGATTCAGATGTTTTTGACATTGTCCATTTATTAGAAGGTTTGCTTTAAATTTTTAATGTTTTTAACAGTGTTTTTTAATGTTTTTGATAGTGTTTTGATCATTGGGTGATTATGCCAGTGAGGGCTATAAAATGGTACATTTTGTATCCTGTCTTTACTTTAAAATGATTTTGGTAGTGCTGGAGATTGAACCCAGTACCTTTGGCACTGAGTTGTACTTCTTGTAAAAGATATTTCCTTTATGTTTATGTGTTTATTCTCCAGTATAGTGTGTATAGAGAATTCAGGATAAAGGCTTGACTTTTTCTCATTCATTCTCAGAATGAGTTTGTACCCCAATTGCTGTGGAAGGTTGTCTGTGAGTTTTTTCCCCCTCAGTTCTAATACTTGGGGTTTTACATATTTTGTGTTTAAATTATAGATATAATTCTTTTTAGGGAAGGTTGTTTTTCGTTCATTTGTTTTTTGAGCCAGGGTCTTACTATGTAGGCCAGGCTGGCCTGGATCTTGATAACCTCCTGCCTCAGTCTCCAAGTGCTGCGATTACAGGCATAGATGTTTACATGATTACAGGCCACTATGTCTGATGTAGACATAATTCTTCTGATGCTCAGATTACCTCATTTTTGACCTTTCAGAGTTCATTTAAGAGCACACATGTGTGATTTTTGACATGACTCTCTGCCAGCTGTTGGTAATTTCTTTGTGTTCAAACTCAAGATGACCAAGTCTCATCTTTAACTGGCTGCTGTCCCAGTTCTGGAATTAACTAATTTTCTCAGAGAGTCCTGGCTGTGGGAGATATAATTGAGACACCTCAGTCTTTGGTTTTTAGAGATAGGGTCTCATCGTGTAGTCCAAGCTGGCCTTTAACTCATTATGTAGCCCAGACTGGCCTTGAATTCATGGCTGTCCTCCTTATATCAGCCTCCCAAGTGCTAGGTTTACAGGTGTGTGCCACCTTGCCCAGCTTCCTCATTCTTTTTTTTTTTTTTTTTGTGGAACCAGGGATCGAACTCACGACCTGGTGCTTTTGCCGCTGAGCTAAATCCCCAGCCTCAGCTTCCTCATTCTTAAAGATAGGGTTACAGAGTTTACTAGTTTATCATGCCTTATGAACCTATTAATATTTTCAGCAATACGTAAATAAAAACTAAGTTACATTTTGGTAAAATAACACACACACACACACACACACAAATAAATCAGGGTGATGCCTGGGGATGTAGCTTAGTAGTACAGCACTTGCTGACTGTGAGCAAGACCTTGGGGTCTATTTGATGTCCAGCACCAAAGAATTAAAAAAACGTAAAGCCAAGTGCAGAGATACGTATCTGTAATCCCAGCAATGCAGGCTGATGAAGGAGGATCCCAAGCTTCAGGTCCTTTAGATTTTTATAAGAAATATTTATTCTCTTAAGTGTCTTTATTCGTATAAACTCATTCTTGTGGGAAGAATCTGTTAAATTTAGAATTTTAGGATATCTTAATACTTAAATTGATAAATTATTTTTTGGTTTTTACTTTTCAGGTTACAGGAATTGACTGTTTGTTCAGAAGACAGTGTTGATGTCCATGATATAGAATTATTGCAGTATATCAATGTGGATTGTGCAAAGTTAAAACGACTCCTGAAGGGTTAGTCTAAATGTATGATATATCTGAAATTAATCACTGTGGGCCAAAACTCAGCATTATGAATGTACTAGATTGTGTTGAACTAGTGCATCAAAGTGTCCAGTGTTCTTGTGAAATGACCAGTAATACATATGGTTCACTAACTTTTTATTTTTATTTATTTATTTATTTTTGTCTTTTTCCTTTTTATCAGTACCGGGGATCGATCTCACGACTGCCTGCTTTCAAGGCAGGCGCTTATGCCGCTGAGCTAAACCCCTAGCCCCTTCACTAACTTTTGAATCTTTGAAAATAATATGGTAGAATCATCAGGAAATCAAATAATCACTGCTGGTGAGATTGTGAAGGAAAAGCTTTTACATTGCTGGTGGGAATGTAAACTAGTACAATTGTAATGTAAATCTATATGGAGAGTCCTCAAAAAATGAATTCATGATTTATGGATATTACCATTGTAAAAATCAAGCAATAGTTAATAAATTTTCAGTAACTTTATTAAAGCCAAAACACACTTTAGATATTAGGACATGGTATGCATATATGCATCACAGTTAATTTAGATTATAATTGATAGCCATTCAATTCATGGTTAGAATTTGCAAGATTTTATTTTATTTTTTGTGGTGTTGGAGCTTGAACTCAGGGTCTTGGGTATACTAGACAAGTGCTCCACCACTTAGGTATAACCCCACCCTGAAGTCGGTAAATGGGAATGGCATTTGGCCCAACTCTTCTGAAAAGCAGTTTGGCAGCCTTAACAGTATTCATCTCCTTGATCAGCCACTTCCACTTTCAGGTATTTTCTTACAATATCAAAAAAGCTCTGCATATAAAGGTATTTATTGTTGTACAAAATACTGAAAATAAATGTAGAACTGGAAGCTTTTAGTAACTTATGATTTAACTCTGATTTTCCGAGAAACATCATAGCATTCTAGAAAGAGTATGGCTTTGAAGTTTAATTTAGTCATGTAATTGATCTGTAATGTAGACACACAGTTTACTTATCTGTAATATTTTGAAAACATTAGCATTTTGAAAGTTTTAACTATCATTCTAATGCTGAAAAAATAGTAAAACTTACTGTTGTATGTAGAGTCATCAAAGAATACATGTAAGAATTTTTTAATGATCTGGAAAAATTTGGGGGTATTGTACAAAGTGAAAAGGATGGAGTTGGTATGGCAATTCTGATCTGATTATGTTAAATATTTTGTTTCATATATACATAGAAGAAAGGATAGAATAATATTCACCAGACTGTTAACTAGTTGTCTCTATGGTAGAATCATGAATGATATTTTAATTTTCTCTTGGGCTATTTTTATTTATTTGATATCAGTACTATGAATTGAACCCAGGGCTTTCTCACTAAGCCAACATCCTCAGTTCATTTTTAGTTTTTATTTTGAGACAAGTTTTGCTGAATTACTTAGGCTAGACTAGAACCTGGGGTCCTTCTACTTGATTTCAGATGCTGGGATAATAGGCATGTACCACCATGCCTGGCGTATATTTTAAAATTTTTCCACAGTGACCATGTTTTTTAAAATTAAGTAGTTAATTTTGAGTCAGGGTTTCACTTTGCAGTTCATACTGGTCTTGAGCTCACTTTGTAGCCCAGGCTGGCCCAGAACTGTCAGCAGTCCTCCTGCCTCAGCCTTCCAAGCGCTGAGGTTACAGATGTGCACCATCATATCTGGCCACACGGTGACCATGGGTTAATACTTTTTTTTTTTTTGAAACAGCAAATTTTTATGAAACAGAAAAAAAATGACAACTTTTGAAGTCAAGACACATATGCTTTTTATTTTGTCTTTAGTGGATATTGCTAATGAGTTTTGGGTTTATATTAATTGTCTTTACATTGCCTATAAATAGTATTGGAACAAAATAGTATGGGAAAGTTATTTTTGCTAGCAGCTTTGATCTGTATTTATGTTTGGTAAATAGAGTTAATTGAAACAAATTTTTTTCTTTCCAGAAATAGCATTTAAATTTAAAGCCCTAAAGAAGGTTGCACAGTTAGCAGTTATAAATAGCCTGGAAAAGGTAAGATACAACCTCTTCAATATTAAAATTTTGGGTTTGGTTATCAATTTTACTGTCTTTAATATTTGAATAAAAATTATGACTGATAGTTTCACATTAACTTTTAGGAAGAATGCATTGCAATATTTTTATGAGAAGTAGAACTGGGACATTTACTATATTAAGAAAAGTGTACTATTGTCATACAAAGACGTATGTTTTGTTATTTGTAGGCCTTTTGGAACTGGGTAGAAAATTATCCAGATGAATTTACAAAGCTATACCAGATTCCACAGACTGATATGGCTGGTAAGAAAAAGTTTTTGTTTTTTTTTAACCATTTTATTTTAAATTCTCTCTTATGAGGTTAAAACATTTTTTCCAAGTTACTTTTTTAAACACAGGTGCTTTCATATATGCTATTGTTGTCTGAGATCAAATGAGAAAAAAATGTTTTTCGGCCATATTTTAAAATTACCTCCTTTCTCTTTGGGCAAATAAAGAAGCTTGAAATGCACTCTAATCTGCTTCCTTCCTTCTTTCCTCCCACCTGCCCAACCCATTCTTTTTTCCTTCCTTCCTTGCTCCCTCCCTCCCTTCTCCTCTCCTTCCTTTTCTCTCCTCTCCTCTCCTCTCCTCTCCTCTCCTCTCCTCTCCTCTCCTCTCCTCTCCTCTCCTCTTCTCCCCTCCCCTCCCCTCCCCTCCCCTCCCCTTTCCTTCCCTCTCCTCCCCTCCCCTCTCCTCCCCTCTCCTCCCCTCTCCTCTCTTCTCCTCTCCTCTCCTCTCCTCTCCTCTCCTCTCCTCTCCTCTCCTCTCCTCTCCCCTCCTCTCTCTCCCCTCTCCTCTCCTTCGTCTCCCCTCCCCTCCTTTCTCCTCCCCCTCTTTCCCTCCTCTCTTCCCTCTCTCTCCCCCTTCCCCTACTCCCACTCTCTCTCCCCCTCCTGCTCCCTCTCCCATTTCCTCTCCCCTCTCTCCCCTGACTCCTCTCTCCTCTTTCCTTTCTCTTCTCTGTGTCTCTGTCTCTGTCTCTCTCTCTCTCTCTCTCTCTGTCTCTCTCTCTCTATCTTATCTATCTCTAACTGTATCTCTTATCTCTTTTATCTCTCTATCCCTGGCTCCAAACTCTAATCTTTAATCTTTAGCATTGGCATGTTTCGTGGCAGTTACAGAGAACTACCTTTCTTTTTATTCTAAGGCTTTATATTTACAGAGAGATGTTTAAAATAGTAATACTCTTTTTGCCTGTGAGGTAAGAATATTTGGGACATAGCTGCAAGGTGGAGCATACAGACTTGGGGAACTTTGGAATCTCTTTAGAAAGCAGTTTAGTCTTTATTGCATGACTGCATTACATTTTGCATAAGGAACCTTCATATTGAGACAAAACACAAGATCACTGTAAAACACTTGCTTTTCCATGCATTGAGATAGCTGTCCTAAGACATGAACAGTGTCACATTTCTTGTCTGCTTAACTAAATGAAATTGTGTAGTTGTTTAAATGTCCAAATTTTTTCTTAGAAATGTGACCTTTGGGTTTTTGTATAGTGCTGCCTTTTAATTTACTGTCAGAGATTTTCTTCTCATCTAATAATGAATTTAATATTTATATTTTTCATATTAGAGTGTGCAGAAAAACTGTTTGACTTGGTGGATGGCTTTGCTGAAAGCACCAAACGGAAAGCAGCAGTTTGGCCACTGCAAATCATTCTCCTTATTTTGTGTCCGGAAGTAATCCAGGACATATCTAAGGATGTGGTTGATGAAAACAACATGAATAAGGTAAGGAGACAGAATTAATTTCCATTATGTCCAATGTGAAAGTTTATTTTACTTAAGGTGTGTATTACTTTATCATTCTTTAAGCAGTTTATTTTAGAGGCTCATTTTAATTATATTCTTCTTAGGTCTCCTTATTTGCTGGTCTTAGCAGAGACATACATAATTTTTTTTCAAGGACGGGTTAAATAATACCATTCAGTGATTAAAGATTTAAAACAGTCTCTTGGTGTCTTTATTTTACCACAAAAGACTAAATGGCAGTTACTGTATTTAGTTTTATTAATAATCACTTCAGGAATTGCCCTGCTAGACTCTTGTCACTTTTATAAGTGTGTTATTTGAATGTATTTAGGCGTGTATTCAATTGGTACTACTGAAATGATCTAGTAACCCGTTTTAAGGTATTTTACAACAGTTTCACACAGTTTTATTAAGAAAGCAGACTACCATATAGACTATACTGAAATTAGCACTTTAACAACTGATAATTCTAAGGATATTACAGAGCTGAGTATTAATCCTGTGGTCTTAATGAGCATTTATGATGCGGTTTTGCCATACATATTTGCTTTATTACTTTAGTCAGCCTTAGCTGACTAGAGATGAAATGAATTGCTTGGTCATAGATAGAGGTGTTTGAAGTTACTGGGATGGTTTATGACTTTGTAGAAATATTGGGTAGGAAATTTATGGACTGAAGGGTAAATGAATGAATTAGGTAATTCTTGAGAGTCTGTTATTCTCCTGTGTTTCTCTTATTATGTTCCCACTTTTGAGGACACCATTTTTCATGTTAGATTGTTGCAATGCCTTCACAATAGTAAATTTGGTTGGTTGGTTGGTTTCTATTTACTGGGAAAATAGAAATAATTAAAAAACTACTATAGATTCAATAATACTCAAGTAAATTTATGTTGTAATCTTAGCTATATCTTTGTAAATGTTTATCAGTCATTTGTATATCTTCAATGATTTATTTCATTTTCCATTGAATTGTCTTTATTGATTTATAGAGGAGGTGTATTTTTAATTTGGTTTCTCTTTTTAAATTTTATGGGTTCTTTTTGCCCTTTAGATGTTTAAAATATCCATGTAGGCAATCTGGTCTTGTTTTCTTATCCCTAGCTTTTTGGTCAGAGCTCTACTCTCCCAAGATTTTACTCACTTTAATAAGGTATAATTTATGTACTATAAAATTCATTCCTTTAATGCATACAGTTTGTTGACTTGTAGTATATCCACGAAGTTGTTCAGTTATCTTTATTTAATTCCAGAACTGATAATGGTAAGACAGTATCTCAAGTGTTCTCAGCTCTTCCCATCCCATCAAAAAACATAAACTATATAGAATGGCGGATATGTTAATTAACTTGACTCTAGTAATCATTGCAAAATGTATGTATGTTGCATTTATTAAATATATAGTTATTTGTCAATCATACCTCAACTAAAATTGAAAAAGTATCATTCAGAAAGCTATTAGTATTGAAATTGCATACAAACTTTTAAGCACAGAATGATTAGGAACAAGAAAAAAAATTACATACATATGTCAGCATTTATTTTTGTGACTGTAACTTCACAGATACAAATGTTAAAAGTTACATTCATAAAATGAAGAAAATGAAGGTTATGTATATACTTTTAATATGGAAATTACCACACAAAGACATTTCTTTGTTTTTTGTTTTTTTTTTGGTACCAGCGATCGAACTTATATCCTTGTGCTTGTCAGGCAGGCACTCAAGCCACTCAGCTAAATCCCCAGCCCTACAAAGACATTTCTTTATTCCAAAAGTTGTACTTCAAAAGCCATCATAACTTTATTCTTTTTTTTTTTTTTTTTTTTTTTGGTACTGGGGATCAAACTCACAACCTCGTGCTTGCCAGGGCAGGCACTTA
Organism: Cavia porcellus; assembly: GCF_034190915.1. Lineage (NCBI taxonomy): Eukaryota > Metazoa > Chordata > Mammalia > Rodentia > Caviidae > Cavia > Cavia porcellus. Next base: position 81,758,579 of record NW_026947489.1, read on the forward strand.
TGCTGCTAAGCTAAACCCCGGCATAACTTTATTCTTAATAGCCTAAATTTGAAAGCAGTCAGTGTCCATCAATTGACCTAATCAACTGTGGTATACTGAGATAAAGGAATATTATTCTTTAATTAGAAGTAACTATTGAGTCAACAATGTTATTAATCTCAGAAAAATACTATATTAAATAAAGGAGGATAGACTCAAGAAATACTGCATAATTTCTTTTCTTTTTTTTTTTTTTTAAATCTTTGGAATGAATGAATGATTGATTTTGGCCGCACTGGAGATTGAACCACAGCCACAGCCTTGTACGTGTGAAGCATATACTCTATCACTGAGCTACATCCCCAGCCCTGTAGGATTTCTTTTAAAATAATTTGTGGAGGAAACAAAATTTAGGGACAGAGAACCAATCAGTTATTCCCAGGAGTGGAGTTAGGGAAAGTCATGAATTTCATTGTGTGCCTGTGATTATTCTTTCTCAGAATTTATTGTATGCTTATATGGTACTCATTTCACAGCAACCAGGAAACAGAAGGTAAGAGAACCAGAGAGGAAGGATCTGGAACCAGATGTTAGCGTCCAAGGTTATGCCTTCATAATTCACTCCTCTTTCAGTAGGCCTCAACTCCTGCGTATGTACCTCCTAACAACGCTGTGAAATTATGTCAGACCCTTATTGTGCAGTACTTTCCCAGAAGCTGATCAGCAGCCAGCTCTCAACACAAACTTTTTGAGGAATATTTTGGATACTACCATAACACTACAGCACTTAATAAAACATTTCCGTTTATTGCTTCATTCTGATTCTCAGAAAATGTTTATTTAATGTGAGTTCTTTCTGTTAAAAATAATTATTTTAACACTTACTTGTGCCAAATAAGAATTTGGGAGTTTCAGTATTTTCTGTGGCTTGGAATGAATGATTTTTGAATTTTTGAGACAGGGTCTTCCTATGTAGTTTTTTGAATTTGCTATATAGTGCAGGGTGGCCTTGAACTCACAGAAATCCTCCTGCTTCAGCCTCCCAAGTGCTGAGGTTACAGACCTGTACCACCATGCCTGGCTAAGGTTGAAATAATTTAAACTATAGAAATTAATTAGATATCAGTTGTAAAATCATCAGGATTTGATGCTGTTAAGTTTTTCTTTCACTTTTGCTTATTTCATTAATTTTAAAGAAAAGTAATAAATTGCCATAATGGAAGGTGTCTTAGTTACTTTCCTTATTGCTGAGACAAAATACCTGACAGCCAGAGTTAAAGAAGGAAGGGTTTGGGGCTGGGGATTTAGCTCAGCACCTCCCTGGCAAGTGCAAGGTTGTGGATTTGATCCCTGGTACCCCCCCCCCCCCAAAAAAAAAAAAAAAAAAAAGAAGGAAGGCTTTATTTCATCTTAGGGTTTATAGATGTTTAAGTCTGTAGTTGGCTGGCTTCAAGGCAGGTGGCACTACAGGGGAACATCACAGAAGAGAAACAGTTCCTGGCAGGCATAAGGCCGTAAAAGCAGCAAGCAACAAGTGACAAGCAACAAGCGATGGACTCAGCAGCATCCTTTCCCGAGTACTTTATCCCAAGGGAGGGGACACTCATATCATTAATTCCAGCGTCATGTCCTGGGTCCCAGCAGCACATAACCCTGGATCCAGCCACTTCTGGAAAGCCCCATCTATGGCTGTATGAGGCTTTGGGGGCCATCTAGATATGAGCCACCACAAGACATTCAGAGTAAAAGCAAGCCTCCTGCTTACTTCTGATTCTCAGTTTGGTCCTACCATATGGCTACTTATGGCCACTTTTGAAACTAACCTATGTATCTACTGTCTATTTAAAATAACGCATTTATCACCTTTCCTAAATACTCATGCTTGTTTATGTAATTTTGGGCCTTGGTTTTTTAAAATCCCATGTTTCTTTTTTATCTTTGATTATGGCAATATGTATATATAATGTACCACTTTTAACTAAGTGCACAATTTAATAACTTTTTTTCCCTTGTTTTGTTTTTTGAGAGGAGTCTCACTGCGCTGGAACTTGCAACAATCCTGCTACCTCATTCCCCAAATACTGGGAGTATATGCCTATGTCCCCATGCCCAGCTAATTTAGTAGTTTTACATATGATTCAGATTGTTGTATAGTTAGTCTTCAAAACTTTTTTGTTTTTCAAAACTTAAACTCTATACCCATTTAAACAACTCCTCTTTCCCTTTTAACTATGTGGCAGTATGCGTCTATTATAAATTGTGTGTATACCAATACTTTCTTTTTTTTACTGGTACCAGGCATTGAACTCACGAACACATGCTTGCAAGGCAGGCGCTTATGCTGCTGAGCTAAATCCCCAACTCACCAATACTTTCTTTATACAGATTTATACTTAGTTGCTTTTTCCTTTATCCAAATTAATATTTGGACTGCTTTCATCTTTTGGCTATAATGCTATGGTGAACATGGGTGTACAAATAACTTCGAGATCCTGCTTTCAGTTCTTTTAGATATATCCAGAAGTAGAATTGGCAAATTATATAATTCTGCTTTTAATTTTTGAATAATTTTTGTCTTTTTTAAAGTTGCATTTTGCGGGGGGGGGGTGCCAGGGATTGAAATCATGACCTTGCACTTGCTAGGCAGGCACCTAGGCCCCTAAAGTCACTTTTGATAGTTGTACTTTGCTGTAAACACTATCTTTCAATTTTATCAGCACAAATGAAGATGATTACTGTCCATATATTATGCAGCTTTTGTATTGTTCTTGTTCTGCCAGCCAGAAGGAAAGATCACATGGCAGGGTACATTGAGGGTTGTGTGAGCCAGCCCCAGAAATGGCATGCAGCACTTCGATTTGTATTCCACTGGCTAGAACTCAAGTCACATGGCTACATGTAACTGCAAGTAGGGCCAAGAAACCCCATCTCTGGGAACATAGTAATTCTCTGTGAGAATCAAAGAACAAAGGAGTTAGGCTGGAGAGGGAGTCAGGAATGGCTTGGACTGCCGTTACCCTAGAATTCGCAGTTTTGCATGCACTCCCTCTTTTCTTTCCTTCCTTTCCTGGGATCAAACCTAGGGCCTTGCATATGCCAGGCCTGTCCCAGAATTATACCCCAGCACTTTTTAAAAATTTATCTTGGTATACTGTCCAAGTTGGTCTTGTACTTACTGGCTCAAGTGATTTCTGCACTTCACTGTCACAAGTAGCTGGGACTCCAGGTGCATGCTGCTACCTGCAACACAAGCTACATCTTTGTGTGTTAGAAGTTTAGACTGAGGACCCGTGTTTGCTGGGACATTAATGCCAACTCTGTGTACTAAGTAAAGCATTTTAGGTGAAGGCTGGATAGAACTTTGGTTAAGTTTAAATTAAGAATAGAATTTAGGGGGTGAGTTATAACTCAGTCGGCGTGTATGTGTTTAGCATGATTGAGATCCTGGATTAATTCTCAGCACAGGGGGAAAAAGCCAGTTAATAAGGACACCGATGTGTAAATGTTGAAGGTAGGTAATGGAAATTAGCTAGAGGGCAGAAGATTCATGCAGGTACTAGTAAACATGAAGAAAGAGGCAGAAGTTAGCAATCTGGAAGATCCTGTGAGCTATGTTGAGTTTAAATAATCTTTAGACAATGAGGGAAGGGCCGGAGTTGAAAGTTAGAGAAAGGTAAAGTGGTGTTGGTAAAGTGGTGTTTTGGGGTGATGAAAAGAAAGTTCTAAGTTAGTTAATAGTTTCTCTCCTCTCTCTCCCTCTTTCTTTCTTTCTTTCTTTCTTTCTTTCTTTCTTTCTTTCTTTCTTTCTATCTCTCTCTCTCTCTCTCTCTTTCTTTCTTCCTTCCTTTCTTTTCTTTTCTCTTGTCTTGTCTTGTCTTGTCTTGTCTTGTCTTGTCTTGTCTTGTCTTGTCTTTCCCTAGTACAACAATTGAAATCAGAACCTTTGTACTAAGCTACATCCCCAGCTCTTGTCGTTTTTTTTTTTTTTTTTTTTTTGATAGGTTCTCACTATTTATTTCAGGCTGATCTTAAACTCATAGTGGTCCCCTGCTTCAGTCTCCCAAGTGCTGGGATTATAGTAATGGGCCGCCATATCCAGTCCCCCAGCCTGTTTTTTGAGACAGGGTCTCACTGAGTTGCCCAGGCTGGGCTTGAATTTGTGGTCCTCCTGCATCGACCTCCTAGAGTTCTGGGATTATAGGCCTAGCTAGCTTCTTTCTTTAAAGCATTTAAAAATTATTTTTAACTGTACAGTGTGATGCCTGTAGTACAGTATAATATTCTACAGCAATTGCCACTATTTCCAGAACATCTTACTTCAAACAGAAACTCTGTACTCAGTAAACAACAACTCCTTATCTTCTTTCTCCCTTGCCCCTCAATCTCTATGCTGCTTTCTTTCTCTCTGCATTTTCCACTTGAAGCTGGGCCTACTGTCCCATGCCTATAATTCAGATACTCAAGAGACTGAGGATTAGTGTGAGTTTGAGGCCAGACTGTACTATAGAGGGAGATACTGTCTCAAATAAAAGAAAACAAAAGACCTTTTTTGCCAGTTCTATCTTATTTCATATAAGTGGAGCCATGTGTGTAACTTAATATTATTTTCAGGGTTCATCTGTGTTATGACATGCATCAGAATCTTATTCCTTGGGGCTAAATAACGGTGTGTTGTGTGTGTACACCACATTTTGTTTATCCATTCGTCTGTGGGTAGACATGGAGCCCTTGCAGCATAAGACTAATTTTGTCATCAAGACACATAAATGTGGATCTATCTTTAGAATGTCTATTGATGAATTATTATAATTCTATGAATTTTAGTTGAGTACTTAAAAATTACAAAAATAAAGTATTGAGTTTTTAATACTTACTGAGTATTTATAAAAATCAAAACTTTCAACATCAACTGGTTTGTGGTGTACAAATCTAAAAAAGAACATCAGAAATAAATTCCCATATGGTCTACAATTAAAATACCAATAGCACTCTTCCAAAGAAAAAAATCTTCAGTTATCACACCTGAGGCCGTCTGCAAACATGAGAGCAGCACATTCCACACACACATCGCTTACACTGACAGCGTGTGTCCTTGACTTTCCTGCTCTTATAGGACATACTTGACATCTCATGGTCTTGCTGTCTTGTCAGGAGGTTATTATTATATTATTCTTTCTGTAGTTAATAGGAGGATAAAATATCAATAAATAAATTGTTAAATTCTTAATATATATTGTGTGTTTAGGATAGATATTAACATTTTTACATCAGCTGTGTACTGTGTAAAACTTAAAAGTTAGCATCAAAAATAAGCTATGTGAACTACAATGTAAACACAAAAGTCTACCACAGAAATCAGCTTTGCTTCAACTGTCACACCCAAGACAGTCTTCACACACAACAGCTGCATGTTTACGTGTGTCACTTACACTGATTGTATGTATGTTTTGTTGTCCTATACTTTCTTGTACACCACAGTTGATATCTTTGTTTTCCTGTTGTTATAGTAGGTCTTTGTGATGCCTATCTACTCAGTTGTCAGTGTAATCCATAATTTTTTTTTGCATAGATCCCTAGGTAGAGATACTTTGTTTTACTTCTGTAAGAGCTCCAGTCTCAGTCCTCTAAGAGAATTCCTCCATGATGTTTTGCACTTGTTGTTTTCTTTGAAACTATCAAACTATTTATGCCACACATATTTAGAATCAAGTAAAACATAACCAATGGCCAATGCTTTGTTTCAAGTGACATCATAGTTACTGCATAACTCGTCAACAAACATCAATTACATGTTTTGTTGTTGAAAGTTTCCATTTCAGCTTTCATTTTGTTGAGGTTTCCTTGTCCATCGTGGGGAAATGTTGATTTTAGCAATACCAGTTTGCTTTTCTTTACCATGTGTAGGGCCAGTGTCATATCTTTATGAAATCTAAAGATTGTACTGTACAGTTCTCTATTTTGAAATTGCAACATTTCATTTGGAATTTCTGTTTTGTTGCTGTGTACAGTTCCTGTGCTGGTTAACTTGGGAGTAAGTACCAATTCTGCTCACAGCCACCATTTGGTTTATTACTGTACAAATAAGGACCTGATGGCTGAGTTTCAGGATAAATGTCTAAATTGAAAGAATAGTAAGTCTTACATCTACAAGAGCATACATTTTCATGCCATATTTTGACTCATTGCTCTTCCATAAGTGTTTCCCATGCCTGCACTCACCATGAGAAATTATGCTAGGTAGAACTGACCCATGTGTGCTTTCAGATCAGTTAATGAAGTCTCATAACACATTTTTGAATGTGGATATTGGTGCGTACTGAACATTTTACTTGCATTTCAGCCTTTGTGTATTTCACAGCATCTTGTAACAATCACCTGTTATAATTTCCAACATTGAATGGCAGTGCTGACATTCTATCCAATACATTTCATCCCTGCCAAGACCCTCACTATATTTTCAGACCTACTTCTAATATCTGAACATTCCGTGCTCGCGTATATTTGAACTAGTCATATATGTACTTGTATTGCTGTTTTCTTTGTCATCAGAATCACAGAGGTCTGCATTTCTTGTATCTGTATCAGTCAGTTTTTGCTCTATTTCACTGTCACAGAAACTTTTATTTCACATGGCCAGTGTCAAAGTCATCGTCGTCATCATCATCATTCATCCACACCACTCTTCTGTTATAAAACCATGTATTTTACCATAATGGATCATCTTCTTCATCCTTGCATGAATAATCTGATGATTCACTTTGTCCTCCTCCAAAATTTGTAAGTCTGGCTTTTCATGTTTGTACTGGCTTTCCATGTTTCTACCAGAAAAATCAAAAGAAAACTTTTTGAAACAAATTCTGGAGTGGTGTGGGTCTATTGGAGCCTCTGTGATGCTCTGGTAAACAAACACAAAATCCGATACTTGGAGCATATAAGATGGGTCCAAACCCTATCTTGACACTTTGGCACATGCATACTCATTGCCATTCATCATACCAAGTGGGTAAACACATGAAAGGTACTGAGGTGCACATTTGGCTTTCGTTACATAACATTCAAATCTACAGTATAAAACTAAGGGATGGGCCTATTGAACCTGGTCTTATGTTCTAATTAAGCTGTTTCTGTGTTTTGGCGTGTGACAGTGGTTTTCTATGTCTGCATCCCTTTTTTGTCAGTTCTTTTGGATGTATATCTGGATTATGTTTAACATTTTGAGGAGTCATCTGATTGTTTTTCTTTTTACTTTAAGTAGAATAAAACCAAGTAAAATAAAACAGAGTAAAGCCAATCAAAACTAACCAATGTGACACAGAACTTCAAAACAATAGGAAATCAACAGTGGTTACTATAATGCTTCTCACGGTCTCCAAAATAGCTGTAGATACCTTCAGATATAGGAAAAATCAAACGAAAGAGAACAGAGTAGAACCAATAAAAACAAAACAATGAATGCATAAAGGACTTCAAAATGATAAAATAAATGCAAAATAGCTACCATAATAGATCATGTTACCTTTGAAATAGCTGCCCATGCCATCAGATATAATAAAATCAAACCAAACTGAACAGAATAAAACCCAACCCAACAAAACAATGAAAATGATACAGGACTTCAGAACAAGATATTAGGGAATTAACAATGGCTACCACCTTCAGAAGGAGATGCTCCAAAGATACTATATTGTGTATTGTTATCCTCAATAGGTGATCAGACTGCTGGCTGTAGACCTGCAAAGTCAGTGAAATATTAAACACTGCAAGCATTAAGTTGTATTTTACTTCACTGGCTATCATCGCAGCCTGTGTTTCTCAAAATCAGCAGGTTGCTTATAATGGATGGATATGGGTGGTTCCCAGCCCACGTGCCAAAAGGGCCTGGCACCTGGCTCTCACTCCAGCAGCCACACACTGTGCTGAATCACAGGGAGGGCTTGCTTCTTGGTGACTTCTTGTTCTCTTCCTCCACAGTCCATGAGTGGTGCTGACTCATGGGGGAAGGCTGGTGTCTGTCTCTCTTCCCAGCAGCCTGTGCATGGTGTCAATTTGCCTGATTTTTTAAAATAATGACTACATCATTTTAAATTTCCACCACCAGTGCATGAGTGTTAAATTTCTCTGTTGGAAAATAGATTTTTAAATTTCCTGTTAATTTCTTTCTTTCTTTCTTTCTTTTTTTGGTTACATTGTCATCAATCAGAAGAGTATGAAGTAGTGTAGTAGCTGAAGCTCTCTGTAGCTCAGGATGGCCTCAAATTTGAGATCCTTCTGCCTTCACCTCCTGAGTCCTTGAATCACAGGCATGTGCCACCATGCCTAGCTTAAGCTTTCAACCTTTACCATTGATAAGTTCTTAACTGTGGAGTTTTAGTATGTGGTCTTGATCTTATTCAAACATATTTCCTTTTACTTCTAGCTTGAATATTTTATCATAAAAAGGTGTTGGATTATTTAGATGATTATGTAGGATTTTTCCTTTATTCTATTAATGTGGTATATTATGTTGAATGATTTTCAGGAAGTTGTTCTTTTGCTCCAGAAATGTCTTACTTGGTCGTGGTGTACAATCCTTTAAAAATGGTATTTTTTGGGCTGGGGATTTAGCTCAGCGGCATAAGCGCCTGCCTTGCAAGCAGGCAGTCGTGAGTTCGATCCCCGGTACCGATAAAAAGGAAAAAGACAAAAAAAAAAAAAAAAGGTATTTTTTGTTGAAACCCCTCCCCCCAACCAAACTTTTTATGATTTATTTTCTCATGGTACTGGGGATGGAACCCAGACAAGTACTTTATCTAGCTTCATGAGTATGCATAGCCCCACTCATATTCTTAAAGAATATTTGTCTAGATTTGTTGTGTCTTTCTCTGGATTTGATATCACAGCAATTCTGACTTCACAAAATGAACTAGAAAGTGTTCCTCCTGTGTAATTTTTTGCAGGTATTTGATTAAAAAGGGTTGATATTAATTCTTCCGTGTTTTGTAGAGTTTACCAGTGAGACCATATGATCCTGAGCTTTTCTTTTTGTTGTTGTTGTTGCTGATTTAGTGTCCTTACTATAGTAATAGTTCTATTCATATTTTTTGTCTTTTTTGGGTTCATTATTTTGTAAGTCCGCTTATGATGTGTATTTCTAGGAGTTTGTCCACATTGTTTAATTTGTTGATACTGTTTTCATAGGATTGTGTATCATTCTTATTTTATAACATCAATGGTAATATTACCATATTCATTTGTGACTTCAGTGATTTTGGACTACTTTTTTTTTAGTCTACTAGAATTTTATTAATGTTGACTTTTTCAAAGGATTAGCTTTTGATTTGGTTCATTTTCTCTATTATTTTTCTATTCTCTATGTCCATGTAAATCTTTATTTCAGTTGCTCTTTTAGCTTTTGAATGCTCTTTTTCTACTTCCTTATTTATTGATTGGATAACTTTCTTATTTTTTAATGTGTTTATAATAATAAATTTGCCTGTTGGCACTGTTTTCTCTGCATTTTAAGTTTTTGTGTGTTGTGCTTTATGTTCATTTGCCTCAAGATATACTTTCTAATTTTCTTTTTCTTTTGATATTTGTTTTTGATCTATTGGTTTTTTAGGATTGTGTTGTCTAATTTTCACATAGTTCTGAATTTCCTATTTTTCTCTATTGTTGGCCTAGTTTCATTCCTTTATTAGCAGGAAAGATACTTGGCATAACATTAGTTTCTTTAAATGTATTAATACTTGGTTGGTGCCGTAACACATGGGTCTGCTTTGGAAGGTGTTGTAAGTGCCCTCCGAACTTTTGATGTTATACCAGAGAATATATGTAGGTGGAGGTGTGAGATACTCATTTTGGAGAATATCCAAAGGAAGAAATTGGCCAATGAGCTATGGAGAGGGATTGAGGTCACTAGAATGGGTAAATTTTTTAAGAACAGAATTTAGGGCAGTAGCCAGGTAGAGTGTCACATGCTTAGAATTTCCGCATATGAGGGGCTGAGGCCGCAGGATCACTGCAAGTTCAAGGCCTGTGTGGATTACATAGTGAGTTCAAGGTAAGCCTGAACTGCATAGGGAGGCATTGTCTCAAAAACCAGAACAAAACAAAACAGACAATTTAGGGCAAATAGACCAGCTATAGTTGTATTCTGACTTAGGGGCTAAATTCTAAATATTGCTTGGAGTATTAGAAAAAGATGGAATAATTTGACATGTGCTATATGGCAAGTCAGTAAGGTATTTATATATTGAAAAATATCCAGAGGAGGTTAAGATCAGCTTAATTCAGTGCTGAGTTCAAATATCTGGGAATGACTGTTTCTTTTTTTTGTCTTTTTGAGACAGGATCTCTGTGAAGTTCAGGCTGGCCTTGAGCTCACTTTGTAGCCCAGGCTGGTCTCAAACTTGCAACAATCCTCCTACCTCAGCCTCCCGAGTGCTGGGATTACAAGCGTGAACCACTACGCCTGGCTCGAACGACTGTTTCTTATATAGTGTTTTCCTGTATTAATTCAACAGGGGAAATGAAGATATTGAGGGGGTAGATTTGAGAAATATTTAAGTGATGACAGCTACTTAAATTGTAAAATTAAAAACCCAAATACCTGTACATATTGTGCATTCTTCATAGTGTTGCCTACCTATTATTTTGTTACTAATTAAATCTGAAATAAGAGAAACATCATGTATTATCTTTTTGTTGTATTTGGATTCTGTAGAAATTGTTTCTGGACAGTCTGCGAAAAGCACTTGCTGGCCATGGAGGAAGTAGGCAACTGACAGAAAGCGCGGCAATTGCTTGTGTCAAATTGTGTAAAGCTAGTACTTACATCAACTGGGAAGATAACTCCGTCATCTTTCTACTAGTTCAGTCCATGGTGGTTGATCTTAAGGTAAAATGTTGCTTCTTTCTGTACTACAGATTTTAAGAAAATTAAATGAATAAATTTCTAGCATAAGCATTATGCCAAAGATTATTGCTAATATTAATATTCTGAGTCATTTTTTGATAATAGGACCCGTTTTTGTTGTTACATTCATCAGCCTAGACTGAGAATATGAAGCGTAATATAGATTTAACCAGTTTTCATAAACTAGCATAAATACACAGATTTGCATTCAAAATAATGTAGGAATGAGACATTGGAGGAGCCATATGTGGTACAGTAAGACACCAGAGCAGTGAACTACAATATAGTGCTTGTGCTTTTTCTGGTAGCTGAATATTATGTACTGTCATCTATCTGGATAACATGGATATTGTTACATACTAGTAAAGCACTGCATGACCATTTAAAGGCCTTTGTTTTTTATTCGGGTTTTTACAGAACCTGCTTTTTAATCCAACTAAACCATTCTCAAGAGGTAGTCAGCCTGCAGATGTGGATCTAATGATTGATTGCCTTGTCTCTTGCTTTCGTATAAGCCCTCAGAACAACCAACACTTTAAGGTGAGAGCATTGATTTTTATCCAGTTTTATTTATGATGCTGCTATTCTACAGATGTTAAAAGACTAGAAAGATAAGTAAATATATCTTTATCAGTATTTCTTAATATTATATACAGATGCTAATTTTGAGATCTAAAAAAGGTATTCTATTTTTAGCTGGGTGTGGTGGTACACACCTTTAATGCCAACTACTCAGGACACCGAGGCAGGAGGAGTAAGAATTTGAGGCTCACCTCAGTAACAGAGCAATAGTGCGTCTCAAAAAAATTGTAATTTAAAAAACTTTTCTTTTGCCATTCTTTTTTATTTTCATTTATGTTACTATTTTTCTCATAGAAATGATTTACTGTTCTTTCCTCTATAGATCTGCTTGGCTCAGAATTCACCATCTACATTTCATTATGTGCTAGTAAATTCACTCCATCGAATCATCACCAATGTAAGTCTAAAAGGTATTGCTAAATTATTAAAAGAAAAATTGGGGGAGGGCTGGTATACATTTGTTCCCCTCTTAAAAGGAAATGTTCTTGGTTTTCACAAGCATTTTTAGCTTAAATAGTATGACATAGGAAGGTTTCTCAAGGTGATTGTATTTTGTATTGAGACACAGTTGTGTTTTTCTTACTGTCTTGACCTGAGGAAGATGGAATTAATAGGCTCTTTTGGAAAGAAAAGTGTAAATCTAAAAGCTTTTTTTTTTGGATTGAAAGACTTTGAGAAGAATGTCACTGAAAATATTTAGCATTTTGATCTGAAAGTTAGTTACGTTTGAACACTCTTAGCTTCTCCCAGCACTTGATACATTCTGGCTTATTAGAGGATAGTTTAAATTAAAAGTAACAGGATTTACGTTGTAGCCCAGTATGACATTTATGCAGTGGTGAGGCTTTGTTTGATTGTCCTTTTCATTCCTCCTTAAACAAAATGAAATATTAACACACTTCAAAAGAGGTGTTTTCAAAATCCAAAAGCTTACCGGATAAACATGAACTCATTAGTGTGTACTTTTGTTGTAGATACGTGAAGTAGAAAGACAGTGAAAACCTTTTAGGTTTGTACTATAGATTTTATGTCTGTTCATCTAATTCTGAACAATTATACTAAGATTCTCAGGTGTCATGTTCCATAGTTTCACTTTTCTGCATTGTTATTTATACTTACATATAAATTTGTCATTACGCTATTTTCCTTCCTTAAGAGTTTAGTTATTGATAGCAGTAAATATGTCCAATTCCATTTTAAGACTTTCTCTGGTAAGGCTAAAACAAGACGTTGGGTATATTATGTTAAACTAAATGCTGCTGATATTTTGTTTTAGACATTCAGTGGGGAAAACCAACTATTGATAAAAGCTGTGTAATGCCAACATTTCGTTTTTTAGGTACAGTAGTAGTAGCATTTTGAGGAGGAATTAGTTGTTATGCAGGGTTCTGTGTACACTGCAGGACAGTTAGCACCTCTGGCCCTCATGTTAAGAAACTGTCTGCTGCATCACATCCCCTGCACTGTGAACAGCTCTGAAGACCCAGGGGAATGATTCCTTCCTCTGTTGAGTATTACTGAGTTAAATTATAGGTAGAAGTAAGATTGAATATTCTTTGTTCCAAAAGAGAAAGTATAATGAATCTGATTGTAGATAGGGTATGTTTGTATTAAAAACTGCAAAAAATTACTATATTTTTGCCAATGTAATGATCTAGGACATACTCTCAAGGTTTATTTTTAAGACCATTTTATTTCAAGACATTAAAAACTTGTCCTCCTAAAGTTTATCCATAACTCAGAAACAGAATGTTACTTTTCTTCCTTTTTTGTCATAATACTAAAAATATTTCAATTGTTAGAGTGTATAGTTTTACATAAGTTCATAAAATTTGTATTGAATAAATCCCAGTATATACTCTTTTAATACTCTGTGGCTAGTTACTTTAATTGTGAAATATTTTTGTCTACAATTGAACATATAGAGCACTTTCAAGCATGGACTTGGCACTGCTGTAAGTGGCTGAGCTGCTCCTCTTGGGTTCCGAGCATGCCTGGAGTGGTGCTTCATGCATGCCACAGTGTACTTGGTGGAAGTGGTTGTGCATCCTCCTCTACTCTGATGAGTACTGCATGTGGGAAGGTGGAGTGTGTCTGTATCTGAGGTCAAGTCAGTATGGACATCTGTTTTCATAAGGAAACTCTGTTGACCGATTTAAAAATATTAAGCATCAGTAACCTTTCAGTGAAATAGCTTGAAGAATAGTGTATGTATTACTTCCAAGTACCTCAAACTTATACCTTAGAGACTCTGTTAAGATTGCTTACTGTTTGTTAGGTTTGTTCTCCATCCTTTTGGTTTGAGGCTGGTACTGAATCTAAAGTACTTTCTGACTGAAAAGGGGTATTTATGAAAGTAAATATGTAAATTCATGGAATTGACTTAATAGAGGCTTATTGAAGACTGTTACTAGGGAAGTATTTCATTTCTTGTAATCACATGAAATTTTTTCTTAGATATTTTGATTCCTGATCTTAAATTGACTTTTAGTGTAAGATTTCTTTTTAAATGATTCTTGGTTCAATACATCTCAAACAATTTCTTTTTCCATGAGTCTTTAGCCAGTTCACACAGTTTTAAAAACTATCACATTCTCAACTAAGATAAAAATTTCTTTTTTGAGGGTTTATGTAGAAATAATAGTGGCATTTGGAGTTTATTTTGCTTCTGTGATATATATGGAATTCTTAAATACTGTGCTTGAATCCATTGTTTCTTAGATAATGTTAACATTACTCACTATTTGAATTTTATTGTAACCACAGTTTTAAGAGTTATCTTTTACTGTCACCTTTTTGTTATGATATTATAAGAGGTAAATTATAATTTAGAATCTGTGTTATATTCTTGAAAGCTATAGAGGCTTCAGGTTAAGTTAGATATGTAATTGACAAATTTAAAAAGTAATATACACATATTTGAGTGATTTATCTAAGTCATCACTGTTTCATGCTATAGCTATTATGGTCCTTTATTTATATTCTTTCTTTTGGCAGTTTATCATACTTCACTTGGTGACATTTTGCATACTGAGAATGCGATGATCTTTTTGTTCAGAGGTTGTGGTTAAAGGTCTGAGGCATTTGAAAAATAAATAATCTCTTGAGTTGCCACATAATTTGCTTATATGTTTTAACTTTTTGATCAAGAAAACAGTATTTTTGGGCCTGGGATTTAGCTCAGTGGCATAAGCGCTTGCCTGGTAAGCACGAGGTCGTGAGTTCGATCCCAGGTACCAAGAAAAAAAGAAAAACAAGAAAACAGTATTTTCATGAAAAAAGTCCTAATTGTCAGCTTCAGAAAAACATGTTTAGTAACTGCTCAGTGTACTAAAAATTTTAACTTCATAATGTATAGTTTTTAGTGCTTGTTTATTTGAAAGTATATCTGTTACTTTAAGATGAATGAATGTATTACAAAAATAAAAAGTGTCAAAACCACTAAATCTTAAGACTGAAGACATTTTATAGGGTGCACCTGATACCAAAATGCAGTTTAAGTTTCTATCAAAATAATGCTGTCATTTGGGTAGGATGTTATATGGGGTGCACATTTCTTTAGCTTACCATTGTCCACAACTCTTCTCTCCCATTCTGGGGATTGAATCCAGGGCCTTTGCTCTGGGCTACACCCTCTAGTGCTTTTTTTTTTTTTTTTTAGAGCTTTGCTAAGTCATACATTGTGAAATTGTAATCTTCTTGCCTCAGCCTCCCAGAGTGCTGCAATTATAGTTCCAGACAGGATTTTATGCCATTTGTGGAGTGAAGAGGACCCTTACTCAATGTACTTTATCACTGTTCAGCATTTAGTTACTTTAAGATGATTAACTCAAGCTGTATGATATAATAAATAAGTGGAAATCAAATTGGATTAGTTGCTTTTGGCAAGTTAGATGAGAGATTGGTCCAAGTTTGAGAAATCTATTCTGTAACCAAACTTAAAAAAAAAAAATCATTTAGGAACTAACCTAAGTAAAATAAGAACTGAGGGAATAACACACATAACCATTAATTGTCTTTAATCTCACAGTTAATCTTTCTGAATGGAGTTTAGTACTTTTTAATTTCACAGTTAATCTTTCTGAATGGAGTTTAGTAGTTTATTCAAATTGTGTGTCATATATTAGTTTAAATTGTACTATCCTATAAGTAGAAGGTGAATTCACAGCTGTAGTTAAGGTTGACACAATGATTTTACTCAAAATACTCTGTTTTTTAAAAAATTTAAGCAGGAAAAAAAGGGTAGAAGTTATACAGAATTTCAGAAAAAATAAATAGTAGGAAATCACTAGTTAATAGATTACATATTGTCATCTTAGAAATAGTTGTTCAAGTTACAAAATTAAAGCATATAAAGTGGACAAACAGTGAGATTGCAAACAGTTCTGTTCAATGATCCAACATAACTCAGTAATATGGTTATCTATCTTATACACTTGAATATACATGCAGTTATATCCTTCAGAGCACTTTTTTTCCCTCTCTTTTGTACAATGACAATTACACATTACCCAAAATATTCTGGGAATTAGGAGTAAAACTGAGACCTTGGCTTGGTTTGGAATAAGAAGGAGTCTAGGAGTAGGATGTGAAACTGTTGAAACCTCCTTATCTATATGAATCGGCTATCATTTTCCAGATGTCTCCTTTAATCTTACTATAAATTGGGAGTCAGTCTATATTTTAAGTTATCCGTTTCCTGTGTATTCTCCGTATATAGTGAAAATTCATTTATATGTAGTCTGAACTTTATAATTTAGTGATTTTCATAATTTTCAGTTTTATAATTCATTTTAAAGTAAAAGTTAAAGATGTACTTTCAAATAAAATTGACATTAAAAACTAGACATCAAAACTAGATAGGTGAAACAGAAATAGGAACATATATACATACATAATTGGCCTAACTTAGCTAAGGTCGGTTTGTCTTGTTTATGGTGATTGTTAGTCTTCCATGTATTGTGCCATCATTGCATATTGATTTAAGATTGTAGGTTTACTAATGGCTTTATTTCATTTACTAATTTTATGTTGTAATTATTGTTGTTTGTAAGCATTTAAGTAATGGTTTACCATGTATTCTTTCAGCATTATGTTGAACCACTAATCTCTTTTAAAACTTTGATAATAGCATTCTTATTTGGAAAAAAACTATATGCATGTCTGAAGAAAAGGAAAAAGATGGGCTGCAGCATTAGTTCTTTAAATATTTTTTCAATCGAGTAGGTTATCAGTGAGAAGATAGTCTCATATGCACATGCTCATTATTATATTTTAAAATATAATATGATGGGTTATGTTGAGTTAATGTCATCATTTCAAGACTTTGAAAATTATGATGTGTTTTTGCATGATCTCAGGAAATATCTGACAAAAAGACAAACTTAAAACTATAGTAATAATGGAACATACAACTCAAGTAATTTTGTACATTTCTACTTTGTGGTGTTTTTCTCCAGTCTGCATTGGATTGGTGGCCTAAGATTGATGCTGTATATTGTCACTCAGTTGAACTTCGAAATATGTTTGGTGAAACACTTCATAAAGCAGTGCAAGGTTGTGGAGCACATCCAGCAATACGAATGGCACCGGTAAGAAATCATAGGAGTTCTGTGTTCTAACAGAGGATTAGACCTAATGTGGCATTTAAAAACTCATAGGAGACCAGCATAAGCAGATAATTAGAGAACTGTGTACTTGTTGGTATATAGGTATAGCAAGAATATTGTACTGCCTTTTTATTGTGTCTTTAGTGTCTCATTCTTGCTGCTTTATCTTAGAGAATTGAGTCTTTTCTTGTAAATGTTGTGTTATGTTGTATATTGCAGTAATATTAAATACTAGTTATGATAATGTTTATTTTACACTGTTTAACTGAACCTCCTTAGAGAAATTTCCTCACAGAATACTGTTAAATCTAAATGAATATGACCTTTTTCCTTTTGCTTTTAGTTTCTTTTTCCTTTTTTGTGAACTGAAGTATTTTTGGTAGCTTCTCATCTTTTGAGGATGAGTGAGGAAAGCTGACTCCTGGGTTAGAGTGAATGTTCCTCGTTGGATGTTCATTCAGTATTACACATGGAAAATCAGAGACTGAATTAAATCTTAATTTAAAGTAAAATTTCATATTTTACCAAATATACATTGAGCATTTACAAATGACAGGCACTTGATGCTGAGGTTTGATGATATTTAAACTTAATTAATGCAGATATTTCCAGTTAGGTATTCTAACAGATTATTAGGAATAAGATAGGATTTTAAAACTCATATGAAATCTGTGAAAATAGATTATTATGGGATGTGTAAGTCATTTCTTGGTATTTCTTGGTATTTATGTATAGCAAAAGTATTGTACATGGCAACTCTTGGCATTGATTGGTGGTGCTTTGTCTTCTGCTTCTTATTTTCTATTCTTATTGGCGGCTGTCGCTCACATGATCAGATGCCAACCAGTCACTGTTTTGCATGGCAGTGGGCTTCTGTGGCTGTAAGTATCACCCATAGTAACTACCTCAGAAAAGTCCTTGCTTTCTTTGACTTTTCTGTGTATAGTTACCATTTTAGTGACATCATGTCATTTCAAATAAAAATGTGGCATGTCTTCACATACTGGTTTTGCCTAGTAAATCAGCCATTTCACACTTGTAATTTAAACAGCTTCCTCTCTGGCAATCTCCCATAGTTAGTAAAATATGTTTATTTTATACAGTTAAGGTTCACTCTTATCCAGTTGTCAGTTATTGTTTCTGAGGATTGTTTATCTTGGATGCTCAAATGCAGAAGTTTCCTATATCATGAGTTTTGACATTATTTGGCCTAAAAAATGATAGCCAAAAGGCATGGTAATGAAGTTTTTGTTCAGTAAATTTTAACATGCAAGTTAATTTTTTAGTTGACTTTTTGTAATGCCTATTAGGTAATTTTTTTAAGATGGAAAAACTTCACAGGCATAAGTTCATTGGAGGTAAACAAATAACTTACTTAACCGGACATCATTTTTAAAAAGTTTTAATAATTACATTAAATAATTTGGGGTTTGAGGACTTTTGAGGATTTAACCCAGGACCTTGTGTGTGTGAAGCACATGTCTCTTCATTGAGATACAACTCTAATGCTAAATAAATTGTTTAAAAATTACTTAATGACCAATTTGTTCTAGGTATGCTTTGGGAAATTCCAACTCTGACTTATTAAGTGTACTGTCTTTTCTGGTAGAAAAGTAATGGCCCCAGCTTCCTATTTGACTTTAGTATCCAGTTGACCAACAGTCTGTATAATTTAAGTTTCTTGGCATATGTACTAGAAAAAAATCAAATGATTTATTTGAACAGAATTTGATTAGTAGCCCAAAGGTGTTCTCTATGTTTAGAAGTTATTTTACATTTTTTTTTTTTTTGGTCTTTTTGAGACAGGGTCTCTATGCAGTTCAGCCTGGCCTTGAGCTTTGTAGCCCAGGCTAGTCTCAAACTCGAAAGGATCCTCCTGCCTCAGCCTTCAGAGTGCTGGAATTACAGGCGTGAGCCACCACGCCTGGCCTATTTTACTTTATTTTTAGTCCCAATTATTAGTTGATGCTAAGACCTACATATTATACTAGTGATCTTTTTTTCTTTTTACATAAAAGCCATAATTAGGGAGATATCATCCTTTGATCTAAGAATACCTATAAGAGTTTAGTTATTTCTGATTAATTCTCTGTTACTTAGTATGCCTTTAAATTTTAAAATCATTTTTAAGCTTTTATGTTTGTGTACTTAGATATATCTATGAAATTTTGAAAGCACATCTGTGTATATAATGACTGCAGAACAGTTTTCTGATATTTTTCACTAGAGAAAATAGCTCATTTAATGTGATATAATTTTTTAGAATAAGAAAATTTTAGAATTTAGAGGATCCTTCTGGTGACTCTCACCTGTCATAAATCATGGGAGTTACTAGTCAGACAAGTATCTCAGTATATCAACCCTTTTGCTAACTGCCAGCCACAGGGCTAACACCAGGGAAATGTAATGAAATGAGCATACCGCCTTGCCTCACACAGATTCTGATCAATCATTTTGTAGCTTTTGTTTCAAAACATCTTAATGAAAAACTCACCAGGCATGGTAGTGTACACATGTAATTTCAGCATGCTGGAGGCTGAGGCAGGAGGATGGCTGTGAGTTCGAGGCTAGCCTGGGCTACATAAATGAGTTTCAGGCTAAGCTGCACTACACAATGAGACCTTGTCTCAAAAAACCCCCCAAACAAAACAAAAAAAAACAAAAAACCTCGAAATTTCACCAATGTTGGTCTTAGTGCCTGGAAACACAAATACATGTAAGAAATGTTTTAGAGATAATACATAATAACATCAGTGTTTCTCTGTGTTAGCCTTGTTGACATTTTAGATTGGTGAACTCCTTGTTGTAGTGTCTGGCCTGTGCACAGTGGTACGGTTAGCTGTCTGGCCTGTACCTACTACATGGCAGTAGCACCTGTCCTTTGATCCCCTCCTAGTCATGAAATCCAGAATGCCTTCAAGATGTCTCCTGGAAGTCATAATCCTTTCTAGTTGAGAACCGTTGTATATTATCATTGTGTGGATGTGTTCAGTGGGTGTTCCCTTATTTGCATTGCCTCAAATGATTTGGGACTGATAAACCTGAGCCTTTAGCTTGCTGCAGAAGTCGCAGTCAAAGGAGTTTAAGCTATGAAAAAACAATACGTGTTTCATAGCATTGCAGCTGTCTTGTATTTTAGAGACAGGTCATTTGGTGGAAAGGTAATTATTTGAAAATTTTTTCTTCTATAAAGTAGAATCATGTTCCTGTTACTCCCAGGTATCATGGGTCTCCTTTCTTCTAGAACTCTGACTAGTACTTCTGATTCTTTCACGAGGCAGCCCTGAAGAAATTTGAGTAAAGTTGTCATGTACTCTTAAGGGTTGTTTCTATTTTTATATAGTTTTAGTATTGGAAGGACTTTATTATTTTGACTCTTTAAAAAAGTGTATGTATAAGGGGCTGGGGATTTAGAAAAAAAAACAAAAACAAAAAACAAAGTGTATGTGTGTGTATGTGCGCGCGCATGCATGTTTGCTTTCACGTTTGTTGTGTGACTTGTTTTTTGTAGTAAAGGCAGCTAAGAACTAAATCTTGTTAAATGAATTAAATAGTCATATAATTAGTGAATGACCTGCTAGAGTTGGTTTGGGTCTCTCCATATTCAGTCCAGTGTTGTTACCAGGTTCTTCAGTTGTTGTTCCTTAGTAGCCTATTAGCTTAGTGAAAGTAGAAGCTTTATCTGGCTATTCAGCATCTACTCCCTGGTCCATGGAACAGCCACTGGCACTTCCAGGCATGTAGGCTGTATTTGATGGATGAATACATGAATGAATGAATGAATGAATGAATGAATGAATGAATGAGTGTTTGCCCTTGTGTTAAAAAACCATCTGATTTGCTTCTCTTTCAGAGAAACTATCTTTATAACATTAAAAATTAACAGGGCATAATGATTATGTGACTTTAGTGTTCTAGATGTGGTGTAATAATTTATGAGAGCCAAAGCCTATTGTGCCTGGAACTGTGTTTAAATTCATAAAGTTTAAGGTGGTATTATGGCCTTATATTGCACTTCTATTCATTTAAATTCTAGTTTTTTCATGCAAATATTGAACCATAGCTTTTTATTTTTTTAACTTTAAAACTTCATTTTTATAAAAAATTAAATTTAGTGGTACATTTTAGCTATTCATAATGATTACATTCACTATAGGGAATTTGTATCTGCACATGGTATATCTTGATTTTTTTAAAAACTTTTTCTATTCCCTTACCCTCTCTTCAGCACCACCCCTCCAACCCCCAGTTCCCCTTTCCATTTGGACATTTTATTCCTATTTCATAATATCTATTATGCATTTTGATTCTCATGTACACTTTCAGTTTTCATACAACAAACACAGTGTGGTGTTTATACAGGGGTGTCAGATTTATTTATCTTAAAGAGTACGATATCCAGTTGCACCCCTCAGCTGTAAATGTCTCAAGCTTATCCTCCTTAATGGAAGGGTAGTACTCTGTGGTATAAAAACATCCCGTATTTTCTTATCCATTCACCAGCTGATTGGCATTTGGGCTGTTTCCAAGATTTAACTATTACAAACTGTGCCCCTCTACACATGGCAAAACATAGATAGTTTTTCCTTCTTTGTACTCTTGTGTTTTGTTTTTAGATCAGAAACTTTTAAGCGAGGGGTGGTGGCGCACACCAGTAGTCCCAGCACTCGGGAGACTGAGGCAGGAGGATTGCTGTGAGTTCGAGGCTGGCCTGAATGACGCGGCAAGACCCTGTCTCAAAAATCCAAAAAAATAAACTTTTTATCTCAGCCCTGAACACTTTACATTTTAAAACTAGTGTCTTCTGCTTTCATGAAACTCAAGCCTGCCAAGAGATGTTCAGTAATTTCACAAGTATATTATTTCTTTAAGACTTTTTTGTCTTAGAGAAGATCTTGGCTCCATAAATGCTTTTTATATATCTGTAAGTTGGTGATATAGTCTTAAGTTAATGAGTGGTTTGGGCCCTTAGTAGCCTCCTGAATCCTCTGCTTCATAAATTTCTTCTCAGGCCTAACTGCTTCTCTCCTTTGGCCAAAACGCATGTACCAAGTTGGATTCTTACTTATACCTGGAGTGTTATTATTTTTCTTATATTTAATTTTTTTAGCAAGTTGTTCTTGCTTTATATAACCCAGGGGTGGTCCTTAAAAAGTATTGGAATTGAATAAATTCATTGAAATTTCTCAGGTCTTAACATTTCATATTAGCCTCACTGGGACAAAATTTATATGCTGTTACTTGAGATTAAGAGATGATATAATTAAAATAATACTTACCTTTTAAAGAAATGTTTACTAAATAAAAAATAACTCTTTAATTGCTCCAGGCATGGTGGTGCACACCTTTAATCCCAGCATTTGGGAGGCTGAGGCAGGAGGGTCCCCAAGAGTTTGGGGCCAGTCTGGACTACATAGAGAGTTCAGGGCCAGCCTAACTACAGAGCAAGACCCTGTCTCAAAACATAACAAAAACCAACCAAACAAAATAATTATTTAACTGCTGATTGTTCTCTGATCCTGTGTGGTTTTTTTTGTTTGTTTGTTTGTTTTAGCGGTGGTCTCGCTATGCAGTTCAGGCTGGCCTTGAGCTCACTTTGTAGCCCATGCTGGTCTCCTGAACTCACAACAATCCTCCTACCTCAGCCTCCCTAGTGCTGGGATTATAGGCGTGAGCCACCATGCCTGGCTGATCCTGTGTTTTTGAACAATGGCTACATTAGGCAAGAAGTGTTTTGTGGCTTATACTACTTCTTTACACCATAGTAAATAAATTTGTTCAGTGAAAGTTTCACCTGGATCTCAGGTTCGAATTAGAATGAAAACTATGTGTAGTTTAATGGAACTGAACGAGAATGTACTTAATGTATTAGGTAAACAGTTTCTTTGGCAGTTATAAAAGCAAACAGTAATTTGTAGGTTTTGATATTGCAGTTCTTTTTTTTTTTGTCTTTTTCCTTTTTATCAGTACCAGGGATTGAACTCACGACTGCCTGCTTGCAAGGCAGGCGCTTATGCTGCTGAGCTAAATCCCCAGCCCCTTCCTTTTTTTTTTTTTTTAAATCGGTACTGGGGTTCGATCTCAGGACCGCTTGCTTGCAAGGCAGGTGCTTATGCCGCTGAGCTAAATCTCCAGCCCGATATTGCAGTTCTATAATGAGTTTTTGAGCATAAATGAATTTTAAGTAGCTATTTTACCCCAAGAACCAGAAACTTTCAATGTTGGTGTTTTTGCTTTGTCTGAGACAGTCTTGCTGTGTAGTTCAGGCTGGCCTCGAACTTGTGACCATCAGGCCTCAGCCTCCTGATTCACTGTTCTTGGGCATCATAAGAAACGCATTTCTCACACTTAAACACTTAGAATAGTTGCTTAGTGTTGTAGGTAATCATCCACACTTGTTAACATGGAAAGAAGAGCCTGTGTACTTTTTCTTTTCCTTTGGTACCAAGGATTGAACTCACGACTTCGTGTTTGCCAAGCAGGCACTTAAACTGCTGAACTAAACCCCCGGCCTTACTTGGGCATTTTTATTGATTAGATAGATATTGCATATGCTCCTACCTATATATTTGCATATATGGTCACATAAGGGCATCCATGTCAAAAGTAGATACTTTTGTATTCATTTAAAGGAAGTGTCTTCTAGAGAGAAAGGCGATGGTAAATTCAAAATACAACCATTGGATTTTTTTTATTGTGCCATATCCATAATTAATTTAGTTCACCAGAGTGTCTCTGCAATTAAAACACATTTTCTATGATATAATCTTTCTCAGAGAATTTCTGTTTAGCTGGGCGTGGTGGCTCACGCCTGTAATCCCAGCACTAGGGAGGCTGAGGTGGGAGGATTGTAAATTCGAGACCTGCCTGGGCTACAAAGTGAGCTCAAGGTCAGCATGAACTGCATAGCGAGACCTCTTCTCAAAAAAAGACAAAAAAAAAAAAAAAAAAAAAAAAAAAGACTTCTTTCTGTTTCATGAATGTTCTTCAGACAAAATGTTATGTGTTCTGTGACTTGAGAGAGATGGAAAGCCTTCAAAAGAAAAAGCAAAATTTATAAATAAGCTGTAAAATAGAGATTGCCTGTGAAGCACATTTCATCAATTCTAAAAACTCTTACTCTTTTTTTAAATTGAAATTTTTCTAACTAGAGGTGTGTCTTACTTTGGTGTCTTGTAATTGACAGTGGCTTTTCATTTTTTTGTTTTTTGGTACAAAAGATAGTGATGCATCTTAAAATTGATAATGTCGAGTCTACAGAATATTTGTGCGTATGTGTTTGGGTTAAGTGTTTGTTAAACAAGTTGCTCAATGTTTGTATTTATGAAGACTATAGACCCAATATTTTTTCCCTTATGTTTTCATGTTTTGGAAAAATTTTTTTTACATAGGAGTAAATCTGATATTAAGCCTTTAGTATTTTAATATATTTTCATTAAATCTTACTAGATTGATTATATATAATAGTATAAATGATATTAAGACAATTTTCATTTTATAAAACTTAATATGTGTGCTATTTTAGTGTTTATGGCAAAGTGATACAAAATATTTTCATGTTTTTAAAGTATTTTTAGTAATAATTTTTAAGCAATTGTATAGCTGTTATCCTGAATCTGATGTGTTTTTTACAAAGCGATACCATATTTTTGTTTTTGCTTTTTTTAGAGTCTTACATTTAAAGAAAAAGTAACGAGCCTTAAATTTAAAGAAAAACCCACAGACCTAGAGACAAGAAGCTATAAGTATCTTCTGTTATCCATGGTGAAACTGATTCATGCAGATCCAAAGCTTTTACTTTGTGTGAGTATTTTTATAAAACTGGTTGAAATTGTTACAATTTTATTTGAACTGAAATGTCAAGACCTTAAAAATAATTGTTACTGGAAGAAGAATTACTGTTCTTTCTGATTATACCTGAAACCTAAGATATTCCTAAGAAAATTAAAGAGACTACTGATACAATCAGGTCATAGTTCTTAAGCTTTCTTCTTAATTTCCCTTATTAAACTAATTTTAGTGACATTATCTGTCCTTACTCTGTTACTAGGTTATGAATTATTCAGCCATAATCTTGGGATAGAGGTTGGGGAGAGGGGACAGGTAATGAAGCAACCATAAATCAGTGCTTTCTACATCAACATCATTTTCTTTCTAATCTTTATTCGCTGTTGCCAAACAGTTTAGCTTTCTGTCCCTTTTTATTTTCATCATTCTTCTATTATCATTGGCTTTACCTGCAAATACCATATTGGGAGAAGGAGGTGGCAGTGGGTGTTGATTAGTGTTCAGTTACTGTTATAACTCTACTTTTACCAGCCTAGGTGGTATTAGAGTGCTGAGAACATCACTCTGGTATGCAGAGTAATTAGGAACTAATGCAAAATGAGTGATAGTTACTTGAAGTGAGTAAAAGCAGGGACTCTGGAGACACACTAATTACTAGCTAATTTATTTAAACTCCTTTATGCCTTAGGTTTCTCCTCTGAATTACTGGAATAATAATAGTTCCTACCTCAGAGATCATTAAGAAGATTGAAATAGTACCTGTAAGGTTTTAAGAAATAATTTCTGGTAGATTATAATAAAAACTAAAGAAATATTACCTATTGTTACTATTAAGAAACAGCATTAATACTGTTAAGGCCTCAGATGTAGTAAATCTTAATTGTGAAGTTCATAGAATAACATATTCCACCTTTGTCAAGTTTCTCAAGTTCCTGCAGAGTAGCTTTGAGCAGGGTTTGTTATTGCTTTATTCAGTAACAGGCTTTTAAAAATCCTAGGTTTTCAACTTTGATGGTATGTTTTACCAAGTATTATAATGTAGAGGTTCTTAATTAGGTGTTTTTTTGTTTGTTTTGTTTCAAGAGTTCTGTGAACCCTTGAATTAAAAAGAAAAGTATATGTGTAATTTCGAAGAAATGAAAATACATGGGGGAGGGAGAAAGGGAGAAGACAGAGAATCAATGAATGAATGAATTTCCAAGGATTGACATATTAAAGAGAAGGCCTGTGATACTTTGAACTTTTTGAAAAGCCCATCCAAATTCTGGAGTTTATCACAATCTTAAATTACATCTATAGCTTGGAGAAAATTGTTGAAGTTTGTCAGGTGAGACTCTGAAACTAATGAAATGCCCTTTCTCCTTGTTTCATTGTTACATGGCACAAGTTACGTGGTTTATTTCACCATGTATATTCTATAATGTTAGCATCACTTTTCTTTTTACATGGCTATAATTGAGATTGAAAGAATGCTACACCAAAGTTTCTGGTGTCTTAAGTTAAATATATATTACTTGACTAACAGAGTTAAAGCAAAATTTGCTGTTTTCTAAGGATCGTAGAAATTATTTTGTTTGCTGCCATCTAGTGGTTAATATTCTTCAATGTAAATAAAGGTATATAAATACTGATTTCATTTTAAATATTATTTAAATTCATTTTATTATTTTGTATTTCACATATCAAAATTCGAAATCTTAATTAATAGGTGCAAAGTAAGGATAATTTTTAAATGGCCTCAGTCATAATATATTTAAAGTAATGTGATTTTATTTTGAATTTTTAACCATCTCCTTTCTAATCCATGTTACTTTCAATTTTTCAAGCCTTAATTGCTTACTCATTGTCATTTCTTGCACCATCCTTAATGATTTATCTGGACTGAAGTTTTACCAGTCTCTTTAAGAAACAAATCTTATCATACCGTCTGCCCATCTTCAAATATTATCATTAACTTCCAGACATATTTAAATTTCTCCTTTGATTTTCTCTTTGACCCTTTGGTTGTTTAGCAGTATGCTGTGAATTTTCCAAGAGCTTTTACCTTTTCCAAATGTCTTCTGTTGTTGATTTTTTATTTTTCTTGCACACTGTGATAATTTACGATTTGTGGTTGCTTTGCAGTGAGACGGGTAGAGAATGGAAGGTGTTAAATGAGTAATGGTAGGCACTCAGGGGAAGTCTGAAAGGAAGGCTGGAGCTGGGTGATGGGAAAAGAGTGGTGTGAGGCCGGATTTTACTGAAATACCTTTATTTGAGTTGAAGGTTTACTGTTGAGGGTCTTCAGGGGATATTTTGTGGGGGCATGGGTGAGATATGAGTGAAAAAGAGTTCACTTTGTGATTGAGGAAAGTTATGTGGTTATCAGAACTTGTTGTACAAAGGACCGTAGCTAAGTAAGATATAGAAGAGCCAAAGGCTTAGTATGGGAGGCTTGAGGGATTATACTAGTGAAGATCGGAGTGACTGGAAGAAAGCTGAGTGTGGGAAATTTAAAAACGTAGGAAGAGTTTACAAGTTTGAAAAAAAAACAAAGAAATACGTTAATAATATCACGGGGTTTGAGGTGAAGAAACTGGTTAAAGAACTGAGATGAGGGAGGGATCCTAGACACCTATTAAAACCAATGCAAAAACAAATATACAAGAGTAACAAGCTAACAAACATGTGAAACTATGAAAGAATGTAACATGACCCCTGTCACTAAATAACTCAAACATGCAGAAACTTCAATGAGATGTTTAATGGTAACACAGATTAGATTAGATAGTTCATTGAGGGTCCGCATATGTGATTCCCAAGTAGCTTCTTTGATGGAGTCTGAGTGTTCATAGCCTGATGACTCCTCTGAACCTTCCACTGCAACACTGAAGTTAACTGAGATTCAGAACCTCTTTCTACCAGGTCGCAGGCGTTCTTGCAGAGTTTGACTGAGTTGAGTTCTTGGGTTAGGAACTCTTGTTGTCCCTCTCCTGGGGTGTGATGGTGGGTTTGGTAGACAAGTTCACTGGCACTGAATTGTCCTGAGCCAGGATAATTCCTGTGCAATCAGTTCAACTGCAGCAGCAACAGGCTAATCATTACAGTAGTATTTACCAGGGCCTGTTGAGAAATAACACTACCACAGCACACTCCTTTGAATCTCCCTTAAGCAATGAGAACATGGTGCCGATGTGAGCTTCCAGTCCTAACTCAGGCTGAGACTGACCACAGGAACAAAGTCTTTGATCACCAGACTGCCAGCAGTCTCTTATGACTGTCCTTCCCTCTTCTACTCTGGGAACTTGGCAGTATGGAGCAGCCAAGGGGCTGTTTTGGGACAAAGGTTCAAACACCCAGCCTTTTCCTACAATGACATCCCTACCACCCACTGCTCCTTGTGATTGTCCTTGGGCATTTGTACTGCAGTCAGAGGGCTGCTTGGGAAGCAGCGTCTTGGATTCTTTCTGCCGTCTCTAACTGTGTAGTATTCGCCTGGTTCTGATGCATTCTCTGTGAGCAGAGAAGCTGTTAGTTTCACCTTTGTCTCTAAGTGGGCAGCTGGCCAGCCATTATCTGTGGCACTGTGATTTTTCATCTGTGGCATCATCCACCTCTTCGGTATCATTTAATCCTATTTTTTTTTTTTTCTCTTGTCAGTTTCCTTTTGGACCCTGTCTACCCTCTCTTCACTTCAGTTCCTCTTCAACCTGTTGTTTTGCAGACTCTAGATATTCTGAAGAAGCTGAGTTGCTCAGACTCATATTCTGTCTTGTCGTCAGTGGTTTTTTAATATATTTATGAAGCTTTGAAACCATCACCACTAATTCAAGAACATTTTCATCACTCCTATGAGAAATCTAGTATCCATTAACAGTTGTTCTCTAGTTCTTCCTCCTTATAATCCTTGTCAGTTGATTTGATTTTAAATTGAAATCTGCCTTTTTTCCTGTAGAATCCAAGGAAACAGGGTCCTGAAACTCAAGGCAGTACAGCTGAATTAATTACTGGGCTTGTCCAGTTGGTCCCTCAGTCACACATGCCAGAGATTGCTCAGGAAGCAATGGAGGTAAGGAGAAAATAAATTCTAGGCTCTTGAAGGAAAGGTATTAAATGTGTATCTCTTCCCCCCTCTTTCCTTTTCCCTATCTTCCCCCTTTTCTTCTCCTCCTCTTTTTTTTTTTCTTTTGTATGTATATTTTATGTTCCTTTGGTATGTGGGTTTTTTTGTCTTCCATATTTGAAGTATTTTGTTGTGTTGAGGATTAGTACAGACATTTCACTTTGTACACAACTCTTAACACACTACCAAAAAGTCTAAAAAGCCAGGTGTTGTTTCTTTTTCAGTTATTCCAGTGACTTTCCAGCTTCAGCTTTGGAGGCAGCTTTTTAGTAAGAGGACTCAGTACCAGTATCTTCCAATGCTGATAAAGTGCTACTTACGTCCCATTGACTCACAGTTTCGTGCCATATACACCACGTGTTCAAATTTTTGATCTTCTACAGCACATTAACAAAATTAGGCAAACTTGATTACCACGACCAATGGCATTATGAAGTGCACACGATTCTGACAGGCAACAATCAGGAAGTAGTTTTCTTTAGGAAACAATTCTACTAAGAACAGCATTGAGATAGAAGTTATTTAAAACATCCAAGACATAGTAAATTCATGATTATGATTCCAAAAATGTTATTTAGTATGCTTCGTATTGCGGGATATAAAACTAACCCCCAACCGTGGAATGTTAATCTGACACCCAAGACACTCAAAGCCTGCCATGATTCAGTATCGCACTATTTTCTGGTTGTACCAAAAAATGTACAACCAGCGAATGATTTCACCTCTAAAAATAAATCATTTACATTTAAAAAAATGTGATGAGGTGGGATTTCCTCTTTTTAAAAAATGTTTCTAGAGCTACTAAAAATCTTGAATTTACAAAATAATTGATAAAAATATTCCTCTGGATTGTACAAGAATGGAGCCAAGCACCTCTGAGAAGACATGGTATGTGGTGAATCCCAACTTCTTTTTCTTCTGCTGGAATATGGTTTTTTGAGTAATAGATATCACTTCGTGCCATACACTGGTGTATAAATTCCCTGGAGAAAGAACAGTGAGTCTGTGTTTTATGCTGTAGATAACAACACTACAGATCTTTTTTTTTTTTTTCTTTTGAGACCGTGTCTGGCTGTGTTGTCCAGACTGGTCTTGAACTCCAGGTCTCACATTATCCTCCTGCTTCAGCCTTCCAATTAGCTGGGATTGTAGATGTGTACCGCTGTACCAGTTTACATCGTGCAAATTCTTACACTTAATAAAAATGTTCAAAATTTTCCAACTGTAGCAAAACTTTGTAGTATATATTGATTTAAAAGTGGAGATATAATCCACATGCCATGAAGCTCCGTTTAAAGTTTTTAGCAGTGTCACAAAGTGATGTATCTACAGCCCTTAGGTCCAGAGCATTCCAGATGGGAACTCTGCAATTCTCCTATTCCTCCATCCTGTCCTTCCACTGGCAACTTACTTGCTTTGGTTTCTGTGAATTGGTTATTTTATGGCTGACTACTTTGACTTCATATTTTCAAGGTTTATCCATGTTGTGGCATGAGTCAGTAATTCATTCCTTGTTTCTTTCAGATACTCTATTCATTTTTTTTGGTTATTGTTTTTTTATCCTCTATTCCTCATTTGAATTGATTCATCTATTTCATCTATACATAGTTGAATTTTGGCTTTTTTTCTGCTATTGGCTGTTACGAGTAATGCTGTTATGAACATTTATGTAAAAGTATTTATATAGACATTTAGGTATGTAAGGTTAGAACTATGTAATTTTATATTCATCTTACCAGTGTATGGTGGCTCTAGTGTCTTTCCTTCTTTGTCTACAATTACGATTTGTCTGATTTTAATGCCTGGTGGGTATGAATCAGCTGTGTAATTCAGACAAGCCTCAAGCTCCCAGCAAAGCCATCCTCCAATTTGTTGGGGTTACAGGCCTGCACCATCATACCTGGTGCATCCAACTTTTTATTTTTTAGCTGACTTTTTAAAAAGTTTTATTTCCACAATGATTACTTGATAAGTACAGTTTTAATTAAATAAAATCTGTAGAAGCATAATTTTACATTAACAAAATCATAAGATTTGAATATTTCTCATTAACACACAGAGTTCCTCTTTTATATTAATACTGCCATTCTTGTCCTACACAACCACTAATCTGATTTCTGTTATCACTGTAGTTTAGCTTTACAGTTTGAATTTATATTACTGGAATCTCAGCAAATGTATCCTTACTAATCTTGCTTCTTTCATGCAGCAACTTTTTCTGATTCATATGTTGCTGATGATATGTATTGAGGATTATATTTATTCACATGTTGATGGGCACTTAGGTGAACATATTTGTTACTGCAAAACTTTGCCTTATACTACTTTGTCTTTCTTCTTCCTACTTTCCATCTCTACCTGCCCCCCTTGCTTCCTTTGCAATCACTGATTTGTTTTCTGTTACTGTATATTGTTTTGTTTTGGTCCAACTGGAGATTAAATAACCCAGGATTCCATGCATGCTGGGCAAGCACTGGGGCATTAAGCTCTCCCCAGGCTGTTTTTTGTTTTTGAGACAAAGTTGCCCAGGCTGACCTTTAGTTTTATCATTCTCCTGCTTCAGTTTCTTGAGCAGTTGGGATTAAGTACAGCCCTTTGTCTGACAAGTTTGCATTTTATATAAATGAATCATGAAACACTCCTTTTTTGTATGTATTTTCTAATTCAACATAGTGTTGTGTCAAATTCATTCATTTTTTAAAAAAAAGTTCATTCCATTTTATGCTGTACAGTGTTCATTGTGTGAATATAACACAATTTGTTTACCTCTTTATCTGTTGATGGACATTTGTGTTCCCAGTTTCTGGCTATTACGAATCAAGCTCCTGGAAACTGCATTTGGTGGTACATGCCTATAATCTCAGTGCTCAGCAAGCTGAGGCAGGAAGATAGCCATGACTTCAAGCCAGCCTGAACTACATAATGAGACCCTATCTCAAAAACCAAAACAACAATAAAGCTTTTAAAGAACACTTATATACAAGTCCTTTATGTAGACAGGTGCTTTCATTTTTCTTGGATAAATATCTATCAATGCCAAAAATTTTATTATATGGTCTTTGCAAGAGATATATGTTAAATATAAGGGTATTAGAAGATAGTACAAGAATAAAATATATGACATACTAATACAAGAAGGCTAGTCATACATAAATACATAGTTTAAAGTAGGAAACATTACTGGAGATGAAGAACATGTTATTATAGAGGGACCAGTCAATCCAGGAAACAAAGGTCTGTATAAAACTAAGCACAAAGCTTCAGAATATACAAATCAAAATATATAAAGTGAAATGATCATATACTATAATCTTTTTGATACTATATGTCAAAATATATAACATACAAGGTACTGTTTCAAGTAGAGTAGGCTACTTAAACATAACATTTCTTGAAGTCTGATTAGACAAACCAGAGAAACAGTGCATGTGGGGATGGGTAAGAAATAAAATATTTGAACAACACAGTTATCCAATTTTGACCTACTTGCATGTGTAGAATACTATACTCAAGTACACATAGAACTTTCTTTTCAAGTACAATGGAAAATGTTCATTACGACCGTGAAGCAGAAAAACTAAAAGCAAACAAAA
Organism: Cavia porcellus; assembly: GCF_034190915.1. Classification (NCBI taxonomy): domain Eukaryota; kingdom Metazoa; phylum Chordata; class Mammalia; order Rodentia; family Caviidae; genus Cavia; species Cavia porcellus. The sequence continues at coordinate 81,791,126 of NW_026947489.1, forward strand.
CAAAAAGCCCACCCAAAAACCAAAATAAGCACCCTGGAAGAAGCCTTCCCGGATAGCTACATTTGCTACCTAGCCTGCTTTCCTCACATCCTACCCTTAATAAAAACCCCAACCTCTTATCCTAATCTCGTGATTCCTCTCTTGGACATTGACTTGCTGTCCCCTTAACAGTATACTCTGATCTGAATAAACAGCAAATTGGTAAATTCTTTTATCAGCTGTATCACTGGCCATCTGGCATGGCAATAACCACCATTAACAATTAATTTGCAGTATGTATTAAAGCTTAACATATGACCTAACTGTAGAGCTGATAGAAATGCTTATAACCAGTAATGCATGCAAAAACTAATGGTGTAATTTTTGTGATAGTTCTTTCCAACTGGAAATGAATGTATTAACAGGATAATGGAGATACATAGATTTGTGAGAAGTCATTTGGCTATTCCATGCTTCAGTATGTGAATGTTTAGGAAAAGTATTTCAGTATTCATTTGTATCCATTGCCTATATTGTGTATGTTGCTATTGGCCCTACAAATTAGTTCACTTCTTACATTTCTTTCTTTGTTTTTTTTTTTTTTTTTTGTCTTTTTCTTATCAGTACCGGGGATCCAATTCATGACTGCCTGCTTGCAAGGCAGGTGTTTATGCTGCTGAGCTAAATCCCCAGCCCCGCATTTCTTTTTTTTTTTTTTTTTAATCGGTACCAGGGATCGAACTCATGACTGCCTGCTTACAAGGCAGGTGCTTATGCTGCTGAGCTAAATCCCCAGCCCTCTTTGTTTTTTTTGAAACAAGGTTTCACCATTCAGTTCAGGTTGGCCTTGAACTCATTTTGTATTCCAGGCTGGCCTTAAACTTGCAGTGATTCTTGAATCTTCCTCAGCCTCCCAAGTGCTAGGATTATAGGCATGTGCCACCACACCTGGCTTGTGCATTCTTTTTGGAAGGCCATGTGACAGTATTTGGTAGGAGCTGTTCACATATCTCAGTTGTTTCTGTCCAAATAATTTAGTTACTGTAATTTTTTCTTATGCATACAGTTTATACAGAAAAAAGCTGCACACATAGATGCTTATTCCTCTTTTACAGTAGAAGAATATTAAGAGAATTTTAATTATTCACTATTAAGAGCATGAGTTAACATTTGGTAATAAATGAATAGTATTTCAATTTGAAGGGCTATTAACCAGTAAACCTATGTGGATTACTTTGCAATATGAAAAAACATAAGATATCATGTGAGTTTACAGCACATGATGGTGTTTTGGTCAGAAGCAGACCTCATATCTGATGGTAGTCCCATCAGATTATATCATTTAGTGATGTTGAAAAGTATACTTCCTGATGTTGGCAAAACGGAACTAACCTAATACCACATTTCTCAGAATCGCTCCCTATTAATGCACATTTGACTGTATGTGGAAAATTAAATAGAAAGAAGAGAACATGAAAAGGAAGCCAGTAATGTTAGGATGGGGAAAAGGCTAGCAGCAGTTTCTACCCTGATTGCAGTTTTCACTGAGTACCTGGATGTGTTTGATTAGCAGGTGAGGGAACGAGCTTCACACATTGAGATTAGCCTGGGCAACTTGGTGACTTAGTAAGACTGTCTCAAAATTAAAGAAAAATTGCCAAAGGTGATAGTGCATTCCTGCAATGTCAACACACTATAGAAGACTGAGGCAGGAGAATCACAAATTTTAAGCCCAGCCTAGGTAAAAGGAGACTTAACAAGACCTCATTTCAGAATAAAAAATTAGGGCTAGAGATTTAGCTCAACAGTATAAGTACCTGCCTGGCAAGTGTGATGTTGTGAGTTTGACCCCTGGCACCAAAAATTAATTAAATTAGTTAATTAATTAAAAATTAGAAAAGGCTGGCTGGGGGATATAGCTCAGTACAGAAGCCTAGGGTTCAGTTCCTAGTACAAGAAAACAAAACAAAAAAAAAAAACCTCTATTTTTTCCTTTTTTGGATTGGGGTCTCACTATGTAGATCAGGCTGGTCTCAGATTCCTAGCAGTCCTCTTGCTTCAGCTTCCTGAGTGCTGGGATTATAGACATCTGCCACCCCGTCTGGCTGACGCAGACACAGTTTTTTAAATGGGTTGGAATGTAGCTCAGTACGAAGGTCCTGGGTTCAATTCCCAGTATCCCTATTCTCAAAAAATAACATAGGTCTGGATTTTTATATAATTTATAACTTTCAAAGTCATAAAGTTGACCAGGATTAGACATTTACATATCTTTCTCCTAATGTAAAACACGTTACCAGTGTAGTTATTTGCAGTTCATGCACTTAGTTTGATTTTAGGAGAAAAAAATCACTTCTCATTATTTGTTTTAAACAGTGTTCATTGGAGTTTTAATAAAAGACTTTAAGGGGAATAAAGAATCCTTACGTATGCTGACCAAGGACTAAAAAATATGTAGTTTATCAGTGTGTGTTGGGGTAGGAAGGGTAAGGAAAGCATTGTAGAATTAAAATAGGGTAGGTTTGAAGGAACAATCTACACTTTATCCTTTTGTTGGTTTTAGTTTATATAACAATATTTGTATGGTACTTATTTATTTAAAAATTAATGAATTCCTATTAATCCTCTCTGAGCCAGATTCTAATTGAGGCCTATGCTAAGTTGAAAAACATGAATAGCTTGTTGTGAAGGGCATAGTTTGTTTTACTTGCCCATTTTTCAATTTCAAAAGACAGCTCTTCTGTCACAAGAGATTTTGTGGCAAATGAGATACTTTTCACTCTTGTCTTTCACTGATATGTTAATTTTGGGGAACATTCCTTGATCTAGGGGGTTATTGTTTGTTAAAATAATTTGATTTCTTTTTCTTTTTTGAGACAGGGTCTCATTAGGTAATGCAGGCTAGCCTTGAACTTGTTTACGTAGCCCAGTCTGACCTGGAACTCACCTGGTGGTGATCCTCCAGCCTCAGCATCCCAAGTGCTGGGGTTACCGGCATGCACACCATGCCTGGCTAGTAATTGGTTTCTTAGTGCCATTTTTATGTGTATGTATTTGTTCTGAATTTATCAGCCCTTTACCTTTATATATGCATATTGTTTAAGGATGACAGAAATGATTTTATTCTATATATGTTATTCTCTAGAGTTTTGTGTTCTCTAGTGTTTTTCTTTTTTGCCTCTAGTCTGTATCTAGGCTACAGTTACATAGCTCATTTTGTTAGTAGCATTTGTAAAATAAATGCCTCTGTTATTTTTTCAAGAAATGTTTTGAGTGGATTATCTGTCTCTGTCTTTTTATAACTCAGGCTTTGCTGGTTCTTCATCAGCTCGACAGCATTGATTTATGGAATCCTGATGCTCCTGTAGAAACATTTTGGGAGATTAGGTATATATGCTTTTTATTTTTTAATTCAATTTTAAAATTTAGTTTTATATTCTTTTTCTTCAAATAGTAACTCTACAATACTTAGTTCATTATATAACTCTTCACTTATATAAGGTTTTGTGATTTTTGTATTTTACTTTACTTGATCTTACTAGAATTTTAAAATTTCAACTGTAAGAACAATGTCATAGCAGTGGGGGAAATAAATTCTTAAACTAATGTTAAGTTTTACCATCCAACTATCAGCACTTGTTTCGTATAACTTGTTTTCGTTTTTTAAAACTGATCTTTCATACATCCTTCATAATAACAATGCTCAGTGATGGACATGTGCTGAGAAGGCAAAATACACATACAGAATTCTATTGTCTGTTTCCTGAGTTGCATAATTATCTCTTAATGAGCATAAAGGCACCTTACCAAGGAAGATGTAAGTGAGGAAGCCTCAAGTTTTGCCATTATCCTATTGTAAAATGCGTGTGCAGAGACACTTGGAGGCTAAGTTCTAACCCTCAGCATTGTTCTCTGATAATAATATAATGTGAGCCACAGAAGTAATCAAATTACCACATTATAAATTAAAAAGAAGCAGCTAAAGTTAATTTTTATAATATGTTTTAATTAACCCAGTATATATACATGTCTGGAATATTATAATTTCAAAATATAATCAGTATGAGTTGTTAATGAGATAGTTTATATTCTTGTGTTCACAAAGTCCTCACAACTTGGTGTATATTTTAATGTACAGCACGTCTCAATTTAGACAAGCCGTGTTTAAAGGGCTCAGTAACCACATATGGCTGGCTAGCATCTGTTTAGTTGGACAGTAGCTTTAGACTGGTGTCAGAAACTTGTTCTCTAGAGGGTCAGATAATAAAGCGTTTGGTTCCTGTAGATCATCCAGTTTCTGTATTCAGTCACTGTTGACTGCTCCTTGTGTAGCCAGAAAGCAGCTGTGGACAACATGTGAATAAGTGGATATGACTATATTCATTAAAACCATTTTAAAAGCCAGTGGTGAGAGGGGAGGGAGTAATAAAGGAGAGGAAGAGGAAATAAAAGGAATTAAGATGTAGTATATAGATGTACCAACTCTCTACAATGGATGTAATCATTCATGGACTAACAAAAATCTAAAAATTAAAGAAAAAGCAAAGTGATGGGCTGTTTTGACCTAAAGGTGGGGATTTGTAGACCCTGCACTATATCACTAGGTTTATGTACAGCATGTTGTTCGAGTGATTTATCGTTTCTTTTCATGCCCATTGCAAGACATGGGATACTTGAATAAAACTCTGGAAGTTCAGGAAATAAGGGGCTTATATTTATTACTTTTTAATTATTACCTATAGACTTCTTTGTATATGCTGCTATTAACCAGTTGGATGATTTCTCTAAAACCCTGCAAGGGAAACTAAACTTTTCTCAATAGATGTCTGACATAAAGGAATGTGATTCTCCTGAACTGATTATATCTGTGTTAGATTGTTTATTGATGATGCCAATAACAATAAACTTTTGTTACTGCAGTTCCCAAATGCTTTTCTACATCTGCAAGAAACTAACTAGTCATCAAATGCTTAGTAGCACAGAAATTCTTAAGTGGTTACGAGAAATTTTGATCTGCAGGAATAAATTTCTTCTTAAAAACAAGGTAAGCAAAAGAACATCTTTAAAATTGAAAGAATATTCACAATAGTAATGGGACAGATTATTAGCCAGATTAGTTCTATTTCAGTTCTTCCCTCCTTAGTCACTATGAGAAATACATATGTTAAGGATAGTGGCTGATTTTTTAAAATCTGAGGCTTTCACCCTAACACTGTAACGCTGGAGATTTCTAGTTGACTTAAATAGGACTGTTTGGGGCAGGCCTAGGAGGAGTGGAAGCTGCTGTAACTGAAGCAGCCTGAAGAGCACATTCTCTCTTTATTCTCAAGTCCATATGTAAAGTTTGATCTTGTGTCTAGGACAGTCTAGGAAATGTTGCCTATCAAGAAGCTGAAGGTCCTTAGTAGCCAAAGAGGGGGAAAAAGCCCTGAAGGACAAGGTCCTCCGTTAAGTTTATTTATAGTCTTTCTATCGGGATTTCTCCTTTTGGAAAGATCAAGTGTTTCCTTCCTTAGGTTGCGGTAACTTTTTTTCTTTAATCCCAAATGATTAAGACACAGAAGTTGTGAGGAATAGTAAAGACCTTTGCATTTCTTTTAACATACAGTTTCTATAGCTAATTAACTTAAAAATTCTCCTGGTGTGGGGTAGTTTTAGGAGTTCTTGATTTAGTGAGTTTTAATGCAGTTCTAGAATCATAGCTGTGAGAAATCTTAAATGTGTCCAACTCATACGCAAACATATCTTGTTAAATTTTTGGCTTCAGATGTGCTAAATGGTGAGGGAGTTTATTTATATCTGTCTTATGTTGATGTGTTATAATAGTGGAACTTTAGATTATTCTAATGGTAAAGAAAGAGATTAGACTTCAGAGTTTTGTGCCCTTACCAATGGAATAATATCTAAAGTACAAACATCAGTAAGAAATCTAAAGTACTCTGGTTAGCAAAGTCACTGGTGACATAGTTGATACAACATTTTATATCATAAGAGTCAACTTCCAGTATTCTGACATAGTATAGGATAAAATCCTATGGGAGAAAATCTTTATTATTTATGCAGTACTTGATTGAGATTTCAATAGTTTCACACAGTAGATTTATTTATTTAGGTACTGGGACTCACAGGCTTGCGGGGCAGGCACTTTGCCAATAAGCTGTATCCTGGCCCTAGAGTTACATTGTTACTATTTAACTTGTGTCCATGTTAGACTTAATTAACTTGCCTGTCTTTTTTTTTTTTTTGAGACAGGTTCTCTCTATGCAGTTCAGGCTGGCCTCGAGTTCACTATGTAGCCCAGGCTGGCCTTCAGCTTGAAGTGAACCTCCTGCCTCTCTCTGAAGTGCTGGGATTAGAGGCCTGTGTGGCCACGACACCTGACTACTTCCATTTCTTGTCTTTATTTGGTTCTTTAAAACGGGGTTTCACTATGCAGTTCAGGCTGGCCTTAACTCACTTTAGAACCAAGGTTTGCCTCAAACTTGAAGTGATCCTCCTGCCTCAGCCTCCTGAGTGCTGGGATTATAGGCATGCAGCACCATATCTGCCTACTTGCGTTTCTTGAATTTGGTATTTTTAATGAGTTGAAGAAAACAAGGTTCAGAGAATTTTCAAAGACATTGAGCAAATATTTGTCTTTATGAGTTTCTAACAAATGTTTCTCAAGACGAAGCATAGGGATTGAGAAGATAGGCTTTGCAGGATAGTCTTAAAGAGGAAGACAACTCGTATTAAGCATTTATTTTTCTTGGTTGTCAGGGCTGTTAGAGCTTATTTATTTCTTTTTTCTAGCAGGCAGATAGAAGTTCCTGTCACTTTCTCTTCCTTTATGGAGTAGGATGTGATGTTTCTGCTAGTGGATCTGCCACCCAGATGTCCATGGATCATGAAGAATTACTACGTGCCTGTACCCCAGGAGCGTCTCTGCGAAAGGGAAAGGGAAACTCCTCTATGGTAAGTAGCCTCTCTTGCAATTTCCCACATCATCTGTGTTCTGTTTACCCAGCCCAAAATGAACTTGAATAAATTTCAATTAGGTAATTTAACATTGTTAAAAAAACTGCTTGGGGGCCAGGGATGTAGCTCAGACACACAAGCACTTGCCTGGCTAGCATGAGGTTGTGAGTTTGATCCCCACTTCCAAAAAAGAAAAACTGCTTGAGTTCTAGGCAGTGCAGTGGCAGCAGTGAGGGAGGCTGAAACAAGAGGATTGTAAGTTCAAGTCCCACCTGGGCAGCTTAGCCAAGCCTGTTTCAAAATAAAAATGAAGAAAGGGCTGGGATGTAGTTCAGTGGTAGAGTGCCCACTGCCCTCAATACTGTTTATATTTATATTTTTGTATCATTGGTCTTCATGGAACCTTAGGCAGGTTTTTAACATTTCTGTGCCTTAGTTTCTCAGCCTTAAAATAGGGATAATACTCATTGCCTCAAAGTTGTTAGGATTAAATGAGATCATTGATTGATTGACACTATAACTATAGCTATAATTATAATTCTCCATCCTATAAGACTGTTCATATCTAGACATTGAAAATTAAGCAATATGATATTTACTGTTATATGCTTTACTTGCTAAATTTACATTTCTTTTATAAATGAGAGTTTCCATTTCATGTTTTGGAAATAATGTAATTCAGAATCAAATGTATCATCTGTTGCATTATTTAGTTTTGTTTGTGCTTAATTTAATCAGTGTTAAAATGTGCCTACTTTATTTCTTTCCTCTTGGAAGTAAATGTACAGTTACTTGCTCTTCTTTTGTTATTTCTAATTGATTGGTAAGTGCCTTACATTTTTTCTGAAGTAGCTTTATGATGTGATATTTTAGTTGTGTCTATTGTAGACTTAATTTACATTTCTGGAACCTAGCACAAGGTGACATCTATTTGATTTGAAATTCTACAGTAGTAGCATTATGTTCAGAAATCTTACTTATAACAAGATATGTTTGAAAAAATTCTTAGCATGGTTGAAGAGGAAAGCTTTTATGAGTTTTAAATACTAATAAATATGGTACAGTTTACTGTATTGTTGAGTTTCGTAGATAAACTTACCTAAGGAGAAAATCTGTATCTCTGCTCCTAATGCCCAGGATAGTGCAGCAGGGTACAGTGGAACCCCACCGATATGCCGCCAAGCCCAGACCAAACTAGAGGTGGCCCTGTACATGTTTCTGTGGAGCCCCGACACTGAGGCGGTCTTGGTTGCCATGTCTTGTTTCCGTCACCTCTGTGAGGAGGCAGATATCCGCTGTGGAGTGGATGAGGTATCAGTGCACAACTTCTTGCCCAACTACAGTACATTCATGGAGTTCGCTTCAGTCAGCAACATGATGTCAACAGGTAAGTGCGGACTGTTTTTTGATGTTTAATTCTGCTTTGAATCACGTGGTGTCTAATTGTTTTAAGAATGTAAGAGTAAGATTACTGCTTTCCAACTTTGCAGAGGAAATTCAAGAAGCTTATTTGTAATACATTACTGAACAAGGTAGGATGAAAATAAGTATCATTTGAATCAAATTGTTAGTTTTTTTTTTTTGAGATAGGGTCTCACTATGCAGCTTGCGCTGACCTTGTGCTCACTTTGTAGCCCTGGTCTCGAACTCACAATAGTCTTCTTATCCCAGCATTCTGAGTGCTGGGATTACAAGCACAAATTGTTAATTTTTCACAAAAAAAAAAAAAAAAATCTTTTTTCTTTGAAACAGCATGTCACTGTGTGCCAGGCTGGCCTCAGATTCCCTGCAGTCATCTTGCCTCAGCCTGTTGAGCATATGTGCCATCACTCCTGGCCCTTGTCAGATTGTTAATATGCTATATGTTTGTTAAATAAATAGGAGTGTAAATTACTGTCCATTATAGGTTATATGATATACTCTGCCTAAAATGTGTATGGTGCAGTGCCAAGCACACTGGTAAGCCTTTTAAGTAAATCATTGTGGATTATGTGAAGATAAATACCTTTTCTGTGAGGCTAGTGAGAGAAGTTTTTATCATTTGAAGCATTTGATTCCTCCTGCTCTACCTTTTGAGGGAGGCTTGCCAGGTTTCCCTTTGGCCCATGGTTCTGAGGATAATAACTGGGTTTTCTGTTGGTTTTGCTTAGGAAGAGCAGCGCTTCAGAAACGAGTGATGGCGCTGCTGAGACGCATCGAGCACCCCACCGCAGGAAACACCGAGGTATGCCCTCAGCAACACAAGTGCTGCTCCCTCTCTACCCTCAGTCTTAGAAACCAGTAAATCTGAGTAATCCACATATTACTAGGATAGGTTAAATTCATAGTGTCCTCAACTAGTTATATTTATAATATACGTACTTGTAATATGCTCCATGTTCAAACCCTAGTTGTGACAGTTTTAGCTCTTGGCTTAAACTGTCTTTCAGTATTAATTGCTTTCATTTTAGGCTTGGGAAGACACACATGCAAAATGGGAACAAGCTACAAAACTAATCCTGAACTATCCTAAAGCCAAGATGGAAGATGGCCAGGTGAGTCTGTAAAGTTGATTGTTTATTAATTGACCTCTGAGACATGTGTCTTTCCCTTCAGTAATCTTTGTGAGTCATTGAGTTACGTGGTTGTCTTAGAACTATCAAGTTGTGAATGCATCTGGATCTGCATTGTCTAATGTGGTAGCCAACAGCCATATCTGGCTGTTTACATGAATTTATATTAAATTTTAACTTAGAATAATGAAAGTTAAATACAGTTCAGTTCCTCAGCTGTACGTAGCCATAGCCCTGTTTGACAGTCAGTATGTTGGACGATAGAGATGTAAACTTTTCCATCGTTGCAGAAGTATTGGAAGCACCGCTGGAAAGCATTATATTTCTTTATTTTTTTCTTGTTATTCTTTAGCCAAGGTATTTCACAAAACTTTGAGAGGAAAAACAGGAATATAGGAAAATAAAAACAATTTGTTTTGCTATTTTGTTAGGTATTCTAATTAGAAAATCTAAATGGGTAGAAGCTTCAGAGAAGAGGTTAACTGAAATTTTAAAATTTGAACATTTGTTCAACTATTATCAACTATATAATTTCATTTATCAACTAATTTCAGTTATCCATTATCCCAGAAATTGACAATTATTTGGTATTTGTTTATGTTTGATTGGTATCATTCATGTTGCTCTTTTATAGGTGGTTGAGTGATATTGGTTATTCTCTCATTCCTTTTCTTTTGTCATGCTTAATTAGAACAAGAAAAATTTATGTTTTGTGCAGTAAAATTATAATGCTTAATTATATTATTTGGAGAGGATAGGTAGTTTTTGAATGAAAATCTTTTTTGATAGCTGTTAATATATAATTCACATACCATAAAATTTACTCACTTAAGGAATCTTATGCAGTGATCATTTCTCCTGTATTCACAGAGTAGTGCAACTGTTACACAACTGAGAACATTTCCATCATCTCGAAGGAAGAAACAAAAATTCATACCTTTTAGTTATTTCTTCCCCTAACACCTAATTGTTCTGCCTCTCTGTCCGTACCCCGCCATCTATGGGCACCCAAACTAATCTGCTTTCAGTCTCTGTGGATTTGCCTTTTCTGGGCATTCCATGTAAAGAGGTTAGAGATTATGTGGGCTGTTGTGGCTGGCATCTTTCACTTAACATAATGTTTTCAAGGTTCATCCATGTAAATCAAAACTTTTTCCTTTTTCTTTCTTGGCACTGAGTATCGAACTCAAGGCCTAGCACTTACTAGGCAAGTGCTTGTACCTCTGAGCTAAATTCTCAGCCTAAGTCTAATCTTTTTAGAAATACATTTAATACTCTGGATTAATTAAAAATATCTATGATATTTTTAAGTTTTGCTTTTTAAAATGTAAAATAAGTGCTATTGAAAGAAATGATAAGGAGTAATTTGTCAAGTTTCAGCCAGTCTAGGTTGAATTCATGCTCTCCACAAAAATTTTGTGTTTAGGCTGCTGAAAGTCTTCACAAGACCATTGTTAAGAGACGCATGTCCCATGTGAGTGGAGGAGGATCCATAGATTTATCTGATACAGACTCCCTACAGGAGTGGATCAACATGACTGGTTTCCTTTGTGCACTTGGAGGAGTGTGTCTGCAGCAGAGAAGCAATTCTGGTCTGGCAACCTATAGCCCACCTATGGGTGCAGTTAGTGAACGTAAAGGTTCCATGATTTCAGTGATGTCCTCAGAGGGGAATGTAGATACACCTGTCAGCAAATTTATGGATCGGCTGCTGTCCTTAATGGTGTGTAACCATGAGAAAGTGGGGCTTCAAATACGGAGCAATGTTAAGGATCTGGTGGGTCTCGAGTTGAGTCCTGCTCTCTATCCAATGCTGTTTAACAAATTGAAGAATACCATCAGCAAATTTTTTGACTCCCAAGGACAGGTAAAGTGTTCTCTGCTTTATTTTCACCCTTTCCCTGTAAAGTGATCTTGTTTGAAATAATGCCTTTTTTTTTTTTTTGCAAATTATTTGTTAACTACCTACATGAATATTCACTCACAATTAAAAAAACAAGCAAAAATTTGTAGGAAACAATCATCTAATATAGAAATTAATTTGCTTTTTTGGGAATTCTGGCATTGAGTGTGCCTGGAGGTATGAATATCAAGGGATATGAATGTCTGTGTATCAACATATTTAAGTCTGTATGTGTGTGTGTCTGTGTAAGTAAGACAGACAAGACAGACACGAAGACAGGGAGAAGGATAAGGTAATACTTAGGATAGTCGGTTTCATCTCTGGTTTATCTTCTGTGCATTGACGGTAAGTCACTAATACAGTTTGTCCTTTGTATAGGTTTTATTGACTGACACCAATACTCAATTTGTTGAACAAACCATAGCTATCATGAAGAACTTACTAGATAATCATACCGAAGGCAGCTCTGAACACCTGGGGCAAGCTAGCATTGAAACAATGATGTTAAATCTAGTCAGGTAAGCATTCAGCTACTAAAATGTAGCAGAAAGATATTTTAAGAGGTTAAAAAGAACCTCTTATACATTGATATTGATATTACTGATGAGAAAATTTTTTATCCTTTTGTTCACTGGGCTTAAGGTAAACTAGAAGTTGTGTATGTTCTTACCTAAGTAAAATAAAAATTTTATCATGCTTAAGTTATATTTAGTGATTTTAACTAGAGATTAACGAAAGCATTTGTAGTTCCTCTTTTTTGTCTACACCTGATAAGTTTTTAAAATGTTTCTTTGTCTAAATAGATACGTCCGTGTACTTGGGAATATGGTCCATGCAATTCAGATAAAAACAAAACTATGTCAATTAGTTGAAGTTATGATGGCAAGGAGAGATGACCTCTCATTTTGTCAAGAGATGAAATTTAGGTAAGTTCTCTAAAGAACAAATGAAAGTCTTGTGCTTTTATGTTAAATGGAACACAGAAAAGTAAATTTGTTTTTCCTGGGGAAAAGAGGAAGTGGAAAGAGTATTTTACATGTTGTTTTCTGTGAATATTTTTCTAGATTGCCCAAAACTTTGTGCCTTTGGAAATGTCTTTTTTTTTTTTTTTTTTTTTTTTTTTTTTGAGACGGTGTCTCAATATGTAGCCCATGATGGTCTGAAACTCAGAGAAATCCTGTTGCCTTGGAATGAGAATGTAATTTTTTAAACACTATGTTCTGCCTACACAAGAAATTGATTATTTCCAAAATGGTACTATACTGGAGTGCCGATGCAGAGCACCAATATCTAAGTCATATCTGTGACTTTTTAAAAAAAAAAAAAAAAGCTGTGACAGCAGTATCTTTTTTTTATCAAGTTGACATGTCATCTGGGTTATCTGCTTGCGCTGTTTTAAAAGCTTGTTTAAAATTGTATATTATATGGTTTTTAAAAAATTGTTTGCTATTTCCATCTTGTCATCATTGTATAGGAATAAAATGGTAGAATACCTGACGGATTGGGTTATGGGAACATCAAACCAAGCAGCAGATGATGACGTAAAATGTCTTACAAGGTAAAATAAATAGAATAAAGAGAGAATGATTTTTAAATATTACTAGCCTTTAGGCACTAAAACTTTCATTATAACTATCATACATATATTTTATGTGTAGTTGTTTCTTAGATATTAAGGTTTTGTTTGATGGTGGTTGACAGATTATGGTACTGGGGATTAAACCCACGACCTTGGACATGTTAGACAAGCACAGTGCCACTAACTGTATCTCCAGCCTTTTTGATCTTTTTATTTTGAATAGCGTCTCACAGACTTGCTCAGGCTGGCCTTAAATTTGCAACCCTAATCCTCCTGCCTCCATGTTCCAAGTAGCATGTAGCACCATGATGAGCAACAATATTAGTTTTTGTTACTACTTTTTTTTCTGAAAGACTTAGCAAAAAACAATGTTAAAAAAGTATTTGTTTGGAATTAGTATTGTCAATTTAAGAAGAATAGTTTATGGTTAGTGGGAAGAAAGATGCATAAAGTCTCTTAGATTATATTAATTTTTATAATTAAAGATACAAGTATTATTTGAGGAGCTTAATTATGTAGAGTCTCAGAAGTAATTGCTTTAACAATAAATGTATAAAATTATTTAATAATACTTAATAACGCATATCAAAAAATGAGTGATGAACTACATAAGTATTTGCACAAGTACCTTTGACCAGGGCTACTTTTTTTTTTGTCCTTTTCTTTTTTATTGGTACCGGGGATCGAACTCACGACCACACACTTGTAAGGCAGGCGCTTATGATGCTGAGCTAAATTCCCAGCCCCTGACCAGGGCTACTTTGATTATATATACTTTTGATTAATTAACTGACTGACTTGTTGGGGATCAACCCCAGGGTTTGAGTATGCTAAGCAGGCAGAGTTATAGCACTACCGCCACAGTTTGATTTAAGGTAGTTATGCCAAGCTTACTTTCCAGAAAGTTATCTTCTCGTTGATTCGAAATGATTTTTACGTTTTGGGATCTGCATATTTACTCAGATTACTAAGGCTGTGCTAATCATTCATTTAGTGAAATAGTGCTCACGGTTTATTTGACTAGAAGGATCTGACCATTCATCATATCTAAATTATTTTTATTTAGAGATTTGGACCAGGCAAGCATGGAAGCAGTAGTTTCACTCCTCGCTGGTCTTCCGCTGCAGCCCGAGGAAGGAGATGGTGTGGAATTGATGGAAGCTAAATCACAGTTATTTCTTAAGTAAATTTCAGCTATCAAAAATGCAAAACAAAAACCGAATTTTGCCCCTATTAAGTGTAACCAGAGTAGCTGATTATACTAAGAATTACCATGCTAGTACTGCCAGCTCATAAAATATGCCATCCTAGTGAACATACAAGTCCAAGATGGGAAAACAGCTATGTATTGTGGTTTCTGAAGAAAATGATGTAACCAGTGAAATTTTACTTGTAATAAAACCCAGATTGCTTCATTAAGCAATCGTTAGCTAAACTGGTGGGCCATTAATTTTATGTGTTATTAAAAATGATACATTTATTAGGAAACATTGCATCTATTTCATGCCTATGTTACTTAATGTATGGTAGAATTTTTAAGATAAAAATCATGCCTAACATACCAACATCATTTAAGCTATCCTGACTGATTGCCCCAAGACTGGAGAAAAGCAAACACCGAGGGCCACTCAAATGATACGGATATGGTTACTTCAGAATGTCTGATTAGCTTTGTGGTTGTTGTGACTTTTATTCTTAAAGTCTGTTCTTTGTGTTTCTTAGGTACTTCACATTATTTATGAACCTTTTGAATGACTGTAGTGAAGTTGAAGATGAAAATGCACAAACAGGTGGCAGGAAACGTGGCATGTCTCGAAGATTGGCATCCCTGAGGCACTGTACAGTACTTGCAATGTCAAACTTACTCAATGCTAATGTGGACAGCGGCCTCATGCACTCCATAGGTGAGCCTGAATGAGAACTCCGAGAGTGTAAAACCCAGAGGGTTGGCATTGTAATACCAGGCAAAACAACTTCAGCAAGGTCATGTTAGTAAATTTGTGTCTTTCTTTTCATACTAGGTTTAGGTTATCACAAAGATCTCCAAACAAGAGCTACATTTATGGAAGTCCTGACAAAAATTCTTCAACAAGGCACAGAATTTGATACACTTGCAGAAACAGTGCTGGCAGATCGGTTTGAGAGACTGGTGGAATTGGTCACCATGATGGGGGATCAGGGAGAGCTTCCGATAGCTATGGCTCTGGCCAATGTGGTCCCTTGTTCTCAGTGGGTAAGTTTTTTGGGCAAGTAGGGAAGAGAGTGCCTAGTACACAACAGATGCTTTACAGTGTTTGTTCAATAATTGTTTATTGGCAGAATTAATAAAATTTAAGCACTTGCAGAAACTTTAGACATTTAGTTGAGTGATTTTCATCTGTGGAGCAGTGGTTGGCACTCCTAGAACTTAGTAATGTTTTGTGTCATTGCACCCTGCTGAAATACAATGGTTTGAAGAGCACTATAAACCATGTGATCCGGTGTTTCCATAAGGTCATGAGACTGTGCTCCCTTTTAGTTATTAGTTATTAGTAACGCTAGAACTGGAACCTACAATTTGTGCCTTTTTACTTCCAGTTTGCTATTCTTTATAATGCCTTGTACAGTTGTATTTTTTAATGTGAAAACTATTTGCACTTGGAAGTATGCTGTTGCTTGTTTTAAACACTGAAGACATGTATGGCTGTTTGGTTTCTCTCAAAATTTTTTCTGAATCCATATCATTCTTAATACTATTTGCTAAAATTTTTAGAAGGATTTTTTTCCTTCCCTTGTTAAAAAAACCACTTGGCTCATAGTTTCTCTCTTTTTCTATCTTTTTTCTTCCCTCTTTTCTTTTCCCTCCTTTCCTCCCTCCCTCCCTCCCATCTGTCTGTCTGTCTTTCTTTCCATCTGTCTGTCTGTCTGTCTTTCTTTCTTTGTGCTGGGGATTGAACCCAGGGCCTCATGCATACTAAACAAGTGCTTTACCACTGAGCTACATCCCTAGCCCAAGTTATTTGGTTCATATTCTACCAAAAAAGACTTAATAGTAAATTCTAACTGATAAAATAATTTGTCATTGCCTGTAGATTTGTTTCTATTTAAAGGTCTGAAGGCTAATATTTATCATACTTAAAGTAAAATTCAGATTGCTGGGAGGTTGGCACTGAGAATTGAACCAGGGCTTTAGCACAGAACTGTTTCCACCTGTTTTAATTTTTGAGCCATCTCACTAAGTTGCTGAGTTACCTTGACTGGGCTTGAGCTTTCATCCTCCTTGCTCAGCTCCCAGAGTGCTAGGATTTTAGGCATGGGCTACCAGACCTGGCATAATTTAAATTCTTTGCCCTGGCCTACAAAGTTGTACCTGATCTTGGTCCTGCTTATCTCTACCTTCCTTGTTATGCCTTCGTATTCCTTTTGTTCACCTAGTTTAAGCCTCATTGTCACCTTTTTGTTTCTCAAATTTGTTATACTTTATTTCTGTCTTCAAGCATCCTTGCTACTTTGCTGCTGCTGTCTAAAATACTTCTCCAATTATTTTGATTTCATTTGACTTTTTTTGTATGAACGTTTAACATGAGCATTTCTTTTAATATATTTTTAATTGTACAATATAGTATTGCTGGCCATAGACACACTATTACAAAGCAGTTCTCTAGAATGTACTTATCTTGAATAATTGAAATTTTATATCTCTGGGTTAGCAATACCCCTTAGTGAAAATTTTTTCATGTATGAAATAAAAAATTTCATTAGGTGACCTTATTTATTTGACACATTATTATACAAAGGAAAATACATGCAGCTACATAAAAAAAAAAACACATTCTAATGCTACTTGAACACAATAGTCAAAAAACAATGAATTGTAGAATAAGCACCAGGATTTAATGGGAAAAAAAAAAAAACCTATAGAAAAGTTTCAGGCTTCTAACTTCACTGATTCCTATGCGCTTCTTTATATTCCTCAGTTTTTCCAGGTCTGTATCACTCTTTAGTGTCTGCTAAAGATGGAAGTGCTAACCTCAGCTGGTAATCTGACGTCATTATTCAAGATTCTTACAGTCTTTCTTTCTCCTTTTTTTCCCTAGTATTTTTATTTGTTTGTTTTTATTTATTTTTGAGGTAAGGTCATGCCATGTCACCCAGGCTGGCCTTGAACTCACTATGTACTCCAGGCTGGCCTCTCACTGTAATCCTCCTGCCTCAGCCTCCTAAGTACTAAAACAATAGGCATGTGCCACCATTTTTCTTTTTTACTTTTAGATTATTATTTGTTAGTATTATTAAATACTTTCCTTATTTTTTCTTTTTTACTTCTAAATTATTATTTGTTTGGATTATTAAATACTTTCCTTGTTATTTCCTCAAATACTCACATATCAGATTGTATATCTAGGTTTAGATCAGTTTTTTTAAGTGGGGATGGAACTCATAGCCTTGTTCTTAACAGGCAGGCGCTGGTGCTGCTGAGCTAAATCCCCAGCCCAGTTTGGGTTAGGTTTGGAGGGCCATTGTCCTGCCTTGGTTGTCACTGCTTGAATAGCTGCTTTTCTTAGAACTATGATTAAAGAGCGATTTGTTGTAAGACATGTTTCTTGAGTATACCAAAAACTACTTTAGTACAAGGAGTTACAAGTTTTTAAAATAGTAGATGGAAAAGGAAAGCAATATATTTAAATATTGGGCATATGCCAGGAGAAGGCCTTCACGTAGAAAGTGTTCTCATTAAGCTATAGTGGCCTAAACTATGGGGCTGTTTCACTCAGTGGTGCTTTTAATTTTCACACTGCCTCAGGGAACTAAACACCAGCTTTGACTTGAAGAAATATTTATATATTTACCAGATAGTTTGAATTTTGAATATATACAACACCATTACATGTATACTCACAGACAACTTATATATCCTATGTTGAAATGTGATTGTATATAAAAAGGAAAATGAAATTAAACTAAAGCATAAAATGAAATTATTATTTTTATTTTTTTAAATTTTATTTAAGGAGGAAAAAAAACAGAAAAAGGGTACAAGTTATACAGAATTTCAGAAAAAATAAACAGTAGGAAATCACTAGTTAATTACATATTGTCATCTTAGAAATAGTTGTTGAAGTTACAAAATTAAAGCATATAGAGGGGACTTTCAAACAGTGAGACTGCAAACAGTTTTCTTCAATGATCCAACAAAACTCAGTAATATGGTTATCTATCTTACACACTTAAATATATATGCAGTTATATCTTTTAGAGAACTTTCTTTTCCTTCTTTTGTACAATGACAATTACACATTTTGGGTTTTATTGCTCCCACAGATCTTACTATACTTTTTTTTTTTTTTTTTTTTTGAAGAAAGTAAAATCAAATGTGACATACCAGGACAGAATCATTCAAATCAAAAGGATGGACATAATACATAATGTAAAAATAAAATACAAGGTGATCAACAATGGTTACCATAATGCCTCTTGTTATCTTAAAAAGAATTGCCTATATCATCAGTTATAATAAAATTGAACAAAACAGTAAAGAATAAGACCAATAAAACCAAAACATTGGAGACATTAGAGGACTTCAAAAGAAGATAATAGTCAACCAGAATGGATGTCACAATGGATCTTATTGTCTTCATAGTTGTTGCCTATACTTTCAAACTTGGTACTATCAAGCATAACAGAATAGAGGAAAATCAGTCAAAACAAGATGGTGAGAGCAATACAGAGTTTCAAATCAAGTTAATAGGAAATCAAAGTGGGTTACTATAATATATCCTGCTATTTTTAATTTATTTTTCCCTTAATTAAAAGGATAAAAATAAAAAAGTAGATAATAAAAAGGAGATTGAGATAAAAAAGAGGGCATAACAACAAAACAGCGCAGGTCAAAACATAGCCATTTAAGCAAAATAGTGTTTCACCACAAGATAATCTCGACATAATAGTAGTTACCATAGTGTCTTTTCCCTAAAAATCTTTGGGTATAACTTCGTATGCTGTAGCATCAAACATATCAAGACAATGTTCAAGAGAATCTAGCATCAAACATATCAAGACAATGTTCAAGAGAATGACAGTATTACAGGGTATTTAGAATCAACTAACAGAAAATGAACAATGGTTTCTGTATAATCTCCTTGTCTATAAAAGTTTTTGTTTATATTTTCACATATAATAAAATCCAATAAGATACAACACGTTAAAACCGATAGAGACAGAAGAACAAAAGCTTGATGGGACTTCAAAACAAGAGGATATTAAATCAGCACTACCTATTACAATGTCTTGTTTTCTCCAAAATGGCTGTTCCTACCATCCAACCTTCTCTGCCTCATTTCTGTTGAGCTCTTTTTCTGTCATTAGTTGTCAGTTTGTCCTCTTCATTTCGCTTTCTGCTCCATTCATCATGGCCGCTCTGCCACTGTTTCTGGAATCTTGGTATTTTTCATTTTTAGAATATCCTGCAGTAATCTCTGTAGAGTTGAATTGGTGGTTGCAAATTCCCCTAGTTCGTCTTTATCCTGGAAGCACCTTGTTTTTCCATCAATTTCTAGGGACAGTTGTGCAGGATATCTCAATCTTGGCTGGAGGTTATTATCTTTCAAAGCTTGAATTATTTCCCCCCACGCTCTTCGTGATTTGATGTTTTGTGCCAAGAAGTCTGCTGTAATTCTGATGGGTGTTCCCTTGTAAGTGATCTGTTTCTTGGAGTCTCTGATGGCTTTTAATATTCTGTTTTTATATTTGATTTCTGGAATTTTGATTATTATATGCCTGGGTGTAGCTCTGTTTGGGTTGTAGGTGGCTGGGGTCCTGTATGCCTCATACATCTGAGTATCTTTACCTTTTGCTAAATTAGGGAAATTCTCCTGGATTATTTCTGTGAATAGCTTTTGTAGTTCATTTGTTTGAATCCCTACTTCTTCTTTTATGTTCTTAATTCTTAAGTTATAGATCCTCTTATCATCTTCTAGATAAAATGAAATTAAACTAAAGCATAAGAATAAATATATGACATTTAACTCATCCCAAATACTTTAGTATTTTTTCTATAGTAATTTAATGTTTTACATGTGGATACATAAAAATAAATAACATGGAAATACTAAGTTATAATAAAATTTTTATTTAAAAAGATAATAGTTTCAGCACTCCGATCTTGCTGACTTTGAATGTAAGTGTGACAGAGTTCTTAGTACAGGATGCAAAGTCCAGATTTTTTTTTCCCTCTCTTAGTTTTCTGAGAGAGGGTCTCACTATGCAGTTCAGGTTGGCCTTGAACTCTATGTAGCCGAGACTGGCCTTGAACTCTTTAACGATCCTCCTGCCTCAGCCTCCTGAGTGCAGGGATTACAGTGCACCTCCATGCCCAATGCTTGTGTTCTTGATTTTGTCAAAACACCTTAGTTTTCCATTTTTGTTGTTTTTGTGTCTAGTCCATATTTACTGGCTTTCCCTGATGTATAGGGTGCGTCTGATCACCAAAGTATCATTTCTTCCCACTGATTTTCTCTCTTTCTCTTGTTCTTTCTTTTCTTCTTTTCTTTTCTTTCTTTCTTTTTCTTTCTTTCTTTCTTTTTGTTTCTTTTCTTTTTTTTTTTTTTTTTTTTTGATCTTTTTGTCTTTTTGAGACAAAGTCTTGCAATGTGGCAGGCTTGGGCTCACTTTGTAGCCCAGGCTGGTCTTGAACTTGTAATAATCCTCCTGCCTTAGCTTCCCAGTCTACTGGTTTTCTAAGAAAATGACCTCACTAAATTAAACTCTTTACTTTCATTCTCCCTTTTTTTTGTTTTGTGATATAGTTTGAGCTGATTCCTGGAGTCTTTCTTGATAATGCCTGGTCTCTATTATAATACTTTCACCAGTTAATACTTGTTAACAGCTACTGCATACTTACATACTCATCCGCCATATATACTTTATGGAAGACATTCCAGAGGAAATATTAATCCATCACCATTTGGTTCATTTTAGGAATTGGTTGCCAGCCTTGAATTTCTCTTTTGTGAAGCACTAATTTATGCTTCAAAATTGTTGACACCAATGCAATTTTGTTTTACTCTCAGGATGAACTAGCTCGAGTTCTGGTTACTCTGTTTGATTCTCGGCATTTACTATACCAGCTTCTCTGGAACATGTTTTCTAAGGAAGTAGAATTGGCAGACTCCATGCAGACTCTTTTCCGAGGCAACAGTTTGGCGAGTAAAATAATGACATTCTGTTTTAAGGTTTGTATTATTCCTGTGTGTGCATTTTAAGAATTGTCAACTATTAATTAATGTATAGAATGTAGAGATTAGGTTGTTTTTTAATGCAAGATATATGAAACTGGTGTAATAATTTCCACATTGTGCATGTCTTTAGGTCTATGGTGCTACCTACCTACAAAAACTTCTGGACCCTCTGTTACGAATTGTTATCACATCCTCTGAATGGCAACATGTTAGCTTTGAAGTGGATCCCACCAGGTTTGTCATCTTCTTGTATACAGCTGCTCTGTTTGTTACTATCACTGCATGAGGCAAGTGCCTCATAATTGTCCCCTCTGATTAGTATTTAATTATAAAGTCTATAAAGAAGTATATTTTCCTTTATAAACACAAAAATGAAACATTACAGATATAATTAAGGACATCTTTGACTACCACCTTGGGGGACTATTACTGGCTTATTCTGTCTTTGGGTTTTTTCCCCTATGAATTTGAATATGCATGTATATAATTATAGAAAATATATAATGTGGATGCTCAATATGAAGGGTAATATATACATAATTTTCAACTCAGTTTTTAAGAACACTGTGTCTTCTGAGTATAGTGGCACATACCTGTTAATCCCAGCACTTGGGAGACTGATGCAGGATTGTTTTGAATTTGAGGCCAGCCTGGGCTACATAATTTGATGCCAAGCTGAATTACATAGTGAGACCATTTCTTAAAAACAACAACAACAAAACCCACAAAATTTTGTGTCTTTGATTTTCCTATAGCTGCATGTGAAAAATCTTGTTCTTTTATGCTGTGTAGCATTTCATAGTATGGCTGTGTCATAATTTGTTTAGTCAATATGCAGCTGATTTTTACTGTAACTTTCTAATTATTGTTCCAGCATTATCGTCTCATTTTCGGGCTATTTGCTATAGAAATTCTTTTAAACATGAATCATTTTGTCCCTTTTTTAAAAACTGAAGGCAAAAGTAAAGCACAGGCTTGTTTAAGTTCCAAGGAAATATGCCCAAGTTATGCGTTTTTAAGTGGTTTAGCACATGGATTCTTTGGGTTTGGAAATACCTAAAAAATAATGTCCCTCATCTCTGTCCAGGATTAAAACCTGGAAGGCATGAAGGGGCTTTTCTAGATTTGAATATCTTTTTGACCTTCTAAGAGTATTTGGCATACTACCTAGCATTTGGGTAACAGTTTATAAATATTTGCTGAATGGGTGAGTCTTAACAGATTATTTTACATTTGTGTAAAATACACTTCTCTAAGCCATGTATTAACATTCTCTTTTATCTGTCAGTCAGTATTGTGCTAAAAGTTAAAATTATTTTTTTACTTCAAGTTCAGAGCTTCTTAATAATTATCTGTCTAGATATTTATATACAAAATTTAGCAGTTTTGTATCAGTTGGTATTTTTGGCTCAGCCTTTGCTCAGATTTTAGCTGTAATATTTAATCAGAACTCTACTACCACATTAGCCAGTTTTTAAAGTAGTTATAGTTTAAAATTTGAAACCAACATTCTTTTAAAGCCATAGTGTATTGTGTTAAGCCATTTCCCTTTTTTGGGACAGGTTCTTATGCTTGTATTTGTTGAGGGGCAGTTATCTAGTATACATTAACTATAGTCAACATTACCGTAGTGCTCTGGCATTATTCAGTAACTCTCACTGTAATTTTATACCTTTTCTGCCAGCAGTTTTTCATTCCTTTGCTTCACCTCTCTCTCCTCACCCCTGGGAACCATAATTCTATTCTCTGCATCTGTAAGTTTGACTTTCTTTAGACTCTGCATATAAAGTGAGATCATGCGGTATTTGTCTGTCTTGTTTGTTTTGGAGATAGTTAGTCCAAGCTGTCCTCAGACTTGCCCTCTGGCCCAGGCTGATCCTATCCTCAGATTTCATGGTTCTTTTGCCCCAGCCTCCCAACTACTGGAATTGCAAATGTGTATCACCAGGCATGGTTAAGTATTTGTCTTTCTGTGCCTGGACTATTTAACCTAACAACCTCCAGGTTGTCCTTAATGTCACAGATTATATTGTTTGTTTCTTTTTAAGTACTCAGAGTGTGTGCTTGTCTGCTAACCTGTATCATATATCCCTTTTCCATTTGTTCATCAGTGGATTTTATAGTTTAGCCATTGTGATAATCCAGCAATGAACATAGATGTGCAGCTATCTCTTTGGCATTTTGATTTAATTTCTTGTGGATGCATACACAGAAGTCAGATTGCTGCAATTTATGTTGATTCTAGTTTTAATTTTTGGTGGGACCTCCACACTGTTCTTTGTAACAGATGTACTAATTTACATTCACATCAAGAGTGAACATTGCTTTCGTTGTCTCTACATTTTTGCCAACACTTTTCTTTCATCTTTTTGATAATACACATTTTAAAGATGTGAGGTAATTAATTTGTTGGACATACCAGAACAAGAAAGTGGTAGGCTCACTTTTAGGTAGGAATACTTAGACTGCCATTGATAAATTGCTGAGAGCTGACTGTGGACTAGCTGAGTTTTAAATTTCTCCTGGGAGGCCATGCTCCACAGGACCTCCTCTCCTTTGTGAATTTTACTTCCAGAGCCTTATTTGCATCTCAAAATGAATAGGGGAGAAAAATTCCGTTGTGCTTAGAGCAAGGGAAAAGGAGAAATAGTCATTTAAAAAATATGCCCAGAGGGCTGTATTATCCCTAACAAATTTTTGCCCATAAGAGAAAATTACTTTATCTGAGCTATCTGATCTGGAGAATTCCCTCCCTCCCCCATTTCTGGTCTTCCTGTCTCACAAAAGGAAAGGGAGGGGAAAAAAAAAAAAAACAGGCTAAGAAACCTTTCTGAAAACCACAGCTCAGGGACCCAAAGACTAATATAAACAAGGGAGATGTGATTAGAATCCAGGAAAAAATTAAACTTTTTTTTTTTTGGTCTTTTTCCTTTTTATCGGTACCAGGGATCGAACTCACGACTGCCTGCTTGCAAGGCAGGCGCTTATGCCGCTGAGCTAAACCTCCAGCCCCCAAATTAAACTTTTTTACCCAGGTATGACTGTAGAGCAAAAATTGGTGAAAATAAAAACTGAAAATCTGGTTCTTTGAAAACCAAATGGAAGAAAAAGGTTTGTACACATAAACACTTCATAATTGAACACAAAACTTAATTTTAGATTAGATTTAGTAGACTGACCAACAAGTTGCTATGGTCCATGGGAGGCAAGAGAGCCCCCTTGACTAGAGGCAGTATGTTAGGGTGCCTGAAACAGGTGGTAATGTCCTTGGTGCTGATCTGAGGAAACCTCCCAACCCTTACTGAAGAAACTGTTACTCTTACTCATCCCCTAAAACCCATATCCTCCTTTGGTAAGATTTGAAAGACTGTTGTATCTTCTTATAACCAGTGTCTTTTCAGTTATCTATATATCCCAAGATCATTTTCTTTTTGTGCCTTCCTAGTAATCCTCAGCCATGAGTAACTAATATATGTCTGTCTCTGCTTTGCTATTTTATCTTTTTTTTTTGGCGCAGTTTTGGAGATTGAACTTAAGGCCTCATTTGTACAAAGCAAGTGTTCTCTCTGTTCCTGAGCTACACTCCCACTTTTTTCAAATTTTTAAAGATTCAGTCTTGAAAAATTGCCCAAAATAGCCTCAAACTTTTGACCTGCCTCAGCTGCCTGAATAGTTGGTGTTACAGGAATGGACCAGCATGCCTGGCAAGCCATTTTCTCTTTTCTTAGGTAGTAATGATAGCAACATAACTTTTTTCTCTTTACGCTAAGCATTTACACTCCCTGCTTAAACTCACCTGACTATGTACCATTCTCCAGATGTGTGGGAATCTGCTACACACAAGTACATAATTTTCCAGTGGACACCAGTTGGTTGTCCTATGATTTAATTCAGTTTTGACACTGTCTACTTGGAAATAGAATCAGATCCTACAGATTCTTTGTCTGTCTTTCCTGAGACAAGGTTTCACTATGTGGTTCAGGCTGGCCTTGAACTCACTTTGTAGCCCAGGCTGGTCTCGAATTCACAGCAATTCTGCATCAGCCTCCTGAATGCTGGGATTACAGGTGTGTACCACCATGCCTGGCAGATCCTACAGATTTAAAGGTTCAGTCCCATAACATTGCTAGCACTGCAAATGACAGTCACTAGCCCAGAGTTGTGACTTGTACTTTAGACTAGAAGATTATAAACGTACATTCCCATAACTGCCTCCGTTGAGGCAACTCATAGTTGAATTTATTTGTTTGAATGGCTTATACAACTCAACAAAAATATGTAGTACTTTCCATATTGTAGGAAGATAAAGATTCCATATTGTTCTTGATGTACTACATTCTAGGACCATCTATATATTCAGCAGCCTTAGAAGATCTTCAGACTTCTTGGATTTTTTGTAAGTTTCATTTTATAGGTGTGTTTGATCGAATCATTGCCCACTGTGTTAGGCTTAACCTTCCATCCTCTGTCCCTCCCTACAGATTAATTCCACCTTGGTTTTTCTGGTGACCAGTCCCTGTTCTGAAGCTTTCTAGGGGCCCCAAGTCACTAGTCATGTGCAAAGGTTTTAGGGGCCATGTCCAAAGAGCAAGAAAAGCAAATACATATTTATCATGATATTACAGCATCTGTAAGTTATTATATTCATTGCTTAGTGTATAATCTAATATGTGTGTCTTTCTTATCAAAAAGATCAGAAACCAATTATTGTTGGATAGTCAACACCTTGCCAAGTAATCGATATGTTTTCATTAGATTGAATTGAGTACCTGCCCCTACTTCTTCTTCTGAAATACTTCTTTTTTGCCTATTGAAACTCTGTCCTTAAGAACTGAACTATTCCATGAAATTTTCCGTCTCTTAGTTCATATTGTTGTTAGAAGTCTTGTTGTATTTATATCCTATACCATATAGGGACCTGTGAGGAATCTGGAGTATCAACTTCAGTGTTCAGAGCATTTATATAATATGGAAAATAGTATAGAAATAAAAAACTAGTTGAGATATTGAAACTAAATATTTACTTAGTATTTGCTTTGGTAAGGTATTGTGCTAATCTTTTTAAATTAAAAATACTTTATTACTAAAAAATGTTGATGATCACCTGGGCTTTTATGGAGTCATAATCTTTCTGTTGCTGATGGTGGGTCTTGCCTTGATGTTGACAACTACTGAGAGATCTGGATAAAGGTTAGGGTAGCTGGGGTTCGTCTGTCCATCCATCCATCTGTCCTTCCATCTTCCCTTCCTCACTTCCTTTCTTCTGCTGGGGATTGAACCCAGGGCCTATTTAGACTAAGCATACATTCTACCACTGAGAGATACACCTCAAACCTGGCAGTTTTTTAGAACAATGAAGTTCATCCTATTGATTGACTCTTTGATGAAAGGTTTTTCTTTAGCATGTAATACTGTTTTGATAGCATTTTACGTACATTTTGAAATTGGAGAAATACTTTAAAGAATCAATGACTGGGACCACATGTTATTAAAAAGCTTTTGCACATCAAAAGAAATCACCACAGTGAAAAGAGTGGGAAAAAATTTTAGCCAATTGCTCCTCAGACAAAGGACTTTTATCTAGAGTATATAAGGAATTGAAAAAAAGGTCAGACCCCTCAAAGTCAAAGACCCAATTCAAAAATGGGCATCTGAGATGAATATATACTTCTCCAATGAAGAAATACAAATAGCAAATAAATATGTGAAAAAATGTTCAGCATCACTGATCATTTGAGAAATGCAAAGTAAAACAACACTGAGATTCTACCTCACCCTAGAAAGAATGGCTGTTAGCAAGAAATCAATCATGCTGGAGAGCGTGTGGGGAAAAAGGAACCCTTCTTTACTGTTGGTGGGAATACAGATTGTTTAACCATTGTGGAAATCATTGTGGAGATTCCTCACAGCATTAGGACTAGAGGTCTCATTTGACCTAGCTATTCCCCTTCTGAGTATCTTTCCAAAAGAATGAAAAATACCAGACCACAGCGATGTATGTGTAGCCATGTTTACAGTAGCACATTTTATAATAGCCAGATCTTATAAACAACCTAAATGTCCATCGACTGAAGAATGAATAAAAAAAGATGTGGTATTTTTGTACAATGGAGTACCACTCAGCCATAAAGAAGGATAAACTCAAGACTTTTTATAAGTAAATGAATGCAGCTTGAAACTATACTCATGGGGCTGGGGATTTAGCTCAGCGGCATAAGCACCTGCCTTGCAAGCAGGCAGTCGTAAGTTCGATCCCTGGTACTGGTAAAAACGAAAAAGACAAAAAAAAAAAAAAAAAAAGAAACTATACTCATAAGTGAAATAAATCATACTCACATGTGTAAGCATCATATTGTCTCCTGGTATAAGAAACTGAAAGAGTAAATAAGGTCTAAAATAAACAACAGATATTGTGAAATGGCAAGAAACTGTTCAAAAGGAAAGTAGATTTAGGATGGGGGAAAATAGAAAAGACAGAAGGGGAAAGGGAAAAAATGCAAGTCAGTGATATTATTACTGTCTCTTAGCTCATTGAAAAGGAAGATCTATGCTAATATCGATTAGAGAAATTTTAATACCCGCATTTTATACTTTGAGGCATTTTATACTTTGAGTAATTACTTTAAAGATATGCAATCTATTAATCATTGTTAGTCTCCTATTATTTTGTTATGAAATTTTGCTTTACTTTTTTTCCATAAAAAAAGTAAAAAAAAAATGGGGTTATAATCCCAGTGCTTGGGAGGTTGAAGCTGTAGGATACAAATATGAGATCCAGCTTGGACAACACAGTTGAGATCCTGTCTTGGGGAAAAAATTGGAGTGATTTCTCTCAAACGCTTCTACTGCTTTAACAATTAAGTTGATGTAATTTCACTAGTTAACATTTTAACCATGTTCATAGCATCTTTACCAGGAGTACATTCCAACCTATCCATTAGAAACAACCCCTCATCCATTAATGTTTTTGTTGTTGTTTTGTTTTTTCGACTTTGGGATCTGTATAAGTTGCCCAGGGTGACCTCAAACTTACAGACTTCCTGCTTCAGTCTCCTGAGTAGCTGTGATTACAGGCTTGTGCCATTGCACCCAACTCACCCCAGAAGGAATGCTTTTAAATTCCTTATCATGACAGATGGGAAATTACTAGAAAAGAGGAAAGGGTTTGGGAGGACAAGGAAAGAAGAGTAAGAGAGGAGATGATCTAAGTATGTTATATGCATGTGGAAGTATGCCAAAATGAAACCCACTATTTTGTATAACTAATACGCACCAGTAAATCAGTTTTATCATCAGGTCGTAGGAATTCAGCCATATTTTTAGCTTCCTGCACTAATTCTTATTCTGTTGTTATTTCTACCACACCATCAGTACTTCTTCCACCAAAGTCTGGAACCCTACAGAGTCATTCCTTAGGAATAGAATCAGCTTCTTCCCAGTATCTTGCTGTTGATATTTGGACCTCCTCCCATTAATCACAAGTGTTCTTAATTGCTTATTCTTTCTAGAAGGTTTTCAGTTTACTTAGCTCTATCAGAGGAATCACAACCTTTTGGTGGCTTATAGCCTTACAAACTATAGTATATTTCTTAAATAATAAAACCTGAGCCAAGCATGGTGGACTCTTGTAATCCCAGTACTTGGAAGCTGAGGCAAGAGGATTGCTGTGAGTTTAAGGTCAGCCTGGCTACAAAGTGAATTCAAGTCCAGCCTGAATTGCTTAGTGAAATCCTGCTCAAAAAGGCAAACAAGACAAACCCTGAAAGTCACAAGTATTCCTTGATCCAAGGACTGAAGAAGGGATATTGTGTTAGCTGGCATGAAAGAAAACATTGCTATTGACCGTCTTTATCAGAGCTCTTGGGTGAGCAGGTATATTATCAGTGAGCCATAATAATTTGAAAAGAATCTTTTTTTCTGAGTAGCAGGAGTCTCAATGGTGGGCTTAAAATATTAAACCATGTTGTAAACAGAGATAGTCTCAGGCTCTCTTATTCTGTGTATAGGCAGATCACAAAGTAGATTTAGTATAAGTCTTGAGGTCCCCTGCAACAGTAAATGAGCATGGGGTGGGATTGGGGTGTGAGAGTGCAGTGTTTCATACAGCCACTTTCAGCAGTTATTTGAGCCAGGTCTTCTGGGTAACCTACTGCAGTTTCTCTATTAACTTTTGCTGCTTCACCTTGCATTTTTATGTTACGGACGTGGCTTCCTTTCTTAGACCTCGAGAACCAGCACTTTCAGACTTGAATTTTTCTTTTCTTTTTTTTTCTTTCTCTCTCTCTCTCTCTCTCTCTCTCTCTCTCTCTCTCTCTCTCTCTCTCTCTTTTTTGAAATAGGGTCTCACTGTGTAGTGCAGGCTGCTCTTAAACTCACTATGTTGCCCAGGCTGGCCTCGAATTCACAGCAGTCCTCCTGCCTCAGCCTCCCAGCTACACCTGGCTAACTTTAGACTTTGTTTCTGCAAATGGTGGACCAGAACCCATGCAAAGCCAGAGCAGACATTCTGCTGTGAGAAAGCAGCTTTATTGGGAGGGGGAGGTGGACTGCCTTGTGGATTAAGACAGCTGTTGTGTGTGTGTGTGTGTGTGTGGGGACTCTGCAGATGAGCCAGGTGTGAGCAGCAGAGTGTGACACAGGGTCGTCATAAGGTGTCCTCCTGGGCAGGGTTGGCTTTTGTAGTTGGAACAGTTCTGGGAAGTCTCTTTTCTTGCAGCCCAAGTGTGAACAGGCTCCAGGGGCAGGCCTTTCTGAGCCTTTGAAGAACTAAAGAGAATAAGCGTTTTTTCCTGAATTAGGCTTTACTTAAGAGAATGTTCTGGTGGATTTTATCTTCTGTCTAGACCACTCAAATTTTCTCCATATCAAGACTATCACATTTTTTTCACTCTTCATATGTTCACTGGAATAGAATGTTTAATTTTCATTGTGTTCACAATTTGGCTAATGGCCCAGGAGACCTAACTTCTAGCCCATTTCAGCCAGATATGTCTTTCTGACTAAGTTTAATCACTTGGAGCTTTTGATTTAAAATGAGTGGCATTACTTTTCATTTGAACACTTACAGGCCACTGTAGGGTTATTAACTTGCTTGATTCAGTATTGTTATATCTCAGGAAATATGGAGATCTACGAGGACTCGCCACATCCCAGAATGAATTTTTGCCAGTTGTTATTGTGGTGTGTATAGTCCATTGGTTTTGGACAAAAAGCCACTTATAGTCCTCAAGTATTTGTTTTCATATTTGTCTTTCCCACTAATACACTAATCTCCACATCTTTGGCACTGAAGTCAACTTGTAGATGACCAGAGAGGCCACTGACCTGCTGAAGCCTGGACCTCAGCAGCTGTAACAAATCTGTTTTGTCCACATCCTGGTGCCAGTCTTCAAGGTGACAAAGATGAACACGTCTTTCAAGGAACTTAGTTTAGCCTGGCAATGAGACAGATGTATGTTTAAGTAGTGAGTTTTATAAGGAAAATGTTTTGAGAATTTGGATTGGGCCAGACAGGAAGTAAAGCTTTGTAGGTTTGGTAGCATTGCATAAAATTTAAAACCATAACATAGGGCTGGGGATATAGCTCAGTGGCACAACGCCTGCTGGCAGGTGTGAGTTTCTGAATTTGATTCCTGGTACAAAAAAAAAGAAAGGAAGAACAAAGTAAATTATTATTCTTGTTTTACTGATGAGCAAAACTGAGATTCAAAGAAGAGTATTCTGCCTTTGGAATCTGTAGCTTTAATCACAACACCAAATCTTTATGTCATGCTAATAAGAATCAGCAATGGTGATTGGCTGTGGATAATGAAATAAAGCAAGAAAAAGTGACATCAGAGCTTGAGTGATATAATTAAGGCAGAGGAGAACACAAGGTAAGACATAAATAAGAGGAAAAATCAATTTGTTTCAGGCATACTGAATTTTAGGTCTTACTGGGAGGGACAGCTAATATTTAAATAAGTTAGAATGGATATGAAAGGCATTTCTGAACAGGGAAAACTTGAGTGACCACAAAGTATATGACAGTGTGTCTGACCTTACTAGAATTCATAGACATAAAGGCTAAAAATATGTGACAGCCTTTTCAACTTACTAGAATGGCACAGGTTGAGCATCTCTAATCCAGAAATTGGAAATGTTTCAGAATCTGAAATTTTTTGATCATCATAGTCTTCAAAAATTTTCAGATTTTGGAATATTACAGATTTTTGAATTAGGAATGCCTAACTAGTACAGTATATTTGAGTAGTCCAAAAATCAGAAAAAAACCAAAGCACTTCTGGTCCAAAGCATTTCAGATAAGAGACACCTAGCCTGCACACTGTGTAAATGTATGAAGTAGAATAAAAATTCTTACATATTGCTGGTCACAGAGTTATTAATACATAATACATTTACATTTTCATATGCTCGATTACTCATTTTTAGTTAGTTGCCATAGAGAAATGCTTGCATAACAAGGATGCAGTGATATCTGTAAAAGTGAAAAAATGTTAATGTTTTAAAATACGAAGTCATAATATGCAAGGGCTAGAGGTATAGCTCAGTGGCAGAATGCTAGCCTACTATGTGAGAAGCTATAGGTTCGATCCCTAGTACCACACAACCACCAACAAATCCCCCACAAAACTTTGCATACAGTGCACTATTATGCAGTAAAGTGAATGCACAAAATCTTCATGTGTGTGGATAAATAGTAGAAACAAAGTATAAGAAGGCATGAATGTTGTATTTTATTGTGTTAATGAGAATTTTAAAGCTCGTATCATGTATGTGTTGGTTTTTTCACATAGGCTTGTACATAGAGAAGAGTGAACTGGAAATACCTTCCATTTTTTTTAGCCTTCTCTTCTACCCATGCCCCTTTTACTCAGGTGTTTTAAAGCAAATCCTAGAAATAATGTTTCCAACAGGCATAGACTTTAAACACACATGTACACAGCTCCACTGTTTCTACACCCCTCAAAATAAAGAATAATTTCTAATATTTTTTCTTCCTGGTATCAGTGTTTATAGAAATTATCAGACCATAATAAAATAAATTTGGATTTCTTGGTGCTTCTAAAAATGATGTCACAGAATTATCACATCAAAAAATAAGTAGCAGCACTTTCTCTTTTGGGACATGAAGAAGGTTTCACAGAGAATTGTGTCTGTGTTCTGAAAAGTTAAATACCAAGAATGACTCATGAGTCATTTTCACTGAGGCAGCATGTGTATTTTTTAGTTGGTAAATGTTGGTAGTATATAATCACTGTATTCCTCAATGGAAGGTGGTACATGTACATGATACGTCTTAATTCTTTAAAATACTTTGTCAAAATTTTTGGTTTTTCAAAATTGACTTTTTTATAAATTTGTTGTTCTTTCAGATTAGGATCAAAAGTCCACACATCACATCTGGCCGAGTATCTTTTAAAATGTCTCTTTTAAGGAGTGATTTTGTTTCTTTTAAACTTTTCCTGTTTTGTAGGTTAGAGCCATCAGAGAGCCTTGAGGAAAATCAGCGGAACCTCCTTCAGATGACTGAGAAGTTCTTCCACGCCATCGTCAGTTCCTCTTTAGAATTTCCTCCTCAGCTTCGAAGTGTGTGCCACTGTTTATACCAGGTATGCTTAAAGTCAGAGATCACCATTATTAATCCAGGCTGAACTGGAAAAATGCTTGGCTGAAGGGTTAGCTGCTGACTGTGGGTTTGCCTGTTCCCTGACTCAGCTGGATGAATAATAATGCAGTGAGTTGTTGGAATTGGCTTTGAAAGAAACTTCTTTTTCTCTGGACACTTTTGAAGTGTTTTAAATAAACTACTTTAAAATATTGCATTTTTCTTGCACTGGAAGCATATTTAAAATTTACTGAATCTATTGAATATGATGAATATGGCTGAAATCATGTACATTATGGAATTTTGTTGTTATCTTTTGCCTAAATTACTTAGTTGTTCACACTAGAGGCAGGTCCTTCACTTTTTGCATCATGAATTATTTGATCTGTAATTATGGTTTCTTCATTAAGATACAGTTGGCTTGTATCATATTCTCCCAGAAAACTGATTACTTTGTTTGTGTGTTATTTTGTCATAGAAGATGTTAATACATTATCACTCTTTGTTAGACTTTCTCATCTTACACTTACACTGCAACTAAAGCTTCTGAGTTCAGAGGGCCAGTCATTCATTCTCTTGTTGAGGGAATTCAGTTTTTATGTCTTTATGGTTTCTCCTGTTTTTAAATCGTTTTGGCAGTAACAGGAATGATTTACTTATTGCAGGAGGCGTTGTGCAAATTCACTTTAGCCTTCTGAGAAGGAAAATATATTGTTGCCACTGGAATTTGGGGGTGGGGCTAGGGAAGAAGCTTACATATTTAACCAAATCCCTGCCTTTATCTCCCTCTTTGCAGTTATCCCCAGCCATTTTGTTTTTAGCACACAGCTTCAGTTGCTTAGAGACATTAACAGCTTCAGTAGAATCACTATTTTAAAAAGCTGTTGGAGGCTGCTCTGTGAGGACATTTTCCCACTGCTATTTTTAAAGACGTATCTGCTATTATCTATAAAAAGAAAACCTTTTACAATTTTCATGGATGGTAAAGCATATTTAGCTTTAAAGTCTATCTTACTTTATTATGATTTTATTACCTTTTTAGGAAGTTCATGGAAGCTTAGGTAAATGAAAGGGTTTTGGCCCAGATGGGACATTGTAGCCAGGAAAGCCTCAACTGGAACCTCTCCAACCCCTAGAGATTTACCTGTGACTCTATCTCCCCCCACCCTTAGGAATCTGCCCTGGCGCCAAGCCTGTGCCAATGAGATACCTGTGCATCTCTAATGCTTAGGCTAGGACACTACCCTAAGCTTAGGCTGTTTATATACCCCCCCAAGCCACTTGTTGACTGGGGTGGGGGGTGGGGTGGGGGGGTGTCGGTTATCTCTCTCCGTGTTCTCAGAATAAAGGCCTCTTTTGTTTTATACTTCACATCTTTTGGAAATAAGCCTATCAGTAAACCCCATACAATTTATTCAGCTAGAGGGCAGATAGTGTTAATAAATCATAGTATAGTGATTATTATCTCTTAAGGTTAGACATTATTTGATTTATTTTTAAATGTAATTCACTGATTTTCTATTTGTAAAATCAGGCAGGTAAGAAAAAGTGAGCACATAGTAAAAACAGCTTGGGTCAGCTTCTTGGTTGGCCTACATTGCATTAACTGCTTTTAGAGAGCAAATTAGTTTCTAAATGACAGTGGCTCTGCTTCAGCTGTTAAAAGTTAAAGGAGACTGGTGACCTGATTACATGGGTCTAGTAGATTTTAGTAGGAATTCTCTGTGTGATTATCATCCCTGATGAAAATTCTTTTTATATCATCAGAAACAGGGACACTGATTTGAGACTATGTTATTGATGATGTGAAAGGGTACTGTGATACTAGCTACTTAGGAGATAATTAGTGAAGGAATGAATTTCCCTGTTCCTTCTACTTAAGTGAACAAGATTCTTGCCAGCTTTCATGGTTAGGAAAGGAGAAAAATACAGTAGTGAAAATAGTGCGGGGCAATGACTGTGTTGTGTTTTTAGAGCACTTCTAATAAACTAACCTGTATTACCTTAATACAGTTGAATTACATTAAATTTTACATAAAATTATTCTTTAAAGCATTATTTAAATTGTGCCAGTGCATTATTTTGAAGTATTAGAGAAATTCAATGTTGTTGGAGAGCAGAGTCATGTAGCAGAAGTATAAATAAAGAGGTTTTTTTAGTATATGATTGGTAACAGGGACTTTTACATTATATTTACTTATTAAAAATAAAGATAAAAGAAATAAGCTTTGATCTCAATATATTTTTTCACTGAATCTCCTTCCAAAGCTAGTTTTTTTCTTTTGGCTTACTCTCTTGTTTTTATTCATCTTCCTTCTTTTTCCTTTATTCTTGCCTTTCTGATGCTGGCAGTAATATAATGGTAATTTTATATTTTTGTATTCTGCTGGGAAGGATAGTAGTTGATTTTTAAAAATTTCCTTTAGCAAGCATAGCTTCTGCTTTTGGACTTTACTGGGGAAATTTTGAAAGCTAAGTAAGCATGTTATTAGCTAATAAAAACTGAGCATTAGCGCTCTTTCCTTGAGTTTATATTTTGGGCTTTCAGCTTTTTGTACGTGTCATGTTTGGTCAGCTCTGTTCTCCACATGCCCTCTTTACTTAGTGGACTGGTTTAAAGTTATAGAGGAAGTTATCTGTGAACATGTGTCTGACTTACACTTGTCATTTTCTTAAGTGTTTTCACGTTCCCTCCTGATAGTTTGGAATAAAAAAAAATTAATTTCCAAAGTGGATAATCTTTTTGTGTTACAGTGAGCAGATTCTGGCTACTATAATTCCAAGTAAATGATATTTTTTGAGGTAATCTGCTTCTCTAATCTAAGTAGTTCATACAAAATTACTGAAGGCTGTAACACGATGGCTATATATCATCAAAAATATGTGAAAATGAATTTTTACATAGTCACTAGTATTATTTTTTTCCAAATCTATTTTATTTCAAGGAGAAAAAGAAAAAAATATAACAAAATTTCAGATCATGTCAATCGGGGCAGCAATGGTACGTTGCACATTGTCATAGCGTTTTTGATTCTAAAGTTTGAATCCAGGTTCCTTGGCAATAAGACTTTCTTCTTGTTTTACTATTGCTTCTAGCACTTAGAATAGGATATGGCATGCATGTATGTGTGGATGGATGGATGCATGGATGGTTGTTAAACTGACCTTAAACCCAAGTTGTTAAGGGTTATGGTGGTAGATGATTAGCATGCTGAGAATAAGATGCAGTGTGTGGTGGAGTAAGGAATTGTTGGTTTAAAAATATTTTTAAAATAATTATTCTTCCTACTATAGTCTATTCTAGTCAGACATCTTTTCATTTTGGAAGAACGCTATAGCCTAGAAAGAGTGCTGAGAGAAAACCAATAGGTCTCTATGGGTTTGATGAGTGCCTGGGGCTGAGGGGCCTGACAGATGCTCAGCTATAATAAGTAAAAGTTTCACGCAGCCTCACAGTTCCATTCTACAGTTATCTCTTGAGAGTCTTACCTTTAATATTAATGCTGTTTTCTAGTTGAGCTGATAACATTTTCCTCCCAAATATTGCAGAGCTTTTAACATCTTCTGATTAGAAATATTGTAGAAAGCAGCCTGCAAACATTGAAAAAGATGTGAAATTTTAACAGTAATCATTTTTAGAGTGACTTCTAATTCAAAAATCTCTAAAGTGAACTTTTCTATTTAACTTTTGTTTAGTCAGTATGATCTTAATTAAATGCCAGATATTGGAAAAATAACTAAGTCAATTGAAGGATACACAGAGAAATATTTTACATATCAGAAAAAAATGATGCAGCCACAAAAACATCTTTTTAGTATGTGATCTACTTATAATGGACATTTTACATAAAATTTATTAGAAGTGCCTGGCAAGCATGAGGTTGTACTCGATCCCCCATACCAAAAAAAAAAAAAAAAAAAAAAAAAATTTATTGGAAGCCAGGAATTAATTAAAATTTAGATTTTATATCTGCAAATTTATTTGGGGAAACCTTACTGTGATTCATAGCCAGAAATAGTAGACATGATTGGGTCTCGACATTTCTTGCTGTTTATTTAGTGCTTGGCTTTAAAAATGTAATAAAAATTAAAATCCAGAATTGAAATTCATTCCACGAAATTCAGTTTATTCCTAATTTTTTGTTGATTCCATTTGTGTTACATTTTATCATGTAATTTTATGTACAAGCCAACATTGTTTTTGTTGCTGTATGTAGTTGGTGCTGTGACTTGTTTGTGCTCATCTCTGTTCTGTAGGCAACTTGCCACTCCCTACTGAATAAAGCTACAGTAAAAGAAAAAAAGGAAAACAAAAAATCAGTAAGTTTGGAGAACTTTTTATTAGCTGTTTCTTTCAAAGCAAACCAAAAAATCTTTTGCTGTTTGTTAAAAACATCTTCACTTCAGTCTATTTGACCTTCACTATAAAATCATTCTACTAATTCTGGCACAAAATAGCTCTCATTTCAATTAACCCTGGAATTAAGTTACATTGAAACATTCTCTGTGTTCCTTTGGTTTGATTTATCCCAAAGGCATATTGTGAGCATTTGTTACATTGGATATCCTTGCTCTAATTTTAATGTCATTTTAAAAATTATAAATGAATGCAAAAGAAACTTAATTTCAAGGCCTTAAGAAATGGCTGACTGTCTTCATTCTTGCTTCTTGTTTGCAGGTCATGTGAATTGTTTCTTTTCCAATAGAAAGATTTTCTTAACTCTTTAGAAATATTTGGTGGAAAGTATCACTTTCTGTTCTGTTCTTTTTTTTTTTTTTTTCCCTGTGCTAGGAATTGAACCCAGGCCCTTGTGCATGCTTGGTAAGCACTCTACTGGGAAGTACCACTTTCTAAATTTAATCTAAAAGCTGCTAAATTTTATTTTTTATTCCTTGAATTTTCGTATAGACAGTGTCAGCCAGAATTTAGAAGTTTGTGCTTAGATTATAGAAATTCTCATGGCAAAACTTAACATTAGAATAACTTTACCTCAGTAAAAATTAATATTAAATTATTGAGATGAAAACTGAGTGGAGCCCATATTTTAGAGAAACTTTTCATTTTGCAAACATGATACAAACATACTGCCTATTTCTATGAACTTGCCCTCGTTTAGAAAAAGGAAGAAAATTATGCTATTCATAATTATTTTTTTCCAGTGAGCGGAATTAGCTTGCATTCATTTTAAATTTGCCATTACTGTTAGTGTGAGTTATTCTTATCATATTGAGTCCTATCATTTCATATACTGCAAATGATTATAGAGAAAGATATAACTTTTAGAAGTCAGTTTCTTAAAAAGAAATAATTTGAAATGTAGTGTTCATCTGATTTTATTTTTCCTTTTAAGATTTACATAAAATGAAGCTTTATATAAAATTTTCTATTTTAAATTCAGGGCTAAATTAAAATTTAGAGGTACTTTTATTGTGTCCATTCAAGATTTTTTTTTAAGTAAAATAAGTTCAGTCAGCTATATGCAAATAAGTAGGTGGCCTTCTTGATGGAAAAAAACATTTCCTTCTAATGCTTCAGCATTCTAATTCTCATATGGGCTTAACATAATGAACACCATTACTGTCAAAATTAATTTATTATTTTAACATTCTTATTAACTGTTACACTAATGCTATGGTGTAATGTATCACATATATTAAAAATTAGGTTTTCTTTGTTTCTCTAGAGCATGTTTTCTGGCCTTCCTAACATTGCTTAATTTACTAAGATTTTGTCTAACATTGTTCCCTGAAATGTGTGGAGTTTTTTTTCTTTTTCTCCTGATAGTTATTTTTTTTTTTTTAAAGTTTCTGGGTAACACTAAGTTTTGGAATGTATTGCTTAGCACAGGTATATGAGGTCCTTCTGGACACAAGGGAAATCTAATTGGTAATTTGAGATTTTAGAGAACATTTCAAAGGATAAGGTAGTATAGTCATTATATTATAAATTTAAAATGTCATTTTTAAGAGTTATTTGCTTAATAGAATCTAATCTTTTCTTTTAAAGTAAACCATCTTGTTTTATGGAGTGTATATATATCACGGACTAGAATGTATAAAATACAGAGAAAAAGTTCCGGCTTCTGGTGTCTAGCTATGCAGTCATATATAAATAATTCTGTTTATTACACTTAAACATAATGCACGATTACATTTATTTTAGAAGCTGCCTGCCTAACTGAGGGAGAATTTACCATAATTAATCATCCATATAGGTAGTGATACTCTTGCTGATGTGCAGTTCATGACTGTATTTATTTGTATTGTCTAGTTTTACTTTTTCCAAAGGAAATAAAAGGGACATTGGCTGATAATTGGTTTTAACACATAGACTAGTCCAGTTTTGGCCTTAGAAGTCATTTGAATCTAAACTAGATTTTTAGCATTAAAAAAACAAAGAAGTGACAAAGCTGGGCACAGTACTGTACACCTGTGATCTCATCTACTTGAGAAGCTGAGGCAGGATTGCAAGTTTACACCCAGCCTGAGCAACTTAGACTCTTATCTCAAAATTTTAAACAGACAGGGGGCTGGGGATTTAGCTCAGCGGCATAAGTACCTGCCTTGCAAGCAGGCAGTCATGAGCTCGATCCCCGTACCGATTAAAAAAAAAATTTTTTTTTTTTTTTTAAACAGACAGAACTCAGGGATAGAGTACAGCTGAGTTCAAGCTTGAGTACAAACAAAACAAAACACCCTGAGGGAAAGTTACACTGCTTTGGCCAGGCATAGTGACACTTGCCTGTAATACTGGTACTCAAGAGGCTGAGGAAGGAGTTCCAGACCAACCTGGGCTACCAAGTGAGTTCAAGGCCAGCCTGAACTGTGTAATGAAACCCTGTCTCAAAAAATTTTTTTTTTAAATTTAAAAAGACAAAAGTATTTATGAAGCCTGTTTACAGCATTCCCACTAATACTGTGTTTTATGTGGTGTTCCAAACTATATTGATACCATCAATGAGATACATATTGATATGAAAAGGTATATGTTTCTGAGATAAGGATACTTTAGGTATTGACATGAATTATTTTTGGAGATGTGGAAGATGGTAATGTGTACTTTTTACAAACCACTTATTTGGAAAAGAGTTCAGACTTCCTGAAATTCTGAGGCAGAGAGTGACATAAATAGAAAATGTAAATCAAATATCAATATAATATACACCTTAAAAGGTGTTTATCACAGAGAAACCCAATAAATAGCTACGTGTGTGTGGGTGTGTGCGCCCATGTCTGCATGTCTGCGTGTGTATAAGGGGCTGGAGATTAGCTCAGTGGTAGAGCACTTGCCTGGCATACATAAATTCAGTCCCTAGTATGGAAGAAAAAATGTGAACTATTTATTGGGGAGGAGGATACTAAGGATTAAACCTAAGACGCTTGCACTGAGCAGCATCCTTAGCCCATATATTTTTTTGATTGTTGATTGGTTTATGTTGTGAGACAGGGTTTGACAAAGTTACCAAATTTCCCAGGCTAGGTTTGAACTTGCAATCCTCCTGCCTCAATTTCCCAGAGTTACAGGTATGTGTTACCATATCCAGCTTTAAAAATTACATTACATTTCAGAAAATTACATTTCAGAAGAGCTCTTTTTATGCATTCATTTACTGAATTTTTAATGAGACTCTTTCAAAGAAAGTTAATATTTTATCAGACGCTCTTTGAAAATGAAGCTATGGCTTTTTGCTTTGTAGAAACTTGAATCATGAATGACTTTAATAGGTTAAATTGAATGGATTGCTAATTTTAAACAACATGCTTAAAATTAAATATGAGCAGTTTTGCGGCAAGGAGTATAGCTCATGGTAGAGTATTTGTTTAACATGTTTAAGACATAAAGTTTGATCTTAAATATATTAAAAACACACACACCAAAAAACCCTCTTGCCAAATCATTTCTTAGGAAACTTTCATATCTTGTAGATTTATCAATATTTTAAGATTATAATGTGGGATTTCTAAAAAGTTCTCTGTCTCAGTGGTTATCCAGGAACATGCTAAAATTACCTGATGACTTTTGTCTGTGTGAATGCATACATTCTTTTTTGTAACTTTTTTTTTTTTGGAGACAAGGTCTCGCTATGCGGTTCAGGTTGGCATTGTGCTCACTTTGTAGCCCAGGCTGGTCTCGAACTTGCAGCAATCCTCCCACCTCAGCCTCCCGAGTGCTGGGATTACAGGCGTGAGCCACCACGCCTGGCTTTTTTGTAACTTTTTATAAAATTTAAAAGAGAGTCGTAATCTCAAAAGGTTAAATACTATACTAGAGTAGTAAACACATTTGCATTTCCTTCCTTCTATATTTGAAATTGTATTTCAGTTAAAGATAAATTTCAGTTGTAAAGCCTTTCTGCCAAAACAGATGTAAATTTTCTTTTATTTACGTGTAAGGTGATTTTTCATGCATCCGTAAGCATGCATAGGACTATTAACGCAAAGAAAGCTTGCTGAGCTATGCATTGAAAGTCAATATAGAAATATATTACTTGAAACATACCTCAGATATGTGAAGATTTATACACCTTTATAAAGATTTCTTCAGCTTAAAGTCATTTTGCAAAAATCTTATACAAATTTCATATTAGAGATAATAAAAATTATTTTGAGATTATAGGCATTAGATAAGAACACATACAAAATGTGGACTCCAAGAAGCACTAAATGAGATGGAAATATGAAAATAAAATAACCCTTTATTCCAGAGTTAAGGGTCATTGAACCATGTACATTCATAACAAGAAGTATTACTTTATTGAGGCCTCAAGAAGAAAAGTAGAACTA
Source organism: Cavia porcellus (assembly GCF_034190915.1). Taxonomy (NCBI): domain Eukaryota; kingdom Metazoa; phylum Chordata; class Mammalia; order Rodentia; family Caviidae; genus Cavia; species Cavia porcellus. The sequence goes on from NW_026947489.1 coordinate 81,832,704, forward strand.
GGTGATTTTATGTTCATAAATCTCATTTTTCTCACCTCAGCCCGTTTACTTTGAAGTATAAGTCTGTCCCTCAGGACCAGAGCACTGAGCGAACTATGACAGCTTCACTGCTCCAGTCACCACTGTTCTTAACAGCAACTAGTCATGTCAAGCAGCAGTTGTTGTAGAGATTAAACTATTATGTGTTCTTTAAAAGTAAGTGTGTGTGTAGTACATGTAAAAATATAAACTCTAAAACACTGCAGTTTTTATGTTTTAAAAAGGGGGGCCACTGGGAAGAGACAGGACCTGTGCCAGTCTTACATTTCTCAATTTAATATGCCTACCACCCTATCTTCATTGTAGAATGTTGTCTCAAGGGAAAGTAGATGGGCATGGTGGTGCATGCCTATAATCCCAGCATCCAGGAGGTGAGGCAGGAGGATAGCTAGTGTTCAAGGCCAGCCTGGGCTACAGAGTGAGTTCCATGCTCATCTGAACTACGTAAATGAAACCCTGTCTTAAAAGACAAAAAAGAGAAGGTAAATCTATTTTACATACTGGGTTTGTGTTGCTTTTCAGAACGGGCAACCATTTCCTACTTAGTTTTTATTACTTGGTAGAAATATAAATTGAGGTAGACACTGGGGTTTTCTCTCCTAGTGGGATTCTTTCTTTCTTTTAGGTCACCCAGAATTCTCATTCCTTCATAGTTGAGATATGATAGGTAGGTCCTTGTATTATAAAGCATACTGGCGAAGAAAAGGAACTGGCTGTAACATTGATTCAAGTTTTTTTCTCCCAGTAGAAAACTAAGTAAGAAATTTGTTTTGTGTATGGCAAACTTTTTTTTTCTCAAAAAATTAAGTTATAACTGGTGCACAGCAAAATGCAGAATACTCGTTTTTAGGCGTAGGGTGTCTCAGAACTATGCTGTTGGAAACAGCTTTTGCCTTCTAAAAGTTGATTATACTGTCATCTTAGTTAGTCTTTGTAAAATATATTAACCTTTATGTGAAATTGTCTGCCCTCATTATTCATCAGATTTGCACTGCAAACAGTGATAAGATCTTTTTTTCAGGTCTCTTCTACACTACTCATCAAGGAAGTTTTTGTTCTCTCTGAGATACCTTAATTGTGCTTTAAAATGATACAAAAGTAGAATTAAGAGTTAATTTTATTTTTTGATGTTTGTGGAGAAGGAAGAAAATAGAAACATTCATGTGAGGATTGATTGTTCACAAGTTCTCTTTTGGTGTGTATGTGCCTGGAGTTTGATCTTTGTGCCCTTTGTCCCCATTTCGTTATTTTGATTCTGACTGTGTTCTCAGTTCTCCACTTCTTGTTTTTAGGTGGTTAGCCAGCGCTTCCCGCAGAACAGCATCGGTGCGGTAGGAAGTGCCATGTTCCTCAGATTTATTAACCCTGCCATTGTCTCACCATATGAAGCAGGGATTTTAGATAAAAAGCCACCGCCCAGAATCGAAAGGGGCTTGAAGTTAATGTCAAAGGTGAATTATTTTGATAATCTAGCTATTTTAAATTTCTCTTCCAGCTAGAGTTTTAATTTTTCGTACAGTACTTTCTCTTAAATTTACTTTAGAAGTACCCTATGATTTTCAACTGTGCTTTTTACAAAATTTTGTTTGTTTTACAAAGGAATTTAATACACATGTATCTGATAGGTGTCATTATCATCGGAAAATAACTTCAACAAATGTTTTGTCTTCCAAAGATGATTTTTTTGCGTAATTATTCTATAAAGTATAAAATAGAGACAGAAATGCTAGCTGTAGGGTTTTTTAAAAAAAAATATTTTGTAAATATACTTAATTTTTTTGTGTTTCATACATGGAAATGTATATATAATAATTAGAATATTTTTATTTGGAAAGAATAGAAGCAATGTCTAAAATAGCTTGTAGAACAAGGAATAGTTGATTTTAACTGCCAGTAGAAATAGCAATAATACTCCTATTTATTAAAATATATATTAAAGGGCTGGGGATTTAGCTCAGTGGCATAAGTATCTGCCTTGTAAGCATGCAGTTGTGAGTTCGATCCCCGGTATCCCCCCAAATATATATATAAATAATGGCTGAAGCAGGAATATAATGAATTCAAGGCCAGTTTGGGCATCATAGCAAGAGCTGTGTCAAAGTAAGATAAGGATGATGCTGGGAATGTGATTTAGTGGTAGTGCACTCACCTATCATGAACAAGCCCTGGGTTCAATTCCCAGAGTTGGAAAAAGAAAAAAGAATATATTAATGTATAGATTTCATGTTATAAATGATCTGATTAATTATAACCATCTTTGATTGTTTAGATACTTCAGAGTATTGCCAATCATGTTCTCTTCACAAAAGAAGAACATATGCGACCTTTTAATGATTTTGTGAAAAGCAACTTCGATGCAGCACGAAGGTAAGCAGCTTAACACTTGTTGGATTGTTCTACTCGAATTAAATGTTTTCCATTTCACTTAAGTCCATGTACATGGCCTACCTGAAATTTCTATATAGGATTTTTTCTCTTCCCTCTCTAGGTTAAGAACATATTTTGTCTTACTATATAAAAGATGTCATGAAATAGCTCCATAGTCTTTATAATTTGGTGATGGTTTCTATATTTGAAAACCAAGAGGGACTTTTAGCATATTTACTGAAATAAAGGACTTGGAGAAGAAGATTCCTTTTATTAAAAACTAAAGCCAAATTGTGTAAAAGTACATAATAGTGTCCAATGAGAATTTTTTTGGTATTACCTTGTTTTTGATACTTCCCCTTGGAAGTGTATCTGAATTTAAAAGTTGCTGTTTTGTAAATGAGTAAGGTTTTGTTTATCAGTACTGAAACAACTGCTGAGACTTTCTTTGTTTTATAAAGTATTCGTGGGCCAGGGGTTTAGTTTAGCAGCACAACCACCTGCCTGGCAAGCACAAGGTCCTAAATTCAATCCCTGGTACAAAAAATAAATAAGTTAAAAATAAAAAGTATTCCCTATATATTTCCATGACCAGTGATACTCATTTTCTCTGAGTTGTTGGTTTATCTGTAAAGTAGGGATAATGCTTTGCCTTAGTTGTTTTAAGAGAAACAAATGAGATAATTTATGAGAAAGTACTAGTCAGGCATGGTGGCTGTATGCCTGTAATCCTAGCAGTTGGGAGATTGAGGCAGGAGAATCCCTGAAAATTCAAGGCTAGCCTGAACTACATACCAAGACCTGTCTCGACTACAAAAAAACATTTTTAAACAAAAGGGAAATGCTTGTTAATTTTTTTTTTTAAATTCATATTCTAGCAGATTGATTATCCAAAGACAGTTAAGAAAACTAAGGTTCTGACTGACAAACTGTAACTTTGAGGAGGTCTTTTCTGGGCCTCCATTTCTTTTTCTGCAAAATTCTAACTTTTCTCTAGATTTCAGTCATCTTATTCTGTTCTCTGACTTCAGTGCCTAATGTGAAGCTGAAGTCAGGTATCACAAACTGCAAACCAAATTTCTTCTTGTCCTTCTTGCTTGGTTTAGTGACAATAGTATTGTGTGAACAAGCCTCCACATTTTTCATCTCAATTACTTCACAAATTATGCTTCATATAAATTTAATTCAGATATCAGTATGACTATATGGAGTGTTGAAAATTCTAATGGCTTTGCATTTTTGAAGGTTTTTCCTTGATATAGCATCAGATTGCCCCACAAGTGATGCTGTAAATCATAGTCTTTCCTTCATCAGTGATGGCAATGTGCTTGCTTTACATCGTCTGCTTTGGAACAATCAGGAAAAAATTGGCCAGTATCTTTCCAGCAACAGGTATGACTTCTCAGTCATTGAACACTTTCAGTTTAAATTGAACTAATAAACTTAATTGTTGGTCAAGAATAGTACAACGTATGCAAAACATCATACTGAATAATTAGAATAATTAGTAGGCCTACATAGATGCTGCTGATTTTTTGTGTGTGTGTGTCTTTTTGAGACAGGGTTTCACTATGCAGTTCAGCCTGGCCTTGAGCTCGCTTTGTAGCCCAGACTGGCCTTGAACTCACAGTGATCCTCCTGCCTCAGCCTCCCAAATGTTGGGATTATAGGCGTGTGCCACCACACCTGGCCATGCTGATTTTTGAATGTCCAGTTGATAAATTAAACTTTCTGAGTTTTTTTGTTTATTTACAAACTGTCAAACATAATGTGTGATAGCACAGAGAAGTTTAAATTTACTAAAAATCAAATATATATTGACCTTTGAATTTGGAGAACAGTTTAATTCTTGGAAACTTAGCATTTAAAAAATTGCTAATGTTTAAATTCTATAACAAGCCCGTTTGTGATACTCTTCACATATATATAAGGCTGGAGGTGGCACTAGGCATGGAACTGAGAGCCTCACTTGTGCTAGGTGAGCATTTTATCATCATACAGTTAGCCTACAACTAAAGCTTTGTATAGGAAACAATAATTGAAACTCTTAACTTGGGAATTATTTTATTAACTATTTTTAGGTAAAATCTCTTATAGCATAAATTACTTGCATCTTTTCTAATGAAATCCTGTCTGGTTTATGTAGGGTATTAAGGGGCTCAAATTCTGATGCGTGAGAAATTTCCTTTCAAAGGGAAAATGAGTCAACTCAGTTTTAATTGCCAATAAAAATGGCGTAGGCTAGGCAGCGATGCATGCCCATAATCCCAGCACTCAGGAAGCTAAGGCAAGAGGCTGGCCAAGAGTTCGAGGCCAGACTGGGCTACACAGTGAGTTCAGGGCAGCATGAACTACATAGCAGGACCCTATTTTTTTTTTAAGTTGTTTGTTCTGTGACACAGGAGGATAGCAAGTTTAAAGCCAGTTTGGGCAACTTAGCAACTGAGCAAAAACCTGTCTCAAAGAAAGGACTGGGATATATAGCTTGATGCAAATATCCTGGGATGTGAGGCAGAGGGTTACTTATTTATGAGAAGAATAGGAGGCCCTGCACCTAAGGCTGAGTAATTTGAGAGTTTAAAAGGGAGGACACTTTAATCCTTTTTCTACTGTTAATGTATTGAAGTAGACATAAGCATCACAGGTGCATGCACTTAAATAGAAAAAGGAAAGTGCTTCATCTGTGTGATATAAAAATTAACTGTGGAACTTTTAAATGCACACATTGTTTTTCTTACATAATTTACATATGTATTCACAGTTTGATACTGGAGAGATTTTTCCTTCCAATGTGCTTTTGAAAGAATTACGCACATTTTAAATATTTTTTAAATGTATAGGTTTTAAAATGTATTAGTGGTAGAATGCTTGTGTAGCAAGCACAAAGCCCTGAATTTGATCCCTAAGGAAGGGAAGGGAAGGGAAGGGAAGGAAGAAGAAACGAAAGAAAAATAAAAGAGTATAGATAGTAGCAATATAAAAGATCATATCTGCCACCTAGCTTTAATATTACGTATTTTTTCGGTATTATTTCAGGTGTGTTATAATATTTTATTTCTTGAGGGGAAAATATATGTGTGTGTACATGTATAAACACAAAACACACATATTTAAAGCCTTGCTCTTGATCACATTTCTGTATTTTTTTTCCTATAGATAATATCTACAGAAATAAAGCTAGTGGTCAATGCTTCTTGGATGTATTTTCATATTGTTCTACATATATATGTGACTTGACAGAGGAAAACTATAGATCTATACGACATAACTTCATGTTTTAAAATATTATAGGAATGAATGAATAAATAAAAATCTCTTCATGCTACATTTTATTTAAAAACTTCAGCTTATGTCACTTTTTCATGAGATGACTTTATTGCCATTTATTTTTTTATTCCAAAGTTGATGGGGCATTTGGGTTTATTTTGAGTTTTCTGTGTTATATGTTACCTATGTGTGTAATTGCTGTTTCTGGAGTATCCTTACCCTCAACTTGAGTAGATACTGCCAAATTGCTTTTCGAAGCATGCACGCCAGTATACTCTTTGACCAGAACTGTGTGATAGACACTGCCTCACTGAAGTTACCATTATCATATGTAATCATTTTGTAAACAAGTTTGCTTTGTTTTGTTTGTTTGCTTGGGGTTTTATGGCTTTGTGAAGTAGTATTTTGTTGTTCTTACTATTAGATGTCTAATGGTTTTTGACAATTAAAACGTCCTTGCATTAATATGTCCATTTCCCAAATACAGGTTTCTCAAATGGATTTTTACCTCCAGAAAAAGATAAGAGTATTATTTTTGTTCACTGAGTAACTAACCATTAGGTGATAATGGATTCTGAATTTTATTTTTTAAGTTGAATTTAAATTGTAAATTTTGTATTTTGGGAAATGGCCATATTTCTAAAATGTTTTATTGTCCCTGAGGTTATTTGGTGCTGTTTACAAATTTGTGGAGATGATCAGTAAAAAGAAATCAACCCCATCTAAAGAAATATATCCTGCTAAATGTGAATTGCTACTTTGTTTCTAAGTCATTTACTGTATCTAGGGATCATAAAGCTGTTGGAAGACGACCTTTCGATAAGATGGCAACACTTCTTGCATACCTCGGTCCTCCAGAGCACAAGCCTGTGGCAGATACACATTGGTCAAGCCTTAACCTTACCAGTTCCAAGTTTGAGGAATTTATGACTAGGTAAAAGCACAACCTTGCAGTGCAATGATTGCTTTCTTTTTTGTTGAGAAGCAGAGTTTACCTCCAAGCTGTTATTAAGTATACTTTTATTTTTGATAAAAGATTATGAAAAAAGGTATAATTAGTAATAATACTGCCATGTTTGGGATCCAGTTTTTCTCCTACACATATATTACAGAAATAATGAATTAATTTTAAATACTGATTCTCTCAGAAAAACAATAATGTCTTATTGTAGTTTATTCTCTTGGTTTGCTTTGATTTTATATTGCATACCTATAAGGGTAGGTAACATTTTCATATTATAGTTGAGGAAAATGCAACTCAATATGAATAACTTATTTGCCTGAGATTCCACACCTAATTCATTTATCTTTTGCTTTTAAGTGCAAAGCACTTAAATTGGGGCCAGGGATTTAGCTCCGTGGCATAAGCGCCTGTCTGGCAAGCAAGAGTTCGTGAGTTTGATCCTTGGTTACCCCCCCCCCCAAAAAAAAAGCACTTAAATTGAATTTTCTTAGTTTATAGAAATGTACCACCACATGCAGCAGGATGGACTTTGAAAATAAGTATTGATAAAAACTGAATAAACACCTAGAAAAAGATTTTCATACTATTCATGAAGGTAAAGTCCCGTAATTCAAAGAAGAAAATTTGAGGGGTGGGGATTTAGCTCAGCAGCATAAGCGCCTGCCTTGCAAGAGCGCAGTCGTAAGTTCGATCGCCGGTACCAAAGAAGAAATCTTGAGAAATGGACTTTGTAATTCATTCAGAAAGCCATAAACCGAAAAGAAAAACTTCATAAATTGAACTAAGAACAAGCAAGTAAGTTAGAAATTCAAAAAACTCATTCCAACCAAATTACCAATGTGTGAAAATAATCCTATATTTAATGTTTTTGTTCATTAGTTGTCTTAGGGTAGTCCTAAAAATATGTGGTCCAAAGAGTAACACCTTGAAAGTTGTGATATATATATTGCCAAATTGCTCATTGCTTTTTAAGTATTTTGTTATTTTTATATTTTATTGATTCAATCATAGATTTTGTACATACTTTGGGAACTATATAGAGCCTCTGCTCTGCTCTGTTTTTTCTTTTAGGCATCAGGTACATGAAAAAGAAGAGTTTAAGGCTTTGAAAACATTAAATATTTTCTACCAAGCTGGCACTTCCAAAGCTGGGAATCCCATTTTTTATTATGTTGCACGGAGGTAAGAAACAGTATCTTCTGGTGTCTCTTCAACAGTTTTCAAATGATGGCAAATGCAGACAGGTGGCAGCTTTGATTGTTTGGGTATTTTTCCCCTCTAGTAATAGGAGGTGGAGACAAGTTTGCCTGGTAGAATACAACTGAGTACACAGGTGTCCTATCTTAAAGTGTTGTTCAGTATATTAAGAACTACTTTTCAAACTGCATTTCAAGAAATTGCATTTCCTATTGACTTGTCTTTCCTACATCAAATTTTAAAATACTGTCTACAGTGAATTAATCACCAACAGAAAAAATTGGTAAGTATGCTGGCATATTCTTGTAATACCAGCTTCTTAGGAGACTGAGGCAGGAGGATTGCAATTTTGAGGTGAGACTGGGTTTGAAGATGCTGTTTTAATTTCGTTTTTGTTTTGTTTTGTTTTTTGAGAGGTTCTCACTATGTAGTTGAGGCTGGCCTTGAACTCACTGTGTAGCCCAGGCTGCTCTGTCTTGGGACAGTCTCCTACCTCAGCCTCCTGAAGCCTGGGTTTATAAGGTCGTACCACTATGCTTTAGCCCTGTTTCAAAATTTTGAAAACTTGAAAAAACAATCACAATCTTTTGCTTTCAGACATATGATGATTTTTTTAAAAATTTTATTTAAGGAGAAAAAAAAATAGAAGAAGGGTACAAGTTATACAGAATTTCAGAAAAAATAAACAGTAGGAAATCACTAGTTAATAGATTACATATTGCCATCTTAGAAATAGTTGTTCAAGTTACAAAATTAAAGCATATAAAGTGGATTTTCAAACAGTAAGACTGCAAACAGTTCTGTTCAGTGATCCAACAAAACTCAGTAATATGGTTATCTGTCTTACACACTTAAATATACATGCAGTTATGTCCTTTAGAACACTTTCTTTTCCTCTCTTTTGTACAATGACTATTACACATTTTGGGTTTTATTATTCCCACAGTTCTTATTACTTTTGTTTTGAAGAGAGTAAAACCAAATGTGACATAACAGAACAGAGTCAGTCAAATCAAAAGGATTGACATAATACATAATGTAAAAACAAAATACAAGTTACCATAATGCCTCTTGCTGTCTTAAAAAGAATTACCTATATCATCAGTAATAATAAAATTGAGCAAAACAGTAAAGAACAAAACCAATAAAACCAAAACATAGGAAACATTACAGGACTTCAAAAGAAAATAATAGTCAACCAGAATGGGCATCATAATGAATATTATTGTCTTCACAGTTGTTGCCTATACTTTCGAACTTGGTACTATGAAGCATAACAGAATAGAGGAAAATCAGTCAAAACAAGATGGTGAGAGCAATACAGAGTTTCAAATCAAGTTAATAGGAAATCAAAGCAGGTTACTATAATATATCCTGCTATTTTTTATTTATTTTTCCCTTAATTAAAAAGATAAAAATAAAAAAGTAAATAATTAAAAAATGTGATTGAGATTAAAGAGGGCATAACAACCAAACAGCGCAGGTCAAAACATAACCATTTAAGCAAAATAGTGTTTCACCACAAGATATCCTGACATAAAAGTAGTTACTGTAGTGTCTCTTTCCTTGAAATCTTTGAGTATAACTTTGTATACTGTAGCACCAAACATATCAAGACAGTGTAAAACCATTCAAGAGAATGACAGTATTACAGGAACCAACTGTCAGAAAATGAACAATGATTTCTGTCTGTATAATCTCCGTGTCTATAAAGGTTTTTGTTTATATTATCACATATAATAAAATCCAATAAGATATAACCTGTTAAGACCAATGGAGACAGAGGAATAAAAGCTTGATGGGACTTCAAAACAAGATGATACTAAATCAGCACTAGCTATTATGATGCCTTGTTTTCTCCAAAATAGCTGTTCCTACCATCCAACCTTCTCTGCCTCATTTCTGTTGAGCTCTTTTTCTGTCATTTGTTGTCAGTTTGTCTTCTTCATTTCGCTTTTTGCTCCATTCATTGTGGCCTCTCTGCCATTGTTTCTGGAATCTTGGTATTTTCCTTTTTTAGAATATCCTGCAGTATTCTCTGTAGAGTTGAATTGGCGGTTGCAAATTCCCCTAGTTCCTCTTTATCATGGAAGCACCTTGTTTTTTCATCAATTTGTAGGGACAGTTGTGCAGGCTATATCAATCTTGGCTGGAGGGTGTTATCTTTCAAAGCTTGAATTATTTCCCCCCATTCTCTTCATGATTTGATGGTTTGTGCCGAGAAGTCTGCTTAATTCTGATGGATGTTCCCTTGTAAGCGATCTGTTTCTTGTCTCTGACGGCTTTTAATATTCTGTTTTTATATTGGATTTCTGGAATTTTGATTATTATATGTCTGGGTGTAGCTCTTTTTGGGTTATAAGTGGCTGGGGTCCTGTATGCCTCATACATCTGAGTATCTTTACCTTTTGCTAAATTAGGGAAATTCTCCTGGATTATTTCTGTGAATAGCTTTTGTATTTCATTTGTTTGTGTCCCTACTTCTTTTATGTTCTTACTTCTTAAGTTATAGATCCTGTTATCTATCATCTTCTAGCCTTTGTATTATTGCTGTTTGTTTTCTTGTTATTTTTAAAAAGTTTTTCATTTTATGCTCCCACATTAGAAATCTGCCCTCCAATTCAGATAATCTATCCTTAGTTTCTTTCAAGCTGTTATGCCAGCTTTCGATAGAGTTTTTAGTTTCCTGGTAATCTCTTTGAACCTGCCTCACATACTCTATGTTTTCTCTATTTTCTCCATCAGACAATTCTCCCCTTTTTTTCTATTCTTCCATTCCACAATCTGTTTTTTCTTGGGCGGTGCTTAGCATTTCTCTAACTATTCTACTTATATCTTGCTTTATTTCATTAAATACTTCATTTTTGAACTCATCTATGAGGCTCTAGAGATATCACTTTTATGTCTATTGGTGCCGTGTCTGATATTGCATATTTTCTGTCCTCATTCTCCTTTGTATTTCCCTTTCCTGGATCAGTGTTCTTAGGATTGGGGATTGAGGACCCTTTCTTGTTGCTCTCTCTTCCCATACTTTTTGTTCCTTCCATAGAAGCATATATAGGAGACCCAGTTCTTTTCTTTGTCGGTTACAGTTTGTTTGAATTGCGCTGGCTAGGTGTTCCCACCCACTGCAGTGTACTAGGGAGAAACAGACCTGGGCAGCCTCTGCTGGGCCCGCCCCTCCAGGTCAACCTACTGAAGGCTTCACTGCTAGGGTGCACTGCCAGGTGCTAGGACCTGGTTTGGGCTAACCTATTGGGTCTTAGTTAGCGGGTCACCCAGGCCAAGCACTCTGCACCAATCTTGCTTGAGAGGGGAATATGTGACTAAAGTCACTGCAATGTCCTATTTCTGCTTGTTTGCCCGGTCCTAGAAGGTCCTCTTTTGGAGCCTCTTAGTCTATGGAAAGGTCCCCGTTCCTCTCATTCACCTCAGGTCGATGCAGGGCTCTCCACCAGTCGTGCTCTCAACTCCGTTTGCTGATTCCCGCTTTCAGAGCTTTCGCCTGTCTCTCTCCCTGTTGTGCCGATTTGTACACAGCAGCGGCATCAGGAAATTCAAATTGCAGCTTCCAGAGGCACAGGTTCCAGCTTCCGTGCTGAGATTTTATCTGTTCCGATTATAGCACCAGGATTGCATTTCCAGTTCGTTTTTCTCAGCTTAGTTCATTCCTGGGTCGGCAGGGTATATCTCCCCTGGCTTAGGACTCCTCACACCACACCATTTCTGGATTCTAAGTTGGGTATCTCAGAGCGCCTCAGTAGCTGCTGTTACCTATCTACCATGTTCTCCTGGAATACTATGATTTAATAGTATCTATAAACTGGTAATTAGGAGGGCCAGGGATTTAGCTGAGTGGCGTAAGCACCTGCCTGCCAAGCACAAGGTCATGAGTTCAATCCGGGTACTGAAAAACAAAACCAAAAAAAAAAAAAAAGAAAAAAAGGTAATTATAAACTTTTTTCAAAGAAGAAATAAAAATCCACCTCTAAGAACTTTTAGTAATACGCTGTGTAAAGCTGCGTCAGGGTGATTTAGAAAATAATTCAGAGGAGCTTGGTTCTCTGTAAAGATGGCATAAGGGACAGTCAGGAAAAGAGACTGTGTTCATGCAGTCTTCAGTCAAGGCTAGGTCTTAGTACAAAGGCTCCTGGAAATGTTGTGAGTTCTTCCTTACAGTAGTCGCAGTGCATACGTTGCTTTCCCTGTCATCTGTCTTTCATTCGTCCTCATTCTGCCTGCCTTTTGATAATTTATGTTGACATCAGTCTTACTTCTCCCAATTAGGCTGCCATAAATTCATAGCAATTGAACCTTTGAGATTGTGCGATTTAACATAGAGGCCACTGACTTGGGAATCTTTTTGTTTGTTTTGTTTTTTGTATTTTTGAGACAAGGTCTTACAATACAGTTCAGGCTGGTCTTGAGCTCACTTTGTGGCCCAGGCCGGTCTTAAACTCATGATGATCCTCCTGCCTCAGCCTCCAGAGTGCTGGGATTACAGACGTGTGCCACCACACCTGGCTGGGAATCTTAAGGACTATGTTTAATCTTTTGTTCATGATCTGTAGAACTTCATCTTTCTGAGTTCTCTGAATTTAACAGAAATTGAGGAATTAAGTTGATAGAGTTACTTATAAGTGGTAAAAGTTTGGCAGCATAGAGGAAATGAAGTAGAAAAATAGAGATAGTGAAGAAAGAAAAGTAGAAAGTGAGAAATCGGTTTAATTCGATAATTCAGGTAGCCAAACCAAAATACCTGGAGATCTGGGGATTAGGTAATCAAAAAGTTATACAAAATTGACCCTCAACAACTATGAGTAACCCTTCACCTTTCCACCCAAACTCTCTTGGCACCCTCATTTTAGTTACTATTTCTAAATTGCCCAAAATAATTTTAAGTTTCTGTTGCAGTCAAGATGAGCCATGTTTGTATTCTATATTTAACCTTTAATGCTTTAAGGGTGTTTTGACTTATTTTGTCTTTGAGTTCACCTGGACCGCACTATTATCCCTTTTCTGCCTCTTTTCGGCGTTAGTCCCAGCTATTAGCTTCTTCATTATCTGAGTAGTGCATACCTGAAATTCCAGGAGAGGGAAGAAACTGCTCCTCAGCTAGAAAGTACCCTTGTTGGCAGAGCTTTAAAGTTAGATGCTGGCCAGCAGATTTCTCAGTGCTCCTAAGCTAAGTGATGCTCCTGGCCCCACTATCAGGTGACCATGCTATTCTTCATCAGGTCTATTATTAGGTATAGGGTTTGTTCTGGGCTTTTTGTTTTGTTTTTAATTTATTCTTGATGGTATAATATTACTGTTGGGTGTATGGGTTTGTGTTTTTGTTTGTTTTTTAATTTAGTTTTGATGGTGTAATATCACTATTATGTCCTGTCTTTTAAAATTTTTTTTAATTTTTGTTAGTACATATCTGCAGTCACAATGATTATAGTCATTGTGGTGAACTGGTATGTTTACATAGCACATCTCAATTCTTTATTTTCTCCCTTGCCTTCCATTCCTCCACCAGTTTTTTTTGCCAGCATCAGATTCATTTATTTATCTTAAAAATTCTTATTAAGTTAATTGTCATAGCTTTAACAGTCAGACTGACAGGCAAAAATCATATAATTATACTAAATCAAGGTATACTCTGAGATACAGTGGCCATACTGGATTACAATAAGCTTCTCTTTTTTTCACGTTGTCTGCCTTATATTTTGCACTTTATTTATACAATAAGTTTCTCATATCAGAGAAACAATATTATGAAAAATCACTTAGCATTTAAGTTTGTATGTCTGATTTACTTCACTTGATAGGACCTCAGGGTGCATCCATTTTCTTACAAATGTCTTAAGTTTATTGTTTTTTATTGTAGAGATTTCTCACTGTGTATAAAAGCCACGTTTTCTTTAGCAGCTTATCTGTTGATGGACTTAAGAGGCTGGTTCCAAGATCTAGTTATTATGAATTGTGCTGCCATAAGCATAGTATTCATGTATCACTGTAATACTGTATAACATCTTCAACTTTTTAGGGAAGAAAAGAAATATCTGGGTTAAAGGGAATTTCTAGTTGTCATTTTTTAGGAATCTTCATCCTGATTTCCATAGTAGTTTTATCAATTTACGCTCCTACCAACAATGTATGGAAGTAGCTTCTGGAACCATTTCCCCCCTCTAATTTGCTGGGATTCTCAGTCTCTCATATTAATATTATTTCATTTTTCTTGTCTTCCTAATCCCCAGATAACTGCTGCTGGGTCATTTTAACATTGTTTCTGGAATCATTTTCCAATATTAATCTAATTTTGTCTTTCTTGTTGATTCTCTCATATAAAGTCCAAGTTTTGCAGTTACACATGAAAGGTACTTCCTAATTGGCCTAATTTACTTTTCCAAACTGTTCTCTGCCATGTGCTAAATAGGTAGTTATACAGTTGTGGTAGTATCAATTTTAGTGGCCAAAAAAAATCTTTCAAAGGGGAATTATTGATTAATTGATAAATCAATTATGAAATAATGCAGTGTTTTGAATTTATTTTTGTTGTCATATGTGATGTTGAAATTTAAATTTGTATAAAACTGAAAGGGACCTTGTTGGCATGTATACCTAAAAAATCAAGAAATCTACTAAATCACTGCATGACTAGATGCACAATACCATCTGAAGGACAGGTCTTCTCTAGTTCTTGGCTCTCCTTTCTTTATGTGGCTCTGTTCTCAGGGTGTCCCCAGGCTGTAGCAACTGTACTTTGTGTTTGTTCTAGCTTAACAACGCCTGTGAAAAACACTTATGTTCCAGTAGTTTTAGAAGAAATGGTCTTACTGGCCTAGCTGAGGCACATGTCAGTTTTTGAGGCAACCACTGTAGCATGGGGAGGAGTGCAAGAAAAATTTCTTGGGTATGTAGGCCTGGATTGTGTGCCCACCCTGGAACCCAGTGGTAAAACCAGCTGTACCTGAATTGCAAGAACTGAAAGGCAAGTATGAGAGCGGAGTTTCCCAAAGCAGAATAGGATCGCCAATACAAAAAGGAGGAAGAATGGGTTCTGAGTGGGTAGGAATGTCAGAAGTTCTCTACACACCGTTTTTAAAAAAGACCCAGAAGTGGCTGGGGATGTGGCTTAGTGGTAGAGAACCTGCTAGAGAATATCAAGTCCTGGGATCAGCCCCCATTACTGCAAATAAATAAACAAGTAAATACAGCTCACATTGCTTATCCCAGATAGTTAGTATGCTCTAGAAGGAGGAAGTAGGCAGCCAATTATATTCCTGTTACATGTCTCTATGTCATTTAAATTCTTGCCAGCAGGATATATTATTTTTGTAAGAATAATTAAAAATTCAGAATCTAAAATTCTGACAATGAAGAGTTAAAAGAGTTAAATTCTGACAATCAAGAGTTAAAAGAAGAGATAAAAATCTAACAATGAAGAGTTCTGCTTTTGGAATATTTGGAAAAACAATTAGTTTTTTATAGTATTCATGATAATAGCAAGCTGGGCATGGTGGTACACACTTGCAATCCCAGCCCTTGGAAGGCTGAGGCAGGAGGATCACCATGAACTAGAGGCTAGCCTGTATACATAGTGAGTTTGAGGCCAGATTGACTACATGGAGAGACCCTGCCTCAAAAACAAAATAATGATAATAGCTGACATCTGAGTGCTTTCTGTGTCAGGAAAACTGTTCATATTATGTAAATTCTCATGTAAACCTCACAAAAACCTTCTCTGGCAGTACCATCAAGAGTAACTGATGTGTGTATAAACTGAAACTCAAGCATAGCTGTCAAAATGAGTTAAATCTATCCCAGCCACCACCAGCCTGCCAAATCAAAGTCTTAGGGGCAAGAGCTATTCTGTGTATCTAACAGGCATCTTAGATGATTCGTTCGCAGTTGTTTATTATTGAAGTTTGTTTGAGAATCCTGCTGAGGTATATGCTTGACCCCTGGTGGCATAGCTAGTGAAAATCAGAACTGTTGTCACATTTGGAAGGCTGAGGCAGGAGGATCACTGTGAATTTGAGGCTAGCCTGATTTACATAGTTGAAAGTCATCCTAAAATCTATAATCAGAGCCTATCTCAAAAAACAAAACATTGTGTATGTGGGTAGTCAAAACTGGCTCCGAGCCTAAGCCAAGCCCTTAATGACTGTACTATTAATGACATAGTCTCTTAGGGACTAAGTTTTTTGTGTTAAATCATCCTTTGTAGATAAGCATGGAAATTTCACAACAGTTATAAGACATGTTTTTTTTTTTTTTGTCTTTTTCGTTTTTATTGGTACCAGGGATCGAACTCATGACTGCCTGCTTGCAAGGCAGGCGCTTATGCCGCTGAGCTAAATCCCTAGCCCCAAGACATGTCATTTTTGTGGGGAAAGTAAGTTCTGAATTCAAAACATCTGATTTACAAATAATCCTATGAAATATAAGACAGGGTTTACTCAGAATAATCCTATCACTGGAGTAACAGCATTATGAATTACAGGGTTTACCAGTGTTGGCACCTTTATTACTGTAATGTCATACTATTCTACATTCATGAAATATGGTGATAGACGGGTGTATTGTTTTGTAAATGTCTACCATTTCTGTTTTCCATACTAGCACACTCTGTGCTATAACTAAAACATCAGCTTCCCCTACACCGTTCTTTATCACCTTCCTCTGCCCTGCCCCTTTGTTAAATGATGCCTATGGAATCGTTTCTCTTATATTTTTAATATGAACATCTGAGTTTCAGGTTTGTAAATAAAAGGCAAAGTGGTATTTTGCTTAGTTTGGCATTTAATAGGATAGTACATACTTTTTCTTTTTTAAGGAAGGAAACTACCATTTTAAGGTAATATTTAAACTTATGCACTTAAAATTTGCAAGACACCAAATTATACTACAATACTTACAATTCAAGTAGTAAGCAATTTATTCTCCAAGTATGCTTATTATTCAGCAGGTAATAGAGCTGAGATAAAAATGCAGACAGTTCAAGTTGTGTCAGCCTGAATATACAAAAACCAGCAAAAATATTACACAGAAAAGAAATTGCATGTTACGCTTTGGATTGGGTATTGTGCTACAATTTGTCACAGTCTTTGTAGTCATATTTTTGGTTGTGTGTGAGGTCATTGTTGATTTCAAAATTGTCTTAGAATTTGGAGTCGTCGTGGAAGTCAGAGATATACTGGTGTTCACTGATGTTGTAAGATTTGGCCTTTCAGATTTGAAGGTAGAACTTGCCTTGCTCATAGGATTTAGATTCATGCTGGAATTCAGGTGGCTTCTGGTACTGGAGATTTCTGTAGGCTTTGAGGTCATTGTTGAAATTGTTTCCAAAATGTGAACAGAAATGAGGAGCAGACTGGTGATGAATGATAGCTTGAATATCATTTTCCTTTGCTTTAAAACAATTATATAAATTTTATCTTAACATTTGGATCACAAATAGGCATGCATATACCCTTTTTTTATATACCCTTAATTGTTTATTTAAAACATTCATGTTACATAAATGTATCTTCATTGTTACGAGTGAGCAAATAAAAAGCTTCTCAATGTCTGCTAAATATAAGATGTATTTTCTGTCTAGAGTCAACAATATAAAGACTAAAACAGCTTAATTTGGTTTTTCTACTCACTAAAGGAAAAAATTAATATTTACCCAAAGAGTATAGATATTGAGATTAATATACAGAATAGGGTAGGGACAAATGATGATAGGCAGTTTTGTTTCATTTGTTTTCTGGTACCGAGGATCGAGCTCATGACTTTGTACTCACCAGATAGGCTCTTATGCATACCCTGAGGTAAATCCCCGGCCTGATAGGCAGTTTTGGGGAGTAGAGTAACAAGATAAATAATAAAACAAGTAATAAGTAATGAAATAAGTAATGAAACAAGAAATAGTGACATTTTTTCTTTTTTGTAACTTTTATTCCAACAATTTAAGAGTGAAGATTAGATCATAAATTATTACTTCTGTTTATAGCAAAGATTAAAGGAGGTTAAACTAAATGATTTTCCCATTGCTGGGGTTTCCCTCATTTTCCCACTGTAAAACAGCTTTTAGAGAATATCGTAGCTTCTAAAATGGAAAAAAATTTGAAACTGATTAAAGTCAGCCCTTTCATTATATAACCAAGCACACACCAGGGTTTATACTTTGCATAAGGATACATATTCAAACTAGACCAGAACTAGAGCTTGAGTCTGAGTTTGGTCTGATATTATTTTCTAGATGTGGACTGTAAAGACAGTTTATTAATATAGTAAACAACTTTTAAAATAAGCTTAATTTTCTTTTAGTCTGTATTCAGCTCTAATGGGTGCTACATGAGATGGTCAACTAGTACATGCTTGCTATGATTAAATATTATTTTTTAACTTAAAGGCTCAAACTTTAAATTTAGAAATCTAGGATATACCATAAGTTATATTTGGTTCCAGTATTAATTGAGAAAATTTCACATTATTATTACCTTTTGGTTTTGAAGATTGAGAATTCAGCCTTTCTCTAGTGTTGTAGAAAGTCACTTCCTGACCAGGAATCTTATTTTCACTCACTGTGTGCTACTTAAATGTAATTAGGGAAGAAGTCATGTGTTTTAAACTTGACCTGCTATTTGCTCTTTGGCATTAACCAGCAGAATGTTTTCCAGACAACTGCTGTAAACTAGACTTTGGCAGAGATTAAGGAATTTAAATAAAGTCTTTCTAAAATCTACTCACTTATTTTAAAAACCCAGCAAGTAGCATTTTGTTATTCCTTTTATCTACAGATTTTATATAATGAAATTTTTCACTGGGTTAACTCTGCTTGGATAAATACACATTTTTGCCAGGTATGATTACCATGACTGAAACTGAGGAAAATATGTTAAAAATAGGTACCTATTTCTTTTTCCCTGGAATGCATCTGTGTTATGTTTAGAGGGTAGTTTCTAACTATGAATATTTTGAAAATAACAATGTTACATTCTAGCTTACTCTTCGGTAAATAAAGTAGTGTTTCAGAAAAGAAGTAAACTATAGTTATGTGAAGCTTAAAATTACATACGAAGTTTTCAAAGATGTATTATTGGTATTGTTTAATTCTTTAATAAGCCATCTACCTTAAAGACACTAAGTAAATTCTTTAAAGGAATTTTGTGTTTTGGTCAGTCCTTTCCTTGATACTCAGTACACAAGGAAGTTAAGTTGTATTTTGTGCCATTTTCAAACATTGGCCAGTGCTAAGTGTTGGCAGAGCTGTGAACAATGGTGTTAGCATACAAGGAAACTGCTACATAAATGGCAGAAGACAAGTCAGTACATGTACCTGCTTGTTTTACTTGGCTGTAAAGATTACTTTTTCTGAATGCATAAATAGAATAAGTGCGTGCTACATCTTAGTTTATATGACGCATGCGATACCCTCACTTAGCTGGAAGTTAGTGTGGGCAGACTTGAGAAACAGAGAAGCCTCTTGGCAACCCAGAAGGAATATTATAAATGAGAGTTCTGAGATAAGGCATGAAAAGGTCTGGTACTGTGCCTTCTTTACTCTCGTCCTTCTTGGGGATTATAGGGTGGATGATACTAGTAACACGTTACCCTGGAGCTGTGACCTATTTTGATTTTCTGATTCTTTCACGTACTAGACTAGGCAGCTCTTTATTGTACCTCAGCTAACTCCTGCCTTAATTAAAATTGTTTTCTTAGTCCTGTTCTTGGATCCAGGTGTATTCTTCATGTAATCTCTTAATTACATTACCACTCACTCAAATGGCTCTCCATCTTGTATTTTTCACTCTCTGTTCTTTCTTACTGACCTTACGCTTCCCTATTCTTGGTGATAAGTAAGTAAAACTTAAAAATTATAAAGTTTCCGGTACTCCTATACTACCATTCAAAAGTCACTTGCCATTGTCCAGGCCTTTAAAGACATCACATTGTGTCTTTAGGCAGCCCTCTTCTTCTGCCCCTACTTCATTTCCTTGTTCAAAGTTTTGTCCTTCTGTCAAGTGTAATTCTGATGTCAGCGTCTCATAGGTGAGCCTTCCCTGATGCTGCTTTTCAGAGTCAGTCATTTTAGGCTTTTCTTAAATCTTCGTTTCACCATATTTTGGAACTCTGATACTCTTTGTTTTTCTTCGATCTTCTAGCATAGTGAGTAGTTACAAAGCACAGGGCACAATAAATTGAAATTTATTGAAAAACCTCCCCTTTGTGTCTAGGGCTGGTGTCGTTAATGATGCCTAACATAGGAGACATTTGCACTTTTCCCTGCATCGTAGACAAATTTGTAAGTCGTGAGCCTACATCTAAAATCTCGTCTCTACTTTCTGGTTCCTATTTTTGTGGATCATCTGCTCATTCATAATCCATTATCTGCACTCCTGAAATTGCAAATCCTCTGAAAACTAAAGTTGTGTCTGAGTGAGTTTGACACTGAATATTATACTTAATATTTTTACACTTTATAACTTAGATTGGTGTGAGGTTTTTCATTTTTTATTCTTACCGTGTTTATTTGTTGCAGTTAGTGTGGATATTGTTTCACTGGAGAAATAATAATGCAGTTAGGAGATGCTGCCTCAGTTTCCCTCTGCAGTCTTACAACATAAAAGGTGTGTACCTAGTATATTTGTGCTTCCCTTTGTTCTTCTAAAAACATCACCATACCACTTCACAGTTAGCCTGCCTTATTACTGAGTTCTGGTCAATAAAATTCAGATTCCAGTGATGTTTATCACTTCAGGGTATGTTAACTTTGTTCAAATCATCCATTCTTGCTTTCTTCCATCACTGTCTCCTAGAAGTAAACTTAAAAGACTGTAAAAGATTGGGTTGGGGATTTAGCTCAATGATATAAGTGCCTGCCTAGCAAGGTCATGAGTTTGATCCCTGGTACCAAAAAAAAAAAAAAAAAAAAGACTCTAGAAGATGGTAGAATTGACTGGACTTGGTGGCACAAGCCTGTAATCCCAGCACTCGGGAGGCTGAGATAGGAGGATCACTGCAAATTTGAGGCCAGCCTGGGCTATTTAGTGAGTTCAAGACCAGCCAAAACTACATAGTAAGACCCTGTCTCAGAAAAAAAGAAAAGAAAGAAAGGGAGATTGAAGTACATATTCTCTAGGCTCCCTTTCTTCCCTGTTACTGTCGAATGGCTGCATGCATTCACCCATGAATATTACTGTTTTTATCTTTTTTTGCTTTCTAGTAATTACTCTCTTCCCCCTCCTACTTCAGACTAGTATTTCACTGTCTTTGCTAATTTACTTAAATCTTCCCTTCTCTTTTATACATAATCTCTTTTGTCCCAGTTTAAGTGTGCCACATTTTTCTTATTGAAATGCTAACTGCTATAAACAGATTATATGCACTGTTGTCTTTCTAAAATCTGAGCAATTCTGAATTCAGAAATACATCTTTCCCTATGTGCTTCAACTAAGAGATTATAGCTATACCACATCTGTAGATTTGTTGTGTTAACTGTAATATTTCTGGGGCATTTATTAAAATGTTCAACAATTGGTAAATGGGTAGCCGTGCTTTGTTATAAAAATCCAGTAAGTCTAAATTTCTTGTATTTGGAACTGAGGTTTGAAGACTAGCAAGTAGTTATAATAAGAGCAGTATCTTTACATATTAAGATTCCTTTCAAATGAATCATTTTGTCATGTTTCTAGAAAGCTTTTTATCTGCCTTTACATATGATTATTCCACAATTTTTAAGAAAATGGAGAAAAATAACCTAATGAGCAAAATCACTAGAGGGCTGAGAATATACCTCAGCAGCACAAGGTCCTGAGTTCAATTCTCAGTTCCAAAAAAAACTCATCATCATAATGATGATGTATCTTTTTAAAAATTTACTTATTTCCTTCTTTGAGACAGTGCCTTTCAATGTAGTTCAGGCTGGCTGTGAACTCACTGTGTAGGCCAGTCTGGCCTGAACTCCTGGTGATACTCCTCAGGTGCCACCACAACTTGCTTTGATTCCGAAGCTTCCGAGATGTAGATTAGCTAAGAGATTGGATGCTGTTATGTCATACTTAAACCCAGTGATCTGTACAGAAAATAACATTTTCTCCTACAAAAATATATCAGCTTCTTCATTTTAGAAATCTCATACTGGAGGGTCAGGAATATAGCTCATTGGCACAAGTACCTGCCTGGCAAGCTTAACGTCCTGAGTCTGATTACTGGTACCAAAAAAATTTTTTTTTCTTCTACAGAACTATCTTTGAAAGAATATTTAATAAGCTTGAAGATGTAACTATTAAAAAAAACTCATACAGGAAAAGGAACACCCGTTAGTTACAAAACACATAGTAAGGCAAGCCCCTCTCTTGAGTAAGCTTCTTTTTGAATGATGTAAGGCTATAAGTCACTTGTGTGATTTTAGGTTGTCATTTATTTTTCATAATCAAAAATGACTTAACTTGAAGATACTGACTTCCTTCCAGCTTTCTTATCTGGGTGTCCTTATCTCCCTTGAGTTTTAAATAGAAACATTAACATTTTTACTTTTACGTGCTCTTAAACCACGTACATCTGATGAATCTTAGTCTTGTTAAGTTTGCATCAGAGGTTTTTTTTTATGCTATACCTTCATCCAGCAGGCTTAGTTGGGAATTTTATCCATTGTCTAAGCTGGAATTGGCAGACTTTTTTGTAAAGGACCAGATAGTAAATGTAAGAATCATTCTTGCTTATAGAACATTGCCAGTTGGCTGCGATTTGCTGACTGGTGGAGATTGTTGCCTCCCGTCCTCCACCTTCCCATTTCTAGAATGATTGCTCTGTAATGTGGCCATATCACTTCCAGGTAGAACCTCTTTCTATGCTCCTATTTATTAAGTTTTTATACTTATAGTATTCAGTATACAATGTTTAGGATTTTTGCCAATTCTTTATAACCATCTATATTATTTTCTTAAAAATTTTACGATTTTTCTTTTAAGGAAGATTTGCATTATGAATGGAAACTATCTTGATTACCATAACTAGAAAACAGGTAAACAAAAAGAAATGTAGAAGTACTAAATACTTATTTTGTATTCTATACAATCATGTATATACCACACTTCAAAAGTCCCCTTTGTTCCTTAGCATTTCATATAGGTCTCTTCATAAACTTTATACTGCTCATTCTACTCTCGAGATTGCTCAGCTAAAACAAAATATTGGAAATTATTTTGGGACGATGTTGGTTCCAAATAAACCTGGTAAGCTTGTGGACTATTCTCAGAAAGTATGTCACTGGTGTGCTGTGGAGTGTCTCATCACTAGCACAGCGATGGTGAACCTTTTAGAACTTTCAGTGGCATGCATGCCATACATAGGTCTAGAGGTTGGCAAAAGCTACCAAATCTTCCCAGAAGTGCCAAGTGAGCATTTCTACTAGAGTGGTAGAAAAATAGTCTTAAAATCATTTGTTTCAGCTGGGTGTGGTGGCACATGCCTGTAATCCCAGCAATCAGGAGGCTGAGCAGGAGGATTGCAGTGAGTTCAAGGCCAGCCCGCACTACACAGCAAGATCCTGGCTCAAAAAAAAGAAGTCTTAATTGGTCATTTAAACTTAGTAAGAAAAGGCTGGTTAGTTATTATGGGGTATAGTAATGCCCGTTAAGGGTGCTGCAGATTTGATACTGACTCCTGACCTTATGTTCCAGCTATGCTGGCCACCTCACCATTGTCTTCCTCACCCTGCCCTGCCATCATGCCATGCTCTTTGTTTAACATGGTCCACTTTTTTTTTTTCCTGGTACTGGGGATTGAACCTCGTGCTTGCCAGACAGGTGGTTATGCTGCTGAGCTAAATCCCTGTCCCCCATAGTCCACCTTGATTCAGAGTCTGTCTCAGTAACCTGAGTATGATTTCTGTAGGCAAGTTTTTTTTAAAAAAAGCTTTACTTGCATATAACTGACATGTTATAAAATTTACCCTTTAAAAGTATATACTTGAATGGATTTTAGCATGTTAAGAGTTGTTTGTCACCATTATCTTATTCAGATGTTTTCCTTCCCCTAAAATAAACCTATTAGCAGTCACTTTCCTGTCATCCAACTTCCCCAGCTCTGGCAGCTACTAAGTTATTTTCTTTCTCTATGAATTGTTTGCTTAGGTATTTCATATGAATGGATCAGACATATGTGCTATTTTGTGACTGATTTCTTTTACATAATGATTTCAGGGTTCATTGTCTTGTATTAGAACATCCTTTTTGTAGCTGAATAATATTCCACAATGTGGGTGGATAATACCACATTTTGTGTGTTCCTTTATTAGTGGGCATTACTTCCATTTTCAACTATTAAGAATACTACTGCTATGAACATTTGTGTATGAGTTTTTGTATAGACCTGTGTTTTCCATTTTTTTAGATACACTGTATGTCTAGGAATGGAATCCCTATATTATAATTCTTTAAGTTTTATCTTTTTTTATATATATTTTTTTTAATTTTAATTTTTAAATTTTTATCGGTACCAGGGATCGAACTCAACGACTGCTTGCTTGCAAGGCAGGCACTTATGCCGCTGAACTAAATCCCCAGCCCTCTAAGTTTTACCTTTGAGGAATTGCCCATGTTCAAAGTGGCTACATCATTTTATTGTCCTACACTGAGAATTCTAGTTTTGCCACATCCTCACCCAGTTTTTGATATTGTCTATCTGTACAGAAAAATTTTGATAAGTCCTTCCTGTACCAAACTGTAGTAGATTCTGTTACTATTTAACAGTGACCATGTTGTAATATTATTGTTCTACTCATACATTTCACTTTAAACTTCTAGGTTTTAGATGTCTTTGTCTGAACACACAGAAAATCTAGCACACCGTGTTACATTTTGTAGGTCACTTAAATGAACCTAGGCTTAATTACTATGTGTATGCAACTATTCAGTGATACTTTATTTTTAAATTTTTACTGGCATGTTTGCAATACATAATTTTAATTTTAGATATGCATAACTTGTATAAAAGAAGATTTACTTGACACTAGTGATTAGAATTGGAGTTCTGACCTGGGCCAAAAGATCTAAGTGCTTTTGTTTTTTGTGGTATCTAACTTAAAAATAAAGCAGTTTTGAATGTTAATGAAACAAGACTTTGCTGTATTCAGTGAAGATAACTTTAACAATTGATACACGCTAAAAATGAGAGGTTTATGACTTGACACATACAAAAAAAGATGGCTAGTGTTTGTAATCCATCTGTTGCTCTATGAAGTTTTAAAAAACCACTGTGATTCATTTCTTTTATGTGATCTTTGTGTGATCCTTAAAAGATGACAAGCCCAAGAGATCCTTAAAAGATTCAATTATATTAATCTGAGAAATTCTCTAGCAAGCATGGAAATAATAAATGTGTTCAATGAATGTGTTCCCTGTGGAAGAGTTACCTTTGAAAATGATGTACTTCGGGGCTGGGGATTTAGCTCAGCGGCATAAGCGCCTGCCTTGCAAGCAGGCAGTCATGAGTTCGATCCCTGGTACTGATAAAAATCAAAAAGACCAAAAAAAAAAAAAAAAAATGATGTACTTCACAACATGCTGCCCTTTAGGGAAAAAATTTTTGGAAGTGTTGTCAATCTAAAGCACATTCTTTCAGAATATAGTAGGAAAATCTTCATACTTGAAATTTCTGGAAAACAACAAAACACCAAATTTAGTAATATTTTTTGTTTAAAATGAGATTTGGGAAGTGTAATTTAAAAACTGGCTTTTATAGTACTAATGTGGATTCCAAAATTATTTTTAGTAATGATGGTGTCATTAGAATATAACGACTCAACATGACTTTTTACAGAAATTTAGATATATCATGTAACATTTATATTCAAAGTTAAAATCAGTTTATAGTCATCTTATAGTTGTTGACTCTTTGGTCCTTTGATATTTAATTTATATTTAATTTAATTTTATTTTATACAGGATACTGGACCTAGGAGCACTCTACCACAGAGTTATACCCCTAGCCATTTTTATTTTGACACTAAGTTATCCAGGCTGACCTGGAACTTTTGATTCTCTTGTCTCAGCCTCCCACATAGCTGGGATTATAGGCATGCCTTGTTCTAGCAAGTTTTTAATAAGTCTTTAAAAAGTCACAGTATGAGTCTCTAAGTTTGTATTTAATGATACACAGTTTTCTTGTAGAATTTAAAGTCAGAACGGAATACTTAAAGTACTTCATGAAAGTGTCATTAAAGCAAGAGAGGTTCAATTGGATCATTTTAGAAAAACCGTGACATGAGGAAATACTTAAACCTATATATGGGTAAAATTATTTTCAACAGTTTATTTGTCATTGATATGAGGAAATAAAACTATATGTCTAGTATCTTAAATAATAAAACTGGTAAAGGGTTGCGGCTGTGTTCTAGACACTTGTGAACTGTATAGTATCTCAGATGGGATAGTGGTCACTGTGGCTTTGATTGGCAAATGGCTTTCCCAGTGTTTTTTGTGGTATTTGGCTTCCTTGTTTTCTCTCCTGGTTTTTTTTCTCTTGATGAAAAGCCAGTAAATCTTAATTTATTTTTTGTTGAGACAGGCATCTAACAGACATTCAAACTCTTCAGTCTCCACCAGTGTCTAGTTTGTTTGAACCATGACTATGGGCAACAAAGTAACACGGAGTTAAAACCACCTTTCCTGGTTATGAATATTTTGTCAGATTTATTGCTGCTTGGCCTTCTTAAATCTATGTGAAATATTCACATATTTTTACTGCTAAGTCATATTTCCTGTGGGATAAATAAATTTAAGCCTTATTTAAAAACTATGTTAGAAACATAACATCTATCCTGAAGAATACAGATACACAGAAAATTACGGACTATTATGAGTTATTTCCATTTCTGACCTTGTTAATTATCCAAGAATGTCTTATACATGGCGTGGTAATTGTCATTAGAACGTTTATATAGTACCTACAAAGGTTTATACTATATATGGTTTAATCCTTTCCTTTAAACCCCCTATTGGAATACACACTTTTAACTATATTTTTTTAAGCCAGTGGACACATTTAATCACTTGCCCAATATTGTAACACAGACTATAGGTGACAGAACTTTGTCATGCTCTCTTAAACCACATATGTTTTCAGTATATTTGGAAATATTTTGATCGGATGAAACCTACACAGTTTTTCTGTTTTTATTGTATATATGTGTGTTTAATTCTGTACTTTGAACTCATCAATAACTTAAAACAAATTCAGAATCTCAGGCCAGAGATTGTATCCAAAGATAAATGGATATATTTATTCCATAGTATCTCACTTAGTTCCTAAATATGTCTAATGGAATGGAGTCTGTTGAATCACAGTGGATTTTTGAAATGTTGAACTTCAGAAATGTTGAGCTTGCACCTAAAGTTTTCGAAGTGTGAAACAAGCTAATATGCTTAACACATTCTTAACACACTGAGGTGATACTTGTATTTTCATGCTTGACTGACTTCCCTTGAGCAGTTGGCTATACTGAATTGTTCACAAATTCTCAGAATTAATAATTATCTAGAACTATTTCAGACATTACTGCACTGCCCAGAAAGTTTCTTACATGACACATAGTAGCCTAGCCAAATCTTTGCTAATTCTCTTCTTAATCTCTCTGTTCTTGGGACTGATGCTCTTTGACCTAAAATGAAGAAACTTAGACTCTAGCATAAGACATGGAAGTATGACTTGGCCTGCCAAGTAGCACATTAGTCACCTCTTTAATCTATGTTTATTCATTCTTTTTATTTATAAATTGAGATAAAGAGGTGAAAGACAGAAGGTTGGGAGAAAATGATGGCTAAACTGAAACAAGAATCAGTCAGAATTCCTGGGCAAGAAGAGAAGTGTAGCACATAGAACGTAACAGCATCTCTTGAGAGCCTGGTAGCGAGAGGTATCATGATGAATTGAGAGGCAAAAGTTCGTTTGATTGGACTACAGAAGATGAAGGGGCTGGACACTTTGAGGCCCTGCAGTTTGAGGTGGGGGAGTTACCAAAGACTTGGTTTGTTGCTGTTTATAAGAGATTGTCCAGTGATATTCGTTGGAGGAATAATCCTGGCCACAGCCGATCACGTACAGTTAAATGAAGCTAGTACAATGTCTGTGTGTTTCTAAAAATGTTGCTTATGCTTCTCTATCTCTGCCCTTGAACCTTTATGATAATTCCTAATTTCTTGACCTGTTAACACTTCATTTTGCCTCTTCTCATTTCTCTTCTTTTTTCCCTCAATCTCTATACCCTTTGAACCAATGTGCCAGTAGTTCTTTTCTAGATCCCTTGCATTTTTCAGGGATAGGGCAAGTAATAAGTCATGCTTGGTATACAATGTTGGCTTTTTTTTTTATGTATTTCTTTTTATTATTTCATATAAAATTGTATAGTGTGTATATTTATCTTCTAATTCTTGCTGATCTAGTAATTCATTTTCTACATTTCAATGAAATGTTTCTCAGAATTAATTCATAAATTATACTAGAAATACTTTTTTTTTTTTTTTGGGTCTTTTTTGAGACAGGGTCTCTATGCAGTTTAGGCTGGCCTTGAGCTCTCTTTGTAGCCTAGGCTGGTCTCAAACTCACAGTGATCCTCCTGCCTCAGCCTCCTGAGTGCTGGGATTACAGATGTGAGCCATCACGCTCGGCCTTCAATTTTGTAATATTCAGTCAAAATCTGTCTTCTATACTTAGTCTTGAATATGTTCCAGGAATCAACTGAATATTTAAGGATGAATGTGTAGAGAGACCTCAGTTTATCATCTCACTAAAGTCTTGGTTTATACCTTTCATTAATATTTTTCAGCTTTTCCCCTTTTGTTCCTGTATGTTTTATGTGAATATTATTTCTTGGCATTGATTTTTTTATCCCTAATCTTATAATTATTTTTGCTGAAATATTGGAAAACCATTAGTACTTTCATATTTATTCTGTTGTTAGTTATTTAAAGGTATGATTCTGAAGGAATTTCTGAGGAATCTCTTTGATAGACAATTATTTTGCCTCAATAACGATCACTTAGTTTCTTATTTTTGTATAATTTTATCTATTGCTTCTATTTTTTTGTTTTAAAATTTCTCAAGTAATGTTAAAAGATTGATAGTAATAGCACTAATTTCATGTGGTGCAGCTGAGGTTTGCAGTTGCTTGTCCTCTTTATGGTGTTCCAAGTGCTCTAATACCATGCCAGCTGTGCCAGTGTGCAACAGGGCCAGCATAACTAATAGCAAACCTTCCCATTTAAACATATAAACTGTACTTTTCACCAGCAGATTGTCTGGTGATTTGCAATAGATGGTACTGTGTTTTATAAAGAAAATCTTATAGAAGATTTTAGAATGACTCTGACACTTAAAGGTTAAAGGAATATGCTGTCATAGAACAACTGTGGAAGGTTATATCAGATTGCACATACAGATGGTCCAAAACACTGTGAAAGCTTTATGAGAATTATATAATTCATCATCAGAAAAAAGCCACTCTATACTTTGTTAGGCCATTTTATAGATGATGAAATTGGGACTTAAAACAGTGAAGTAACTTGTTGGCTGTATAGCAGAGGCGATTCACTTATAAAATAGAAATGAATGGATGCCTCAGAAATGAATGGATGAGTGGCGATAAATTCTCTATGTGTGTGTGTGTGTGCGTGTGCGTGTGCGTGTGCTTGTGCGTGAATAAATAACAGTCCTGAATTTATGATGGAGTTTTGTCCCTGTAAACTCTTTGTAAATATAAGTTGAAAATGCATTTACTATATATACCCTATTGAACACCATTGTTTAACCTACTTTAAATGTTCTCAAACACTTACAGTAGCTTATAATTGAGTGAAATTATCTAACAAAGCCTATTTTATAATAAAGTGTTAAATATTTTGTGTAATTTATTGATTATTGTACTGAAAAATTTTTAAAGGAACAATTATATAGGTATGTTTTCATGCTATCATAAAATAGAAAATCCTAGAACTCAGAAGCCTGAAGCAGGAGGATTGCTGTGAGTTCAAGGCCAGCCTGAGCTACATAGTGAGACACTATCTCAAAAAAAGGGAAAAATCTTAAGTTAGACCATCACTGTACTGCTTTGTTATTTTTTATTTATTTTCATTTTTATTTTTGGGGTACCATGAATCAAGGACCTCACACTTGTCAGGCAGGCACTGTGCCACTGCACTAAATCCCTGGCCCCCTCAGATATGTTAAATATAGATACATATATGTGTATCATGAGCTTGAGGCATTAATTATTGAGCACTAACACATTTCAAAATGCTTATGGAGTCTAGTACTTATCATAATGGCACATAATGAGTGCTTTTTAATAGTAATCAGAATATAATTTCCTTCCAGGAAAATATTATCGAATTACTAGAAGACTTAGTAATACTTTTTCATAAGGGTATAGTGCCGGAATAGCTCATCTGTGTGGCACTACATGCATACTGTTTTCCTCTGCATTTTGCAGACATGTCATTAGGATTGGCATAGTCCATAGGTGCTCCTAATGCTATAGTTTATAATTTCACTTTTGTTTTACTTTTCTCCATAGGAGTTCTAAGACAATATTGAATGTTTGGCACCTTCAGAGTAAAACATGGTTGGTTACCTCTAAGAAACCTCCTTTCTGTACAACTCAGCTTATTGTTTTTTAAACAAGATACAAGTATGTAGTAGAATAGGGACTATCTATGACTATTGAAATGGATGGTTTAGGTACAGATCAGTGTTTGGAAGACTGAGGGGAGAGCATGCCCATTTGGAGAGGTACTGCATAATAACTCCCTTTCTTCATGGTGAGATTCCCTAATACAGTGAGTCAGTTTGAGTTGGCAGGGCAGAATAGTATTCAAGAGCCACTGTGCTAGACAGCATAAGAGAAGAATTGTTTTATAGAAGCTTACATGTAGTTTTTCCATATTCTTGGTCCTTATAAAGGGAAAAATTGACCACATTAGGATGTGGTTAGTCTGTGAATAGAAAAGTTCTTAAATCAAAAGAAAGTTGTCTGAATTTGTTTAATTTCTTAAGAGCTTAATAACCTTCCATATTCTTTTCCCAGCTACCATCTAAAGTTTAAATGCTTTGTATTTTTGCAATAAATTGAAGTTTTAAAAGCTCTAGAAGTGCTTAAAATTACATTCTTCCTTATGTTTTACAAACTAGATACCTCATGTGTAGCTTACCCGTTTAAGTTATGCTAGCTTACATTTTAATCTACCCTTTATTTCAGAGTTTCTTTTGCTGATTTTTGGCTATTTCTTATGTTTATCACTAATTTCATAAGATGGTTTACTTTTATATTTGTAGAAACCTTTGATAAGTTTTTTCTAGTTGGAATCCCAGTGTAATTTGGAATATCAAATCTCTCCCATTCCTAGCCCTAGTTCTCAGTTTGCTTTACTGGATTCATTACCTAGCTGTAGCACCAAATGAATTCCATTCCTTGTTCCCTTCCTTCATTCTTTTTTGCTTCCTCCTTCAGAATGGCCAGTTTGTTAGACCTCATGGTTTTATCCTTTAGCTGATACTGTTTTTAATTTTAGGAAATCTAATTTCTACTGTGAAAAATAAATTCTGTGCCTTATCATAGTGGCAGGATTTAAATTTTGTAAGTTTTTTATTAATAGTCTGTTAAATATGAAGTAAAACTACTCTTCCAAATCTCCTTAACCTAAACCTTTTGATACTATGTTTTTAGTACTTTTCTTAAATGCAAAAACAAAGTTTAAAATTTCCTTATTAAAATGCAAAACCGAGTGTCTTCTGGCCTTTTGAAGAGCTTTTGTCCATTATATAATCTGTAACGTAGCCAAGAGTTCCTCAGAAGCAGGCATCATTCAGATATAAAACAGTTATGGCTTATGTGTAAAATAATAATGTGGCATAGCCATTCATGGAGTTTTATTTTAGTGCTAAAACCCTTGGATACTACCAAGTTTCATTCACCTTGAAGACTTCACTAATGGTCCCTAGAACAAAAATGGTCAGGTTGTTTTGATTCACTCTGATAGAGCTGGTATGGCTAAAAAGCAGAATGACACAGTTATGAGCCAGAGACCTTTTATTCTTTTCCCAGATGTTTGACAGTGTAAACATACATAAAATACATATTAAAGTTTAGATGCTTTATGTTTTATGCAATAAATTGAAGCCTTAAAAAGAAAACATTTCATTAAAAAAAACTCATTAGTTTTACTTAATTAAGACAGTAAAATAGCAGCAAGTACCAAGACATTGTGCACTTATTTTATTTGAGACAAGTTACTTCATTTACATCAGAGTCAGAAATGTGAGACTGGCTTTCTTGAATACTTAATATAGCTTGAATCACTGGTTAGATAAAGGTGTATTTTTCCAATGTACATCAGGGAGGAGTGCTCTCATTAATTTGAGAAAATGCAGACCCTTAAACAGCCAGCATGAATACAGCACTGAGCATTAAGAAAAATGAAGCATTTACTTTCCAGACATTTGCCACAGAAGGTAAGTAAGTCTTTACATTTGCAGTTGTTTCTTCCCTCCGTAAGTTAAGAGTTGTGCTTTGTTGAGATATTTCAGAAAAATTATTTGGCATACCACTAGTGATACTTAGGGTCATGGGTGTTGGGAATGATTTTGTTGCACTAGTGAGGCTTGTGTTTGTAATCATTCCATCTTGGAGATGAATAGTTAGAGTTGCAGCTGCTGCTTCATGTGAATTGATCGTTTCTGTGGATGTATCTTCTGGATAGGGCATCAAAGCCTTATCAGTGCCAGTAAAGGTGATATCTTTGCTTAGTGTGACACCAAACGTTGTTTCTTTTGTTCGATACTGTTTGGGTATTTTGGTCACTTTGGGTTGAGTTGCCATACTCAGAGAATTAATGGTATCCACTGTCTGCATCCCACTTATAGTGAATAAACTTGAGGTAAATCCAGAAGGTGTGGGATATATGTTATGTTCCTTCAAAGATGATATTTGTTTAGAACAAGGAGTCCCTATCACATGGGCTTTTGTTTCCATCATCCACTTCAGTAAGTAAGTAATATTTTGTTTATGGTCACACAACCACCTGTTATTGTGAAGGGTTATCTCTTGTAATTGCAAGAGTTGATCAAAAGATTGATCTGGAATGAATGTGAACTTATTGTTGTGCAGGTAAAGATGTGTGAGATTTGTCAGATTAATAAGTGTACCTGGAAGGATTTGTGTCAAGGAATTATTAGAGAGGTCCACGATATGTAGTTTGGAGGGCATGTTGGTTGGAACTGTCCAGAGTTTGTTACTGCTGAGATTAAGAACCTCAAGACTTCTTAGTGTATTTTTAATGAGGACCACCTTTTCCAGCATGTTTTTAGAAACATCCAGATATTTAAGATTCCACTGATAAGCAGTATCAGATTTGTCAAGAAGTTTAATGTTGTTGTTAGTAGCAGACATGTTCCAGAGAGACCGAGGTAACTGAGCAGGCAGGCTTTCAAGCCTGTTGTTTGAAATATCCAGGGTCCTCAGATTGGTATACTGGGTTAACTGATTATGCAGATCAGTAAAGTGGTTATAAGACAGGTTTAAATATATAATATTCTCTTGCAGTCCAGATGGTAATGTGGTCAAGTTTCTGCCTGAACAGTCCACATGCCTGTGCCTCTCTGTGCATATACATTGGAGAGGACAAATGCATAAAATAGCAGGTGTGAGAAACAGAATGATGAACAGGCAGGGAGACATTTTCAATATCTGATATTCCATCAAAGCCTGGAAACAAACAGATACACCCATCTTTTAATATGCAAAAGCAATTTAGGCATCTGCATGGGTCACTTAGCATTAGGCAAAATTTTCAATAAACCTCCTTGTTGTTGAGTCCTTTTATAATTGTTCCAGTGAGTAAACTAACAAAGCTTCCCTTCATTTATAGTCCAAATGCCTAATCCTTCAACTGGGGCTATGTAGTGAGGAGAGGTTCTTCCCCCTACCCTTTCCTGCATTTTCTCCTTTATTTTCTTGCTTCTTTTACCATATCCTTTCTTATTCATCTCTTCAGAATCTTAATGTAATAAAATAGCATTTTCTGCAAATAATGAGTTACAATCTTAAGCTGTTATTATTTTTGAGAATATGCTTTCATACTCAGGAAAAAATGGCTGTCGTGTGTTTTTTTTAAATCTCTGCAGTAAGACTGAATGTGTATAAGATGACATTTTATTTAGATATGAAAGCAATTCTTTAAATTTCATCTTTTTAAGGATAAATATATCCTTGTAAAAAAACATTATAAGGCACTTGAAGAATTCAGACCAAACCCATGCCTATAATCCTCACAATTTTGTAAAGTGATTTTTCTGTGTATTTCAGTATTAATTCTAAACCAAAAAAAAATGTGTATATTTACAAAGTGAATGAATATTGAAAATAAAGCCCTCAACTAACACTGCAGCAAATTTCTGGTGCATGCACTTGCTATTGAATATAACTCAATCCTAACATTGACTTTTTCTTAGAAAAGGAAAAAGAAACCAAAATCGGTCTTTTACTGACTTAAATTAACGGCTTACCATAGTGTTGTCTTCACCATCAGCATCTCATTTTCTCCGGGAAACTTGAAGCTTAGAGGTCGTCTTGTTCTGGAGAGTGGGAATGGTTTCTGGCTGTGGGCTGTGCTTGCTGCTCAGCTGCATTGTGTTGCTGTGAGCCGGAGTTCTGCAGCCACCTGATCAGTGCCACATAGGAAGACTGCAGAGCCGTCATTGGTGCTGACTCAAATTTATTGCAAGCAACAAAATGAACAATTTTTTTAAATTGATGGCATTGAGAGCACCTATATATCTCAGATTTGCTATAGCATGGAATATCTCATGCAAATCAGAGCTGGCCTTTTACTCCTTTCTATCTATCTGTCTGAGCTTGGGTTCCACATTTTAACGTTTTTTTCATTCAGAAACTATGGTTCTTTATAATGCCTGTCCAATCTTTTTACAGATCGAGAAATGTTGAAAATGGATTTAACCCTCTTGGTAGATGGCTCTCTAAGATAGTAATCTTTTAAAATTCTTACCTTTTTATGTTCTCTTCTAAAATGATACAGTTGTCAAAATACCATAGTACAATCTGCTGGATGCATGTGTCCTCCCCTACACTGTGATGATTATTATATTACCTTTTCAAATTTATTAATCACTTAAATGTTTCATCTTCTCTTTAGGAGGTACAGAAGTAATTATTTTTATCTTTATCTTTCTGAAACAAAAAATCATTTGAATAAGATACGACCATGCTAGGGCTACACATGAGCATGGCTACATTTTATTTTTTTTGCCATCCTGGAGGAAGGCTGAATTTAAGACAGGCATCTTAGCTTTCAGTACTGAGCTCCCATGGTGATATAAACCTTTTTTTAAAAGCATATTTTGGGTTAAATGTTTTTCGGTCTTTATGAAATTCACCATGGATGCTATGTGGATTTGAGTGTTATTTTTTTCTGTAGCTGTTTTTGGTAGTAAATGAATGACCATTTATTTAATCGTGTATTTTAAAAGATATTATCAATTTCAGATGAGCTCTTGATAGCATTTTGTTGTTTGTTTCTGAAAAAGTTTATGGGTTCAAAATTACACGAAATAAAAGAAAACCTTTGTCATGTTATAAAAGGGGATAAGATTTGTGATAGCTTTCACTCTTTTAGTGGACTATGTAAATATTTTAAAACTCAAATCTAATTTCTACAATGGCTACTTTATCTTGGAAACAAAAGTAAGTAAAGTTGTCACGTTCATTACCAAATTGTCATCATTTAAAAATCAAGTTATTAGCACATTACGTGCAAGTACAATCCTTTTATGCTTAATTACTATAAGTCCTTTGGCTTTGTCTAAATTTCACTTAGCATTTTAAATGAATTTATTATATTAAACCACAAAATAAATTTATTATATTAAAATTTTTAGTTCATTAGGAGAGAAACTATATTGTAGGGGTGTTTTATGTAAAACTAATGCTCCTCGAAAAGTAGCTACATTTTTAAGTCTGCATCATTAGAAATTTATTATTGATTAGGTACTTGATTGCCATTTGACTCTGAGAGTTCATTTGGACTCTAGATTCTTTCTATGAATTTAAAAAATCAGTCATCAGTCATAGTGCTTAAAAGTAATGTGTTCAAAATACCGCACTTAGCAATATTATAGAAATAGACAATGGGTTGCATTTGGCATTTAGAATTCTATTTCAGCTCACCTGTACACTGTTCCACTTCAAGGGGTATGACTAAGGATCAATTTACTGAACACTTAATTTCTCCTTCATTTTGAGGAAACTTCGTTATACCAGCATTGGAAGTCGAGATATCCATTTCTATTACACTTAGCAGTACGTTTATTTGAAAGAACATGGTGCTGGGATTAGGGTTAGGGCTAGGATTAGGGTTAGGGTTAGGGTTAGAGCACTTGCCCAGCATGCACAAGATTCTGGGTTTGATGCACGCACGCACGCACACACGTACGCACGCACACACACACACAGAAAGAACATTGTGCATGTTTATTAACTAGTGAGTCTAAATTTATCTGTATTAGGCTTATGTTGTGCTGTGTATAGTACAAAATTCTAAGATAGTAGTAATGACAGTGTTTCTCATTTCAAGTTTGGGCAACATACATTTTGCTTCATGTTGCTCAAAGATATTGTGAAATTCTCAAAAAAGAAATAATTTTAATATATTTGAACCACAAGTTTTAAGAAATTCTTGTTTTAGGAAATTCTTTGGGCTGGGAATTTAGCTCAGTGGCTTAAGCGCCTGCCTGTAAGCATGAAATCATTAGTTTGATCCCTGGCACAAAAAAAAAAAAAAAGGAAATTCTTACAACATAATAGAATTAAATGGGATAATCAGCCAGGCATGTTGGTGCACACCTAGAATTCCAACACCATTAGAGGCTGAGGCAAAAAGATAAATTACAGCCCAGCCTGATCAGTTTAGTGATTTAACAGGGCAATTTAGCAAGACTCACTCTCAAAATTTAAAATTTTAAAGAGGCTGAGGATGTAGTTCAGTGCAGAAGCACTGGGTTCAATCCTTAGTACCACAAATAATAATAGTAATAATGATAATAATATTGTTATTCAAAAAATAATTTTTAGAAGTTTAAATTGTTACAACTTTTCTTAGGTACTATTTAGACACATAAATTACATTTTAGGTACCTATGCCAAGATCAAGAATTACTCTTACTTTGGCAACTATTCTAAATTACGTGGTAAATTAGTCTACATACTCTTTTGTGCCCCTTATATCATTTTAGCACTGAAAGATGTTGACAGGAAATGACTTCCTCTTCTTGTTTTGGACTTAGTTTTTTTTTTCCTTTGTAAATTTTGAAACAAAGTCTTACTAAGCCACTAAATTGTTCTCCTTAGGCTTGAACGTACAGTCCTCTTGCCTCAGCCTCCTAGAGTGCAGGGATGATAGGTACATACCACCATACTTGGCTGAGTATCCCATGTAATTCATAGTTTCCCTTTACTTCTTAAAATGATAACATAAATTATCTGGAATAAGTACTCTCAGTTTTTGGTACAGGTTCAGTATCCTTCTCTGAAATGCTTTGGAATAGGAGCATTTCAGATATTAGAATTTTTTTGAATTTTGGAATGCACACATAAGACTTTACCAGTTGAACATTACTAGTCTAAAAATCAAAAATTTGAAATGTTCTTAATTCCAAAACTTTTTAAGTGCTGACACAATTTTGGACTTTTAGATAAAGATGCTTAACTTGTAAATATTTAATTACAATAAACTATTTTAAAACATACAAGAACTGACAAAATAGAAATTATCATGTCAGAATCTAAGTGGATTAGTCTTGCCCCACTTCTCTTACCTTCTCAGGTTCTTCTCTAGAATGTTGTTTATTCTGGATCTTTTTGCTTCTTTGGAAAGATTTAATTTGTTCTTTTGTCCCTCAAATCTTTTGTCCCTCAAATCTTTTGTCCCTCAAATCTTTTGTAAATGTTTTCAGACAGTATTAAAATAATTGCTTATTTGCATCATCCCACAATACTTTCAAAATAATGCAGGTGACACAAGTAGATTTCATGCAACTGAATAAAGTTTAAGATTTCTTTGCATAACTCTTCTTATAATAGATTTCAGGGATCGAACTCACGACCACAGGCTTGCAAGGCAGGTGCTTATGCCGCTGAGCTATATCCCCAGGCCCTCAAAGGCAATTCAAAATGATTCTTTCCTCTATTTCTGTATCATGAACTTAACAAAACTTTAGGTTCATCTTTTCAGCCAATTTTCAGTTTTTAGGAATCACTCAAATCAAATTGTGTTATAAGGTATATTCAAGAAAATCTTGCCTCTCTGGCCTCTCTAATCCTATTTTCTTTCTCTTCCTACTGGTAGCTATTTTTATTGGCTTTAGGTTGAATCTTAACACTATTTCTTTTTGTAAACACATAAAAATATATATTTATGTGTATATGTTATATTCTTTTGCTCCCTATGTAAAAGGTTATTTACTATATACCTTTTATATCTTCTTTTCTAATAATGTATCTGGAAGGTCATTCCCTCTCAGTAGACAAGAAGCCATCTCATTCATTTTATCATGTGTGGTGTTCCATTTGGAAATGTACCATGATGTATTTGACCATCCTCTATTGGTGGACACCTGAGATGTTTCCAAACTTTTGCTATTACAAATAATGCCACAGGAGCCAGGTGTGGTGATGCACACCTGTAACCCCAGCACTTGGGAGGCTAAAGCAGGAGTATTGTTAAGTTCGAGACTATTCTGGGCTACAAAATGAGCTCAAGACCAACTTCAACTGCATAGTGAGACCTGTCTCAAAAAGACAATTAATTAATTAGTCCCACATTGTATACCCTTGTGTCTGGATAATTTTCTGTTTTTGCCAGTCAGTTTTTAGAAATGCTTCTTAGAAGTAGTATTTCTGGATAAAAAGTTAAGAATGCATTTAGGATTTTCTTAGGTATTAGTAAATTCCTCTTTGTGAATTTACCATTTTCTAGTCATGCCAGCAACTCACTGTAGCCTTTGTTGTTGAACTTTTATATTTATATCACTCCTATTGGTAAACAGCATCTAGTGCACTTTTAAAATATCTGCTTAATTTTATGAGAAAGGTTGTATATCTTACGTTTTTTAAAGAATCATTTACATTTTTTCTATGACTATCTTTTATATGTTTTGTACAATTTCTATTGTGTTGTGAATCTCCCCTCTTGTATTTAGGAGCTTTTTAAATTTTAGAGATAATAGTACTTTGTCTTGATTTAAGTTGCTAATATTTTTCTACTTTACCATTTGTGTTCTAATTTTTTATGTTAGAGGGTTTTTTTGTTGGTTTTTGACATTTAAATGTTTCATGTAATTGAACTTTTTTGTTTTGTAGCTTCCAGATTCTGAGTCTCAGCTAAAAAGCTATTTTCCAACTTCCAGATTATAAAGGAACTCGGCCATATTTTCTTGTATTACATGTATGATTTCATGTTTTATATTTAGATCTGTGGTCTGCTTGATATTTGTTCTAATGTAGTGTGAAGTGTGGATCTAATTTTATCGTTTTCCAAATGTCTATTGAGTTGTCTCAACACTTTTTCCTACTGATTCGATATTTGTGTATTTCTGAACTTTCTATTATTTCATTGATTTGTTTGTTAATTGTGTAGCAGTGCCAGTGTTTTTATTATAGATGCCCAAGTATTTGATGCTTTGTTTTTTAAATCAGAATTAGATAATAACAATAATCAATGATAGATATCTGATTTGTTATGTCCCTACCACTATCACCATCTAATAGAATTCTCATGGTGTATGTGTGTATTAGTCCAAAATTTAAATTCTCTTTGGTTATGTATCAGTGGAAAGAGTATTAGACCACAAATTAAGAAACAGCCTCAGCCATAGAACTATTTCTAAGCAGATCAACTGGCTTTACCTCCTGGGATGTTTATGAATCTAGTTAACGCAAATCTGGCAAGAGCATCACTGGTGTGTGGTGTGATAATAGTCTGCTTTTAATTCCTCACACCTTGTCTGTTTGTTGTCTGTATTCATGAAACTATTCTGCATCCTGATTCTTTAATCTTTTCTTCAGACTTTTCCTTGCTTCAGCTTGTTTGTTTGAGACAGGGTCTTGCTATATAGATTGGGATAGTCTTGAACTCACTATGTAGCCCCGACTGGCACTGAACTCACAGTGATCCTCCTGTTTCAGCCTCCCTAGTGCCTCGATTAACAGGTGTGCACCACCAGGCTTGCTCCAGCATGTTTTTTGCTCCAGCATTTCTTTCTTTAACTTCCCGTTCTTCCTGCTAATCAAGCAAGGATTGCCATTGTTTGGCTGCTCAGTTTCTACCCATCTCAGTAGGGGAAAATTGCAGTTTGTCAATATGAAAACAGGTTTCCCCTGGCAGAGACTTTCCTCATAAAGCAAAAATCAAAACAAAAATCCAGATGCTGTCACGTCTGTTCTTCTGTTGTGCAAAGAACAGAAGGAAGAAAACTGCACGTAGAAGAACTTGGACAAGGCTATGACCAGTTGTCAGCTGCTTTTTTTGTCCGAGATAGTTATTTGCCAATACCCATCTTATAAGATTTCAGGAAAGGAAGTAGTGATAATGGTGCAAAAATATGGAAAGCGCCCTTTTGGCAATGATTTTATATGTGAAATGGGAAGCATTAGGATGATTCCTAGCATGTTAAAGACTTCACCAAATACAACAACATTGTTTATCATTTATCCTAACTAAAATATTTAAAATTTAAAAGAATAATAAAAAGTTGTCAAACTCTTGATTGCTGCTGGATAAATTAGTCTGGAAATGCTAAATTTGAAGCCAAGAACGGTGGCATACACCTGTAGTCTTAGCATTTGGGAGGTTGAGGCAGGATGACCACAAGAGTGAGTCCAGCCTGGACTACATAGCCAGACCCTGTCTCAAAAAAACAAAGCTAAGTTTGAGCCAGGCCTGCGACACATGCCTGTAATCTCAGTGGCAAGAGCATTTCAAAGTCAAGGCCAGCCTAGATGATTTGGCACGATCCTATCTCAAAAATAAAGGGCTAGGAATTTAGCTCAATGTTAGGGTGCTTATCTAGCATGTGTGAGGCCCTGGCTTTAATATTTAGAACCACCAAAAAATGTTAATTTTGAAAATACATGAGAGAAACATTTTTAA
This sequence comes from Cavia porcellus, assembly GCF_034190915.1. Lineage (NCBI taxonomy): Eukaryota > Metazoa > Chordata > Mammalia > Rodentia > Caviidae > Cavia > Cavia porcellus. Next base: position 81,873,735 of record NW_026947489.1, read on the forward strand.
TATGAAAGGAGAGAACCAATAAACATCATGCTTAGTCAGGAAAAGTAAGTAGCTCAAGGAAGTACTCCTGCAGATAAAAAGCATTAATGGTCAGTGTTACAGTTTTTAGCTAGATAGCCCTCCAAAGCTTCATGCAGTCATGGTGGGTTTTCGAAGGCAGCTGAAACTAGAGTTGGTGATTAGTTCATTGTCTAGTGCTGGGATTGACAGTGTGAGTCCTACTCCCAGCATAGGATGGTTGCCTGCATACAGTATAAGGGAGGAAAAGAGGCTTGCTCCTTGTCTTTTGCTCCTGTGTTTTTGTTGTCTTCCACCAACATGAACTGTTGCCTCTTTTCCATGTGCCACCTTGCCTTGAAGCCAGCAAATTATGGACTGAAACCTCTACAAACCGTGAGCTAAATAAAACCTTTCCTCCCTTTAACTTTGCACATTGGGTATTTTGTCTCAGCAACAAGACAATAGTAACTAAGACAGTCAGTAAGGTATGGCTTTGAAGACTAAGAGCAAGCATTGTGTATAAACTTTCAATGTCCGGAAACCCATTGGCTTGTATTACAGGTGGGGCATTGTCAGTTTCTTGAGCACTATTGCTACAAATAAATGCTACAATCTGTTTTGAAAACTCTAGAACTAAGAGGTTCTGTAAGGCTAAGCTACCAATAAGGCTAGGCTATTTCATTCTAAAGGACCCTTTCTTTGGAGTTAAGGTGGGGATAAGAAGGGAAAATGTGTGTTTCTTGGGCAAAGAAACACTTATGTTGTTACAGATTAGTGTCTGTATCCATTGTGACCATTCTCTGCCTCCACTGTGACAAGGTTGGACCCAGCTCTACTCTAGTATCTCACATTTATCAGTTAACAGGTGGTGGATAAAGTATGAAATTCTATATTTAAAAAAAAGTTTTTAAAATAAATCAAATGTGTAGTGGCAAAGTAAGTCTTCCCTTCTATCCCTCCCTTTCTTCACAAGATGTCATTTTGTTTGGGTACCAAGTCATAAAAAGAAGAGATTTTTAAAATAAATCAGCTTTAAAGTTTGTCCTCCCCAACTTAATAGGAAAATGTCTGCCTTTTATTATACATATTTATATTGTTTTCAGGGTGTTTTCAACCCATCCCTCCAGTTTGATGTTTTAATGTGTTTATCTTACTATTGCCAGTGAGACAAAATAGAAAAACTTCTCCTTCTTTGAACATGCATTTTAATCTCTCATTCCCATAAATTTGGAATATTTATTTAGCACATGAACTATTAACTTGAAATTTGAGAGTATTTGCTTAATCTCTTTTCCTACCACCTCACACTCTGAAATGGAAAAATACAATTTTATGTATTCAGAGTAAGTGTATACATAGCACTTCACAGAAAAACGTATTGGGTAACAGGTATATGTAGAGTACTTGTTTCCAAAAAGTTTAAGTTATTGACATATATAGCATCCACACATGTAAAATATACTGTACTTGAAAGATAGGGAACAATAGCTGGTAAGTACATTACTGTTAAAATAATTTTTTAAATTACACTTACACACATGAGTTTTAAGCAGATTTCAGATAGTTCCTGAACAAAAATCAAAATTGATTACCATTTATCATTTTATGTACTTTATCCCATGAAAAACAAGGGATGGAGACATTTAAGGATAGAAGTTCGGCTAGAAAGCAAATTGTAATACTTATAACAGTTCTGCAGGTGGTGGCGGCAGGAATTCGTTAAGATCTTGATCAGATTCAGGAGGAATAGAGAATTCCTGACACTGAATCTCATTGGAATCTTCCTGACTTTTTATAAAATCTTCTTGTGGCAAAGGCAAGTTAAATGACTCAGGGGGCAATGGGAACGATTGGTCAGTATCAGAGTTAGGATCTTCACAGGCTTGATTTAGACCTTCCAGAGATGGCTGAAGATTGGCAGAGTCGTTTGGAAGAGGAGAGAGAGTGATCATCGTGGGTTTGTCAGATTGGTTACTCTCCTGTCCTTCCAGGTCAAGAAGGGGAGGTGGCAGAGGCAGATCCGTGTCATCCGAAGAGGAAACAGCAGTGCCGATGGTTGACCTGTCAGCACTGTCCTCTGATGTACCATTTACTTTACCCTTTTTTTCATCTGTTTTTGTGTTGTTGGCATCTTCAATGTTTTCACTTGATTCAAACAACTTAACTTCTAAGTCATCTGCTAAAAGTGCACTTTTGCTTGGTTTCCAAGGCATAAGTGAAATAATTGATGTACGTTTTGTGGAAGGTTCACTTTCTCTAATGTTATCCATACACATATCGGGGGTTTCTCCGTCAGCAAATGGAGACCTGCCTGCCCAATTTTGATCATTTAAAACAGGTTTCCTCAAGCATTTCCATAGTACAATCATGATTATAGCTACCAACATAAAAGTCAGAATTGTACCAACTAATATGCCAGCTGTTGAACTATAATCTGTTTTTTTAATAACTTCTTTGTCTTTAGTAGTTTCTAAAATGAATCCTGGTGTGTTCTTAGGTAAGTTTTTGACTGTCGATATTGGCCATGTGGATAGATTACCAGCAGTTGATAGGACTGGGTTTCCAGAAGAAGTGTGAATATTTGATGGTGGTTGTTTAGTGGAAGGGTAGACAGATGGTGCTGGTGGTTGTCTGACAGAAGTGTGGGCAGAAGATGGAAGCTCTCTGGCAGGGGTGAATGCAGGCAATGCTGTCAATGGGAAGGAGATGTTGACTGTTGGAATTGGTTGTCTGGTGATATTATAGGCAAGTTGCCTAGCAGAAATATGAGCTGTTGGTTTTTCAGAAGAGACAGAAATAGTTGGTGTTGATTGTCTAGCAGTCTTGGCGGATGATAGTTGTCCAGGAGAAGTGTTACTGAAATCTGTTGGTTGACCCAAAGCATTCCCTGTTGTGTTTTGAGAATTAGCTGAGATGAATGACATTGGTGATGTAAATAAAGTAGATTGTGTCGTCTCTGTTGTAATTGTTTCTGTGTTTGTGAAAAACATATTGTTCGGGTATCCAAAAAACAAAGTTAAGATGAAATATTTGGGATCCATTTCAGAATATTTTCTTCCTAACGGTGGTTTTATTATAAAAGAAAGAGAAAAAGACAGTTGTCACTTGCTGTCTAGTTACATTTGACTTTTTCATTATGATGTCTGGCATAAAACAGGTAGGTGCCTGATTAGTATTTACTCTAGATTATGCTTGACACGCTAGAGGCTAATGTAATAATTGTTGAATACACTGCCAAGTCATCACACAGCATTCGGACTTCCTGGGAAGGACCCTAACTTGTTAATAAGCCCTGTGGTCCCCAGGCCCCAGCTTCCTTACGTCACTCATGTCACTCATGCTTGTCAGGTGGACAGGCTCAGTATGCTGAGTCTGTGTGCTCTTCACTCGCTCACTGTCTAGTGAAATACCAGAAATGTCTTTATTTTGTCACTTTGGAAAATACCAGGGTTCATCTGTTTCCTTACTCCAGTTGCCTTTACTTCTCTTGAACATTTGACTATTCCTTCACCTGGTATTTTGTGTAGCTCTTTATAATATAGTCTTACTTTCGTATCACTTTTTTTTTTTTAAGATGAGATCTTGCATGTGGCCCTTCAACTTATTATTTAGCCCAGGCTGGCCTTGAACTCATAGCAGTCATCCTGCCTCAGCCTCCCAAGTGCTGGGATTACAGGTGTGCACCACCGTGCCTGCATTTCATGTCACTTTCATTAGTTCTTTTCCCGTTTCATACATATAGATGCTTAGTGTTTAATTGATTCCCATCTCGCTTATCTCTGATTGTATAAAATTTCTATTCTCACCTTTCAGCTATAACTTCTAGACCTGTGTATCCAGCCTAAATTTATTTGTTGTAATTACATTTGTAGATTTTTTTGGTGAACATTTTATATACGTGTGTGTGTGTGTGTGTGTGTGTGTGTGTGTGTATCCCACTACCAATCAATTCAGAGTATTTAAAATGGAATTCATCTTTACCTCAGGACTGATCCTTAGCAATCAGAAGTTCGAGCCTGGGAGACTAGTGACTTAGTGAGCCCCTGTCTCAAAGTAGGGGTGGGGGAGAGGGGAGGGAGAGAGGAGGAAGAGATGGATGAAATCTCAGTGGGAACGCCCTGAGTGTAAAACTCAAAACACACATGCATGCACACTTGCCAACTTGTTTTTCTGTTAGTCATAGCAAGATTGGTGTGTAGAGTGACCCGTATATGTAAACATGGTAGTGTGTCACTAGTGTGAGAAACCGAATGAGTAAATGAGATCCAAACTGTACAATAATATTGTGGATTGGGAAGAAACCGTTCAGAAGAAAAGACAAATATAAAATAGAGGAAAGGAAGAAAGGGGAAAAAGAACAAATACATGTACACATAAGACAGTTAAGTAGTTATACGGCTGGTTTCTCTTAGTTCATTGAAATAAAGGTTTGTACTAATATTGTTTGGACATAATATCATGTCTATGTCTTGTCCTCTGAGTAACTGTTAGAAAGACAGCAATACACAATGTATTACTTAATGCAGGTGTCCTACTAACTTGTTTTGAACTTGTTTTCAAATCATGTTTAGAAATCATGAAAGGAAAAAGGGGGCACATTTGTAGGTATGGCAGGTAGGGCCTTTGATGGAATATAACAGGTGATAAATTTTGAAGAGCTAAATTCCATGTTTTACCTAAATGTGTGCCACCTAAATGTTAGAACCTTGTCATTTTTATCTTTTTTCTCTTAAAAGAGTGTGGAGTGTCGCTAACCCTCACAGCATCCATGGTGTCTAACTCTGTCAGTATGTTAAATGGCCCATATTCATAGAAGGGTTCCATTTCAGTCCTCATCTCAGAATCATAGAGTGACTTTGAATCAGTTGAAGTCAGCCTTAGCCTGTTGTGTGTGCCTTCTGCTACCTCTGTTCTTGTATTGGTAAGCACTGTCTTTGTGTCAGGCTCTGTTCTGGGATTAGGCTATTAAGAAGAGGAAGGGGGTAAAAAGGAAAGGTTGATGGCTTCAGGTATTGTGGATTTCTTGGGGTAGAAATAAACATGTAAAAAATAATATTGACTTGGTGATTTTCCTCAAAGGGATACTTGGAGGTATCCAGAGGAACTAATCTAGTATAGGAGAGCTGCAGGGAAGCTTAGCCAGAGACGTAAAACTGGAACTAAACCTTAATTTGTAAGAACTAATTAAGCAAATAAATATTCTAGCCAGAAAGAACATACAAGCATGGAAAAGGGGGGCACATTTATAGGTATGGCAGATAAGGCCTTTCATGGAATATAACAGATGATAAATTCCATGTTTTACATAAACACGTGCCACCTAAATGCCTGTCTAAGCACGCGAACCAGTCCCTTCGTCTCTCCTGTTCTTAATTGCTTTATCTTTAAGAGTAAGAAGTTATACTAAGAAAACTTGTAGTGCTGAGTGTAATACACTTGTTTTGCATGTCATCAGGGTGTTAAATCCTCGTACACATGACAAGAAACCATAGTTTTTCTGTGAGGGAATAGATTATCTACGAGGAATTCGATGCTTCATTGCAAGGTACAGTAAAAGATTTTTAAAATGAATACACTTTTCACCTTATTTGAGTAGTTTGCTTTTCCCTTTCCATCTAGTAGAGCAATGATGATAAATGACCCTGTTTTAGTAGAAGGAAAAAATCCTTGTTTTGTCTCTTCTTGTGTGTTTCTCTTTAATACTTCCAGCCTAAATTTGACAGCGTCCTCTGTTAGGCTGCTTCCTGTGCTGAGTTGCTCTTGAAAGCATCTGACTAATAATCCCTCGCTAGAGGCCTCCCCATTACTGCCCAGGTAAAACTTCTAAAGTTAGTTTTCTTCCTTGCATGATTTCTAAACAAAAACTTTTCTCCGTAAAGAGCCTTTTTAAACTGCTATTTTGTACCCTCTCAGAATGTTTTTCCCAAGTCTACCCTCTTCCCTCTTCTGACTAGCTATGTGGGCCTGTCTTCATCGTACAGACCTCCATGTATAGTCTCTCTTCTTGAAGCAAGTTCTCTGACTGACCATAGCCCAAAGAGTGAGTGAGTCAGACTCTTCAGGCTTCATAGTCTGTGTGGCTCCTTAGGTAACTGTTCTATAAGTACCTCACTCCTATGTCTAGTCTCTTAAATAACTACTTAGCTTGTCACATATTCTTTTTGGTTTTCCCATCTCCTCATAAGATTATAAAGAACTTTGAAGAAGGAAGAAAGAAACAAAGAAGAATGCTTATTTAGAATGCACTAGGTGTTGTACTTTCCCAGATGCTTTACATATTTTATTTAAATTTGACCTTTAAAGAGCTCTATGAGGAATGGCTCCTTGATTTACAAATAAACAAATTGAAATAAGAATTCTACTAAAAGAAATCAAAGAAGGTAAAATTAAGTAAATTTTGGTTTTAATCCATTTTGCAAAATGTTTAAAAGAGAAATTTTTAAAACTTTTGCATAGATATAGGGATCTGTATCTTTATAGATAGCAAAGAAATACACTTTGTTAGAAAATACTGTTCTTCAGTATTTTATTTTTTAAATGTTTTTAGTAACCACTTTCCAAAATAACAGAAGATACAGGCTGTGAATTGTCTATAGCCAAAAGTATTTTTTCTTTTGTGACTTTGCTTAAAGTAAAGAAACCATATAGTTCCTTCTTTTAGTTAGCTGAAAAAGGCAGTAAAGGAAGAAAAAGCCTAAGCAGGAACCTAATTATGAACCCAGTTTAGTTTGTAAGATCAATTATGATAGGTTCATAGCCTCATATGTCAATATAAAGTTCATAGAACATCACGTGAGATTTTCACTTGTTTTTTTTTTTTTTTTTTTTTTTTTGTTTCACTTGTCTTCTAAAGGTTACAGACATGTTAAAACCAAATTATATTTTTTTACATATTCTACTGCTTTCTCCACTCATCAGTTCACGGGTTACCCTTTTAGAATCTGCTATGTCAGAATACTAGAATCTGTTCAGAATAGTGCATAAAAGAAGCAACAAAATTTAAAAGAAGTAGGGAATATAACTGTGGGGAAAGACTTCCCCTTTTCCATAGATGGGAAGCCAGTGTTGCTATCAGCAGAGAATGAAAACATGCGTGTTTTTAAATATGTAAGTGGTGGGTACCTGAAGGATACATTATTTTTGTAGGGAAATGAAGTGGTGACAAAGAACAGTATTGGACAGGGAAATTAGAAGACAAGGAAGTATAGAATAAGATGGAAAAAAAAGGCAGTGCAAAAAATGAATGACAGGAAGCAATAAATATATGGAAAAGGGAAGATTAATTGACTAAAAAAGGTATTGAAAAGAAAGTTAATAAACATCTGGGGAAAACTAGTGGTGTAAGTGTATAATTAGTAAAAAAGTTACCACCAATGATTAAAATTAATAAAATGAAACTGGAAAGATTAAGTAGACAAAAGAAGCAGTTGCCAAATGCTGCTCCCTGATACTGGCCTGTGTGGGTGTGGGAACCAGCAAAGAGGAATGGTCTGTCCAGAATGTGGAAATTTAATGAACCCTGCTACTTCGCAAGCTCTCCTGTCTGTTGTAAGTGTCCTAAAGATTAGTTTTCTCTCCCTCCCCCTCCTTCCTTCTCTCCCACTTTCCTGGCACTGTCCAAGAAGCATAGCTGTCAATTACTCCAGTGAATCCGTGTATACACATCTTAGGCTTAATTTTTCTAGAAAACCTTTAATCTACACATCTTCATATGCAACATTTTACTCATTATTTTAGGATACCACTTTGAGGTTTAAATCTGTGGTTTTTATCCTTTGATTTTCCCCAATTTTAAAGAATTTTTTTAAAAAAAGAAAAACATACTTTTAATTAAAAGCATTCTTTTTTTTTTTGTCTTTTGTCTTTTTCCTTTTTATCAGTACTGGGGATCGAACTCACGACTGCCTGCTTGCAAGGCAGGCGCTTATGCCGCTGAGTTAAATCCTCAGCCCCTATTAAAAAGCATTTTAAAGGCAATTACAGTGAAATAGGAGTCTCCATGTGTTACACAAGGTTATGTAAATATAATGTACAAGTGCATAAAAAGATCCTGCATTTAAAATAAATGCTGAAAGGTTGGATATGTTAGGAAATGTGCCATTATCTTTTAAAGTGAATCAAGGAGTTTTGAGGACCATATTTTAAGATTAGAAGACAATTATAGTGAGCTATACCAAAAACCACTATACCTGTATTTCCAGTTTCTTTGATGTAATAAAAGTTATAGTGCAAACATTAAAATTTAGTAGTTGTATTACCTCAAACTAGTGAAATTTTGAAGCTATATAAGGAAGAAAACAGCAATTCTGTATTTTGAGGAAGAACAGAAAAGGAAATTGATTCGAGCTGCCAAGAGTAATAGTTGATGGCCATCTTTTATCACTAGTGTTAGCTACTGTTTTCTGAAGATCTAAAACCCGCCAGGCACTCTCCTGTTTTAATCCTGTGGGTGGTCACTTTTTTCTCTCATAGATAAGAAAACAGAACAGAGAAGTTGAGTAATTTAGCAAAATGTCATAGCCCCAAGTAGTGTGGCACTGATGGAGAAATCATCCCAGGCTTGTACCGGAGCCCTTTCCATTGTGTGCTGTGCTGCGTCTTGTAGCATAGAAGGGCTTTGAAAGTAAGGAGATGTGAGTTCTTTGGGAGCAAGTAAGTAAGCAATGCTTGGAGACAGGGTTGCATAAAGGGCACTAAAAGAAGTACTAGAACACTCAAGTTAGTCCTGTGACTGTGTGAAAACAGTTACAGGAATGGTAAGCTGTCATATTGAGTAAGCTTCTGAAAATTTTGTAGCTTTTTTAAAAGAATGGACATTGAAAGGCATGAGATTTATGTTTAGCAAACCCCAAGTTGTTCAGAATTGGTAATTCTCAGTAGAATTACACAGGAGTTACAAGTTGAAATACAGACACAATTATAAACTTTAAATTTGAGGCTAGACTAAACAGCAATTAAAATTTTATTTTCTGGCTTCTTTAATGTTAAGCAAGACAAAATCTGAAATGGACTGCTGTAAGAGAAAGTCGTAAAGATTTCTGAAGTGTTGAGAATTACAGGTGTGTGCCACCACACCTAGCGAATTTTTTTGATTTAGAAGACAAATTCACTTTGTAGTTTTGTACTTTTCTCACAGAGTAAGCATCTTCTATGTACACTAACAGTTTTCTATTATTTGTTCTGTAGATTTTTTGCCTGTATCATACACTCTACTGAAGGCTCAGGGAAGAAACTGTACATGATGTGAATATGTGTTTATATTTTATAACATTCTGTCTTAGGAAGCTTTTAAAATGAACTATAATATTTTCGTGTTATTATTAAATATGAAATTTTGTTTGTATAAAAAAATTAAACAGCCAAGTGTGGTGGTGCACACCGAACTTGGAAGGCTGAAGCAGGAGGATTGCTGTGAATTTGAGGTCAGGCTGGGATACCTAGTGAGTTCAAGACCAGCCTGAACTACATAGCAAGATCTTGTCTCCAAAAAAAATTAATAATAAATAAACAAACAATGATAATTGGGTACCACATCTTCCCTCTTTTTTTTTTTTTCTTTCGGTGAAAGTGACAACTCTTACAATGAAGCTAAAAGGGTTAAAAAAAATAAAGTTTTCCAAGTGCAAGGGATGGAACCAAGAGTCTCATGCATGATGGGCAAGTTTTCTACCACTGTGCTACACTCCTCGCCCCTAAAATTTTTAACAGTTAATAGTTGAACATTTTAAACTGAGTCATAGCCCGTGGAATATAACTTTGTATTTAGCCCTTAGCTTTATCTGCTATGGCAGTAGTTTTTTTTTTTTTTTAAATACAAAATTAAATAAACATTTTGACTAAGTAAACTTTAAAAGCCTTATAAAAACCTAGATGAAAATCTTTCTCTAAGGCAAGTGCAACATTGAACTTTTTAAAAATTCCATGCAGTAAATCCACAAAAACCTGACATAGACATCTTTAAACTATGAAAAATTGAGTTTAAGTTTAAAACAGCAATGATGCTTTAGTTTTAAAAATAAGTTTTATATAAAGCAAAATTTAAACCAGATGGCCTATGGGAAAATATTCTTACCTGTTAACTTCTTTCGCAGAATGCTAAATTCTTGCTTTAACAGGACGTGTTGGTGATTTGGCTAAGAAAGTAAAAGGGGTGGTTCAATTCAGATTAAACATGGTCCTTCTGGCACACTGAAATGGTTTCTGTCCAACAGAGGAAGTTTATCAATAGCTGTTACCGGAAGTGCAATAAGCCACAAGATGACTAAGAAATGTACTATTTTAACAGACTTTACTTTGAAACATAATGTATGTGATTTGAGTACTGTTAACTAATATTTGTAAGTAAACTTTTGAGACCTTCTAGTACTATAATTATGTAACTTAAATATTTAGAATAGAGCCCTGAAGAAGAAATTACGTATTTAAAGGAAAATCTGCCACCATTTGGTTACTACCTATAGTGAAACTCTCCTAACCACCCACGGGCTTCGTACTAAGCTACATCCTGAGCCCTTTTTTTATTTTGTATTTTGAAACAGGGCCACCGAAAGTCAGTAAATTACCGAAAGTCAGATTAGGCTTGAATTTGCAAACCTGCCTGAGCACCCCCAGTGTTTGAGTTTACAACATACGCTACTCTACCCCACTGAAATTCCTTATTTTAGGAAGTAAATTTTGTGTTCTGTTTATTTGTATGACCTTAGGTGAGTTATTGCACTTCTGAGTCGCCATTTCCTTCTCTGAATGAATGTTTCCTTTGTTAGATTATTGAGTTTTAAATAAAATAATATCTATAAATGCCTCATATACAATAGGTAACCAGTAAATATTTATGTTACTTCCTCATTTCATAAGCCTGGGTAAAGGCAGAGTTAAATTATTTTCACTGAATACTTTGCTTTTTTTTTTTTCCTTCTGTGCTTGGGATTAACCCAGGGTATAGTGAATGCCACACTCCTGCCTCACAATACTTTTCTAAATAAAAAATTACCTAAGCAAAGTATACTGAAAAGAATATGAGTCTGAGTAAAAGTTCTTTTAGGCAAGTCACCTTACCTATCTAAAACAAATGGAGATTGTAATTCCTAATATGTAAATTTAATACTAGATTAAACAAATACGAAGTGCCTTGCATAGGGTGAATTATAGTAGATAATGTAAATATCAATGTATGTTCTCCTTTCCACTGGTCCCTGCAGAGGAACATAGATTATCATGACTCTTAATTTCAAGGTATTTAAAAGTTAGTACAAAAAGAGTAACAATAAAACCAAAATGTTACAAAATTTTGACTACTTTTAAATCCCTGAGGTAAACCATAATACCAAGAGACAAAAAATAAAAGTGTTTTTTACAATTTTGAAGTCAGAGATCTTATCTATCATCTTTAAATACCTGTCAAGTTTTAGAAGGAACCTCTTCTTAGTTTGTGATCTCTCATTCAATGTTAGACTGAGAATGTGTTAGGAGCCCATGTAATGAATAATGAAATTTAAATATCCCTGGAAAAAATGCATGACCAGTGTGTTGAATATGAAATTAGTTTACTGATTAATTTCTTACTTTTATTGCTAGGTTATTTTAGTCTCCTCTGACATGTATTTATTTGTGACAATTGATTCAAAGAAGATTTACATCTGTGTTTCAGTGCATGCTCCCAGATTTTTAATTTGAGAGCACTTCCCAGAGTCCTTCCTAATCTGGGTCTTATGTTTTTGTTTTTGTTTTTGTTTTTTTGATACCAGGAATTGGACTCAGGGTCTTGTGCTTGTCAGGCAGGTGCTGTGCCGCTGAGCTGTACCCAGCCCCAGTTTGGGCCATTTTATCGCTCAGAAGATAACCTGATGTTGCTAGGATTGTTCTCATGCTTTTCTTTTTACTTTGTTCACATTAGCTTTATCTGGGATAATATGGCTATGATTTAGTGTTTAGGGAATCATTGTTTGGCGGGGGTTGTTTTTTGTTTCATTTATTGTTGTTTGGGATACTAAGAAACATCTCACAACCTTGCACTTCCCAGGCAGATGCTGTGCTGCTGAGCTTCAGTAAACTGATAATAAAATTGTGTGTCCTCCCCATTTTAAGACACAACTAGAGTGAATTTGATAGCCAAAAGCAGTGCTGTCTAGGAAGTGATATAAAAGTTGCAGTCCCTAGAACTAACCCTATTCTAGCGGGAATCAGGAAGACATGGAAATCAGGCAACTTCTTCATGTAATTTTTGATATTTAGCCAGGGTGAAAGCCACTAATCAAGAAGAGATAGTAAGATTACAGTCATGATCTTTTCTTAAATTACTAACATGTTGCACAGACTCTTATTAGGAGATGGATTTTTTAAAGAAAGTATAATTTAGTCTTTAATTAATAAATGCCCTCTCTCAGTTTCAGTATATATTTGGATAGTCTCTCAGAGCAATTTTTTTTTGAGACATGGTCTTGCTTTGTAGTCCAGACTGGACTTTGAACTCACTGTGTAGTCCAGGCTGGCCTCAAATTTGTGGTAATCTTCCTGCCTCAGCCCCCCAAGTGCTGGGATTATAGGCGTGCACCACTGTATCTGACTTCAAACCAATTTTTGTAATATATTTAATTGAAAATCATGATTTGAATGTAACTCATTATTTTACTTGAAGTCAGTTTCATTAAGACTAGGAAATCACTTGAGGATCCCTATTTCCATATCTTGAATAAACACTTAAATGGACATGCTGAAACACAAACACCTTTGCCTCCCCCCACCCTTTTTTTTTGAGACAGGGTCTCACTATGTATTCCAGGCTGGCCTTGAACTAAGTTTATGTAGCCCAGGCTGGCCTCAAATTTACAGTGATCCTCCTGCCTCAGCCTCCCAAGTGCTGGGATTACATGCATGCACCACTACACCCAATTTTGCCTCTTCTTTGCTCATGTCGTGTTGGATAGTAAAGAATAAAATTGGCCATTAGTTAAGGCCCTTGGCATCCTTGAAGTCCAAATGTTAACCAACCTTATTTGTTATCAGTGCTCTGAAATGCAGTATTTTTGTAAAAGCCAGCCATAGTGGCTTACTCTTGTACTTAATCTCAGTTACTCAGGAGGTTGATGCTGGAAGATCATGAATTTGAGTCTGGCAAGGGATTTAGCTCAGCAGCATACGCGCCTGCATGGCAAGCATGAGGTGAGTTCAATCCCCAGTTACCAAAAAATGAAGAAAAAGAAAAGTTATCCAGGTTCAGACCATTAATTTGAGTCCAACTTGGGTAACCTGTTAACACCTCATTTCAAAATACAAAAACAAATAATTCAGAAAGCCCAAAATTATGAAAAATGATAAATGTTACTCTTAAATAGTAAAACATACTTTACATTTTTGCTTGACCTGGTATAGCTGTAAATCTCTTATATTTTACTGGTATTGCATCTGATTGATCTTTACAGTATATTGTAAGACAATGAAGTTAACACACATATAATCACAGGCTTATCTAATGAGTTTTAATTTATTAGACAAAGTTAAGTTTTAATATTTATAGTAGAAAAGTACTTCCTTATATGTGCTGTATGTACCCTAATGTTAGTTGCAGTGATACATGAGCAGGTATGGATTTAGCCATATCCAACAAAGAAGGTACTTTTAAATTACTAGAAATTTGACTTCTCTTAGATACTGAAGCATGCACTTGGCTCAAAGGACCTACCAAGGCTTCAAAGTTCACTTACATTCAGACAAAGATCATCTGACTACTGTTGCTGAATAGAGAATGTTTAATTAACCATTGCTATCTCTTCTTTCCTCACTTAGTTTCCTCAACTGAGTTACAAGAACTTCCCCAAATGCTTGGTTGTGTGCTTGGTTGGTGTGTGTCAAATAGAAACACACAGTTAAGCAGTTGAATAAGCAGGCACCCATCTCCCTTTTGATGCTAAGTCACTGACCAGCGTGCCGATTGGTATAGATACTGTTGAGGTGAGCACAGTGCGCCCGCATTAAATACCATGCTGCCTTCTGCTTATACTCAAAATGTTTCTCATTGCTACTTTGCATTTTTCTTCCCCAAAGTATCTCTTAATTAGTAAGTTTTCCAGTTCCTTCTTCATCTTTTCTTCCCCTTGTAGCTGTGAGCACTCCAGTAGATTGCATCATGAGATTGGGCCCAGTGAGCTGTTTTGCTCTTTTCCAAGTGTCTGATTCAGCAGGCCATAGCCCACTGCTTGTCAGAAAGTCACCATTGCTTCTAGGCTGACGTTTGCCCACTTGTTTTGATCGTCTGAGAGATGAGACTTTGTTTGCCAGGACCACAGTTGATAGAAACAGAAGAATACAGATAAGAAAGAGCACTGCAATTACAATTAAGCAAATTAGTATAGCCATGTTGTTGGTCTTTTCCTCACAGACATCGTTTTTAAAAATTTCACCGTGACTTTTGCTTGTGTTTTCAATGCTTTCTGCTGTTGAATAACTTTTAGTATCAATAGAAGGTGTGTAATGCTCCTGTTCAGATTTAGGAGTTAAAGGTACAACCCAAGATGATGCTGCTGTTTCAGGAAGCTTGGTCAAATTAACTTTATAATCCATTCCAGGAGTCACAGGGCTTGTGTTACTGTTTTCATTTTGGTATCTGCCTGTATTGTTTTGAATAACAGAATCCCAGGCAGTAGTATTGTTAGCCCACAGATGTGTAGAGTTTGCTTTTGTTCCAGAAGACAAAGAAAAAACTGTTGTCATTAGAAAGGCAAGATTCAAGTAACATCCTGTGTGTTCCATGTCGATGAGGGTACTGGTAATCTGTTGGAACAGTAGTGTCATTTGTTAATCTGTAAAAGAATAATGATTTGGAGTTTTGGTAATTATAGTTAAAAGAGACAGTTGAAATGTTATAAGTAAACTGCGAGTTCATGCCCAATGTTCACTATTGAGTTTATTCTGAACTGAATTATTTTCTATTCTTAGATTTTACATAAGCATTGTAATGTCTGTTGTACTTTTGGATGCTATAAATTAACATTATAAATATCTATTATCATTTCAAACTGTACACAGTGGGTTTGTATGTTTTTTCTCCTTTAAACTGTGTTGGACTTCAGCTTTGAGTCAGAAACTTCTGCTTTTACTCTTTTGATTCCTCATTTAAAGAAAAGAAAAACCATTTCTTGCTGAAACTCCCCACCTTCTAGCTAACATCTGTAATAAAGGAAAATGTGGCCTTGAAAGTTTCAGTTCATGTACAAAAAGAAATGCAAGTGACATTTTTAAAAAATTTTGTTTCATTTTTTTAAAGGAGGATAGCAGAGTTTGGCAGAAACTTGAAAGAAAAGAAACTTCAAATAGGAATTTGAGGCGTTTGTTAGTCTTTGGGGTTATTTTGATGCTTAGAGTAAAACACTACTAAAAAATTATTCCCAGCATTTGTGAAAACAGTTTTATTGTGGTGGTTCTCTCTTCTCCTGTATTTTTTTCTGACTTAACCGTGATATTCTAAATGTGAGGAAATGCTTATTTTCTCAACCTAAAAATATATCTGACATAACAAAGAAAAAGAAGCAGATTTCTTCTGAATCTCAAAAATTCAACAAAAGTTGGCTTTTTAAAAAATCACTTTGTAACTAGAATTTCTTTTTGATTTTGGCATAATTCTAAAAAGAAACTTGTTATCATTAAATGGGAAGAAATAAAGCGCCAGGATCTTGGGGACTTAGAAGTAAGTGGCAGATTATAAATATCCCAAAATATGATTCAAAAAGTTGCTGTTTAGCGACTATAGCTCAGGGGTACAGCATATACTTAGCATGCACAAGGTCCTGGTTCAGTCCCTAGCTATAGTAATAACAAAAATTAACATTTGTTTTGGATCAAAGCTTCCTAGAAGCCAGTACCAAAATGAGTCAGGTTCTTTCCTAATTCTTATTATCTACCATGTGATTAGAAACACTTAAATAGAACTGAAATTATCTGTTCCAGGTACTGTTAACCCACCAGAAAAGATTTATCACCCTTAATGAGATATCTCTTTTATAATAAACGTCAGTTTTTCTTACTTTTATATGTGTATTTTATTGTTAGCATTTGTTTGAGAGAATTATAAGTAAAAACTAGATTGTTCTGGGACTTACTAAATAAAATCACCTGATTAAGAAGTCTGCACATCTTATAGAAATTCTTTTCAAACTTTAATGTGTATGAGAGTTGGGTTTTTACTTTTTTCTTTTTTCTTTTTTTTTTTTTGAGACAAAGTCTCACTGTGCAGTTCAGGATGGCCTTACACTCACTTTGTAGCCCAGGCTCGTCTCTAATTTGCAAGGATCCTCCTGTCTCAGCCTCTTGAGTGCTAGGATTACAGGTGTGGGCTACCACGCCTGGGAGAGTTGGGTTTTTTTCCCTCCTTTTTTTTTTGATCAGTATGGATTTGGATTTGTCAGTTTTTAGGTGAGACCTGAGGTTCTGTATCTCTAATCTCCCAAGTGACACAGATGCTACCCTGGTAGGTATGTTTTTGAGCATCAGAGTTTTAAGTAATTATGATATTATTATATATTATATGAAATATTAGTATATTTATTATACTAATATTTAAGTTATTATATAAGTATATTATGTTATTAAATATTATATTTTTATACTGTTGAAATAAATTTGGAATTGCAAAGTGATAATATTGAGTTACAAACAAAAGCATGATACAATAAATAATGCTAATTAGAAACCTCTCAAGTAATAGTTAACAGTAAAGAAGTGAAAAAACTTTTATTAACGGTTCTAGAATCAAGATTACTTCTTGGATTAAGACCTTTAATAAACCATCAAAGAGACAGTATACTGAGTAATGTTCAGCTTCAGTTTTTAAGTTAAATATTATAAATCTTTGGATATTTTATGATTCTATGTCAAAAAAGAAATTTTCCAACATTTTATGCTAGAATGGACTTTTGCATTGCGTGCTAAAATGATTTAAAGTGGGTTATTCTTGCCACATCAGTTCATTAACAATGTGGTATACATTACAGTACTCGCACACAGTTTTGTAGTGCATACCATGGGCCAGATAATAGGCCCGCTGTTGATTGTCTCCAGCCAGATGTACTGCTGTGCCCAGATAAACAAACTGATGACAAAATGAGACTCTTACCAGGATAAATGCTTGGGAGTTAAAGGCTCTTTTATAGCTCTAACTTATGCCATAAGAGGCTAGGTTGTAGTATCAAATGTTTATCTCTGGTCATTTCAATAAAATTTAAAATAAATTTTTTAAACATTTTAAATGACAAAACTTTTTAATTCACTTATAAAGTCAAATTTAGATCTTCCCTAATTCTCATTTAAACCTCCATGTTAATAGTCATAAATCTTTCCATTTTCTGTTTACATCATTTACATGATCTTACATATAGAACAAGAAAAAATACATTTTAATCACTTCAATTCTACTGTTACTATTAAGTGAGATTTTTACTTATTTTTAAAAAATATTTCCTTACATGGTAATTTGAACAAAGTTACAAGCAAAATGACATAAGGAAATCTATATATGACCTACCTTACAAAATGGTTGGTCAAGGTTTGATAATGTGATTCTACTAAGCCACTTCTTCTTCTGTCTTCTGATTTAAAGTAGAGTAGACTTGGAAAATACAAAATGTAAAGTAAATCTGCAACAAAAAAGGGTACGTACAACTAGCTTTCCACTTTCAAAACCAAACCACAGATGACACATTTCCTTTCCGCTGCAACTTGAGCACATGTCACAGAGAGAAAGAAGGAAAAAAACTCCAGCTCGCCTTGCTGGCCACTGGCATGACAGAAGGCTTTGTAGAACAAATCTCCGCCTCCAGAACAGGGAGGGTTTTCCAGTTAATGCCTTTTGACCTTTTGCACATTATGTATGCCTGCTATATTCTTTCCGGTGATACGTTAGTATTATGCTCTTTACTAGAGCATTAAAATATCTAAAATTCTTACTAGTACACTACAGACTGACTCAAAAACAGGAGATTGAAGTCTTTGGGGTGTTTGTCAGATAATAGAATCAGTGGTACACGTAAGTGACATTTCAGATTGTGGAGCTGCAACAATGTTTTGAGAAAATTATCTAATAAACGTAGATTACATGGGAACAGAAAATCTTTTCATATGGTACACACATGCTCTCCTCAGATGTCTAAAGTCCAGGCCTGTAATCCCAACACTTAAAAGGCTAAGGCAGAAGGATCACCATGAGTTTGAGGCCAGCCTGGGCTACAGAACAAGAACCTGTCTCAAAAATAATTTGTTAACTAATTACACACTTTTTAAATAGATGTCATATTTTCTCCAAAGTGGCTGCCCTTGTTTTATTAGGCCATACGACGCTTCTTGATCACGGCAGCATTCTTTGTAATTTCAGAGGCCTACAGCAGGACCTTCTAATCTGCATCTTTTGTTTGACTCCAAATTAGACTTTGGTTGTGTCTATAAAGGGTCATTCCTTTATATTTTTGAATCAGGTTTCTTTTGTTGTTGTTGTTTTTACTGTCATTACAGGTTTTTTTCAATCATCATAGGTCATACCTAGTCAAGTAATGAGTATAGTATCCCTTTTACTAAGCTCCAACCTCTTCATCTATCTTGTATAGATAGATAGATAGCTTTGGTCATGCTAGTCCTTTATTAATTTTGCTAATGTTAAGTAATTTTCCATTTCCAGTAGAGATTAAGAAATGTTTGTGAAGATCATATGAAAGGCTTTTTAAAAGCAAGAAAAGTGCCACCTCGCCCCATGTATATTCATATTTAGTGTGCTGGGACTGGGATGGGGAAATTCCGTTTTTATCATATACCACAGTTGATTCTGATGCCAGTGGTACACAGAAATACTCTGAGAAATAGTCCCTTGAAAGCTAGAATCTCTTCAGTGAACATTTGCACTTAATAATTTGACTTCTCTTGGCTGTATCTCGCAAAACTTCCCTACATGAATCTTCTATTACAGCTAAACTAGTTGTTTATGTAATGCTTTTAGTTCTCTTTTCTGCTTTTTTCTTTTTCTTTCTTTCTTTCTTTCTTTCTTTCTTTCTTTCTTTCTTTCTTTCTTTCTTTCTTTCTTTCTTTCTTTCTTTCTTTCTTTCTTTTTGTTTGCCTGCTCCCTTCTCTTGTTGAGTGCCAGATTCCTTCTACCCAGTTCAGCTGCTGAGTCTTCCATGCAGTTCTTTCATTCACACACAGTTTGTGTTGATCTCTCGTTTTGCATTGCCTTTGATAAGTGACCCCATGGTACATTTTATATATATACAGGTTGAGTACCCTTTATGCAAAAATACTTTTGTACCAGACATGTTTTGGATTTCAAATCTTCTTTGATTTAGGAATATTTGCATGTATATAAGATATTTGGGGTTTGGGACCCAAGTCAGAACACAAAATTCATTTTTTATGTATACCTTACACATACAACCTGAAGGGTTTTTTGTTTTTGTTTTTTTTTTGTTTTGTTTTGTTTTGTTTTTTGGTACTAGGTATCAAACTCATGACCTTGTGCTTACCAGCCAAGCTCTTGAGCCACTGAGCTAAATTCCCAGCCCACCTGAAGAGAATTTTATACAGTATTTTTAGTATGCGTGTGGTTTGGCTACAGCCTATCAGATAGGATCAGATGTGAATTTTCCACTTGTAATGTTTGTTGACATTCAAAGTTTGAAATTTTGAAGCTTTTCAGATTAGGGATGCTCAACCTGTACATTTTCTTTTATCTTGAAACACTTTTCTCTTGTTTGAAACACTGTTCTCTTGTTTAGCTTGTCATATTATTTGATATTCACCCAGAACAATTAAAAACTAGAAGATACTGTATTTACTTTCACAAATTTAGCAATACTATTACTAGAATCATCAAGTATTGAAAACATTGGCTCTAAGTTAGTATAGTTTTTTGGATTTCAAATTCTGGTAACATGTTCTTCATGACTTTCTTATCATAGCTGCTCATACTGATTAGCACTCTGGTTTTGAACAACATCTGACCTAATTTAGCTTAATAAAAAAATAAGTGTTAACTGGCTTACACAGCTGAAAAGTCCAGGGGAAAATTTGACCTCAAAAGACACTTTCTACAACTCAAACTTAGCCTATGTTTCACTCATTTCACAGCTCTTTCTCTTCAGTTTTTGGCAGGCTTTTCCTTCATATCCCAATTGAGTGAACTAATCTCTGGTCAAGGTATGATAGATGAGTTGGCTACAGCCTAAAACAGTTTTCCTTCAGAGCTCCAGGCTGGTGGTTCCTATCCAAGTTGTTACTGGCAACACCTGGCAATGAAACATAAATTACAGCCATCATGAGCATGTTAAAACCTGAATCCAGCCAGGCGTGGAGGTGCACACCTGTGATCCCAGCACTTTGAGAGGCTGAAGCAGGAGGGTTACAAGTTCAAGTCCAGCCTGGGGCAATTTAGGGATTGAGACTCTGTCTCCAAATTTTAGAAAGCCCAGGCCTGATGGTGCACATCTGTAATCCCAGCACTCTGGAGTTTAAGCAGGAGGATCACTGTGGTTACATAGTGAGATCTTGTCTCCAAAAACTACAAAAAAAAAAAAAAAAAAGGTGTAGGGGTGCACACCTGTAATCTCCCAGCACTCAGTAGGCTAAGGCATTAAGATTACCACAAATTCAAGGCCAGGTTGGACTACATCGTGAGTTCAAGGCCTGCCCCAACTACATAACAAGACCCTGTCTCAAAAAAACCAAAACAACAACAACAAAACACAATGCTGGGGACTCAGTGCAGAGACCCTGGGTTCAGTCTCCAGCACTAGAGACCATCAGGGACAGACAGTAGGGGAACTATGAATTTAGACTTAGAATAATTGTCTTCTATTATTGTGTTCTCTAGAAAGTAAGTCAGAAAATTTAAAAAATAGATTAATGGCATTTGTATATTTATTCAGAGCTTTTTAAGTCTTTGGCCTTTTGTTTTATCTTCCTTAGGTTCAAAACTGGTCAAATCAATGGCGATTTGCTGATATATCATGTCTTGCTCACTTTAAAGCCATATTATGCAAAGCCATATGAAATTGTAGTGGACCTTACCCATACTGGGCCTAGCAATCGCTTTAAAACGGACTTTCTCTCCAAGTGGTTTGTTGTTTTTCCTGGCTTTGCTTACGACAACGTCTCTGCAGTGTATATCTATAACTGTAACTCCTGGGTTAGGGAGTATACCAAGTATCATGAGAGGCTGCTGACTGGTCTCAAAGGCAGCAAGAGACTAATTTTCATAGACTGTCCTGGGAAACTGGCTGAACACATAGAGCATGATCAGCAGAAACTGCCCGCTGCCACCTTGGCTTTGGAAGAGGATCTGAAGGTGTTCCATAATGCTCTCAAGCTAGCCCACAAAGATACCAAGGTTTCTATTAAGGCAAGTTTTGTTTCGTGTTTTTTGATTCATTGTTTCTCTTAACAAACCAGACCTCCCTATGTACCCTTGTAGCTGTATATCTAATGTCAGTCCAGATGTGTAAAGATAAAGTTTCTCTTTATAGAGGTCCTGCAGGAAACGTGAGACATGTACACTTAACTGTACCTTAGATTGGGTTGGAGGCAGAAGAGTGCTGTAGAAAAGGTGCTAAAATTTGTTGTTAGTCAAATAGTAAAAATGTGGAAAGTACCTTGTGGGCTACATCCTCTACATCCAGAGTTCTTATTTGTAATGATTTTTTTTTTTTTTTTTTTTTTTTTTTGGTGAGAAGCACCATCTTTCTGAATAAAATTAGTATTTGTCTATAAGCATCTCAGCCTTTTTAAAAATTAAATTGTTTTCTGTTTTTTTGAGGGTATTTATCACAGTAATTATTGAACCTATTTGAATATATAATGGTAGTGACTCCTTAAATGGCAAACATAGTGGTTGGATGAGTGGGTTGGTTGGTTGGTTTTTTTGGAGCCTCTTCAAATTCTACGTGGTGGAACTTAAGTATTCTCCACTCTATCCCTTCACCCTCACTTTTCAGGTTGGTTCTACTGCTGTACAAGTAACCTCGGCAGAGAGAACAAAGGTCCTGGGGCAGTCAGTCTTTCTAAACGACATCTACTATGCCTCAGAAATCGAAGAAATCTGCCTAGTGGATGAGAACCAGTTCACCTTAACCATTGCCAACCAGGGCACACCGCTTACCTTCATGCACCAGGAGTGTGAAGCTATCGTCCAGTCTATCATTCATATCCGGACCCGCTGGGAACTGTCACAGCCCGACTCCATCCCCCAGCACACCAAAATCCGGCCAAAAGATGTCCCTGGGACACTGCTCAATATTGCATTACTTAATTTAGGCAGTTCAGACCCTAGTTTACGGTAGGTTTTTTGGTTCATTTTTAATTCAGCTTTATCCAGGATTTGCTCTTCCAAAAGAGACCATTAAATAAGCTCTTAAGAAAGCCTGTTTCTTAGTACTGTAAATTGGAAGGTATGCTGTGTTGGTTAACCAGTGTGATCTCATTGCATTGTGGGGTATTCACATGAATTGTGGAATTCTCAATAGGGTGATTCACTCTAAACCAATGTGTGTTCTTTCTCCAGGAAACTTTCATCTAAAACAGACAACATAGACATAGCAGACTTTTTTTTCTTAAAGTAAATCTCCTTTTAAGCCAGTAGTGGTGGTACACACCTGTAACCCCAGCACTTGAGAGGCTCAGGCAGGATTACAGTGAGTTTGAGGCCAATTTGAACTATTTAGTAAGACCCAATCTCAAAAAAGCAAAAAGAAAGAAAGAAACTTGTTTTTAAAAAAGTCTGCTACTGGGGCTGGGGATTTAGCTCAGCGGCATAAGCGCCTGCCTCAAAAGCAGGCAGTCGTGAGTTCGATCCCTGGTACCGATAAAAACGAAAAAGACAAAAAAAATATATATATATATCACTGCTAAGTTTCCTGTCAGATCAGATTTGCATTGTTAGACAAAGGGACACTTAATGTTCAGTAACTCAAAGAACATTACTGCGTATTTTCCACTTACAAAGAGATAATCCAAATGTACATTAAATGTTTACATTTTAAGACTTACTACAGTAAAAGACCTGTTGCCATTAATCTTCCTTAAAATGCTCCTCACTGGTTCAGACACACTTATCTGTGTTCTTGCCACTCTCTGAAGCAGTTCTGGAAGTCCTCTTTAGGAGCTGTTATCAAAAATCTGGTGAATGACACTTGAGTGCCAATTAAGTGGAAAAACAGGCTTATAAAAACACAGCTTGGTGTCTTCATCTACCTTGTTTACTGGATGCTGCAACATGCAACTGCTGGTTCTTGATAAAGGTAAAAATGATCATGAAAAGTAAGCGTTTGAATTGATTCAGGACATGAAGGCAGCCATGGCAGTGCAAATGAACCTCAAAACCAGTCACAAAGCAGAACTTCCACAACTGCTTTAGAAAATGACAAGAATAGTAGGATAAATGTGTTTGAAGTTACCCGGAATATTTTGAGGGGAGTTAATACAAATATGTCTTTTGCTGTAATAAATTTTTTAAAAGTTAAATATTTATTTTATATTTGATCACATCTCAAATGTCACTTTAATAGGATTCTTGAAAGAACTCTAAGACCAATATGTGATCTGAATAGAGTATAAATGGTTTTTTATATTCTTACTAATTTGAATGTAAATATGGAAGAAACATGACCTGTGGAGTCAGTCGATTTCATTTAATCTAGATCTGCGGCTGTATGGCTTTGTGTGACTTTGAGGAAGTACTGAAGTCTCTGAGCCCTAGCTTCCTATCATATGTGTTAGCATCACCAAGGAAACCATTTGTGCTTAGTAAATACTGTACCCCTCCACTTCCTTCTTCCTCCCTTCTAAGGTCTCTTTGTACCTCTTCTCTCATTTCTCCACTCTCTTCTTCATTTTAGGATAATTTCTTATCTCAAGTACCTTCAGATTGTTAGGATTTTCACAGAAAAGAGTTGAGCATACCTACACTGAAAATGTAAATCCAAAGTGCTCCAAAATCTGAAAATTTTTGAGTATTCTGTCCAGGACTCATATAACATTTCATATTTCAGAGCATATTGGATTTTAGAATTTTGAATTAAAGATAGCTACCCAATTAAGTCTGTAAGAAGATTCCAAAATAAAAAAGAGAGAGAAAGAATCTGAAACACTTGTGTTCTTAAGCACTTTGCTAAGGGATACTCAACCTGTTTAAATGCTTAGCTTCAGAAACTTCTCTGGGAAGAATATAAAAGTATAAAATACAGGTTTTATAGTGGGTCTTTTAGGATTCCAAATTGTCCTTCATTTAAAAGGGAGAAAAGAAAGCCAGACTTGGTGGCACATGACTGTAATCCCAGCACTGGGGAGGCTGAGGCAGGAGGATCACTGTGAGTTCAAGGCCAGCCTGAGCTACATAGTGAGTTCAAGGCTAGCATGAACTACATAGTTAGACTCTGTCTCAAACAAACAAACAAACAAAAAATAGGGAAAAAGTAAACAAATTAGTTAGATCTTTTAATCTGGCTGACTTTCATGGGGTTCATCCATGAACTCCCATAAATGGTTTACAGAATTTTGCATATGCCTGGCTTCCTTTATCTCATCATTTCTGTGGCATCTATTGCCAGCAGAGGAAGCCCAATTCTTTATTGCTATTATACAGAATAAACAGTAGTAACAAAATAGAGTAACTTAGAATCCCCAGGATTTAATAAACAATAAATAAACTTAGAAACATTAACATTTTTAATTGAGGAAAATGAAACTGTGCACTTGCCAGTCATTTCTGATCCAGTGTGCTTTGCTGAAGAATGCTAACAGTCTTTTGACAGTACCGTAGTTTGCGTGAGTGAACTTGTGCTCTTTCCTGCTGGTACAAGTTGATAACTTGTAGTTTTTACTGAAGCTTGTCATCCCCAAATAAAGGCTTTTGGACAAACTAAATGTTCATGACTTTTTTCCTTCTGTGTGGTGGCCGCGAAAATACAGTGGCTGATGACAGTTCAGAGGTAAGGAAATCCTGAAATTTACGGAGTAAACTATTTCTTTTGCTGCATGAAGAAAAAAATAGAATTTTAAAATTGAATCGGAGTTCTTTAAGCCATCTCCTAAAATGCTTAAATATATTTTCAGCCATTTATAAGAGAATATTTGGTTCTAATGGAACCTGGGTATTACAGCTTTTTATTTGTTTCAGTGGTTATGTATGATGTAATGAGGTTGTAGAAGAAAAAAAATGAAGGATTATACTTAACTTTGGGTTTGACCTTCAGTTTGTAGCATAACTTATAAGGACAGAGAAATTCAAATGATGCTTAAAGCGTGTTTTAATTTGATGAGTGGCTACTTCATTTCTCATGATCTTCATTATAACAGGATCTAAGAGAGTGGAAACCAAAACTTGAGTTTCGTCTTCACTAAAAACATGATGCGCCATAGTCTATTTTTCTGTGGATCTACCTTAGGACCGTAAACCTCTCATGTTTGTTCCACTGAAATGCCGTCTAGCAAGGCCTACCCCCACATGTTTGAAGGGTCTCACCTTGCTCTTCCAGTTTTGTCTAGTCTCTCTTTCCTAAATGATTCAGGGATTTTTTGGGTTTGGCGTATGTCTTTCTGCAATTGATCATAAAACTTAAAAATAGTTGTTCATGCTTTGTAATAGAACCTCACATTATATGTTATGAAAAAAACTGGTATGGTAAGGAAAAAGTTTTAAAACAACTTCATTTGTGTTTTCTCCTAGGTCAGCTGCCTATAATCTTCTGTGTGCCTTAACTTGTACTTTTAATTTAAAAATCGAGGGCCAGTTACTAGAGACATCAGGTTTATGTATCCCTGCCAACAACACCCTCTTTATTGTCTCTATTAGTAAAACACTGGCAGCCAATGAGCCACACCTCACGTTAGAATTTTTGGAAGAGTGTATTTCTGGATTTAGCAAATCTAGTAAGTAATGATAATTTTCTTTAATACTAACAATGATTCTAAGAAAATTCAAACAAAACCTTTTTGTTTCAGAACTTACCAGTGAAACCTTTCACTTGCTTTATTTTTACTTGTTAATCTCTTAACATTTTTCATCTGTGGTACTCTGTAATTAAAGGAACCCTGAAAGAAATCCATGATAGGACACATTGAGAACTCCACCAAATTCTGGCAATAAAAGCAAAATGGCAAGATTTTGTTACCTTACATGTTTTTGAACCATTTTAAAGTATTTTTTTCACTGTTTAATGAGCTTCAGCATTTTTTTCCTCAGTGAAAAAGTCCACAAAAAATGGCATCTATATTGTTTCCTGATTTTAAGGAAATTGTAATTTTTGTTGGACATATATGATTCCTGTGATTGGTACATGATACATGGACCAGAGTTAGTTCTGAGTTGGCTTTAATCTCATAAATTTAGGATCGGTTTTTTATGTGTCCATCTTTATAGAAGTATGTTGATTTCCCAGCTTAGTTCTTAATATTTTCTTCCAAGACATAATATATATGTCTTTATTTTTCTTCATTTGACACATTTCTTTATCTTTTCATAGAAGGTAATGTAGAGATTTAACAGTTCATCACAACTAGGTCACTTTATATTTTCCAAGTGAAAGATACAAAAATTAAAGCCTAATAAAATGTGGTGTGAGAATGGTGTCCCTCACCTGTAATCCCAGCACTCTAGGAAGGTTAGGCAGGAGGATTATAAGCTTCAGCCTGGCCTGAGTTGAAGCATAAAGACGCTGTCTTGAATTAAATAAAGAAATAAATGTCAGTCCTGGAGATACAGCTCAGTTCAGAAGCCCTGAGTTCCATCCCTCGTACTTCCAAAGTTAAAAAAATATGACAAAACAGTAAAAGTATAAAGCTTTATTGATAGGTATTAACATAAGAAAATATTTGAGTGAAAGGCCAAGTATATTATGTACATACATGAACAGTTCTTCCTACAGAGGAAAATTTGAAATGCAGTCTCATAAAAATAGCCATGGAATTTGAGGACTGAGATTGGAGACAGAATTTAAATGATTTTTAAGTTCTACATGAAAGTACAAGAATAGTTAAGAAAATACTAAAAGTAAAGAAAACAAACTTGAAACTATAGATGTCTGGATGTTTAAGAATTAGCAGTCAAAAACTTGGTGGTGCGTGCCTGTAATCACAGTACTCAAGAGGCTGAAGCAGGAAATGACCACAGGTTTGAGACCAGCTTGGGCTACATAGTCAAGTTCAAAGCCAGCCTGAACTTTATAGTGAGACTTCTCTTAAAAGAACTCCCCCCAAAATTTTTTAATAAAAATAAAAGATTCAGCAGTCAGATCAAAACAGTGATAAATAGCATCACAGGGCTAGTGTGGTGGAGTGATTGCCCAGCATGCACAAAGCCCTGGGTGTGATTCCCAGCATTACAGAGGAGGAGGGGGAACGAGAGTTAGGGGGAGTGGCAGAGTAGGGAGAGGGAGAGAAATATTAAATCATTTCAGAACACTACAAGATAACCAAATAAGATTTAGGTATAATTAAGAGTTCAATTAAAAAAATAGAACCATTAATAAAAGAAGAGTAAGGAACTGCTTTCTAGATGAATGAGGACATGTGAAACAAAAATGATACAAAGTAGCCAAACAGCTTTGACTGAAAAATTTCAAAACATGTCTCAACAAAGAATGTGAACAATAAATGTAAACAGAAGATAAACTTGGACCAAATATGAGAAAAGATTAATATCTAGTCATGAAGAGCTCTTATAACTTAAGAATGAATCAACAGTAATATACACCTGGGCTTGGTGACACATGCCTATGATCCCTGCACTGGAGAGACAGGAAGATTATGAGTTTGAGGCCAGCCTGGGCTACATTAAGGAGACTCTTGTTTCTGAAAAACGTGAATGAATAATGTATGCCAAACAAATGAGTGCTACACAAGCGTGGTGAGAGACTAGAGTGGATACACAAACGCAAGCCCAGCCTGGGTGACTTAGCAAGACCCTGACTCAGAGTAAAAGGGATGGCCCTGTGTTCGCTGAGTTCAAAGGGATGTAAATTGAAAGAATAATGAGCTAGCATATTCCACTTTAAAAATGAAAAAGCAAGTGCTAATGTTCTGCAGCATTAAGTGGGATAATTTTACTAGAAAGTAATTTGGAAGTGATTTCAGGATGGTTAAGGATAGTCATATCTTTGCTCTCGTAATTCTGCTTTTTAGAATTTGCCTTAAAGAATCACCATAGTTCGCTGTGTAGTTCAGGTAGGCCCTAGACTCACTCTGTAGCCCAGGTTGTCCTCCGTCATAGTGGTCCTCCCACCTCCTTCCCAAGTGCTGGGATTACAGGCATGTACCACCATGCCCAGCAACAATTTAACACACTTTTACATGTGAGTGTGTCTGAATGTCTCTTTCAGATCCAGAACATTTCCAAGATTCAGAAGTATCTTTTATTACTCAATGCCATCTCATCATCAAAAGTAAACACTTGTTATGACCTCTAATTGTCATGGATTTACTGCCTACTTGCAGAGAATCCAACAATCAAATAGAAAACTGATCAAATTGTTGGCTCTCTATATGGATGTTTTAATTAAAGTGGTTTTTTTAGCTGGGTGTGGTAGTGCACACCTGTAATCCCAGAAGGAGGCTGGGGAAACAAGATCATGAGTTCAAGCCTAGCCTAGGAAACTTAATGATTTAGCAAAATAAATCAAAATCAAAAATAACAAGAGGGCTGGGGTTGTAGTTCAGGTTCAGTCCCAAGTCCAAGTACAGGGGTTTGCGGGTACTTCGTAGCATCTACGAGGCCTTGTATAGAATTCCCAGTATCACCAAAAAAAAAAAAAAAAAAGGAAAAATAAGTTTTTGTTACAGAATTTCAGATTGGGAAGATAATGTCTTGGAGATGGATAGGCATTATTTATACAACCATGTGAATGCCATTGAACTTCACACTTAAAAATAGTTAAAATGCCTAATTTTGTGTTGTGTATCTTATATTCTAAAGTCTTTTTTTTTTTTTTTTTTCTTTTTTTTGGTACCAGGGATCGAACTCACAACTTCATGCTTGCCAGGCAGGTTCTTGTGCCACTGTGCTAAACCCCCAGCCTCTAAAGTCTGTTAAAAAAATAAATTCGAAAATGTTTTTGGAACCACCTGTAATCCCAGCAATCAGAAGACTGAGGCAGGAGGATTGCCCTGAGTTCAAGGCCAGCCTGGGCTACATAGTGAGATCAAGGTCAACCTGATGTATAGCAAGACCCTATCTCAAAAATTAAAATTAAAAAGAATTTTAAATGTAGTTTTGTAGAATGTGTAACCATAAATAAATAATGTCAATATAATGTTTAAAGGAAAAATATTCAGGATTCAAGATTCAGCATACAATACATAGGTAGCGAAGTCCTAGTTTTCATGGATTGGAGATTTTAATGTTTAGACACACACATAAATGTACATTATCTCTGCAAAAATTTGAAAGCTTAAGGAGAGATAAGGTGATACGCCAATATATTAATACTACTTTCACTTTTATGATAATGCTTTCTTTTTACTAAACTATAATTGTTACATATTCCTGTTATAGTGAGATGAAATGTAATAAAAATCCTTCAGAAACAAAATTATTAAAAAGGCAAAAAAAAGGAACTTTTCAAAAACTGACTTACTGGATTTTACAATTACTTTCTTCAAGGCTTAGTGTCTTCTTGTCTTCAAACATGTATTTGTCAAGTCCCTTTCCTTTGGACCGTATTTTGCCCTTTATGTTAACCCAAAACCCTTTATGTTAACATAACTGTTGATGTAGTTTTCATAGACAGTCTATGCTGATAGTGTATTTTTTTTTCAAGGTATTGAATTGAAACACCTTTGTTTGGAATATATGACCCCATGGTTGTCAAATCTCGTCCGTTTTTGTAAGCATAATGATGATGCCAAACGACAAAGAGTTACTGCTATTCTTGACAAGCTGATAACAATGACTATAAATGAGAAACAGATGTATCCATCTATTCAAGCAAAAATATGGGGGAGCCTTGGGCAGGTATGGAGTTTGTGCAAATGTTTATGTAGTATCTCCTTTGTACAGATAGTTATTTGATGCCTTCTTTGTACTAGACACAGAGGATACACAGTAACTATATAAAGCAGTTCCTTATTTCTAAAGCAAGCAGACACTTACCAACCTCTTCATCTGGTTTGAAATTATAAAAATCTAATGCATGTCTCAAAACCAGAGAAAAACTAACTATTTTACTATTTTTTGTGGTTTAATTTTATAGGTAATTGTAGAAATCCAGTTGCATTTCTAATAGTGATTTAAAATGTACTCCAACCTCTGCATACCAGGGATGTCATTAAATAACTTTCCTCTGCCTCTCTTCTCTCCCTCCTCTACCCTCCCCTCTTCTCCCCTTTTCCCTTCTCTCCTCTCATCTTTCTTCCCTCCCCTTTTTTCCTTTTTACTATGCCTCCCCCTACTCCTCTCTCCTGTCCTCTGTCCTGTGTCCTGTATCTTCTCTTCAAATATTAAACCAGAGCCTTTGCACAGAGCCATGATCCCAAGCCTTTTCTTATTTTTTGTTTTGAGACAGGCTCTTGCTGTGTCCCAGGTTCAGGCAGGGCTGTAATTTGTGATCTCCTTCCTCAGCCTCCCAGAGTGCTGAGCCTGTAGGCACAGACCACTACACCCAGCTCAGTAAATGTTTCCATATGGATGTTTCTGGGACATTTGCTTTCATTTATAGTGCTAGCAGTAAGAATACCACTGTTAAAACACAGGTTGTATTGATGGATGTGGTGGCACATTCCTGTAATCCCAGCACTTGGAGGCTGAGGCCCTGAGTTTGAGGCCAGCCCAGGGTACATAGTGAGTTCAGGGCCAGCCTAGATTACAGAATGAGACCTTGTCTTAATTAACTAACTAATTAAAATAAATAACTTTTAATCTGATGAGAATTATATATACTGTTTCTTCAAAGTAAACACTTAAGAAAGCAGTATGCTTAATCAAGCAGTGCTGTAAATCATACACATAATTTTAAAGAGACCTCAGAGCCAGTTTCATAGCCCTAGAAAATTTCTCAGTACTCGCTGACACTTTCTGTATTTCAAAACAGTAAGATTGGTCACATCATTACTGTCTTAGAAGAACACAGAAATGGCTTTGTAACTTTGTAAGACAAATTTTTAAACTTTATTAATCTCTTACTCTGAAGGATCCAAGTGAATATCTTAATCTTTCCATTAGTTTATGATATATGATATTTACTGGTATATCTCTAAATAAAATCTGGTATTTGGAGGGGCTTCAAGTAAAAGAGAATTTTCATGTTGATTGGGCTGCTCTTTAAATATTTTTAAATTAAAAAAAGTTGGTAGTGTAATTGAAAACATGCTATTTCCCTGCTTTCATAGATTACAGATCTGCTTGATGTTGTACTAGACAGTTTCATCAAAACCAGTGCAACCGGAGGCTTGGGATCAATAAAAGCTGAAGTGATGGCAGATACTGCTGTAGCTTTAGCCTCTGGAAATGTGAAACTGGTTTCAAGCAAGGTAATCACTTTTCCTTTGCCTTCTGTCAGTGGCATAATGTATCTGTTTCTGTCTTGAAGAGGATTTTGTTTTTAACTAGATACTTAATAGTTAAGATACTGAAGTTTTGTAATACAGCTTTTAGTCCCGTATCTTTTAAAGCCCTGCTTCTTCACAGGTTATTGGGAGGATGTGCAAAATAATTGACAAGACATGCTTGTCTCCGACGCCCACCTTGGAACAACATCTTATGTGGGATGATATTGCTATTTTAGCCCGCTACATGTTGATGTTGTCCTTCAATAACTCCCTGGATGTGGCAGCTCATCTCCCCTACCTCTTCCACGTTGTTACCTTCTTAGTAGCCACAGGCCCGTTGTCCCTTCGAGCTTCCACACATGGACTAGTCATTAATATCATCCACTCTTTGTGTACTTGTTCACAGCTTCACTTCAGCGGTAAGTTCCAGGAAAGTAATTTGCATTGCATCAGTTCCTCTGTCCACTTTACTTCCCCTGACTACTATAATTTCTTACTATTTAGAGTGGTGTCTTAACACCAAGCCTCTAATGTAAGTGTACAATAATGAGTTGAAATTTTATCAAAATGAAAAGGAGTAAGTTACTTTGCATATCAAACTAATCTTTAGGTGCTTATACTGTATAAGCTAAACAGGTTAAGTTGGCAGCATTATATTAATAGTACTGTAGTTAAGTGGAGCTAAAGCAGTGGGCACTAACACATGTCTAGTGGTTTAACCTAAGGCGCATGTTTTTATATGATGATCACATTTTCTACTTTCAAAGTGAAACAGCATCCTCAAGTGTCTTGTTTCTTTTCTCTTTTACAGAAGAAACCAAGCAAGTTTTGAGACTCAGTCTAACAGAGTTCTCATTACCCAAATTTTACTTGCTGTTTGGCATTAGCAAAGTTAAATCAGCAGCTGTCATAGCCTTCCGATCCAGTTACCGAGATAGGTCATTCTCTCCTGGCTCCTATGAGAGGGAGACTTTTGCATTGACATCCTTAGAAACAGTCACAGAAGCTTTGTTGGAGATCATGGAGGTATGTAGGAGAAAATGATAAGAAATAAAGTGAAAAATCATTTTTTAAAAATCCACTATTGCTGTACAAAAATACCAGTTGATTCTGCTATCATACAGTTAATATTTAAAACACTTTCATGGAATGTGTTATCGGTAACAAATGTCACCTATTAAAAGAAATAAAAAAATATCATGTGTATAGAGGAATGGTGGCCCATACCTATAAACCTTAGCACTCCAGAAAGCCAAGGCAAGAGGATCACAAGTTCAAGCCAACCCTGGACAACTGAGACCATGACTCAATTTTTTAAAAAAAGGCTGGGGATGTAGCTCATTGTAGAGGCTCTAGGCTTTAAGGAGTTGGGGTGTAGCTCAGTGGCAGAAGGCTTCGATCTCCAGTAACACTGAAAAGAAAAAAGTCATGTGTTTGCAGTAATGATATTATAATGAATTTTATTTAAATGTTTATTAAAAATGTATGTACACATACATACTCAGCGTTTTCTTCTTTTGCCCCCAGGCATGTATGAGAGATATTCCAACATGTAAATGGCTGGACCAGTGGACAGAACTAGCCCAAAGGTGTGTCTCAAATTAAAAATGAATTGTAAAAGTATGTGTATTATTGAAAAAACAGGGACTGGGGGCATAGCTATGTGGTAGAGCACTTGCCTATCACGTGCAAGGCCCTGGATTTGATCCCTACAATTAAAAAAAAGAAAAGAAAACAAGGTATTAGTGTCCAAGCAGTAAATCTTACTTAGTGTACTCTGTAAACACACACAACAGTTTTCATAAAGTCTGTGGATCTTTTAATTGCAGATTTGCATTCCAGTACAATCCATCCCTGCAACCAAGAGCTCTTGTGGTCTTTGGCTGTATTAGCAAACGAGTGTCTCATGGGCAAATAAAGCAGATTATCCGTATTCTTAGCAAGGTACTTCTCTCTCCCTTCTCTCAAATATTTGTGGCTCCCAAGTTGTAAATCATGTCTTCCACTTCTTAAAAGTCATTTAGATTTAACAAAGTGCCTTGTATGTTGTTTGTGTAACCTTTAAAAATGAGTTTTACTATTTTTCTTATTATAATTCTTTGAAGAAATCCTCTTTAAATGTCTTTCAAAGAAAAGTAAGTATTTTGCCTATTTTGCTAAGCAGGTACCCTTATTGTTTCATCAGTTTTCAAAGCACTTAATTATATAGTAAAATTATAGCCTTATTGAGTTACATAATTTATAATTACTGTAATGTTTGACCTATTCAAATATAGTATAGAAATTTTTAAAACAAATCAACTGTGTATTACTCTGACTACCAAGATAATCATTGTGTTACAAATAATTCTGATACTTATCAAGTAAGTAAATGGTCCTAAACTGATGGTGAGATTCAGTTTTAGAGATAATGTTTTATTTCAGTGAAAGTAAAATGAAGAATTCTGTTTCCCTAAAAGGCACTTGAGAGCTGCTTAAAAGGACCTGATACTTACAACAGCCAAGTTCTAATAGAAGCTACAGTAATAGCACTCACCAAATTACAGCCACTACTTAATAAGGTAATTATTGTATAGAACATGAGTTTTCTTTCTTTTGGGTATTAGTATTACATGTTCTTTTCTTATAAAGAGTTCAGAAAATGAGAAGTGATGATAGGAAAAAGCTGTAGTGAAAGCAGAACTTCTTGCCATAAAATTTAGTTGTTTTGCTGGGCATGGTGGCACACGCCTGTAATCCCAGCACTTGAGTGGCTGAAGCAGAAGGATCACCTCAAGTTCAAGGCCCGCCTAGACTACAGAGTGAGATCCTGTTTCAAAAAAAAATTTTTTTTAGTTGTTTGAAGGAGATACATTAGCAAAAGAATAGGTAATGCAGTTTGTGTTCTCAGGTACCTATAATTTTTTTAAACCTCACCAGTGCTAAAGAAATCATTTTGTATTCTTAATTTTTTCTGTTATTTGTGCCTCTGCTATATGCTTGATACTGTCTTAGAGGGTAGCAATTACAAAGCCAGTAGAATTGCCTGTCTTTATGGTATTTACATTCCTGGATAGATGTGGAGGTTGAGGAGTAGATGGATGATAAACTAAGTAAAATACTTAGTATGTTACTTAGTGATCAATACTGTGGAGAAGTAAATCTTATCCTCAAAAGTGTTTGATGCTAGGCTAGAGGCATAGCTCAAAGATAGAGGAGACCTTTCATATACAAGGCCTTGATGATATTTATTATTTAGTATTCTTTTTATTTTATTATTTTTAAATTTTATTTATTTATTTATTGGTACCTCGCACTCACCTGCCAGGTGCTCATGCTGCTGAGCTGAATCCCCGGCCTGGCCCTAATAATATTTAAAAGGAGTAAAATGGCATAGCCATTCTTTATCATGAGCTGAGTTGATGTCATCTTTCTTACCTTCAGCAGGTGATTTAGCATCTGGGCATCATGGGTTCCAAACTGATAAAATGAATAGACAAGATAATGGCAGAGTATTATCTTCCAGTTTCTAGAGGCAGACAGTACTTTGAATTGAGTTCAGAGATAAGCCAGTCTTAGAAGTAGTTAGGCCAGGAGTGCAGCTTAGCAGTACAGTGCCTGCCTGGCAAGTGCAAGGTCCTGAATTCAATTCTTGGTAGAACGAAAAAAAAAAAAAAAAAAAAGCATGAATGCAGATCTATTGGGTAGGGATATAACCCCGTGGCATAAACACCTGCCTCGCAAGCACATAGTCCTGAGTTCGATTCCTGGTACTAAAAATAATACCTATTATGTTCTTAGTAAAGGTAAATATCCTACAGACATCTTAATCTTAAATGATATAAAGTTAT
Source organism: Cavia porcellus (assembly GCF_034190915.1). NCBI lineage: Eukaryota > Metazoa > Chordata > Mammalia > Rodentia > Caviidae > Cavia > Cavia porcellus. Next base: position 81,909,065 of record NW_026947489.1, read on the forward strand.
TCTTTTATCTTTTTTTTTACATAGTAAAAATGAGACGCAGAAAGATTGACTTTCCCAGAGTCCCATTCCTAATAAAACACAGAACTCTGATTCTAATGTAAAGGTGTCTGACTCTAAAGTCCTTCTATTCTCTTATATAGCACAGTGCTAACTAAGAATTACCAATAACATACAGCTTGAATTCAGAGCAGCAAGAAATCACTGCAGTAGTATAAGTGATAAGAAGTTGAAGGTTAGAGTTTAAATGAAAGGGACTGATAGGATTTAGTATAGAGAGAAAACGAACACATCTTGAGCTGTGAAGGTGCAGCAGGACTGTACGAGCAGGGCAGGGTGGTGGGCGGGACATTCTAGTTCCAAGAAACCCACAAAATAGTAAGAAAGAAGTTTGTGAAGATTGAATACAACAAATGTAACATTAAACACTCTTCAGAAAGGAGTTTGGGAATTTACTGCCAAACCAAAAAAAAAAAGTCAAAAGCTGGACGTAGAGCATTCTAGTACTAGGATGCGTTGGATTAGAAAAGAACTGGAGGCAGAAGGAGTCAACATCTAGAATACATGAGGCTGGGGTGAGATGGTGTCATTGGTAGTAAGAAGGGATAGGACTGGGGGTACTGATGAGTAGAGTGCTTGCCTCACCTGTATGAGGCTTCGCCATCCAGTCCCATTTTGGAGGGGAGGGGTGAGAAAGAGAAGGGCGAAGAGACAGAGAGACAGACAGAGACAAAAGGAAAAAGTGGCAAATGCAAGAGCGGTTACTCCAGCAGGATCAGCACACCTTAGCGCTTAAAATTGAGACTCCAAACAGGAAGAAATTAAACAGGTTGCTAAGGTCAGCTACCAGTTTCTTTCTTATAAGGACAGCAGACTTACTATGTATTTACCCTCATCAAAAGAGAAAACATGGATAATTGGATGAGATAGACTACTTCATTTCACACTACAGCGTGCAGAAACGTGTCTGTTTGCCAGTTGGTCTTACTAAGCCAGAGCACATCTTCTTCCCCAGGACTCCCCACTGCACAGAGCCCTCTTTTGGGTGGCCATGGCTGTGCTGCAGCTGGATGAGATCAACCTGTATTCAGCAGGCACTGCCCTTCTGGAACAAAACCTGCACACTTTAGATAGTCTCCGAATATTCAATGACAAGGTAGGCAAGCTTTCCTTTGGGGTCTGTATTAACTCACATTTGATACTCCTTTTTCTTTCATTGTAGTTCTTTCAGTATCAAAAGAAGTTCTTACCTGAAATACAAATATTTATAAGGAATTCATTGTTAGTGAGTTATCAGCTCATAAAAACTACTTAACTTTGAAAAGAAAAGTTCATGCTGATATTGTTTGGACAATTAAATGCCTGTATCTTGTACTCTGAGTAACTAATTTAAAAATAACAGTGAGCAATCTATTAACATTGTTACTCTCCTATTACCTTGTTTTAAAATTTTGGGTTTTTTCTTTTTAAAATAAGCTTAAGTTTTAATACTTATTTTCTATATATAAAAAACAAAATTAAAAAAAGGTACTGGCCTGATACTAGTAAATACAACAGGGATTAATAATATTGAATTATAATAATAGCTATGATGCTGACACCGTGGCTAAGCACTGTACATTCGTTATTTTGAATTTTCATAACTTCAAGGTAGAGGTTAGTTTTCTCTATTTCCATTTCACAAATGAAAGAATAATTTAAAGTAATCCTTTTCTTATTGGAAAATGCTACTTAAGAAAAGTCAGTTTAATGAAGCTGGGCACACTTGGGAGGCTGAAGCAGGAGGATCACTGGGAGTTTGAGGCTACATAGTGACTTTGAGGCCAGTTTGCACTATGTAGTGAGATCTTATCTTTAAAAAAAATCAATATAATTAACAGCAAATAAAGAAGTGGAGAATCTAAGGGAAACTTTTGGGTATTTGATTTTACTAGTTTTTTATTTTGCCTAATCTCACTTTAAAACATACTATTAGCACATATTTTAATATTTGTTAAGCTTGATTAGGGATGAATTTGTAGTTTAGAGTTATAGAGGAGGGAATATAGCAGTATGAAATTACATTTATCTTTGAGGAAAAATGGGAGTAATTTAGGAAAAACTAACTTTTTAAAAAAAGTATGTATATAATATGTAACAAACTTGCTTAATATGCAATTAACTGAGCCAAACCTGGTGGTGCATGCTTATAATCTCAGCACTCGGGGCTGAGGCAGGACAATTGTTGGGAGTTTGAGACCAGCCTGGGGGACAAAGTGAGCTCAAGGCCAGCCTGAACTGCATAGTGAAACGCTATCTCAAAAAGACCAAAAAAAAAAAAAAAAAAAAAAAAAAATTAGCTGTGGCTAGAAAGATGGAACATAATTTTAAGTGTGGTGATACTCAGTCTCAACAATATTTTTTCAGTCTTCGTACTGTGACTTAGACCCAAAATATCCTGGTTCTGGGAAGTATGTAAATAAATTATAGAAGTAGAAGTTACCTTACTGTTTATCAGTTGGCCCTCTATACTACTAAGTAGGAAGCAGCAAAGAAATAATTTGTTCCTATTTGTACATCTGATTTGGGACTAGAACCTTTCTTTCCTGTTTCTCTTTCCTGAAGTAATATCTAGCTATTGGCTATTTGTATGTTAAGAATATTTGTAAATGAAGTATGTTTGTATTTAGGAATACCTGCCTTGGCATTTTCATTGCCAGAAAACTCGGGAGCTAATCATGACTCAAGGGTGCCAGAATACTAGGAATCCAAGTTACTAAAGCTTGTTAAAAGGCACAAGGATGATTGCTGGGTATGGAGAGCACACCTGAAGTCCCAACTAGTTGGGAGAATGAGGCAGGAGATCACTTAAGTCTACCAGTTTAAGAACAGCCTGAACAACATACCAAGACTCCCTCTTTACAAAAAAAAAGTAAATTGGTATCAGAACTTGTGTATTATAAATCAAAGATGTTTCAGTCTTCCAATCTTATTTACCTACTTTTTGACTGTCTTATATCAAATAATTTATAGTACCTTAAGTGTTTTGCTGTGGGTTTCTGTAGTTTAAAAATAATTTTCTCAGTTAAAAGGAGTATTTTTCTTGTCATAGCTGTTGTTTACAAATAAAAATCAGTAATTTTTTGTTTGTTTGTTTTAAACCAATGTTGATTGCAGTGCATTTCCTCGAGCCCTTTGTTACTTTTTATTGTGAGTGAGCATCTCATTAAGTTGTTCAGGGTAGCCTTGAACTTGTGATTGCCCTGCATCAGCCTTCCAGAGTGCTGAGATCATAGGCATGTGGCACAGTGCTCAGCTTATAAGTGATGTTTTTCCGAGAAAGCTTTTAGGTTAGTGGAATAAATCAGTGGAAGAGCAATTCACTGCCATGTGTGAGGCCCTGGGTTCAAGCCCCAGTCCCACAAAAGTAAATAAACAAATGAATGAGCAAATAAATCAGCTTCTGTGTGAACTCCATCAACCATTTCATTGTTTTTATTAGAGTCCAGAAGAAGTATTTATGGCTATTCGGAATCCTCTGGAATGGCACTGTAAGCAAATGGATCATTTTGTCGGACTCAATTTCAACTCTAACTTTAACTTTGCATTGGTTGGACACCTCTTAAAAGGTAAAGAAACGCTGTATCAGAATGTTTTTGTGAAACACTGTCTTGAAGCCAGAAGTAATTAAAATAATTGATTACTTTGAAATAACTCAGCCTATATATTTACTTTAAATGCAAATCTTATTAAATTGTTTTCAGTACATGTTTTTAAAGACCTTTATTTCCATGTCAAATATCAGATTTCCTTTAAAAAGCAAGAGTTAATTTTCATAAAATAAGAGCACTAGACCTGAAACTGAACTACCACCCAAGACAACAACAAAAAAACAACTGAACCTTTTAATAGTTGTATTATTAGTAATATTAGTAATTATTAGTCATAATTACATATTTTGTTACTCACCATAAGAAGACCATGAATCAGCATGTTTTTTTGGTTTTTGGTTTCTTTTTATTTTGGTACTGGGGATTGAACTCATGACTGCATGCTTGCAAGGCACCAGTGCTTATGCTGCTGAGCTAAATCCCCAGCCCCAAATCAGTATGTTTTTGATAAATGTATATTTGGAAATGTTACTTATACAAATTTGATTGTACATTTTCTTCAACATGTTTCTGGTGTACAGATTAATACCATTATTATATATCACAGGGCCATGCCTTTCTAGGCCCTAGCACCACCGCTGCAAATATCTATTCTGATTATAGCCAGCAATCTTTAGCTGTTCTTCAGAGCACATGCATTTTCTAACCTGGCTTCACTTCTCGTTGCTTGATAGCCATGGTTCATTAACATGAGCCAGGCAGGGCCAGAGGCTGTGGTTAGCCGGGACAGCATGTACTTGTGGGTCAGAGGCGACACATCTGAGTCTATCTGAGTCTACAGTTTTGCGTCCATTTAAATAATTCTTAGGTTTGAAGGACCTAGAAGTTTCTCCATTACTCACTTCTACAGAAAATACTGATAATTTCAGAGCTCCGGTGGCACACTTAGTTAGCATCTGGTACTAATACAGAAAAATATTGACAGTTTTAATCCCTAAAATAAGTAAGTAAGCTTTGCCCAAAAGATACTACACTTACTGCAGGATACCAGGACAAGGGTTACAACTCTTGTTATTAATGTGCTAATAAAGTGCTTGCTTACTACGTATTTCTAAAGGAGTATTGGATATTTTCAGCCTTCAAATCACTTTTTAAAAGTGCAGTATAAGCTGGGCATGGTGGTGTATGCCTATAATCCCAGCACTCCGGAGGGCCAGCCTGGGCTACATAGTGAGTTCAAGACCTGACTAACCTATATAGTGAGACCTTGCTTCAATCAGTCAGTCAATCAGTAATGCAATATATTAGTGCTTAAAAGCTATTAAATATCACTTTTTGTTTTGTTTTATTTTGTTTGTTTTTGAGAGAGTCTCGCCATGCAGTTCAGGCTGGCCTTGAACTTGTGGCAGCCCTCTTGCCTCAGCCTCCCAGATGCTGAGATTGCAGGTATGCATCACCAGGCCCAGCTTGAAGATCACTTTCAAATCAAGATTTTCTTTTGCACATGTAGAGCTATGTTTCCTGTATCATTTGATTTTTTTAAAATTTTAATTTAAAAAAAGAATTATTCAGCAGTAGAACTTTATTTTCAAAGGAATCTTAAGGGAAATTCCAGTACATTGTTTCGTTTTTAACATCCCTTTGGTGCTTTAAGGATTGGATGATCTGAAACACTGTTATCTTCTTTAATTTCCCACTTCCTTCTTAACATTATTCTGTTCTACACATTTTAGTGCTTAATCTTGTAATTAAATAGTCGTATGTGTATGTTTCACTCTTAAAAATAGTTATTTTTGAAAGTGGGAACGGTCACTTACACTTCCTTTCCTTGCAGACTTGCTCGTCACAGAATAAGAATTCAAATATGTCTTTATGGAATAAATTAAATCCTTGTTTTTATTTTTTTATTTTTTTTGTAGGTTACAGGCATCCTTCACCTGCCATTGTGGCAAGAACAGTCAGAATTTTGCATACATTACTAACTCTGGTTAATAAACATAGAAATTGTGACAAATTTGAGGTGAATACACAGAGCGTGGCTTATCTAGCAGGTAAAAAACACAAACTAGACAAAATTAAACTTATACTACATCTGTATCTTGGGAACACCAGAAACATACAAATACCTATCTATGCATCCTTCAGCTAATTAATTGGCAGCAGAGAGTTCATAGTATACTACTTTGTAATGTTTACAGTTTTTTAAGTTTTACCAAAATATTTTTCCTTAGAAAAGAGTCGCATTAAAATCTGACGTGTATTCTCTTTGTCATCTTTTGTTTAGGACAGTACAGTAGCTGCCTACTGTCATAAAATCTGAACATCTCAGCCTAATGTCCTGGGCCCTTAAACAACCCTCTCCTAGTCTGTCTCCTTTATGTAAATTTCATGGCTTATTTTTTTATTATCCTCCAACTGGATGGGTGATTTTAAGCTAATCTGCTTTCCATCTCCTACAGGTGATTTTATTCCTTGTGCCGTTTTACCTGAAATGTCTACCTCATCCTCACTGTTCCATTAAGCCTTCCCTGTTTGCTCCCATTAAATCTTTCCTATTTGCTCTTATCTAATTGTTTCTCTGCTCAGCAACACTTAGCATTTTATATCACATATTTCTTCAACATAGTTGTTGGATGGAAAGTACAGATTGCCTTTTGTTTGAACTGTATAACCTTACACTTATCATTTAATATCTCACAGTATTTTTCCTCAGTGGACTTATTAATACCTGCCTTGCTTACTTTTTGTGTTAGACCAGTTGTACATTGCAGGAGTTGAAAAAATAAAAATGTTATTAAATCTCTTCTTCTATCTAATATTTATGTATAGTCTTTTAAAACAGACCTCAAGGGGCTGGGGATTTAGCTCAGCGGCATAAGCGCCTGCCTTGTAAGCAGGCAGTCGTGAGTTCAATCCCTGGTACCGATAAAAAGGAAAAAGACAAAAAAAAAAAAAAAAACCCCAGACCTCAAATCCTTGAAGATAAACAAAAATCCATCCCAAGTGTTCATACCCTTATACCTCATATTTCTCTCTAGGGCTCTTTACATCTACATTTAACAGGCCTATCTTTTTGAAGCAGTTGTAAGAAATATGTTTTAGATCACACTTGTGATTTGTTACATTTTTTTAAATCTGCCTTTTTTTCTGTCAGCTTTACTCACAGTGTCTGAAGAGGTTCGAAGTCGCTGCAGCCTCAAACATAGAAAGTCCCTTCTTCTTACTGATATTTCAATGGAAAATGTTCCTATGGACATATATCCCATTCATCATGGTGACCCCAGCTATAGGTAAGTGTACCACTCTCCCGTAATTACATAAGTGGAATCAAATTCCAGTTTCCCGTACTGATGGAGGCAAACCGTCGAGTAATGTAGAAGGTAATCTAGACAGGAATCTAGATGTAAATTAGAGTATGTAGCTCAAAGCCCATTCTGTCAATATGCAGTGGTCTATGTGAGTTAGTAGTAAGAAAGTTATTTTTCTAGTCTTATTGTGCTTATGTTCTCATTCATCTATTTTAAGCACAAACCACGTGAATAATGAAAACAGATGATCTTGAAAGTATTGAGTTGTGGGCAAGGGACCTAAAAACTAACATTAAATATAAGCAATAGTACATGCTTAGAAACTAAGCTATACAGATTTACAAAAGCATGTACATGGCCACACATTTATTGGGTTGACTTATAATATGTTAAAGTTAATCGAAAGCTTTCTGTAGTATGGATGTAGATAATAAAATTATGTCCATTTCTACATGGTTTTGGTAGTATATTTTTCAGTATAACGTGTAGAAATTACATGAAAATTGCATCCTTTAGGGATTTTTATATGTTTTCAGTTAAAAATATTTTAAAGATTTAGATATAGTATTAAACATAAGAAAGTAACCTTCTGCTGGTCATGGTGGTACACACCTATAGGCCTAGCATTCAGAAGGCTGAGGTAAGAGGATCGCTGCGAGCTTGAACCAGCCTGGACTACGTAGTGAGTTCAAGGCCAGCCTAAATTACATAGCAAGACCCTGTTTCAAAAAAAAAATCTATTTTTACAATTTATGTCATGCAGTTTAATATCCTGCCTTTCCACAAAAAAGCCCTCCACAATGTTTTACTAATATTTTAATAGTGTACACAGAAGTTTTCCATATATAAGTGACGCTCTAATGGTCTTGCTCTTCCATCACTCTCATGAATGTATTTCTTTAAGATGTGTCCTTTTTTTAATGGAAAGGGAAAAATGAGTTTTCCTATGTTCTCCTATTATAGTTTTATTCTCTTGGTTTTTAAAACAAATGTTCAATTGCCTTGACTTGATTTTCCCTGATTAAAAAGCAAGTTAGCACCTACCTGTAATCACAGCTACTTAGGCTGAGGCAAGAAGATCATAAATTTGGGCCAGGAATTTAGCTCAGCAGCATAAGTGCCTGCCTTGCAAGCGCATGGTCGTGAGTTCAATCCCCGGTACCAATTAAAAAAAAAGAAGAAGATCGTAAATTCAAGGCAGTCTGAACAACTTAGTAAGGCCCAAAATAAAAAATTGAAAGGGATAGGGGTATAGCTTTATCTGTGAACATAGTGACTGTCTTTAATAACAGTGTACTGTATACTTGAAAATTGCTTGGGTTCTATCTCCAGGACAGCAGGGGAAAAAGAAAATTGCTGAACGTGGAGCTTAACTGTTCTCACTATAAATAAATACAACGTATGCAAGAAACACGTGTGTTAGCTTGATGCAGCCATTCTACACATATATACATATGTTTCAAAACATATATACCATAAATACATACAGTTTTTGTCAGTTTAAAAAGTTAATAAAGGATGAGTGTTACTTAGTGGTACAGTGCCTGTCTAATATGTGGGAAGCCCTGGGTTTGATTCTCAGCATCAGAAAGAAAGAAAGAAATTGTGACAGGGCTGGGGATTTAGCTTAGCAGCATAAGCGCCTGCCTCACAAGTGTGAGGTTGTGAGTTCAATCTCTGGGACCAAACAAACAAACAAAACAACGTGTTATTTATATTTAGCCAGGCGTGGTGGCTCACGCTTGTAATCCCAGCACTCGGGAGGCTGAGGCAGGAGGATTGTTGCGAGTTCCAAACCAGCCTGGGCTACAAAGTGAGTTCTAGGCCAGCCGGAACTGCATAGCAAGACCCTGTCTCAAAAAGACAAAAAAAAAGAAATTGTGACGGAGAAGAGGGAAGGAGTGAGAGGGAGAGGGAAGGAAGGAAACAGAAAGAAAGGAAAGGAAAACAATCAGTAAAACCAATGCAGTATAACTCTTTCTGTTTAGCATTTGGTGAGTGTCTGTGTATAAGAGACCATGCTAAGAAAGTTGATGCTTCCTAGGAAAACATTCAGTGTTTGTACTATAGAGCCTTTAAAGTACAATTTTAAAATTAGTTGATTGCAGTTGTTGGGAGCTGGAGTAGCTACTTAGAATAGGCAAACAATGATTGTACTTGTCAGCTAACTCTTCTGCACTGTTTAAATTTCTCAGGACACTAAAGGAGAACCAACCATGGTCCTCTCCCAAAGGTTCTGAAGGATACCTTGCAGCCACCTATCCAACTATGGGCCAGACCAGTCCCAGAGCCAGGAAATCCATGAGTCTGGACATGGGGCAGCCTTCACAGGCCAACACGAAGAAGTTGCTTGGTTAGTTTATCTTAATCTTGTACAATTTTTAAGATAATGATTAGTCTGAAAAAAATCACATACTTTTACTCTTGAAAAATTATTTGAAATTGCTTAAGATTATCAGTTTTTCACTTTGATGTACCAGTTTTGTGTGCTTGTTATGAGAGAATTTGATAAATTCGTTAAGCCATATCAGCTGCTATAGAGAAATGAACATTGGACCTTTGTTTTATTAACCTCGCCCCCTAATTTTTTGCCTAATACTGTGGCTGTTCCCGGTTTGTTCTGCGTTGGGTGGGAGCAGGTGATGATAATAGGAGAGCCTTTGAATCTCTGTAGGAAAGGAAGAGTGTTGCTACATTCAAGCTTTAGTGATACAGTACTTCCCAAAATTATCATTGGAGAGCAGAATAATGAGTATGGTATGAAGCTCTAATATGGTTTACTGTGTTGTCTTTAAAAAGATAATAGATTTTTAATTATAAGATTCTTTTTTCTCAATTTTTTATTAGTAAATGTTTGCAGTACGTAGTAAATGCAAGATTAATTTTCGAAGGTTAAGATGGTTCGGTAACATAACGTGTGAGAATGCACCTAAAATGCTGTGAGACGCTTTGCCGTTTCAGTAACTGAAGTCAGTACCTGAAAGAACCCACTGAGTCCACCTCAAACCACAGAGGAAATACAAAACAACCATGTAATCCATTAGGTACAAGTTTAAATTGTTAACTGGAATATATTGGTATCTATATTTCATTAACCAAAATTGAGTGGTTTAGAGGATTTGTTACCAGACATATATATATGTTTTGAGATAATATTGGGAAGATGTCTGTGTTCATAAGGAAATTGGTGATCAAACCACAAAGTGTACCATAGCTGGCCTGCCAACAGATCATGAAAGACATAGAAACCATGAATGGACTTACAGTTGCTGGTCACATAGTTCTGTTACCTTTTGTTTGGGTTTCTTTCTGTTAGTACTTTGCCTTAAGAAATCTTTTAGGAGTTTCCTGGATACTTTATGTTTTATAATTCTGATTTTCATGCAGAGGAAGTTATAAATGAAAATCCAACCTCAGCGAAGTGCCATGAATTCATTTCCTCTATATTCTGGTTGGAAAAGATGGTCTCTGCGTGGAGGGGCTTACAGTTTGGTGCTAAGACATAGAATCAGAGGTGACAATAGCATCTGTCAGGGTGGTGGGTTTTGACAAGGGAAACAGGGTCTGGGAAAATTAGGAATAGTTGCAGAGAAGAGATGATATGTAAGCTGGTTGATGAGTTTTAATATATGCTTATCAGGTAGAAAAAAGGAAGGGCACAGATTCAGGAGAGGAGGAATAGCATGAATACATTTAGGAAAACAATTAGCAGTGGATCATAGCATCATGGGGACTGGTGTAGAAAATAAGAGAGAAGAAGCAGAACTTGAATGTTAAAGACTGTGTGCCATATTCAGAGATTTAGCCTTCGTATGTAAGCAACAGAGATATTTTAAGTAGGGGGAGAATATGACCAGATTTTGGGGGGAAGTTTTTGTGGCAGGAATATGGAGAAATAGGAAGAGATTTTGGCAAGCAGACCATTTAGGAGATTGATAAATCAACACAAGCAAAAATCGGTATAGGCCTGCATGAAGACGGGAGTCTTGGAGAAAACAGAAGAATCAGGTTTGGGATAGATGTCTAACACAGAGAAGATCAGACTGTTGGACATCCATCCAAGGGAAATGAAGTCATGTGTTGCTGAGGTGTCAGTTCCCATGTGTGTTGCAGTACTGTGCACAACAGCCAGGAAATAGAAACAGTTTCAGTGTCCATCAGCTGATGAATGAATGAAACAAAGACATCTACACGACCACTTGGTCTTAGTCAGAAAGCCCAGAAGCAATTGCACAGAAATCTTCAGCCATAAAGAAAGAGTGGAATCCTGTCACTTAATGACATGAATAGAACTAGAGATCATTATGTTAAGTAAAAATAAGTGAGGCAGGAGCCGGGGATGTAGCTCAGTGGCTCAGTGCCTGCCTGGCAAGAGCAAGGCACCAACTTTAATTCCTGGCACACACAAAAAAAAAGTGAGGCAAGGACAAGTACCACAAGATCCCACTTGTGTTCAGAATATAAAAAAGTTGATCTTAGAGACCTTGAGAGGCTGGGGGCGTGATTATCGGGGAGGGAAGGTCGGGGAAAGCTGACCATGGGTGCCAAGGCATGGGAAGTACTGGTGTGCTATTACATAGTAAGGTAGATACGGATAATAATAATGCAGTATACATTTCAGAAGTCGGAAGAAAAGATTTTGAACGTTTTCATCCTAATAAAATGATAAATGAGTTGGAAGTGCTGGCACATAGGTACAATTCCAGCATTCTATGGACTGACGCCGGAGGATTGTGTGTTTTATGACAGCCTGGGCTGCGTAGCAAGCACCTTGCTCCTGCAAAAGATAAATGTCTGAAGAGATAAATACGTTCACTCGGACTTAAAAAATTATCTGATGTTTAAGATACCTCATTAATATGTATCATTTTTGTATCCTTTAAAAAATTTTAAAAGAATCAAATACATGCAAGCTATCAGAAGCACTTCACCTGTAATTCAGATACAACAAAAATAGGACAGAAAAAATACAAAGGTTTCAGGCATGGTGGCACATGCCTGTAATCCTAGCACTTGGGTAGCTGAGGCAGGAGGACTGCTGTGAGTCAAGACCAACCCTGCACTTTGTGGTGGGACCCTGTCTCAAAAAAAAGAAAGAAGTAGAAGGGGGAAAACGGTTCAATAATAGTCCTACTCATAGAAATCAGGATGTGTATGTACATTTAGGCTGGTTGATGATTATGTTTGAAGTCCTTTCAGGATATCTAGCAGTGAATATCCAAGAGATAAATGAAAAGATATATCAGTTTGGAGTTAGGGAAGATAAAAATAAACAAATGACACCTTTAGAATCACTTAGCTCCTAGATAGTTGAGTGCAGAAGGTGAAACCTCTGGGAAGAACACACAGAGTAAACTAAAAAGGAAGAGTGGAGAAAACAGGAAAACTAAATGTGGAGAATGGTGTCCTGTGCAATATGGAGAGCATGATCCTAGTTCTCAGTCTGACCCTTAGCTGGATCCCTGGTCATGTGACCTCAGGATGATTAATGACTTATGGCTTCCTCTGTTTACAAGAAATTACACTGGATTAGATTCTTTTGACCTTGATATTTATGACTTAAAAATATTTATTAGTATTAATACTTTAGGTTAATAAAACATTGCACTTGTCAAGTGTTCAGTTATATTGGCTTCAATTATAGCTTTTTAACTTTTTTTCTGTGCTGGGGATCGAATTCAGGACTGCGTGCTTGGAAGGCAGGCGCTTATGCCACTGACCTAAATCTCCAGCGACATCAATTATAGCTTTTTAAAAAGAATGTTAGAAGTATGCTAGATTTTTTTTTTTACAGGTTGAAATTTCAATTTTATCTCAAAATGGTAAATAAACTGAGGCCTTGTTCTGACAATGTACTGCTTCAGAAAGCCTTGTGAAGTTAGTGAAAGAGTTCCATGCAGGGTATAGTCAGACTCAGAATGATACCAGCAAAACTTGTGATTGGTCAGATTTTTTTTTCCTAGAGCTATTTTAATATGAATGAGACTTTTTTTAATGTAAAAAGCAAAAATATGTAAATTTCAGATAGTCCAATATCAATATTTCTACTTTAAGAGAAAGATACTTAAATATTAGTGTGGTACATGATTGGGGAAATTCAGAGCCAAGTGTGAGGTAGTATCACTTGCTATTTTGAAGCATCTCCTATATTCCTGTTCTTTGGTATTTTCAGATATACAGGCCATCTTCTCAAAGCTTGAGGAATTAAAATCAAACTTTAATTTCTTACTACATTTGGAAATTTTTCATATGTTAATGGCTAATTCTTGGCACCAGCAGAATTTCTTAAATTGAAGACTGTTGTGATGCAGTCATTCTTTGCTCTTGAATAGCACATATCCCTCTGTGTTTGTTCGCCGTACTCGTGCCTGCTGGGAGCCCTTGGTTTACCTACACTGTAGATGAATGTAATCTTAGTTTCATTAAGGCCAGTAGGGTGCATCTGTCCTAAAACCAAAAACTATCCCTTTGAGAAGATGGATCAGTGGGGACACTGTGCTCCAGTAGTAGGTTTGAGTTTTGGGAGGTCTCTACATGAAAACTTAAACACTTTATGTCCAGACATTTTCTTTTTAGCGTATTCTTCTTCATAGACACAGTGGTTAATGCATTTCTGTATTCTGTTACTTTTGTTTTAGGGACAAGGAAAAGTTTTGATCACTTGATATCAGACACAAAGGCTCCTAAAAGGCAAGAAATGGAATCAGGGATCACAACACCCCCTAAAATGAGAAGAGTAGCAGAAACTGATTATGAAATGGGTGAGAAACAAAGTTAATAATTCATCTGTGTCATTGATAATAAGGTGGGAGAGTACCTCAAATCCACATTTACTTCCAACCATGTACAAATCTTTAGAATGCTGTGTAGAAGCATTTTTTCTTCAAAAGATATCCTCTGCAGTCCTTAAAATGATGTTTATCCTCAAACCTGTGCAAAAAGTCATCAGATGTCTGATACACAGTGTCGTAAATAGCTAACCAAAATTTTGTGTAGATGAATAGGAATTCCATATATATTTTTTGATGTTTTGACTGTCCACCAAAATGCTGTTAATTGTTAAAACCTTGAAGTATGCTGGGTGAAGTGGTTATCCAGTGTTCTGTTAATTCAGCTGATCTTGTTCATCTGTGTCTTACTGCAGAAACTCAGAGGGTTTCCTCATCGCAGCAGCACCCACATTTACGTAAAGTTTCAGTGTCTGAGTCGAACGTTCTTTTGGATGAAGAAGTACTTACTGATCCAAAGATCCAGGCACTTCTTCTTACTGTTCTAGTAAGGATTTTCCCTTTTTGAGGGTTTTCCTTGTTGAAATTTATATTCCAGTGTACTTTAAGGAGCCTCTTCCCCCCACCCCTTGGTTTTTTTGAGACAGGTTCTTGCTGTGCAGTTCAGGCTGGCCTTGAACTCACTTGTGTAGCCCACGCTGGCGTTGAACCCACAACTATCCTCCTGCCTCAGCCTCCCAAGTGCAGGGATTACAAGCATGTGCCACCATTCCCAACCCATAATATATTTTGATTTTTTTCCTCAATCCCCTCCCCTCTCTTCAACCCTCCTTCCCCTTTAAATGTTAAAAACATGAAAGGAAGATTGTCTTCTAATTCTTACCAAAACAGCTGAAAGTTTAATCACAAAATAAAAATGTTCCTTGTTTACTTTTTTGCATTTGGCAGGCAACACTAGTAAAATATACCACAGATGAATTTGATCAACGAATTCTTTATGAATATTTAGCAGAGGCCAGCGTTGTGTTCCCCAAAGTATTTCCTGTTGTGTAAGTATCTTCCGTATTGAATTAACCTTTGTACCTATCTTTATGTCAAATGCTTTGTAAGGAATTAGGGAAATACATCACCCGGTAATATTCACCAGTTGCAGTGCGATAGTGTGGTAGTGATTTTTAGCTTAGAGATAATGGCAGAAGAGGCTGCAGGTGTGGCTTAGTGGTAGTGTGTGTTCTCAGGATACACAAGCCCCACTTTTGATCCCCAGCACCAAAACAACAGAACACAGTGAGTTTAGTGATGGCTAGAACTAGTTTTACCCTGTCAGGAGAAACTTTTTTCCAAAGTCTGTTAATTTACTTAAGTGTTTCACCATGATTAGCACTGGTCATTTTCCTCACCCAAGACCAAGCTGAGCGATTGCCATATTTAAATCTACACACCTGTTCTGGTTTTCTTTTTAGTAGAGTGTTTGTGTTTATCCACAGCTGTGTGAAATTAAGACTAACCTCCTCTTTTGACAATTTAGCCTCTGTGTTCAAATTTAAATAGCCCACCTGGGTAGCACAGGTCCATAATCCCAACACTGGGCTGAAGCCTGGAGGGTCACTGGGGGTTCAAGGCCATTCTTGGGTACATAGTGAACTCAAGACCAGCCTGAATTACCTAGTGAGACCCTGTCTCAAAAAAAAAAAAAAAAAAAAAAAACTCTTAAAAATTTTTTTTGAAGTAGCCCACAGAAACTCGGAATATTCTGTTCCAATTGAGAGCTTGTGTACAACATAATTATTTTACTTTTGGATAATTATGTTATAAAATTTTCAAATTGTATGCAGCTAAGTCCTAGTTCTTTTTACTTATCAGTACAGTCAGATTAAAATTAGTTAATTTCTTCCTAAGATTTCATTGAATGGTTATTCTGTACCTTTCAATCCGATGTTGCTTCTCTTCATAAAATTCAATGTGATTGAGCATTCATTAAGTACTGACTAATATTAAATCTAATCTTAATTCATTGAGTGCATATCAGTAGATAGCAAAAATCAATGGTTATAATGTGTGTTAAGCGATAGATAGAGGCCAGCCTTATCTTGAAAAAGCTTTCATGATACATACTTTGACATGGTTATATATGACACCATGAGTTGTTTGTTTTTACCATATTTTTCCTAGTGACTAAAAACAGAACAAAAGGTGAACCAAAAAAGCAAACACACACAGGAAATATGAAAAATACAGAAAAGCACCAGAAAGTTAAAAGTGCTCATCCTTTTGATTCTGCCACATTGTTCTAGTATGTTTTTCAGTAAATCTTTTCATTAATCGTTCTCTAAAATATGTCTCCTTTGACTTTTTTTTTAGGCACAATTTGTTGGACTCTAAGATGAACACCTTGTTAACATTATGCCAAGATCCAAATTTGCTAAACCCGATCCATGGAATCGTGCAGAGTGTGGTGTACCATGAAGAATCCCCACCGCAGTACCAAACATCCTACCTGCAAAGTAAATTACCAGGAGAAGGATGACTGAGGAACTTGCTAAAGTGTGCACTGTTATAGAATGCACTGGCTACAGAATTCCTTATCAGGGATAGGCTGTTCATACTCCTCCTTCCATTTACAATTTCCTGACTCCCATAGTCATACTCACTATTATAATTGCTTGACGACTTTATTAAAATATGGTTTTACACTGAACCTATTTTAAGTAAGTTTTAGTGTGCTTTGACAATCATTCTAAAATAACTTCATTGTGTTCATAGGCTTTATAAATCAACTGTACAACTTAATATATTACCATATAAAGATACCATGTGTCTTATAAGAATAACATTTGATTTGTTGCAGGTTTTGGTTTTAATGGCTTGTGGCGGTTTGCAGGACCCTTTTCAAAGGTATAAAAACATGTTTTTTTTCATATATTTGACAAAACAAAGTTTTTATCCATCTTAATATACTTACTTTAAGAATGCATATTATAGTGAAAACCAGAGTAACTCAGTCAGCACATTATCAGAAAAAGTTTTCCAGCACAAAATCTCTTCTAAAAGGTAGTAGCATCAGCTGGATGTAGTGGCACATGAGGAGGCAGAGGCAGGAGGATCACTGTAAGTTCAAGACCAGTCTGGGCTGAATAAGGAGTTCAAGGTCAGCCTGAACAACATAGCAAGACCCTGCCTCAAAAAAAAAAAGACAGCAGCTTCAGCAGCTTTATACATTTACAAAAGCAACTCCTTTTATGCTTATTTTGCAGAAGGGTATGATAAATCTGTAAAACTTTTCCCCCCACAGACCCCTATGTATTTGATAATTTTAATGTACACATTCAAATATCTTATGACTAGTAAGACGCATTATCTGTGATTGTAGTCTACCTCATGAAAACATGTTTACATCTAACAATATTTGATTAGATTCTTTATTCTCTATTCATTTTTTTCTTTGGCATTAGTTGTTATAGTGCTACATAAGTATGTATTTAATTATTTTCTTTGTGTATGCTCTCCCCAAATTCATTGAAGTTCCTTGAAGGCAGGACTTCTGTATCTTCCCCCTGTAGTTCCTGGCACAGTGTTCTAGGTACAGGGGTATTAAATCTCTTGATATACAAGGTTGTCACTGAAAAAGTAGGCCTAAAGTCACAGAAGTAAGTGTACCATGCAGTGGTTTTTATACTTAGATTTGCTATAACCCTCTGCCCTCCACAATGTCTAGTTGGTAGAATTAAACAGCAACTGGAATGATGATATTCTGCTCATTTTCTGTGTTTTGGAAAATTGGCTAGACATCATTCCTGATGATTGTATTGTCTTAGCATTTAGTCCATTTGCACATAGGAATTGCAGGTTCATCTGGAAGTGTTAAAGGAAGCTGAATAAAATTCCCAGGTTTAAGTCCTATGGTAGTCAATAAATATTACTCCACTCCTTTTTTAAAATGATCTATAATATAAACAAAGGAAGAAAAGTAATAAATAAAAAGTAATAAAGTAAGCCCCCCAAAATTGAATTAATCTTTTTTTGGCTTCAGAGGAAATTAAAAAAGAGTGGAGCTAAAATAATTTCCTATTTTCCATTACAGCAAACACAAATCCCAGACTATGCTGAGCTTATTGTTAAGTTTCTTGATGCCTTGATTGACACGTACTTGCCTGGAATTGATGAAGAAACCAGTGAGGAGTCCCTCCTGACACCCACATCTCCTTACCCTCCTGCACTGCAGAGCCAGCTTAGTATCACTGCCAACCTTAACCTCTCTAATTCCATGACCTCACTTGCAACTTCCCAGCATTCCCCAGGTTAGTAAATGTGATCTTTATATAACTTTGACCAATAGTATTAAGATGCCAGCATTAGAAATTCCCTTGTGGTTAGATTATAGCAGCTTTTGTTCCTTTTTCTCATGAGGTTCATTTTACATTTCATCTTTACTTGGTAACTGAGTTGAATGTTGATTCTCTGCAGATTTCTACCTTCCAAGGAGTCATATTAAGACAGTGAAATGTCTGTAGTTTTCACAAACAATAGGTTTTCCAAAGTGGATAAGTTTTTAAACGTGGGCAAGAAGAGCAATCTAAGCTGCATTACTCTGTAAGTGAACAGAATTCCAGTTCCTTTTGTAGACATGCAAACAGTGTCCTAAGGGCTTCTTTCTGATACAGCATACTGTATCAAAAAACATACCAAGTCTTAATAGTGCCCTGCTGACTACCAGAAACAACCCCATAGACTAGCCTGAGGATAAGGAATTAAACATTTACTAGACAATGTCATCTCAAGAAAATAACATCCTTAGAGCTGATAAATAACAGCCCTCATTGTAGGGTTCTTTTAGTCTGAATGGGGAGAGTGTGCGGTGTGTAGCTGGTGACTGGGGTATGGGAGCTAATGGCTGGAGTGGACCTGACATAAAGACAGTAGAAACAGCAAAACTACATGGCTCTGGGCTTGCTGCTGTCAGAAGGAATGATGTCATACAACCTTGGTTGATGCCAGAAGTATTAGCGGTGCTGCTGATGCTGTTGTGTGTGTTGAGATGACAGTGGGCAGGGAAGGAAAGCTCCTGCTATGGTTATGTTTCCAATTTAGAAAAGAGCTCCTTTTAGAATGATTAAAATTAAAGGAGAACTTATTTAGTTTGTTCCATTGTCTGAAAAATTCATTCATGAAATACCAAATGCTATAAGAAAAATTCTTTTAAGTAATTTGTGTAGTTCTTAGTATGGATTTTTAAAGTATCAAATGATAAAATTATTTTGATATAATTATTTTATATATTATTCAATGGCAAAAATTTTTAAGACTCAAATGGTAAAATTATTCTGTGATTTTCAGGATCCATAAGTAGAATTTCAATTTATAAACCATTATGTTAAAAAGTTACACTCAGCCATTAAGCTTTCTTTCAGCATTTACTTATTGGTCACCGTGCAGGGGATCTTTTTTACCCGGTACATAAAAGAAGTGTGACCAGCTATTTTTCCCATATAACCATGGTTGTTCTCACCACTTACTTCTAGAGCAGTGTTTGTTCTAGTATGGTCCCACATCAGCTGCATCAACATCATTTAAGAGCTTGTTAGAAACTCAGCTAGTACTAAGCCAGGTGTGCTGGGGCCTGCCTGTAACCCCTCACCCTGGGCAGCTAAAGCAGGAGGATCACATGTTTAAGAATAACCTAGATTGAGTTCATTCCCAGGTACCAAAAAAAAAAAAAAAAAAAGAAAACAAGCCTCGGCAACTTATTGAGACTGTCTCAAAAAGTAAAAAAAGGCTGGGGATATAGCTCAAGGTAAAGACCCTGGGTTCGATTCCCAGTACCACAAAAGAGGGAGAGGGAGAGAAGTGGAAAGGGAAAGGAAGTGTCGAAGGCAGATGCTGGAGCCTTGTCCCAGACCTGTAACACGTGGCCCTCCATGGGTGAAGCCTGGTCAGTAGTGAACATGATTTTTATGCACACTAGTTTGAGACTGTCCCCTAGGATCTACCGGTGGTCCTGCCCCATTGTCAGCATTTCAGCTGTCCCGGCCACGGCAGTTTACCTTCTTCTAAATCCTGCGGCCATTGAATTATCTTCCTGTACAGCCTTCTCCCGTAAACTCTTAGCATGTTGAGCCAGAGCACCATACAGATAATTGGGCTCTGTACTTACAGTGTTACGTTCAGTGGAAAGACAGAGTGTTAGTAGCACTAATGGCTTTATCACACAGTTCTTGCATGTAGCCAAGGCAAATGTTCTTTATACCACCCTTACCACCTTCCCTGTGTTTCTCTCATA
Source organism: Cavia porcellus (assembly GCF_034190915.1). NCBI lineage: Eukaryota > Metazoa > Chordata > Mammalia > Rodentia > Caviidae > Cavia > Cavia porcellus. The sequence continues at coordinate 81,928,965 of NW_026947489.1, forward strand.
TTCTTTTCCGTCTCTTTCCTCTGTACCTCATTCATTCATTTCTAGTTGATTACTTCTGTCTACTAGTCCTTTTCTTCTGTAAAACTGCCTATTTTCTGCTTTGTTATTTATGACTTTCAACCACAGAAGTTTATCACAATTAGAAACATAGCTCAGGGGCTGGGGATTTAGCTCAGTGGCACAAGCGCTTGCCTTGCAAGTGTGCGGTCATAAGTTCGATCCCTGATACCAATAAAAACGAAAAAGACAAAAAAAAAAAAAAGAAGAAGAAGAAGAAACATAGCTCAGTAGTAGATTGCTTGCCTATATTCAGTCTCCAGCACCACATGCATCCGCGCATACACACACACAACACACACACATACAAATCAATGGACTCTGTGTAGTCCTCTCATTTTTAAAGTTTGGTTCATTTGACCAAATTTTAGCCTTTAAGCTGTTAAAGTGGTGTTAAAAGTGTCAAAAAATCAGTTGTTTTGTGGTGGTGTGGTCTTACAGCACTAAGGACTGAAACCAGGACCTTCACACTGAGCTTTATCTCCTGCTGTTTTCATTTTGACACAGTCTCTCACTAAGTCACTGAATTGCCCAGCTGGGATCAAACCTGTGATCCTTGTGCCTCAGCTTCCCAGAGTACTGGCATTACGGGTATGTGCCACTATTCCCAGCGGAAGGTCCTGATTGCTCTGCTCCAGCTGCTGTAGTTTTGTCATTAGTTCTTACAAAATACCTCGTAATGGTCAAGAGTTGACACTTTGAGGCTAGGTGTGGTGCCACATGCCTACAATCCCAGTGCTCTGGAAGCTAAGACAAGAGGGTCACAAGAGTGAGGTCACCTTGGGCTACATAGTGTGTTTAGGATTAGGCCAGCCCATACTACATAACAAGACCCTGCCTCAGAAAGCCAAGTATGAGAGTTGTGACTAGTTATATCACTTCATATCTTTATCACCTTACTTTTTATGGACTGAGTTTATGGATATCAAAGGGCTAAAACAAGTGAATTTTACCCAGATTTTTAACTCATTCAAATTTGTTGTTCAGCTATGTAGAAACCAAATATTCCCTGAACTCTACACCCAGCAGCCACATTTTCAGCATAATATTTACCTCCATGGCATTGCCTGCAATAGGGCAGATGTCCTCCTCCTAATCCTCATGCCAGCCCACCATTTGACCTCACTTCAATTAAGATGGTGGTGATACTTGAGCAGTCACCAGCTCTGAGGACATTTCTCGCTGAAAATGTGTAAGTGTACCTTTAAAAACACCTGTGTCTCCTGAATCCTAATAGAAATGCAACTTGTCATTGATAGAACTAATGGACTCTACCCAGAATTCAGTGCATGTAAAATTGTGTTTACTGTAGCCCTCCTGCCAAGTGGACACACAACTTTACCTCTTCAGGTTTTCTTAAATCCAGTAAGAACATCCTGAAGAAAATACATGGCCTGTACCCGTAATACATAAGAACATTCCAGACTTGATATTATGACCCTTATTAGGCCCAGGGTACCTGAGCTAAACATAAACTGAAGAACCAGAATTGGAACTAAAAGATAAAACCTGTCTGCCTACTAAAAAAAGAAAAAAGCTGTTTATTGGATTATTTCTTGGTTAAGCCCAAAAAAGCCATGAATGATTTTCCCAGCTAATGAGCACAGAGGCCTTTTTAAAAGTCATACATTGAGTGCTTCATACCCATTTCAAGTATGGTCTACCTTTGTCCTCTTGAAATATTAAAGGCCAAGTATATTAGAATAAAGATCCAGGCAGAATTATATGGATTTTGTACGTATTTAAAAAGTTAAATAAATTCGATTAGTCTCAAAGTATTAAAATCTACTTTATATTTATCAGGTTCTCCTAACACTTTTTACAGCTCACTTCAGTAAACATTTGAATACCTTTTTAGTAGGTATGCTTTAGCCACTCTGGGCCATTTTAAGATGAAAGAGGCTCTGGTTGCTCAGGATTGGACAGTTTTTGTGCATGGATCTCAGTATTTAAGGTTTTAGTGTTTTGATTTGGTTTTGTGACCCATGTTGTTTAACAAATTCTAAGTATATAGAGTTCTTTCAATTTTAAGTATAAGATACATAATGCAGTGCTTTGCAGAAACCAGAAATTCCAGATGTGTATCTTAGAGATATGTAGAAACCAGAATTCCAGATATGTATCTTAGAGATATTCATTGTTTACTCTGCAGTAAGCAGCCAGGGCAGGGTACCTGCCTTCCAGAGCTCTTAGTTGTAAAGATGGTCAAGTGTGCACAAAAACTGTTTTGACCTCTTGCCTGTGATGCTTGTCACAGTGCCCCTTGTATGTAAATTATTCCAATAGTTCATGGAGACTGTTTTGGAAGAGTCAGGTAATAATTACAGCAAAAACTTTATAACACATTTTTTACTTCAAAAAGTGTGAGAAATACGGTATTTTTTTTTTTTTACAAAAACAAGCCTATGATCTGTTTTCATTGTTTTATACTAAGAAGTCCTTAATTTTTTTTCTTTTATCACCTTATTTTGGTGATAGTATTAGAGCACAAGTTTTTCTAGAGCAAGTTGTTCTTTCAGATTCACTTCTTCCGCTTTATTTTGGGGACTTCGTCCGTTCCTGGCGCCCCTTCTTTTACTTTGCTCAGTAATGTGAACAGCCCTCTAGGGAAGGAGGATGGATCAGCTAGCTTTCATAAGTATCTCAAGCCAGTATTGCTGATAGCTATTTGCATGAAGGGACATTTCATCAAAACTATTTCCCTAAATTTAGCTCTGAGTCAGCAATTTATCTACTATATTTGGTTAAAATAACTCCCTCTTTAAAAAAAGTTATAGGCCTCTATTTTGAGACCACATAAAATCTCTGAAACTATACATACTTTAGTGTTTTAAAGAAGTGCTTAAGGCCCTGGGCATGGTGATGCACACTGGTAGTCCCAGCCCTCTGGAGATTGAGACAGGAGGATTGATGCAAGTTCAAGGCCAGCCTGGGCTATATAGCCAGACCCTACCTACCCCTGCAAAACAATTTAAAAATGCTTGAGGCTACTACCAGACCTTTACTTGTTTTTTTTTTCATTTTCTTTTTCTTTTTTTATTATTTTATATTTAGGGAGAAAAAAATTCATGTATTTGTGAGGCAGAGTCTCACTATGTAGTTTAGGCTGGCCTTGAACTCACTTTGTAGCTCAGCTGCCCTCAACTCAGGGTGATCCTCTGCCAAGGCCTCCTGAGTGCTGGGATCACAGGCATGCACCACCACACTCAACCTGGATAAAAATAATTTTAAATTGAGCAATTATTTGTGTATAACTTCTGCTAACTTTTTAATCTCATTTTAAAGTTTTTTAGTTTTAAATTAGTTCTTGATTTAAGGTAAAATTCTTAACTCTAGTTAAAACAGCTAGATGCAGTGACATATTCCTATAATGCCAGCACTCAGGTTGAGGCAGGAGGATCACTGCAATTCGAGGCCAATGTAAGCTACATAGTGGGTTCAAGGCAGCGTGAACTACATAGTGAGACCCTGTCTCAAAAACAAAACAAAACAAAAAAGATGGTAAAACACATCATCTGTAAAATTGTAAGTTATATTTATTTACAGAATGTATTATTTAGGAAATTAATGATCAGAACTCAATAATGAAAACCAGGCTTCTGAAAACCAGAGAACTTAGTAATTACCCAAAATCTAATCATATTTGACCTTGTTTTAATGTCGTGGACATCACTTACTTTGTGTTTTCTTCCATTCTGTGTCTGAAGCTCCTCTGCCTTGCTCTAAATCAGCCATTTTCATGCAGCTGCTCCCTCGTCAAGGTACTCCTCCCCTTCCTCACCCCTGCATGAGTATTGCTTCACCCCGCGCTCATCCTGGGCATGTGGCACAGGCTTCCCTCCAGCCCCTGGGCGTTCTGTCTCATTTAGGCACCAAAGGAGCCTACAGAGCCTCTGCTTTGTACAGGCCGGGGGCGCTCAGGAAGTGCCAGGCCAGGGTGTCTTGTGTCGGTGCGGGGGCCGCTTCCACCTCTCCTGAGCACTGAAGCCGCAGTCCCTGGACTAAGACAGCAGGGTAACAAGGAACTCAAGGGAGAGGAAATAGAGAAAAGGCAGTCTTTTGTAGCTTAAAAAAAGTTTCAAAAAAAATAATGAAAAAGCCAACCTTAGACATTAGAGCTATCTACTCTATCTATTCTGTCACTTATATTCAAGAAAAAGAACATGCTCATTACTTAGCCCTACAGACTGAAAAGGAAGAATGAGACACACTTGTATTAACTTTATAAAAAGTATTTTCTTTCTTCTTCTGGAATTATGCATAGTTATGTATAGAAAGATGAAGCCTAGACAGAAAAAGAAGTGTTACCAATTGGTGAAAGCCCATTTTTAAAAAATGGTGTTTAATTTTACATCTTATGTACCCAGGGCCCAATGACCTACAATGCCAGTTCCCCTGTTTTTGTGGTGAGAGAAGGGCGATGGAGCCTCACCAAACTGCCTAACCCTCAAACTTGAATCCTCCTGCCTCAGCCTGCCAAGTAGCTGGGTTTATAGCTATGTGCTACCAGCCTTAGCTGCTTTTTTTTTTTTAAGACAGGGGCTATATATTGTAGGCTGGCCTTGAACTTCCTTATGTAGCCGAGGTTTGAACTTCCTTATGTAGCCGAGGTTGGCCTTGAACACATGGCCATCCTTCTGCCTCAGCCTCCTGTGTGCTGGGATTATAGGCATATGCCTAAATACTTTTTAAATTCTTACAAATTAAAATTTTGTATATTTAGCTCAAACTACAAATTTTTCTAAATATGTATTTTACATGTCTCCATGAATATTATAGCATAAGAAAAAGCTATAGTTATTACATAGCTTTTCTTCTAAGATTTATTATATCGTTTTTATTTACATTAACTTCAGTAATTTTACTTTTTCTTTTTTTCCTGAGACAGAGTTTCATTATGCAGTTCAGGGTAGCCTCACAGCAACCCTCCTGCTTTGGTCTCCCAAGCTGGAATTTTAGGCATATGCCACCATGCCTGACCTGCTATTACTGCCTTTTATTGCCAGATTAAGAACTAGAGCCAAGAGAATCTTGGTTACTCAGGAGGCTACCAGAAGATTGCAAGTTTGTTTGAGGCTGGTCTGGGCAATTTAAGAGACCCTCTCTCAAAAAAAAGGATAGGGATGTGGCCCAGTAGTAGAGCTTAGCATGCATAAAGCCCTGGTTAATACTACCAAAAAAATAAAAAATTTCAAAATATTTGCCATGTCGTATATGTGATAAACTAAGCGGTGCAATCAGGTAGTCTACCAGTGCCCCTGTATAAGTAGTGGGAGGTCTGGATAATTATTGTCCAGTTTTCCTATTTTAACTTCTTACAAGTTACCTACCCTATCTTTTGCCTGAGCTTCTCAAGGCGTGCTGTTTGTCAGGCTAGAGTTATATGGTACTAGTTGCCAAAATGAGCATACCCTGATACCTGCCTTCAAGGAACTCATGTCTCCCAAGGGAGACGTAGGACTGTAATCTAGCAGCTCGTTTTCCCACTTAACTTCATTCACGACTCTGGCCAATAACACTTTTTATTTAGGATTGTGCCTTTTATCTGGAGTCACCACTATTCATTGAGGCATAGTGCTATTAATACACACTTAAAAACACTTGAGACTTTGTCTGCCTGCACATTTGTAACCAGTTGTACATTTGACCACAGCCTATTTGTGGGAGACTTTAGGAAGTCAGGACAGAAGTCTTGGCTTTATTCCATTTAGGTCAGTGGTGACGATCCGGTGGCACACCTGCCACAGAGGGCCGTTCGTGTCATTGAGAGCTGTAAAGGGCTCACTGTCACTGCTTTAGGTCATAACCTCTGGGTTTCTGTTACTTTAAGAATTTTGTTCTTGGTCCTGCTGAGGCTGAAAGGGGAACTCCCATGCTTTAGAAGCATAAGAAAAAACAGAATACACAACTTGAGAAGGGTCCTGATGGAAAGAAATGTGACACAAGATTTTCTCATTTAAAATGGCATCTTGTGCCAGGATAGATTCTGTCTCCACACGTGCAATCTGGCTGATAATCCGAGAACTTTCCTGAGAGCGGGTTGAGACAAAGTCCCTCAACAGCTCCTATAGACATTTCTAGACTTAATTTCAGAGGGTAAAATAAAATGCTGCCAGAATTCTCAGAAGGGAAGTTCTGTTAGAAACTTAAATGCCAGACACAGATACTGTGATTATTCTGTATCATTCCAACTTTGCTTTTTCAAGGTGCTATATTTGGTGTAAATATAATGTATTTTCATTGCTTTTTTAAAAAATAACTCTCAAGATTTTTATGTGTTTCTTCTTTGATCCTGACAGTAAAACATCTTTGCTGTAAAACTGAACCTAGGAATTCCAGTCACACCACAGTTGCTGGTACCTGACTCACAAGGTCGGGTCACAAAGTAGGAAAAACACACACACACCAGCATTGAAGTGAAGCACAAATTGAATTTAAGGCCACTGAAACTTTAGATTATGAGTGACAGAACTCACAGATAAGCCATACTTTAATGTTTTTAATTGCAGCTTAACAAAAATTAAAATTCTGAAAAATAGAAGGAATTAAAAATATTACCCATAATCTTACCATTCTAAGATAAGCATTGTTCATTAATACCATTTTTGTCTCCTTTCAGTTTCTTTTTTTACATAGTTGAGATCATAGTACACAGACAACTTTAATATGAGACAAATAAGGCTTTTGGATTTATATTTTGTGTTCTGAAGGGAATTTGCTTAGTAAAATAGAAAATATAATCTTAGTATTTCTTTGAAAAAGCCTTCACTTTAGTGACTTACGCTGCAGAAGTGTGATTTAAATAATTTTAATGTTGATAATACAAAGCTGGCCACTCTGCAATGTCAAGACATTTTCCTCTCACAGGGACCATAGTAGAGCAGTAGCCAGGACTGCACCAAAAGCAAACAAACAGCAAGGACACAGGTGGCAGATGCTGACGGAGCAGGGTCTGCCTCGTGGGCATCTTGTAAGTCTTCGTGATGAGCAGCTCCAGGGTGTTTTAAATACCTTTCGGTTCAGTTTCTCCTTTCACCTTCATAGTTCCTTAGGAGGAAGTATGATTCAAGAAGTAGGTTCTATTAAGCAAATAACCCCGGATAAGGAAGTACGGGGCTTCACCTTACAGGACACATGCAAATTTAAAGAAATGACAGGTCAGATACACTGACAACTTTATAATAATTTCAGATGCAAGAAACCAAATAGAAAAAATAAAAACATTCTTTTCTAATAAAAAAATGATACCACTTGCTGCCCAGGATGGAGATACAGGTCACATACTTTTGAGAAATGAATTACTGAGATCTAACATGCAGCTCAACCCATAGTTAGTGAAAATAATCAACCTAGATTACATAGGAAAATACAAATGAATAGTAAATGATCCTCTTCTAGATGTTTTGCTCTAGAGAAAACAGTAACTTGTATACACAAGTTGTGATCATGTATGTAGGCAAAAGTTAATAACCATAACAGTAAGGAAGTACCTGGGTGTGGTGGTACATGCCTGTAATTTTAACATATAGGAGGCCGAGGCAGGAAGATCACTGCAAGTTTGAGACCACCCTGGCTACATTGTGAGTTCAAGACCAGTCTGAACTATGTAGGTAGACACTGCCTCAAAAAAACTAAAACAAAAATACAGAGGTAGAAAATAGTCCTAGCAGGAGACAGGGAAGGAAGTATACAAAGAAGTACAGGTGAGAACAAATATGAATTGTATCTTGTAGAAATGGGTAAGGCAGTTAAAACAATTTGCATAAGCATACATCGTGAGGAAGTTCAAGGTATCCAAAAGATTATGAGCATCCTTTTTTAATTTTCCTACTGCATTTTTAAATACCTGTGGGAGAGATGCATACACATACATGGAAAAGAATAAAAGTCATCCAGATTTCTGTTACCTGGAGAAAAGTTTGGAGAAAGAGGTGCTATTTTCTCCCACTCACCTTTGCAGGATGATAGATTAGGATGCAGGTTCTCAGTGCGGCTCGGCTGTGCTGGCCTCTGAGAGTTGTTGCTGACCTGCAGACTGTACTAGTGCCTGTCTCAGTGCGTATTTCCATAAACACTGCCAAACACCCATGTTCTGTTAAAACTCAGTACAGCAAACCTCCATCAGGGTTTCCATAATCCTAGATGCCTGACTCTAAATTTAATTCAGAGCTGGATTCAAGCGAAAGAGGTTGGACTTTCAACGGAAGATCATTCCAAGTCCACCCCTGTGTGTGAGCTGACACACACAACTGCACGCATCTGAGTGCATCTTTATAGGGTAATGGCATTGTCTTGATCTGAAGTACTATTTTCTGCCCAAAATAAAAAGTTTCCATTTTCCATTCCCAAATTTAATGATTGTCTTAAAATTCTAATGGTACGAGTAAACTTGAAAAACACACACTGTCCCAAGATAGCATATTGGCAAATGGTTTCCCAGCCTTTTCCCCCAGTTGCACATGGGCATTTTTTCCCTCCTCAAAAACTATGATCCACCTTTCTGTATCAACAAATATCAGTTAGTACTTCACATTTTGATGCATACTACTAGAATGTTCTCCTCCCAGTAGTTGTGCTAAAGGTGGATGTAGTCAGTTTAGTTTTAAGAGCTCATTTTATTGAAATAGAAAAGTGCGAAGATCATAAATTTTATCTTTCTTCTTTTTTCTTTTTGGTACAGGGATTAAACTTACAACCTCAAGTTTGCCATTCAGGCACTTACCCTGCTGAGCTAAACCCCTGGCCCTTTAAAGAAATGCATTTTTTTTTGGTGGTGGTGGAGTTTGAACTCACAACCTTGTGCTTGCCAGGCAGGTGCTTTATACTGCTGAATTAAATCTGCAGCCCCAAAGATCATAAATTTACAGCCTGCTGGGCTTAGTGGCTCATGCCTATAATCCCAACACTTGAGAGACTGAGGCACAAGGATCGAGTGAGTTTGAGACCAGCCTGGGCTACAAAGTGAACTTAAGGCCACCCTGAACTGCATAATGAGACCTTGTCTCAAAAAAGATAAATAAAATAAATTTACAGCCTAATATGCTTTCAAGAAGAAAGCATACTTAAAAATACATCATTTGGGGGTTATGGAACGTGACCCAGTAGTAAGAGTACTATGTCTAGCATGGATGAGACCCAGGGTTTGATCCCCAGCACCTCCACCAAAAGTGGCATTCAGATCAAGAAATAGAACATGCATAACACCACAAGAAGCTACTTTCAGGCACCTTCTGTGGATGTAATCACTATTCTGTTAGTTTGTGATTGTTTTACTCTAATGGCAAGGGAAAAGAAAGCCTTTTCCATTTCTGGTTATTTCTGAAGTTACTACTTACATCATCTATAAAATTCATTGTATGTCCCAGGTTTTTGAAGTTTAATCTCACTGAAAAAAAAAAATAAACAGCATCTGTTTAAGGTTGGAAAGTGGTTGGTGACTTGCCATAATTGAAGCAAAGATTCTAAATTATAATCTTTCTGAAATATTTACTCAGTAAATACTTGAGTTCCTTTGGACCAGGCACTGCAGTTCAAAAAATAAAAAGCATCTGCCTTTCTTTGAAATGATAAATTTGCAGAATGATTAGTACCTTTTGCTGCTGGAGAGTGTATTTTGTTTCTGAGGATTAAGATGTGTGGCTAGAAACTGACCTCTGCTGGGTGCTTCTGGTATAATTTGGATGAAGGAGCATTATCTAGACTTCCCTAATTTTTCAAACCTGCCTGCCTCTAGCTTTTCTTTGCAATTTCTCTTCTTTCTTATGCTGTATTTCTGCAATGATTAGTAAATTTGGCTTAGCAGAGTACCAGTTTTCTGTGTGACAGGGCCTTTAAAGCATTCTCATGTTTGTCTATTAAAGTGAAATATGGATATCAGTTCGCCAGATTGTATCTCACCCACAGATAAAGAGCTTCAGTCCTGGAGCTTTGCACTAAAAGAGAGGGAGTAACTGGCTGCTGTGTTTCTCTCCAGGAATCGACAAGGAGAACGTTGAACTTTCCCCTACCACTGGCCACTGTAATAGTGGACGAACTCGCCATGGATCCGCAAGCCAAGTGCAGAAGCAAAGAAGTGCTGGCAGTTTCAAACGTAATAGCATTAAGAAGATCATGTGAAGCTTCCTTTCTTTCAGCTTTCAAACCAGCATAACGTGGGCTCTTCACTAGTGACCCTGCCTGAACTGCGCCCTGTCCCCACGTGTTGCAGCATCGCACTTCGTGTTTTATAAGGGACCCACCTAATCTGCTGTGTCGCCAAATGATCAACTCTCAGAAGCGTTGCCTAAATTTAATGCTGCTTTCCCCCCTTCTTTTCTTTCTACTTTCGGTGTGTATCTGGTATAAGCAAGTGTTTGGAACAGCTACAAAGGAAGTGGGAGGTGAGGAAACTTGAACTGAGAGCGTCCCTGTACTGTGAGCGGATGAATTCTTGAACACTGCTACTGCTGGCCAGCTGTGAGAGCCATTTGCACAGACCCCTGCCTTGTTTGTTTTTCTTTTCATCATACAAAGTAAATTTGTAATCTTACTTGCACACTTTTCAAGATAGAAGTTTATGGAATAGTAAGAAATATTATAACCCCAGTACATTTAATCTGACTTTTAGCTGTGGACTTTTTTTTACTTTAGAAACTGAAGGAACTACAGAGTTCACACCTTAGGGACTTCACACCATAAAGCCACAGGCAAGGTACTTTGGGGGTGGGAGGTACTAGGATTTTGTAGTAGACTCCTAAGAAATACTAACATTTGAGGATTAGCAATAATTGCGGGAACATAAACCTGACCACATATATCTTAACAGTACTGAATTAAAGCTATGGGTTCTGAGGCCTTATCCAAACTCACTCATCTGCACTAGTTTCTTTCTCCATTTGATTTTCATTTAATCTTTAAATATGCTAACAGTGTTGTTCTTTTGTCTTTTTGGTTTGTGTAAGCCAAAACTGTATTAAGCATAGTGATTATATTGGGGTTTGGTTTTTTTTTTTTTTGTTTTTTTTTTTTTTTTTTTTTTGCGCCTGTTCCTCTTCTTTCCAAATAATTCCGAGCAGGGTAATTAGCAAACAAAATGTTGAAAATTGGTCCTGAAAGGTATTTTCATAAATGTTTGCATTAGCTGCATAGCAAAATGGAAATGGTACGCAATTTTTATAGTCGCTGTTTATTTTGTTAAATAATTTCCAAGAAACAGTGTGCTATATGTCGTCATAAATTTCTTTGACAAGATGTATTTTAAAAACCCTTTAATCTTTCCCTCCTCCTCCAAAAATATTAGGAATTTCTTGAAACATTTGATTCTATATGATAGAATTGCCTCTAATCACTATGAAAAGTCTGGTCAGCCTGCCTCAGTGTGACAATGGGGGACCGTTGGAGTTGCTGCTCTACTAAATGGTATGGATTTTCATGGCATAGGGATCTCCACAGTAATGCAGAGTTTCTTTGTGGTACCTGCAGTACACAAAAACTTTTACTTCTGCAAGCATATTAATATCTGGGTTTTCCAATTTAGGACTAAATTATATTTATTTCGACAGGATATCCCCCTCCTCCCACATTCTCTTATATGGTATGATGTAATGGCTTTGGGAGGGGAAAAATAAACCAAAGGGAGAAGGGGTCCCTGTAGTGTTAGTTCATTAGTGGATTTCCGTAAATTAAATTCCACAGCTAATTCAGTAAGTAATGGTACGTTTAAGTGTTCTGATTAATAATATAACACATTTTACACTTATCCCCACAGTAACAATGTAATATGTTAATGTAAATAAAATTGCTTTTGATATTCAGAAATAACAAGAATTTAATTTTTTAATTTTGTTTACAGACCTGAGGAAAAATAACCATTTGCCAAAATAAAAGGGAAAAAACTTATCGTTAATAATGATTTAAACATCAACTTGTTGGAAAATACTGAAGACAGGTGCAGTTCACTAAGTTTTTTTTTTTAATTACTATAGAGGCTGTGCTAGAGTAAATGTTTTGGTACCTGAGCATCTTGCGCTTGCACAGAAGCTCAGATGCAACTTAGAATAGATCAGCGACACAGTGCCAAGGACGCCAGGCTCCCGTTAAGGCGCTTCTGGGATGTGGTGGCGCAGCTTCTTGGCTCCAAGAGCAGCAGGCAGTGAGAACCTTTAAAAATTTTGGTTCAGTATTTTTTCTCTTTTTGTTGATTTGGTGCATATGATGGTGGGGGTTATGCATTTTTGCTTCTCCCATCAAAATAGAGAAACTTCCAAAGGTTTACTGTTAAAAACTATTGATCTTTCGATAAACAAGTTTATGAAAGTGTAATGTTTCTTAGATTATTCCCTCTAGTGTACCGAATGAAATGATCCACTTGAAGTACCTCATGAAATGATCAGCGTTGCACAAATCAAAATTGAGCCTTCTTTCAACTGCAAAAATACTTTTGACCAGATGAGTACTGGAAATTTAAAAAGTTACCTAAGGTTTAGAATTTAGCTTCTTTAAAGAACCTTTGACTTTTGAGAAAAAAAGCTTTCCAAATAAAATGAGAATAAGCTAAATCCCTCATCCATATTATTCCCCTGAGAAATGAAATACTTTTTTAGTCCTTATAATTTAAGAAAACTTCTGAAGTTTAGAACAAGTAGCCTATATTATATAATTTGGTATGAGATCTGTCATTTGTTTTGGGTTTGTAGATGTTTTCCCTGACTTTTTAAAGAGGAAAACAATCACGTGGTCATGTTGTTGTGCTCCTGTCCTGGGGCTGCTGTTCTTCGCCAGCATGAGTACAGGATGCTCCTGTCCTCCGGCGGTCACTCATGCCTGCACCTGCACACCACCCGAGACAGCCAGCCTTGATCTGTGGACTAAAGTCCTACTGACAGGGACAGTGAGCTGGCAGCCCTTCTGATTTGTGTGTTTGGGGGATCTTCAGCTTTCTTCAAGGTTTTGTTTTTATTGTTTTTTAAATTTTTGTTTTGTGTTTTGGTTTTGGTTTCTACTTTTACAAGCCCCCACCACCAGGCATAATGAGGCATGTCTTACTGAATATTATGCAACAGACCTATACAAACATTCACTTAGTGTCAGCCACACCATTTTTTAAATGCAGTATATTCACTTGTAAATAGTTTGTGTAAAATTTGACAGAAAAGTATATTTACTACACTGTAAATACATGTGATGATATATTGTATTATTTTGCTTTTTTGTAAAGCAGTTAGTTGCTGTACATGGATAACAAAAATTTGATTATTCTCGTGTTAGTATTGTTAACTTCTTCCTACGACTGCGTTACATCATTTTCAGAAAATGCTGTGTATTGTAAACTTACATTGTATATGATAATTTACCTCCTTTCCATTGGGCCTAAACTTTGACAGTTTTTGTCTATAACCTTGTTCATATTGTAAGCAGTTGTATGCCAGCAGGAAAAATACTGCCCAACTGACAAAACTGATCATGATAGGAGAAATTCATAGAAATATGTCTCAGACCATTGTTGCTCCCCACTCCTATGTATGTACTCCTCTCCCACTTTTTTAAAGTAAAATGTAAATTCAATCCGTTAAGATGTTGAGAAGTTATTTAATTTTTTTCACATGTATCAAGTTCCGTTTTCTGGTTTTCCCCATTCCTCCCTGATCTTTTGACATTAAGGCCATTTCCTTTTCAGGATGATTTTTGGTCTCTTTCTCCCCTCACCCACATGGGAAAAATGCTTCTGTTTCCAGACTGTCTAAAATAATTTTGGTGAAATGTTTTTTTAAGGCCTGCCAAACTCAGGGATGACTCTAGTCTCTAGGATAGGCTGGCCTATTTTTAAATAAGCAGTCAGATAGAAATGCCAAGACAGCCTGAGATCAAGCAGTCAGAGGGCTTGTGTTAGATCCCCACAGTTCTCTGGCTTCTCACCTCACCTTCTGGGCAGTAGGTGCAGGTAGACCACCTCCATTGAATTTTGCTATTTCATTTAGGCTGCCTCCCTTCTCCTAAAGGAGGAAGAATCTACCCCAGAGGCACGTGGGCAAAAATAGAACTCTCCTCAGAAAGGCAGCAGTGTCACTGAACAAAGTACTGAAAGAGATGCCTGCAGCCACAGGAAGTGCTGGTCTATTTGTGGGCAGGCTGGGAAGGCAGGGGGCCCCACCTGGAGAGTTTGTGGATATTCTGGGTCCATCCCAAAGCCTACACCCTCCCCACGACTAGAGTCCTGTGAGTGAGGATATATAGGTAAAGTCTCTCGGGCAACTTTTCTAGCCACCTTGGTTTCAAGACCACTGGAATGGAGAACTGGAAACTCAAATAGTGCAAATAGCTTTTTTTTCCCCTGTAACCTAAATCATCTTACTCAAAACTAGCTGCCAATTTAAAACAAGCCTTTTTGCAATGTGGATTTATGTTTCCATAAATGTTAGGGTCACACTATAGCAACATAATCATTGTTGGTTTGAAACTCACATTTTCTTGTTATAAGTCCTGGCTACTCATAAATGGAAATTTCATAATGTAATGTGGAACTCTAATTTTAATAAATAGCTCTGACTTTTTTTTAAAAAAAAAAAACCTTCTAAAAGTCCCTTTATATTGTGTATGTACATACGTCTTAAATGTGCACATTAGTGCCTATTTAAGGTTCTCATACTGTGAGATCCTTAACACATTGTCTACACCTGGGACAAAAAGCCAAGTAGGTAGTGATAAAACGGATTAAGCCTCCAAGATTATACGGTTCAGAACTTCCCCACTGAACGCCAGGAACCACTTCCTCCATGTAAAATGAAGAAGATAGTAGAATCTGAGTGGGGCCTTTTTCTGTTCATAAGTTCAGAAAGCATTGACTACCTTCGTGGAAAGAAAATAGAAATATATCCTGTGCTGGTTGTAGTCCTTGGTTCATGCCCTGCCCTGTGTCAGCCACTGCAGATCAAAAGAAGCTTGGCCTCTGCCCTCTATGACCTCATGATTTAGTGGAGGAACTGCCACAGAAATGTCCCAAGTCTTGGGGTTACGAGAAGGGAGCAGAGCGACTGGCAGCTCTGGAAACTGAGGCGCTGAGGCTTGAAAATGCCCAGGAAGTTTCTCCGAGTGTAGATAGGTCCCAGGATCTATTGAAAGTGATCTTGTGTTGATATTGTGGCGCATACAATGCATAAGAGGCAACTGAGGCTGTGGAGAAACTGCAAGTAGATTTGTGTCCAGACAGAAAGCAAAGCGACTGACTCATGTTCTTACTTCCCTCCGTCTGTCTGTCCCCCGTTGGGGTTACAGTCTAATTTCCTACCTCTACACAAAAATAGCTGTGCTCTTTCTGTCCCTGCATATTACCAGGGAGCAAAGAAAGAAGACAGACCACATTCAGAACAGCACCCCGGTGGAAAATCCCAAACAAACAAGACAAGCAGGCTGTAGCTCAGTGAAAGCCGCTGCTTAGCATGAGGAGGCTTTGAGTTCAATCCCTAGCACTGCAAAAAGGAAACTACTCCAGACTGAGGTTTCGATGATGAGAAAAATTTCTGAAATCCATTCTATCAGTTTATGCACTGATGAACAAGCAACAACCACACAAAAAAAATCCATTTGTTTGCCAGTACTGGGGACTGAAAACAGGACTCTGGCACTGAGCTGCATCACCAGCCCTGTTTTATTTTCAATTTTGAGACATCGTCTCACTAAGTTACCCAGGTTGAGCTTGGCCTTACAATCCATCCTGCCTCAGCTTCCCAGAGGGAGGGCCACCTACATATACCACTGTGCCTGGCTTGTGTTTTGTTTTTATGAGAGGCCATTTTGGCACCAGAAAAGCAGAGGAGTACAGTATCAGAGTAGAGTATAATTCTGTTCTATAAAACTGCTAACGTCTGCTTTATAAAAGTCACAAAGTTGTCCTTTTCTTCCATCGCTGCTGACTCAGTGCCACATGGAGAGCTGCTGGGGAACAGGTGGATGGAGAGATCACCCAGGGTCCTGTTGTGAATGGTGGGCATAGCAGCAGGGCATTTCTTCCAGAGGCATATCCTCATTGAACACAATTCCACAGTTGGAAGGCTGAGGCAGGAGGATCACTGTGAGTTCAAGGCCAGCCTGGGCAACCTGAGTGTGTTTATGGCCAGTCTGCACTACATGCCCTGTCTCAAAAGATAATCCCAGTTAAAAGTTAAAACTCCAGCAAAAACAGAATATCTAGAGAGAATGATCTGAGTCTACCTTACAGAATAAGCAAGAAAGCATGGTTAAATTAAGAAGGTAGTTGGAAATTTTCCTTATTCGTAAAATACATAAATGTTTTGTTCTTGGTTTTTTTTTTTTTTTTTTTTTTTTTTTTGAGACAGGGTCTCGCTACACATTTCAGACTGGCCTTCAATTCATTATGTAGCCCAGGCTGATCTCAAACCCCCAGTGATCCTCCTGCCTTAGCCTCCTGAGTGCTGGGATTACGATTGTGTGTCATCACACCTGGAAAATGTTTTTAATATTTAAAACTGTGATGAGAGTATAAGAAATTTTTGACTAGTATTTTACAAGGCTTTGGGTTCATTCAACCGAAAGTACCACAGAAACCAGAAAAACCCTGTTGGGCTAGATAATCATAATTGGGCTAGATAAACAGAATGAAGCCAACTAGTAGGCCCGGTTTATGTTATAGTTTAAAAAAAAAAAAAATAACCCTCAAGTTTTTTGGCTTCAAAGCCTATTTTCCAGCCTGCTTCATGCCATCACCGACTAGCGGGAGGCTCTTCTCACCTGGTTTCTCCAGGTCCCAGAGTAACTGCTCAGTCAGAAAGAGAATTCAGACTGCACCACTCTATTGACCCCTCTGATGGTGGACATGTTTCCTATATGTGCAGCCAATACAAGGCCTCAAGCCACACGTGGCTGTTGAACACTTGGGATGTGGCTGGTGAGCACAAGAATTCCCTTTCATTGTACGTAGCTGAACAATTTCTTGTGACTGGCTGGTGGCCACCAGGCTGGACAGACCAGCATCAGTCATTGAGGGCCCCCTGCTGGGATGGCAGGCCTGCTGCTCGCTCAGAGCCTCAGCGAGCACAAGAATCAGAAGAGAACCATCTTCAAGCTGGGCACAGTGGCTCATGGTTGGAGTCTCCACACTCTGGAAGGCTGAGGCAAGAAGATAGCAATTTGCGAGCCCAGCCTACACAATTTAGGGACTTAATCTCAAAATCAAAAATAAAATGCTGGGGATGTAGCTCAGTGGAAAGGCCCTGCGTTCAATCCTTAGTACAAAACAACAACAACAAAAAAATGGGTTGTCTTTAGTCAAGAGGAGAGCAAGCTGGAAACATTGGCAAACATATTAATGAATGCCACAGCAAAAATGGACTTTAAACATAAAAGCAGTGGGAAAATCCTAAAAATTGTGCTTTAACTGCCTAATGCATTACACTGTCACCAGCTGCCATCACACCCCCTACATCACAAAAGGCTAACTAGTGGTCTTTTATTTCATTATAAGCAGTAAAAATTAATTCTTAAAGAAGATACAAGTAGAAAAAATGAAAAGGGCAAAGAATATGAGCAGCTCTACCTGTAGCTCATCTCTAGATGATGAGAAGGGTCACCCCTCTCAGCAAACAGCTTAGAAGCTAGTTAGTGCTGGCCCGGACCGGGGCTTGACAGGCTTGTGTGCACTGAGGAAAGTCCCTACTGTGCGGAAAGGGAGCAGATGAATGGAGAGACCAGCCACAGTCCTCAGGAAGAGGGGTTTCCTGGTGTGGCCCTTCTGTCTCCAAGCCTAGCTCCATAAAGGATGAGACAGGTAAGACTTTCACTGAAGTCATATTTATATCCAAATGGAAGATGACCGAAATGTTGATGAAAGTACCTACATTCACCTGGCACTTTCTGGAAGCTGTTTCCTTATGCCACCTTTAAAAGTGGCATGGTCAGCCAGGCGTAGTGGCACATGCCTGTAATCCCAGCATTTGAGAGGCTGAGGCAGGAGGATGTGTGAGTTCAAGACCAGCCTGGGCTACAAAGTGAGTTCAAGGACAGCCTGAAGTGCATAGAGAGATCCTGTCTCAAAAGAATGGTGGCATGGGACAGTACTTGCCTAGCTTGTGTGAGGCCCTGGGTTCTATCCCTGACTCTGCTGAGAAGTGGGGGTGGTGGGTTGCTAAAGAGTAACGCTTAAAGGCTGGGGTGCAGCTTCACGGCGCCTGCCTAGTAAGCATGAGTTTGATTCCTGGTACCAAAAAACAGACAACAGAAGAATAATGCTTATATTGGGGGGAAACTGCTAATAGAATCCCTGGTTTGAAACTACCTATGACAGGACCAGAGATGTATCCTGGTGACGAAGCATTTGCACGGTGGGCCCTGGGCCCTGGGTTCCCGCAGCCCTGCACACACACACACACATATGCACGCACGCACACGCACACGCCTCATGAGGGCTGACGATCCTCAGTCATGTCACTAAGCAAATAAACACGACTTTTTGTGGGGAAAGATGGAAAGGAAATGCGTCCAACATTTGTATTGGCTAATTTTTATTTATTAAATGTTTATATTTTTTACTTTATATTTTGCTTTAAAATCAAGTCAGGTTGCTAAGAGATGAGAATGATGCTGATCTTTTTTATCTTTCTTTCCTTTCAGAACTAGGAATTAAACCCAGGGTCTCATACATGTTAGATAAGTACCCTATCGCTGAGCCATACTCCAGTCCCAGTGCTTTTTTTCATGTACTATTAGAGTGGAATGTATTCAGGTATTAAATTAATGACTATCTCCTGGACATTCTTAGCTCTTGCCATGTGTCAGGTGACTTTTGACCTCATGGAGATTTCGGAGAACTAGGCTGTTTCTCTTTCCTTAGTGGAATATTCCCATGCTCGATGTAGACTGGTCACCACCGGCCCTTTGCTGTCACTAGCATGTCCATGCCCAGATAACAGTCTGACAGAATTAAAGGGCTTCTGGGGAAGAGTCCTGGGTTTTGTGGAGTTGTCAGGCTACTACGGGCCTGCCCATACCTGGAACTGTATAAACACATAGTGACCTAACGATAAGCCAGTCGAGGTCCTCAGTCGTTTGGGCATCGAGCCACCTGCTCCCCAGCCCTGTTCTCCCCCTGCCTCCCTGGCAGCACTTCCTTCCTTCCCCCTCGGCCCTCTACCCTGCATCCATTTGTGATCTCGGAGTGTTCCCTACGACTTCAGGAGAGGCCCTGTGGGCCAGGGCAGGAGCACCGGACAGGCCACGCATCCCTGTACATCACACAGGATCGCAGCAGCTGCAGGAAGTTCTCCAG
The DNA here is from genome assembly GCF_034190915.1 of Cavia porcellus. Classification (NCBI taxonomy): domain Eukaryota; kingdom Metazoa; phylum Chordata; class Mammalia; order Rodentia; family Caviidae; genus Cavia; species Cavia porcellus. The sequence continues at coordinate 81,948,277 of NW_026947489.1, forward strand.
CAGGGCAGTGAGGACGGCTGGCACCGTGAAAGCCTCTCGGAGGTGACATTTAACCACCTGCAAGAGCATGAGGCTGATTTTGTCAAGTGGCAGGCGCATGAGTCTGTCAGACCCACAGTTATTCTTTAGAATATTTCTATTGATGAATGATTAATCTTAATGTATGAGTTTTAATATTAAACAATTGAGTACTTAACAGGAAAAAAAATCAAAAATAAAATATTGACTTTGTGTTTATTTATTTATTTTGGTACTGGGAATCATGCTTGTGCCACTGAGCTAAATCCCCAACCCCAAAATAATGAATTTTAATGTATATTGAGTGTTGATTTAAAAAGGATCAAAATTTTCAAAAAGGATCAAAATTTTCATTGACTGGTTTTTGGTATACAACGTCTAAAAAGAACATCAGAAATAAATTCCGATATGAACTACAATGACAATACCAATAGTACTCCACAAACAAACTTTGCTTCACCCGAGGCAGTCTGCACAAGAGAACAGCACATTCCACATACACACAGTGCGTACTTTTGCTTTCCTGGCCTTTTTGTATGACATGCTTGCTGTCTCAGTGGTCTTGCTGTTTAATCAGAAGTTTCTTAATTATTCAGTGTGTAGTTTACAGGAGCATAAAATATCAGTAAAATTAAGTTCTCAATACGTGTTGTGCCTTTAGAATACGCATTCAGTTTCACATCAGCTGCGTACTTGCTCACAAAACCTAAAAGATAACATCATAAATAAATTCCTATGTGAACTATCATGAAATTACCAATGGAACTCCACCACAGAAATAATCTGCTTAAACTGTCACTGCCAACGAAGTCGTCACACGTGACAGCTGCACGTTCTGGGCGCGCATCTTGCTTACCCTGAAGTACGTGTGCTTAGCTTTCCTTTCCTAGGTGGCAGAGTATGGTTACCTCGCTTCTGTGTGTCTATTACATTGTGCATCATGCATTTAGCAGGGAAATAAGATGCCAACAGAATACCAATTATGTAATGAGTGCTTAGAACGGACATCAACTTTTTCACGTCAGCTGTTTATTTGCTTAGGGAACCTAAACGAGAACATCAAAAATAAAAAACGATGTGAACTACAATGTAAACACAAGACTACCACAGAAATCAGCTTTGCTTCAACTGTCACACCAAGGGCAGTCTTATGGTATGTAAATATCCAATTTGTTTTGGACAGTATTACTGTGGCTGATCTGCTTGATGTCACATAATTGTTGCTATTAATGAGTTTTCTCTGTTATGTCAACACCTGGATCACCTCTGTGACATTAATAATACTGCAGTCCGTTCCTGGTGAAGTGAATGTTGGGCCAACTGCACTGCATCCGCCCCTCTCAAATCAACAGAGGTCCCGGATCTTGAAACAAAGGCAGAAGTCTGTAATTAGTCAGAGCCTGCATGTATACTGAAAAGCAGATAAACTACAGAGATATCCAAACTAGCAACAAAGCCTTTCCACTGTAAGTACCCAAAACCTAACCACAAAATCAAACAAACAGAAAACTATAGAAACATGAGAAGACAAGGCAACAAAATGCCTCCTCAAGCTTCCAACACCCCCAAAGCCAATCCTGGGGGCATCAAAGGGGAAAGAAAGTAAAAGCTACACATCTGAATTATTTGCAAGGGTAACGGAGGAGACTGAAAAATAGTACAGTAAAGTGTTCACTAGGATCACTGAAGAGATAATGGAAGTACTAAAATAATCAGGGAGCTTATGAGACACTAATAAAAAGCTAACTGAGCTCAACAAAATGATACAAAACACCAATGGCCAGTTTAACAAAGAATCAGAGTCCACGAAAAGGTTCCAAACAGAAATCTAGGAGAGTAAAAACTACATTGAAGGTGTGGGCTGCTGGAGTAACCACTGTGAAGGAAGAATTTCAAAATTACAATGTAGGTGTGCTTCCAAAGACCAGTTACTCAGAGACACCTTCGAAAACAAGAGAATAGGAAAACTGGCTCCAATAGCTGTTAGATGACACCAAGAAGACTTGGATTAACTGGAATAAGGGAGGAAAAACAGGAGATGGCACACAGACCTAAGAAACCTGTCTACAGAAATAATAGCAGAAACTTGCCAAATATAGGGAAAGAATTAAACAGATAGATAAGTGAGACATGAAGAATCCCAAATAGCTATGACCAAAAGAGAATCTCTTCACATCACATTAGTCAAAATACCTGACAGGGACAGAATCTTAAAGGCTGCTAGACAAAAGCAACAGAGGACTTACAAAGGCAAACACCTCAGAATTACTGCAGACTTCTCAACAGGAACATTAAAGGCCAAGAGAGCTTAGAATGAAGTGTTTCAGTCCCTAAAACATAACAGCTTCCAACACATACTTACATGTCCTGCAAAATTTTCCTTTGAAATTGATGGAGAAATAAAGTATTTCCATGAGAAAGAGCATCTCAATAAATTCACGGCCATAAATCTGACAGTTCAAACACTTCTGAATGATATCCTAGAAAGAAACAATTAAACCAACAATGCCAAAAACTTTAACACAATGAATATGCCAAGCGGGGTGAACAGCTAACAAGCTCCTGCCAGGTTCAAGGCCCAGTGGCACATGCATATTTGGGCAGCTTGAACCACCGGTGGGACATAGGCACGAGCATATCTTTGGGCAATTTGTGCCACTGATGATACAAACCGACACAATCACTTTCATCAGTCTTTTTATTAACAAAAAGCATTTAAAAAGTAGTTTATCAATAATTCTCTAAATTTTAATATGGAAATCTTACAAGTACACCATTGCTGATGTATATAATAATATGCATTTAAAACTGCTGTACCACAAATTAGCTGTATAACTTTTTATGATATTTTAATGTTTTCCTTAAGGAACTATAATATGATGCATCTGGTCTGCAAGATCAATTCCTTTCTTTGTATTACTGTAATCAAGACCCCTTGAGAAGTTGTACAACCTGCCTGATGGGAAAGTCATGCATGTGCCACTGATAGCTTAACCCAGCAGGAATTACCACATTCAAATCAGAGCTGCCTGGTAGGGAGACATACAAATTACAGCCCCAACATGAATATATGAAAGGATAGAGGGAAAGAATAAGAGAAGAAGGAGAGGGAGACAGAGACAGAGACAGAGAGAAAGCGAGTGCGCAACAGGAAAACGAAACAATGACAGGGATGACTCAGTACCTCTCAGTGATAACGCGGACGTGAATGGTCTCAATTCCCCAATCGAAAGACACAGATTGGCAGAATGGCTCAAGAAACAAAACTCAACCATATGTCATATGCTATATTTAATTCAAAAAATTTTTGATAGGTGAAAAAAAAACAGAAGGGGGGAAACAATATTCCACACAAGAAACCAAAACAAAGCAGAATACCTACCCTAATTTCAGACAATGTGGATTTCAGGTCAAAACTGATTGGAAGAGGCAAAGGTTACTACATATTAGTTAAGGGAACAACTCAACAGGAAGAGATAACAATTATAAACATATATGCACTAAATACTACTTCTAAAACAAACACTATTTTACATTAAAAAAATCAGGTAGACGTAATAATAATAGAGACCTCAATACCCCAACATCACAGATAGATCAACTGTATAAAAAAATCAACAAAGAAATACAAGATTTGAACTAAACCTTTGAACAAATAGATTTGATAGAAATCTCTTGAAAGCCACACAATACACATTCTTCTTAGTATCACATGAGACTTTCTCCAAAACAGACTCCATACTAACCCACAAAACATGCTGAAATAAATGCAAAAGAATCAAAATTATCCTAGGTAAATTATCAGACCCCAGTGCAATGAAATGAAGTCAATGGCAAAAAAGAAACCACAGAAATGGTACAACTGCAAAGAAAAAAAAAAAAAAGAAACTGTACAATTGCATGGAAAACAATAATCTCTCAAGTAATCAAAGAGTCACAGAAGAAATCAAAGAAGAAATTAGTTCACAGAATTAAACAATAATGCCCACAAACATACCAAACATATGGGACATAGTGAAAGCAGTCCTAAGAGGGAAGTTTATAGCTGTGAATGCCCATAACAGAAAAACACTGCAAGCCCAAACCTGGTAACCTGATATACCTCAAGATTCTGGAAAAACAATCCCAAGACCAAGCTAGTTCATAAATAAAATTATAAATATCAGAGCAGAATTAATGAAACTAGACTAGAAAAAACAAAGAATCAATAGATCTAAGAGCTGGTTCTTTAAAAGTATAAATAAAATAGACAAAATCTTGGCTAATCTTAGTCACCCCAAAATGTTTTTTTAAAAGAAAGCAAAAGACTCAAATAAATGCATTAAAAATGAAAAAACTAACATCACAGCAGACTCTCTAAAATCCAAAAGATCATTAGTAACTACTTTGAGAACCTGAACTCTAGTAAAACAGAATTTGGAAAAATTAATAGAATCCTAGGTATTTACAAACTACCAAAATTGAATCAAGAAGGTATATAAATCCTGAATAATCCAACACCAGGCAATGAAACTGGTAAAGTAATAAAAAAATTACCACCTAAAAAAAGCCTAAGACCTGATCTTTAGAGACGATGCACAGCCGATACTCCTCAAACTCTTCCCTGAAAGTGAAAGGGACGCAGTGCTCCTGAAGTCATTCCTGGGAGCTAGCACCATTCTGATTCTAAAACCAGACAAGGACCCAAAGAAAAGAGGAGAATTATAGTCCAGTCTGCTTAATGAATACTGACACACAAATCCTCAGCAAGATACTGGCAGTCAACGATTCAACAAAAAGATCACAGATCAAGGCCAAGAAGGAATACAGGGATGATTCAACATGTGAAAGTCCATAAATGTAAAACACCACATTAACAGAAGACAGGACAAAACCCACATGATCATCACGGATGCAGAAAAGTCTCTGACAAAATCCAATATCCACTCATGATAAAAACCTGAAAAAAATAGGTATAGAGAGTCCTTTTCTCCTTCTGATAAAAGTCATTTATGCAAACCAATTAATGGAGAGAATCTAATAACTTTCCTTCTAAAGTCAGCAACAAGACAAAGATGTCCAGTGTCATGCTTCTGGTCAATACAGTTCTTGAAACATTTATCAGAGCAACCAGGAAAAAAAAAGGGAATAAAGGGGACATGACATGTACAGGAAAGAAAAAATCAAACCAACATTATCTGCAAATGACACGGTTCTCTACATAGGAGACCCAAAAGATTCTACTAAGGCTCTTAGAATTAATAACCAATTCAGTGGCATAGCAGGATATAAAACCAACACAAAAAATCAGTAGTGTTCCCTTTTTTTTTTTTTTTTTTGTCATTATTTCGGTACTGGGGATCAAACTCACGACTGCCCGCTTGCAAGGCAGGTACTTATGCCGCTGAGCTAAATCCCCAGCCCCTAATAGTGTTCTTATACAACAATAATAAACTCACTGAGAAAGAAATCAGAGAAATAGTATCTTTCATACGAGCATCAAGAAAAACTAAATATTTAGGAATTAACCTAACCAAGGAGCTAAGAGACCTCTACTACAACAACTACAGTTGAAAAAGATCAAAGAGGACATCAGGAAATGGGAAGATATCCTTTGTTCCCAAAGAGACAGAACCAACAGAGAAACAAAATGGCTGTGTTTCCAAAACTGGCACAGATTTAATGCAATCCAACAGAGTTTGTAACCTGCCTTGGAGCTACCAGATAATGGACTAAAACTCTACAAACTGAACTAAATAAACCCCTCCTCCTTTAAGCATGTATCAGGTATCTTGTCTCAGCAATGAAAAAAGCAACTAAGACAAATCCCAATCAAAATACCAACAAAATTCCTCACAGAACTACAGAAAAGAATACTAAAATTCATATGGAATCATAAGAGACCTAGAATAGCAAAAGAGGTCCTGGGCAACAAGAGCAAGCAGGAGGCACCACCATCCTGCAATGCTACAGTGATAAAAATGAAGGTGGTACTGCCAAAAAGCAGACACGGGGATCAACGGAACAGAACAGAGTTTGCAGAAAGAACTCCAGGCACACTCAGCCACCTGATCTTTGACAAGGGGCAAAGCCTTATGCTGAAGGAAACACATAGTCTTTAACAAATGGTGCTGGGAACATTGGTTATCCACATATAGAAGACTGAACCTAGACCTGCGTCTCTCGCCATGCACTAAACTAAAATAAAAATGCATCAATGATCTAAATACTACAACAGAAACAATCTGACGGAAGATAAAACAGGAAAAGCTTTGCAGACTCATGTGTAGGCAACAATTGTCTTAGGAGAACCCCAGTGGCACAACAAATAATACCAAGAATCAACTAACAGGATCACATCACATCAAATTAAAAAGTTTCTGCACAGCAAAAGAAACAATCAGCAGAGCAAAGAGACAACTTACAGAACGGGGGAAAAATACTGTGAGGTGTCCATCAGAACTTAACTCTCCACAGCATGTACATATTACAGTCCAAATAGGGTACTAATATCCAGAACACAGAAAAAAACTCAAAAATTAGACTTCCCAAAGTAAAAGACCCAACAAAAATAGGCAACTGAAATGTATAGTCACTTCTCAGAAGTAAATGGCTAATAAACATATGAAAAAATGCTCAACATCACTGACCATTAGAACAGTGCAAGTTAAAACCACGCAGATTTCATCTCACTCCACAGAGAAGGGCCATCATCAAGAAATCAGAGACTGTGGCCCTTCCAGGGGGAGAACCACCAGCAGCTCCTGAGATCCACGCCATGTTGGAATTTAGGATGCTGGGAAACCAAGCAAGCACCTCACCTCCCTGGTAAGTGGCTGCAGTGTGGCAGACCACGGCCCCTCCAGGGGGAAAACCACCAGTGTCTTCTGAGACCCACACCATGTTGGAACTTAGGAAGCTGGGAAACCAAGCAACCAACCTGCCTCCCTGCTAAGCAATAGTGAACCTTCTGGTGCTCGGCCTAGAGTCAAACATCCCACTTACCCACGTCTCATGCCCCCGCCCATTAGCAAATGGGAACCAGAAATCTGAGCATCTCCTGGGAGGATTATCACAGTAAATAAGGGGGATTTCCTTCTAACATCTCTTTGAAGATTTTATATTTTTATAAAATATTTTTATTAATGTTTTGTTCTATTCTGATGAATGGTACTGCTCTATTCAATATTCTGTTTTGATAAGTTCTATAATGTTCTGTGTTTCATTTTTTTGATATATCTGATTGAAAGAACAACTATTGTAAAGATAACAAAAGATACTGTGATACCTATTACTGTTAAAAAAATTAATAAGGACAAGAAAAAAAGCTGGTATATCATCAAGTGCATAAAGCAGTGTAGGACTGATATTTAATATGATATCATCTGTGCTTAAATTTTATATAGTTCCAAACTATGGAAAAGATAAGCACCAAAATAGGCACATGACATTAAAAATTATGATTATGTTAAGAGATAATTTTCCTCTTTTAGCTTTTCTTTAGCTTCCAAGTGTTCTATGAGTATGATTTTCTTTTATAACCAAGAATAAAATAGCAATTCCATTTGAACTAAATATAGCTTCAGTGACTGTTGAGCCTCAATTTAGGTCTCCTTAAGTTGACTTCCTGGTATGAATTTCTATTTTAATATTAAGCAAAAGACACCTTTAGGCATATTCTGTCTCTGGGTGACATGGGATGATGAATCAGATATTTAATGCAGGGTTCAAGAACTGTATATGTTTAGGAACAGAGTAACATTTTAATATGAAAATTGGAGAATCCATCATTTCTGCACTAAATTCAGTAGTGCTTAGAGTAGACTCTGTATTTGTATGTCTCTACCACTGCAGGCCTAGGCAAAAGCCCCTGACAGCTACTGCATCATCACCACCACCAGCACCCCTACATATGGCCTCCCATGGGCTGTACCCTTCAACTGTGGTCCCTAGGAAACCCTTTGGCTCTGATAAAAAACCTAAGCAGGTATGATCTCTGGCCTGGCTTCTGAGAGCCAGATGGCAGGGGCTATGAGTTCCTCTCCTAAAATACTTCTCCTCCCTGTGCATGATTACGTAGGCCAACTGGAATTCTGACACTAGTAGGTATATGGCTTACTTTGGGTGTTTTGTATGAGGTTTCCTTAAAAGAGCCATTTGGTTCATAAGAGATACTAGACAGATCTTGAAAGTCTGTCAATGACCTAAGGAATTAAAAATACACAGTAATTGTGAGTTTGAAAAATTGAACAGTATATTCTTGAACTCAAACTATATTCTTGAAATACATGATTGGAAATTGGTCAGAATTAGCATATATCACAAAATACCTTAAAAAGAATACAATATTAGAGAGTATCTAAAAAAGAGATACCAACTGTATACATATCCTGGCAGCTAAAAATCCTTTTCCACGATGAAAGAGTATTTATGTGGAAAATGCAAAGATTCTAAATCAAGTATAAACCTAACCTTCACTGTATTTCCTTGATTATGAGAAAGAATTCATTATGAATCACATACTAACTTTTTAATGAATGAAAAAACATACCTGCATTAAGTCCATATATAAAAATGGAAGAAATGCTTGGTCTTATAAATAAGAAAATGCTATTTCCATAAAAGCAAGATTCTATAACAAGCATTCTTAGGCTACTCTTTGGTAGTATTACATGTCTTTTTCTTTTGGTTCCTTTTGTGGCTTTTTAAATGTCTCTTGTTCACCTTCAGTACTGTGAGAGAGAAAGTAAGAAAAATACTTTGTCAGGGAAGTGCACCAACTTCAGAGAAGGAACCAGTTTATCAGGTCATTATGGACAGCAATGGGAAGGGCACTCACTGGTGTTGTAGGTTACATCTAAAATGACCACCCCAAAGTCTCATGTATTTGGACGGTAACTGGATTATGGGGATGTTACAAGATGACTTTCTGTAAGGAGATGGGCTCTGGTCAAAAGAGACATGTCACTGAGGGTATGACCTGGACGGGTATATCTCTCTTCCAAGTCCCTTTCTTGATTCTCTGCTTCCTGTCCACCAAGCCCTGGGAAGCTCTCCATGGCCACACCCTTCTGCCATGCTCTACTGCCTTGGATAGAGCAAGCTGTCACTGGACTGAAACAGGAACCAAAATAAACCTCTCCTTCCTAAAGTTGAAGGTGGTGGTGGATGGATATTTGGTGGTTATTTTGTTCTAGCAATGAGGAAAGTGACTAAGGTGGGTTCTGGTTTTGGTTTTGCTGCTAACTAGTCATTAATTTTCTGCCATGTCTGGAGATTTAATAAATACTAATGGTCAGCCCAGCCCTAAAATCAGCCAATGACCTTGACAGTAGACAAGTTCCTAAGAAAATCAATGGGGCACATGAACTTCACTAGAGATAGATGTTGGAGTGAGTGGCACATCTACGGGGCTTTAGCAACTGTGAAATGGCTTCCTGGTAGAGTGCCAGAGAAGGCCAAGAGAGGCTTGTAGCAAAAAACTGTCTAGGCAGGGCAAGGAGTTTAGCTCCGCAGCCCAAGTGTCTACCTGGCAAGTGCAAGGTCATGAGTTCCATCCCAGGTACAAAAAAAAAAAAAAAAAAAAAAGCCCAGGTTATCATTAGATCATGGGCTTTTCATCCACTAGCACTTCTACCTGGCTAAATCATAATAATCACAACATCAAACCAACTGGACACTTTCTTTGGGCCTTTAGGTCTTCATTTTGCACCTTTGAGACCTTCTAAGTTTCCTTTATTTCAAAGTTCTGAGCATGCCAAAGTGTTGCATTTCAAAAGGAAACTTGACTCCATATTTTAACCAATACACTTTAACCAATACTTAATGTTCAGCTTCAGTACTCCTGGAATACTACCTATAAGCCAGATCCCATGTTAAATCTTTCCATATATATTCACATTTTTAATCCCTGTGAAGTCAATGATATAAAATAAAAAATGCATATTTGGGGCTGACTTGTAACTTTACTAATTCATCTCACCAAAATATTTGTTACCCCTTTGGCTCTCTTAATTTACATCAATTGTCACACGAGCTTTTTAACCAATGAGATACTTCATTGGCGACCTTGACAAGAAACTTCAGTGAAAGCAATGAGTCACTTCTGTCCAGAAACTTTAAAAGCCAGGACAAAATCCATCAGGTTACATTTTTTTTTCTGCTCCAGCAATCAAAAAAGCTAAAAAACATAGAACCTCCCCAGGCTGGGGATTTAGCTCAGTGGCATACCTGGCATAGCCTGGCAAGTACAAGGGCATGAGTTCAATACACAGTACCAAAAAAAAAAAAAAAAAAAAAGATAGAACTCCCTCAGCCAGATTCCCAGACAGCATATAGTACACAATACCCCTAGCCAACCATGAGGTAATAGATACAGAGCATGATCAAGACATAAACTTTTGTATAGTGTGGCACATGCCTGTAATTCCAGCCCTCGAGGGCCTGAGGCAGGAGGATTAGACTATACAGTAAGACCTTTTTTCCAAACCCCCCCCCCCAAAATTTATCCAGGCACAATGACACTGTCCCATAATCCTGCTCACTAGGAGACTGAGATGGGAAGTTTGAGCCAATTTATCCAGGCACAATGACACTGTCCCATAATCCTGCTCACTAGGAGACTGAGATGGGAAGTTTGAGCCAATGGTAGGCAACTCCGTAACTTAGTAATCCCCTACCTAGGGCTGGGGAGAAGGCTGAAGATGTGGAGTAAATTCCTAATACTAAAAAATAGTTTTCAAATCATTAAAATTGGAAGAGGAGTTCTTCTATAGTCTATCCTGAATGGCTATATAGCCTTAGAAAAAAATATTTCAACTCTCTGAACTTGGCTTTTTTTATTGGCACACTTAGAGATACTGTACATAAACAATACAGTGCCTATCATATACTGTAGATTTAAGACTACCAACTATTTTTACCATAATTAAGGAAAACGAGACCCAAAAAGAGAAAGTGAATTCGATATTTTCATCCAGGACACATTTTACAACTACTATTATGATTTTATTAATTGAATTTTTATTTTGAGATAATTTTATGGATTTACAGGTAGTTGCAAAAGAATACAGTCTATCAAGTGTCTCAGGAGTAACATCTTACAAATCTAAACAATATCACCACCATAATATTGATATTGATACAAACAAGGTGCAGACCCTTTCCACCACTACTGGAGCACTCATGTTGCTCATCTATAGTCAGCCTACATACAGCTGTTCTTTATTTCTATAATTCCATCATTTTTAAGAATGTTAATAAAAGGAATCGTACACTAGATAAATTTTACCAACAGCTTTTCCCACTAAATATAATTCTCTAGAGATTTCTCCAGAAGCTGAAAACTGACAGTTAACGCCTCTTTATTGCTGAGTGGCAAGGTTGCTCCACGGCAGAGATGCAGCACACACCACAGTCTATTTAACCATTCACATGGTGAGGGCATCTGGGTTTCAAATTTGAGGCTATTTGAAAAAAATTTGCTATAAATATTCAGGTATGTGCTTTTGTGAGAATGTTTTCCTTTCTGAGATAAATGCCCTGATGTTACATTATTACTTGTAACTCCTAAGTCAAAGGTTCCTATCTTTACTTTGCAGACAGAGAAACAGAAAGAGGGGCAAAAACCTGTGATCAAGGTCACATGCCAAAGTCAGGACCTCAGTACAGGTAATGACTCCTTTTCACTTCCCTTCCAATTCTGCTGAACAAGTCCTAACAAAGTCGGGTTGCCCAAAGCTAATCTTTATGATAGTGTCTAGTACATTTGAAGACAGGAAATAGATAAGTATGCAGCATCATCCATTTAACTCTGTTTTTGAATGTGAAATTGTGAATAAGATTATAAAAGCCCATACCTTTGTATAGGTTGGACTGAGACCTGTGAAAATCTCAGCATTCTTCTTAGGAATTGTCTCTTTTGGAACTTTTCATCATGTGAAATAATAGAAACTTTGCAGAGTGACCTTCAGGGTTAGAAGAAAATCCCTGGGAAAAAATGGCATCTTGCTAGAAGCTGGATAGAGAATCTCTCTGGGGAAAGCAGCCCAGATGCTAGAATCTGACAAGGTGGAGAGGGCCAGACGATTGGAGAACAATTCTCAATAACCCAGGAGGAAAATGAAAGAAAAATAAATATAGGAAGAGGAAGGAAAAGTACGGGTGGAGGGCTGAAGCCTGACACCCTTACTGAGACCTGTTTTGCGCTGTGCTGGGTGCTCTGTGGAGTCGGACAATTCAAGGTTGCACTGAAGCCGCGGCTGCCCACAATGAGAGTTGGTGAGTCCCAGCCGGGCACAAGGACAAGCACAGTGTGAAGTGGAGCCAAGGTGGAGAACTTTATTGGCTCTGGAAGTGCTGGAATTTGGGTCCTGTGGTGTGGGAGGTTGACTGGAAGACATCTTGGAGTAGGGCAGAGCCCAGTGCCCAAGTGGCATCAGTCAACCACCCCTGGCCCAGACAGGACTGGCTGGAGCAGCTTGGGCTGAACCACACCACTGGTCAGGAACCAATAGCCAGGGACAAAATTGTTCTGACCCTGTGATGTCTGCCACAGCACATCAAAAGTGCTGAAGGCACTTGCAGGTTGACTGCCTCAGAGGGGAGGGGCCAACCCGCAGAGTCCCTGCACACCACCTCAGATATCAGCAAACTGGTGAAAGCAGCAAGCCCCCAGCCAGCACACTTTAGAAAAACTGTAAGTAATACAGAGACGGCCTGAGACCTCCTCCAAACACCTGTCTGAAAGAAACCAGAAACATGACAAGAGCAAAAGATAAGACAAAACCTCCAGCTGCTGACCCTGGGAAAATAAGCCCAACAGAGGTAAATACACAAGAGAACCAGTCCAGCAATCATGTAATGTAAGCCACAACATCAGCAGACATAAAGAAATACATCCATGACTTCATAGATGAACTTAAAACTGAAATTCTAACCCAAGTGAGAAAAGAAATAAAAAGGTTAATTAAAGAAATGCTAAGCCCCTCTCAAGAAAACACAGAGGGAAGAAGGGAGGAACCCAAAAAGGAAGAGAAACCTTTGGTGAAGCATATAAACAAAATCTAGAATACATGAGACAGATCCAAAGAGACTGCCAGGAAACTAAAAACTCCATTGAAAGCTGGCAAAATGCCTTGACAGAAACAAAAGTTACCCTTTGAAAACTTGAAGAGAGATTTACAATGTGTGATCATGAAAGAAAAGACCTATTGAAAATAACAAGGAACCAAGAAATAACAATTCAAAGGCTAGAAGACAATAAGTGAATCTATAACTTAAGAATAAAAAATGTAAGAGAAGAAGCAGGAGTAACCACAAATGAATTACAAAGACTATTCACAGAAATAGTTAAGAAAAACTTCCCAAGCATGGGAGAAAGAAATGATATCCAGATAAATGAGGCATACAGAACTCCAGCCAACTACAACCAAAATAGATCATATAATAATCAAGACATATAATATATCAAGACATATAATAATCAACATTCCAGAAATCCACCACAAGAACAGAATATTAAAAGCGGCCAGAGAAAAGAAGCTGATCACCTACAAAGGACATATTATCAAAAAGTGTTAAATCAACACAAACACAAACTATTAAATCGAGAAGAGCCTGGAGGGAAATAGTACACGCTCTGAAAGAAAATAATCTCTAACCAAGATTAATGAATGCTGAAAATCTCTCTCAAAATTAATCACAAGCTGGGGGTTTAGCTCAGCAGCATAAGTGCCTGCCTTGCAAGCATGCAGTCGTGAATTCAATCCCCAGTACTGATAAAAAAATTTTTTAAAAATTAATGGAGAAACAAGATGTTTCCAAGACAAAGAGGAACTATGGGAGTTCATGGCCACCAACCCAACCCTACAGAAAATACTGAGGATATGAAAGAGAGACAGAGAGAGAGAGAGAGAGAGAGAGAGAGAGAGAGAGAGAATACCAGGATTCTAGCAACAGTGGCAGAGAGGCCTCAATGAACAAGGAGGACAGTGGAATGAAGGAGAAAAATAGACAAATTAATAGCAGAAAAATAGAATAGCAGAGTTGAGGCAGAAAAAGTGGGCTATAATTTTTTAACATAGCCTAGATACACTAACAAAAAGAAACACAGGCAGAGTAGATTAGGAGGCAGGATCTATGGAGATGCTCTGAATAGGAAATATACTCAACCTGAAAGAAGGTTAATAAACTGAAAGTCAAAGATGAGAAAATGAAGCTCTAAGTGACAGGGAACCAGAGATGAATGGGACAACTCATCTAGCAGCCGTGGACAGGTTGGAAAGTTATGACACTTTTGTGCAGTGTAGAGCTACAAAGGTAGAAGGAAGGAAAACCTTGTGGCTTGAGTAAGTAAAAGAGTACAGCTCAAGCTCAAGCTCAAGGGTAAAAAGGTTCAGCACCACTCAGATAGATAACGGGTTGCTCCCTTAATCTAAAAACTAAAGGAGTTAGTGGGACCCAAAATATACAAAGCATCCTGAGAAAGGGAAAGGTGAGGAATTGTCTAAAAAAGGAAAGCAGAGGACATTGTTAACAGTGTATCAGGACTTAAAAGCCACAATAATCTTATTGCTCTGCTTAGTTTGATTTTATTTTGTTCAGGTCAGTCTACTCATACTAGATTTGAGGACACAGATATCTACCCCCAAAATAGCAAGCTATACCACGGTGACTATCCTTAGTTTCCTATTAACTTAAACTGAAGCCCTGTATTACTTACATTGTCTTACTGTGACTGATCTTATTTGAAGCTGGTTTGTTAAACTGCTATTTTGCCTTGACTGATTTTATTCGAATTTGGTATGCTTGATAATATCGAGTCTAAGAGTAGAGGCAACCACTCTGAAGATGACAAGATGCAATAATATACCCATTTCGGTTTGATTATTAACTGCTTTTGAAGTCCTACAAATGTCTCCAAAGTTGTGTTTTTATTAAAATAGCTATGTAATGCTATGTTCATTATTATATGTCTGATGATGTAGACAACTCTTGAAATTAACAAGAGAAAGCATAGTAACTACTGCAGATCACCTAATAATGTGGTTTTATATGTCTTATTCATTTCATGTTTTTCTAAGAATTTGTTTTTTTGTCTTGTTATGATCTGTTTTCCCTGTAATACAGAAAGGATAGATATACATGTAGTGATTCACACAT
This sequence comes from Cavia porcellus, assembly GCF_034190915.1. NCBI lineage: Eukaryota > Metazoa > Chordata > Mammalia > Rodentia > Caviidae > Cavia > Cavia porcellus. The sequence goes on from NW_026947489.1 coordinate 81,963,436, forward strand.
GGGGATAATTACTAAACAGATTACAGGAACGGATTATATAACAAACAGATACTCTGAAGAAGAGACACTAAGAAACCCAGTGCTAATTCTGTAACATTATGGTATAAAATTTAGCAAAATTATTATTCACTGTTCAGAGTGATATTAGTCTAGTCTCTTATGTTCAATTTCAGCATACATAAAGATAAGGACAGCTACTGTGAAGAGAATGAGAGACATTACGGCAGACACTATTGACTTCCCCAATGTCAGCTCTTGAAGACCTAAAAAGCCTTCATCATCCTGTAATGATTTGATTAGTTCTAAAATGTTCAGAATGTATTCAGTGTGTTTGAAAATGGCGATAACTATTTGGAAGAAAACTAGAGACAATAAGACAGACAGTGAAGATCTCCAGTGGACTTGCTTTGAAATCCGTGTTTCTTAAAATTGTTTCCTTATGATCTGTTTTGTTCTGTTTTGGTATGTTTAATCTTATCCTCTTTAAGATATGGGCAATTCTTTTGAAGATAGAAAGAGGCATTATAGTAGCCATTGTTGATCACCTTTTATTTTGTTTTTACATCATACACTATGTCTATTCTTGTTTTTTTTAAATTTTATTTAAGGAGAAAAAAAAAGCAGAGAAAGGGTACAAGTTATACAGATTTACAGAAAAAATAAACAGTAGGAAATCACTAGTTAATGGATTACATATTGTCATCTTAGAAATAATTGTTCAAGTCACAAAATTAAAGCTTGTAAAGTGGACATTCCAACAGTGAGACTGCAAAAAGTTCTGTTCAATGATCCAACAAAACTCAGTGATATCATTATCTATCTTATACACTTATATATACATCCAGTTATATCATTTAGAGCACTTTCTTTTCCTCTCTTTTGTACAATGACAATTACCCATTTTGGGTTTTGTTGCTCCCACAGTTCTTATTAGTTTTTTGGAAGGGAGTAGAACCAAATGTGACATAACAGAACAGTCAGTCAAATCAAAAGGGTGGACATAATAGATAATGTAAAAGCATAATACAAGGTGATCAACAATGGTTACCATAATGCCTCCCGCTATCTCTAATAGAATTGCCTATATCATCAGTTATAATAAAATTGAACAAAACAGTAAAGAACAAAACCGACAAAACCAAAACATTGGAGACATTATAGGTCTTCAAAAGTAGATAATAGTCAACGAGAATGGGCATTATAATGAATCTCACTATCTTCACAGCTGTTGCTTAAACTTCCGAACCTGGTACTATCAAGGAAAACAGAATTGGGGGACATCAGTCAAAAACAAGATGGTGAGAGTAATACAGGGCTTTAAATCAATATAATGGAAAGTCAAAGTGGGTTACTATAATATATCCTGCTATTTTTTATTTATTTTTCCCTTAATTAAAAGGATAAAAATAAAAAAGTAAATAATGAAGGGGAGATTGAGATAAAAGAGGGCATAACAGCAAAACAGCGCAGATCAAAACATAACCATTTAAGCAGAATAGTGTTTCACCACAAGATAATCCTGACATAAATGTAGTTACCATATTGTCTCTTTCCTTGAAATCTTTGAGTATAACTTCGTATACTGTAGCATCAAATATATCAAAACAATGTAAAACCATTTAAGAGAATGACAGCCTTACAGGGTATTTAGAATCAACCAACAGAAAATGAACAATGGTTTCTGTATAATCTCCTTGTCTTTAAAAGTTTTTGCTTATACTATCATACATAATAAAATCCAATAAGATACAACCTGTTTAGACCAATGGAGACAAAAGAACAAAAGCTTGATGAGACTTCAAAACAAGATGATACTAAATCAGTATTACCTATTAAGACGTCATTTTCTCCAAAATAGCTGTTCTTATCATCCAGTCTTCTCTGCCTCATTTCTGTTGAGCTCTTTTTCTGTCATTAGTTGTCAGTTTGTCTTCTTCATTTTGTTTTCTGCTCCATTCATTGTGGCCTCTCTGCCACTATTTCTGGATTCTTCATATTTTTCTTTTTTAGAATATCCTATAGTATTCTCTGTAGAGTTGAATTGGTGTTTGCATATTCCCCTAGTTCCTCTTTATCCTGGAAGCACCTTGTTTTTCCATCAATTTCCAGGGATAGTTGTGCAGGATATATCAGTCCTGGCTGGAGATTATTATCTTTCAAAGCTTGAATTATTTCCCCCCACACTCTTCATGATTTGATGGTTTGTGCAGAGAAATCTGCTGTAATTCTGATGGGTGTTCCCTTGTAAGTGGTCTGTTTCTTGTCTCTGACAGCTTTTAATATTCTGTTCTTATATTGAATTTCTGGAATTTTAATTATTATATGCCTGGGTGTTGCTCTGTTTGGGTTGTAGGTGGCTGGGGTCCTGTATGCTTCATACAACTGAGTATCTTTACCTATTGCTAAATTAGGAAAATTCTCCTGGATTATTTCTGTGAGTAGCTTTTGTAGTTCTTTTGTTTGTGTCTCTACTTCTTCTTTTATGTTCTTAATTCTTAAGTTATGGATCCTCTTATCATCTTCTAGTCTTTGTATTATTGCTGTTTCTTTGTTACTTTTAAGAAGTTTTTCATTTCATTCTCCCATATTACAAATCTGCCCTCCAGTTCAGATAGTCTGTCCTTAGTTTCTTTCAAGCTGTTATGCCAGTTTTCGATAGAGTTTTTAGTTTCCTGGTAGTCTCTTTGAACCTGCTTCACGTATTCTATGCTTTCTCTATTTTCTCCATCAAACAATTCTCCCCTCTTTTTCTGATCTTCCATTCCACCATCTGTTTTTTCTTGGGTGGTGCTTAGCATTTCTCTAACTATTCTGCTTATTTCTAGCTTCAGGTCATTAATAACTTCATTCCTGAACTCATCTATGAGGCTCTCTAGATGGCGCTTTATGTCTATTGGTGTGGTGTCCGCTATTGCCTGTTTCTCAGGATTGGGGGCCGAAGGGCCTTTCTTGTTGCTCCCTCTTCCCATATTCTTTGTTCCTTGTATTATATGCAAGCATATATAGGAGGCCCAGCTTCCTTTCCTGTCAGCTACAGTCTGATTGAATTGTGCCAGCTAGGTGTTCCCGCCCACTGCAGCACACCAGGAAGTTGCAGACCAGGCAGCCTATGTGGGGCCTGCCCCTCCAGGTCACCCTCAGGCTCTGGGATCTGGGTTGTGCTAGCCCACTGGGTCTCAGCCAGCAGCATCACGTGGGCTAGGCACTTCTCACCAATCCCTTTTGAGAGGGGGATACGTGGCTGAAGTCGCTGCAGCGCCCTGCTCCCGCAAGTCTACCCAGTCCCAGAATGTCCTCTGTTGGAGTCTCCCAAACTGTGGGAAGAGTATTCAGTTTCTCTCACTCACCTCACTGCAAGTCAATGCACAGCTCCCCGCCGTCCTGTTTTCAACTCCATTCGCCGATTCCCGTTCTCAGAGCTTCCGCATGTCTCTCTCCCTGCCAATCCGATGTAGATGCAGCCGCAGCGTGGCGGGAAACCCGAATCGCGGCTTCCAATGCCGTGGGCTCCAGCTTCCACACTGAGGCTTTTCTGTTCCTGTTATAGCACCAGGATTGCACTCCAAGTTGTTTTCTCTCAGCCCAGTTCGTTCTTGTGTCAGCAGGGCATATCTCCACCTGCTCACAACTCCTTACTCCGCACCATTCCTGAATTCCAAGCTGGTTCTTTCAGAGAGCCTCCATAGCTGCTGCTATCTGTCTGTCATGTTCTCCCGGAAGTCTCATCTATTCTTGTTTTAACTGACTCCATTTTGCTTTGTCACATTTGGTTTTAGTCTCTTCAAACAAAATAATAAGAACTGTAGGAGTAATAAAACCTAAAATGTGTAATTGTTATTATAAAAAAGAGAGGAAAAGAAAGTGCTCTAAAGGATATAACTGCATGTATGTTTAAGTTGTAAAACAACCGTATTACAAAGTTTTTGTTGGATCACTGAACAGAACTGTTTGCAGTCTCACTGTTTAAATGTCCACTTTGTATACTTTAATTTTGTAACTTGAACAGCGACTTCTAAGATTTCTTACTGTGTTTTTGAAATCTGTATTACTTCTACCCTTTTTTTCTGTTTTCCTTCTTTCCTCTGTAAATAAAATCCTTTATTTAAAAAAAGAAATAATAGGAAATTCTTTGGCTAAATTTTTCCTAAGCCAGATTATTTTCATCCACTAGAATTTCCTTTGGTCTGGTCTAGAATGAAAACTAATCTGGATTGAAAATTGCTTCCCTAATTGGGTTTGGACTGAATGCTCTGGAGGAGGTTTTTGCTCTGAAAGTTTATTCCCCTTCCTCAGAGGACAGGACTATATTCTGACACTCAGAATACAATCAAGTCATTCATCAGTCTTTCAGTTATAACCAGTTATTTCTGGAAACAAATGCTGCTTTGTCTTTTCAAGAAGGCAAACTGACCCAATTTCTCTCAATAGACACCAGAGGGCGTTAAAGATTCCACATAGGAAAGACCATTAGAAGAGAGTTCCCAGAGAGCTAAAAGCACCTCTTGGCCATCAAATACCACCTAAAGACAGGAGGGTGGGGAGTGCAGTCTTGAGCCCCAAGGAGTTGGATCAACTGTGTCCTAAGTTCTTATTGGCATCAAGCATCTGACGTTATTTCTCCCAGTTCTCAGTAAGATGCTCTTCAGATAGCTAGCTCATGTCCATTTTCTCTCCCAACTGAACCGTCCTCGTTCATAGATATGGGAGCAGATGGAGCACTCTACCTGATTCCTAAAGATCATGACACCCCAGTCTACCCATCTCCTGAGATGTCTGGTAAGCTCTGGGGGGTCCCCACAGAACAGTGCCACCCTAGCAAATTCCAACAAATGCAGAAATACCACCAGTGGTGACACTGAGGCTTCTCTCACACTGACCATCTTTTAAGATGACAAACACTAGAAAGCAAAAACTAATTCCTAACAAGAACTCTCTAGAGCCAAAAGGTACTTAACAGAGTGCTGACTCAGACTATCTGTGCTTTGCCTCTGTTCTTTACATGAGGGAGAGTGGGCCCTGGGATAAAGTGACCGCCCAAATCTAGGCAGATAAAGTCAAGGCTCAGAATCCAGCATGCATCCTACTGTTCCCTAATGTTATGGTTCTGAGTATGGAAAAGTATATGCAGCAGAACCCTGTGTGGAAGCAGGGTGCGAGTGGGGAGAAAAAGGCTGAGCGGAGGATACAGAGTAGAAATGTAAGGCTTTCACTTCTTCAGATGCGTGCAAGGGACTGGCCCAGGGTTTCTGACCTATCTATGTTACAACTCCTCCCTCCCAGTCCTCCAAACACAAGTAAAGCACCCATGTTCACACCAAGCCCATGGAGAGTGGTCCTGGGTAGAGCCTCTGCAGGAGAGGGTGGGTGGTCCAAGGGCCTGGGAACTTTTAGTACATAACCTGAGAGTGTAACTGTTCATCCCAAAGCTTGTGGATTCTTTAACACTAACTCTGGCAGGGGCTGAATCACGTTAGAGTAGGAAGCTGGAGCGTGCACTGGAAGCAAGGGAGTAACTTCAGAACCCCGCCTCTCTGAATTTGGAGGGCTGAGATGTGACTGAAAATCTACCAAGCCTGCCAGTTGCATAACTATGCTTTAATAAACATACATACTTGAAGAGCAAAAGTACATACTCATTAAATTGTGTGCAAGGCAACTTAAAAGCACTTATATCTCGCTTTGGGCCACACCTCTGGCAGCTGGTCCAGTAGTGTCACATAATGGAAAGCTCCTAAGTTAGATAGGACCCAAGGCTTTCCAAGGGCTTGAGTAGCATTAAGTTGAATCCATACTTCTGGCTGCTGTTAACTCTGTACTAAGACGCCTGAGAAACTGGCTTCTGAGGCAGAGAAGGACATGGAAATTAAGTTCTAGTTTTTGTTGTCTCAATTACCAGCTCTGAGGCTTGGGTGAATTCTCCCAGCTGCTTAGCAAAGATGTGTTGTATGCCACCAAGGAGCCTAATATCTAGTAAAACACGAGGTTGAAAAACCCAAGCACCAACCACTACAGTATGTGGTATCCACGTAACACAACATGCAATGTCACGAAGCTGGTGAAGGGCTGGGGCTTCACTGATATCAGGGGAGATCACTGAGCCTCAGCTTCCTCACCTGTTAAGTGCAAGGCTGAGACAAGACCATCTCTGAGGATCCTGCCAGCCCTAAATGTATTTGTGATCCAACAGAAAGTGAAGGCAAGAAATTCTCAAAGCAGTCTTCCTTAGGGTTTATCAGAGCCTTGAGGTTATGCAAATGCACTCTGTATTCCTTTAAAGTTCTCTTCTATGGGACTCCAGATCTATAAAAGGAAGAAAGAAAGGAAAGGAGGGAGGGAGAGAGGTCAGAAGGGAGGGAGACAGGCAGGGAGAGAAAGGAAGGAAAGAAAGAAGGTAGGAAGGAGGTTCACAGAAGGTAGACAGATGAAAGGGTTGAGGGAAAAACTTTTTTCTTCTGATTTTGGGAATCATAGTGTAAGAACCGGCGTCGCAGGGAAGAAGACCCCAAGGACTCAGCTCGTAGTGAGGAGTAAAAAGTTTATTTCCATGCGCATGGGGTCCCCCAGGCAAACAAGTGCGGAGGGCCCCGAGGGGGAATTGTGTAGGGTTTTTAAGGGCGCAAGCGGGAGGCAAGCAAGTTTACAGAAGCAGATTGCATTGGTTAATTTTGAGCAGCATAGGATTTGGCAGAAATTGATTGGAGGGGTTTGGGGTTGAGTAACCATGGAGACTGGGGGTCCTAGCCCAGTCACTATGTGCCCAGAACAGAACAGTTACTTGTCTTACTTATCTCGTTGAGACAGAACAACCTTGCAGGTGCATTCTTTCTTTTTTTTTCTCTGCTCTGATAGCTCTGGGGAGTTAGGCATTTCTTTCTGCTCTGCTCTGATAGCTCTGGGGAGTTAGGGAGTTAACCCTTTTATTCCCCGCTCTGGGGAGTTAGGGAGTTAACCCTTTCATTCCCCGCTCTGGGGAGTTAGGGAGTTAACCCTTTCATTCCCCGCTCTGGGGAGTTAGGGAGTTAACCCTTTCAATAGCAAGGGCCTTGCACATGCCAGGCAAGTGCTTTACCATTAAGCTACAAGCCCCAGCACACTTGATATTCTTAAATCTCATCTTAAAGACTATATTCATGGGCTGGGGATTTAGCTCAGTGGAATGAGTGCCTGCCTAGCAAGCACAAGGTCATGAGTTCAATCCCCGGTACCAAAATAAATAAATAAATAAAAACTACATAATGTCTCTGTACCTCCTAAAAAAAAAGAGCAAAATTGTTACAGAAATGTTAAGTACCGAACTGTATGTCCCCTTAACAATTCCCCAATTCTCCCACTCTAGCTTCCACTGGGAAGTTTTGTATTTTCTTTATACCGCTGTTATGCTTAATACATTGTGTCAACTTGAGAAGTCTCCAAGCTTAACTAAGTGACTCAGCAGCTCTACATCCTGAGGTGTACAACACAAGCCTTTACTGCTCTAGGATGTTGCTCAATTTATCAATTTGAGAAGGTCAGATATTTAACTAAATGACTCAGCAGGGTGTCAGGGCCCTTACCTTGTAACATCCTCAGCCTGGGCAAGAGGACAGCATCCAGAAGGTGTGAATGCTTCACCCACCCAAGGGTGTAGCCTGTTTACAACATAAAGGAGGAAAACAGGCTTGCTCTTCCCTCCTTTTTGCTGTTGTTAGTTTCCTGTCTTCTGCCACCTTCATCAGTTGCCCCTGTGCCATGCCACCCTGCCCTGGAGCCAGCTGATTATGCACTGAAACCTCTACAGAGTATGATCTAAAGGAATCTTTCCATCCTTAATTTTGGGCTTCAAGTATTTTATCTCAGCAATAAGAGAAAAGTAACCAGGACAGCATCCATGCTTTTATTAAACCATAGCTATCCACCTAACAGTCTTCTTACCACCCTGAGGGCTGAGACAGAAGCCTAGTAAAGATGAGATCCCTGCATCAGTTGGAAGAAGAGATAGCTGTTGCTCATAAATTGTGTCCAGAAGGAGTGCACGATGATGAGATAACAGAGCTCACAGACACAGACAACCCAAATGCTGAACATACCAAGCCAGCTCTATGCTGGAAAATCCATCCGGTGGTGATAAGAGAAAATGAAGCAGACCAGCCGATGGCACCCAGTGGAGTGGCACCAACTCTAGCCCAAATGACAGAAGTTACCATGTACCACCATGGAATCTGGGAAAGCAATTCAGGCAACGCCAGGGGAACCTCTGGTGCTGGGTTATTGCGATTGTGGGATTCAGAAATAGATGGTGTTCTGTGTACTGGGTACCTCTCCTTTAGCCGTGGCTGCAAAATAGCCACCAGTATGGACAGGGGACCCACTCCATGCTTGAATAAGCTTATGGCAACCATTCACCCAGTATAGGCCAATGTGAGGGATGTGCCCAAAACAGTAAGGAAATGGCAGTCATTCCTGTACAAGGTCAGGTCCTGTGGGAGCTGTGTACATAGCAAGAAATGTTTAACTTTAACATCGAGGGGGCTGATGATGAACCCTGCACTTTAGGCAGGGAGACAGCAGACCCTCCACACTGCATCATGGACACCCCAGACAAAGATGGGAAGGGACAACCAGGGATGCCCACGAAGGTCACACATACATCTGAGTGGACAGATCTACGGGCAGCACGAGTCAGTCAGGCCAAGACTGACAAAGACCTGAAGTGCTACCTCACTCAGGTAAAGTTACAGATGTTAAAGTTATAGATGGCTATTTGGTGCCATGGCATTAAGGTAGTGGCAACTTCTGCATATCCCCCAGCAATATAAAGTGCATGCTTCCACTACAGGAGTACCTCTCAGGAGGTGAGATACTCCACGGACTATGGCTCTAAATAACGACAGGGGAATTTTACTTGTGAGCATGTACTGTGAAGGCAACAGTAAAAGGTCACCCAAATCGCCCCCTCTTTAACATTGCTGGAACCCTGAAGGCTTATAGTTGTGAACTAGTACCACCCGCCAGGAGGACATGATGAAATCAGCTGGATGATCCAGGAGCTGGAGAAGGAAGGAATTATCCGGCTGGTGCACAGTCCCAAAATTTTTCCCGTATGGCTCCCAACAGCTCCTGGGTGAAAAAAATCTCAATGGCTCCTGGGAGATAAATATGACCACTTGCTTGCTGTACACCACTGTACACTTCTATAAAGACCTAATGGATTGCTTTAGTCAGAAGGTGAGTACTTGTCACTTTGTAGATTTGGCTAATGCTTTATTTTCTAATAACACAATCCCTGACACCCAGGACCAGTTTGCTTTTTTATGGAATGGCTTTTATATGGACTTTCCCAGTGTTCCCTCGGGAATATCTGCATCTCCCCACCTTGTGTCACAGCTTAGTGGAGTCAGATTTGGCTCTGTGACCAAAGCCACTGTCTTTGCCAATGTATTACTGATGATATTCTGCTTATGTATGACTCTCTTACAGTCCTTGATGCAGTTGTACCAATGCTCCTAAGAAAAAATGTGGTTGTGTGGTCAACAAGGACAAGCCACAAGGGCCTGGACTGACAATCAAATTCTTGGGAGGTTCTCTGGTCAGATACAACAAAAGTTATCTCTGATACAGTCAGAGATAAGATCCAAGCCTATCCTGTGCCTGCTGTGGTGATGTAGTTACAGACTTTTTCAGGGCTGTGGGGACACTGGACAGCTTTCATGCCACACCTGGCCCAGGTGCTATATGCTTAACAAAGAAAGGCAGCTGTTGGGGCTGGTACCAATAAGTGGAAGCAGTCTATAAGACTGCAAAAAAAGACTGTAAAGATGGCTTAAGCCTTCCATGTCTTTGACACAGGCCAGGTGGGTGAGCTAGATGTCCATGTGACTATAGACAGTTCTGAGTGGGTGCTGTGGCATAAATTAGGACAGTTCTGACAACTGATAGGTTTCTAGTTCCAAATATAAAAAGGGACCAAGGAAGGATATTCACTGATTTGTTTTTTATTTTTGAGACAGAGTCACAGTACGTAGTTCAGTCTGGCTTTGAACTTACTATGTAGTCCAGGCTGGAATCAAATTCACAGCAATCCTCCCACACCAGCCTCCTGAGTACTATGATTACGGGCATGCACCATCACATCTGACCACAGATACAGTCTTAAATAGATGGAGTCTCTCTGAGATGTTCCAGACAAATGAGTGGTAAGCCTCTATTCCTGAAGATACTGCATACACGGATGGCTCAAACCATGGGCAGTGAGCTGCTTAGACAGTTGTGGCAGTGCAGCCCTTTACTGACATCATATGGTTTGACACAGTGACAAGAAAGAGCAGCCAATGGGCCAAACTGCAAGCTGTATGGTTGGTAGCAGCACATTAGCTCTTATGGCTTGTGTCTAGATTTTCTCCCAAAGTCTCATGCAGTCACAGATGGAACTTTGCAAAGGTGGCTGAATCCAGTGTGTGAGGCTGGGACAAAGTGTGTGATGCTAGAATTAGGACTGTGTGATTACTAAATTAATCCACTAACTGGTTTGGCAAAGTTGTGGGTATGGATAACGGGAAGGCCCACCTGGGTGTGAGTGCTGTCTCCCTTAGAAGCACGTAGTCTGGATAGAATGTAAGGCACGGAAAGAGAGATGCTGCCATTGCTTGCTGCTTGCTGCTTTCAGCGGCTCCTGCCTTCTGCCTTCCACACCATGAACGGTTTTCTTCTCCTCTGTGATTCCCCTGTGCCCTGCCACCCTGCTTTGGAGCCAGCAGATTATAGCTCCAAACCTCTACAAACTGTGAGCCAAAATAAGCCTTTCCTCCTACAACACTGGGTGTTGGCTATTGTGTCTTTGCAATGAGGAAAGCAACTGAGAGGTTAGCCACCCATTCATGATTTGTACTGACAGCTGAGCAATATAGATGGGGCCAACTCTCATGGATCACCACATGGTACTTGAATGACCAGACAGTGTTGCATTCGTCTCTCCCTTGGGCAAAGAACACTGAGAACTTCACCTACTGCGCCCAGCAGCTGAGAGGCTTTCAGAGCAAGGCACGAGGAAAGCAGCACAACACAGTAGTATTACCTGCTAGCTGTCCGCCCCCACCCAGGGTGCTACCCTAGGTACTAAAGCCAAAGTTACTGCTCTTGTCTTGCATACTGCCCATTTTTAAAATTATACTCAATGTGTTATAACCCAAGGCCCCCTAACTGTCACGCCATAAGGTGTGTTCTGTATAAGTCCACCTGCTGCTTCTCCTCACCTTCTCCCTTCAAATCTAACTAGGTTAAGTTTTAACTTCCTAGAGGCCATAAAACAAAGCCCTGAGGTAATAGCTCCTGACAACCCGGGTCTTCCCTACCTGGTAGCCTGTCACAAATTGTGTTAATTACATTAGATTCTATTAGATTGTACATTCTTCACAAATAGCTTCGTTTATATCATAGCAATACCTGTAACTTGGCCTTACTGTAAATGTGTGTTTTCCTTTCCCTCTGGGCAAAGGATTAATATGTTAGTCAATGCTCTCCTCTGTAAAGAATTGTAAAATCTTACCTAATTGATATGTTAACCATTGTTGCCCTCTACAAATAGAACAGTTGTGGTGCTAAAGTAAGGTAACTAAGGTTGTTAATTGCCGTTAGACTTCTCTATTCTTTGCTAAGAAAAACAAGATTTCTTCTTATCTAAACTTGCTAGTATGCAGGGAGACTTGCAATTGCTGTTTCTGCTTTGTAGTGCATCACAACCCCATCCCCCTCCTTACATTGTGTGACCAGCAGCTATTTGTGGATTTACAAGATAAAAAGTCCTGACTTTTTGCTGTGAGGTGCACAGTCTCCAAATTGGCTCCTGGAGGCTGTGTCCCAGGCCTGAAAATAAAGCCTTTGCTTCCCAAATTTTAATTTCTTGCTTCCTTGAATTTCATACCAGGGTCCGAGTTATCACAGAGGATCCAAAGAATTTTGTTTTACAAGTTAAAATAAATTCTAGCTGGGAGTGGTGGTGCAGGTTTATAATCCCTGTACTTGGAAGTCTGAAGCCGGAGGCCTGCTGCGTGTTGGAGGACAGCCTGGGCTGCACAGCATGAGGACTGCTGCAAGTTCAAGCTATCATGGAATAAAGAGACCCTGTTTCAAAAAAAATTTTTTTAATGAAGTCTTGCAAAGCTAGCAGACTCCCAAGAAAATGTTGTGTACTAAGACAGTCATCTTTGTTCCTTTTTACCTTATCTTTAATCCTAACTCTCCTGCCACTAAAATTTCACCAATTAGTTTTAATTCCCTGCATCTATAGGTGACTGATTCTTTTGTGAATCAGGTAGAATGGTAAAACTGTTTTGGAAGAAAGAACATAGTTTGGGGAAAGCCAGACCCAGACTCTCTACATAAGTCAGCACTATTCACAGACTGTGGAGGGAGAAACTAGGCCTCACAAGGAGGTGATCCCTCCTAGAAACCAGGCCCATGCACAGGCCACTGCCAGAGTGGGGACAGCCAGGCCTAAGCCTCTCTCCATGAGCCAGCACCATTCGTGGACTGTGGAGGGAGAGAACAAGGCCTCACCAGTAGTGATCCTCTCCTGGAAACCACATCATTTTCATTATTTTGTTGGATTGGGTTTTATTCTCCATTGTTTCATTTAATTACAGGCATTATGGTAACCACTGTTGATTTCATAAGGTTTTTAAGTCCTGTATCACTTATACTGGTTTATTTGGAATGGTTTTGTTCTGTTTGATTTTATTTTCCTTTGGTTTATCGTCTTTAAAATACATAAAAGAAAGGACGAACTGTTCCATGAATGGAAAAAAATCACAATTTCGGGGGAAACATCACATGAGCTTCCATTCCCAAAAATAGTATTTTAGAAAAACTTAAAATACATATGAAAATACTATGAATATGACATTAGACATTTTCATGTGTAAGCTATTTTCTCAAGAAAAGTGATTTAAAGAGAGTGAATCAATGGAGAAATTTCAAAATATACTAATACATATATGGGGGTAATTTTTACCTCTAAAGGAAAGTTTTGTTTTTGTTTATGTTTTTGTTTTGTGTTTTTGAGACAGGGTCTCACTATGCAGTTCAGGCTGGCCTTGAGCTCCTTTTGTAGCCCAGGCTGGTCTCGAACTCACAATGATCCTCCTGCCTCAGCCTCCCGAGTGCTAGGATTACAGGCGTGAGCCACCACACCCAGCTCTAACGAGAGATTTCTTGAGCAGCCAAGGGATAAAAATATTCAAGATGGAGTTAACCCTTGATCTGTTATGTCCTCAAAAGATTGTAATGAACACGATGATTCTATAGCCTGATCCTGTTAATAATGTAGGAAATCACGTTTAAATTGCTGTTTGTTGTAAACCACTCCTTTACTGCTGGGTGCAGTGTTAATCACGGCATTAGAGAACACTGCCCAGCAGTCAGCTGAACACGGAGCTGGCTTTCCCAGCTCATTTGTGTGGGTGCCTCTGCCCACCTTCATGGTGAAGAGAGGCAATCGTGAACTGCTTGGAGTAGGTGTGGATGAATGACCATCCTGTGTCTCAGCCTCTCATTTGCACTAGGGGTGGGGATGAGACAATTTTGGGGGTTAAAATTTTAAGTGAGAAGATGGACCCCAGACAACTCAAGCTTGAGGACCCAGTTTTCAACCACTGATGCCTCCAGGGCACAGATACAGTACATGTCCACATACTGACACTGGCCTGCACATAGGAGTCTGAGCTGCTCTGACCTTGCATTCTTTCAGGTACAGCAGTTTAAAGATAACTGAAGGAACATGAGTTGTAGAACAACAATGTAACCTCAAGAATAAAAACAAAACTGAAATATTAAAAAGTAACAGACATCTCTACTTTACCCTTTCTTTTTCTGCTTATTTGTCTATATTCCGTCCCAGTTGTGACAAGGACAACCGATTCCTTTCTCCCACCTTCAAGCATCCACATTCCTTTGAAGAGATTTTTGTAGCTTCTTTCCCTGAATACTATGTGTTGTAGTCAGGGGTTGCGCAGAGAACAATTAGAATCAGGACGTGGAGTTTATAATATGTTTTATGATGGTCACCCAGAGTTAACACAAGAAACTACAGGAAATCTATCCCCAACACCAAAGACATAGAATATTTAGTGAAGGACCTAAATTCCACAGCAATGTCCCACATGAGTTTAGATGAAAACCCAGAGCTCAGGACAATGCCTCCCACGAGTCCAACTAGAGGTCCAGAGCCCACAAGAAGGACTCAGACCAGTCTCTTTTATGGATCCGTGCTGGGAAGCCAGAAAGTCCATGCCAGCGGGGTGAAGGAGCTGTGCTGGTGGGATCAGTGTTCTACGCTGGAGCCAAAAAGTCACGCTCACAACAAAGACCAGGGCTGTCCTGAAAGGCACCACAGCCATCCTGGCGACACGGAGGTCCCGAGCTCCTCCAACAACAAGCACAGTAGGGTACGTGCCAGGAAGCCAGCGTGATGAGTTCATCCTGGAGACCAAGCGGCACACGGCTTCTTCTCTGGAGCCAGGAAGCAACGCTCAATGTGAGGACCACAGCTTCTCCAGGACAACCGACGGCTCAAACAGCAACTTGTAGGAGAACCCACAATGCCTCAACAACGCCTCAGTGCAATAGCTTCTCCTTCTCCACATCTCTGTTTATGCTGGCAACTTTCCTCGGGTGGAACATCTATGCTCAGCAGCATGGTAATTTAATCCTGCTGGCATTAAGTTGGCCACCAGTTTTCAACCCATAACACTATTTTTGGCACAAACTTCCTCTCCCTGTGCACTTAAGTATAGTCTATCTGAGAGGTTTGGATAACATGATTAAGTACAACACTGCACTGTGCTCAAAAAAGCTCATATCTTACTACTACTGTGTTTTTGTATCGCATCATTGCAATCTCTATCTCTATTCATTAGATGACTGTGGTCCCACAAACATCTAAATACTACAGATATTAGTTTTGTAATATGTAAGAATGCCTGTGTTCTACTTTATTGGGCCTTGAGCTCAATTGGGTTCTCCAAGCCATATAGCCTACACTGTAAGATTTCTCCATGGTCATGGATGTATCCAAATTTGCTTGAAAGGCCTCACTAGGCTCTGGTTGTGCTTCTTGTTCCTGGGGGGAAAGGTGCCCGATACTTAATGATTATAACACAGTCAGGGTCACAGACATTCAGTGATATTGGAACAGCACGAAAGGGACAAAAGGTAGTGTGAAAAAGGAGCTGCATATGCATTCGCTCAAGACTGGCCACGCATTAGGTCCAGTGCACAGAGTAGAGACTGTTAATTTAGCCTGGGCCCAAATTGCAGCCCCGGGTCATCTATCCTTCCCAGCCATCACTCAAGAGTGGCGCTTGATGAGGAACAGATTCTAAAGACCAAATCAATCACACCAGATTTTCTGCTTAAATAAATGATTACTATAGATGTCTCTCTCTTTTTTTGGGGGGGTGGGGGAGGCTCAATGATATCCCCATTATCCTCAGAGCAAATTATCAGGTGAAAATGCACTCTTCAGTTGTAACCTGTAAATTTGTAAACTGAGGGTGGTAAATACCAACTGTCTCTGGATTCCTCTTGAATAGACCCAGTGGATTTATCTCTAGCCTAGAATATAATGCCAAGAAACAAACAGCAGGCACTGATGGCCTGTCTCCACTCTTAGGTAAGAAAGGCTTGATTCTTTGCCAGGTTTCACCCAGGACCATGACCAGGACATGAACTTTATCTTACTTTCTCTGGATGCAGGGATTTTAAGTAATGGACAAATTTGTGAATCTCTGAAAACCTATGCACCTAAGAAGCACTACAGGATATAAAGGGCATGCTGCTTCCCTTGGCATTCAAATTCCCAGGAAAAGTAGGAAAGGAGAGAGGATCAAGCAAAAGAAATACGCCATGAGGCAAAAGGGTCACTGAGAGTTGGAGGCGCCTGTGCTGCTCCACAGGGACATCGAGGCCAGCCTGAACCACACAGCAAGACACAGTCTCAAAAAGCTAAAGAAAATAAAAATAAATTTTAAAAAGGAAAGAAAGAAAAGAAAAGAGATGCCAGAAAATTAAACACAGTTTTGGGAGCTGATATAACTTGTTAGCATTCACTCAACCCAATTTCCCCAAGTGAACTTACCAGCAAAGCTTTGTGGCCCAGACTGTCTGCCACATTTCTCACTGTCACTGTCCTGACCACAGCTGTCCACTTTCGCCCAGCTGACATCATATCCTCCTGTCTCCTCCTTCTCCCTGTGAAACTCTACACCTTGCTGCCAGCCCATTGCTTCAGGGCCCCTAGCAGGGGGCCGCAACAAGGGACCAGACCTGCAGACAGCCTCACTCTCCAAAGTCAAACTGCTCTGAGGGTGCCAAGGAAGGACTGGGAGCTCCCCACTAGCTGCCTTCTCGGCCTTTTCTTTCACCTCCGCTGCACACAAGAGGAAACAACAACAACAAAAAATTACAGGGTTGGGGATTTAGTTCAGTGGGCAGTACCCGCCTGGCAAGCATGAGGTCCTGAGCTCAATTCCAGTGTCCTCCCCCAAAATAAATAATAAAATTTCAGGAATGATACGTATAGGCAATTTTATATCCTGAGTTTCCACTTTCTTTGAGAATGTACTAGCCCATGTAATTTTTTAATCCCATGTAATTTTAAAATAAAATTTTTATTTTATCAATTTATTATTTTAAAAGTTTTGTAGTTTTTAAATAATTTAAAATTTTTATTTTAAAGAGAAAAAACAATGCAAAATTTCAAAACAGGATAGGAGAGTAACAATGATTAATTCATTGCATATTGTTATCTTCAAAGTAGTTGCCCATATTACAAGATATAGGCATGAAAAATTGATCAAACAATATAGGCACAAACCTTTCCTTTCAATAACCTAATAGGAATTAGTAATATTGTTATCTTAACTGTCTTGTACGTATGTATGAATGTATGTATGTATTTTTCCTTTTTTTGTTTTCTTCTTTCTCCCATCCCAATTTTATTTTCCTTTTGAACAGTTTCTTCCCATTTCACAGTACCTGTTGTACATTTTTAAAAATTTTATTTAAAAGGAAAAAGAGAAATACACAAAACAAGACAAAGCGGTGTAAGGGTACAAGTAATACAGAACTACAAAAAAAAAAAAAACAGTAAGAAATCACCAGTTAATAGATTACATATTATCATCTTAGAGATACTTGCTCAAATCACAGTATCAAAGCATACAAAGTGGACATTCAAACAGTGAGACTACAAACAGTTGTGTTCAATGATCCAACCAAAAACATTAATATGGTCAGCCATTTAACACTCCTAAACACACTTGCTGTTGTATCCCTTAGAGCTCTTTTTCTCCCTCTCATTTTTACAACAAAATCTATACATTTTGGGTTTTATTACTCCTTAGTTCTTATTACTTTTTTGGGGGGGGCAGAGAATAAAGTCAAATATGGCAAAACAAAGCTGTCAGTCAAAACCAAGGATAGACATAGCACATGATGTAAAACAGAGTACAAGGTTATCAACAATGGTTATCAACAATGTCTCTTGTTTCCTTAAAAAGAATTGTCTATCTCATTAGATATTATAAAGTTGAACAAAACAGTAGAGAACAAGACCAATAAAACTTAAGCATTGTAAACATTACAGGACTTCTGAGACAATAGTCAAACCAGAATGGGCATCTCAGTGAATCTTACTACCTTTAAAATAGTTGCCTATACCCTCAAACTTGATACTATCATACAGAACGGAACAGTCTAGTCAGTCAAAACAAGATAGTGGGAGTATTACAGGACTTCAAAACAAGTTAATAGGAAATCAAAAAAAGTTACTATTAGATATCCTAATTTTTAAAATTTTTCCCCTTAATTAAAAAAACCATAAAAAATAACAAAATAATTTCTTTAATGAATAAGGGAGAGATTGAGATAAAAGAGGACATAACAATATAACAATACAGGTCAAAGCATGACTGATTCAGCAACCTAGTGCTTCACCACCAAATAACCCGACGTACTAGTAGTTACCATAGTGTCTGTCTTTTTCCTTGAAATATTTGAATAAAACTTCATATACTATAGCTTCAAATATTTCCATATCAAGAAGCCCAGAATAAAGCCTTTCCAATTAATAAGTGAAAACTTTATAAGGCTTCAAGGCCACATAATGGGGAATCATGATTACCACATATTTTTATATATTTGAATCATTACTTACATTAGGGAAACTATTCGGTATTCACACATGCGAGATTGATTTATCTCACTTATGAGTATGGTCTCAAGCTACGCCCATTTATTGATAAATACCTCAATGTGATCCTTCTTTATAGCTGAATAATACTCCATTGTATAGAAATACCACAACTTTTTTATCCATTCCTCAGTTGATGGACACTTGGGTTGCTTCCAAGATCTGACGATTACAAATTGTGCTGCTATAAACATAGGTGCACATATATTACTGTGGTATGATGCTTTCAGTTCTTCTGGGAATATGCCTAGAAGTGGAATAGCTGGAATAAATGGGATTTCCAGTCCCAACGTTTTGAGAAACTTCCAGACTGACCTCCACAAAGGCTGTACCAGTCTACACTCCCACCAGCAGTGCAGGAGAGTTCCTTTTTCCCACAGCCTCCCCAGCATTTGTTGTTGTTGGTTTTCTTGATCCTGGCCATTCTTTCAGGAGTGAGATGGTATCTCAGTGTGGTTTTAATTTGCATTTCTCTAATGACCAATGATGATGAGCATTTTTTCATGTATTTATTTGCCATTTGCATTTCTTCATCTGAGAAGTGCGTATTCATCTCACATGCCCATTTTTGGATTGGATCTTTGAATTTTGGGGGTCTGAGTTTTTTAAATTCTTTATATGTTTTAGACAAGAGTCCCTTGTCTGAGAGAGAGTTCACTAAAATCTTTTCCCAGTTTGTGGGTTTTCTTTTCACTATGCTGGAGATTTCTTTTGACATACAGAAACTTTTTAATAAGAAGTAGTCCCAGTTATTGATTCTGGGAAGTATTTCCCATGCGGTTTGAATCCTGTTCATGAATTCTCTACCTACTCCTCTGTCTTCAAGGTTTCTACCCAATTTGTCTTCCAATAGATTTAGTGTTTCTGTTTTTATAATCAGATCTTGGACCCATTTAGATTTTAATTTAGTACATGGTGATAGACATGGGTCTAGCTTTAGTTTTCGGCAAATGGAGAGCCAGTTTTTCCAGCGCCATTTATTAAAGAGACTGTTGTTCTTCCAGTGAACCTGCTTGGCTCCTTTATCAAAGATAAGGTGGTTGAGTGTGTTTGTAGTTGTGGTTGTATCTTCTAATCTTTTCCACTGATCTTCAGCTCTGTTTTGATTCCATTATCATGTTGATTTTACTACTGTTGCTTTGTAGTATAGTTTCACCTCAGGGATTGTGATGCCTCCTGCTTTGTCTTTGCTGCTTAGAATTGCCTTTGCTATTCTAGGTCTCTTCTGGTTCCAGATGAAATTTAGGAGTGATTTCTCTAGATCTATAAAGTATGTTGATGGTATTTTTATTGGGATTGCATTGAATCTGTATAACAGTTTTTGGAGAATGGCCATTTTCACAATGTTTGTTCTCCCTATCCATGAGCAAGGGATGTCTTTCCATTTTCTGAGATCATCTTCAATTTCTTTTTTCAGTGTATTATAATTTTCACTGTATAAGTCTTTCACTTCTTTCTTAAGAGTAATTCCTAAATATTTCATTTTTTTGCTTGCTAATGTGAAGAGTGTAGTTTCTCTTATTTCCCTCTCTGTGATTTTGTTGTTCCTGTATAGGAATGCTATTGATTTCTGAGTATTGATTTTGTATCCAGCCACATTACTGAATTTATTTATTGTATCTAAGAGTCTGTCAATGGGGTGTACAGGGTCTTCTATGTAGAGTATCATGTCGTCTGCAAACAATGATAATTTAACTTTTTCTTTTCCTATCTTTACCCCTTTTATTTCTCTCTGTTGCCTAATTGCTGTGGCTAGTACTTCCAGTACTATATTAAATAGGAGTGGTGATAAAGGACATCCTTGTCTTGTGCCTGATTTTAAAGTAAAGGCTTTCAATTTTTGGCCATTTAGTATGATGCTGGCTGTTGGTTTGTCATAAATGGCCTTTATTATATTGAGGTAAAGACCATCTATTCCAATTTTCTGTAAAGTTCTTATCATGAATAAATGTTGGACCTTATCAAAGGCTTTTTCTGCATCTATAGAAATGATCATGTGATTCTTATTTTTGGCTTTATTGATATGGTGGATTACATTTATTGATTTACGTATGTTGAACCATTCTTGCATTCCTGGGATGAATCCCACTTGGTCATGGTGTATAATCTTCTTGATGATTTGCTGCATCTTATTAGCCAATATTTTATTGAGGATTTTTGCATCTGTGTTCATTAGGGAGATCAGTCTATAGTTCTCTTTTTTAGTAGGATGTTTCTCAGGTTTTGGTACTAGAGTAATATTTGCTTCCAGGAATGACTTAGGAAGGATTGCTTCCCTTTCAATTTCATTGAATAGTTTGAGGAGTGTCGGCATTAGGTCTTCTTTGTATTCCTTGTAGAATTCTGCAGTGAATCCATCTGGGCCTGGGCTCTTCTTTGTAGGTAAGGACTTAATTACATTATCAATTTCAGTAACAGAGATTGGGTTATTCAACAATTTTACATCCTCTTGATCTAGCTTTGGCACTTCATATGCTTCTAAGAATCTGTCTATTTCTTCTGTGTTATCAAACTTTTGAGAGTAGAGGTTTTCGAAATAGGTGTTGATGATCTTCTGTATCTCTATTGGGTCTGTAGTGATTTCAACTTTTTCATTTCTTATTGCATGAATTTGAGCTTTTTCTTCCCATTTTTAAATAAGGTTGGCTAGGGGCTTATCGATTTTATTTATTCTTTCAAAGAACCAACTCTTTGATTCGTTGATTCTTTGGATTGTTTTCTTAGTCTCTATTGCATTGATTTCTGCTCTGATTTTTATAATTTCCTCTCTTCTTTTGGCTTTGGGCTTGACTTGCTCTTCTTTTTCTAGCTGTTTGAGGTGTAGCATCAAGTTATTTATTTGTATTCGTTCTGTTTTCCTGGTGTGGGAACTCAGTGCAATAAATTTTCCTCTCGGGACGGCTTTCATTTCATCCCACAAATTCCGCTAAGTTGTATCTGCATTTTCATTTTCTTGTAGGTATTGTTTAATTTCTTCTTTAATTTCTTCTGTGACCCACTGATTACTCAAGAGTGTGTTATTCAGTTTCCATGTGTTTGCGAGATTTTCGCAGTATCTTTTATCATTAATTTCTAATTTCAGAGCGCTATGATCCGATAACATGCAAGGGATGATTTCAACTCTTTTGCATTTGTTTAAATATGTTCTGTGAGCTAATATATGGTCTATTTTAGAGAATGATCCATGTACTGCTGAGAAGAATGTGTATTCTGATGTTGTTGGGTGGATCATTCTGTATATGTCTATCAAACCCATTTGTTCACAGGTGTGATTCAGTTCTGTTATTTCTTTGCTCATTTTCTGTCTGGTTGATCTGTCCCTTGGTGTCAATGGCGTATTAAGTTCTCCTGTTACAATTGTGTTACTGATAATTTGAGTTTTCATTTCTGTTAATAGTTGTTTTATATAACTGGGTGCTGTGGAGTTTGGTGCATATATATTTAAGATAGTTATCTCTTCCTCTTGGAGTTTTCCCCTTATGAGTATGTAGTGACCTTCTTTGTCCTTTATGGTCATTGTTGGTTTAAAGTTCACATTGTCTGCAAACAGAATGGCTATTCCTGCCTTTTTTGGATTCCTGCTGCATGAAGTATTGTATTCCATCCTTTGACTTTCAGTCTGTGAGTATCCTTCTGGGTTAGATCGGTTTCCTGTAAACAGCATATGGTTGGATTTTGTTTCTTGATCCATTCTGTTAGTCTGTTTCTTTTGATTGGTGCATTGAGACCATTTACATTAATGGTTATTACTGTTAAATGCTGGTTAATTGTAGGAATGTTATCTCTCTGCTGTTGCATCTTTATCTTTGTGTTCTGGTTAATTATCTGCTTTGCTTAGTGGTTTTTTCCTTTGTGTATCTAAACTGTCTTTCAATATTTTTTGCAGGGCTGGTTTGGTGTTCATGAAGTTCTTCAGCTGTTCTTTGTCATGGAAATATCATATTTCACCATCAATTTTGAATGATAGTTTTGCAGGATACATCAGTCTAGGTTGGAAATCATTTTGCTTTAGGATCTGGAATACTTCACTCCATGCTCTTCTTGACTTTATTGTTTGTGCTGAGAAGTCTGCTGTGATTCTGATAGGTTTTCATTTATAAGTGATCTGTGTTTTCTCTCTGACAGCTTTTAATAATCTATTCTGATCCGGCCTGCGGACCAATCCGTGGGTCTCACCTGGAGAGGGGATCGGGGATGGGGGCAGGGCAAGAGAAAAGAGAGATGGAGACAGGATGAGATTCCAATCGAGTCTCGTTTATTTTCAAAATGGCTACAACTTATATAGGGTGGGGGGCGGGCCAAAGGCAGGAAGAGGGCACAGAGTGTTATCTGATAGGTCACCATCACATCCGGATATATGACGTAAGCAGGAGGGGATTATGGGTAATGTAGGTGGACATGAGGATCATGGGAAATGTAGGCTGACACACAAAATGCCCTCAGGCAGGAGGGGCAGGGCAGCAGCAGCTATTCAAAGCCGCTCCCTACACTATTCTTGTGTTGGATTTCTGGGATGGTGATTATTATATGTCTGGGTGTAGTTTTATTTTGGTTATGACTATTTGGAGTTCTATATGCTTCACTGATCCTGATGTCAGTTGCTGATCTCATGCTTGGGAAATTTTCAGCTATTACTTCTCTAAATATCTTCTTGACATACTTTATGTGGTCTCCTGCTTTTTCATTAATCCCTATCATTCTTATGTTATTTTTCTTTGCATCGAATTGCAGTTGTTGAATTGTTGTTTCCTGATTCCTTGTTATTTTTAAAAGATCTTTCCTTTCCTGCTCACTAGCTGCAATCCTGTTTTCAAGGTCTGAAATTCTATCTTCGCTTTCATTAAGGTAGTTTTTACAACTTTGAGTGGAGTTTTTCATTTCCTGTATATCTCTGTGCATCTGCATTATGTATTCTGTTTGTTTCTTATATTGCTTGTCTATGGATTCTATCTTTTTGTTTAGTTCCTCCAATTTTTTATCTGTGTTTTCTTTAGATATATTCAGAATCTCTTTCATTTCTTTTATCATTTCTTCTTTTACCTGGGAGATTATTTCGAGTTTGAATTTCTTTAAAGCTTCCTGGAGTTGCTTGTTAATTTCAGTAGCTCTTGTGTCCAATATTTGAGGTGAATGGCATATATTTTCTTCTATATACATTGCTCCTAGGGTTTCTTGAGATGGGCTGGAGGTTTGAGGTTGTATTTTGGAATTTCGTTTTGTTATTTTCCTACATTTCTGTGTTTCAAGTGTTATTTGAAAGCTTCCTCAGGATCTGTTGGAAATCCCCTTCCATGTTTGCAGCTACTGAGACTCTGGCACCATGTTACCCCAACCCACTGGGCCTGTAGAACCAATGGCCCTCCTGTGCCTGTTCAGAACTCTGCAGTTCCAGATAAGCTGGGCCTCAGGGACACTGTGCGCCCACCTGCCCGTTGGAAGCTCCACAGCTCTCCAATCGCAGCCGGGATGTGGAGGCAGATGTAGACACCTCAAACCCACCTCTCTACTTTACTGCACCAGGAAGCCTGGAGGGACCTGAATAGTCTGGGCTTTGGGCAGAGTGTGCTGAGCACTCACCACAGGCTGCAGGGCCTCTGGAACCTGCAATCCTCCCCTGCTTGCTGAGATACCCACAGTCCTCCAGACACAAGGGGAGGCTGATGCAGCCCCCCAAATCCACCCAGCCCCTCCTCTGCACACCGATGGCTAGGTGGGGGAATCCCAAACAGGCTGGGCTCTGGGCATAGCATGGGCCCGCCCACTCGTTGGAAGCTCAGCAGTTCTCCAAGTGCAGCTGGCATGGGGAGGCAGATGTAGAGACCACTCAGGTTTATAAAGTGATCTCAAAGCCAGCCTGAACTTCATAGCAACAAGCTTACTCAAAAAGATAAATGTATCAAATCTAATGAACATAATAGTGTACTAGTGATTGCCTTGTGACATTACCATGACTATCACGTTTATACTGACCTATAGTCTACTAGGAAAACCGAAGATACAGCCCATTTCACAATAAAATATCACACCATAAACCAAATGGAGTACCCTGGTGAGTATTTATTGTTCATCATTGATATTTGGTGGTGATGGAGCAGTGCTTGCTGCTGCTCTCCACAGAAAAATGACTATTGCTGCAGTAACAGGAATCTGCATGCATCACTGCAATATGTCCTTAACTCTTTGAGGAATAGACCCACTAAAGGAAGCATTGCACTAATGAGAATTACTAATTTTAGTCATTTGAATACTTTAAAAACTGACTTCAGTAGTAGTTGAACTACTTACCTACATTTCCACCAACAAGTTTAAATAGTTTCTTTACTCCCGCAGTCTCATGTACGTTCCTTAGATCTTGTGGGGATTTGTTTTCTCTGCAATGAGATGCTGTCCCTATTTGAATTTCTCTACTGTGCAAAAATGCTCAATAGGTCTTCAGGTATTTCTTGGCCAGTTGTACATATTCTGAAAAATGTGTGTTCCTTTCACGTTCCTATTGGTTTTACATGTTAGCTATCAGAGAGTAACAGGTAAAATTTCTCTCATTCTGTAGTTTATTTCATCATTTTGTTTGATTTTTTTGTGGCTTCTATGTTTATGCAGGAGGGTTAAAATCTTACAAAGTCCTTCTTCTTGTTTCGTTCCCCTATCTTATTTTCTACACAAAAGAGCAGCAATAGTATTTTAAAAAATGTTTTTTAACACCTCTACATTCAGAACATGGAATGTCTGGCTCTTTCATGTTTCACTGTTTTACTCCAATAAAGGCATATTTGAGACTGCTGCACAAATTACCAAAAAAAGTACACTTCCTGAGTAAAAGAAAAATCACAATTTGCAGCAGTGATTCTTTTACCCTATCGTACATTTATATTCTTGACCTCAATGTACTTGTTTCCTTAAACTTCAAATGCAGGCATAAAAACAACTGTTTCACACTCTGCTAAACCATCTAGCAATTGCCTCCCAAAGTCAGCTTCAAAGCCATTATCATCCCATCTCATTCTCTCCTGATGCTTGAACTAAAGAAATCATCTTTAGCCTAATCTTTATAGGTAACTCCTTACCAATGCAATTATTTAAATACAAAATGATCAAAAATTGCATACTTTTTGTTAGTTTTTATAAAATAACAAGGAATATAAAAGTGACAATTCTACTGTATTCAATACAAGAATGAATGGGTTAAATTGACAACTGCCCAAATGATGCTCAGGATGGTCACTGCAAAAACAAATGTGTTTCACAAGTGATTCTCTGGAATAACTGTTACATGGCCAACTGATAAAAGGACAACTACTGATCTGCAATTGTGAGTATTAAAAAATGTTGTTGCTGGGGAAGAAAGGGAGGAGATCTAAAGCATTAAGCAACATCTGCAGAACTTGAAGATATATTTTGAGACAAGTTCACTCTAATTGTGTATATTAGACTCAACTTCCTCTTCCACTAATTTAAGCCCGCCGAGGTGCTAGGATTACAAGCATGCATCAACGGAACCAGCAAGATTTACTTTCATGGTAAAATGAGAAAGTGCATGTACTCAGGATATATGTCTTATAGATTCAGTAGTCTATTATTAGCTGTAATACAAACTCCAAATATTCCCATTGATGGTAAGCAGAAATATGCTGCAGGGGATCTGGCCACATGCTGTAGTGCATAGAGGCTGACAATGTACTTCACAGTGTCTTTTACTTTGTGAAGTATATCAGGTTCTTCAGGTACAAAATAGATATAGTTTTAGTGGTGATTACATAAGAGGTGAGTAATTTATTTTCCCAAGGATAATTGAGACTTGGGCAAGCTATCTTCACTGGATCAGGGGTATTTAATGCAATGTTCACTTGTGTTTTCATAACACCACAGTTTTTAACAACATAATTCCTAAGCAGAGTTTGTATTCAACAACATGGCATTAAACACGTTACAAATTACATGAACGTTAAAATGGAAGTGAAAACCACAGGCCACAGGAAACCAACTGGGACTCATGGCCCAGTGTATGTGTTTAAAGATAATCAGTACACACCACAAACATCATGCACTGGTCCTTATAAATAAAGTGATATGCCATTGTATAAATTCACAATTCAGTAAAACAGAACACAATCTGAATCTTAATTTAGCAAATTTACTTTTTACTGTGTTGACAGCTCAAAATTTAGGTTTCCCTTCATGCCATTAATACAGTATTTTAGGAAAAAACAGTAATAATTACAAAATATATAATGCATTCACAGCATCAAGGAATAAAATAAAGGCATTTGCACAATACATCCAATAACAACATTTTCCCCCCAAACAATTCCATATTTAAGAAAAATTGATTTCAAAGTTTGGTTACTCATAAATCATGCCAAACTTTATAATTTCTGGAGATATTGATATATCTATTGTGATGTGCTATTGGAGACAAGTTATGATTCTGTCAGTATGGCACAGTCAGAAATTCACAGTAGTATGGTTTACATTTGGTACATGTGGGGAAACCTTACTAGCAAAAAAAGATGTAATATAAACATAACAAGTAAAATTCTGATGGTTAGAAAAACAAAGGTTTACTTAAATAACAAATATTGGCTCCACTGAGAAACAAAATCAGGCAACATAATTTACATGGTATGATATCCAGTGATGTTAGGAAATCAGCAGATGTCTTGTCACAACTTGGAAAACATAACATTCATTAATGTACAAGTTATGTGAAAAGAACACAACTTTGTCAAAAACACATACTCCAAGCATCTACAAATGTATATCTTAATGCCAAATATTGCCTCAACTTCAGAAACATCATTTATGAAAGAGAAAATGAAGCACGTGCATCAAAAGATTAAAACTATGCCGTGTTAAAATTACAATTCCCAAAAAAATAAGAGACTAGACTAATATCACTCTGAACAGTGCATAATAGTATTGCTCAATTTTATATCATAATGCTACAGAATTAGCATTGGGTTTTTTAGTGTCACTTCTTCTTCAGAGTATCTGTTCATTACATTATGCATTATATTATTTGTTCAAATAAATAGGTTAGAAATTCTTCCGATGTGTGAATCTCTATGTGGATATCTATCCTTTCTGTGTTATGGGGGAAAACAGATCAAAATAAGACAACAAAACAAACTCCTAGAAAATCATGATATGAAAGAGACATATAAGACCACAATATTAGGTGATATACAGTACTTACTATGCTTTCTCTTGTTATTTTCAATAGAATTGTCCACATCATCAGGGACTATACAATTAAGCATAACATTATATAGCTATTTTTATAAAAACACAACTTTGAAGACGTTGTAGGATGTGAAAGCAGTTAATAATCAAACCTGATGTAGAACCCGTGGTTTCCTGCCCGGACCAGCAAGTCAGGCCAAGGCACGGAATATCATCCCAGTCTGGAGGGGCTCCTTTCCTCACCTGGGGACCAGCCCATGGTTGCCCACTGGGACCAGTGGTTTGGGACCAGCGAGTCAGAACCAGGGAGTCGGGCCAAGGCACAGAATCCTTTCCCAGTTTGGAGTAACTCTCGTGCTCAGCTGGGGACCAGTCCACGGATTCCTGGGCTGGGACCAGCAAGTGGGGCCGAGGAACAGATTCCAATTCCAGTCTGAGGGAACTCCCTACCTTGCCAGCAAGTTCGGCCGAGGCATGAAATCCCATCCCAATCATGGTGAACTCATTCCCTCACTTGGAACAACACTTGAAGCTTGAAAATACAGCAAAATGACAAAATGAAAGACCAAAATGCAATCTCAAACATTCATCCCATCCCAAAAAAGCCTAGGAGTCATGTGCATAGAAGAAAACACATTCCACATAACTGAAATACCTGAAATAATAGTAACTGAAATAAAGAAGCAACTTTGGGAAGCATTAAACAAATTCAAACTAGAAATAATCTCGTAGGTAAAAAAAGAAATGGTAAAAGAAATGAAGGAGATTCTGAACATATCTAAAGAAGACAGTTAAAAAATTGGAGGAACTAAACAAAAAGATAGAATCCCTGGATGAACTCTGTAAGAAACAAACAGAATACATAAAGCAAATGCAAAGTGAAATCAAAAACTCCATTGAAAGTTATAAAAACTGCCTCAATGAATGTGAAGATAGAATCTCAGACCTCGAAGACAAGATTGCAGCCAGTGAACAGGAAAGGGAAGATCTTTTAAAAATAACAAGAAATCAGGAAATAACTATTCAACCCTGCAAGATGACGCAAAGCAGAACAACATAAGGTTGATAGGGATAAATGAAAACAATGATCATGTGTGCTGAGTATTCCCATAACACATAGGATTTATCTCTTGTGTGAGTTTCTTCATGTATTTCACTTACAATCTGGCTGCTGAAAGTGTCTCCACTTGCTTACGTAGCCAGTGGTTCATCCCAGTGTGAATTGTTCCATGTGTTTTGCAATGACTGTATGTGTTAAAAGCTTTGCCACATTGTTATATGCATAAGGTTTCTCACCAGTGTGGAGTCTTTGATGTATTTTACAAAATCCATGTGTGGTTAAAGCTTTCCCATGTGCTTCACATAAACAGGGTTTCTCAACAGTGTAAATTTTTTCATGTATTGGACAATGAGCATTTCTGCTGAAACCTTTCCCACATTCCTTACATATATAAGTTTTCTGCCCAGTGTGAAGTTTTTCATGCATTATGCAATATGTACTTGTGCTCAAAAAATTCTCATGATGCTTATATACACTGGTTTTCTCTTGAGTGTGAACTTTCATGTTGCTTACAATGTCCATGTCGGGTAAAAGCTTTCCCACATTGCTTACATACATACGGTTTCTCACCAGTGTGAATTCTTTCATGTTCCTTACACTGTCTATGTGTGTTAAAACCTTTCCCACATTGCTCACATACATAGGGTTTCTCTCCAGTGTGAATTGTTTCATGTATTTTACAATCTTGCCGTGTGTTAAAAGCTTTCCCACATTGCTTACATACATAGGGTTTCTATCCAGTGTAAATTCTTTCATGTCGCTTACAATGTCCAAGTTGGGTAAAAGCTTTACCACATTGCTTACATACATATGGTTTCACTCCAGAGTGAATTATTTCATGTGCCTTACAATGTCCATGTGTGATAAAAGCTTTCCCACATTGCTTACATATATAGGGTTTCTCTCCAGTGTGAATTCTTTCATGTTGCTTACAATGTCCAAGTTGGGTAAAAGCTTTCCCACACGCTTACATACATATGGTTTCTCACCAGTGTGAATTCTTTCATGTTCCTTACACTGTCTATGTGTGTTAAAACCTTTCCCACATTGCTTACATACATAGGGTTTCTCTCCAGTGTGAATTCTTTCATGTCGCTTACAATGTCCAAGTTGGGTAAAAGCTTTCCCACATTGCTTACATACATAAAGTTTCTCTCCAGTGTGAATTCTTACATGAACCTTACAATATGCACGTCTTTTAAAAGCTTTCGCACATTGCTCACATACATATGGTTTCTCTACAGTGTGAATTCTTTCATGTTGCTTACAATCTCCATGTTGGGTAAAACCTTTCCCACATTGCTTACATACATAGGGTTTCTCTGCAGTGTGAATTCTTTCATGGTTCTTAAAAACTCCCCGTGTGTTAAAAGCTTTCCCACATTGCTTACATACATAGGGTTTCTCTCCAGTGTGAATTCTTTCATGTATTTTACAATTTGCCCATGTGTTAAAAGCTTTCCCACATTTCTTACGTACATATGGTTTCACTCCAGTGTGAATTATTTCATGTTGCTTACAATGTCCAGATTTGGTCAACCCTTTTCCACATTGCTGACATACATAGGATTTCTCTCCACTGCAATATTTTTCACATATCTGAACATTGTGGTGTGTTTCTGCTTCTTTCACATTCACATTACCTTCTGCAGTACAAAGGGATACTTCTTTACACTGATTCCAAGATGTATGTCCATAGGATTTCCCTAGATTGTCATTTCTGTAAAAAAAAAAAAAATCACGTATCAGATTGATAATCATATTACTAAGTTTTTATTGGAGATTTGAACAAAATTGTTTGCAGTCTCGCTGTTTGAATCCCCACTTCATATGTTTCTTTTGTATTTCATTAACTATTCACTTTTGTATTTCATTAATTATTTCTATGCGCAGCATATGTAATCATTGTCTTTAGATTTCTTACTGTTTATTTTCACTTTGAAAGTGGTATCATTTCTACTTATTTTGTTTTTTTTAGTCTTTCCTTACATTAAATAAAAAAAAGAAACATTCACAGTGAAATGGGTCTCAGTTTAATGACTGCATTAATGTCAAGTTCTGTTTTTAATGCCTGCTAAGAAATTCTGACCATGAAGTAACAGAACAGCCTCGTAAGACATGTTGAAAACAACCATTCCCAAAAGACTGGTACACATTTGGAAATCTTAAAATTTGGTACCTTTTGAAATGCAGAAATCTTATCTTCATTTTGGGCATAGGTACATATGTGTATCACATACACATCATTCTGATATGTTTCCCCATCACAATCTCCCTTCTGTCCTTAACCTGCAGTTTCCTTTTCCATATGGTCAGTCTTACTTTTCTCTATTAACTCTTTCATTTCATTCCACAATTTATATTTTGGTTTCTCATCTAAAAGAAACCCTGTGACCTTTTAGGTTTTATAGCTGAGCTATTTCACCGAATTGATGGGAGAAAGAACCACCTATTTCTTATGGCAAATGACATTATATTATTTATTTTTTGACATTATGTAACACATTTTTTTCTTTTCCATGCTGGGAATGAACAACAGCTATTAGCATAAAATCTATAGCTTTTTAAATGTGTTTTAAGAGATTTTCGCTGATCATTAAGCTGTGAAGTTTGAACTTGAATTTTCCATTCTGCAAAATCTGATTCCTAGTGTGCTGGATTTACAAGAATGCACAATCACAGAGAGTCTATTAACATTTTCCTTCTCCACAAATGCAGTGATAGATAGCTAAGCTTCTTCAAGGCCTGATCTATTACAACTTGCTCTGCTTTGTATATGAGTAAGCATGTATCAGTATTTCATGTGCATTTTGAATTTTTAAAAATATATCCAGGACAAGTATGAGGGGATCAATTTCTAGAGACAACTGCACACTGATATTCAGAATGAGTGCACTTAACATTCTATCAGCCTTCTAAGAATTTTAGTCAGAATGGCTGATTCTTTAGAGCATGGCTTGGAAACACAAGAACTCCATTTTATTTCAAATTCTATTGCAATCTTAGCAATTTTTAGATGATGAATGTGTTGTACTCACATGTATATATGGGTAGAAAAACTGAAGGGAGAATGTCATAACTCAAAAGTGTATGCCTTTCATACACATCTATATGCAATGTCATACATTTTCTTGATTTAATCCACTCATTATACATACCCTAGCTTATACGTCTTCGGAGAATATTACTGACAATAAATTGAATGGTGCCTCATTTCTTTGGTGGTATTTTTCTGCGGACTCACTAATTATTCAGGAACATTCCTTCTCCTTATGAGTGCGAATTACCTTAAGTATCTCCAGTAAATTTTGCATTCTTTTTCAGCTTCCTGGATATCCCCAAGTCCTCCTAAATTGTAGACATAGAAATACCAGCACTCATTAGAATAATACATACAAATTAATAGATATTGTTTAGAGTTATGATATAATGTGTCTAGGTCTGAGCTATTTTTAAAAATATTTTCACATTGTTTTTAATGAAACAGCACTGATGAGTGACATACAACATTCTGACAGCATGAGTGACAAAAGTATTTTGTCCTTACCAATTGCAGTCATGTTCCTAAAGGTTTCGCCCATCACATCTCTGTAGAGGTTCTTTTGGGATGGACTCAGCAAAGTCCACTCCTCATTGCTGAAGTTCACGACCACATCCTCAAAGGTCACCACCTCCTAAAGGATCATACATATATTTCTCACACGAAGGTTGAGACACCAGGCTTGGGATATCTTAAATTCTCTCCTACAAATCTGAATCAAAAGCAAAGTGTGCTGGTATATATCTATAATGCCAGCACTCAAAAGGCTGAGGCATGATGGTTTCAGTGAGTTCAGGGCAATTCTAGGCTCCACAGGGTGTTCAAATCCAGCTGATATACATATAGAAAGCTTGTCTCAATAAAACAAAACTAAACTAAACAAATACAACCAAACAAAACAGCTGAATGAAGACTGATTTCTTCAAATTTAAATCCATGTCTTGGTCATTAATTTTGTGTATATACACATTTTTGAAGACAGCAAATTTGATGATAGATTGTAACTCACTGCTAATGTAACAGTGAAATAGGAGCACTGATACTTGTGCTGAGTCACTGCAATATTCCCTGTGTACTGTCTCTAAGGCAGAGCTCACAGTGAGAAGCCTGCAGGACCAGCATCCACAAAGCACAGAGGCAGATAAATATCCCATCAATCAACTGGGAAGCCAAGCAAGCACCTCCCTTCCTTGGTAAGTGGTGGCAGTGTGGCAGACGGTGGCCCATCCAGGGGGCAAACCAGCAGCAGCTCCTGAGATCCATGCCATGCTGGAATTTAGGACACTTGGAAGGCAAGCAAGCACCACTTCTCCCTGGTAAGTGGTCGTGGTCTGGCAGAATGCGGCCCTTCCAGGGGGAGAGCCAGCAGCAGCTCCTGAGATCCATGCCATGTGGGAACTGAGGATGCTGTGAAACCAAACAAGAGGCCTGTCTCCCTACTAAGCAATAGTGAACCTACTGATGCATGGCCTAGAATCAAACATCCCACTTCCCTACCCCTCTTCTCCTATCACCCCCCGTTAGCAAATGGGAACCAGAAATCTGAGCGTCTCCTGGGAAGCAGACCATAACAAATAAGGGGGACTTCCTTCTACTACCTCTTTGAAGGCAAATATTTTTATTACTGTTTTGCTCTATTCTGATTAATGGTATTGCTCTATTCAATATTCTGTTTTGATAAGTACTATAATGTTCTGTATTTCATCTCATTTTGATATACGTGTTTGAAAGAACAACTATTATAAAGATAATAAAATATACTGTGATACCTATTACTGTTATGGCAGTAACCTGTTGTGAAGTTGTGTACCAATTTCACTGTATGATCTTAGTTGGGCTTATTCTGCCTTGTTCTGTTATATTTTGCCACTTTCAAAATTTAAAAAAAGAAAAAAAAATCTCAGCAATCACTTTGATAGGCTGCAGATAATGTCTCTTCAAATCTCATTTAGGCCAGTGAGTACTTTGTTCTTCATATACTTCAGCAGCATTTTGAAACATGAATTTGGTTTCATAGAACAAAACATAAATAACATCCAATATGGTACACAAATAATAACTCAAATGTTAGTGAAAATGCTGTTTTTAAAAAATAAGTATATAAAATGGAACCAGGCCCAAGCTGTAATTTATAGCTCACTGTCACCAAGCGATCACTTTCAATTCAGATGTAAGCAATATATCTTGGGAGACTGGTGAAGGAGTTCTTCCTTGAATTTGGGGCTATCCTAAGTTACAGAGCTGTCTAAAATAGAGAAACCCTGACTGAGACACCCCACAGACAAAGTGAAACTTGAAAAGAGAATGCATAAGACACCTTTGGTTTGTTTTTAAAAATTATAGCCATACAATATGGAAAAATTCTAACAATATTCAACACTTTCTGAGAAACAATGTGGATCTCTTCCATACAACAAAGAAAACACTTTCGTAGTTGGGTATTTAGCTCAGTGGCATGAACGCCTGCCTGGAAAGCATAGGTCATGAGTTCGATTCTTGGTACAAAAAAAAAATCCAAATTTTACCTTCATGACACTGAGGCATAATTAGAGATAATCCAAATTAGATCTTAAGTATGGAACACAAAATTCATGGGTTGACAGGGATTTGAAATACTGATTGTTGCCAGAGCTATTGTTGATAACCTCAATGAAGCAACCAGAACCCAACTTTAACTTCACGCTTACTTTAAGAACTACCTGAATTTCAGTGAAGACCCTCTATGTTGTATGTCCTGCTATACGCTTCCTGAATCCTGTCACTCACTTGCACATCCTTTCCACACTCCTCTGATCCATCCTCAGCAGGAAACCCTTCATGCCTAACTATTGATATCACTGCAAAATTTCTGTTTAGAGCTTCTCCTTTACACCACTTAGTAAATTCCATTGCAGAGCATTTCCATATTTAAACTGTCTATGAACAACCAAGCCACTAAATCAGCTCTTAATTCAGAGATTACACACCTATTCCTTTCCATTCAGAGGATATCATGTGTATATGTCCATGCAAATGCCTAAATTTCAGCATTTTTCGATGAGAATTTAACTGATAGCCCTTTCTGGAATTTGTCCTTCATAAAATTTTACCCTGTCCTTGATAACACTTTCATATTTGCTTTATTTTTCTCAGACTTCAAAACTCTATGGCTGTTCTCACAAACCTAGTCTGTGAGCAGGGGTGCCACCTAAATAATTAAGTATGTTCAGAAATTATTTTGCACTGATCTGTATAATACACAGGAGTTCACCAGTTGTTTGGGAAGCCTTTTTCCACTGAGGCACACTACTACATGTCTCTGAATTCTCAGGATCTTTGCCACTACCTGTCATGAGGATGGAAATATGAGAACATACTATAAATTGAGGAGATCACTATAAATACAAAAAACCCAAGTTTAAATTGAGCCATTTTGGCTATGAGGCCCTGCATTACAGACATTAATAAACTTTGGACATTCCAGATCTGCTACTCTGAGGAAAGAGAGCATAGACCTAGCTCATTACTGCTCTACAAGCTACAAAAAGCATCATAATCAGGGTCTTCCCAAGCTCCTTCCAATGCCTTAGATGTTGGAGTTACCAGGCCAGCAGTGAATTTCAAAGACGATACTTGAGTCTGCTGCTGTCATAATGAAGCCAGGGTTCTGGGGACCCCAAATCACCCTTGCCAACAGCAAGAGGCAAAAGGGACAGTGAATGACCCATGGGCAATGCTGGAGGACCTCAGGAGCTGAAGCTAACTAAATACCTGAGGCTCCAGAGACCACAACTACTCCTAAATACTTGTAACTGGTTTCACCCAATCCACCCTATCTCTGGGCTCCCATCCACAACCTCACCATTCCATGGCTCCAGGATCTCTCAGGTTCTTTGCTAATCAGGCCACAGGACATCAAAAGTACTAAATGAGATCCAGCAAGTGTTTTGCTACCAGTATCGTACTCAGAAAAGGTAAATCATGCTGAGACACCGGAAGAGACAAAAGTCACAGCCAGCATTGGCCTGAAATTTGGACAGTTCATATAGCCTGCCCCTTCATCACTGATTGACTCCTGCTCTACTGCCCTCCTTCTGAGTCAAGAATCAACAGGGAAAGAAAACCTTCCCTGCAAGAGAGGATCCCAAATGATAGACTGTAGTGCAGAGACTTCTGAAGCTGCCATTCTTCTACAGTGGTGAACTCAGCTCGACCAAAGGAGTGTTTGTACTGAAGAACTTTACCTCAGGCTTTTAATTTTCAAATCCATTTTATTTCAGTGAAAAAAGAACACATCAACTAAAATTAAGTTTCAAATCATGTTCATCAGGGGGCAACACTGGTATATACATTGCACATTGTCATCCCCAGATCATTCACCCAGACCACAAGACATCTCTAATCAATTATCCAAACAGTACTGTTACAGGCACCTGAGTTATTTAAATAGTATTGGCATGAGGCAGGGCTAGGTCCTCCAAGGAGTCCATGCAGGAGACCAGATACCATGCAAGTATGGGGAAGACTGACACCTCATGCTATGGGCCACGTCTCAAGACAAATGATAAGCAAACTCATCCATATCCTAAAGACTGATATTCTAAATAGTTCCCTAGCACTCTGAGGAGGTCAGGAGTCACCACTCAAAGAAAAGTATCCTTATCCTAAGGACTGACATTTAAAATATTTCCCATCATCTTGATGAACTCAGGAGTCACTCTCCCAAAACTCTAAGGGAAAAGTCACTGCTGCCTAAGAATGCCTGCTTTCTATGTGACTCCCTTCCCTCTTTGTTCCCAATTTAATCAACTTTACATGAACTTATAATCTTACTGGCTACCATAGCTCTGTCCCGTCTTATGCCCATCTGCATTGTGAATTCCGGTTTTTCCCCACCTTAAACTCATTTCACCACATGATTTTACTCTATAAAGTTCCCTAGAAAGACAGTGTTTGGCATCCCGCTCAGGACCCCTTCTCTCTCTCAGGTAGCTTTCTTTCTCTCAATAAGTATATTATGCTCTTAATTTCTGTTGTTCCTAAAATTCATTGACTTTAGAGAACACAAACTCATACCAGACATATTAGACACATAGATTCATTACTCTATAGCAATATCACTATAACTTTTTCTCTTTCCTGAAGTCATATAAATCAGTAGTAGTTTGTATTCTACAATGTTGATCTCACCTTTCCAGGGATGCTTGCATTGAAGGGCTTTATCCCTGACTTTAAGTGCTACTTTTGTCTTCTGAAAGTGAAATGATCTGTAATTTTGGTGATGGTATCTACAATGCATTAAGGAAATGACTAACAGTATTTCTTATGAATGGTTTACTACCAGCCATAGAGGAAGACAGGTGGCAAAAATTCGTTGTTTTGATTTCTTCCTTGAAACTGAAGGATGTACTTGAAAGAGTTTTGCCCTAGAAACAATTACAGAACCTCATGGTGGTAGTTCAAGGTGGAAGAAGGCAAAATCAGGGATGCTTACTCATATGGCCACTTCCTCTTTTTTCCTTGATTACAACTTCCTCTTTCTTTCCCAGGGTCCTAAAGAAAATTCCCATCAGCTCCTTGCATGACATCAATGTCCCCTCCAAGCACCACATCCACTCAAAAGTCACATATACCTCTGTTGTAGTCTAGAAAAATAGCTTCATTATTTTTGTATCATAGCAATACCTGTAACTTGGCCTTACTGTATATGTGTTTTTCCCTTCCCCCTTTGGATGACCTAATTAATATGTTAATCAATGCTCTCCTCTGTAAAGAATTGTAAAATCTTACCTAATTGATATGTTAACCATTGTTACCCTCTACAAATAACAGATGTGATGCTAAGATAAGCTAACAGAAGTTGTTAATCACTGCTAGACTTCTAGTCTCTGCTGAGGAAAACAGGATTTCTTTTTATCTAAACTTGCTTGTTTATGGGAAAACTTGCTTGTTACCTGAATCTTGCTCTTCCCATGAAATGTAATGCACCATGTTTCTGTTTTGTAGTGTGCCACACCCATCCCTCTCCTTGCATTGTGTGACCAGCAGCTGTTTGTGGATGTACAAGATAAAAGACCTGACTTTTTTCTGTCAGGTGGCAGTCTCCAAATTAGCTCCCAGAGACTCCTTGCCAGGTCTGGCCTAAAATAAAACCTTTGCTCCCTAAATTTTAATTTCTTGCTTCCTTGGATTTTATTCCAGGATCTGAGTTATCACAACCACAAAACCCCATAGTTAGTCCAGGGGGAGGAGAGCCAAACCTTTGGTGGCTGTGGGCTCCTCTCCACATTCTTTAAATAAAAGGCCAGTTTTACATTTCTTATATTCTGCTTCCGTATTGTGCTAATTTACCTCCTCAGTAACCTCAGTAATCTAACCCACTTTAAACCTATCTCACTGTTGTAACCTAGTTCTAACGGATTGTGCCCCCTTCCAGTTCTATATGCGCCATTTGAATAGAGATTAAAATTCCATTTCCAGTAAAGACTTAAGTTTTAGCTCCTTGTAAATTCCCCTCCCCTCCCCATTCTTAGGTTAAGTCTCCATTTCTCATAAAAGCTTTAAGTTTCAGTTTCTTGTAACCGCCCCCCCTTCAGCCTATCTGCAATACAATGTACTGTCCCTAAGAAATGTTTAACTACAAGAAAGTTATCAAACTGGGTCAAAGTTCGCAACATTCCTGTGGTTTTCAGCTTTAAAACCCAACCTTTTTAGCTGTAAGGCACATAGTCTCCAAATTGGCTCCCTGAGATTGCATCACCTGGCCTGGCCTAAAATAAAGTCTTTGCTCCCCAAATTTTAATTTCTTGCTTCCTTGAGTTTTATGCTGGGGTGCGAGCTATCACACTCACCACAGCATTTTATTCTATAAAATCAGAGTCCTTTGCTACCGGCTCAGAACCCCTCCTGTTTCTCTCAGACAGAAGCTTTCTGATAGGATTTTTGGTGTA
The DNA here is from genome assembly GCF_034190915.1 of Cavia porcellus. Taxonomy (NCBI): domain Eukaryota; kingdom Metazoa; phylum Chordata; class Mammalia; order Rodentia; family Caviidae; genus Cavia; species Cavia porcellus. The sequence continues at coordinate 82,001,868 of NW_026947489.1, forward strand.
GTAAAGAGAATATAAAGTCAAAATGGCCTTTATTCTAAGACCATGGAGAGAACACCATGACCACTGGGGGTCTGGCTTTTTTTTTCTGGAAATGTGTGGGTGGCATACATATAGTTTTTGACTTGGGTGATGCTTAAAGGTGGCATTGCTGATATGCAAGTAGCTGATTGAGATTCTTTTCTGGCCACAGGTAGGTTGAAAAGGGGAGAGGAAAGTGACTTCAAAGTAAAAGTCCCCTAGTTCCACCTCCCACTTCCAAAATATCCTATTTAGAGAAAAATACTTTCACTTTCTTTCTCTCAATAAATATATTCCACCTTTCAACTCAGTTGTTCCTAAAATTCATTCTTCCATTTTAGAGAACACAAACTCATACCAGACATAGAAGGTCAGAAATTTCATTCCAGTATATCATGGTATGGTTGCCTCTATTTCTAACTAACTCAGCTGCCTGTAAACTTAAGAATTCTTTATCAATTTGACTTGGAGTAACTGTAGCAAATAAAATGTTCTTAATGAATATAGGGAAATATATCATTAAATTGAAAAAATGATTATCACAGTTTTTCTACCTAGCACCAGCCAACATTTTCAACTTTTAGGTATGTGGGAAAACAAAACAAAACAAACAAACAAAAAAAAAAACCTCAGAAAATAGCAATCCTATAAGGGACAGTATATCATTCACTGTAATTGCCATGTTATCTGTAGGTATTTCATAGACCACAAAAGAAACATTGAGCCTATTAAATACCATGTATCCATTTCAATAAATGTGCTCATAGCACTGCATCATTGACAACTGTGACTTTTTTTCTGTATGAGGGATTGAACTCATGACCTTGTGCTCTCCAGGCAGCTCCTTGTATCCCTGAGCTCTATCCCCAGACCAACAACTTTAGATACTAAATATGACTATTAACAATGCTTAATTTGCCATTGACATATTTAGTTATAAATTTTGTAAACCTACATTTTCACAAATGAAATTATTTTCTTTCCTTGCAGTTTAAATTACTTTTTTTTTAGGTACCAGGGATCAAAGCTACAACCTAGCACTTTCCAGGCAGGCGTTTCTGCCTCCTGAGCTAAATCCCTGGCCTGTATTAATGAATATTTCACTTTATTCATTCAAATAGAACTGTGATTTTAGCAAAGGATGTCAAGATAGACAGAAATTGATACACAATCAGAGAGGAACTGGAACCTCAAATAGTCCATGCAAAAAACTAAATACAACAACCACTGCTACAGGCACAGCTGAAGAAAGCCAGACCTGAAGGTGAAGATGCAGTGACTAGGTCTACATGCTCCTGAAGAGAAAAACAACAGCTTGAAATGTACTACAGTTACCACCACCCCCTCCAGGAAGTCCTGATAGGCATCAATTACCATACTCAATGACCAGAACAACTGGACTATTGTTCCCACAAAATGCCTTGGCTCTTTCCACATACCTTTTCTGGCTGACTTGTTCCCCTGCTGAATAATATTAGTTAAGCAGCTATAAGTTTACAGGTTGATTGTAGTCTGAGACCCACACTGTACCCACATTGTGACTTTCCTGTATAAATGACTCCTGACAATAGGTCTATGGCCAAAACACCGAAGACCACTCCTGATAATTCAGGGCTATTCTTCCTTTTTTCTAAGAAAATTTTTGAAATTCTTTTGGTTTATGACTTCATTTCTCAATGTTGTGAGTCATTAAACTTGATGCATTTGATATCAAACAGGGCAGGATTATATTTCTCTTATCTCAATTTAAATATGAAATGTCTGGTAAAGGCATTGTTCCAAAGCCAAAATTTCAAGCTGCTTGTTTGCCCTGAGTTTAACATTTCAATGAGCTTTTAGAAGTCCTCAGTCTAATGAACTGCAAATGTATTGGAGGAAGGAGGTCACTGTTGTCCTGTAGCACAATAGGTGCCATTCCTAAATCTGTGTTTGTCACTGCCTCCTGGATGCCACTACATGGCCTTCTTTTCTCTGCAGCATCATTCAATAATTCCCATTTTACATAATTCAACTTTCACTCAGCTCTATTATTCTTTGTTTTCAATAGCCTTTCTGTCAACTTGGTTGATTATTTTTTTCATTTTAGTTTTTTGATTTAAAGTCATAGTCTCACTTTGGAGTTCTGGCCAGACTTGCACTCACTGTGTAGGTTAGGCTGTCCTTGAATACATGGCATTCTCCTGTTTCAGCCTTTTCATTGCTGGGGAAAAGAGGTGGGCATTATAACATATGGCATTTGTCTTTTTTCTCCTCTCCTTTTCACTATTGTTCTTTCATTTCAGTGGCACTGTCGTTTAATCCTGAGGTTTGCTTGTGTCAGTAAGGTTTCTGCAGCTTGAGGTGATTTTGTGAACAATAATATAGGAAGCCAAGCAACCCAATTGAGAAATGTGGAATTTCATTAGCTGGTCTCAGCACCACTTGTATACAGAACCCCCACCCCCATTTCAGGATCTAAACAAGAGGCTCTGAACTGGAAAGTTAGAGATGTTTTAAAAGATAGAATCACAAAAAGATCCTGTTGGAAATCATTTAGCTAGAATCTTATAATAATTTTTGGATGATAACTGTACTCTGCTTCTTTTGTTGAGCAGGTTAATTTTTTTCTTTGGGTACAGCTCATTTTGCTTTTCTCCTGGGACTTATACCCTGAGTGATTTTCCATTTTGCTGAGTGAAATACAGGGCACTAGTTAAATGCAAAGCTCAAGATGGCATCTATTAAGCCAACCTACAACACAGCTAAGTTACAAGTTTCAATATTTTTTAGGGTAAAAACACACATATCTGTAATCCCACACTCAAGACGCTGAGATAGGAGTGCTGCTTTAAGGTTAGGGCAATTCTGTGCTCCATAAAGGGTTCAAATCTAGCTGATATACATAGAGAAAACTTGTCTCAATAAAACAAAACTAAATTAAACAAATAAAACCAAACAAAACAGCTGAATGGAGACTGATTTCTTCAAATCTTAATTTCACAACTTGGGATTAATTTTTGTATATACACATTTTTTGAGACAGCAAATTTAATGCTATATTGCAACTCACAGCTAATGTAACAGCCAAATAGGAGCACTGATTCTTATGCTGAGTCACTGCAAGAGTCCCTGCGCACTGTCTCTAAAGCAGAGCTCATAGTGAGAGCCTGCAGGACCAGCATCCATAAAGCCCAGAGGCAGACAAATATATCATGAATCACTTTGATGTACTAACAATGATATCTCTTCAAATCTCATTCAGGCCACTGAGTCATTTGTTCTTAATATACTTAAGCAGCATTTTGATATATAAATTTGGTTTCATAGAACAAAACATAAATAACATCAAATATGATACATAAATAATAACTCAAATGTTCATGGAAAACTGCTGTATGTAAAAAAATGTATAAACAATGAAACCAGGTACAAGTTTCAAATTATAGCTCAGTGTCACCAAGTGATCACTCTCTATTCAGATATAAAAAATATATCTTGGGAGGCTGATGCAGGAGAACTTTCTTGAGTTTGGGGCTAGCCTAAGTTATAGAGCTGTCTGAAATATAGAAACCGTGACTGAGACACCCCACAGACAATGTGAAACTTGAAAAGTGACTACATACGACACCTTTGGTTTCCTTTAAAATTTATATCCATACAACATACAAAAATTCCACAATATTCAACATTTTCTGAGGAACAATGTTGATATCATACATAGTATACAGAAAACACATTCAGAGCTTGGTATTTAGCTCAGCAGCATGAACACCTACCTAGCAAGCTTGAGATCATGAGTTCGATCCCTGTTACAAAAAAAATTCAAATTTCACCTTCATGACACTGGGTCATAATTAGAGATAATCAAAATTAGATCTCAAGTGAAGAACACAGAATTACTGGGTTGACAAGGATGTGGAATACTGATTCTTACCAGAGCTGGTGTTATTCACCTCAAGGAAGAAATCATAAGCCAACTTTAACTTCATGCTAAGAACTACCTGACTTTCAGGGAAGACCCTCTCTGTTGTATGTCCTGCTATTGGCACACTGTGTCCTGCCAGTCACTTCCACATCCTTTCCATGCTCATCTGATCCACCCTAAGCAGAAAACCCTTCACGACTAAACTATTGATATCTCTGCACAATTTCAATTTATGGCATCTCCTTTACACCACTTAGTAAAGTCCACTGCAGAGCATGTCCATATTCCAACAATGTATATGATCAACCAAGCTATTAAATCATCTCTTAATTCAGAGATGACACCCCTATTCCGTTCCATTCAGAAGGATATCACGTGTATATATATATGTTCATGCAAATGACTAAATTTAGGCATTTTTCAATGAGAATTTAACAGGCAGCCCTTTCTGGAATTTGTCCTTAGCAAGCACACTTTACCCTGCCCTTGATGACACATTTATATCTGCTTCATTTTTCTCAAAATACAAACCTCTATGGCTGTTCTCACAAACATCGTCTATGAGCACATGTGTCACATAAAGTATGTTCAGAAATTCTTTGCATTGTTCTGTATAATACACAGGAGTTCATCCGGTGTTTGGGAAGCCTTCTCCACTGAGGCACATCACTACATATCTTTGAATTCTCAGAACCTTTGCCACCACCTTTCATGACCATAGAAATACGAGAACATAGTATAAATTTAGCCGATCACAAAATACATAAATACGTAAGTTTAAGGAGAGCAGTTGTGGCTATGAGGTCCTGCATCACTGACATTGATATACTTCTGGCTTCCAGATCTGTTGCTGACAGGAATGAGAGCAGAGACCTAGCTTCTTACAGCTGCACCCATCTTGAAACCACATCGGAATCAGGGTCTCCTTATGCCCCTTCCTGGGCCCAGACTGTTGGAGGAACAAGGGCAGCCGGGGATTTCAAAAATGGCATTGTGGCCTGGTGGTATCACAGTGGTGACAGCGTTCTAGGGACCCAGAACTGTCCTGGCCCCAGCGAGAGGTAAAAGGGACAGAGGATGACTCACTGCTAGCACTAGAGGACCTCAGGGTCTGAGGCTAAGCACACAGGCTCTAGACAGCACAGCTGCTTCTCACTACTTTTTTTTTTTTTTGGTCTTTTTCCTTTTTATGGGGACCAGGGATCGAACTCATGACTGCCTGCTTTCAAGGCAGGCGCTTATGCCGCTGAGCTAAACCCCCAGCCCCTTCTCACCACTTCTAACTGGTCTCAACCGGATTCCACCCCATTTCACTGCTCCCATCCCATAACATCACCATTGCTGTAGTTTGGAGGTCTCCCAGGTTCTTTCTAAGAAGTCCACGGAGAACAGAAGCAAAAAACAGTGGTCTAGCAAACATCTAGTGCTCCCTTTTTTGCCTTGGCCTTGCAATTGATGCCATGACACCGGAAGAGACCGCCTACCTTGGCCCGCCTGATTGGACAGTTCTTACAGCCGGCCTCTACATCACTGATTGGCTCCTGCTCTCCTGCCTGCCTTCCGCACCAAGAATAATTACAGAAAAAAAAAAAAAAAAAAAAAAAAAAAAAAAAACCACCCTGTAACTGTGGATCCCCAATGAAAGATGGTGGAGCTTCTGGAGCTGGCTGTCTTCTGGAATGTTGACCTCAGCTCGTCTGATGGGTATTTGCACTGAAAGTCTACCTCAGTCCTTGTTTTTTTCTCCCAAACCCATTTTATTTGAAAGTTAAAAAGTAAAAAAAGTGGTCCAGGGATTTAGCTTAAGCGCCTCCCTGGCAAGCTAGAGGTGGTACATTTCCATCCAAGATCTAGCTACCACAAACTGTGCTGCTATAAATATGGGTGCACATATATCACTGTGGTATGATGATTTTTATTCTTTTGGGTAGATACCCAGAAGGAGAATAGCTGAGTTGAGTGGGACCTGTAGACCTAGTTGTGTGGAATCTCCACACTGATTTCCACAGTGGTTGCTTTACCACCAACAATGGAGAAAGGTCCCTTTTCCCCCCACAACCCCTCCAGCATTTGTTATTGCTTGATTTCTTGACAGTAGGCATTTTTTCTGGGGCAAGGTGACATATCAGTGTTATTTAATTTGCAATTGTTAAATGACGAGTGATGGAGAACATTTTGTCACATATTTATTTGCTGTTTCTATTTCTTCATCTGAGAACTGTGTATGTCACCTCAGATGCACATTTTTGGATTGGGTCTTTAAATCTGGGAAGACTGAAATTTTTAGTTTTCCATGCTCTCGATAGTAATACTTTGTCTGAGGAACAGTTGGCAAACATTTTCTCCCACGTTGTGGGTTGTCTCTTCACTCTGTTAGTGATTTCTCTTGCTGTTAAAAAGTTTTTCAGTAGGGTGAGATTCTCACTTCATTCTCTTTGATTTTTTCTGTTCAATCCATGTTTTCTTCATAAAGTCTTTGCTCACATCAATGTCTTAAAGAGTTTTACTTACTCTATCTTGCAGCAGATTTAATGTATCTGTTTTAATATAAGATCTTTGATCTATTCTGATCTTAGCTTAATACACATTGAAAGATAATATTCAGAACGTACAGAGCCACTTTTTCCAGCACCATTTATTAAAGAGGCTGCTTTTCTTCCAATGACTCTGTTTGGCACCTTTGTCAAAGATAAGATGGTTTAGTGGTCTGGGGTTGTTTCTCCATCTTCTAATTTGTTCCTTTGATCTTTGGGTCTGGTTTTGTTTGTTTTGTTTTTTGTCAGTACCACACCTTTTTTTTTTAATCACAATACCTTTATAGTATAATTTCAAGTCAGGGATTTTGATGAACCCTATCTTTTCTTTGTTTCCCAGGATCACCTTTGCTACTCTAGGTCTCTTCTGGTTCCAGATGAATTTTAGGATTTATCTTGTGTAATTCTTTGAGATATGCTACGGGGTTTTGATTGGGATTGCACTGAATCTGTACAATAGCTTTGGAAGTATGGTCATTTTCACTATATTGAATTTCCCTACCCAAGACTATGGGATACCTCTTCATTTTAGAATATCTTCTTCAATCTCCTTGTTGAGAGTACTGTAGTTTACAGTGTAGAGGTAATTTACATCCTTTGTTAGATTGATTCCTAAGTATTTCATTTTGTTGCATGCTATTGTAAAAGTTATTGTTTCCTTGATTTCTCTTTCCATGAGTTTTTTACTCTTGTTTATGAAGTCTATTGATTGTTGAGTGTTGCCTTTGTAACCAGCTATATTACTGAATTTGCTTCTTCAACTAGAAGTCTTTTGGTGCAATTTTTAGGGTCTTCTAAGTAGAGTATCATGTCTTCTGCAAATAATGATAGTTTAAGATTTTCCTTTGCTGTCTTTATTCCTTTTATTTGTTTCTCTTGTCAAATTGCTCCAGCTAGTTTCCAGGACTATATTGAATAAGAGTGGAGACAGTAGACATCCTTGTTTTGTTCCTGATTTTAGAGTGAAAGCTTTCAGTTTTTGTCCACTTAGTATGAGGTTGACTGTTGGTTTGTAATAAAAGGTTTTTATCAGATTGAGATAAAGATCATCTCTCCCAATTTTTGTAGGTTTTTTATTATGAATAGGTGATGGACTTTGGCAAAATCTTTTTCTGCATCTATTGAGAAATGATCAAATGATTTTTGCTTTTGGATTTGTCAATATGGTGTATTATATGTATGGATTTATGTATGTTGAACCACCCCTGCGTCCCAGGGAATAATTCCACTTAATCATGGTGTAAAAATCTTCTTGATGATATTCTGCAGTCTGTTTGCCAGTATCTTATTGACGATTTTTGTTTCAATGTTCACTAGGCAGAATGGTCGGTAATTCTCTTTCTTATTTGGATTGTTCTCTGGTTTTGGTATCAGGGTAATGCTTGCTTCCAGGAATGGATTGAGAAGTACCATTTCCCATTCAATTTCATTAAATTTTGAGAAGTGGTATTAGGTCTTCTCTAAATTTCTTATTTATCCCTGCCATTTCATGGCTACCCCAGCTTTCTTTCAAGGATCAGTGGACTCTTTCCATAATGGGCTGCAAATGTTTTCAGGATTCAGGTTCAATCCTCCAGGAATAAAAAATCCACTGATGTGAGAAAATATTCTGAAAACAGGCCAGGGCGGGACACAACAGAACAGAGTCAGAAGTCTGTGTTAGAGGCAGCAGACTTCATTTTCATGATTTTCACTCATTTCTGTTAATTTTCCACCTAGAAACCCAGTATGTGAACACAAAAGGAGCACAGTTACTGTGTAAAGTGAAGACATTACATTTAAATGATAGTAATAGTCTGCAACAGAGTAAAGATGAAATAAAAGCAAGCATCAATTCTCCAAGACAAGCTTGCTACTCATTCAGACTCATAAAAATGCTGAATTCTGAAAGTGATCATATTGCCAAGCATGGGGGTGACAATTATTGCTGAAATGGAACCAAATTCCTAATCCAATTAAACATTTCCTTCTGAGGAGGGAGGGATACCTGAGGACTTCACACTCTAAGTTCCCCTTGCCATATAGTCCCTTTTCACTAACTGGCACTCAGCTCTTCAGGATTTTAATATTCCTAGAAGTCGTATATACCCTAAAGCCTGGTGATCCATTTTTAAACACCTTTTGGGCTTCAGAAATGGGTAGGATATTACTATGATCGCTTCTATATGTATACACTGCAGCCATGTGTGTTGGAACCCATGAACCAAATCTGGTCCCTGGATCCTTCCTCTCAGGTTCTGAAACTGTTCTTTGGCTCCTTGACCTCATAAAAAAGTTCCCTTTTCCTTATCACTTTTTTCCAAGATATTTATGCTTTGGAAACAATCAAAACCAAACTTTCCTCATGGAAACAATGAGATAATGAATAGATTTATATTAAATTCTGTAAGTCAGGTATTTTGTACCTGTATAAAAGTAAAGAAATAAATATCTAATATAATTCAGCTATCTGCATGTTCTGAATAAACTTCCAGTGCATCAATTCATTCTTCAACTAATTATGTAAATGAGTTTTTAATCTATGAAAACCCTAACAGTTTTTTAGCTTTTACCTGTTTCAGTTTGACTCCAGCAATTCTTTGGAGATCAAAACCATGTAATTTCCTGTACAATCCATTCTCTGCCAAGCATAACTGGCACCTGCCGAGGAATTCATGGGTAAAACAAATGAACTGCTAGAAACACCGGGACTCATGTTATATAGTACTTAGCAAGTTGATGGAGGCCTCCTTTATTATCTACCAATATCACTTATAAGTACTGACTTAGAAAAATTATGCAGAATACTCACAATGATGTAAAGAGGTGTATAATCATGGTTTCTGAGAAATCACTATAATACTCCTCAATATGTTAATAAGGTAGCATGTGTTGATAAGTTAGCAATATATTTGTTGATAATAACACTTCCATCTACAGGTAAAGAAAACTTACGTGCAACAAAATTTTAAGGAAACTTACAGTTATCCTATCTGGAAGTTAATTTTCTGTTGGGGCCTATGCCTAAATATCCAGCCCCCAAAAATGTGCACAGCAAAGGACCAAAAGAATCAGAAAAGTGGCATCGTCTTGAGGGAAACAGGAAGAGTGAAATCTTCTTTAGAACTCATAACTCTGCTAACCAGCCAGCCACCTGTCACTAGGCAGCCCATATTTAATCAGAACAAGCAAGGAAGTGAGTTGGCAATGGTAAAAACCTGAGCAGGCTCCTGGGAGAGGTTCAAGGAACCCACAGAGCAACAGATGATTCTAATTAAGAAAAACTATCCAGCAAGTCTCCAGGTGGCCTCAGCTGTGGCCTATCTTGTTCCTTATGGTGTCTGCTCATTCTCAGTTCAATCATGCCCAGGCCACACCACAGCCCTGCACATGTATTCATCTTCAACGCTTTCCAACATCTCTCTCTTTTTTTGTTTTGTTGACTCCCAGGATGGGTAGCCAGCTTAAGGTGGGGAAGCATTGAGGAGAACTCCAATTTAAACTCATCATAGTCCATCAGTTCATAACAGTAGTCATTTACCAGTATAGCCAGCAATTGTCAGAGGATGTTAGTGATCCTAGCTTCCCCCACAGCCAAGCTTTTACATTGCACCATATCTTCAGAGGCCAGGCTTTTCTGAAGGACATCCAAGGCCAAGCTAACATGAGACCTGCATTAACTACTGTCTTAGTTATCTTTTACTTGTTTCTGAGACAAAATACCTGAAGCCCAAGTTGAGAAAGGAAAGGTTTATTTCTTTGGTTTTTGGAGGTTTCAGTCCACACTCAGTTGGCTCCAAGGCAGGTGTGCATGGCTGGGCCACAGTTCATGGCAGCTGCAAACAGCAAGCAGGAACCAGCAAAAAGCAAGACACACTTTCTTCCTGCCACTATATTACATCCTGTCTCCACCCCTATGTGGCTGTAGCACTAACATCATCAATCCATGTACTACACAATGAACCATCACAAATTCACAATGCAAATTCATGAAGCCTGGGGGACACAGGCATAAATGATGACATTCCACCCCTGGCCCCCAGGACTCATGTACATCCATTATACAAAAGACATTTAGTCCACTTCCAAGAGTTGCCAACGTCCTATGTTTCAGCATTGCTGAACAGTCCAATTCCCAAGTCTCATCCAAGATCTAAGGCAAACTCTTAACTGTAACCCCTGTACAAATGAAACAAGGTTAAACATTTCTCAAATGCAAAGGTACAAGGTAAACATTACCATACCAAAAGTTACAAGAAGGGGAATATAAAGCATTGGAAACAAAAGGAGTCCAGCAGGGTGAACATTAAGTCCTAGAATTCCATGTTCAGCATCAGAAGCAATCTGGTTACAAACTCCAAAAGGCTTGGGTAATTCCTGCCCCATGGCACTCCAGCGATTTTAACTCCTGCAGCTTTTCTCTTAAATCTTCTCTGCTCTCTTTTTGCAGCTTCCCTTGAATCATCCACATTCCTGCCTTTTCCAAACTTCTGCAGTCTCCACCTTACCTTTGGCTTCACCCTTACGTCTTCACAAATTGCCCTCTCAGGGACACACTTTTTGGCCTCCCATGCACTTTGCAATTGAGGCGGATGCCATCTTGCCTCAGAATTTGTGCATTTTCCTTGCACCTAAAATCAGCACCTTGTGGATGCCAACAAGGTTTGCTGCTGACTGGAGCAGTACCTACGCTTTTCTGTCTTTTGGCTATAGGGGTCAGTTGCCTGGATTGCTGGGCTCTGTTTACCTGATTGTGAGGAAAAGCTTCTCTAAGTTGCCACCATTCTGGAACCTCAAGTGGCCTCTGTCGCCATTCTGGAACATGGCACTCTGCAGCTTTTCCCTCTGAGCAAATTCTTTCACTTTTGCAGTGAGGCTGCACAGGGTGGAGACCCCCTTCTTATGATGCCCCGGGGCCATCTTTCTTATCTCGTTTCTCCTCAGGAATCAAAATCTCAACTCTGCCTTTGTAATCCATAGTCTTCCTGGAATTTTCCTTCTGGCCAAACTCACAGCATTGTACACTATCCTGCTGATCTCTTTGCTTTTGATATGCAACATAAATCTGGCTAAAAGCCCCCAACAATAGCCATGCCACAGCCTCAAGTTTTGATTGCTTTTTAAATTCTTTTTCAAGAATAATCAGTCCATTGCCCTTTGTCTCAGTCTCAGCAAAGTCCCTGGGCAGGAGCAAACCTTGAGGTTTGCAGACAAACCTTCTGCCAAGCCATAACACACATCATGTGGAGTCCAACAACCAATGCAGTCCTTCTTCCCAACAAAAACCTCCCAAGCCTGGTCTTTACCATCAGGCCCTCTATCAGCCTTGTGGTCTCCTGAGCTCTGACCAGAATCCTCTCTGCAGAACAGCCTAAGCTGCTCCAGCTCTACGCCTCCAGGCCACATGTCCAAACCTTTCCAAACTCTGCCCACAAGCCATTTCCAAAGCCTCTCGAAAAACATGGTCAAGTATAGTCACAGCAAATGACCCCACTCCTAGGTACCAAATTCTGTCTTAATTACTTTTTACTTGTTGCTGAGACAAAATACCTGAAGCCCAATTTGAGAAAGGAAAGGTTTATTTCTTAGAGTTTTTGCAGATTTCAGTTCACACTCAGTTGGCTCCAAGGCAGACAGGTATGGCTGGGCCACAGTTCATGGAGGCAGCAAAGAGCAAGCAGGAACCAGCAAAAAGCAAGACACATCTTCTTCCTGCCATTGAATTACATCCTGGCTCCACCCCAATGTGGGTTTAGCACTGACACCATCAATCCAAGTACTAGACAATGAACCATCACAAATGCACAATGCAAATGTATGAGGCCTGCGGGACCCATGCATAAACCATGACAACTACAGTCTGTTACTTCCTATCAAGATCACTTAGGTCTTCTCAGGAGTTATTTTAGAACCATGCATAACACCTCATGGTTCTTCTGTCAGTGTCAGCCACTTAGAAGAGTCACAATCATTGCTTGATCACATTGCTCTCTGTGAAAGCTTGGGAGATTTTTCTCCTGGTGACTCTTCTTAGGCACACCTTGCATTGAAGGTGACTTTCCTCTGTGGTCTCATCATCTTCTTGATGAGACAACCAGGGACTCACTGAATATCTTAGGATGATGCAGTCAGAGGTTATTTTATATCCTGGGTCTCCACCACCCTTGGAGGCCTGGGGCCAAAATATTGGCTATTGAGTTAGCCCATCTGTCTCTCAAAGTTTTGGTTTCCAAACCTTAGCTGTTGAACATCCAAAAGAAGTTTTTGGTAACAATAGAGTATATTAGAGGCAGTAAGTTTAACATTACTATTTTATCTAAACATGAAACGACTTAGAACCTTAAATGAATCCTGTTTTCTTCTATCCATGGACATTTTAGCATTTGAATACCTAAAGTATTAACAGTTGCATATTTTACATAATATATCAGGAATCAGAACCATACATAGTATTGCATCATGACAATCATGAGATTCTTGTAATAATCTAAATTCCTGTTTTGACATAAAATATCCCTTTTAGTCAATCACCCTTATCTAATACACAAGAAGTTTTTTGTGTATTATTGAACAACTTACTGATCTTTAGTTGAATGTGAATCTTACAAGTATTTGTTATCAGCAAAGGTGTGCACATGAGACAAAAATCTGTTACCATAAGTAATCCCCACTTTACAATCATGGAGTCTTATGCATCGAGAATTATGAATATATGCAATACATCATATAGTTGATTACAATCAACTGTCATAACCATGTGAAACCTTTATATAGGCCTCATCAAACTAAAAATATGTATTACTTCATTTGATAATGACCAATGTGAACATTTAGGAATACATTTCATAAATTTATTTGAGGTGTCTCCTATAATGCTCTGGAGATCATTGAGGTCTCTAATCAATGGACAAAAACTGGTTAAAAATGTTACCAGACAGCTGCTTTCTTATTTATCAATCAGAGCTTGGTCCCCCCAGTCTCACTGCTAAGGGACTTTGTTTATTTATTTATCTTTTTAAATTTATTTTTATTTAAAGAAAGACAAAACAAAACAGAAAGCAGGCATAAATAGTACATACATTCAAAGAAAAGAATAAACAGTAATATATCACTAGTTTGTGTTTACATATTGTCCTCTTACAAATAATTGTTCAAGGTACAAAAGTTTAACATATAAATGGGAATTCAAACAGGGAGACTGCAAATAGTTCTAAAGAAGTTCAACTATCTAATAAAAAGTAAGTAATATGGCAATCACTTCTATACACTTAAACATGTATGTATTTATCTATATCTTCATTTATGTTGAGTTTAAACAAACCAAAGCAGATTAAAATCACTCTAATTGAAGATTAATAGTATTGCTTGATTTTACATCATGACACTATGGAATCAGCACTGGGTACTGTAGTCCCTTTTTTTCTCCTTCAAAGTATTTGTTCATTTCATCATGTGTCATAAGTTCTTGTAAATTGTTGATAGGTTTTATGGAAGCATGCATCTTATTTTTTTTTATTTAAGAGGAAAAAGAGAAAAACACAAAACAAAACAAAGCAGTGTAAGGTTACACATAATACAGAATTACAAAAAAAAAACAACATAACAGTAAGAAATCACCTGTTAATAGATTACATAATATCATCTTGGAAATAGTTGCTCAAATGACAGTATCAAAGAATACAAAGTAGACATTCAAACAGAGAGACTGCAAACAGCTGTGTTCAATGATCCAAAAACATTAATATAGTCAGCTATTTAACACCCCTAAACACACTTGCTGTTATATCCGTTAGAGCTCTTTTTTTTTTCCTCCCTCTCTTTTTTACAACAAAATTTACACATGTTGGATTTTATTACTCCTTAGTTCTTATTACTTTTTTGGGTGGGGGAGAGAATAAAGTCAAATATGGCAAAACAAAGCTGTAAGTAAAAACCAAGGATAGACATAGCACATGATGTAGAACAGAGTACAAGGTTATTAACAATGGTTATCAACGTTGTCTCTTGTTTCCTTAAAAGGAATTGTCTATCTCATTAGATATTATAAAGTTGGACAAAACAGTGGAGAACAAGACCAATAAAACTTAGGCATTGTGAACATTACAGGACTTCCAAAGGAGACAATAGTCAAACCAGAATGGGCATCTTTGTGAATCTTATTGCCTTCAAATTAGTTGCCTATACCCTCAGACTTGCTACTATTGCACAGAATGGAACAGAGTCTAATCAGTCAAAACAAGGTCGTGGGAGTATTACAGGACTTCAAAACAACTTAATAGGAGATCGAAAAGAGTTACTATTATATATCCTAATTTTTTTAATTTTTCCCTTAATTAAAATAAACATAAGAAATAGCTAAATAATTTTTTTAAAGAATAGTAGTTACCATAGTGTCTGTCTTTTTCCTTAAAATATTTGGATAAAACTTCATATACTATAGCTTCAAATATTTCTGAGAGAATCGACTCCCCAGCTGTAACCCCCCGAGTCATAGAACAGAGCAACAAAGAATGTTTCACTCCCTAACCTCCCCCCTGAGGTAATCAGAGCAGGACAGGAAGGAATGCATCTGCTAGTCATTTAACCACAAGATGTTCTGTCCTCTGTAAAGGTAAAGATAAGTAAAGGAATGTGCTGTTCAAACGAGACCGAGTTGTACCTGGCACTCTGAGATCAGACCAGGACCCTCAGTCTCCATGGTTACTCAGCCCCAGACCCCTCGAATCAGCATCTGCCAAGTCCTGCGCCGTTCAAAATTAACCAATGCGATTTGCTTCTGTAAACCTGCTTGCTTCCCGCTTGTGCCCTTAAAAACCCTGCACAGATTCCCCTCGGGGCCCTCCGCACTCGTTTGACTGGGGGACCCCATGCGCATGGAAATAAACTTTTTGTACCTCACCAAGAGCTGAGTCCTTGGGGTCTCTTTCCCTGCGGCGTCGGCCCTAACATCTTGGAGGCCCTAGCGAGATAGCACGTCTCACGGGAGGTGACCTCAATGGCTCTGCGGTGGGTGAGTATGACCGGTCGCTTCTTATTTTTACTCTGAGGATCAATCTACCGGTATTTTACGCCCCGAGCCAAACGGCTCCGATCTAGGGGCAATTTTTGTTACCTGTTTTTGTTACCTGTTCTCTGTTTTCTGGTGACCGGGGGACGCCCCACACGGTTTTCCGTGACTCACCGTCTGCGATAGGATTTTCCTATCGGTCTGGGGAATTTCATTCCCAATCTGTGGTCCGTCTGGGCCAATCTGGGGCCCAATCTGTGGTCCATCTGGGCCAATCTGGGGAATTTCATTCCCAATCTGTGGTCCGTCCGGGCCAATCTGGAGGCACCCCCTAAGGTGACTCGTTTGGTGTGAAACTAATGCGTGAGAGTGAGGTGGCCGGCCTGTTTGTCCTGTGTGTTGTGACTGTTGTGATCGGTTATTTGTTGTGTCGTGCGTACGCTAACCACTCTTTGTCTTCAGAACACCATGGGGCAAACAACATCGTCCCCATTGTCCCTCACCCTCGACCATTGGTCGGAGGTTCAAGAGAGGGCTCACAATCTCTCCTTACAGGTTAAAAAAAAAAAAGTAAATGGCGGACTTTCTGTTCATCTGAGTGGCCCACATTCTCTGTGGGTTGGCCACCGGAGGGGACTTTCCACCATCCCCTCATCTTAGCAGTTAAGAACATCGTCTTCCGCCCTGGACGAGAGGGCCACCCCGACTGGGTCACCTACATCTTGGTATGGCAGGACCTCAGGGAGGAGCCCCCACCGTGGGTAAAACCCTTCCTTTCTCCGCCCTCTCCTTGGTTGCCTGTTTAAACTTGTTACTAACTTAGGGGCTTGTTGCCCATTTCTGTTGCAGGATCCATATGGCTTATTAGATTTAAGGTTCATGATAAGAAAAATTATTTCCTTTAGCTCACCAAACTGTGCAAGAAGCTCCCTTTGTTTGTGTCTTTAATGTTGTGGCGCCTTGTTTAATATGTAAGACTTCAATTGATTGCTTGCAACCTCGGCATGCCTTTTAAAAGGAGTATTTTTTTTTCTCTCTGGTGAAAATATAAACATGTGCACATATATATATATGTATATATATGGTTGTTAAGAGTCATGTCAACTTTGCCAAGTAAAAACCAGGCGGTACTATATTTGAGCCAGTTAAAAGGTTACAGTTTTGTTTTTAAAATACAGCATTTTTATGTGGTAAAAAGACATAAAATAAGTATGTTTTGGACTACTAAAAAGTGACTTCAAGGGTTTTGTTGAGAGTTTTGATGTTGTCTGAGAAGTGAGAGAAAAGGTAATTGACTGGTAATAGTAAAAAGAGGGACAAAGAGAGTGGTCTTCAAGTAAAGGTGTCTGGCTATGCCAGAATGTGGAAAAAGATTAAAGCTTAGTTTGAGAGGTATTATTGTAAGTTGTAGAAGGCTCCAGAGGATGTGAATTTTATTTGTCTTGGTTTATAGTACTACAAATAACAGGTTTGACAAGAAGTAAATGTGTTCAGAATTTGACAGTATTAGATCAGTTTTGGTAAAGGTATTCAAAAGATTGTACTTTGCTGCAAAATGTTTCCATTAAAATGAGATTATAGGTGATACTAGAGATAAGATATAAGTTCTTGCATGTACTGTGAACATCTGGGAGATTATGCAGCACAATTTTGTTACCTGTGAAAAAGCCCTTTTTGTTAAGAATATAATTTTAGTAAAATGATGGCCTGCCACGTGACACCCTTGGACAAAAAGCAGTGTGCCATCCAGATGAAGCCGGCTCTCTGATCCGGAATGCCAAAACCATGTTCTCCTTTTGTGCCACCCTGATTGGACATCCAGAGGTAAGGAGGTTTCCCAGTATCGCCAGTTGTTCTCTTTGTAACTCAGTCAGCCCCACGTTAGACAAAAATTACAAAGGTTTGAGAGGTTTAAGGAAATGCCCCTCAGCCAGTTAATAGAGATAGTACAAAAAGGTCTTTGAGAACTAAAAAATTTACAAAAAGATAGCCAAGGTGTTATGAAAAAAAAAAACGTTTTTTTTTTTTTTTTAAATTTTTTTTTTTTTTTGGTCTTTTTCAGTTTTTATCGGTACCAGGGATTGAACTCACGACCGCCTGCTTGCAAGGCAGGTGCTTATGCCGCTGAGCTAAATCCCCAGCCCCGAAAAAAAAATTTTTTTTAAAAAAAACAGACGAGACTTTCTGGAAACAGTTGGATACTGTAGGCTAAATTTTACTGAAAAGCTTGCCTCTATATGACTCCCATAAGGGAGAAACTCAAAATTCGCTGAACTGGACTGATAAATGTAAACAGGCCTTCCAACAGCTCAAGCGGGCCTTGACAGAGGCCCCAGCCCTGGGACTCCCTGACGTTACCAAGCCTTTCATCTTGTTCATAGATAAACTCAGGGACATTGCCAAAAGAGTCCTAACTCAGGACATTGGCCCTTGAAAGAGGCCTATAGCCTACCTCTCCAAAAGACTTGATCCAGTAACAGGAGTATGGCCCCCTGCCTTAAAATACTAGCTACTGTGACAATGTTACTTAAGGAAGCGAAGAAACACGCTTTGGGCAAGTGATTTCTGTGGTAACCTCTCACAGTTTAGAGACTCTTATCAAAACCCCTCCTAAAAAAAGGCTCTCAAATGCCAGAATTCTACTGTCAAGCCCTGCTTCTAGACCCAGAGTCAATGATATTCAAGACTTCTTCAGCTTTAAACCCAGCCACCCTTATGCCTGATGATGATCCGGAGGAACAAAGGACACCTCTCTCCATGAGTGCGCTGACATCCTCGAACTGCAGCAGAACCTACAGGCTGATCTTACTGACCAGCTTTTGGGAAATGCCGACAACTGTTCGATGAAAGCAGCTTCATCCAAAACGGCAAACGAGTGGCCGGGGCAGCAGTGACCGCCGAAAAGGAGGTACTCTGGGTTAAGCGGGTAGAGTCTGGCACTTCTGCCCAAAAGGCGGAGCTTGTTGCTTTGACTGAGAGGCTAAAACTAGCCACGGAAAAGAGGGTAAACATTTTTTACTGAAGATATCCCTGTGCTACTGTACATATACGGGGAAGCCATCTAAAAATGCTCCACAGATTCTAGATTTGCTGGCAGCTGTCTGGCTGCCTCAATGGGTTGCTATTCCTTACAAGGCTCACCCAACCAGAGATGAAAAATAGCAACCACATCAGAGGGGTCAACCAAGAAAGTAACTGCTCTGATACTAGTCCTCTGACCTTGTCAGAACTCGTCTACACAAAGAAAGACCTACAGTTGGCATCTCAACTTGGAATAAAGTCTCCCACACCAAGGGGCTGATACCAGTTACCTGATAAACAAGTACTGTTACTGGAGGCACTAGGGCGGGAGCTGTTTCACCTTGCAGAATTGTTCAGAACTCAGTATTTTATTCCAAAACTCTACAAACTGACCACCTCTTCGAGCTCCAGATGCCCACAGTGCTTGTTAGTCAACTCAGCCAAGAGCTCTGCGTTGGAGACCACCCGACATCAAAAAATTGTTCCAGGAGAACGTTGGGAAATAGACTTCATGGACATGGTAAAACTTAATTTACAGGGACACTGCTATCTCTTGGTATTAATAAACATTTTTACTGGCTGGGTAGAGGCTTTCCCTACTAAGTCTGAGTCAGCCTTAGTGGTAGTTAAAAGGCTATCGCATGAGATCATACCTTGATTTGGCCTCCCACTATCAATGGGGTCCGATAATGGCCTGGCTTTCATAGCCCGAGTCACCCAAAAGTTAGCCCAGGCATTAAAGATTAATTAAAACTCCACTGTGCCTATCGGCCACAAAGCTCAGGGCAAGTAGAACGTATAAACCAAAGTCTCAAGGACATTTTAGCTAAGCTGTTTTCAAAAACTGGTGATAATTGGATGAGCCTTCTTCCCTTTGCACTGTTAAGAGCTAAATGTGCCCCATATGTTTCTAGAATTTCCCCCTTTAAAGCCATGTTTGGGAGGCCCCCACCATTGGTTCCAAGATTGTCAAAAGACAAATTAGCTAAAATTACTAATCGAGATCTTAAGTCCCTACAGACACTCCAACCTGTGTTGGCCTGGATCCACCAGCTGTTTAGACAAAAACACTTGGACCTGCCTTCAGAGACCAAGGCCCCAAGGACTCCAGTCTTGGTTCGATGTCACCACCGTGACTCCCTTGAACCCCGCTGAGAAGGACCTTTCACCGTGGTGCCCAGTACCCCCACTGCCATCAAGGTAGCAGGAAAAACTGCGTGGATTCACTACACTCATGTAAAGCCACTGGAAACAGCAGACAACGAGGGACATACTCAGTGGACTACACAACAGACTGGTAACCCTTAAAGTTAAAAATTGACTAAAGCATAGTTAGATTATGCTGGTCATGAACTGTTTTAGCTTGCTTGTTTTGATTTTAATAACATTGATGCCGACCTTGCACGGCGGCTTTGGTCCCCCTGTAAGCAAAAAAAAAAAAAAAAAAAAAAAAAAACAATTGTTACAGATCTTTGTATGGGAGCCCTCTTTAGAAAATGTAAAACGGAATTCTCCCCTATCTCCTTCCCTTGAAAAGACCATTACTGACCTTAATCCTAATCCTAGCCATTGCCCCTTGCCTTATTAACCAGAGTACCCAATTTATAAGGGGACAAGTTTCTCAGGTCAAAGTAATGGTCATAGGTCAACAATATGAACCCCTAGCTACAACATACCTCTAAGATTAGAGGTCATCCACAAGAAAAAGGGGGGAATGAGAGAATCAACTCCCCAGCTGTAACCCCCCCGAGTCATAGAACAGAGCAATAAAGAATGTTTCACTCCCTAACCTCCCCCCTGAGGTAATCAGAGCAGGACAGGAAGGAATGCATCTGCTAGTCATTAACCACAAGATGTTCTGTCCTCTGTAAAGGTAAAGATAAGTAAAGGAATGTGCTGTTCAAACGAGACCGAGTTGTACCTGGCACTCTGAGATCAGACCAGGACCCTCAGTCTCCATGGTTACTCAGCCCCAGACCCCTCGAATCAGCATCTGCCAAGTCCTGCGCCGTTCAAAATTAACCAATGCGATTTGCTTCTGTAAACCTGCTTGCTTCCCGCTTGTGCCCTTAAAAACCCTGCACAGATTCCCCTCGGGGCCCTCCGCACTCGTTTGACTGGGGGACCCCATGCGCATGGAAATAAACTTTTTGTACCTCACCAAGAGCTGAGTCCTTGGGGTCTCTTTCCCTGCGGCGTCGGCCCTAACATTTCCATATCAAGAAGCCCAGAATAAAGCCTTTCTAATTAATAAGTGAAAATTTTATAAGGCTTCAAGGCCACATAATGGGGAATCATGATTATCACATATTTTTACATATTTGAATCATTACTTACATTAGGGAAACTATTCGGTATTCATACATGCGAGATTGATTTATTTCACTTATGAGTATGGTCTCAAGCTGCACCCATTTATTGATAAATATCTCAATGCGATCCTTCTTTATAGCTGAATAATACTCCATTGTATAGAAATACCACAACTTTTTTATCCATTCCTCAGTTGATGGACACTTGGGTTGTTTCCAAGATCTGGCGATTACAAATTGTGCTGCTATAAACATAGGTGCACATATATCCCTGTGGTATGATGCTTTCAGTTTTTCTGGGAATATGCCTAGAAGTGGAATAGCTGGAATAAATGGGATTTCCAGTCCCAACTTTTTGAGAAACCTCCAGACAGACCTCCACAAAGGCTGTACCAGTCTACACTCCCACCAACAGTGCAGGAGAGTTCCTTTTCCCCCACAGCCTCTCCAGCATTTGTTGTTGTTGGTTTTCTTGATCCTGGCCATTCTTTCAGGAGTGAGATGGTATCTCAGTGTGGTTTTAATTTGCATTTCTCTAATGACCAATGATGATGAGCATTTTTTCATGTATTTATTTGCCATTTGCATTTCTTCATCTGAGAATTGCGTATTCATCTCACATGCCCATTTTTGGATTGCATCTTTGAATTTTGGAGGTCTGAGTTTTTTTAATTATTTATATGTTTTAGACAAGAGTCTCTTGTCTGAGAGAGAGTTCACCAAAATCTTTTCCCAGTTTGTGGGTTTTCTTTTCACTATGCTGGAGATTTCTTTTGACATGCAGAAATTTTTTAATTAGAAGTAGTCCCAGTTATTGATTCTGGGAAGTATTTCCCATGCAGTTTGAATCCTGTTCATGAAATCTTTACCTACTCCTATGTCTCCAAGGTTTCTACCCAATTTGTCTTCCAATAGATTTAGCATTTCTGTTTTAATATTCAGATCTTTGACCCATTTAGATTTTAATTTAGTACACGGTGATAGACATGGGTCTAGCTTTAGTTTTCGGCAAATGGAGAGCCAGTTTTTCCAGCACCATTTATTAAAGAGACTGTCGTTCTTCCAGTGAACCTGCTTGGCTCCTTTATCAAAGATAAGGTGGTTGAGTGTGTTTGTAGTTGTGGTTGTATCTTCTAACCTATTCCATTGATCTTCAGCTCTGTTTTGATTCCAATACCATGTTGATTTTACTACTGTTGCTTTGTAGTATAATTTCAAGTCAGGGATTGTGATGCCTCCTGCTTTGTCTTTGCTGCTTAGAATTGCCTTTGCTATTCTAGGTCTCTTCTGGTTCCAGATGAAATTTAGGAGTGATTTCTCTAGATCTATAATCTATATATGTTGATGGTATTTTTATTGGGATTGCATTGAATCTGTATAACAGTTTTGGAAGAATGGCCATTTTCACAATGTTTGTTCTCCCTACCCATGAGCAAGGGATGTCTTTCCATTTTCTGAGATCATCTTCAATTTCTTTTTTCAGTGTATTATAATTTTCACTGTATAAGTCTTTCACTTCTTTCATAAGAGTAATTCCTAAATATTTCATTTTTTTGCTTGCTAATGTGAAGAGTGTAGTTTCTCTTATTTCCCTCTCTGTGATTTTGTTGTTCGTGTATAGGAATGCTATTGATTTCTGAGTATTGATTTTGTATCCAGCCACATTACTGAATTTATTTATTGTATCTAAGAGTCTTTCAATGGAGCTTAGGGGGTCTTCTATGTAGAGTATCATGTCATCTGCAAACAATGACAACTTAACTTCTTCTTTTCCTATCTTTACCCCTTTTATTTCTCTTTCTTGCCTAATTGCTCTGGCTAGTACGTCCAGTACTATATTAAATAGGAGTGGTGATAAAGGACATCCTTGTCTTGTGCCTGATTTTAAAGTAAAGGCTTTCAATTTTTGGCCATTTAGTATGATGCTGGCTGTTGGTTTGTCATAAATGGCCTTTATTATATTGAGGTAAAGACCATCTATTCCAATTTTCTGTAAAGTTCTTATCATGAATAAATGTTGGACCTTATCGAAGGCTTTTTCTGCATCTATAGAAATGATCATGTGATTCTTATTTTTGGCTTTATTGATATGGTGGATTACATTTATTGATTTGCGTATGTTGAACCATCGTTGCATTCCTGGGATGAATCCCACTTGGTCATGGTGTATAATCTTCTTGATGATTTGCTGGATCCTATTTGCCAATATTTTATTGAGGATTTTTGCATCTGTGTTCATTAGGGAGATCGGTCTATAGTTCTCTTTTTTAGTTGGGTCTTTCTCAGGTTTTGGTACTAGAGTGATATTTGCTTCCAGGAATGACTTACGAAGGATTGCTTCCCTTTCAATTTCATTGAATAGTTTGAGGAGTGTCAGCATTAGGTCTTCTTTGTATTTCTTGTAGAATTCTGCAGTGAATCCATCTGGGCCTGGGCTCTTCTTGGTGGGTACGGACTTAATTACGTTTTCAATTTCAGTAACTGAGATTGGGTTATTCAAAAATTTTACATCCTCTTGATCTAGCTTTGGCACTTCATATGCTTCTAAGAATCTGTCTATTTCTTCTGTGTTATCAAACTTTTGAGAGTAGAGGTTTTCGAAATAGGTGTTGATGATCTTCTGTATTTCTATTGGGTCTGTAGTGACTTCTCCTTTTTCATTTCTTATTGCATGAATTTGAGCTTTTTCTTCCCTTTTTAAAATAAGGTTGGCTAGGGGCTTATTGATTTTATTTATTCTTTCAAAGAACCAACTCTTTGATTTGTTGATCCTTTGGATTGTTTTCTTAGTCTCTATTGCATTGATTTCTGCTCTGATTTTTATAATTTCCTCTCTTCTTTTGGCTTTGGGCTTGACTTGCTCTTCTTTTTCTAGCTGTTTGAGGTGTAGCATCAAGTTATTTATTTGTATTCGTTCTGTTTTCCTGATGTGGGAACTCAGTGCAATAAATTTTCCTCTCAGGACGGCTTTCATTGCATCCCACAGATTCCGGTAAGTTGTATCTGCATTTTCATTTTCTTTTAGGTATTGTTTGATTTCTTCTTTAATTTCTTCTTTGACCCACTGATTACTCAAGAGTGTGTTATTCAGTTTCCATGTGTTTGTGGGATTTTTGCAGTATCTTTTATCGTTAATTTCTAATTTCAGAGTGCTGTGATCTGATAACATGCAAGGGATGATTTCAGCTCTTTTGCACTTGTTTAAATATGTTCTATGAGCTAATATATGGTCTATTTTTGAAAATGATCCATGTACTGCTGAGAAGAATGTGTATTCTGATGTTGGTGGGTGGAACATTCTGTATATGTCTATCAAACCCATTTGTTCACAGGTATGATTCACTTCTGTTATTTCTTTACTCATTTTCTCTCTGGTCGATCTGTCCCTTGGTGTCAATGGCGTATTAAGGTCTCCTGTTACAATTGTGTTACTGATAATTTGAGTTTTCATTTCTGTTAATAGTTGTTTTATATAACTGGGCGCTCTGGAGTTTGGTGCGTATATATTTAAGATAGTTATCTCTTCCTCTTGGAGTTTTCCCCTTACGAGTATGTAGTGTCCTTCTTTATCCTTTATGGTCATTGTTGGTTTAAAGTTCACATTGTCTGCAAACAGAATGGCTACTCCTGCCTTTTTTTGGATTCCTGCTGCATGAAGAATTGTTTTCCATCCTTTGACTTTCAGTCTGTGAGTATCCTTCTGGGTTAGATGGGTTTCCTGTAAACAGCATATGGTTGGATTTTGTTTCTTGATCCATTCTGCTAGTCTGTTTCTTTTGGTTGGTGCATTGAGACCATTTACATTAATGGTTATTACTGTTAAATATTGGTTAATTGTAGGAATCTTATCTCTCTGCTGTTGCATCCTTATGTTTCTGTTCTGTTTAATTATTTGCTTTGCTTAGTGTTTTTTTCCTTTGTGTATCTAAACTGTCTTTCAATATTTTTTGCAGGGTTGGTTTGGTGTTCATGAAGTTCTTCAGCTGTTCTTTGTCATGGAAGTATCGTATTTCACCATCTATTTTAAATGATAGTTTTGCAGGATATATCAGTCTAGGTTGGAAATCATTTTGCTTTAGGATCTGGAATACTTCACTCCATGCTCTTCTTGACTTTATCGTTTGTGCTGAGAAGTCTGCTGTGATTCTGATAGGTTTTCCTTTATAAGTGATCTGTCTTTTCTCTCTGACAGCTTTTAATAATCTATTCTTGTGTTGGATTTCTGGGATGGTGATTATTATATGTCTGGGTGTAGTTTTATTTTGGTTATGACTATTTGGAGTTCTATATGCTTCACTGATCCTGATGTCAGTTTCTGATCTCATGCTTGGGAAGTTTTCAGCTATTGCTTCTCTAAATATCCTCTTGATATCCTTTATGTTGTCTCCTTCTTTTTCATTAATCCCTATCATTCTTATGTTATTCTTCTTTGCATCGTCTTGCAGTTGTTGAATTGTTGTTTCCTGATTCCTTGTTATTTTTAAAAGATCTTTCCTTTCCTGTTCACTAGCTGCAATCCTGTCTTCAAGGTCTGAAATTCTATCTTCACTTTCATTAAGGCGGTTTTTACAACTTTCAGTGGAGTTTTTTATTTCCTGTATATCTCTGTGCATCTGCATTATGTGTTCTGTTTGTTTCTTATATTGCTCATCTAGGGATTCTAACTTTTTGTTTAGTTCCTCCAATTTTTTATCTGTGTTTTCTTTAGATATATTTAGAATCTCTTTCATTTCTTTTATCATTTCTTCTTTTATCTGGGATATTATTTTGAGTTTGAATTTCTTTAAAGCTTCCTGGAGTTGCTTGTCAACTTCAGTAGCTATTGTGTCTGATATATGAGGAGGATGGGATATATTTTCTTCTAAATACATTCCTCCTAGGGTTTCATGAGATGGGCTGGAGGTTTGAGGTTGTAATTTGGTCTTTCGTTTTGTCATTTTCCTATATTTCTGTGTTTCAAGTGTTATTTGAAAGCCTCCTCAGGATCTGTTGAAAATCCCCTTCTATGTTTGCAGCTACTGAGACTCTGGCACCACTCTACCCCACGCCAATGGGCCTGCAGAACCAATGGCCCTCCTCTGCTTGTTCAGAACTCCGCGGTTCCAGACAAGCTGGGCCTCAGGGACACTGTGCGCCCACCTGCCCCTTGGTAGATCCACAGCTCTTGAATCACAGCCGGGTTAGGGTACTCACCACAGACCACAGTGCCTCAGGAGCCTGTGATCCCTCCCTGCTGGCAGAGATATCCACAGTCCTCCAGACAAGGGAAGGGGCTTCTGCAGGCACTCCGGCTCCGCCCAGCTCCTCCTCTGCACGCCGATGGCTAGGCGCAGCTGGGCACAGGCCGAGGTGCCTCAGGAACCTGGGATGCCTCCCTGCTTGCAGAAATATTCACTCCTCCAGACAAAGGAAGGGGCTTCTGCAGGCCCTCCGGATCCGCCCAGCTCCTCCTTTGCACGCAGGTGGCTAGGCGCGGCTGGGCTCGGGGGGGGGGGGGTAGTGTAGGCCCGCCCACCCGGTGAGCTCCACAGACCTCCAGGTGTAGCCGGGATGGGGAGGTGGCAGTAATGGCGTCTAACCCACTGCTCCACTTCACTGCACCCAGAAGCCTGGGGGGTCCGGAACAGTCTGAGATTTGGGCAGGCTGTGCTGGCCACTCACCACAGGCGGAGGTGCTTCAGGAACCTGGGATCCCTCCCTGCTTGCAGGAATATTCACTCCTCCAGACAAATGAAGGGGCTTCTGCAGGCACTCCAGATCCGCCCAGCTCCTCCTCTGCACACCGATGGCTAGGCGCGGCTGGGCACAGGCCTAGGTGCCTCAGGAACCTGGGATCCCTCCCTACTTGCAGAAATATTCACTCCTCCAGACAAAGGAAGGGGCTTCTGCAGGCACTCCGGGTTCCGCCCAGCTCCTCCTCTGCACGCAGGTGGCTAGGCGCGGCTGGGCACAGGCCTAGGTGCCTCAGGAACCTGGGATCCCTCCCTGCTTGCAGAAATATTCACTCCTCCAGACAAAGGAAGGGGCTTCTGCAGGCACTCCGGATCCGCCCAGCTCCTCCTCTGCACACCGATGGCTAGGCGCGGCTGGGCACAGGCCGAGGTGCCTCAGGAACCTGGGATCCCTCCCTGCTTGCAGAAATATTCACTCCTCCAGACAAAGGAAGGGGCTTCTGCAGGCACTCCGGCTCCACCCAGCTCCTCCTCTGCAGGCAGGTGGCTAGGCGCGGCTGGGCTCGGGGGGGGGGGGGGTAGTGTAGGCCCGCCCACCCGGTGAGCTCCACAGACCTCCAGGTGTAGCCGGGATGGGGAGGTGGCAGTAATGGCGTCTAACCCACTGCTCCACTTCACTGCACCCAGAAGCCTGGGGGGTCCGGAACAGTCTGAGATTTGGGCAGGCTGTGCTGGCCACTCACCACAGGCGGAGGTGCTTCAGGAACCTGGGATCCCTCCCTGCTTGCAGAAATATTCACTCCTCCAGACAAAGGAAGGGGCTTCTGCAGGCACTCCGGATCCGCCCAGCTCCTCCTCTGCACACCGATGGCTAGGCGCGGCTGGGCACAGGCTGAGGTGCCTCAGGAACCTGGGATCCCTCCCTGCTTGCAGAAATATTCACTCCTCCAGACTGGTAGCATGCATCTTAACATGTGTTACGATCCTTTCTATATTAGAGGGAGAAACAGAGCAAAAGCAGGACAGAGCAAAACATAATCCTAGAGATACATAAAACTAAAAAGACATATAAAACTGCTGTACAAGGAGTTCTACCATGGTTACTGTGTTGTCTCTTGTTATCATCAATAAAAATGGCTATATCTTCAGATAAATTATAATTGAATATAGCACTGCATAACAGTATTAACAGAAATAGAACTTTGTAGCTAGTGTAGAGCTACAAAAACAGATATTAATGAAGTCAGAATGGGTATTATAGTGAATCATTGCTATTTTCAGTATAGTTGTCTACACTCTGACAATACTATCAACCTAACGGTTTTGAATACGATAGGCAATAACAAGAAGCAATCAAACAAATCAGATTTAACTAAAATCAGTAATGATATAATGGTATAAGTTATAGAGGGATCCAGTTTAAGTTAACAGGAAATTAAAGATGATTACTGTGCTATATCCTGATATTTTTGGGATAGCTGTCTGTGCCCTCAGATCTATTGCTTGTATAAAAACTGGGATTGAATAAGTTCTATCTAAGCAGAGTGGTAGAAGTAATATGGGTTTTAATTCCTGATACACTTATAGCAATATCTTCTTCTGTCTTTTTAAAGACTATTCTTCCCCTTTCACTCCCCCAGGGTGTACTATATATTTTTGGGTCTCCCCAACACCCTTGGTTTTATATTGTGGGGGGCAACCTGCAATTTATCTAAGTGTTTCTGAACTTTCTCACTCCTGGACTTGATCTCTAGTTGTATTTCTTTACTTATTAAAGCCTATCTTTCCAACCTACCCATAAACACTGCTCCAGTTGCCCCTATTACTCTCTCATTTCCTATCACATCGAGTTCTATTTTCTCATATTCAATTTTAGTCCAAATACCCTTCTTCAGGTCAATTATAGTTCCTATAAAGAGCATCTCGGTTGGCCCTATTTCTTGACCCACTCTGCCTGTGATTCTCTCATTTTTCCTTAATTTAGTGTATATAGGACATCTGCATTAGAAATTATATCCAGCCTTCTCTGTCTCATTTCTGTTGTTCTATTTTTCTGTCATCAGTTGTCTATTTGTCTTCCTCACTTTGCTTTTTGCTCCATTCATTGTGGCCTCTCTACCACTGTTCCTGAAATCCTGGTGATTTTCTCTCTGTTTAGAATGTCCTATAGTATTCTCTGTAGGGTTGGATTGATGGTTGTGAATTCTCCCAGTTCCTCTTTATCTTGGAAGCATCTTGTTTCTCCATTAATTTCTAGGAAAATTTTTCAGGATACATCAATCTGGGCCATAGGTTATTTTCTTTCAGGACTTGGAATGATTCTTTCCATTTTCTTCTCGATTTGATGATTTGTGCTGAGAAGTCTGATGTAATTCTGATGGACTTTCCCTTATAAATGATCTGTTTCTTGTCTCTGACAGCTTTTAATATTTTGTTCTTATATTGGATTTCTGGGATCTTGATTATTATATGCCTATGTGTAGTTCTGTTTTGGTTTAGGTGGCTGGAGTTCTGTATGGCTCATACAGCTGAGTATCTTTTCCTTTTCCTATGCTTGGGATGTTTTCCTTATTTTTGTGAATAGCCTTTGTAGTTCCATTGTTTGTACTCCTCCTTCTTCATTCACATTTGTTATTCTTAAGTTATACATCCTTTTGTCATCGTCTAGTCTTTGTCTTGTTACTACTTGTTTCCTTGTTATTTTTAAGAAATTTTTCCTTTCATGATCCCACAGTGCAAACCTATCCTCTAGTTTGGATAATCTATCCTTAGTTTCTTGCAATCAATTTTACCAGCTTTCAAAGGAGTTTTTAAAGTCATGGTTGTCTCTTTGAACCAGCTTCCTTTCTTCTATCTTTTCTCTATTTTCCTCATGAAACAATTCTCCCCTTTTTTGGTTTTCTTCCCTTTTTCCATGTTTTTTCTTGAGAGGTGCTTAGTATTTCTTAAATTATTCTATTTATATCTTGCTTCACTCGGTTCAATACTTCACCTTTCAAATTATCTATGCATTCCTGAAGACATTACTTTATGTCTACTGGGGCCATGTCTGATATTGCATGTTTGCTGTCCTCATTCTCTTTTGCATTTACCTTTCCAGGATCCATGTTCTCATGATTGGGGAATGGGAACACTTTCTTGTGGCTTCCTCTTATTATTTTTTGTTCCTTCCATACAGGTGTATATGGGAGGTCCAGGTTCTTTCTTTGTTGGTTACAGTTTGTCTGAAGTGCTGATTGTATGTTCCCACCCAGTGCAGTATACTAATTAGATACAGACCAGGGAAGCCTGTGCTCTGCCCACCCCTCTGGATTAATCAGACTGCTGAAGGCTTCACTGTATTAGGGTGAACTGACAGGCATCGAGACTGATATGGGCTAGAATATTGGTTTCAGCCTGAGGCATGACACAGGTCAGGTGCTCCTCATCAGTCCCACTTGAGAAGGGAGAAGCTGACTGAAGTCACTGCAGCCCCTTGTTCTGGCCAATTTGCCAGTTTTGTGACATTTCGAGCAGCTGGCAACCAATGTGAAACCATGCTTCATAAATTCACAACCGAAACATATCTTTGATCAAATGATGCAAACTTGGAAAAAGAGAAAAGTTGCTGAGCTTAAAATGAAAGGAACAGCTGTTCACAGAGTGGACAAGTGGACAAACAGACAGATGATCGGTATGGATTCAAACAAACACAGAAATCAGCACACAACTTGTCGGGGTCTGTGAGAATATTTAAGTTCCCCAAAGGCCATTTATGTACTTGTACCATGCCTCTTTGTTAAACTAGCTTCCCTCTTAAACCGCATGCTCCCAGTGCTGGAACACCTGTTCACCTCAAGCATTTCATGCCCTCAGCATGTTTCCCAGATGTTCTGTGCCACTTGAGCATGCCTGTATGGGTATTTTTGCTTTCTGCTTTACAGATATTAACAATCACTAGCTCAGCAACTCCCAGCAACTGCTTAAAAATGGACTGGACAAACAGGCAACTGATATATGGACAGATTGATAAACATCTTACAAATTCAGGGTGCACTCAAGCATATCCTTAATCAAGCCAAATTACAATACCTTCTTACAAATTTCAAATCTACAACTATGAATCAACCAGTTGGATTTGCTTTAGACCACCTAGCAGAGATCTTATAAAAAGGATCAAAGGCCTGATTCAGGGAGAGTTGAAATGGTGGGATTGCACTTTGTAGCCTGTGATGCCAACTCATTCCATACAGGGCAAACACAATTAGCAGAAATCCACACAAGACCTTAGCAAAAACACAGAGGATGCCCCTTCCCCAGATCAACAGAGGCATCAGCCCTAGCCCAAATGGGTCTTGGGGAGTTTTGTATCATACAAAAGGGTTTGTCGGAGGTATATACTGGCAAGAATGTATTTGAATCAGGGAAGAAAACAGCCTCATTGAGACAGACAACTGACCTAAAGTAAATAGCACCATGAAGAGAATAGTAAAACCTGTGCAGGAAGTGCATTTTTCTTTTTTAATTGTTTAAAGAGAAGAGATATTCTTTTCTTATTTTTTATTTAAAATAGACTAAACAAAACAGAAAACAGGTAGAAAAGATATACGCTTTCAAAGACAAACTAAACTATAAGAAATCACTGGTTGATGTTTATATATTGTCCTCTTACAAATAAGTGTTCAAGATACAAAAGTGGATTATATAAAGTGGGGATTCACATGATTCCCCATTATGTGGCCTTGAAGCCTTACAAAGTTTTCACTTATTAATTGGAATGGCTTTATTCTGGGATGCTTGATATGGAAATATTTGAAGCTATAGTATATGAAATTATATTCAAATATTTCAAGGAAAAGGACAGACACTATGGTAACTACTATTAAGTCAGGTTATTTGTGCTGAAGCACTAGGTTGCTGAAACTGTCATGCTTTGATGTGTATTATTATGTTGTTATGTCCTCTTTTATCTCAATCTCTCCCTTATTCATTAAAAAATTAGTTATTTTTTATGATTTTTTAATTAAGGGGAAAATTAAAAGAAATTAGCAGGATATATTATAGTAACATTTTGATTTCCTATTAACTTGATTTGAAGTCCTGTAATACTCCCACTGTCTTGTTTTGACTGATTAGACTCTGTTCTGTTCTGTATGATAGTATCAAGTTTGAGGGTATAGGCAACTACTTAGAAGGCAATAAGATTCACTAAGATGCCCAGTCTGATTTGACTATTATCTCCTTTGGAAGTCCTGTAATGTTTACAATATTTAGGTTTTATTGGTCTTATTCTCTACTGTTTAGTTCAACTTTATTTATTTATTTATTTATTGTCTTTTTCATTTTTATCAGTACCAGGGATTGAACTCATGACTGCCTGCTTACAAGGCAGGCGCTTATGCCGCTGAGCTAAATCCCCAGCCCCTTAGTTCAACTTTATAATACCTAATGAGATAGACAATTCTTTTTAAGGAAGCAAGAGGCATTATGGTAACAATTGTTGATAACCTTGTACTCTGTTTTTACATCATGTGCTATGTATATCCTTGATTTTGACTGACATCTTTGTTTTGCCATATTTGACCTTATTCTCTTCCAAAAAAGGTAATAAGAACTAAGGAGTAATAAAACCCAAAATGTGTAAATTGTGTTGTAAAAAAAGAGAGGGGAAAAAAGTGTTCTAAAGGATAAAACTGCAAGTGTGTTTAGGGGTGTTAAATAGATGACCATATTAATGTTTTTGGTTGGATCATTGAAGACAACTGTTTACAGTCTCACTGATTGAATGTCCACTTTGTATGCTTTGATACTGTGACTTGAGCAACTATCTCTAAGATGATAATGTGTAATCTATTAACTGGTGATTTCTTACTGTTTTGTTTTGTAGTCTGTATTACTTGTACCCTTACACCACATTGTTTTGTTTTGTTTTTTCTCTTTTTTCCTTTTAAATAAAATTTTTTTAAAAAGTGGGGATTCAAAGAGCAATGGATCAAAATCATGACTGTGCACTTGCAAGACAGGCATTCATGCCACTGAGCTAATTCTACAGCCCTGTGTTTGCAGAGGGAGCAGCAGAGGACAGCAAAAAGGAAAAGTAAGCCTTGGTTAATAGCAAGATAGTAGTGATTAAATCAATTCTAAATAATATAGGTGTTCCAGTACATCTCAAGAGATGAGAGGTGTTGGGAGCCGCGGCCGAGCCCGGTCGCCTTACTTGGCGGACGTGAGGCCTGTAAGAAAGAGCAAAGCCTGAGCTAGATTACCCCTCCCATCAAGTGTGCTAAGATGGTGCTTATCTCCTGCTTCCTGCTTGGTAAACAACCCGCTCTGTAAGATAGTCTGCCTAGCAACAACTGATGTTAGCCAATCAGCCCGCATCGCGCGCTTTGAACTGATTGGCCACTGTAACCCTAAAAGTGAGTGCCTCTCCCGCCACGAGGAAGAAGCACGGAAGGAGCCGCGGAGAGCGGACCAGTAGAGGCTTCGGGACAGACTGTAGAGAAGAAGCACGGAAGGAGCTGCGGAGAGCGGACCGGTAGACGCTTCGGGACAGACTGTAGAGAAGAAGCACGGAAGGAGCCGCGGAGAGCGGACCGGTAGAGGCTTCGGGACAGACTGTAGAGAAGAAGCACGGAAGGAGCCGCGGAGAGCGGACCGGTAGAGGCTTCGGGACAGACTGTAGAGAAGAAGAACGGAAGGAGCCGCGGGGAGCGGACCGGTGGAGGCTTTGGCCGGGAAGAATCCCGGGGCAGACTGTGCGGAGAAGGAAAATAAAGAGAGCCTAGCCACTGCCAGATCTTGTCGTGTGTTCTTCCTGCCGGCCGGGAGCGACTCCAACAGAGAGGGAATAGCATTGACAATGGAAATAAAACATCACCAAGTTAGTGAAGTAAAAGAGAAATATCAGCTCCAGTAGCAAACATGATAAGGAAAGGTTGTCAATAGTTAAACAGAGGCTTCGGCATGCATCTCCTATGGGAATAGCAGCAGACACCAAATTGCAGTGAAATCCTTGATTTCCACAAATAACATGACAAGCTTTAGAGGAGACATAAGACAAGACAGTTAATTGAGCTACAGATTCAGAAACATTTAGTTGAATGGATAAGAGAGATCACAATTGAATCAACAATATGCCTGTATAAGCAGCATCAATGACATCAGGAATCACAAAAGTGCCTATTTTTGATGCATGTGAACAGGAAAGAACCAGGCCAGCTGTCCAAGGAAGTAGGGGATCATGAAAAGTAGTAGGGACCTCATAAAACTTACCAGGGATTTCCAAAGTAGTGTCAGGTTTCATAGAAACATCTTTCAAAGCATTTTTGTAGTCTGGGTTAGCATTTTCGTATGTTAATTGCTTTAACAAGATAGACGCTGCTGCTGAGTTGTCCACATGGCATTCACTAGCTTAATTTGTCATTCTATAAAGGTAAGGCAAGGTTCAGTGGCCTCCTGTTTAATAGTGCTAAAGGAACCTTGTGTGTGCACTGCTTCAGGGATTCTTTTTCAAGCTTTTAAAGCAATTTAAGCCATTTGAGGGTAATAGTCTGAGGGTGGCAATGAATTTGCTGGCAAATTTCTGAAAAAGATCTCTCTCCCCATAATTCAGTAACTCCTATAGCAATATTGCAATCTAAATTATTTGTAGCTTGCTTGTCCACAACATCAGTATATTCTTAGAGCCACACCTGATGTTGGGTTTGAGTGACAATAGTATGCACTAAGATTTCCACTCCAAAGGGGTCATTTCATAACCGTGACTACTAACCCTCAATAATGCCAATTACAAAAGTACTTTTACGTCCATATTCCTTGACAGCCTTTTAAAAGCTCTTTACCTTTTTTTATTTTTCTCTTTTGGAAGAGGGGATTCAATTTATAATCTTGCAGTTGCCAGGTAGGTGCTTATGCCACTGAGCTTAATCCCCAGCCCCTTTTAACTCTTTAAACAGTTACTGAAAACCTTCAAAGTGTGTTTCTTGTCACTGATGCAAAATAGGACAAGCA
This sequence comes from Cavia porcellus, assembly GCF_034190915.1. Lineage (NCBI taxonomy): Eukaryota > Metazoa > Chordata > Mammalia > Rodentia > Caviidae > Cavia > Cavia porcellus. Next base: position 82,036,307 of record NW_026947489.1, read on the forward strand.
GTTAATTCCCCATGTTGTTTGGCTTCTTGAGCCACCTTTTGCATGGGAGTTAGAAAAGGTAATGTGTTTCCCAGAGATTTTACAGGGTTTGCATCTTGTGGAGGCAGTGGCAAATGTCACCTCAGCAAAGATACCAGGTATGCAAGACACAAATCAGAGCTTCAGGGTCCTCAATGCAGCAGTTTACCTGTTTTTTCCCAATCTCTCACCCTGACCACACCCACCTCAAAGACAATGATCATGAATTTCCCACAAGAGCTGCAACAAAATATCATTGGAAGTAACAGGGCTCACCTTCCTAAAGAAAAGCAGTTCTGTGTTATGTTTCTGTTGCATTTCAGATATAGGATTCATCATGACTTCACAGGTGAAGGGATTTTTTTTTTTCAGAAAATGAGGTGGTTTTCTAAATAAAATGAAATAGACATGCTTTTGGGGCTGTTTTCTACCCCATGAGCACAGCAATGATAAGTCACCATCCACAGCAGCCATCTTCACTTCAGAGTCCCTGTTTAGGTAGCAAGCTGCTGGTATCTATGCCTAGATCCCCAACGCTCAAACAGATGCATGGTGAAGCCCCAAAAGAAGTGAAACAATTGACACAGTCTTTAGGGATGCAAGAGGATTAAATCCTTGGCAGAGCTCATAACTCTTCTAGCTGGCTGGCTGACTGATGCTGAGCAGCCCATATTTAATCATAACAAGCAAAGAGTTGAGTGGACAATGGAGGAAACCTGAGCAGGGTCTTGGGATGGTTTTAAAGAACCTTCAGAGCAACAAATGATGCTAATTAAGGAAAATATTTATCCCAGAAAGTCTCCAGGTGGCTTCAGCTCTGACTTATCATGCCCACTGAGTGTCTGCTCATTCTCAGATCAATCGTGCTCAGGCTATGCCAGAGCCCTGCATGTGTACTCAGCTTCAATGGCTCCAACAAGTTTCCAAATAACTGCATGAATCACAAGTGCACATCACTCAGGTCTCATTCAAACACTGTCACCTTCTCTCACACCCAGACATAGCCTTTCTATTTTACTGAATACTGATAGACATTTGCCCTATCTCATCCCATTTATGCTTAGTCACCATGCTCACCAGAAGAGAATATGGCAGTCTGAGCCATGAGATGCTGAGGACAGAGTAACACTTTTCTTTTGGTCAATACTCTTTCTCAGCATGCATAATATTTTCATAACAAATGAGTATGAAACTCACCATTGTGATAATAATGAAAAATTAAAAGTAAAAGATGCTGTAAGCAAATGAGAAAAGGTAATGTGAAACTCATTACCTTAATTGAAGAAATGACATTTTACCTACAGTTGTTTGAATAATACAAGGAGGTTACCCCTACAATGTTAAAATAGTATTGATGGAAGAAGCAGTAGACATGAGCAAAGAAATGAGTCTCTGCTGAGCACAAAGACAGGGCATTGTTACGCACTGTCCAAATGTGAACCCAAAAGGATTGAAGCTCTAAGAAACATATCTCTCTTGTGCTTGTAGAAGTCTAGTAAAATGTGGCAGAACCACTTAAGTTCAAGACAAATTCTTGATGGAATAAGGGAGTCTACAGATGAATTTTCATGAGTTTGGATAAGTCTATACTGCTATCATAATTATTTTTGGGAACTCAGGTTGTGCATCCTACATTTTTCTTCACATCAGAACATCAGTAAAAGACCTGAGAGACTTGCAAATTATTTGCCAATATAAAATGACTGCCTCTGTGAGTGCATCCTTTAGTGACAATTTAGGTACACAGAGGTCAGACAGCATAAGCTGCAAAGGCTCATTGTTAAGGTGACTGGAAGCACCATGCAGGTTCCTAACACACCTACTTCTTGCCCATGCAACACACAATGTAATGGCTTGAGAGTGCTGGAGAAGCTATCAACAGTCCTGAAAATCAAGCTATTGATATAGCTGGGTTTCTCTCCAAGAGAAAAATGACATATAACATTAGGTAACTAAAGAAATTTCTCCTGACTCAAAAATGTCACATCTTATCCTTTCCCATCTGTTGTAGTCAGGGTTTGCGAGGAAAGAGACTTAACATGGAACTTATAATTGATAAGATAATTTAAAAATATTTTATCCCAGAATGTCAGATTTAGAGAGATGTAGAGCTTTTCAGATACTACAGACCAAAAAATCCAACTGAGTACTTGAATGCTATGACAATATCCAGCACAAGTACAGCTGAAGAATTTGAGCCCATGGCAAGGACAATCAAAAGTGTACCCTGGAGACTTAGAGGCACTTACAATGTGTCATGAAAGTCTCTGTTAAGGTTGTACACAAGGAAGGCTCAAAGTTCAGTGTTGGAAGCTAGAAACTCTGTTCCTTTGGTCATAGAATCTATGCCATAAAGTTGAGTGATCATTACTGGAGCCAAGGCATGAAGCTCAAGATAAGTGCCAGAGATTTGCAAAAGAGAACAGTAGCCATGCACAGCAATAATGGGGACCTGAGCTTCTTTGATGATGATGGTGATGGCTGAGTTCATATCTGGAAAACCAGTGCTACCAGCTTCTCCATGAGAATCAATATCCCAGCTCCTTTCCCTCTAGTTCTCCTTTAATGCTGTTTTAAACAATCCATCAATGCATGTTCTGTCCCAAAACCATGATGACTTCATTCACTGGGTAATACAAGTTGACCATTACTAAGCAGGCCACAGCCCCAGAGCAGTTCTTTCGATACTTAAAATCCAAACAGGCTTTATATCACTTCATATATTAAAGTAGTCATCTGGTCTGCTTCACATAAACAACAGTGAGAAAACCTGAAGCTCATTCTAATGAAATAATCAGGAACACAAACCTTCACAAAGTAGTCTTCACATCTGCTTTGACAAACCTCTCACTAGAACTATGTGATATATTTCTATCTGTGTGTCCTACACACTACATAACTGTGGGCATTTGAATGAAACTATAGTCAGGGTTATTGACCCTCTGATTATCCATGTAAATTTTAAAAATCTTTTTAAGGAACGTATAAAAAGAAATAGTTATGTACACCTATGTTTCACTGCAGTACACTGACAGCCCTTAACCCAGGAGAGAATGTCACGAGGCTGGTGGTATGCACATTACCACCTCAACAAGGCTGAGGTTTCTCCAGATGCTGGAGGTAAAAATGTGGAAATACTTTAACAACAAAAACAGTTGAAGTAAAATATACTGAATACACTGAATATACCAAATCTAAACTAGGCCTGGTGGCTCATGCATGGAGCCCATTACTTGACACACTGAGGAAGGAGACTTGTTCAGACCACTCTGGTTTTTTTTTTAATTTTATTTAAACGGAAAAAGAGAAAAACACAAAACAAAACAAAGCGGTGTAGACTTCCGGGAGAACATGGCGGACAGATAGCAGATACTACGGAGGCTCTCTGAAAGGCTTGGTTCAGAAGTCAGGAATGGTGCGGACTAAGGAGACATAAGCCAGTGGAGATAAGCTCTGCTGACTCAGGAATGAACTGGGCTGAGAGAAACCAACTTGGAATGCAGTCCTGGTGCTAAAACAGGAACAGAAAAGCCTCGGTGTGGAGGCTGGACCCTGTGCCATTGGAAGCCGCGATTTGGGTTTCCCACCGCGCGGCAGCTGGCTGCCTCTAACATTGGCTCGGCAAGGAGAGAGACGCGCGGAAGCTCTGAGAACGGGAGTCTGCGAACGGAGTCGAAAACATGACACGCAGAGAGGCGTACACTGACTTGTGGTGAGGTGAGTGAGAGAAACTGACACTCTACCACAGTTTGACTCCAGCAGAGGACTTTCTGGGCTGGGGCAGTCCTGCGGGAGCAGGGCGCAGTGGCGACTCCAGCCACATATCCCCCTCTCGGACAGGATTGGTAAAAAGTGCCTGGCCTGGGTGACGCTGCTGGCGGACCTGGGAGGCTGGCCCAACCCAGGTCCCAGAGCCTGACGGTGGCCGGGAGGGGCGGGCCCCACCTAGGCTGCCTGATCCCCAACTTGCTGGTGTGCTGCGGTGGGTGGGAACACCTAACCGAAGCAATTCGATCAGGCTGTGGCTGACAGGGAGAGAAGCTGGGTCTCCTATGTAAGCTTGCATATATAAGGAACAGAGAATATGGGAAGAGGCAGCAACAAGAAAGGCTCCTCGGCCCCCAATTCTGAGAAACAGGCAATAGCGGACACCGCACCAATAGACATAAAGCGCCATATAGAGAGCCTCATAGACCAATTCAGGAATGAAGTTATCAATGACCTGAAGCTAGAAGTATGCAGAATAGTTAGAGAAATGCTAAGCACCACCCAGGAAAAAACAGATGGTGGAATGGAAGAACAGAAAAAGAGGGGAGAATTGTTTGATGGAGAAAACAGAGAAAGCATAGAGTACGTGAAGCAGGTTCAAAAGGACTACCAAGAAACTAAGAAGTCTATCCAAGACTGGCATAACAGCTTGAAAGAAACTAAGGACAGACTATCTGAACTGGAGGGTAGACTTGTAATATGGGAGAATGAAATGAAAAACTTCTTAAAAATAACAAAGAAACAAGCAGCAATAATACAAAGACAAGAAGATGATAAGAGGATCCATAACTTAAGGATTAAGAACATAAAAGAAGAAGTAGGGACACAAACAAGTGAACTACAAAAGCTACTCACAGAAATAATCCAGGAGAATTTTCCTAATTTAGCAAAAGGTAAAGATACTCAGATGTATGAGGCATACAGGACCCCAACTACCTACAACCCAAACAGAGCAACACCCAGGCATATAATAATAAAAATTCCAGAAATTCAATACAAGAACAGAATATTAAAAGCTGTCAGAGACAAGAAACAGACCACTTACAAGGGAACACCCATCAGAATTACAGCAGATTTCTCTGCACAAACCATCAAATCACGAAGAGTGTGGGGGGAAATAATTCAAGCTTTGAAAGATAATAATCTCCAGCCAAGATTGAGATAGCCTGCACAACTGTCCCTGGAAATTGATGGAAAAACAAGGTGCTTCCAGGATAAAGAGGAACTGGGGGAATTTGCAACCACCAATTCAACTCTACAGAAAGTATTGCAGGATATTCTAAAAAAAGAAAAATACAAAGAACCCAGAAATAGTGGCAGGGAGGCCACAACGAATGGAGCAGAGAACAAAATGAAGAAGACAAACTAACAACTAATGACAGAAAAAGAGCTCAACAGAAATGAGGCAGAGAAGATTGGATGATAGGAACAGCTATTTTGGAGAAAATGACATCTTAATAAGTAATACTGATTTAGTATCATCTTGTTCTGAAGTCTCATCTAGCTTTTGTTCTTCTGTCTCCAAAGGTCTAAATAGGTTGTATCTTATTGGATTTTATTATGTACGATATTATAAGCAAAAACCTTTTAAAGACAAGGAGATTATACAGAAACCATTGTTCATTTTCTGTTAGTCGATTCTAAATACTCTGTAATGCTGTCATTCTCTTAAATGGTTTTACATTGTTTTGATATACTTAATGCTACAGTATACGAAGTTGTACTCAAGGATTTCAAGGAAAGAGTCAATATGGTAACTACTTTTGGGTTGGGATTATATGGTGGTGAGACACTATTCTGCTTAAATGGTTATGTTTTGATCTGCGCTGTTTTGCTGTTATGCCCTCTTTTATCTCAATCTCCACTCCATTATTTACTTTTTTATTTTTATCCATTTAATTAAAGGGAAAAAATAGCAGGATATATTATAGTAACCCACTTTGACTTTCTATTATCTCGATTTGAAGCCCTGTATTACTCTCACCATCTTGTTTTTGACTGATGTTCCCCTATTCTGTTTTGCTGGATAGTATCAGGTTCGAAAGTTGAGGCATCAGCTGTGAAGATAATGAGATTCATTATAACGCCCATTCTCATTGACTTTTATCTACTTTTGAAGACCTACAATGTCTCCAATGTTTTGGTTTTGTCGGTTTTGTTCTTTACTGTTTTGTTCAATTGTATTATAACTAATGATATAGGCAATTCTATTAGAGATAGCGGGAGGCATTATGGTAACCATTGTTGATCACCTTGTATTATGTTTTTACATTATCTATTATGTCCACCCTTTTGACTTGACCGATTCGGTTCTGTTATGTCACATTTGGTTTTACTCTCTTCCAAAAGAAGCAATAAGAACCGTGGGAGCAATGAAACCCAAAATGTGTAATAGTCATTGTACAAAAGAGAGGAAAAGAAAGTGCTCTAAACTATATAACTGCATGTATATTTAAGTGTATAAGATAGAAAATGATATCACAGAGTTTTATTGGATCATTGAACAGAACTGTTTGCAGTATCATTGTTGGAATGTCCACTCTACAAGCTTTAGTTTTGTGACTTGAACAATTATTTCTAAGACGGCAATATGTAATCCATTAACTAGTGATTTCATACTGTTCATTTTTTTTCTTTAAATCTGTATAACTTGTACCCTTTCACTGTTTTTTTTTCTTTTCTCCTTAAATAAAATTAAAAAAAAAAAACAAAGCGGTGTAAGGGTACAAGTAATACAGAACTACAAAAAAAAAAAAAAAACAGTAAGAAATCACCAGTTAATAGATTACATATTATCATCTTAGAGATATGTGGCTGGAGTCGCCACTGCGCCCTGCTCCCGCAGGACTGCCCCAGCCCAGAAAGTCCTCTGCTGGAGTCAAACTGTGGTAGAGTGTCAGTTTCTCTCACTCACCTCACCACAAGTCAGTGTACGCCTCTCTGCGTGTCATGTTTTCGACTCCGTTCGCAGACTCCCGTTCTCAGAGCTTCCGCGCGTCTCTCTCCTTGCCGAGCCAATGTTAGAGGCAGCCAGCTGCCGCGCGGTGGGAAACCCAAATCGCGGCTTCCAATGGCACAGGGTCCAGCCTCCACACCGAGGCTTTTCTGTTCCTGTTTTAGCACCAGGACTGCATTCCAAGTTGGTTTCTCTCAGCCCAGTTCATTCCTGAGTCAGCAGAGCTTATCTCCACTGGCTTATGTCTCCTTAGTCCGCACCATTCCTGACTTCTGAACCAAGCCTTTCAGAGAGCCTCCGTAGTATCTGCTATCTGTCCGCCATGTTCTCCCGGAAGTCTACACCGCTTTGTTTTGTTTTGTGTTTTTCTCTTTTTCCGTTTAAATAAAATTAAAAAAAAAACCAGAGTGGTCTGAACAAGTCTCCTTCCTCAGTGTGTCAAGTAATGGGCTCCATGCATGAGCCACCAGGCCTAGTTTAGATTTGGTATATTCAGTGTATTCAGTATATTTTACTTCAACTGTTTTTGTTGTTAAAGTATTTCCACATTTTTACCTCCAGCATCTGGAGAAACCTCAGCCTTGTTGAGGTGGTAATGTGCATACCACCAGCCTCGTGACATTCTCTCCTGGGTTAAGGGCTGTCAGTGTACTGCAGTGAAACATAGGTGTACATAACTATTTCTTTTTATACGTTCCTTAAAAAGATTTTTAAAATTTACATGGATAATCAGAGGGTCAATAACCCTGACTATAGTTTCATTCAAATGCCCACAGTTATGTAGTGTGTAGGACACACAGATAGAAATATATCACATAGTTCTAGTGAGAGGTTTGTCAAAGCAGATGTGAAGACTACTTTGTGAAGGTTTGTGTTCCTGATTATTTCATTAGAATGAGCTTCAGGTTTTCTCACTGTTGTTTATGTGAAGCAGACCAGATGACTACTTTAATATATGAAGTGATATAAAGCCTGTTTGGATTTTAAGTATCGAAAGAACTGCTCTGGGGCTGTGGCCTGCTTAGTAATGGTCAACTTGTATTACCCAGTGAATGAAGTCATCATGGTTTTGGGACAGAACATGCATTGATGGATTGTTTAAAACAGCATTAAAGGAGAACTAGAGGGAAAGGAGCTGGGATATTGATTCTCATGGAGAAGCTGGTAGCACTGGTTTTCCAGATATGAACTCAGCCATCACCATCATCATCAAAGAAGCTCAGGTCCCCATTATTGCTGTGCATGGCTACTGTTCTCTTTTGCAAATCTCTGGCACTTATCTTGAGCTTCATGCCTTGGCTCCAGTAATGATCACTCAACTTTATGGCATAGATTCTATGACCAAAGGAACAGAGTTTCTAGCTTCCAACACTGAACTTTGAGCCTTCCTTGTGTACAACCTTAACAGAGACTTTCATGACACATTGTAAGTGCCTCTAAGTCTCCAGGGTACACTTTTGATTGTCCTTGCCATGGGCTCAAATTCTTCAGCTGTACTTGTGCTGGATATTGTCATAGCATTCAAGTACTCAGTTGGATTTTTTGGTCTGTAGTATCTGAAAAGCTCTACATCTCTCTAAATCTGACATTCTGGGATAAAATATTTTTAAATTATCTTATCAATTATAAGTTCCATGTTAAGTCTCTTTCCTCGCAAACCCTGACTACAACAGATGGGAAAGGATAAGATGTGACATTTTTGAGTCAGGAGAAATTTCTTTAGTTACCTAATGTTATATGTCATTTTTCTCTTGGAGAGAAACCCAGCTATATCAATAGCTTGATTTTCAGGACTGTTGATAGCTTCTCCAGCACTCTCAAGCCATTACATTGTGTGTTGCATGGGCAAGAAGTAGGTGTGTTAGGAACCTGCATGGTGCTTCCAGTCACCTTAACAATGAGCCTTTGCAGCTTATGCTGTCTGACCTCTGTGTACCTAAATTGTCACTAAAGGATGCACTCACAGAGGCAGTCATTTTATATTGGCAAATAATTTGCAAGTCTCTCAGGTCTTTTACTGATGTTCTGATGTGAAGAAAAATGTAGGATGCACAACCTGAGTTCCCAAAAATAATTATGATAGCAGTATAGACTTATCCAAACTCATGAAAATTCATCTGTAGACTCCCTTATTCCATCAAGAATTTGTCTTGAACTTAAGTGGTTCTGCCACATTTTACTAGACTTCTACAAGCACAAGAGAGATATGTTTCTTAGAGCTTCAATCCTTTTGGGTTCACATTTGGACAGTGCGTAACAATGCCCTGTCTTTGTGCTCAGCAGAGACTCATTTCTTTGCTCATGTCTACTGCTTCTTCCATCAATACTATTTTAACATTGTAGGGGTAACCTCCTTGTATTATTCAAACAACTGTAGGTAAAATGTCATTTCTTCAATTAAGGTAATGAGTTTCACATTACCTTTTCTCATTTGCTTACAGCATCTTTTACTTTTAATTTTTCATTATTATCACAATGGTGAGTTTCATACTCATTTGTTATGAAAATATTATGCATGCTGAGAAAGAGTATTGACCAAAAGAAAAGTGTTACTCTGTCCTCAGCATCTCATGGCTCAGACTGCCATATTCTCTTCTGGTGAGCATGGTGACTAAGCATAAATGGGATGAGATAGGGCAAATGTCTATCAGTATTCAGTAAAATAGAAAGGCTATGTCTGGGTGTGAGAGAAGGTGACAGTGTTTGAATGAGACCTGAGTGATGTGCACTTGTGATTCATGCAGTTATTTGGAAACTTGTTGGAGCCATTGAAGCTGAGTACACATGCAGGGCTCTGGCATAGCCTGAGCACGATTGATCTGAGAATGAGCAGACACTCAGTGGGCATGATAAGTCAGAGCTGAAGCCACCTGGAGACTTTCTGGGATAAATATTTTCCTTAATTAGCATCATTTGTTGCTCTGAAGGTTCTTTAAAACCATCCCAAGACCCTGCTCAGGTTTCCTCCATTGTCCACTCAACTCTTTGCTTGTTATGATTAAATATGGGCTGCTCAGCATCAGTCAGCCAGCCAGCTAGAAGAGTTATGAGCTCTGCCAAGGATTTAATCCTCTTGCATCCCTAAAGACTGTGTCAATTGTTTCACTTCTTTTGGGGCTTCACCATGCATCTGTTTGAGCGTTGGGGATCTAGGCATAGATACCAGCAGCTTGCTACCTAAACAGGGACTCTGAAGTGAAGATGGCTGCTGTGGATGGTGACTTATCATTGCTGTGCTCATGGGGTAGAAAACAGCCCCAAAAGCATGTCTATTTCATTTTATTTAGAAAACCACCTCATTTTCTGAAAAAAAAAATCCCTTCACCTGTGAAGTCATGATGAATCCTATATCTGAAATGCAACAGAAACATAACACAGAACTGCTTTTCTTTAGGAAGGTGAGCCCTGTTACTTCCAATGATATTTTGTTGCAGCTCTTGTGGGAAATTCATGATCATTGTCTTTGAGGTGGGTGTGGTCGGGGTGAGAGATTGGGAAAAAACAGGTAAACTGCTGCATTGAGGACCCTGAAGCTCTGATTTGTGTCTTGCATACCTGGTATCTTTGCTGAGGTGACATTTGCCACTGCCTCCACAAGATGCAAACCCTGTAAAATCTCTGGGAAACACATTACCTTTTCTAACTCCCATGCAAAAGGTGGCTCAAGAAGCCAAACAACATGGGGAATTAACTGCTTGTCCTATTTTGCATCAGTGACAAGAAACACACTTTGAAGGTTTTCAGTAACTGTTTAAAGAGTTAAAAGGGGCTGGGGATTAAGCTCAGTGGCATAAGCACCTACCTGGCAACTGCAAGATTATAAATTGAATCCCCTCTTCCAAAAGAGAAAAATAAAAAAAGGTAAAGAGCTTTTAAAAGGCTGTCAAGGAATATGGACGTAAAAGTACTTTTGTAATTGGCATTATTGAGGGTTAGTAGTCACGGTTATGAAATGACCCCTTTGGAGTGGAAATCTTAGTGCATACTATTGTCACTCAAACCCAACATCAGGTGTGGCTCTAAGAATATACTGATGTTGTGGACAAGCAAGCTACAAATAATTTAGATTGCAATATTGCTATAGGAGTTACTGAATTATGGGGAGAGAGATCTTTTTCAGAAATTTGCCAACAAATTCATTGCCACCCTCAGACTATTACCCTCAAATGGCTTAAATTGCTTTAAAAGCTTGAAAAAGAATCCCTGAAGCAGTGCACACACAAGGTTCCTTTAGCACTATTAAACAGGAGGCCTTGCGTTACCTTTATAGAATGACAAAGGAACCTTGCCTTACCTTTATAGAATGACAAATTAAGCTAGTGAATGCCATGTGGACAACTCAGCAGCAGCGTCTATCTTGTTAAAGCAATTAACATACGAAAATGCTAACCCAGACTACAAAAATGCTTTGAAAGATGTTTCTATGAAACCTGACACTACTTTGGAAATCCCTGGTAAGTTTTATGAGGTCCCTACTACTTTTCATGATCCCCTACTTCCTTGGACAGCTGGCCTGGTTCTTTCCTGTTCACATGCATCAAAAATAGGCACTTTTGTGATTCCTGATGTCATTGATGCTGCTTATACAGGCATATTGTTGATTCAATTGTGATCTCTCTTATCCATTCAACTAAATGTTTCTGAATCTGTAGCTCAATTAACTGTCTTGTCTTATGTCTCCTCTAAAGCTTGTCATGTTATTTGTGGAAATCAAGGATTTCACTGCAATTTGGTGTCTGCTGCTATTCCCATAGGAGATGCATGCCGAAGCCTCTGTTTAACTATTGACAACCTTTCCTTATCATGTTTGCTACTGGAGCTGATATTTCTCTTTTACTTCACTAACTTGGTGATGTTTTATTTCCATTGTCAATGCTATTCCCTCTCTGTCGGAGTCGTTCCCGGCCGGCAGGAAGAACACACGACAAGATCTGGCAGTGGCTAGGCTCTCTTTATTTTCCTTCTCCGCACAGTCTGCCCCGGGATTCTTCCCGGCCAAAGCCTCCACCGGTCCGCTCCCCGCGGCTCCTTCCGTTCTTCTTCTCTACAGTCTGTCCCGAAGCCTCTACCGGTCCGCTCTCCGCGGCTCCTTCCGTGCTTCTTCTCTACAGTCTGTCCCGAAGCCTCTACCGGTCCGTTCTCCGCGGCTCCTTCCGTGCTTCTTCTCTACAGTCTGTCCCGAAGCGTCTACCGGTCCGCTCTCCGCGGCTCCTTCCGTGCTTCTTCTCTACAGTCTGTCCCGAAGCCTCTACTGGTCCGCTCTCCGCGGCTCCTTCCGTGCTTCTTCCTCGTGGCGGGAGAGGCACTCACTTTTAGGGTTACAGTGGCCAATCAGTTCAAAGCGCGCGATGCGGGCTGATTGGCTAACATCAGTTGTTGCTAGGCAGACTATCTTACAGAGCGGGTTGTTTACCAAGCAGGAAGCAGGAGATAAGCACCATCTTAGCACACTTGATGGGAGGGGTAATCTAGCTCAGGCTTTGCTCTTTCTTACAGGCCTCACGTCCGCCAAGTAAGGCGACCGGGCTCGGCCGCGGCTCCCAACACCTCTCATCTCTTGAGATGTACTGGAACACCTATATTATTTAGAATTGATTTAATCACTACTATCTTGCTATTAACCAAGGCTTACTTTTCCTTTTTGCTGTCCTCTGCTGCTCCCTCTGCAAACACAGGGCTGTAGAATTAGCTCAGTGGCATGAATGCCTGTCTTGCAAGTGCACAGTCATGATTTTGATCCATTGCTCTTTGAATCCCCACTTTTTAAAAAAATTTTATTTAAAAGGAAAAAAGAGAAAAAACAAAACAAAACAATGTGGTGTAAGGGTACAAGTAATACAGACTACAAAACAAAACAGTAAGAAATCACCAGTTAATAGATTACACATTATCATCTTAGAGATAGTTGCTCAAGTCACAGTATCAAAGCATACAAAGTGGACATTCAATCAGTGAGACTGTAAACAGTTGTCTTCAATGATCCAACCAAAAACATTAATATGGTCATCTATTTAACACCCCTAAACACACTTGCAGTTTTATCCTTTAGAACACTTTTTTCCCCTCTCTTTTTTTACAACACAATTTACACATTTTGGGTTTTATTACTCCTTAGTTCTTATTACCTTTTTTGGAAGAGAATAAGGTCAAATATGGCAAAACAAAGATGTCAGTCAAAATCAAGGATATACATAGCACATGATGTAAAAACAGAGTACAAGGTTATCAACAATTGTTACCATAATGCCTCTTGCTTCCTTAAAAAGAATTGTCTATCTCATTAGGTATTATAAAGTTGAACTAAGGGGCTGGGGATTTAGCTCAGCGGCATAAGCGCCTGCCTTGTAAGCAGGCAGTCATGAGTTCAATCCCTGGTACTGATAAAAATGAAAAAGACAATAAATAAATAAATAAATAAAGTTGAACTAAACAGTAGAGAATAAGACCAATAAAACCTAAATATTGTAAACATTACAGGACTTCCAAAGGAGATAATAGTCAAATCAGACTGGGCATCTTAGTGAATCTTATTGCCTTCTAAGTAGTTGCCTATACCCTCAAACTTGATACTATCATACAGAACAGAACAGAGTCTAATCAGTCAAAACAAGACAGTGGGAGTATTACAGGACTTCAAATCAAGTTAATAGGAAATCAAAATGTTACTATAATATATCCTGCTAATTTCTTTTAATTTTCCCCTTAATTAAAAAATCATAAAAAATAACTAATTTTTTAATGAATAAGGGAGAGATTGAGATAAAAGAGGACATAACAACATAATAATACACATCAAAGCATGACAGTTTCAGCAACCTAGTGCTTCAGCACAAATAACCTGACTTAATAGTAGTTACCATAGTGTCTGTCCTTTTCCTTGAAATATTTGAATATAATTTCATATACTATAGCTTCAAATATTTCCATATCAAGCATCCCAGAATAAAGCCATTCCAATTAATAAGTGAAAACTTTGTAAGGCTTCAAGGCCACATAATGGGGAATCATGTGAATCCCCACTTTATATAATCCACTTTTGTATCTTGAACACTTATTTGTAAGAGGACAATATATAAACATCAACCAGTGATTTCTTATAGTTTAGTTTGTCTTTGAAAGCGTATATCTTTTCTACCTGTTTTCTGTTTTGTTTAGTCTATTTTAAATAAAAAATAAGAAAAGAATATCTCTTCTCTTTAAACAATTAAAAAAGAAAAATGCACTTCCTGCACAGGTTTTACTATTCTCTTCATGGTGCTATTTACTTTAGGTCAGTTGTCTGTCTCAATGAGGCTGTTTTCTTCCCTGATTCAAATACATTCTTGCCAGTATATACCTCCGACAAACCCTTTTGTATGATACAAAACTCCCCAAGACCCATTTGGGCTAGGGCTGATGCCTCTGTTGATCTGGGGAAGGGGCATCCTCTGTGTTTTTGCTAAGGTCTTGTGTGGATTTCTGCTAATTGTGTTTGCCCTGTATGGAATGAGTTGGCATCACAGGCTATAAAGTGCAATCCCACCATTTCAACTCTCCCTGAATCAGGCCTTTGATCCTTTTTATAAGATCTCTGCTAGGTGGTCTAAAGCAAATCCAACTGGTTGATTCATAGTTGTAGATTTGAAATTTGTAAGAAGGTATTGTAATTTGGCTTGATTAAGGATATGCTTGAGTGCACCCTGAATTTGTAAGATGTTTATCAATCTGTCCATATATCAGTTGCCTGTTTGTCCAGTCCATTTTTAAGCAGTTGCTGGGAGTTGCTGAGCTAGTGATTGTTAATATCTGTAAAGCAGAAAGCAAAAATACCCATACAGGCATGCTCAAGTGGCACAGAACATCTGGGAAACATGCTGAGGGCATGAAATGCTTGAGGTGAACAGGTGTTCCAGCACTGGGAGCATGCGGTTTAAGAGGGAAGCTAGTTTAACAAAGAGGCATGGTACAAGTACATAAATGGCCTTTGGGGAACTTAAATATTCTCACAGACCCCGACAAGTTGTGTGCTGATTTCTGTGTTTGTTTGAATCCATACCGATCATCTGTCTGTTTGTCCACTTGTCCACTCTGTGAACAGCTGTTCCTTTCATTTTAAGCTCAGCAACTTTTCTCTTTTTCCAAGTTTGCATCATTTGATCAAAGATATGTTTCGGTTGTGAATTTATGAAGCATGGTTTCACATTGGTTGCCAGCTGCTCGAAATGTCACAAAACTGGCAAATTGGCCAGAACAAGGGGCTGCAGTGACTTCAGTCAGCTTCTCCCTTCTCAAGTGGGACTGATGAGGAGCACCTGACCTGTGTCATGCCTCAGGCTGAAACCAATATTCTAGCCCATATCAGTCTCGATGCCTGTCAGTTCACCCTAATACAGTGAAGCCTTCAGCAGTCTGATTAATCCAGAGGGGTGGGCAGAGCACAGGCTTCCCTGGTCTGTATCTAATTAGTATACTGCACTGGGTGGGAACATACAATCAGCACTTCAGACAAACTGTAACCAACAAAGAAAGAACCTGGACCTCCCATATACACCTGTATGGAAGGAACAAAAAATAATAAGAGGAAGCCACAAGAAAGTGTTCCCATTCCCCAATCATGAGAACATGGATCCTGGAAAGGTAAATGCAAAAGAGAATGAGGACAGCAAACATGCAATATCAGACATGGCCCCAGTAGACATAAAGTAATGTCTTCAGGAATGCATAGATAATTTGAAAGGTGAAGTATTGAACCGAGTGAAGCAAGATATAAATAGAATAATTTAAGAAATACTAAGCACCTCTCAAGAAAAAACATGGAAAAAGGGAAGAAAACCAAAAAAGGGGAGAATTGTTTCATGAGGAAAATAGAGAAAAGATAGAAGAAAGGAAGCTGGTTCAAAGAGACAACCATGACTTTAAAAACTCCTTTGAAAGCTGGTAAAATTGATTGCAAGAAACTAAGGATAGATTATCCAAACTAGAGGATAGGTTTGCACTGTGGGATCATGAAAGGAAAAATTTCTTAAAAATAACAAGGAAACAAGTAGTAACAAGACAAAGACTAGACGATGACAAAAGGATGTATAACTTAAGAATAACAAATGTGAATGAAGAAGGAGGAGTACAAACAATGGAACTACAAAGGCTATTCACAAAAATAAGGAAAACATCCCAAGCATAGGAAAAGGAAAAGATACTCAGCTGTATGAGCCATACAGAACTCCAGCCACCTAAACCAAAACAGAACTACACATAGGCATATAATAATCAAGATCCCAGAAATCCAATATAAGAACAAAATATTAAAAGCTGTCAGAGACAAGAAACAGATCATTTATAAGGGAAAGTCCATCAGAATTACATCAGACTTCTCAGCACAAATCATCAAATCGAGAAGAAAATGGAAAGAATCATTCCAAGTCCTGAAAGAAAATAACCTATGGCCCAGATTGATGTATCCTGAAAAATTTTCCTAGAAATTAATGGAGAAACAAGATGCTTCCAAGATAAAGAGGAACTGGGAGAATTCACAACCATCAATCCAACCCTACAGAGAATACTATAGGACATTCTAAACAGAGAGAAAATCACCAGGATTTCAGGAACAGTGGTAGAGAGGCCACAATGAATGGAGCAAAAAGCAAAGTGAGGAAGACAAATAGACAACTGATGACAGAAAAATAGAACAACAGAAATGAGACAGAGAAGGCTGGATATAATTTCTAATGCAGATGTCCTATATACACTAAATTAAGGAAAAATGAGAGAATCACAGGCAGAGTGGGTCAAGAAATAGGGCCAACCGAGATGCTCTTTATAGGAACTATAATTGACCTGAAGAAGGGTATTTGGACTAAAATTGAATATGAGAAAATAGAACTCGATGTGATAGGAAATGAGAGAGTAATAGGGGCAACTGGAGCAGTGTTTATGGGTAGGTTGGAAAGATAGGCTTTAATAAGTAAAGAAATACAACTAGAGATCAAGTCCAGGAGTGAGAAAGTTCAGAAACACTTAGATAAATTGCAGGTTGCCCCCCACAATATAAAACCAAGGGTGTTGGGGAGACCCAAAAATATATAGTACACCCTGGGGGAGTGAAAGGGGAAGAATAGTCTTTAAAAAGACAGAAGAAGATATTGCTATAAGTGTATCAGGAATTAAAACCCATATTACTTCTACCACTCTGCTTAGATAGAACTTATTCAATCCCAGTTTTTATACAAGCAATAGATCTGAGGGCACAGACAGCTATCCCAAAAATATCAGGATATAGCACAGTAATCATCTTTAATTTCCTGTTAACTTAAACTGGATCCCTCTATAACTTATACCATTATATCATTACTGATTTTAGTTAAATCTGATTTGTTTGATTGCTTCTTGTTATTGCCTATCGTATTCAAAACCGTTAGGTTGATAGTATTGTCAGAGTGTAGACAACTATACTGAAAATAGCAATGATTCACTATAATACCCATTCTGACTTCATTAATATCTGTTTTTGTAGCTCTACACTAGCTACAAAGTTCTATTTCTGTTAATACTGTTATGCAGTGCTATATTCAATTATAATTTATCTGAAGATATAGCCATTTTTATTGATGATAACAAGAGACAACACAGTAACCATGGTAGAACTCCTTGTACAGCAGTTTTATATGTCTTTTTAGTTTTATGTATCTCTAGGATTATGTTTTGCTCTGTCCTGCTTTTGCTCTGTTTCTCCCTCTAATATAGAAAGGATCGTAACACATGTTAAGATGCATGCTACCAGTCTGGAGGAGTGAATATTTCTGCAAGCAGGGAGGGATCCCAGGTTCCTGAGGCACCTCAGCCTGTGCCCAGCCGCGCCTAGCCATCGGTGTGCAGAGGAGGAGCTGGGCGGATCCGGAGTGCCTGCAGAAGCCCCTTCCTTTGTCTGGAGGAGTGAATATTTCTGCAAGCAGGGAGGGATCCCAGGTTCCTGAAGCACCTCCGCCTGTGGTGAGTGGCCAGCACAGCCTGCCCAAATCTCAGACTGTTCCGGACCCCCCAGGCTTCTGGGTGCAGTGAAGTGGAGCAGTGGGTTAGACGCCATTACTGCCACCTCCCCATCCCGGCTACACCTGGAGGTCTGTGGAGCTCACCGGGTGGGCGGGCCTACACTACCCCCCCCCCCCCGAGCCCAGCCGCGCCTAGCCACCTGCCTGCAGAGGAGGAGCTGGGTGGAGCCGGAGTGCCTGCAGAAGCCCCTTCCTTTGTCTGGAGGAGTGAATATTTCTGCAAGCAGGGAGGGATCCCAGGTTCCTGAGGCACCTCGGCCTGTGCCCAGCCGCGCCTAGCCATCGGTGTGCAGAGGAGGAGCTGGGCGGATCCGGAGTGCCTGCAGAAGCCCCTTCCTTTGTCTGGAGGAGTGAATATTTCTGCAAGCAGGGAGGGATCCCAGGTTCCTGAGGCACCTAGGCCTGTGCCCAGCCGCGCCTAGCCACCTGCGTGCAGAGGAGGAGCTGGGCGGAACCCGGAGTGCCTGCAGAAGCCCCTTCCTTTGTCTGGAGGAGTGAATATTTCTGCAAGTAGGGAGGGATCCCAGGTTCCTGAGGCACCTAGGCCTGTGCCCAGCCGCGCCTAGCCATCGGTGTGCAGAGGAGGAGCTGGGCGGATCTGGAGTGCCTGCAGAAGCCCCTTCATTTGTCTGGAGGAGTGAATATTCCTGCAAGCAGGGAGGGATCCCAGGTTCCTGAAGCACCTCGGCCTGTGGTGAGTGGCCAGCACAGCCTGCCCAAATCTCAGACTGTTCCGGACCCCCCAGGCTTCTGGGTGCAGTGAAGTGGAGCAGTGGGTTAGACGCCATTACTGCCACCTCCCCATCCCGGCTACACCTGGAGGTCTGTGGAGCTCACCGGGTGGGCGGGCCTACACTACCCCCCCCCCCCCCGAGCCCAGCCGCGCCTAGCCACCTGCGTGCAAAGGAGGAGCTGGGCGGATCCGGAGGGCCTGCAGAAGCCCCTTCCTTTGTCTGGAGGAGTGAATATTTCTGCAAGCAGGGAGGCATCCCAGGTTCCTGAGGCACCTCGGCCTGTGCCCAGCTGCGCCTAGCCATCGGCGTGCAGAGGAGGAGCTGGGCGGAGCCGGAGTGCCTGCAGAAGCCCCTTCCCTTGTCTGGAGGACTGTGGATATCTCTGCCAGCAGGGAGGGATCACAGGCTCCTGAGGCACTGTGGTCTGTGGTGAGTACCCTAACCCGGCTGTGATTCAAGAGCTGTGGATCTACCAAGGGGCAGGTGGGCGCACAGTGTCCCTGAGGCCCAGCTTGTCTGGAACCGCGGAGTTCTGAACAAGCAGAGGAGGGCCATTGGTTCTGCAGGCCCATTGGCGTGGGGTAGAGTGGTGCCAGAGTCTCAGTAGCTGCAAACATAGAAGGGGATTTTCAACAGATCCTGAGGAGGCTTTCAAATAACACTTGAAACACAGAAATATAGGAAAATGACAAAACGAAAGACCAAATTACAACCTCAAACCTCCAGCCCATCTCATGAAACCCTAGGAGGAATGTATTTAGAAGAAAATATATCCCATCCTCCTCATATATCAGACACAATAGCTACTGAAGTTGACAAGCAACTCCAGGAAGCTTTAAAGAAATTCAAACTCAAAATAATATCCCAGATAAAAGAAGAAATGATAAAAGAAATGAAAGAGATTCTAAATATATCTAAAGAAAACACAGATAAAAAATTGGAGGAACTAAACAAAAAGTTAGAATCCCTAGATGAGCAATATAAGAAACAAACAGAACACATAATGCAGATGCACAGAGATATACAGGAAATAAAAAACTCCACTGAAAGTTGTAAAAACCGCCTTAATGAAAGTGAAGATAGAATTTCAGACCTTGAAGACAGGATTGCAGCTAGTGAACAGGAAAGGAAAGATCTTTTAAAAATAACAAGGAATCAGGAAACAACAATTCAACAACTGCAAGACGATGCAAAGAAGAATAACATAAGAATGATAGGGATTAATGAAAAAGAAGGAGACAACATAAAGGATATCAAGAGGATATTTAGAGAAGCAATAGCTGAAAACTTCCCAAGCATGAGATCAGAAACTGACATCAGGATCAGTGAAGCATATAGAACTCCAAATAGTCATAACCAAAATAAAACTACACCCAGACATATAATAATCACCATCCCAGAAATCCAACACAAGAATAGATTA
This sequence comes from Cavia porcellus, assembly GCF_034190915.1. Classification (NCBI taxonomy): domain Eukaryota; kingdom Metazoa; phylum Chordata; class Mammalia; order Rodentia; family Caviidae; genus Cavia; species Cavia porcellus. Next base: position 82,056,230 of record NW_026947489.1, read on the forward strand.
TTAAAAGCTGTCAGAGAGAAAAGACAGATCACTTATAAAGGAAAACCTATCAGAATCACAGCAGACTTCTCAGCACAAACGATAAAGTCAAGAAGAGCATGGAGTGAAGTATTCCAGATCCTAAAGCAAAATGATTTCCAACCTAGACTGATATATCCTGCAAAACTATCATTTAAAATAGATGGTGAAATACGATACTTCCATGACAAAGAACAGCTGAAGAACTTCATGAACACCAAACCAACCCTGCAAAAAATATTGAAAGACAGTTTAGATACACAAAGGAAAAAAACACTAAGCAAAGCAAATAATTAAACAGAACAGAAACATAAAGATGCAACAGCAGAGAGATAAGATTCCTACAATTAACCAATATTTAACAGTAATAACCATTAATGTAAATGGTCTCAATGCACCAACCAAAAGAAACAGACTAGCAGAATGGATCAAGAAACAAAATCCAACCATATGCTGTTTACAGGAAACCCATCTAACCCAGAAGGATACTCACAGACTGAAAGTCAAAGGATGGAAAACAATTCTTCATGCAGCAGGAATCCAAAAAAAGGCAGGAGTAGCCATTCTGTTTGCAGACAATGTGAACTTTAAACCAACAATGACCATAAAGGATAAAGAAGGACACTACATACTCGTAAGGGGAAAACTCCAAGAGGAAGAGATAACTATCTTAAATATATACGCACCAAACTCCAGAGCGCCCAGTTATATAAAACAATTATTAACAGAAATGAAAACTCAAATTATCAGTAACACAATTGTAACAGGAGACCTTAATATGCCATTGACACCAAGGGACAGATCGACCAGAGAGAAAATGAGTAAAGAAATAACAGAAGTGAATCATACCTGTGAACAAATGGGTTTGATAGACATATACAGAATGTTCCACCCACCAACATCAGAATACACATTCTTCTCAGCAGTACATGGATCATTTTCAAAAATAGACCATATATTAGCTCATAGAACATATTTAAACAAGTGCAAAAGAGCTGAAATCATCCCTTGCATGTTATCAGATCACAGCACTCTGAAATTAGAAATTAACGATAAAAGATACTGCAAAAATCCCACAAACACATGGAAACTGAATAACACACTCTTGAGTAATCAGTGGGTCAAAGAAGAAATTAAAGAAGAAATCAAACAATACCTAAAAGAAAATGAAAATGCAGATACAACTTACCGGAATCTGTGGGATGCAATGAAAGCCGTCCTGAGAGGAAAATTTATTGCACTGAGTTCCCACATCAGGAAAACAGAACGAATACAAATAAATAACTTGATGCTACACCTCAAACAGCTAGAAAAAGAAGAGCAAGTCAAGCCCAAAGCCAAAAGAAGAGAGGAAATTATAAAAATCAGAGCAGAAATCAATGCAATAGAGACTAAGAAAACAATCCAAAGGATCAACAAATCAAAGAGTTGGTTCTTTGAAAGAATAAATAAAATCGATAAGCCCCTAGCCAACCTTATTTTAAAAAGGGAAGAAAAAGCTCAAATTCATGCAATAAGAAATGAAAAAGGAGAAGTCACTACAGACCCAATAGAAATACAGAAGATCATCAACACCTATTTCGAAAACCTCTACTCTCAAAAGTTTGATAACACAGAAGAAATAGACAGATTCTTAGAAGCATATGAAGTGCCAAAGCTAGATCAAGAGGATGTAAAATTTTTGAATAACCCAATCTCAGTTACTGAAATTGAAAACGTAATTAAGTCCGTACCCACCAAGAAGAGCCCAGGCCCAGATGGATTCACTGCAGAATTCTACAAGAAATACAAAGAAGACCTAATGCTGACACTCCTCAAACTATTCAATGAAATTGAAAGGGAAGCAATCCTTCGTAAGTCATTCCTGGAAGCAAATATCACTCTAGTACCAAAACCTGAGAAAGACCCAACTAAAAAAGAGAACTATAGACCGATCTCCCTAATGAACACAGATGCAAAAATCCTCAATAAAATATTGGCAAATAGGATCCAGCAAATCATCAAGAAGATTATACACCATGACCAAGTGGGATTCATTCCAGGAATGCAACGATGGTTCAACATACGCAAATCAATAAATGTAATCCACCATATCAATAAAGCCAAAAATAAGAATCACATGATCATTTCTATAGATGCAGAAAAAGCCTTCGATAAGGTCCAACATTTATTCATGATAAGAACTTTACAGAAAATTGGAATAGATGGTCTTTACCTCAATATAATAAAGGCCATTTATGACAAACCAACAGCCAGCATCATACTAAATGGCCAAAAATTGAAAGCCTTTACTTTAAAATCAGGCACAAGACAAGGATGTCCTTTATCACCACTCCTATTTAATATAGTACTGGACGTACTAGCCAGAGCAATTAGGCAAGAAAGAGAAATAAAAGGGGTAAAGATAGGAAAAGAAGAAGTTAAGTTGTCATTGTTTGCAGATGACATGATACTCTACATAGAAGACCCCCTAAGCTCCATTGAAAGACTCTTAGATACAATAAATAAATTCAGTAATGTGGCTGGATACAAAATCAATACTCAGAAATCAATAGCATTCCTATACACGAACAACAAAATCACAGAGAGGGAAATAAGAGAAACTACACTCTTCACATTAGCAAGCAAAAAAATGAAATATTTAGGAATTACTCTTATGAAAGAAGTGAAAGACTTATACAGTGAAAATTATAATACACTGAAAAAAGAAATTGAAGATGATCTCAGAAAATGGAAAGACATCCCTTGCTCATGGGTAGGGAGAACAAACATTGTGAAAATGGCCATTCTTCCAAAACTGTTATACAGATTCAATGCAATCCCAATAAAAATACCATCAACATATATAGATTATAGATCTAGAGAAATCACTCCTAAATTTCATCTGGAACCAGAAGAGACCTAGAATAGCAAAGGCAATTCTAAGCAGCAAAGACAAAGCAGGAGGCATCACAATCCCTGACTTGAAATTATACTACAAAGCAACAGTAGTAAAATCAACATGGTATTGGAATCAAAACAGAGCTGAAGATCAATGGAATAGGTTAGAAGATACAACCACAACTACAAACACACTCAACCACCTTATCTTTGATAAAGGAGCCAAGCAGGTTCACTGGAAGAACGACAGTCTCTTTAATAAATGGTGCTGGAAAAACTGGCTCTCCATTTGCCGAAAACTAAAGCTAGACCCATGTCTATCACCGTGTACTAAATTAAAATCTAAATGGGTCAAAGATCTGAATATTAAAACAGAAATGCTAAATCTATTGGAAGACAAATTGGGTAGAAACCTTGGAGACATAGGAGTAGGTAAAGATTTCATGAACAGGATTCAAACTGCATGGGAAATACTTCCCAGAATCAATAACTGGGACTACTTCTAATTAAAAAATTTCTGCATGTCAAAAGAAATCTCCAGCATAGTGAAAAGAAAACCCACAAACTGGGAAAAGATTTTGGTGAACTCTCTCTCAGACAAGAGACTCTTGTCTAAAACATATAAATAATTAAAAAAACTCAGACCTCCAAAATTCAAAGATGCAATCCAAAAATGGGCATGTGAGATGAATACGCAATTCTCAGATGAAGAAATGCAAATGGCAAATAAATACATGAAAAAATGCTCATCATCATTGGTCATTAGAGAAATGCAAATTAAAACCACACTGAGATACCATCTCACTCCTGAAAGAATGGCCAGGATCAAGAAAACCAACAACAACAAATGCTGGAGAGGCTGTGGGGGAAAAGGAACTCTCCTGCACTGTTGGTGGGAGTGTAGACTGGTACAGCCTTTGTGGAGGTCTGTCTGGAGGTTTCTCAAAAAGTTGGGACTGGAAATCCCATTTATTCCAGCTATTCCACTTCTAGGCATATTCCCAGAAAAACTGAAAGCATCATACCACAGGGATATATGTGCACCTATGTTTATAGCAGCACAATTTGTAATCGCCAGATCTTGGAAACAACCCAAGTGTCCATCAACTGAGGAATGGATAAAAAAGTTGTGGTATTTCTATACAATGGAGTATTATTCAGCTATAAAGAAGGATCGCATTGAGATATTTATCAATAAATGGGTGCAGCTTGAGACCATACTCATAAGTGAAATAAATCAATCTCGCATGTATGAATACCGAATAGTTTCCCTAATGTAAGTAATGATTCAAATATGTAAAAATATGTGATAATCATGATTCCCCATTATGTGGCCTTGAAGCCTTATAAAATTTTCACTTATTAATTAGAAAGGCTTTATTCTGGGCTTCTTGATATGGAAATGTTAGGGCCGACGCCGCAGGGAAAGAGACCCCAAGGACTCAGCTCTTGGTGAGGTACAAAAAGTTTATTTCCATGCGCATGGGGTCCCCCAGTCAAACGAGTGCGGAGGGCCCCGAGGGGAATCTGTGCAGGGTTTTTAAGGGCACAAGCGGGAAGCAAGCAGGTTTACAGAAGCAAATCGCATTGGTTAATTTTGAACGGCGCAGGACTTGGCAGATGCTGATTCGAGGGGTCTGGGGCTGAGTAACCATGGAGACTGAGGGTCCTGGTCTGATCTCAGAGTGCCAGGTACAACTCGGTCTCGTTTGAACAGCACATTCCTTTACTTATCTTTACCTTTACAGAGGACAGAACATCTTGTGGTTAATGACTAGCAGATGCATTCCTTCCTGTCCTGCTCTGATTACCTCAGGGGGGAGGTTAGGGAGTGAAACATTCTTTATTGCTCTGTTCTATGACTCGGGGGGGTTACAGCTGGGGAGTTGATTCTCTCATTCCCCCCTTTTTCTTGTGGATGACCTCTAATCTTAGAGGTATGTTGTAGCTAGGGGTTCATATTGTTGACCTATGACCATTACTTTGACCTGAGAAACTTGTCCCCTTATAAATTGGGTACTCTGGTTAATAAGGCAAGGGGCAATGGCTAGGATTAGGATTAAGGTCAGTAATGGTCTTTTCAAGGGAAGGAGATAGGGGAGAATTCCGTTTTACATTTTCTAAAGAGGGCTCCCATACAAAGATCTGTAACAATTGTTTTTTTTTTTTTTTTTTTTTTTTTTTTCTTACAGGGGGACCAAAGCCGCCGTGCAAGGTCGGCATCAATGTTATTAAAATCAAAACAAGCAAGCTAAAACAGTTCATGACCAGCATAATCTAACTATGCTTTAGTCAATTTTTAACTTTAAGGGTTACCAGTCTGTTGTGTAGTCCACTGAGTATGTCCCTCGTTGTCTGCTGTTTCCAGTGGCTTTACATGAGTGTAGTGAATCCACGCAGTTTTTCCTGCTACCTTGATGGCAGTGGGGGTACTGGGCACCACGGTGAAAGGTCCTTCTCAGCGGGGTTCAAGGGAGTCACGGTGGTGACATCGAACCAAGACTGGAGTCCTTGGGGCCTTGGTCTCTGAAGGCAGGTCCAAGTGTTTTTGTCTAAACAGCTGGTGGATCCAGGCCAACACAGGTTGGAGTGTCTGTAGGGACTTAAGATCTCGATTAGTAATTTTAGCTAATTTGTCTTTTGACAATCTTGGAACCAATGGTGGGGGCCTCCCAAACATGGCTTTAAAGGGGGAAATTCTAGAAACATATGGGGCACATTTAGCTCTTAACAGTGCAAAGGGAAGAAGGCTCATCCAATTATCACCAGTTTTTGAAAACAGCTTAGCTAAAATGTCCTTGAGACTTTGGTTTATACGTTCTACTTGCCCTGAGCTTTGTGGCCGATAGGCACAGTGGAGTTTTAATTAATCTTTAATGCCTGGGCTAACTTTTGGGTGACTTGGGCTATGAAAGCCAGGCCATTATCGGACCCCATTGATAGTGGGAGGCCAAATCAAGGTATGATCTCATGCGATAGCCTTTTAACTACCACTAAGGCTGACTCAGACTTAGTAGGGAAAGCCTCTACCCAGCCAGTAAAAATGTTTATTAATACCAAGAGATAGCAGTGTCCCTGTAAATTAAGTTTTACCATGTCCATGAAGTCTATTTCCCAACGTTCTCCTGGAACAATTTTTTGATGTCGGGTGGTCTCCAATGCAGAGCTCTTGGCTGAGTTGACTAACAAGCACTGTGGGCATCTGGAGCTCGAAGAGGTGGTCAGTTTGTAGAGTTTTGGAATAAAATACTGAGTTCTGAACAATTCTGCAAGGTGAAACAGCTCCCGCCCTAGTGCCTCCAGTAACAGTACTTGTTTATCAGGTAACTGGTATCAGCCCCTTGGTGTGGGAGACTTTATTCCAAGTTGAGATGCCAACTGTAGGTCTTTCTTTGTGTAGACGAGTTCTGACAAGGTCAGAGGACTAGTATCAGAGCAGTTACTTTCTTGGTTGACCCCTCTGATGTGGTTGCTATTTTTCATCTCTGGTTGGGTGAGCCTTGTAAGGAATAGCAACCCATTGAGGCAGCCAGACAGCTGCCAGCAAATCTAGAATCTGTGGAGCATTTTTAGATGGCTTCCCCGTATATGTACAGTAGCACAGGGATATCTTCAGTAAAAAATGTTTACCCTCTTTTCCGTGGCTAGTTTTAGCCTCTCAGTCAAAGCAACAAGCTCCGCCTTTTGGGCAGAAGTGCCAGACTCTACCCGCTTAACCCAGAGTACCTCCTTTTCGGCGGTCACTGCTGCCCCGGCCACTCGTTTGCCGTTTTGGATGAAGCTGCTTTCATCGAACAGTTGTCGGCATTTCCCAAAAGCTGGTCAGTAAGATCAGCCTGTAGGTTCTGCTGCAGTTCGAGGATGTCAGCGCACTCATGGAGAGAGGTGTCCTTTGTTCCTCCAGATCATCATCAGGCATAAGGGTGGCTGGGTTTAAAGCTGAAGAAGTCTTGAATATCATTGACTCTGGGTCTAGAAGCAGGGCTTGACAGTAGAATTCTGGCATTTGAGAGCCTTTTTTTAGGAGGGGTTTTGATAAGAGTCTCTAAACTGTGAGAGGTTACCACAGAAATCACTTGCCCAAAGCGTGTTTCTTCGCTTCCTTAAGTAACATTGTCACAGTAGCTAGTATTTTAAGGCAGGGGGCCATACTCCTGTTACTGGATCAAGTCTTTTGGAGAGGTAGGCTATAGGCCTCTTTCAAGGGCCAATGTCCTGAGTTAGGACTCTTTTGGCAATGTCCCTGAGTTTATCTATGAACAAGATGAAAGGCTTGGTAACGTCAGGGAGTCCCAGGGCTGGGGCCTCTGTCAAGGCCCGCTTGAGCTGTTGGAAGGCCTGTTTACATTTATCAGTCCAGTTCAGCGAATTTTGAGTTTCTCCCTTATGGGAGTCATATAGAGGCAAGCTTTTCAGTAAAATTTAGCCTACAGTATCCAACTGTTTCCAGAAAGTCTCGTCTGTTTTTTTTAAAAAAAATTTTTTTTTCGGGGCTGGGGATTTAGCTCAGCGGCATAAGCACCTGCCTTGCAAGCAGGCGGTCGTGAGTTCAATCCCTGGTACCGATAAAAACTGAAAAAGACCAAAAAAAAAAAAAAATTTAAAAAAAAAAAAAAAACGTTTTTTTTTTTCATAACACCTTGGCTATCTTTTTGTAAATTTTTTAGTTCTCAAAGACCTTTTTGTACTATCTCTATTAACTGGCTGAGGGGCATTTCCTTAAACCTCTCAAACCTTTGTAATTTTTGTCTAACGTGGGGCTGACTGAGTTACAAAGAGAACAACTGGCGATACTGGGAAACCTCCTTACCTCTGGATGTCCAATCAGGGTGGCACAAAAGGAGAACATGGTTTTGGCATTCCGGATCAGAGAGCCGGCTTCATCTGGATGGCACACTGCTTTTTGTCCAAGGGTGTCACGTGGCAGGCCATCATTTTACTAAAATTATATTCTTAACAAAAAGGGCTTTTTCACAGGTAACAAAATTGTGCTGCATAATCTCCCAGATGTTCACAGTACATGCAAGAACTTATATCTTATCTCTAGTATCACCTATAATCTCATTTTAATGGAAACATTTTGCAGCAAAGTACAATCTTTTGAATACCTTTACCAAAACTGATCTAATACTGTCAAATTCTGAACACATTTACTTCTTGTCAAACCTGTTATTTGTAGTACTATAAACCAAGACAAATAAAATTCACATCCTCTGGAGCCTTCTACAACTTACAATAATACCTCTCAAACTAAGCTTTAATCTTTTTCCACATTCTGGCATAGCCAGACACCTTTACTTGAAGACCACTCTCTTTGTCCCTCTTTTTACTATTACCAGTCAATTACCTTTTCTCTCACTTCTCAGACAACATCAAAACTCTCAACAAAACCCTTGAAGTCACTTTTTAGTAGTCCAAAACATACTTATTTTATGTCTTTTTACCACATAAAAATGCTGTATTTTAAAAACAAAACTGTAACCTTTTAACTGGCTCAAATATAGTACCGCCTGGTTTTTACTTGGCAAAGTTGACATGACTCTTAACAACCATATATATACATATATATATATGTGCACATGTTTATATTTTCACCAGAGAGAAAAAAAAATACTCCTTTTAAAAGGCATGCCGAGGTTGCAAGCAATCAATTGAAGTCTTACATATTAAACAAGGTGCCACAACATTAAAGACACAAACAAAGGGAGCTTCTTGCACAGTTTGGTGAGCTAAAGGAAATAATTTTTCTTATCATGAACCTTAAATCTAATAAGCCATATGGATCCTGCAACAGAAATGGGCAACAAGCCCCTAAGTTAGTAACAAGTTTAAACAGGCAACCAAGGAGAGGGCGGAGAAAGGAAGGGTTTTACCCACGGTGGGGGCTCCTCCCTGAGGTCCTGCCATACCAAGATGTAGGTGACCCAGTCGGGGTGGCCCTCTCGTCCAGGGCGGAAGACGATGTTCTTAACTGCTAAGATGAGGGGATGGTGGAAAGTCCCCTCCGGTGGCCAACCCACAGAGAATGTGGGCCACTCAGATGAACAGAAAGTCCGCCATTTACTTTTTTTTTTTTAACCTGTAAGGAGAGATTGTGAGCCCTCTCTCGAACCTCCGACCAATGGTCGAGGGTGAGGGACAATGGGGACGATGTTGTTTGCCCCATGGTGTTCTGAAGACAAAGAGTGGTTAGCGTACGCACGACACAACAAATAACCGATCACAACAGTCACAACACACAGGACAAACAGGCCGGCCACCTCACTCTCACGCATTAGTTTCACACCAAACGAGTCACCTTAGGGGGTGCCTCCAGATTGGCCCGGACGGACCACAGATTGGGAATGAAATTCCCCAGATTGGCCCAGATGGACCACAGATTGGGCCCCAGATTGGCCCAGACGGACCACAGATTGGGAATGAAATTCCCCAGACCGATAGGAAAATCCTATCGCAGACGGTGAGTCACGGAAAACCGTGTGGGGCGTCCCCCGGTCACCAGAAAACAGAGAACAGGTAACAAAAACAGGTAACAAAAATTGCCCCTAGATCGGAGCCGTTTGGCTCGGGGCGTAAAATACCGGTAGATTGATCCTCAGAGTAAAAATAAGAAGCGACCGGTCATACTCACCCACCGCAGAGCCGTTGAGGTCACCTCCCGTGAGACGTGCTATCTCGCTAGGGCCTCCAAGATGTTAGGGCCGACGCCGCAGGGAAAGAGACCCCAAGGACTCAGCTCTTGGTGAGGTACAAAAAGTTTATTTCCATGCGCATGGGGTCCCCCAGTCAAACGAGTGCGGAGGGCCCCGAGGGGAATCTGTGCAGGGTTTTTAAGGGCACAAGCGGGAAGCAAGCAGGTTTACAGAAGCAAATCGCATTGGTTAATTTTGAACGGCGCAGGACTTGGCAGATGCTGATTCGAGGGGTCTGGGGCTGAGTAACCATGGAGACTGAGGGTCCTGGTCTGATCTCAGAGTGCCAGGTACAACTCGGTCTCGTTTGAACAGCACATTCCTTTACTTATCTTTACCTTTACAGAGGACAGAACATCTTGTGGTTAAATGACTAGCAGATGCATTCCTTCCTGTCCTGCTCTGATTACCTCAGGGGGGAGGTTAGGGAGTGAAACATTCTTTATTGCTCTGTTCTATGACTTGGGGGGTTACAGCTGGGGAGTCGATTCTCTCAGAAATATTTGAAGCTATAGTATATGAAGTTTTATCCAAATATTTTAAGGAAAAAGACAGACACTATGGTAACTACTATTCTTTAAAAAAATTATTTAGCTATTTCTTATGTTTATTTTAATTAAGGGAAAAATTAAAAAAATTAGGATATATAATAGTAACTCTTTTCGATCTCCTATTAAGTTGTTTTGAAGTCCTGTAATACTCCCACGACCTTGTTTTGACTGATTAGACTCTGTTCCATTCTGTGCGATAGTAGCAAGTCTGAGGGTATAGGCAACTAATTTGAAGGCAATAAGATTCACAAAGATGCCCATTCTGGTTTGACTATTGTCTCCTTTGGAAGTCCTGTAATGTTCACAATGCCTAAGTTTTATTGGTCTTGTTCTCCACTGTTTTGTCCAACTTTATAATATCTAATGAGATAGACAATTCCTTTTAAGGAAACAAGAGACAACGTTGATAACCATTGTTAATAACCTTGTACTCTGTTCTACATCATGTGCTATGTCTATCCTTGGTTTTTACTTACAGCTTTGTTTTGCCATATTTGACTTTATTCTCTCCCCCACCCAAAAAAGTAATAAGAACTAAGGAGTAATAAAATCCAACATGTGTAAATTTTGTTGTAAAAAAGAGAGGGAGGAAAAAAAAAAGAGCTCTAACGGATATAACAGCAAGTGTGTTTAGGGGTGTTAAATAGCTGACTATATTAATGTTTTTGGATCATTGAACACAGCTGTTTGCAGTCTCTCTGTTTGAATGTCTACTTTGTATTCTTTGATACTGTCATTTGAGCAACTATTTCCAAGATGATATTATGTAATCTATTAACAGGTGATTTCTTACTGTTATGTTGTTTTTTTTTTGTAATTCTGTATTATGTGTAACCTTACACTGCTTTGTTTTGTTTTGTGTTTTTCTCTTTTTCCTCTTAAATAAAAAAAAATAAGATGCATGCTTCCATAAAACCTATCAACAATTTACAAGAACTTATGACACATGATGAAATGAACAAATACTTTGAAGGAGAAAAAAAGGGACTACAGTACCCAGTGCTGATTCCATAGTGTCATGATGTAAAATCAAGCAATACTATTAATCTTCAATTAGAGTGATTTTAATCTGCTTTGGTTTGTTTAAACTCAACATAAATGAAGATATAGATAAATACATACATGTTTAAGTGTATAGAAGTGATTGCCATATTACTTACTTTTTATTAGATAGTTGAACTTCTTTAGAACTATTTGCAGTCTCCCTGTTTGAATTCCCATTTATATGTTAAACTTTTGTACCTTGAACAATTATTTGTAAGAGGACAATATGTAAACACAAACTAGTGATATATTACTGTTTATTCTTTTCTTTGAATGTATGTACTATTTATGCCTGCTTTCTGTTTTGTTTTGTCTTTCTTTAAATAAAAATAAATTTAAAAAGATAAATAAATAAACAAAGTCCCTTAGCAGTGAGACTGGGGGGACCAAGCTCTGATTGATAAATAAGAAAGCAGCTGTCTGGTAACATTTTTAACCAGTTTTTGTCCATTGATTAGAGACCTCAATGATCTCCAGAGCATTATAGGAGACACCTCAAATAAATTTATGAAATGTATTCCTAAATGTTCACATTGGTCATTATCAAATGAAGTAATACATATTTTTAGTTTGATGAGGCCTATATAAAGGTTTCACATGGTTATGACAGTTGATTGTAATCAACTATATGATGTATTGCATATATTCATAATTCTCGATGCATAAGACTCCATGATTGTAAAGTGGGGATTACTTATGGTAACAGATTTTTGTCTCATGTGCACACCTTTGCTGATAACAAATACTTGTAAGATTCACATTCAACTAAAGATCAGTAAGTTGTTCAATAATACACAAAAAACTTCTTGTGTATTAGATAAGGGTGATTGACTAAAAGGGATATTTTATGTCAAAACAGGAATTTAGATTATTACAAGAATCTCATGATTGTCATGATGCAATACTATGTATGGTTCTGATTCCTGATATATTATGTAAAATATGCAACTGTTAATACTTTAGGTATTCAAATGCTAAAATGTCCATGGATAGAAGAAAACAGGATTCATTTAAGGTTCTAAGTCGTTTCATGTTTAGATAAAATAGTAATGTTAAACTTACTGCCTCTAATATACTCTATTGTTACCAAAAACTTCTTTTGGGTGTTCAACAGCTAAGGTTTGGAAACCAAAACTTTGAGAGACAGATGGGCTAACTCAATAGCCAATATTTTGGCCCCAGGCCTCCAAGGGTGGTGGAGACCCAGGATATAAAATAACCTCTGACTGCATCATCCTAAGATATTCAGTGAGTCCCTGGTTGTCTCATCAAGAAGATGATGAGACCACAGAGGAAAGTCACCTTCAATGCAAGGTGTGCCTAAGAAGAGTCACCAGGAGAAAAATCTCCCAAGCTTTCACAGAGAGCAATGTGATCAAGCAATGATTGTGACTCTTCTAAGTGGCTGACACTGACAGAAGAACCATGAGGTGTTATGCATGGTTCTAAAATAACTCCTGAGAAGACCTAAGTGATCTTGATAGGAAGTAACAGACTGTAGTTGTCATGGTTTATGCATGGGTCCCGCAGGCCTCATACATTTGCATTGTGCATTTGTGATGGTTCATTGTCTAGTACTTGGATTGATGGTGTCAGTGCTAAACCCACATTGGGGTGGAGCCAGGATGTAATTCAATGGCAGGAAGAAGATGTGTCTTGCTTTTTGCTGGTTCCTGCTTGCTCTTTGCTGCCTCCATGAACTGTGGCCCAGCCATACCTGTCTGCCTTGGAGCCAACTGAGTGTGAACTGAAATCTGCAAAAACTCTAAGAAATAAACCTTTCCTTTCTCAAATTGGGCTTCAGGTATTTTGTCTCAGCAACAAGTAAAAAGTAATTAAGACAGAATTTGGTACCTAGGAGTGGGGTCATTTGCTGTGACTATACTTGACCATGTTTTTCGAGAGGCTTTGGAAATGGCTTGTGGGCAGAGTTTGGAAAGGTTTGGACATGTGGCCTGGAGGCGTAGAGCTGGAGCAGCTTAGGCTGTTCTGCAGAGAGGATTCTGGTCAGAGCTCAGGAGACCACAAGGCTGATAGAGGGCCTGATGGTAAAGACCAGGCTTGGGAGGTTTTTGTTGGGAAGAAGGACTGCATTGGTTGTTGGACTCCACATGATGTGTGTTATGGCTTGGCAGAAGGTTTGTCTGCAAACCTCAAGGTTTGCTCCTGCCCAGGGACTTTGCTGAGACTGAGACAAAGGGCAATGGACTGATTATTCTTGAAAAAGAATTTAAAAAGCAATCAAAACTTGAGGCTGTGGCATGGCTATTGTTGGGGGCTTTTAGCCAGATTTATGTTGCATATCAAAAGCAAAGAGATCAGCAGGATAGTGTACAATGCTGTGAGTTTGGCCAGAAGGAAAATTCCAGGAAGACTATGGATTACAAAGGCAGAGTTGAGATTTTGATTCCTGAGGAGAAACGAGATAAGAAAGATGGCCCCGGGGCATCATAAGAAGGGGGTCTCCACCCTGTGCAGCCTCACTGCAAAAGTGAAAGAATTTGCTCAGAGGGAAAAGCTGCAGAGTGCCATGTTCCAGAATGGCGACAGAGGCCACTTGAGGTTCCAGAATGGTGGCAACTTAGAGAAGCTTTTCCTCACAATCAGGTAAACAGAGCCCAGCAATCCAGGCAACTGACCCCTATAGCCAAAAGACAGAAAAGCGTAGGTACTGCTCCAGTCAGCAGCAAACCTTGTTGGCATCCACAAGGTGCTGATTTTAGGTGCAAGGAAAATGCACAAATTCTGAGGCAAGATGGCATCCGCCTCAATTGCAAAGTGCATGGGAGGCCAAAAAGTGTGTCCCTGAGAGGGCAATTTGTGAAGACGTAAGGGTGAAGCCAAAGGTAAGGTGGAGACTGCAGAAGTTTGGAAAAGGCAGGAATGTGGATGATTCAAGGGAAGCTGCAAAAAGAGAGCAGAGAAGATTTAAGAGAAAAGCTGCAGGAGTTAAAATCGCTGGAGTGCCATGGGGCAGGAATTACCCAAGCCTTTTGGAGTTTGTAACCAGATTGCTTCTGATGCTGAACATGGAATTCTAGGACTTAATGTTCACCCTGCTGGACTCCTTTTGTTTCCAATGCTTTATATTCCCCTTCTTGTAACTTTTGGTATGGTAATGTTTACCTTGTACCTTTGCATTTGAGAAATGTTTAACCTTGTTTCATTTGTACAGGGGTTACAGTTAAGAGTTTGCCTTAGATCTTGGATGAGACTTGGGAATTGGACTGTTCAGCAATGCTGAAACATAGGACGTTGGCAACTCTTGGAAGTGGACTAAATGTCTTTTGTATAATGGATGTACATGAGTCCTGGGGGCCAGGGGTGGAATGTCATCATTTATGCCTGTGTCCCCCAGGCTTCATGAATTTGCATTGTGAATTTGTGATGGTTCATTGTGTAGTACATGGATTGATGATGTTAGTGCTACAGCCACATAGGGGTGGAGACAGGATGTAATATAGTGGCAGGAAGAAAGTGTGTCTTGCTTTTTGCTGGTTCCTGCTTGCTGTTTGCAGCTGCCATGAACTGTGGCCCAGCCATGCACACCTGCCTTGGAGCCAACTGAGTGTGGACTGAAACCTCCAAAAACCAAAGAAATAAACCTTTCCTTTCTCAACTTGGGCTTCAGGTATTTTGTCTCAGAAACAAGTAAAAGATAACTAAGACAGTAGTTAATGCAGGTCTCATGTTAGCTTGGCCTTGGATGTCCTTCAGAAAAGCCTGGCCTCTGAAGATATGGTGCAATGTAAAAGCTTGGCTGTGGGGGAAGCTAGGATCACTAACATCCTCTGACAATTGCTGGCTATACTGGTAAATGACTACTGTTATGAACTGATGGACTATGATGAGTTTAAATTGGAGTTCTCCTCAATGCTTCCCCACCTTAAGCTGGCTACCCATCCTGGGAGTCAACAAAACAAAAAAAGAGAGAGATGTTGGAAAGCGTTGAAGATGAATACATGTGCAGGGCTGTGGTGTGGCCTGGGCATGATTGAACTGAGAATGAGCAGACACCATAAGGAACAAGATAGGCCACAGCTGAGGCCACCTGGAGACTTGCTGGATAGTTTTTCTTAATTAGAATCATCTGTTGCTCTGTGGGTTCCTTGAACCTCTCCCAGGAGCCTGCTCAGGTTTTTACCATTGCCAACTCACTTCCTTGCTTGTTCTGATTAAATATGGGCTGCCTAGTGACAGGTGGCTGGCTGGTTAGCAGAGTTATGAGTTCTAAAGAAGATTTCACTCTTCCTGTTTCCCTCAAGACGATGCCACTTTTCTGATTCTTTTGGTCCTTTGCTGTGCACATTTTTGGGGGCTGGATATTTAGGCATAGGCCCCAACAGAAAATTAACTTCCAGATAGGATAACTGTAAGTTTCCTTAAAATTTTGTTGCACGTAAGTTTTCTTTACCTGTAGATGGAAGTGTTATTATCAACAAATATATTGCTAACTTATCAACATATGCTACCTTATTAACATATTGAGGAGTATTATAGTGATTTCTCAGAAACCATGATTATACACCTCTTTACATCATTGTGAGTATTCTGCATAATTTTTCTAAGTCAGTACTTATAAGTGATATTGGTAGATAATAAAGGAGGCCTCCATCAACTTGCTAAGTACTATATAACATGAGTCCCGGTGTTTCTAGCAGTTCATTTGTTTTACCCATGAATTCCTCGGCAGGTGCCAGTTATGCTTGGCAGAGAATGGATTGTACAGGAAATTACATGGTTTTGATCTCCAAAGAATTGCTGGAGTCAAACTGAAACAGGTAAAAGCTAAAAAACTGTTAGGGTTTTCATAGATTAAAACCTCATTTACATAATTAGTTGAAGAATGAGTTGATGCACTGGAAGTTTATTCAGAACATGCAGATAGCTGAATTATATTAGATATTTATTTCTTTACTTTTATACAGGTACAAAATACCTGACTTACAGAATTTAATATAAATCTATTCATTATCTCATTGTTTCCATGAGGAAAGTTTGGTTTTGATTGTTTCCAAAGCATAAATATCTTGGAAAAAAAGTGATAAGGAAAAGGGAACTTTTTTATGAGGTCAAGGAGCCAAAGAACAGTTTCAGAACCTGAGAGGAAGGATCCAGGGACCAGATTTGGTTCATGGGTTCCAACACACATGGCTGCAGTGTATACATATAGAAGCGATCATAGTAATATCCTACCCATTTCTGAAGCCCAAAAGGTGTTTAAAAATGGATCACCAGGCTTTAGGGTATATACGACTTCTAGGAATATTAAAATCCTGAAGAGCTGAGTGCCAATTAGTGACAAGGGAACTATACGGCAAGGGGAACTTAGAGTGTGAAGTCCTCAGGTATCCCTGCCTCCTCAGAAGGAAATGTTTAATTGGATTAGGAATTTGGTTCCATTTCAGCAATAATTGTCACCCCCATGCTTGGCAATATGATCACTTTCAGAATTCAGCATTTTTATGAGTCTGAATGAGTAGCAAGCTTGTCTTGGAGAATTGATGCTTGCTTTTATTTCATCTTTACTCTGTTGCAGACCATTACTATCATTTAAATGTAATGTCTTCACTTTACACAGTAACTGTGCTCCTTTTGTGTTCACATACTGGGTTTCTAGGTGGAAAATTAATAGAAATGAGTGAAAATCATGAAAATGAAGTCTGCTCGGGCTGGGGATTTAGCTCAGTGGCATAAGCACCTGCCTTGCAAGCAGGCAGTCGTGAGTTCGATCCCTGGTACCGATAAAAATGAAAAAGACAAAAAAAAAAAAAAAAAAAAAAGAAAATGAAGTCTGCTGCCTCTAACACAGACTTCTGACTCTGTTCTGTTGTGTCCCGCCCTGGCCTGTTCTCAGAATATTTTCTCATATCAGTGGATTTTTTATTCCTGGAGGATTGAACCTGAATCCTGAAAACATTTGCAGCCCATTATGGAAAGAGTCCACTGATCCTTGAAAGAAAGCTGGCGTAGCCATGAAATGGCAGGGATAAATAAGAAATTTAGAGAAGACCTAATACCACTTCTCAAAATTTAATGAAATCGAATGGGAAATGGTACTTCTCAATCCATTCCTGGAAGCAAGCATTACCCTGATACCAAAACCAGAGAACAATCCAAATAAGAAAGAGAATTACCGACCATTCTGCCTAGTGAACACTGAAACAAAAATCCTCAATAAGATACTGGCAAACAGACTGCAGAATATCATCAAGAAGATTTTACACCATGATTAAGTGGAATTATTCCCTGGGACGCAGGGGTGGTTCAACATACATAAATCCATACATATAATACACCGTATTGACAAATCCAAAAGCAAAAACCATTTGATCATTTCAATAGATGCAGAAAAAGATTTTGCCAAAGTCCATCACCTATTCATAATAAAAAACCTACAAAAATTGGGAGAGATGATCTTTATCTCAATCTGATAAAAGCCTTTTATTACAAACCAACAGTCAACCTCATACTAAGTGGACAAAAACTGAAAGCTTTCACTCTAAAATCAGGAACAAAACAAGGATGTCTACTGTCTCCACTCTTATTCAATATAGTCCTGGAAACTAGCTGGAGCAATTTGACAAGAGAAACAAATAAAAGGAATAAAGACAGCAAAGGAAAATCTTAAACTATCATTATTTGCAGAAGACATGATACTCTACTTAGAAGACCCTAAAAATTGCACCAAAAGACTTCTAGTTGAAGAAGCAAATTCAGTAATATAGCTGGTTACAAAGGCAACACTCAACAATCAATAGACTTCATAAACAAGAGTAAAAAACTCATGGAAAGAGAAATCAAGGAAACAATAACTTTTACAATAGCATCCAACAAAATGAAATACTTAGGAATCAATCTAACGAAGGATGTAAATGACCTCTACACTGTAAACTACAGTACTCTCAACAAGGAGATTGAAGAAGATATTCTAAAATGAAGAGCTATCCCATAGTCTTGGGTAGGGAAATTCAATATAGTGAAAATGACCATACTTCCAAAGCTATTGTACAGATTCAGTGCAATCCCAATCAAAACCCCGTAGCATATCTCAAAGAATTACACAAAATAAATCCTAAAATTCATCTGGAAACAGAAGAGACCTAGAGTAGCAAAGGTGACCCTGGGCAACAAAGAAAAGACAGGGTTCATCAAAATCCCTGACTTGAAATTATACTATAAAAGTATTGTGATTTAAAAAAAAAGGTGTGGTACTGACAAAAAACAAAACCAGACCCAAAGATCAAAGGAACAAATTAGAAGATGGAGAAACAACCCCAGACCACTAAACCATCTTATCTTTGACAAAGGTGCCAAACAGAGTCATTGGAAGAAAAGCAGCCTCTTTAATAAATGGTGCTGGAAAAAGTGGCTTTATACGTTCTGAATATTATCTTTCCATGTGTATTAAGCTAAGATCAGAATAGATCAAACATCTTACATTAAAACAGAAACATTAAATCTGCTGCAAGATAGAGTAAGTAAAACTCTTTAAGACATTGATGTAAGCAAAGACTTTATGAAGAAAACATGGATTGAACAGAAAAAATCAAAGAGAATTATGTGAGAATCTCACCCTACTGAAAAACTTTTTAACAGCAAGAGAAATCACTAACAGAGTGAAGAGACAACCCACAACGTGGGAGAAAATGTTTGCCAACTGTTCCTCAGACAAAGTATTACTATCGAGAGCACGGAAAACTAAAAATTTCAGTCTTCCCAGATTTAAAGACCCAATCCAAAAATGTGCATCTGAGGTGACATACACAGTTCTCAGATGAAGAAATAGAAACAGCAAACAAATATGTGACAAAATGTTCTGCATCACTCGTCATTTAACAATTGCAAATTAAATGACACTGATATGTCACCTTGCCCCAGAAAAAATGCCTACTGTCAAGAAACCACGCAATAACGAATGCTGGAGGGGTTGTGGGGGAAAAGGGGAACCCTTCTCCATTGTTGGTGGTAAAGCAACCACTGTGGAAATCAGTGTGGAGATTCCACACAAACTAGGTCTACAGGTCCCACTCAACTCAGCTATTCTCCTTCTGGGTATCTACCCAAAAGAATAAAAATCATCATACCACAGTGATATATGTGCACCCATATTTATAGCAGCACAGTTTGTGGTAGCTAGATCTTGGATGGAAATGTATCACCTCTAGCTTGCCAGGCAGGCGCTTAAGCTAAATCCCTGGACCACTTTTTTTACTTTTTAACTTTCAAATAAAATGGGTTTGGGAGAAAAAACAAGGACTGAGGTAGACTTTCAGTGCAAATACCCATCAGACGAGCTGAGGTCAACATTCCAGAAGACAGCCAGCTCCAGAAGCTCCACCATCTTTCATTGGGGATCCACAGTTACAGGGTGGTTTTTTTTTTTTTTTTTTTTTTTCTGTAATTATTCTTGGTGCGGAAGGCAGGCAGGAGAGCAGGAGCCAATCAGTGATGTAGAGGCCGGCTGTAAGAACTGTCCAATCAGGCGGGCCAAGGTAGGCGGTCTCTTCCGGTGTCATGGCATCAATTGCAAGGCCAAGGCAAAAAAGGGAGCACTAGATGTTTGCTAGACCACTGTTTTTTGCTTCTGTTCTCCGTGGACTTCTTAGAAAGAACCTGGGAGACCTCCAAACTACAGCAATGGTGATGTTATGGGATGGGAGCAGTGAAATGGGGTGGAATCCGGTTGAGACCAGTTAGAAGTGGTGAGAAGGGGCTGGGGGTTTAGCTCAGCGGCATAAGCGCCTGCCTTGAAAGCAGGCAGTCATGAGTTCGATCCCCGGTACCCATAAAAAGGAAAAAGACCAAAAAAAAAAAAAAAAAAAAAAAAAAAAGTAGTGAGAAGCAGCTGTGCTGTCTAGAGCCTGTGTGCTTAGCCTCAGACCCTGAGGTCCTCTAGTGCTATCATTGAGTCATCCTCTGTCCCTTTTACCTCTCGCTGGGGCCAGGACAGTTCTGGGTCCCTAGAACGCTGTCACCACTGTGATACCACCAGGCCACAATGCCATTTTTGAAATCCCCGGCTGCCCTTGTTCCTCCAACAGTCTGGGCCCAGGAAGGGGCATAAGGAGACCCTGATTCCGATGTGGTTTCAAGATGGGTGCAGCTGTAAGAAGCTAGGTCTCTGCTCTCATTCCTGTCAGCAACAGATCTGGAAGCCAGAAGTATATCAATGTCAGTGATGCAGGACCTTATAGCCACAACTGCTCTCCTTAAACTTACGTATTTATGTATTTTGTGATCGCCTAAATTTATACCATGTTCTCATATTTCCATGGTCATGAAAGGTGGTGGCAAAGGTTCTGAGAATTCAAAGATGTGTAGTGATGTGCCTCAGTGGAGAAGGCTTCCCAAACACCGGATGAACTCCTGTGTATTATACAGAACAATGCAAAGAATTTCTGAACATACTTTATGTGACACATGTGCTCATAGACGATGTTTGTGAGAACAGCCATAGAGGTTTGTATTTTGAGAAAAATGAAGCAGATATAAATGTGTCATCAAGGGCAGGGTAAAGTGTGCTTGCTAAGGACAAATTCCAGAAAGGGCTGCCTGTTAAATTCTCATTGAAAAATGCCTAAATTTAGTCATTTGCATGAACATATATATATACACGTGATATCCTTCTGAATGGAACGGAATAGGGGTGTCATCTCTGAATTAAGAGATTATTTAATAGCTTGGTTGATCATATACATTGTTGGAATATGGAAATGCTCTGCAGTGGACTTTACTAAGTGGTGTAAAGGAGATGCCATAAATTGAAATTGTGCAGAGATATCAATAGTTTAGTCGTGAAGGGTTTTCTGCTTAGGGTGGATCAGATGAGCATGGAAAGGATGTGGAAGTGACTGGCAGGACACAGTGTGCCAATAGCAGGACATACAACAGAGAGGGTCTTCCTTGAAAGTCAGGTAGTTCTTAGCATGAAGTTAAAGTTGGCTTATGATTTCTTTCTTGAGGTGAATAACACCAGCTCTGGTAAGAATCAGTATTCCACATCCTTGTCAACCCAGTAATTCTGTGTTCTTCACTTGAGATCTAATTTTGATTATCTCTAATTATGACCCAGTGTCATGAAGGTGAAATTTGAATTTTTTTTGTAACAGGGATCGAACTCATGATCTCAAGCTTGCTAGGTAGGTGTTCATGCTGCTGAGCTAAATACCAAGCTCTGAATGTGTTTTCTGTATACTATGTATGATATCAACATTGTTCCTCAGAAAATGTTGAATATTGTGGAATTTTTGTATGTTGTATGGATATAAATTTTAAAGGAAACCAAAGGTGTCGTATGTAGTCACTTTTCAAGTTTCACATTGTCTGTGGGGTGTCTCAGTCATGGTTTCTATATTTCAGACAGCTCTATAACTTAGGCTAGCACCAAACTCAAGAAAGTTCTCCTGCATCAGCCTCCCAAGATATATTTTTTATATCTGAATAGAGAGTGATCACTTGGTGACACTGAGCTATAATTTGAAACTTGTACCTGGTTTCATTGTTTATACATTTTTTACATACAGCAGTTTTCCATGAACATTTGAGTTATTATTTATGTATCATATTTGATGTTATTTATGTTTTGTTCTATGAAACCAAATTTATATATCAAAATGCTGCTTAAGTATATTAAGAACAAAGGACTCAGTGGCCTAAATGAGATTTGAAGAGATATCATTGTTAGTGCATCAAAGTGATTCATGAGATATTTGTCTGCCTCTGGGCTTTATGGATGCTGGTCCTGCAGGCTCTCACTATGAGCTCTGCTTTAGAGACAGTGCACAGGGACTCTTGCAGTGACTCAGCATAAGAATCAGTGCTCCTATTTGGCTGTTACATTAGCTGTGAGTTGCAATATAGCATTAAATTTGCTGTCTCAAAATATGTGTATATACAAAAATTAATCCCAAGTTGTGAAATTAAGATTTGAAGAAATCAGTCTCCATTCAGCTGTTTTGTTTGGTTTTATTTGTTTAGTTTAGTTTTGTTTTATTGAGACAAGTTTTCTCTATGTATATCAGCTAGATTTGAACCCTTTATGGAGCACAGAATTGCCCTAACCTCAAAGCAGCACTCCTATCTCAGCGTCTTGAGTGTGGGATTACGGATATGTGTGTTTTTACCCTAAAAAATATTGAAACTTGTAACTTAGCTGTGTTGTAGGTTGGCTTAATAGATGCCATCTTGAGCTTTGCATTTAACTAGTGCCCTGTATTTCACTCAGAAAAATGGAAAATCACTCAGGGTATAAGTCCCAGGAGAAAAGCAAAATGAGCTGTACCCAAAGAAAAAAATTAACCTGCTCAACAAAAGAAGCAGAATACAGTTATCATCCAAAAATTATTATAAGATTCTAGCTAAATGATTTCCAACAGGATCTTTTTGTGATTCTATCTTTTAAAACATCTCTAACTTTCCAGTTCAGAGCCTCTTGTTTAGATCCTGAAATGGGGGTGGGGGTTCTGTATACAAGTGGTGCTGAGACCAGCTAATGAAATTCCACATTTCTCAATTGGGTTGCTTGGCTTCCTATATTATTGTTCACAAAATCACCTCAAGCTGCAGAAACCTTACTGACACAAGCAAACCTCAGGATTAAACGACAGTGCCACTGAAATGAAAGAACAATAGTGAAAAGGAGAGGAGAAAAAAGACAAATGCCATGTGTTATAATGCCCACCTCTTTTCCCCAGCAATGAAAGGGCTGAAACAGGAGAATGGCCATGTATTCAAGGACAGCCTAACCTACACAGTGAGTGCAAGTCTGGCCAGAACTCCAAAGTGAGACTATGACTTTAAATCAAAAAACTAAAATGAAAAAAATAATCAACCAAGTTGACAGAAAGGGTATTGAAAATAAAGAATAATAGAGCTGAGTGAAAGTTGAATTATGTAAAATGGCAATTATTGAATGGTGCTGCAGAGAAAAGAAGGCCATGTAGTGGCATCCAGGAGGCAGTGACAAACACAGATTTAGGAATGGCACCTATTGTGCTACAGGACAACAGTGACCTCCTTCCTCCAATACATTTGCAGTTCATTAGACTGAGGACTTCTAAAAGCTCATTGAAATGTTAAACTCAGGGCAAACAAGCAGCTTGAAATTTTGGCTTTGGAACAATGCCTTTACCAGACACTTCATATTTAAATTGAGATAAGAGAAATATAATCCTGCCCTGTTTGATATCAAATGCATCAAGTTTAATGACTCACAACATTGAGAAATGAAGTCATAAACCAAAAGAATTTCAAAAATTTTCTTAGAAAAAAAGAAGAATAACCCTGAATTATCAGGAGTGGTCTTCGGTGTTTTGGCCATAGACCTATTGTCAGGAGTCATTTATACAGGAAAGTCACAATGTGGGTACAGTGTGGGTCTCAGACTACAATCAACCTGTAAACTTATAGCTGCTTAACTAATATTATTCAGCAGGGGAACAAGTCAGCCAGAAAAGGTATGTGGAAAGAGCCAAGGCATTTTGTGGGAACAATAGTCCAGTTGTTCTGGTCATTGAGTATGGTAATTGATGCCTATCAGGACTTCCTGGAGGGGGTGGTGGTAACTGTAGTACATTTCAAGCTGTTGTTTTTCTCTTCAGGAGCATGTAGACCTAGTCACTGCATCTTCACCTTCAGGTCTGGCTTTCTTCAGCTGTGCTTGTAGCAGTGGTTGTTGTATTTAGTTTTTTGCATGGACTATTTGAGGTTCCAGTTCCTCTCTGATTGTGTATCAATTTCTGTCTACCTTGACATTCTTTGCTAAAATCACAGTTCTATTTGAATGAATAAAGTGAAATATTCATTAATACAGGCCAGGGATTTAGCTCAGGAGGCAGAAACGCCTGCCTGGAAAGTGCTAGGTTGTAGCTTTGATCCCTGGTACCTAAAAAAAAAGTAATTTAAACTGCAAGGAAAGAAAATAATTTCATTTGTGAAAATGTAGGTTTACAAAATTTATAACTAAATATGTCAATGGCAAATTAAGCATTGTTAATAGTCATATTTAGTATCTAAAGTTGTTGGGTCTGGGGATTGAGCTCAGGGATACAAGGAGCTGCCTGGAGAGCACAAGGTCATGAGTTCAATCCCTCATACAGAAAAAAAGTCACAGTTGTCAATGATGCAGTGCTATGAGCACATTTATTGAAATGGATACATGGTATTTAATAGGCTCAATGTTCCTTTTGTGGTCTATGAAATACCTGCAAATAACATGGTAATTACAGTGAATGATATACTGTCCCTTATAGGATTGCTATTTTCTGAGGTTTTTGTTTTGTTTTGTTTTGTTTTCCCACATACCTAAAAGTTGAAAATGTTGGCTGGTGCTAGGTAGAAAAACTGTGATAATCATTTTTTCAATTTAATGATATATTTCCCTATATTCATTAAGAACATTTTATTTGCTACAGTTACTCCAAGTCAAATTGATAAAGAATTCTTAAGTTTACAGGCAGCTGAGTTAGTTAGAAATAGAGGCAACAATACCATGATATAGTGGAAGGAAATTTCTGACCTTCTATGTCTGGTATGAGTTTGTGTTCTCTAAAATGCAAGAATGAATTTTAGGAACAACAGAGTTGAAACGTGGAATATATTTATTGGGAGAAAGAAAGTGAAAGTATTTTTCTCTAAATAGGATATTTTGGAAGTGGGAGGTGGAACCATGGGACTTTTATCTTGAAGTCACTTTCCTGTCCCCTATTCAACCTACCTGTGGCCAGAAAAGAATCTCAATCAGCTACTTGCATATCAGCAATGCCACCTTTAAGCATCACCCAAGTCAAAAACTATATGTATGCCACTCACACATTTCCAGAAAAAAAAAGCCAGACCCCCAGTGGTCATGGTGTTCTCTCCATGGTCTTAGAATAAAGGCCATTTTGACTTTATATTCTCTTCTTTACTACACCAAAAATCCTATCAGAAAGCTTCTGTCTGAGAGAAACAGGAGGGGTTCTGAGCCGGTAGCAAAGGACTCTGATTTTATAGAATAAAATCCTGTGGTGAGTGTGATAGCTCAGACCCCAGCATAAAACCCAAGGAAGCAAGAAATTAAAATTTGGGGAGCAAAGACTTTATTTTAGGCCAGGCCAGGTGATGCAATCTCAGGGAGCCAATTTGGAGACTGTGTGCCTTACAGCTAAAAAGGTTGGGTTTTAAAGCTGAAAACCACAGGAATGTTGCAAACTTTGACCCAGTTTGATAACTTTCTTGTAGTTAAACATTTCTTAGGGACAGTACATTGTATTGCAGATAGGCTGAAGGGGGGGGCGGTTACAAGAAACTGAAACTTAAAGCTTTTATGCGAAATGGAGACTTAACCTAAGAATGGGGAGGGGAGGGGAATTTACAAGGAGCTAAAACTTAAGTCTTTACCGGAGATGGAATTTTAATCTCTATTCAAATGGCGCATATAGAACTGGAAGGGGGCACATGGGTTAGAACTAGGTTACAACAGTGAGATAGGTTTAAAGTGGGTTAGATTACTGAGGTTACTGAGGAGGTAAATTAGCACAATACGGAAGCAGAATATAAGAAATGTAAAAGTGGCCTTTTATTTAAAGAATGTGGAGAGGAGCCCACAGCCACCAAAAGTTTGGCTCTCCTCCCCCTGGACTAACTATGGGGTTTTGTGGTTGTGATAACTCAGATCCTGGAATAAAATCCAAGGAAGCAAGAAATTAAAATTTAGGGAGCAAAGGTTTTATTTTAGGCCAGACCTGGCAAGTAGTCTCTGGGAGCCAATTTGGAGACTGCCACCTGACAGAAAAAAGTCAGGTCTTTTATCTTGTACATCCACAAACAGCTGCTGGTCACACAATGCAAGGAGAGGGATGGGGTGTGGCGCACTACAGAACAGAAACATGGTGCATTACATTTCATGGGAAGAGCAAGATTCAGGTAACAAGCAAGTTTTCCCTTAAACAAGCAAGTTTAGATAAAAAGAAATCCTGTTTTCCTCAGCAGAGACTAGAAGTCTAGCAGTGATTAACAACTTCTGTTAGCTTATCTTAGCATCACATCTGTTATTTGTAGAGGGCAACAATGGTTAACATATCAATTAGGTAAGATTTTACAATTCTTTACAGAGGAGAGCATTGATTAACATATTAATTAGGTCATCCAAAGGGGGAAGGGAGAAACACATATACAGTAAGGCCAAGTTACAGGTATTGCTATGATACAAAAATAATGAAGCTATTTTTCTAGACTACAACAGAGGTATATGTGACTTTTGAGTGGATGTGGTGCTTGGAGGGGACATTGATGTCATGCAAGGAGCTGATGGGAATTTTCTTTAGGACCCTGGGAAAGAAAGAGGAAGTTGTAATCAAGGAAAAAAGAGGAAGTGACCATATGAGTAAGCATCCCTGATTTTGCCTTCTTCCACCTTGAACTACCACCATGAGGTTCTGTAATTGTTTCTAGGGCAAAACTCTTTCAAGTACATCCTTCAGTTTCAAGGAAAAAATCAAAACAACGAATTTTTGCCACCTGTCTTCCTCTATGGCTGGTAGTAAACCATTCATAAGAAATACTGTTAGTCATTTCCTTAATGCATTGTAGATACCATCACCAAAATTACAGATCATTTCACTTTCAGAAAACAAAAGTAGCACTTAAAGTCAGGGATAAAGCCCTTCAATGCAAGCATCCCTGGAAAGGTGAGATCAACATTGTAGAATACAAACTACTACTGATTTATCTGACTTCAGGAAAGAGAAAAATTTATAATGATATTGCTATAGAGTAATGAATCTCTCTGTCTAATATGTCTGGTATGAGTTTGTGTTCTCTAAAGTCAAAGAATGAATTTTAGGAACAACAGAAATTAAGAGCACAATATACTTATTGAGAGAAAGAAAGCTACCTGAGAGAGAGAAGGGGTCCTGAGCGGGATGCCAAACATTGTCTTTCTAGGGAACTGTATAGAGTAAAATCATGTGGTGAAATGAGTTTAAGGTGGGGAAAAACCGGAATTCACAATGCAGATGGGCATAAGATGGGACAGAGCTATGGTAGCCAGTAAGATTATAAGTTCATGTAAAGTTGATTAAATTGGGAACAAAGGGGGAAGGGAGTCACATAGAAAGCAGGCATTCTTAGGCAGCAGTGACTTTTCCCTTAGAGTTTTGGGAGAGTGACTCCTGAGTTCATCAAGATGATGGGAAATATTTAAAATGTCAGTCCTTAGGATAAGGATACTTTTCTTTGAGTGGTGACTCCTGACCTCCTCAGAGTGCTAGGGAACTATTTAGAATATCAGTCTTTAGGATATGGATGAGTTTGCTTATCATTTGTCTTGAGACGTGGCCCATAGCATGAGGTGACAGTCTTCCCCATACTTGCATGGTATCTGGTCTCCTGCATGGACTCCTTGGAGGACCTAGCCCTGCCTCATGCCAATACTATTTAAATAACTCAGGTGCCTGTAACAGTACTGTTTGGATAATTGATTAGAGATGTCTTGTGGTCTGGGTGAATGATCTGGGGATGACAATGTGCAATGTATATACCAGTGTTGCCCCCTGATGAGCATGATTTGAAACTTAATTTTAGTTGATGTGTTCTTTTTTCACCGAAATAAAATGGATTTGAAAATTAAAAGCCTGAGGTAAAGTTCTTCAGTACAAACACTCCTTTGGTCGAGCTGAGTTCACCACTGTAGAAGAATGGCAGCTTCAGAAGTCTCTGCACTACAGTCTATCATTTGGGATCCTCTGTTACAGGGAAGATTTTCTTTCCCTGTTGATTCTTGACTCAGAAGGAGGGCAGTAGAGCAGGGGTCAATCAGCGATGAAGGGGCAGGCTATATGAACTGTCCAAATTTCAGGCCAATGCTGGCTGTGACTTTTGTCTCTTCCGGTGTCTCAGCATGATTTACCTTTTCTGAGTACGATACTGGTAGCAAAACACTTGCTGGATCTCATTTAGTACTTCTGATGTCCTGTGGCCTGATTAGCAAAGAACCTGAGAGATCCTGGAGCCATGGAATGGTGAGGTTGTGGATGGGAGCCCAGAGATAGGGTGGATTGGGTGAAACCAGTTACAAGTATTTAGGAGTAGTTGTGGTCTCTGGAGCCTCAGGTATTTAGTTAGCTTCAGCTCCTGAGGTCCTCCAGCATTGCCCATGGGTCATTCACTGTCCCTTTTGCCTCTTGCTGTTGGCAAGGGTGATTTGGGGTCCCCAGAACCCTGGCTTCATTATGACAGCAGCAGACTCAAGTATCGTCTTTGAAATTCACTGCTGGCCTGGTAACTCCAACATCTAAGGCATTGGAAGGAGCTTGGGAAGACCCTGATTATGATGCTTTTTGTAGCTTGTAGAGCAGTAATGAGCTAGGCCTCTGCTCTCTTTCCTCAGAGTAGCAGATCTGGAATGTCCAAAGTTTATTAATGTCTGTAATGCAGGGCCTCATAGCCAAAATGGCTCAATTTAAACTTGGGTTTTTTTGTATTTGTAGTGATCTCCTCAATTTATAGTATGTTCTCATATTTCCATCCTCATGACAGGTAGTGGCAAAGATCCTGAGAATTCAGAGACATGTAGTAGTGTGCCTCAGTGGAAAAAGGCTTCCCAAACAACTGGTGAACTCCTGTGTATTATACAGATCAGTGCAAAATAATTTCTGAACATACTTAATTATTTAGGTGGCACCCCTGCTCACAGACTAGGTTTGTGAGAACAGCCATAGAGTTTTTAAGTCTGAGAAAAATAAAGCAAATATGAAAGTGTTATCAAGGACAGGGTAAAATTTTATAAAGGACAAATTCCAGAAAGGGCTATCAGTTAAATTCTCATCGAAAAATGCTGAAATTTAGGCATTTGCATGGACATATACACATGATATCCTCTGAATGGAAAGGAATAGGTGTGTAATCTCTGAATTAAGAGCTGATTTAGTGGCTTGGTTGTTCATAGACAGTTTAAATATGGAAATGCTCTGCAATGGAATTTACTAAGTGGTGTAAAGGAGAAGCTCTAAACAGAAATTTTGCAGTGATATCAATAGTTAGGCATGAAGGGTTTCCTGCTGAGGATGGATCAGAGGAGTGTGGAAAGGATGTGCAAGTGAGTGACAGGATTCAGGAAGCGTATAGCAGGACATACAACATAGAGGGTCTTCACTGAAATTCAGGTAGTTCTTAAAGTAAGCGTGAAGTTAAAGTTGGGTTCTGGTTGCTTCATTGAGGTTATCAACAATAGCTCTGGCAACAATCAGTATTTCAAATCCCTGTCAACCCATGAATTTTGTGTTCCATACTTAAGATCTAATTTGGATTATCTCTAATTATGCCTCAGTGTCATGAAGGTAAAATTTGGATTTTTTTTTTGTACCAAGAATCGAACTCATGACCTATGCTTTCCAGGCAGGCGTTCATGCCACTGAGCTAAATACCCAACTACGAAAGTGTTTTCTTTGTTGTATGGAAGAGATCCACATTGTTTCTCAGAAAGTGTTGAATATTGTTAGAATTTTTCCATATTGTATGGCTATAATTTTTAAAAACAAACCAAAGGTGTCTTATGCATTCTCTTTTCAAGTTTCACTTTGTCTGTGGGGTGTCTCAGTCAGGGTTTCTCTATTTTAGACAGCTCTGTAACTTAGGATAGCCCCAAATTCAAGGAAGAACTCCTTCACCAGCCTCCCAAGATATATTGCTTACATCTGAATTGAAAGTGATCGCTTGGTGACAGTGAGCTATAAATTACAGCTTGGGCCTGGTTCCATTTTATATACTTATTTTTTAAAAACAGCATTTTCACTAACATTTGAGTTGTTATTTGTGTACCATATTGGATGTTATTTATGTTTTGTTCTATGAAACCAAATTCATGTTTCAAAATGCTGCTGAAGTATATGAAGAACAAAGTACTCACTGGCCTAAATGAGATTTGAAGAGACATTATCTGCAGCCTATCAAAGTGATTGATGAGATTTTTTTTTCTTTTTTTAAATTTTGAAAGTGGTAAAATATAACAGAACAAGGCAGAATAAGCCCAACTAAGATCATACAGTGAAATTGGTACACAACTTCACAACAGGTTACTGCGATAACAGTAATAGGTAACACAGTACATTTTATTATCTTTATAATAGTTGTTCTTTCAAACACGTATATCAAAATGAGATGAAATACAGAACATTATAGTACTTATCAAAACAGAATATTGAATAGAGCAATACCATTAATCAGAATAGAGCAAAACAGTAATAAAAATATTTGCCTTCAAAGAGGTAGTAGAAGGAAGTCCCCCTTATTTGTTATGGTCTGCTTCCCAGGAGACGCTCAGATTTCTGGTTCCCATTTGCTAACGGGGGGTGATAGGAGAAGAGGGGTAGGGAAGTGGGATGTTTGATTCTAGGCCATGCATCAGTAGGTTCACTATTGCTTAGTAGGGAGACAGGCCTCTTGTTTGGTTTCACAGCATCCTCAGTTCCCACATGGCGTGGATCTCAGGAGCTGCTGCTGGCTCTCCCCCTGGAAGGGCCGCATTCTGCCAGACCACGACCACTTACCAGGGAGAAGTGGTGCTTGCTTGCCTTCCAAGTGTCCTAAATTCCAGCATGGCATGGATCTCAGGAGCTGCTGCTGGTTTGCCCCCTGGATGGGCCACCGTCTGCCACACCGCCACCACTTACCAAGGAAGGGAGGTGCTTGCTTGGCTTCCCAGTTGATTGATGGGATATTTATCTGCCTCTGTGCTTTGTGGATGCTGGTCCTGCAGGCTTCTCACTGTGAGCTCTGCATTAGAGACAGTACACAGGGAATATTGCAGTGACTCAGCACAAGTATCAGTGCTCCTATTTCACTGTTACATTAGCAGTGAGTTGCAATCTATCATCAAATTTGCTGTCTTCAAAAATGTGTATATACACAAAATTAATGACCAAGACATGGATTTAAATTTGAAGAAATCAGTCTTCATTCAGCTGTTTTGTTTGGTTGTATTTGTTTAGTTTTGTTTTGTTTTATTGAGACAAGCTTCTATATGTATATCAGCTGGATTTGAACACCCTGTGGAGCCTAGAATTGCCCTGAACTCACTGAAACCATCATGCCTCAGCCTTTTGAGTGCTGGCATTATAGATATATACCAGCACACTTTGCTTTTGATTCAGATTTGTAGGAGAGAATTTAAGATATCCCAAGCCTGGTGTCTCAACCTTCGTGTGAGAAATATATGTATGATCCTTTAGGAGGTGGTGACCTTTGAGGATGTGGTCGTGAACTTCAGCAATGAGGAGTGGACTTTGCTGAGTCCATCCCAAAAGAACCTCTACAGAGATGTGATGGGCGAAACCTTTAGGAACATGACTGCAATTGGTAAGGACAAAATACTTTTGTCACTCATGCTGTCAGAATGTTGTATGTCACTCATCAGTGCTGTTTCATTAAAAACAATGTGAAAATATTTTTAAAAATAGCTCAGACCTAGACACATTATATCATAACTCTAAACAATATCTATTAATTTGTATGTATTATTCTAATGAGTGCTGGTATTTCTATGTCTACAATTTAGGAGGACTTGGGGATATCCAGGAAGCTGAAAAAGAATGCAAAATTTACTGGAGATACTTAAGGTAATTCGCACTCATAAGGAGAAGGAATGTTCCTGAGTAATTAGTGAGTCCTCAGAAAAATACCACCAAAGAAATGAGGCACCATTCAATTTATTGTCAGTAATATTCTCCGAAGACGTATAAGCTAGGGTATGTATAATGAGTGGATTAAATCAAGAAAATGTATGACATTGCATATAGATGTGTATGAAAGGCATACACTTTTGAGTTTTGACATTCTCCCTTCAGTTTTTCTACCCATATATACATGTGAGTACAACACATTCATCATCTAAAAATTGCTAAGATTGCAATAGAATTTGAAATAAAATGGAGTTCTTGTGTTTCCAAGCCATGCTCTAAAGAATCAGCCATTCTGACTAAAATTCTTAGAAGGCTGGTAGAATGTTAAGTGCACTCATTCTGAGTATCAGTGTGCAGTTGTCTCTAGAAATTGATCCCCTCATACTTGTCCTGGATATATTTTTAAAAATTCAAAATGCACATGAAATACTGATACATGCTTACTCATATACAAAGCAGATCAAGTTGTAATAGATCAGGCCTTGAAGAAGCTTAGCTATCTATCACTGCATTTGTGGAGAAGGAAAATGTTGACTCTCTGTGATTGTGCATTCTTGTAAATCCAGCACACTAGGAATCAGATTTTGCAGAATGGAAAATTCAAGTTCAAACTTCACAGCTTAATGATCAGCGAAAATCTCTTAAAACACATTTAAAAAGCTATAGATTTTATGCTAATAGCTGTTGTTCATTCCCAGCATGGAAAAGAAAAAAATGTGTTACATAATGTCAAAAAATAAATAATATAATGTCATTTGCCATAAGAAATAGGTGGTTCTTTCTCCCATCAATTCGGTGAAATAGCTCAGCTATAAAACCTAAAAGGTCACAGGGTTTCTTTTAGATGAGAAACCAAAATATAAATTGTGGAATGAAATGAAAGAGTTAATAGAGAAAAGTAAGACTGATCATATGGAAAAGGAAACTGCAGGTTAAGGACAGAAGGGAGATTGTGATGGGGAAACATATCAGAATGATGTGTATGTGATACACATATGTACCCATGCCCAAAATGAAGATAAGATTTCTGCATTTCAAAAGGTACCAAATTTTAAGATTTCCAAATGTGTACCAGTCTTTTGGGAATGGTTGTTTTCAACATGTCTTACAAGGCTGTTCTGTTACTTCATGGTCAGAATTTCTTAGCAGGCATTAAAAACAGAACTTGACATTAATGCAGTCATTAAACTGAGACCCATTTCACTGTGAATGTTTCTTTTTTTTATTTAATGTAAGGAAAGACTAAAAAAAACAAAATAAGTAGAAATGATACCACTTTCAAAGTGAAAATAAACAGTAAGAAATCTAAAGACAATGATTACATATGCTGCGCATAGAAATAATTAATGAAATACAAAAGTGAATAGTTAATGAAATACAAAAGAAACATATGAAGTGGGGATTCAAACAGCGAGACTGCAAACAATTTTGTTCAAATCTCCAATAAAAACTTAGTAATATGATTATCAATCTGATACGTGATTTTTTTTTTTTTACAGAAATGACAATCTAGGGAAATCCTATGGACATACATCTTGGAATCAGTGTAAAGAAGTATCCCTTTGTACTGCAGAAGGTAATGTGAATGTGAAAGAAGCAGAAACACACCACAATGTTCAGATATGTGAAAAATATTGCAGTGGAGAGAAATCCTATGTATGTCAGCAATGTGGAAAAGGGTTGACCAAATCTGGACATTGTAAGCAACATGAAATAATTCACACTGGAGTGAAACCATATGTACGTAAGAAATGTGGGAAAGCTTTTAACACATGGGCAAATTGTAAAATACATGAAAGAATTCACACTGGAGAGAAACCCTATGTATGTAAGCAATGTGGGAAAGCTTTTAACACACGGGGAGTTTTTAAGAACCATGAAAGAATTCACACTGCAGAGAAACCCTATGTATGTAAGCAATGTGGGAAAGGTTTTACCCAACATGGAGATTGTAAGCAACATGAAAGAATTCACACTGGAGAAAAACCATATGTATGTGAGCAATGTGCGAAAGCTTTTAAAAGACGTGCATATTGTAAGGTTCATGTAAGAATTCACACTGGAGAGAAACTTTATGTATGTAAGCAATGTGGGAAAGCTTTTATCACACATGGACATTGTAAGGCACATGAAATAATTCACTCTGGAGTGAAACCATATGTATGTAAGCAATGTGGGAAAGCTTTTACCCGACATGGACATTGTAAGGCACATGAAATAATTCACTCTGGAGTGAAACCATATGTATGTAAGCAATGTGGGAAAGCTTTTACCCAACTTGGACATTGTAAGCGACATGAAAGAATTCACACTGGAGAGAAACCCTATGTATGTAAGCAATGTGGGAAAGGTTTTAACACACATAGACAGTGTAAGGAACATGAAAGAATTCACACTGGTGAGAAACCATATGTATGTAAGCAGTGTGGGAAAGCTTTTACCCAACTTGGACATTGTAAGCAACATGAAAGAATTCACACTGGAGAGAAACCCTATGTATGTAAGCAATGTGAGAAAGCTTTTAACACACGGCGAGATTGTAAAATACATGAGAGAATTCACACTGGAGAGAAACCCTATGTATGTAAGCAATGTGGGAAAGCTTTTACCCAACTTAGACATTGTAAGCGACATGAAAGAATTCACACTGGAGAGAAACCCTATATATGTAAGCAATGTGGGAAAGCTTTTATCACACATGGACATTGTAAGGCACATGAAATAATTCACTCTGGAGTGAAACCATATGTATGTAAGCAATGTGGGAAAGCTTTTATCACACATGGACATTGTAAGGCACATGAAATAATTCACTCTGGAGTGAAACCATATGTATGTAAGCAATGTGGTAAAGCTTTTACCCAACTTGGACATTGTAAGCGACATGAAAGAATTCACACTGGAGAGAAACCCTATGTATGTAAGCAATGTGGGAAAGCTTTTAACACACGGCAAGATTGTAAAATACATGAAACAATTCACACTGGAGAGAAACCCTATGTATGTGAGCAATGTGGGAAAGGTTTTAACACACATAGACAGTGTAAGGAACATGAAAGAATTCACACTGGTGAGAAACCCTATGTATGTAAGCAATGTGGGAAAGCTTTTACCCAACTTGGACATTGTAAGCGACATGAAAGAATTCACACTGGAGAGAAACCCTATATATGTAAGCAATGTGGGAAAGCTTTTACCCGACATGAACATTGTAAGCAACATGAAAGTTCACACTCAAGAGAAAACCAGTGTATATAAGCATCATGAGAATTTTTTGAGCACAAGTACATATTGCATAATGCATGAAAAACTTCACACTGGGCAGAAAACTTATATATGTAAGGAATGTGGGAAAGGTTTCAGCAGAAATGCTCATTGTCCAATACATGAAAAAATTTACACTGTTGAGAAACCCTGTTTATGTGAAGCACATGGGAAAGCTTTAACCACACATGGATTTTGTAAAATACATCAAAGACTCCACACTGGTGAGAAACCCTATGCATATAACAATGTGGCAAAGCTTTTAACACATACAGTCATTGCAAAACACATGAAACAATTCACACTGGGATGAACCACTGGCTACGTAAGCAAGTGGAGACACTTTCAGCAGCCAGATTGTAAGTGAAATACATGAAGAAACTCACACAAGAGATAAATCCTATGTGTTATGGGAATAATCAGCACACATGATCATTGTTTTCATTTATCCCTATCAACCTTATGTTGTTCTGCTTTGTGTCATCTTGCAGGGTTGAATAGTTATTTCCTGATTTCTTGTTATTTTGAAAAGATCTTCCCTTTCCTGTTCACTGGCTGCAATCTTGTCTTCGAGGTCTGAGATTCTATCTTCACATTCATTGAGGCAGTTTTTATAACTTTCAATGGAGTTTTTGATTTCACTTTGCATTTGCTTTATGTATTCTGTTTGTTTCTTACAGAGTTCATCCAGGGATTCTATCTTTTTGTTTAGTTCCTCCAATTTTTTAACTGTCTTCTTTAGATATGTTCAGAATCTCCTTCATTTCTTTTAACATTTCGTTTTTTACCTACGAGATTATTTCTAGTTTGAATTTGTTTAATGCTTCCCAAAGTTGCTTCTTTATTTCAGTTACTATTATTTCAGGTATTTCAGTTATGTGGAATGTGTTTTCTTCTATGCACATGACTCCTAGGCTTTTTTGGGATGGGATGAATGTTTGAGATTGCATTTTGGTCTTTCATTTTGTCATTTTGCTGTATTTTCAAGCTTCAAGTGTTGTTCCAAGTGAGGGAGTGAGTTCACCATGATTGGGATGGGATTTCATGCCTCGGCCGAACTTGCTGGCAAGGTAGGGAGTTCCCTCAGACTGGAATTGGAATCTGTTCCTCGGCCCCACTTGCTGGTCCCAGCCCAGGAATCCGTGGACTGGTCCCCAGCTGAGCACGAGAGTTACTCCAAACTGGGAAAGGATTCTGTGCCTTGGCCCGACTCCCTGGTTCTGACTCGCTGGTCCCAAACCACTGGTCCCAGTGGGCAACCATGGGCTGGTCCCCAGGTGAGGAAAGGAGCCCCTCCAGACTGGGATGATATTCCGTGCCTTGGCCTGACTTGCTGGTCCGGGCAGGAAACCACGGGTTCTACATCAGGTTTGATTATTAACTGCTTTCACATCCTACAACGTCTTCAAAGTTGTGTTTTTATAAAAATAGCTATATAATGTTATGCTTAATTGTATAGTCCCTGATGATGTGGACAATTCTATTGAAAATAACAAGAGAAAGCATAGTAAGTACTGTATATCACCTAATATTGTGGTCTTATATGTCTCTTTCATATCATGATTTTCTAGGAGTTTGTTTTGTTGTCTTATTTTGATCTGTTTTCCCCCATAACACAGAAAGGATAGATATCCACATAGAGATTCACACATCGGAAGAATTTCTAACCTATTTATTTGAACAAATAATATAATGCATAATGTAATGAACAGATACTCTGAAGAAGAAGTGACACTAAAAAACCCAATGCTAATTCTGTAGCATTATGATATAAAATTGAGCAATACTATTATGCACTGTTCAGAGTGATATTAGTCTAGTCTCTTATTTTTTTGGGAATTGTAATTTTAACACGGCATAGTTTTAATCTTTTGATGCACGTGCTTCATTTTCTCTTTCATAAATGATGTTTCTGAAGTTGAGGCAATATTTGGCATTAAGATATACATTTGTAGATGCTTGGAGTATGTGTTTTTGACAAAGTTGTGTTCTTTTCACATAACTTGTACATTAATGAATGTTATGTTTTCCAAGTTGTGACAAGACATCTGCTGATTTCCTAACATCACTGGATATTATACCATGTAAATTATGTTGCCTGATTTTGTTTCTCAGTGGAGCCAATATTTGTTATTTAAGTAAACCTTTGTTTTTCTAACCATCAGAATTTTACTTGTTATGTTTATATTACATCTTTTTTTGCTAGTAAGGTTTCCCCACATGTACCAAATGTAAACCATACTACTGTGAATTTCTGACTGTGCCATACTGACAGAATCATAACTTGTCTCCAATAGCACATCACAATAGATATATCAATATCTCCAGAAATTATAAAGTTTGGCATGATTTATGAGTAACCAAACTTTGAAATCAATTTTTCTTAAATATGGAATTGTTTGGGGGGAAAATGTTGTTATTGGATGTATTGTGCAAATGCCTTTATTTTATTCCTTGATGCTGTGAATGCATTATATATTTTGTAATTATTACTGTTTTTTCCTAAAATACTGTATTAATGGCATGAAGGGAAACCTAAATTTTGAGCTGTCAGCACAGTAAAAAGTAAATTTGCTAAATTAAGATTCAGATTGTGTTCTGTTTTACTGAATTGTGAATTTATACAATGGCATATCACTTTATTTATAAGGACCAGTGCATGATGTTTGTGGTGTGTACTTATCTTTAAACACATACACTGGGCCATGAGTCCCAGTTGGTTTCCTGTGGCCTGTGGTTTTCACTTCCATTTTAACGTTCATGTAATTTGTAACGTGTTTAATGCCATGTTGTTGAATACAAACTCTGCTTAGGAATTATGTTGTTAAAAACTGTGGTGTTATGAAAACACAAGTGAACATTGCATTAAATACCCCTGATCCAGTGAAGATAGCTTGCCCAAGTCTCAATTATCCTTGGGAAAATAAATTACTCACCTCTTATGTAATCACCACTAAAACTATATCTATTTTGTACCTGAAGAACCTGATATACTTCACAAAGTAAAAGACACTGTGAAGTACATTGTCAGCCTCTATGCACTACAGCATGTGGCCAGATCCCCTGCAGCATATTTCTGCTTACCATCAATGGGAATATTTGGAGTTTGTATTACAGCTAATAATAGACTACTGAATCTATAAGACATATATCCTGAGTACATGCACTTTCTCATTTTACCATGAAAGTAAATCTTGCTGGTTCCGTTGATGCATGCTTGTAATCCTAGCACCTCGGCGGGCTTAAATTAGTGGAAGAGGAAGTTGAGTCTAATATACACAATTAGAGTGAACTTGTCTCAAAATATATCTTCAAGTTCTGCAGATGTTGCTTAATGCTTTAGATCTCCTCCCTTTCTTCCCCAGCAACAACATTTTTTAATACTCACAATTGCAGATCAGTAGTTGTCCTTTTATCAGTTGGCCATGTAACAGTTATTCCAGAGAATCACTTGTGAAACACATTTGTTTTTGCAGTGACCATCCTGAGCATCATTTGGGCAGTTGTCAATTTAACCCATTCATTCTTGTATTGAATACAGTAGAATTGTCACTTTTATATTCCTTGTTATTTTATAAAAACTAACAAAAAGTATGCAATTTTTGATCATTTTGTATTTAAATAATTGCATTGGTAAGGAGTTACCTATAAAGATTAGGCTAAAGATGATTTCTTTAGTTCAAGCATCAGGAGAGAATGAGATGGGATGATAATGGCTTTGAAGCTGACTTTGGGAGGCAATTGCTAGATGGTTTAGCAGAGTGTGAAACAGTTGTTTTTATGCCTGCATTTGAAGTTTAAGGAAACAAGTACATTGAGGTCAAGAATATAAATGTACGATAGGGTAAAAGAATCACTGCTGCAAATTGTGATTTTTCTTTTACTCAGGAAGTGTACTTTTTTTGGTAATTTGTGCAGCAGTCTCAAATATGCCTTTATTGGAGTAAAACAGTGAAACATGAAAGAGCCAGACATTCCATGTTCTGAATGTAGAGGTGTTAAAAAACATTTTTTAAAATACTATTGCTGCTCTTTTGTGTAGAAAATAAGATAGGGGAACGAAACAAGAAGAAGGACTTTGTAAGATTTTAACCCTCCTGCATAAACATAGAAGCCACAAAAAAATCAAACAAAATGATGAAATAAACTACAGAATGAGAGAAATTTTACCTGTTACTCTCTGATAGCTAACATGTAAAACCAATAGGAACGTGAAAGGAACACACATTTTTCAGAATATGTACAACTGGCCAAGAAATACCTGAAGACCTATTGAGCATTTTTGCACAGTAGAGAAATTCAAATAGGGACAGCATCTCATTGCAGAGAAAACAAATCCCCACAAGATCTAAGGAACGTACATGAGACTGCGGGAGTAAAGAAACTATTTAAACTTGTTGGTGGAAATGTAGGTAAGTAGTTCAACTACTACTGAAGTCAGTTTTTAAAGTATTCAAATGACTAAAATTAGTAATTCTCATTAGTGCAATGCTTCCTTTAGTGGGTCTATTCCTCAAAGAGTTAAGGACATATTGCAGTGATGCATGCAGATTCCTGTTACTGCAGCAATAGTCATTTTTCTGTGGAGAGCAGCAGCAAGCACTGCTCCATCACCACCAAATATCAATGATGAACAATAAATACTCACCAGGGTACTCCATTTGGTTTATGGTGTGATATTTTATTGTGAAATGGGCTGTATCTTAGGTTTTCCTAGTAGACTATAGGTCAGTATAAACATGATAGTCATGCTAATGTCACAAGGCAATCACTAGTACACTATTATGTTCATTAGATTTGATACATTTATCTTTTTGAGTAAGCATGTTGCTATGAAGTTCAGGCTGGCTTTGAGATCACTTTATAAACCTGAGTGGTCTCTACATCTGCCTCCCCATGCCAGCTGCACTTGGAGAACTGCTGAGCTTCCAACGAGTGGGCGGGCCCATGCTATGCCCAGAGCCCAGCCTGTTTGGGATTCCCCCACCTAGCCATCGGTGTGCAGAGGAGGGGCTGGGCGGATTTGGGGGGCTGCATCAGCCTCCCCTTGTGTCTGGAGGACTGTGGATATCTCAGCAAGCAGGGGAGGATTGCAGGTTCCAGAGGCCCTGCAGCCTGTGGTGAGTGCTCAGCACACTCTGCCCAAAGCCCAGACTATTCAGGTCCCTCCAGGCTTCCTGGTGCAGTGAAGTGGAGAGGTGGGTTTGAGGTGTCTACATCTGCCTCCACATCCCGGCTGCGATTGGAGAGCTGTGGAGCTTCCAACGGGCAGGTGGGCGCACAGTGTCCCTGAGGCCCAGCTTATCTGGAACTGCAGAGTTCTGAACAGGCACAGGAGGGCCATTGGTTCTACAGGCCTAGTGGGTTGGGGTAACATGGTGCCAGAGTCTCAGTAGCTGCAAACATGGAAGGGGATTTCCAACAGATCCTGAGGAAGCTTTCAAATAACACTTGAAACACAGAAATATAGGAAAATAACAAAACAAAAGTCTAAAATACAACCTCAAACCTCCAGCCCATCTCAAGAAACCCTAGGAGCAATGTATATAGAAGAAAATATATGCCATTCACCTCAAATATTGGACACAAGAGCTACTGAAATTAACAAGCAACTCCAGGAAGCTTTAAAGAAATTCAAACTCGAAATAATCTCCCAGGTAAAAGAAGAAATGATAAAAGAAATGAAAGAGATTCTGAATATATCTAAAGAAAACACAGATAAAAAATTGGAGGAACTAAACAAAAAGATAGAATCCATAGACAAGCAATATAAGAAACAAACAGAATACATAATGCAGATGCACAGAGATATACAGGAAATGAAAAACTCCACTCAAAGTTGTAAAAACTACCTTAATGAAAGCGAAGATAGAATTTCAGACCTTGAAAACAGGATTGCAGCTAGTGAGCAGGAAAGGAAAGATCTTTTAAAAATAACAAGGAATCAGGAAACAACAATTCAACAACTGCAATTCGATGCAAAGAAAAATAACATAAGAATGATAGGGATTAATGAAAAAGCAGGAGACCACATAAAGTATGTCAAGAAGATATTTAGAGAAGTAATAGCTGAAAATTTCCCAAGCATGAGATCAGCAACTGACATCAGGATCAGTGAAGCATATAGAACTCCAAATAGTCATAACCAAAATAAAACTACACCCACACATATAATAATCACCATCCCAGAAATCCAACACAAGAATAGTGTAGGGAGCGGCTTTGAATAGCTGCTGCTGCCCTGCCCCTCCTGCCTGAGGGCATTTTGTGTGTCAGCCTACATTTCCCATGATCCTCATGTCCACCTACATTACCCATAATCCCCTCCTGCTTACGTCATATATCCAGATGTGATGGTGACCTATCAGATAACACTCTGTGCCCTCTTCCTGCCTTTGGCCCGCCCCCCACCCTATATAAGTTGTAGCCATTTTAAAAATAAACGAGACTCGATTGGAATCTCATCCTATCTCCATCTCTCTTTTCTCTTGCCCTGCCCCCATCCCCGATCCCCTCTCCAGGTGAGACCCACGGATTGGTCCGCAGGCCAGATCAAGTGGCGACCACGAAGGGACCCCACCTGGCACGAGGGATAACGACGCGGGACCGTTCACAGGAGTAAAGCACTGGCCAGCGTGACTGATTCAAGGACTTCGTTCCTGTGATCCGTGCAGACGGCCACCTTATGTCTCACCTGAATCACGGTAGGTGAATGGCATTAGCATGGGCAAGCACTCAGTGAGCACGAATTGTTCGTGACTGGCCTCAGGGAGGCACTCAAGACTAGAGAGATTAAGGTTATGAGATAAAGATTTGATAAAGTAGTTTCAGTTTATACATTCAGTGTGTCCATGGTTCCCTCTAGAGGGTACCATTAATTTAAACAGGTGGAATAGAGTAGGAGATGCTCTTAAGGACTATTATGAAGTTTTTGGTCCAAAAAAGGTTCCTGTAACTGCTTTTTCATATTGGATTTTAATCTCTGAGCTGCTGATACAACCTCACGCAGATCCCAGGTCGCAGAGACGCTGGCCCAGGGTGAGGCTGCATTATCTGCCTTCTGCAATTGTACTCCACCCAGCTTATCTAAGGCACCCAGCCCTCCTGGCTCTGTGGTCCTTGATATCCTGGAGCCTTTTCAAGATGGCGACATGCCGCCACTCCCTTTGTCTGGAGGCCACGAGGGTACTCAAAATGGCGTGCACCGCCCCAGTACTCAAAATGGCACCGCCTCCATACTGACTCTGGTGCTGAAAAAAAAATGGGGGCTGGGGATTTAGCTCAGTGGCACAAGTGCTTGCCTGACAAGCACAAGGTTGTGAGTTTGATTCCCCGGTATAATAAAAGTAAAATACAAAGCCTGGTACTGTTTAAAAAAAAATAGGGGCTGGGGATTTAGCTCAGTGGCATAAGTGCCTGCCTTGGAAGCAGGCAGTCATGAGTTCGATCACTGGTGCCAATAAAAAAAAAAAAAAACGGCGATTAGATGATGCAGAAGAAATTCATTCTAAAACCAAGTCAAGAAAACAACTGGGTAGGATCATGCTGACAGGAGATAATATTACTCTGCTGCAAAGTGTCTCCACCTAGAAATGATCAATGAATTAAGACAGCAGTGAGAAGCAATGGCAGGCAATTAAGGTAAATGTCAATTATAGTGTGTACCCATATAAAAAAGGCAGCTGATTAAGTGGTTTGCCTTGGGAGTATTTGTAAAATGTTTGTTCATATTGTTTTGTCTACCCTTACGTTTTTACTGGGAGCAATAAATGTAGGGTTGTTTTTATTTAAAAAGAAAAAAAATGGCGTTGCCACGCTCCCTTCTCCATACCGCCCTATCTACCCTGGAAATGGGAGCTTATCCATTCTTACAAGTCGAGGTTTAAAAAAAAAAAAAAAGAAAATAAAATAAAAGAAAAAAAAAGAAAGAAATGGGAGCTTAGGCACTGGAAAGACCAAGAGGTGGTTTGGACTTGGGTAGGATCAGGAATTCCATGGTTTGCGCCCGCACCCTGTTGGTTCTTTCCAGGGCTCCAATGTCCCAAAAAAAGTCATTTTTACCTTTGTCCCACAGCAACCGGGGGCAGATCATATTGTAATTCCCCGGGAGAATATTTTTGTGCTTTTGGGGGCTGTGAAACAGCTGCAACAGGGTGGCAACCTGCCTTCCCCGATAAACACCTTAAACTGACATGGGGGCCACTGGGGTGCAGCCTAGGTGACTACCCACTGGCCAATCAAAGATCCTGTCAGGTTCTAAACGTCACTGTCACCACTCTTGAGGACCCAGGTTGGCTGACAGGACGCACCTGGGGACTGCGAGTTTATGAGTCAGGTAAAGACAGGGGAAGTCTTATTCTCATAAAAAAGGTTCCCCTACAGACTTCATTTGTGCCCATAGGCCCAAACTTTGCTCTAAAGCCAAAATATTATCCAAATCCAAAATACAATCAGCCCACTACAGGTCCTGTTACTACTGTTCAAATAACCACAGTAAGTCCCTCAGCCATAACGGTTTCTCAAGCTCCACTACACCAGACAGATCATGTACCTGCCCTTCAATATTCACATTCTAACCTATTCAGTTTGATTAAAGGAGCATCCATGGCTTTAAATCATACCCGACCTGATCTCACCCAATCATGTTTTGGTTATGCTTGGCTGCTCCTCCCCCATATTATGAAGGAAAGGCCCTCAATTTAACCTTTATCAGTTCTTCTAGCTCATCTGCCTGTGACTGGGGCAATCACCACAAGCTGACTCTCCCTGATGTCTCAGGTAGAGGAACTTGTCTTGGGGACTCCAGCCGTCCACCAGCACTGGCAGCACAACTCTGTGCCCAGCTTCATTCTAAATTCAAGCCAAATAATTACCTCATTCCACCCCCAGGAATGTCTTGGGCCTGCAATTTTGGCCTCTCACCCTGTATAGAAACTGCTGTTTTTAACAAGTCTGCAGATTTTTGTGTTCTTGTACAGGTTCTTCCTCGCATAACCTTCCACCCAGGAGACTACTAACCTCCAGG
Source organism: Cavia porcellus (assembly GCF_034190915.1). Lineage (NCBI taxonomy): Eukaryota > Metazoa > Chordata > Mammalia > Rodentia > Caviidae > Cavia > Cavia porcellus. The sequence continues at coordinate 82,100,364 of NW_026947489.1, forward strand.
CATCGCAGATCAGCTATATATCTAAGAGAGAACCTACAACGCTCACCTTAGCTGTGTTTCTAGGATTAGGAGTAGCAACGGGAATAGGGACAGGGACCACAGCTCTAGTGTTGGGAAATAAGCAACTAGCTCAATTACAGTAGATCAGGATTTAAAAGAAATAGAAGCATCTGTGACAGCTCTACAGGCATCCCTGACGTCTCTATCTGAGGTAGTCCTGCAAAATAGAAGAGGACTAGACCTCCTATTTATGAAGGAGGGTGGCTTATGTGCAGCCCTCAAGGAAGAGTGCTGTTTTTATGCTGACCACTCGGGAGTAGTCAAAGAGTCCATGAGTTTACTGAGAGAGCGCCTCAAAGAGAGAGAAAAGGAGCGCATCGGAGCAACCACCTTCTCCTCCATGTGTGGGGGGGGTCTCTTCCCTTACATTGCCCCCCTCTTGGGACCCCTAGCTGCCTTGCTGTTGCTGCTTACTGTAGGACCTTGTATTTTTCAGAGGATCGTGACACTCATTAATAACGTTAATAACAAGGTTGACACATTTATGGCAAAGCCCATTCAGGTATATTACCATCGGTTGGAAATGGCAGAACAACAAACTTATCGGGAAAATTTACCCACTGACGGCCCACATGATGCTGTGGCCCAGACACCCTGAGGCACTGGACAGGCAGTCAGTGACGGGCAACTAGCACACATATGTAATGCCAATCGGCCACCTAAGACAGGTCCAGGACCAACAGCTGTCCTGCAGGCCCATGACGGGTAAGGCTCGATTGGGTTCATATGAGGAGTCCTTGACCCAAGACAGGCGCTGTCCTCCCAGGGCCTGCCATGTTCCAAAAATATATATATATAATAATAAGGGAGGAGATGTAGGGAGCACCTTTGAATAGCTGCTGCTGCCCTGCCCCTCCTGCCTGAGGGCATTTTGTGTGTCAGCCTACATTTCCCATGATCCTCATGTCCACCTACATTACCCATAATCCCCTCCTGCTTACGTCATATATCCGGATGTGATGGTGACCTATCAGATAACACTCTGTGCCCTCTTCCTGCCTTTGGCCCACCCCCCACCCTATATAAGTTGTAGCCATTTTGAAAATAAATGAGACTCGATTGGAATCTCATCCTGTCTCCATCTCTCTTTTCTCTTGCCCTGCCCCCATCCCCGATCCCCTCTCCAGGTGAGACCCACGGATTGGTCCGCAGGCCGGATCAGAATAGATTATTAAAAGCTGTCAGAGAGAAAAGACAGATCACTTATAAACGAAAACCTATCAGAATCACAGCAGACTTCTCAGCACAAACAATAAAGTCAAGAAGAGCATGGAGTGAAGTATTCCAGATCCTAAAGCAAAATGATTTCCAACCTAGACTGATGTATCCTGCAAAACTATCATTCAAAATTGATGGTGAAATATGATACTTCCATGACAAAGAACAGCTGAAGAACTTCATGAACACCAAACCAACCCTGCAAAAAATATTGAAAGACAGTTTAGATACACAAAGGAAAAAACCACTAAGCAAAGCAGATAATTAACCAGAACACAAAGATAAAGATGCAATAGCAGAGAGATAACATGTCAACAATAAACCAGCATTTAACAGTAATAACCATTAATGTAAATGGTCTCAATGCACCAATCAAAAGAAACAGACTAACAGAATGGATCAAGAAACAAAATCCAACCATATGCTCTTTACAGGAAACCGATCTAACCCAGAAGGATACTCACAGACTGAAAGTCACAGGATGGAAAACAATACTTCATGCAGCAGGAATCGAAAAAAGGCAGGAATAGCCATTCTGTTTGCAGACAATGTGAACTTTAAACCAACAATGACCATAAAGGACAAAGAAGGTCACTACATACTCATAAGGGGAAAACTCCAAGAGGAAGAGATAACTATCTTAAATATATATGCACCAAACTCCACAGCACCCAGTTATATAAAACAACTATTAACAGAAATGAAAACTCAAATTATCAGTAACACAATTGTAACAGGAGACCTTAATACGCCATTGACACCAAGGGACAGATCAACCAGACAGAAAATGAGCAAAGAAATAACAGAACTGAATCACACCTGTGAACAAATGGGTTTGATAGACATATACAGAATGATCCACCCAACAACATCAGAATACACATTCTTCTCAGCATTACATGGATCATTCTCTAAAATAGACCATATATTAGCTCACAGAACATATTTAAACAAATGCAAAAGAGTTGAAATCATCCCTTGCATGTTATCAGATCATAGCGCTCTGAAATTAGAAATTAATGATAAAAGATACTGCAAAAATCTCGCAAACACATGGAAACTGAATAACACACTCTTGAGTAATCAGTGGGTCACAGAAGAAATTAAAGAAGAAATTAAACAATACCTAAAAGAAAATGAAAATGCAGATACAACTTAGCGGAATTCATGGGATGAAATGAAAGCCGTCCGGAGAGGAAAATTTATTGCACTGAGTTCCCACACCAGGAAAACAGAACGAATACAAATAAATAACTTGATGCTACACCTCAAACAGCTAGAAAAAGAAGAGCAAGTCAAGCCCAAAGCCAAAAGAAGAGAGGAAATTATAAAAATCAGAGCAGAAATCAATGCAATAGAGACTAACAAAACAATCCAAAGAATCAACGAATCAAAGAGTTGGTTCTTTGAAAGAATAAATAAAATCGATAAGCCCCTAGCCAACCTTATTTAAAAATGGGAAGAAAAAGCTCAAATTCATGCAATAAGAAATGAAAAAGTTGAAATCACTACAGACCCAATAGAGATACAGAAGATCATCAACACCTATTTCGAAAACCTCTACTCTCAAAAGTTTGATAACACAGAAGAAATAGACAGATTCTTAGAAACATGTGAAGTACCAAAGCTAGATCAAGAGGATGTAAAACTGTTGAATAACCCAATCTCTGTTACTGAAATTGATAATGTAATTAAGTCCTTACCTACAAAGAAGAGCCCAGGCCCAGATGGATTCACTGCAGAATTCTACAAGAAATACAAAGAAGACCTAATGCCGACACTCCTCAAACTATTCAATGAAATTGAAAGGGAAGCAATCCTTCCTAAGTCATTCCTGGAAGCAAATATTACTCTAGTACCAAAACCTGAGAAACATCCTACTAAAAAAGAGAACTATAGACTGATCTCCCTAATGAACACAGATGCAAAAATCCTCAATAAAATATTGGCTAATAAGATGCAGCAAATCATCAAGCAGATTATACACCATGACCAAGTGGGATTCATCCCAGGAATGCAAGGATGGTTCAACATGCGTAAATCAATAAATGTAATCCACCATATCAATAAAGCCAAAAATAAGAATCACATGATCATTTCTATAGATGCAGAAAAAGCCTTTGATAAGGTCCAACATTTATTCATGATAAGAACTTTACAGAAAATTGGAATAGATGGTCTTTACCTCAATAAAGGCCATTTATGACAAACCAACAGCCAGCATCATACTAAATGGCCAAAAATTGAAAGCCTTTACTTTAAAATCAGGCACAAGACAAGGATGTCCTTTATCACCACTCCTATTTAATATAGTACTGGAAGTACTAGCCACAGCAATTAGGCAAGAGAGAGAAATAAAAGGGGTAAAGATAGGAAAAGAAGAAGTTAAATTATCATTGTTTGCACACGACATGATACTCTACATAGAAGACCCTGTAAACCCCATTGACAGACTCTTAGATACAATAAATAAATTCAGTAACGTGGCTGGATACAAAATCAATACTCAGAAATCAATAGCATTCCTATACACGAACAACAAAATCACAGAGAGGGAAATAAGAGAAACTACACTCTTCACATTAGCAAGCAAAAAAATGAAATATTTAGGAATTACTCTTATGAAAGAAGTGAAAGACTTATACAGTGAAAATTATAATACACTGAAAAAAGAAATTGAAGATGATCTCAGAAAATGGAAAGACATCCCTTGCTCATGGATAGGGAGAACAAACATTGTGAAAATGGCCATTCTTCCAAAACTGTTATACAGATTCAATGCAATCCCAATAAAAATACCATCAACATATATAGATTATAGATCTAGAGAAATCACTCCTAAATTTCATCTGGAACCAGAAGAGACCTAGAATAGCAAAGGCAATTCTAAGCAGCAAAGACAAAGCAGGAGGCATCACAATCCCTGACTTGAAGCTATACTACAAAGCAGCAGTAGTAAAATCAACATGATAATGGAATCAAAACAGAGCTGAAGATCAGTGGAAAAGATTAGAAGATACAACCACTACTACAAACATACTCAACCACCTGATCTTTGATAAAGGAGCCAAGCAGGTTCACTGGAAGAACGACAGTCTCTTTAATAAATGGTGCTGGAAAAACTGGCTCTCCATTTGCCGAAAACTAAAGCTAGACCCATGTCTATCACCATGTACTAAATTAAAATCTAAATGGGTCCAAGATCTGATTATAAAAACAGAAACACTAAATCTATTGGAAGACAAATTGGGTAGAAACCTTGAAGACAGAGGAGTAGGTAGAGAATTCATGAACAGGATTCAAACCGCATGGGAAATACTTCCCAGAATCAATAACTGGGACTACTTCTTATTAAAAAGTTTCTGTATGTCAAAAGAAATCTCCAGCATAGTGAAAAGAAAACCCACAAACTGGGAAAAGATTTTAGTGAACTCTCTCTCAGACAAGGGACTCTTGTCTAAAACATATAAAGAATTAAAAAAACTCAGACCCCCAAAATTCAAAGACCCAATCCAAAAATGGGCATGTGAGATGAATACGCACTTCTCAGATGAAGAAATGCAAATGGCAAATAAATACATGAAAAAATGTTCATCATCATTGGTCATTAGAGAAATGCAAATTAAAACCACACTGAGATACCATCTCACTCCTGAAAGAATGGCCAGGATCAAGAAAACCAACAACGACAAATGCTGGGGAGGCTGTGGGAAAAAGGAACTCTCCTACACTATTGGTGGGAGTGTACACTGGTGCAGCCTTTGTGGAGGTCTGTCTGGAGGTTTCTCAAAAAGTTGGGATTGGAAATCCCATTTATTCCAGCTACTCCACTTCTAGGCATATTCCCAGAAGAACTGAAAGCATCATACCACAGTAATATATGTGCACCTATGTTTATAGCAGCACAGTTTGTAATCGTCAGATCTTGGAAGCAACCCAAGTGTCCATCAACTGAGGAATGGATAAAAAAGTTGTGGTATTTCTATACAATGGAGTATTATTCAGCTATAAAGAAGGATCACATTGAGGTATTTATCAATAAATGGGCGCAGCTTGAGACCATACTCATAAGTGAGATAAATGAATCTCGCATGTGTGAATACCGAATAGTTTCCCTAATGTAAGTAATGATTCAAATATATAAAAATATGTGGTAATCATGATTCCCCATTATGTGGCCTTGAAGCCTTATAAAGTTTTCACTTATTAATTGGAAAGGCTTTATTCTGGGCTTCTTGATATGGAAATATTTGAAGCTATAGTATATGAAGTTTTATTCAAATATTTCAAGGAAAAAGACAGACACTATGGTAACTACTAGTACGTCGGGTTATTTGGTGGTGAAGCACTAGGTTGCTGAATCAGTCATGCTTTGACCTGTATTGTTATATTGTTATATCCTCTTTTATCTCAATCTCTCCCTTATTCATTAAAGAAATTATTTTGTTATTTTTTATGGTTTTTTTAATTAAGGGGAAAAATTTTTTAAATTAGGATATCTAATAGTAACTTTTTTTGATTTCCTATTAACTTGTTTTGAAGTCCTGTAATACTCCCACTATCTTGTTTTGACTGACTAGACTGTTCCGTTCTGTATGATAGTATCAAGTTTGAGGGTATAGGCAACTATTTTAAAGGTAGTAAGATTCACTGACATGCCCATTCTGGTTTGACTATTGTCTCAGAAGTCCTGTAATGTTTACAATGCTTAAGTTTTATTGGTCTTGTTCTCTACTGTTTTGTTCAACTTTATAATATCTAATGAGATAGACAATTCTTTTTAAGGAAACAAGAGACATTGTTGATAACCATTGTTGATAACCTTGTACTCTGTTTTACATCATGTGCTATGTCTATCCTTGGTTTTGACTGACAGCTTTGTTTTGCCATATTTGACTTTATTCTCTCCCCCCCAAAAAAGTAATAAGAACTAAGGAGTAATAAAACCCAAAATGTGTAGATTTTGTTGTAAAAATGAGAGGGAGAAAAAGAGCTCTAAGGGATACAACAGCAAGTGTGTTTAGGAGTGTTAAATCGCTGACCCTATTAATGTTTTTGGTTGGATCATTGAACACAACTGTTTGTAGTCTCACTCTTTGAATGTCCACTTTGTATGCTTTGATACTGTGATTTGAGCAAGTATCTCTAAGATGATAATATGTAATCTATTAACTGGTGATTTCTTACTGTTTTTTTTTTTTTTTTTGTAGTTCTGTATTACTTGTACCCTTACACCGCTTTGTCTTGTTTTGTGTATTTCTCTTTTTCCTTTTAAATAAAATTTTTAAAAATGTACAACAGGTACTGTGAAATGGGAAGAAACTGTTCAAAAGGAAAATAAAATTGGGATGGGAGAAAGAAGAAAACAAAAAAAGGAAAAATACATACATACATTCATACATACGTACAAGACAGTTAAGATAACAATATTACTAATTCCTATTAGGTTATTGAAAAGAAAGGTTTGTGCCTATATTGTTTGATCAATTTTTCATGCCTATATCTTGTAATATGGGCAACTACTTTGAAGATAACAATATGCAATGAATTAACCATTGTTACTCTCCTATCCTGTTTTGAAATTTTGCATTGTTTTTTCTCTTTAAAATAAAAATTTTAAATTATTTAAAAACTACAAAACTTTTAAAATAATAAATTGATAAAATAAAAATTTTATTTTCAAATTACATGGGATTAAAAAATTACATGGGCTAGTACATTCTCAAAGAAAGTGGAAACTCAGGATATAAAATTGCCTATACGTATCATTCCTGAAATTTTATTATTTATTTTGGGGGAGGACACTGGAATTGAGCTCAGGACCTCATGCTTGCCAGGCAGGTGCTGCCCACTGGACTAAATCCCCATCCCTGTAATTTTTTGTTGTTGTTGTTTCCTCTTGTGTGCAGCGGAGGTGAAAGAAAAGGCCGAGAAGGCAGCTAGTGGGGAGCTCCCAGTCCTTCCTTGGCACCCTCAGAGCAGTTTGACTTTGGAGAGTGAGGCTGTCTGCAGGTCTGGTCCCTTGTTGGGGCCCCCTGCTAGGGGCCCTGAAGCAATGGGCTGGCAACAAGGTGTAGAGTTTCACAGGGAGAAGGAGGAGACAGGAGGATATGATGTCAGCTTGGCGAAAGTGGACAGCTGTGGTCAGGACAGTGACAGTGAGAAATGTGGCAGACAGTCTGGGCCACAAAGCTTTGCTGGTAAGTTCACTTGGGGAAATTGGGTTGAGTGAATGCTAACAAGTTATATCAGCTCCCAAAACTGTGTTTAATTTTCTGGCATCTCTTTTCTTTTCTTCTTTCCTTTTTAAAATTTATTTTTATTTTCTTTAGCTTTTTGAGACTGTGTCTTGCTGTGTGGTTCAGGCTGGCCTCGATGTCCCTGTGGAGCAGCACAGGCGCCTCCAACTCTCAGTGACCCTTTTGCCTCATGGCGTATTTCTTTTGCTTGATTCTCTCTCCTTTCCTACCTTTCCTGGGAATTTGAATGCCAAGGGAAGCAGCATGCCCTTTATATCCTGTAGTGCTTCTTAGGTGCATAGGTTTTCAGAGATTCACAAATTTGTCCATTACTTAAAATCCCTGCATCCAAAGAAAGTAAGATAAAGTTCATGTCCTGGTCATGGTCCTGGGTGAAACCTGGCAAAGAATCAAGCCTTTCTTACCTAAGAGTGGAGACAGGCCATCAGTGCCTGCTGTTTGTTTCTTGGCATTATATTCTAGGCTAGAGATAAATCCACTGGGTCTATTCAAGAGGAATCCAGAGACAGTTGGTATTTACCACCCTCAGTTTACAGATTTACAGGTTACAACTGAAGAGTGCATTTTCACCTGATAATTTGTTCTGAGGATAATGGGGATATCATTGAACCTCTCCCCACAAAAAAAGAGAGAGACATCTATAGTAATCATTCATCTTAGGCAGAAAATCTGGTGTGATTGATTTGGTCTTTAGAATCTGTTCCTCATCAAGCGCCACTCTTGAGTGATGGCTGGGAAGGATAGATGACCCGGGGCTGCAATTTGGGCCCAGGCTAAATTAACAGTCTCTACTCTGTGCACTGGACCTAATGCGTGGCCAGTCTTGAGCGAATGCATATGCAGCTCCCTTTTCACACTACCTTTTGTCCCTTTCGTGCTGTTCCAATATCACTGAATGTCTGACTGTGCTATAACCATTAAGTATCGGGCACCTTTCCCCCCAGGAACAAGAAGCACAACCAGAGCGTAGTGAGGCCTTTCAAGCAAATTTGGATACATCCATGACCATGGAGAAATCTTACAGTGTAGGCTATATGGCTTGGAGAACCCAACTGAGCTCAAGGCCAAATAAAGTAGAACACAGGCATTCTTACATATTACAAAACTAATATCTGTAGTATTTAGATGTTTGTGGGACCACAGTCATCTAATGAATAGAGATAGAGATTGCAATGATGCGATACAAAAACACAGTAGTAGTAAGATATGAGCTTTTTTGAGCACAGTGCAGTGTTGTACTTAATCATGTTATCCAACACTCTCAGATAGACTATACTTAAGTGCACAGGGAGAGGAAGTTTGTGCCAAAAATAGTGTTATGGGTTGAAAACTGGTGGCCAACTTAATGCCAGCAGGATTAAATTACCATGCTGCTGAGCATAGATGTTCCACCCGAGGAAAGTTGCCAGCATAAACAGAGATGTGGAGAAGGAGAAGCTATTGCACTGAGGCGTTGTTGAGGCATTGTGGGTTCTCCTACAAGTTGCTGTTTGAGCCGTCGGTTGTCCTGGAGAAGCTCTGGTCCTCACATCGAGCATTGCTTCGTGGCTCCAGAGAAAAAGCCGTGTGCCGCTTGGTCTCCAGGATGAACTCATCACGCTGGCTTCCTGGCACGTACCCTACTGTGCTTGTTGTTGGAGGAGCTCGGGACCTCCGTGTCGCCAGGATGGCTGTGGTGCCTTTCAGGACAGCCCTGGTCTTTGTTGTGAGCGTGACTTTTTGGCTCCAGCGTAGAACACTGATCCCACCAGCACAGCTCCTTCACCCCGCTGGCATGGACTTTCTGGCTTCCCAGCACGGATCCATAAAAGAGACTGGTCTGAGTCCTTCTTGTGGGCTCTGGACCTCTAGTTGGACTCGTGGGAGGCATTGTCCTGAGCTCTGGGTTTTCATCTAAACTCATGTGGGACATTGCTGTGGAATTTAGGTCCTTCACTAAATATTCTATGTCTTTGGTGTTGGGGATAGATTTCCTGTAGTTTCTTGTGTTAACTCTGGGTGACCATCATAAAACATATTATAAACTCCACGTCCTGATTCTAATTGTTCTCTGCGCAACCCCTGACTACAACACATAGTATTCAGGAAAAGAAGCTACAAAAATCTCTTCAAAGGAATGTGGATGCTTGAAGGTGGGAGAAAGGAATCGGTTGTCCTTGTCACAACTGGGACGGAATATAGACAAATAAGCAGAGAAAGAAAGGGTAAAGTAGAGATGTCTGTTACTTTTTAATATTTCAGTTTTGTTTTTATTCTTGAGGTTACATTGTTGTTCTAAAACTCATGTTCCTTCAGTTATCTTTAGACTGTCGTACCTGAAAGAATGCAAGGTCAGAGCAGCTCAGACTCCTATGTGCAGGCCAGTGTCAGTGTGTGGATGTGGACTGTATCTGTGCCCTGGAGGCATCAGTGGTTGAAAACTGGGTCCTCAAGCTTGAGTTGTCTGGGGTCCATCTTCTCACTTAAAATTTTAACCCCCAAAATTGTCTCATCCCCACCCCTAGTGCAAATGAGAGGCTGAGACACAGGATGGTCATTCATCCACACCTACTCCAAGCAGTTCACGATTGCCTCTCTTCACCATGAAGGTGGGCAGAGGCAACCACACAAATGAGCTGGGAAAGCCAGCTCCGTGTTCAGCTGACTGCTGGGCAGTGTTCTCTAATGCCGTGATTAACACTGCACCCAGCAGTAAAGGAGTGGTTTACAACAAACAGCAATTTAAACGTGATTTCCTACATTATTAACAGGATCAGGCTATAGCATCATCGTGTTCATTACAATCTTCTGAGGATATAACAGATCAAGGGTTAACTCCATCTTGAATATTTTTTTATCCCTTGGCTGCTCAAGAAAACTCTCGTTAGAGCTGGGTGTGGTGGCTCATGCCTGTAATCCTAGCACTCAGGAGGCTGAGGCAGGAGGATCATTGTGAGTTTGAGACCAGCCTGGGCTACAAAAGGAGCTCAAGGCCAGCCTGAACTGCATAGTGAGACCCTGTCTCAAAAACACACAACAAAAACATAAACAAAAACAAAACTTTCCTTTAGAGGTAAAAATTACCCCCATATATGTATTAGTATATTTTGAAATTTCTCCATTGATTCACTCTCTTTAAATCACTTTTCTTGAGAAAATAGCTTACACATGAAAATGTCTAATGTCATATTCATAGTGTTTTCATATGTATTTTAAGTTTTTCTAAAATACTATTTTTGGGAATGGAAGCTCATGTGATGTTTTCCCCGAAACTGTGATTTTTTTTACATTCATGGAACAGTTTGTTCTTTCTTTTATGTCTTTTAAAGAGAATAAAAAAAAGGAAAATAAAATCAAACAGAACAAAACCATTCCAAATAAACCAGTATAAGTGATACAGGACTTAAAAACCTTATGAAATCAACAATGGTTGCCATAATGCCTGTAATTAAACGAAACAATGGAGAATAAAACCCAATCCAACAAAATAATGAAAATGATGTGGTTTCCAGGAGAGGATCACTTCCTGGTGAGGCCTTGTTCTCTCCCTCCACAGTCCACGAATGGTGCTGGCTCATGGAGAGAGCCTTGGGCCTGGCTGTCCCCACTGTGGCAGTGGCCTGTGCATGGCCCTGGTTTCTAGGAGGGATCACCTCCTTGTGAGGCCTAGTTTCTTCCTCCACAGTCTGTGAATAGTGCTGACTTATGTAGAGTCTGGGTCTGGCTTTCCCCAAACTATTTTCTTTCTTCCAAAACAGTTTTACCATTCTACCTGATTCACAAAAGAATCAGTCACCTATAGATGCAGGGAATTAAAACTAATTGGTGAAATTTTAGTGGCAGGAGAGCTAGGATTAAAGATAAGCGTTCACCATGTGAATGGTTAAACAGACTGTGGTGTGTGCTGCGTCTCTGCCATGGAACAGCTTTGCCACTCAGCAACAAAGAGGAGTTAACTGTCAGTTTTCAGCTTCTGGAGAAATCTCCAGAGAATTATATTTAGCGGGAAAAGCAGTTGGTAAAATTTACTTAGTGTATGATTCCTTTTATTAACATTCTTAAAAATGATGGAATTATAGAAATAAAGAACAGCTGTATGTAGGCTGACTATAGATGAGCAACATGAGTGCTCCAGTAGAGGTGGAAAGGGTCTGCACCTTGTTTGTATCAATATCAATATTATGGTGGTGATATTGTTTAGATTTGTAAGATGTTACTCCTGAGACACTCGATAGACTGTATTCTTTTGCAACTACCTGTAATTCCATAAAATTATCTCAAAATAAAAATTCAATTAATAAAATCATAATAGTAGATGTAAAATGTGTCCTGGATGAAAACATCGAATTCACTTTCTCTTTTTGGGTCTCGTTTTCCTTAATTATGGTAAAAATAGTTGATAGTCTTAAATCTATAGTGTATCATAGGCACTATATTGTTTATGTACAGTATCTCTAATTGTGCCAATAAAAAAGCCAAGTTCAGAGAGTTGAAATATTTTTTTTCTAAGGCTATATAGCCATTCAGGATAGAGTATAGAAGAACTCCTCTTCCAATTTTAATGATTTGAAAACCATTTTTTAGTATTAGGAATTTACTCCACATCTTCAGCCTTCTCCTCAGCGTTAGGTAGGGGATTACTAAGTTACGGAGTTGCCCACCATTGGCTCAAACTTCCAAGCCTCCCATCTCAGTCTCCTAGTGAGCAGGATTATGGGATAGTGTCATTGTGCCTGGATGAATGTTTATTTATTTATTTATTTTTGAAACAAGGTCTTACTGTATAGTCCAATCCTTCTGCATCAGCCCCTCGAGGACTGGAATTACAGGCATGTGCCACACTACGCAAAAGTTTATTTCTTTTTTCTTTTTTTTTTTTTTTGTGTCTTTTTCATTTTTATCGGTACCGGAGATCGAACTCACAACTGCCTGCTTGCAAGGCAGGCACTTATGCCGCTGAGCTCAACCCCCAGCCCCAAGGGTTTACTTCTTGATCATGCTCTGTATCTATTACCTTATGGTTGGCTAGGGGTGTTCTGTACTATATTCTGTCTGGGAATATGGCTGAGGAAGTTTTATCTTTTTATTTCTGGTACTGTGGATTGAACTCAGGCCCTCATACTTGTCAGGCAGGTATGCCACTGAGCTAAACATCCAGCCTGGGGAGGTTCTATCTTTTTTAGCTTTCTTGACTGCTGGAGCAGGAAAAAAAATGTAACCTAATGGATCGTGTCCTGGGTTTTAAAGTTTCTGGACAGAAGTGACTCATCACTTTCACTGATATTTCTTGTCAAGGTCGCCAATGAAGTATCTCATTGGTTAAAAAGGTCATGTGCCAATTGATGTAAATTAAGAGAGCCAAAGGGGTAACAAATATTTTGGTGAGATGAATTAGTAAAGTCAACCCCAAATATGCATTTTTTATTTTATATCACTGGCTTCACAGGGATTAAAAATGTGAATATATATGGAAAGATTTAACATGGAATCTGGCTTATAGTTAGTATTCTAGGAGTATTGAAGCTGAACATTAAGTATTGGTTAAAGTGTATTGGTTAAAATAGGGAGTCAAATTTGCCTTTGAAATACAACACTTTGGCATGCTCAGAACTTTGAAATAAAGGAAACTTAGAAGGTCTCAAAGGTATAAAATGAAGACCTAAAGGCCCAAAGAAAGTGTCCAGTTGGTTGTTTGTTGTGATTATTTATTATGATTCAGTGAAGAAAGGACAGCCAGGTAGAAGTGCTAGTGGATGAAAAGACCATGATCTAGTGATAACCTGGGCTTTTTTTTTTTTTTTTTTTTTTTTTTTGGTACCTGGGATGGAACTCATGACCTTGCACTTGCCAGGTAGACACTTAGGCTGTGGAGCTAAACTCCTTGCCCGGCCTAGGCAGTTTTTTGCTACAAGCCTCTTTTGGCCTTCTCTGGCACTCTACCAGGAAGCCATTGCACAGTTGCTAAAGCCCCGTAGATGTGCCACTCACTCCAACATCTATCTCTAGTGAAGTTCCTGTGCCCCATTGATTTTCTTAGGAACTTGTTTACTGTCAAGGTCATTGGCTGACTTTAGAGCCGGGCTGACCATTAGTATTTATTAAATCTCCAGACATGTCAGAAAATTAGTGACTAGTTAGCAGCAAAACCACAACCAGAACCTACCTGTCTTAGTCACTTTCCTTGCTGCTAGAACAAAATATCCACCACCCACAACTTCAGGAAGGAGAGGTTTATTTTGGTTCCTGTTTCAGTCCAGTGACAGCTTGCTCTATCCAAGGCAGTAGAGCATGGCAGAAGGGTGTGGCCATGGAGAGCTGCCCAGGGCTTGGTGGACAGGAAGCAGAGAGTCAAGAAAGGGACTGGGAAGAGAGATATACGCATCCAGGTCATACCCTCAGTGACATGTGTCTTTCGACCAGAGCCCATCTTCTAACAGAAAGTCATCTTATAACATCCCCATAATCCAGTTACCATCCAAATACATCAGACTTTGGGGTGGTCATTTTAGATGTAACCTACAACACCAGCGAGTGCCCTTCCCATTGCTGTTCATAATGACCTGATAAACTGGTTCCTTCTCCGAAGTTGGTGCACTTCCCTGACAAAGTATTTTTCTTACTTTCTCTCTCACCGTACTGAAGGTGAACAAGAGACATTTAAAAAGCCACAAAAGGAACCAGAAGAAAAAGACATGTAATACTACCAAAGAGTAGCCTAAGAATGCTTGTTATAGAATCTTGCTTTTATGGGAATAGTATTTTCTTATTTCTTCCATTTTTATATATGGACTTTATGCAAGTATGTTTTTTCATTCATTAAAAAGTTAGTATGTGATTCATAATGAATACTTTCTTATAATCATGGAAATACAGTGAAGATTAGGTGTATACTTGCTTTAGAATCTATGCATTTTCCACATAAATACTCTTTCATTGTGGAAAAGGATTTTTAGCTGCCAGGATATGTATACAGTTGGTATCTCTTTTTTAGATACTCTGTAATACTGTATTCTTTTTAAGGTATTTTGTGATATATGCTAATTCTGACCAATTGCCAAAGATGTTTTTCAAGAGTATAGTTTGACTTAAAGAATATACTGTCAAATTTTCAAACTCACAATTACTGTGTATTTTTAATTCCTTAGGTCATTGACAGACATTCAAGATCTGTCTAGTATCTCTTATGAACCAAATGGCTCTTTTAAGGAAACCTCATGCAAAACACCCAAAGTAAGCCATATATCTACTAGTGTCAGAATTCCAGTTGGCGTAGGTAATCATGCACAGGGAGGAGGAGTCTTTTAGGGGAGGAACTCATAGTCCCTGCCATCTGGCTCTCAGAAGCTAGGCCAGAGATCATACCTGCTTAGTTTTCTACCAGAGCAAAGAGGTTTTCTAGAGACCACAGTTGAAGGGTACAGCCCATGGGAGGCCATATATATGGGTGCCGGTGGTGGTGATGATGTAGTAGCTGTCAGGCGCTTTTGCCTAGGACTGCAGTGGTAGAGACATGCAAATACAGAGTCTACTCTAAGCACTACTGAATTTAGTGCAGAAATGATGGATTCTCCAGTTTTCATATTAAAATGTTACTCTGTTCCGAAACATTTACAGTTCTTGAACCCTGCATTAAATATCTGATTCATCATCCCGTGTCACCCAGAGACAGAATATGCCTAAAGGTGTCTTTTGCTTAATATTAAGGTAGAACTTCGTATCAGGAAGGAAACTTAAGGAGACTTAAATTGAGGCTCAACAGTCACTGAAGCTATATTTGGTTCAAATGGAATTGCTATTCTTGGTTATAAAAGAATATCATACTCATAGAAAATTTGGAAGCTAAAGAAAAGCTAAAAGAGGAAAATTATCACTTAACCTAATCATAATTTTTAATGTCATGTGCCTATTTTGGTGCTTATCTTTTCCATAGTTTGGAAGCATTTAAAATTTAAGCACAGATGATACATATTAAATATCAGTCCTACACTGCTTTATTCACTTCATGATATACCGGGTTTTTTTCTTGTCCTTATTACTTTTTTTTTTTTAACAGTAATAGGTATCACAATATATTTCGGTATCTTTACAATAATTGTTCTTTCAATCACATACATCAAAATAAAATGAAATACAGAACATTATAGAACTTATCAGAACAGAATATTGAATAGAGCAGTACCATTAATCAGAATAGAGCAAAACAGTAATAAAAATATTTGCCTTCAAAGAGATGTTAGAAGGAAATCCCCCTTATTTTCTGTGGTCATCCTCCCAGAAGATGCTCAGATTTCTGGTTGCCATTTGCTAATGTGGGGGGCAGGAGAAGGGGGTACGGTAAGTAGGATGTTTGACTCTAGGCGGTGCACCAGAAGGTTCACTATTGCTTAGCAGGGAGACAGGCTGGTTGCTTGGTTTCCCAGCTTCCTAAGTTCCAACATGGTGTGGGTCTCAGAAGACACTGGTGGTTCTCCCCCTGGAGGGGCCGTGGTCTGCCCCACTGCAGCCACTTACCAGGGAGGTGAGGTGCTTGCTTGGTTTCCCAGCATCCTAAGTTCCAACATGGCGCGGATCTCAGGAGCTGCTGGTGGTTCTCCCCCTGGAAGGGCCACAGTCTCTGATTTCTTGATGATGGCCATTCTTTCTAGAGTGAGATGAAATCTGTGTTGTTTTAACTTACACTTTTCTAAAGGTCAGTGAAGTTGAGCATTTTTTCATATGTTTATTAGCCATTTACTTCTGAGAAGTGACTATACATTTCAGTTGCCTATTTTTGTTGGGTCTTTTACTTTGGGAAGTCTAATTTTTGAGTTTTTTTCTGTGTTCTGGATATTAGTACCCTATTAGGACTGTAATATGTACAAGCTGTGGAGAGTTAAGTTCTGATGAACACCTCACAGTATTTTCCCCTGTTCTGTAAGTTGTCTCTTTGCTCTGCTGATTGTTTCTTTTGCTGTGCAGAAACTTTTTAATTTAATGTGATGTGATCCTGTTAGTTGATTCTTGGTATTATTTGTTGTGCCACTGGGGTTCTCCTAAGACAGTTGTTGCCTACACATGAGTCTGCAAAGCTTTACCTGTTTTATCTTCCGTCAGATTGTTTCTGTTGTAGTATTTAGATCTTTGATGCATCTTTATTTTAGTTTAGTGCATGGTGAGAGATGCAGGTCTAGGTTCAGTCTTCTATATGTGGATAACCACTGTTCCCAGCACCATTTGTTAAAGACTATGTGTTTCCTTCAGCATAAGGCTTTGCCCCTTGTCAAAGATCAGGTGGCTGAGTGTGCCTGAAGTTCTTTCTGCAAACTCTGTTCTGTTCCGTTGATCCCGTGTCTGCTTTTTGGCAGTACCACCTTCATTTTTATCACTGTAGCATTGCAGTATAACTTGAAGTTGAGGACGGTGGTGCCTCCTGCTTGCTCTTGTTGCCCAGGACTTTTTTTGCTATCCCAGGTCTCTTCTGGTTCCGTATGAATTTTAGTATTCTTTTCTGTAGTTCTGTGAGGAATTTTGTTGGTATTTTGATTGGGATTTGTCTTAGTTGCTTTTTTCATTGCTGAGACAAGATACCTGACACATGGTTAAAGGAGGAGGGGTTTATTTAGCTCAGTTTGTAGAGGTTTAGTCCATTATTTGGTAGCTCCAAGGCAGGTTACTAACTCTGTCGGATTGCATTAAATCTGTGCCAGTTTTGGAAACACGGCCATTTTGTTTCTCTGTTGGTTCTACCTCTCTGGGAACAAAGGATATCTTCCCATTTCCTGATGTCCTCTATGATCTTTTTCAACTGTAGTTGTAGTAGAGGTCTCTTAGCTCCTTGGTTAGGTTAATTCCTAAATATTTAGTTTTTCTTGATGTTCTTATAAAAGATACTATTTCTCTGATTTCTTTCTCAGTGAGTTTATTATTGGTGTATAAGAATACTATGGATTTTTGTGTGTTGATTTTATATCCTCCTATGCTACAGAATTGGTTATTAATTCTAAGAGCCTTAGTAGAATATTTTGGGTCTCCTATGTAGAGAACCGTGTCATTTGCAGATAATGTTGGTTTGACTTTTTTCTTTCCTGTACATGTCATGTCCCCTTTATTCCCTTTTTTTGCCTGGTTGCCCTGACAAATGTTTCAAGAACTGTATTGACCAGAAGCGTAACACTGGACATCTTTGTTTAGTTGCTGACTTTAGAAGGAAAGTTTTTAACTTCTCTCCATTAATTGGTTTGCATAAATGACTTTTATCAGAAGGAGAAAAGGACTCTCTATACCTATATTCTTCAGGGTTTTTATCATGAGTGGATATTGGATTTTGTCAGAGACTTTTCTGCATCCGTGATGATCATGTGGGTTTTGTCCTGTCTTCTGTTTATGTGGTGTTTTACATTTATGGACTTTCACATGTTCAATCATCCCTGTATTCCTTCTTGGCCTTGATCTGTGATCTTTTTGTTGAATCGTTGACTGCCAGTATCTTGCTGAGGATTTGTGTGTCAGTATTCATTAAGCAGACTGGACTATAATTCTCCTCTTTTGTTTGGGTCCTTGTCTGGTTTTAGAATCAGAATGGTGCTAGCTCCCAGGAATGACTTCAGGAGTGCTGCGTCCCTTTCACTTTCAGGGGAAGAGTTTGAGGAGTATCGGCTGTGCATCGTCTCTAAAGATCAGGTATTAGGCTTTTTTTAGGTGGTAATTTTTTTATTACTTTACCAGTTTCATTGCCTGGTGTTGGATTATTCAGGATTTATATACCTTCTTGATTCAATTTTGGTAGTTTGTAAATACCTAGGATTCTATTAATTTTTCCAAATTCTGTTTTACTAGAGTTCAGGTTCTCAAAGTAGTTACTAATGATCTTTTGGATTTTAGAGAGTCTGCTGTAATATTAGTTTTTTTTATTTCTAAGGCATTTATTTGAGTCTTCTGCTTTCTTTTAAAAAAAAACATTTTGGGGTGACTAAGATTAGCCAAGATTTTGTCTTTTTATTTATAGTTTTAAAGAACCAGCTCTTAGATCTATTGATTCTTTCTGTTTTTTCTAGTCTAGTTTCATTAATTCTGCTCTGATATTTATAATTTTATTTATGAACTAGCTTGGTCTTGGGATTGTTTTTCCAGAATCTTGAGGTATATCAGGTTATCAGGTTTGGGCTTGCAGTGTTTTTCTGTTATGTGCATTCACAGGCATAAACTTCCCTCTTAGGACTGCTTTCACTATGTCCCATACGTTTGGTATGTTTGTGGCATTATTGTTTAATTCTGTGAACTAATTTCTTCTTTGATTTCTTCTGTGACTCTTTGATTACTTAAGAGATTATTGTTTTCCATGCAATTGTACAGTTTTTTTTTTCTTTGCAATAATACCATTTCTGTGGTTTCTTTTTTGCTGTTGACTTCATTTCATTGCACTGTGTTCTGATAATTTACCTAGGATAATTTTGATTCTTTTGCATTTATTTCAGCATGCTTTGTCGGTTAGTATGGAGTTTGTTTTGGAGAAAGTCTCATGTGATCCTACGAAGAATGTGTATTGTGTGGTTTTGAGATTTCTATCAAATCTATCTATTCAAAGGTTTGGTTCAAATCTTGTATTTCTTTGTTGATTTTTTACAGTTGATCTATCTGTGACGGTGGGGTATTGAGGTCTCCATTATTGTTGCATTTACCTGATTTTTTTATGTACAGTAGTGTTTTAGAAGCAGTATTTAGTGCATATATGTTTATAATTGTTATCTCTTCATGTTGAGTTGTCTTCTTAACTAATATATAATAACCTTTGCCTCTTCTGATCAGTTTTAACCTGAAATCCACATTGTCTGAAATTAGGATAGGTATTCTGCTTTGTTTTGGTTTCTTGTGTGGAATATTGTTTCCCATCCTTTCTTTTTTTTTCACTTATGAACAACTTCCGCGGTGCTGAAACTAACTGCTGTGCCTTAGCAGTTCATAGCTGGTGCCGTCTTCAAGACATTCCTGGTTTATCCTTTATGGGTTAGCTGTGTAAGCCGCAAAATCAGCTTTCAAAGGTGTGAAGAGCCTGCTCAGATTCTGACTGATTTCATGGCCTCTCTGGCTCAGGGCTTGGGGCATCTTAGGTGTGTTAAGCCTTTCAATTTACAAACACAGTCAACACCACTGTCTTTTTTTAGGCCTTCCCGTTTCCTCCAGTAGTGGCTTTGGATTTTTGTCAGACTTGTTCCTGATATCTGATGGTTTGCAGTGATATTATAAGTAACTTTACATATTTTTCCTTTTTTAAAATTCTCTGTTGCCCATGTAGAGACATTTGTTTTCCCACAAGGCCCTCTGTCTGCTGACCTTGTGTGCAATCACTTGGTGTCACGCGATGAATTCTTTGTGGAGCAGAGGCCCTGCTGACCACAGACTCTCAGCCTCATTCTCTTGGCCCTGGGCACAGGGTGGGCAGCAGTGCAGATGGCCAGCCTCATGTTCGGTAACTCTGGCTGGCAGTGCCCAGCGAGCCAGCGTTTCTCTCGTGTGGGGCAAAGCAGCCATGACCCTGGGAGAGCCCAGTAGCACAGGGCATGGCCAGGCGGGCATTAGCGTACTAGAGACAGTGAGAGCAAAGGGAGGGGAGGCCGATGACCTTATCACAGCTGGGGAAGTCAGAGCCGCATTGGGACTAGCCTGTAGCCACTCCGTGTTCTGGGGCTCCTGCTGGCCCGGGCCTCCTTCGGGCCTCCTTCTCTGTGATGGCCAGGGTTGAGCTGACTTTGAGTGCTGAGTCAGGCACCACTCAGTGATGCCACAGCTCTGTCTCCTGTGCTGCCAGTGCCCAAGGAAGGGTGGACAGCTCAGGTCTGCCGACTCATTGGCAGGATGGAGACACTATCTCTGGCCATGCCCTGTGCAGCAGTCCACTCCATCAGGTCCAGCAGGGCTTGTCCCTGGCACCATGTGGCAATGGGACAGACTGCACATCACCCATGAAAGTTGGAGAACTTAGCCTGGGGTCCCCGGAGTTCATCCACACAAAGGCAGAGCCTGGAAAAGCCGAGCGGAGTCACAGAGGATGCCTACAGATGGTCGTGTGCTCTGTCCCTTTCTGGACCGGACAGGGACTGTCCTCCATCTGTCCTTACCACTGAAGGGTGTCTGAGTGGGTCGCTTCTTCCCACCCTTTTGGTCCCCTGGGCCGCCCATTACCCTGCCAGCTTGCCAGGTCAGGGTGGGTTAAGGTGCTTGGAGGCCTGGGTGGTCTCTCAGGTCGATCTGTAGGAGCAGGCCTAGAGCTGCAGCCTGGGCCTGTACTGTGCAAACCCTGATGGCCTCCCAGCTGTCCCCGTATATCTCCAGCACTGGCCTTGTTCTCTGATGCCTCCTCCCAGATGCACTTCCTGCTCAATTGGACCAGGCTGGGATTGAGGGGCAGCCTCTTGGGTGTGGCCCTCTCTTGTTGTGCCCCACCCCCTGCTGTGCCCCACTCCCCACTGTGCCCCTCCCCTGCAGTGCTCTGTCCTCACCCCGGCTTGGCCACATGGATCTGTGCACTGCCCCTCAGATTTGCCTTGTGTTTTGGCTTAGGCTTTGTTTGGAAATACTTCTTGGAACAAGCTAATTATTATAAAATTCTCTACTGAGTTAATCAACAGAGAATTAGAAGCAATTGAGTTAAACACACCTACTGAGCCCAGGATGGCAAAGCTGATTAACAGAATCATCTTACCCTCATCTCCATCTCCATCATTGAAAGCTGTTTTCCCTTCTGGATTTTCTTAAAGCTCTCAGTCACTGACTGAGCCACTGACTGCTCCATGCTGTGGAGGCCCGAAGGGTGCAGGGCAGGCCAACTTGTCAGGGAGAGGCACGGCTCCACCTTCATACTGTGGCCATCAGGCTGTGGCGGGTCACAGTGCCTAGCAGGAAGGACCCTAGGGCCCCCCATGATGGCCGTGAGGGTCCCCTTCCCGGGTTTCAGCCTCAGGACAAGAAGCTTGCTGTCAGACCCCAGCAAGTGCAGACCCCACTTCAGTGCACGTTAAACCTGGCTCCTGGGGAGCAAGCAGTGGGGACCGAAGCCTATACATGGTGGAGGGGTTTCCTGTGTGGATGGCCTGGGAAGTGGGGCATGTGGCCCTCAGGGGGGGCCCTGAAGCTTGGGGACAGTGCCAGGAGCTATGTGGGTAGAGCTCATCCTCAGGCCCCACTTCTCAAGGGGACAAGTGTTGGTCCTGGCAGGTGGGGGAGGGAGTGTTGATTCTTCCTCTCCAACGTACAGCACATAGTAAGTAAGTGGTAAGCAAACACTATTCAATCTGCTCCATCCTGGGAGCCAGCCAGGAGACCTCATGGCCGCTTGAGGTGGCCGTGGTGAGCAAGGAGGGCCGCCGTTCCAGGGATGGTATCCAGGGCTGCTGGCTTGAGGTGATGGTGTAGCTGAGGGAGGAGGCCAGCAGTCAGATCTGAGTGGCAAGACAACAGTCAGGAGCCACTGCCAGAGCCAGCAGTATGCATGGTCAGTTGGGGCAGAGTCCACGCACCAGCATCCCACTGGGAATTCACTGGCCCCCTCCAGCACCAGGCCGTGTGGCTGGCTCACAGCAGGTGGGATGTGGGACAGTGGCCCCATCGATCAGGGCTGGCTTGTGCTGGAGCTCCTTTCAGGCAGGGCTGGATGCCATCTCTTGGGTCACTGACTGGTTTCTCCATTAGTGACCAATGGCCTGGGGCCAAGTGTGCTGTGCCAGAGCCCTTGGAAGCATCTCTCTGTGTCTCTGGCAGAGCAGCTGCCATGGGTAGTGGGCACCTTGTGTGGATGAAGGAGGAACTCTGAGCATGGAGGGGCCACTTCTGAAAAGACGGTCCCCTCTCCCTAGAGGGGTACCGGACACCTGGCACACACAGCGGGCCAGCCAGAAGGCACTTGTGCACATGGGAGGCTGGATTCTCGACTCCCAGGAACCCTTGCTGCACAGGTTGCCCTCCTGCCCACCAGCCCAGGCCCTGCTGGAAGACGGCGTCCTTCCCAAGGTCCAGACAGTACTCATCCCTCGATCTGTGCAAGCCCTGGGGTGCTGAACAGGCAGGGTGGATCCTGGTTTCCTGTTCAGGCCTAGGTGGGCTCTGCCCCACAGCAACCTTGTGCACAGCTCCAGTTCTGAGTGTGAGGCCAAGATGGGTTCGGGTGGATGGGGCAGGATTCACATGACTCAGATACACACAGCACCACCACCTCTCAACCTGTACGTGCTACTGTCCCCAGACACAGGGCACTGTCCCTGCCCCATGCTCCTGGGATCGCTGCATCTGCTCATGTGGCCATGGGCACAGGGACAGCAGAGCCCTGCTGGGCACCGCATGCATTCGGGGAGCTTGCTGTCACAGCTCGGAATGGAATGGAATGGAATGCACAGGCCTCTAGGCTATTAGGGTGGCACAGGCTGCTGGGCTGCAGGTGGTGGGAAGGGCAGTGGCCTTCCCAGGACTGCCACCTGGGGTGGACCACAAGGCTGGTCCCCAAGAGCCCAGCACAGCCTCTGCATCTGTGGGGTGTCAGGAGTGTGCAGGGCGCGGTGGGCATGGCTGAGTGTGGTGAGTGGTGTTTATATGGTGGGTGTGCATTGTGTGTGCATTCGGGGTAGGTGGATAGCAGGTCTGGGGCATGGGGTGGTGTTGCCTGTGTTCACAGGGGCATGTAGGATGCATGCACAGAGTGGTTTGTGCAAAGCTGTGCATGTGTGTGTGCCATGTTGTGTGGAATGTGTGTAGAGTGTGCTGTGTGTCTAAGTGTGTTCTGTCTGTGCAGGTATGTATGAGAGCAGTGTGTGGGAAGTGTGTGTAAGGGTGCAGTACTGTGGAATGTGTGTGATGTGTGTGTGTGTACGTTTGCTTTGTGGGCAGTGTGTGTGTGGTGTGCAGTGTGGTGTGGAATGGATGCAGTGTGTGAAGAGTGTGTGGTGTGATGTGTATGGCGTGGTATGACACATGTGTGATATGTTGTATGCACATTGTGCTGTGTGTGCATCGTGTGTGTGCACGTCTGTGACATAGCCTCTCGGCCCCACCTGCCACGTGGCGCCCAGCCTCCTGGGAGGAGAGTGGAGCTGCACTGCAGGGCCAAACCAAGCTGGGCCCAGACCCGCCCAGGGCTACCAGAGTGAGTTGCTCCCACCCTGCTGAGGCAGCACACGGGGCTCTGCTTCCCGCTCCCGTTCCTTTTCTTCCTCTTTTCATCAGCTCTGTTTAATGGAAAGAAAAACTGTCATTGAATCCCGGCTTCCTCATGGGGCTCATGTCCTGGGAGGAGGCAGTGCCACTGTGGGCAGGGATGCAGGGTTGCAAACTTGCCGTGACCCAGCCTTTGTCTTCAAGGGCAGCTGAGTTTCCCTCCTCAAAGGTGTTGGGAGCTCCCAGCTGAGTACTGAGCCACTGGGGCACTGTCAGCCGTGTGTGTATATGTGTGTGTGTGTGTGTGTGTGTGTGTGTGTGTGAAAATAGGCCAGGACTTTTTGCCCTTTTAACTAAGAGAAAATGCACATGCGTAATTTCTGACAGCCACCACTCAAAGACAGCTGAAGCAGTTTTAGTTTACTTTTCCCCCCAGAAGATCACTACAGCTATGACGCAAATCTGGAACCCATCCCAGAGAATCCTGTTCCATAAAAGCTAAGCACAGTGAGAGCCAGGAGCAGTGGAGAGCTCTCTGGCAAGCGCTGCGGAGCCCTCAGTAGCCCAGCAGCTGGGAGCCAAGAGCCCAGAGCTCAGGGCTGGAGGAGCAAGGCTCCGGCCCTTTCAGCCTCTTCAGGTCTGGGCGGCCCTGCTTCCCATCTAAACCCGGATGGGATGAGATTGCACATGAACACTAACACACACTGGTTTAGCTCTGAAAAGCCTGGTGGAGAAGGTTTTCCAAAGGTACAGACAGTAGGGTGCGTGCAGCTGGGAGCAGATGCCTGTCTGGCCGGCAGCTCAGGGTAGACTCGGGACTTGGTCCTGGGGTGTTTGGCCTCTGCTTCTTCCAATCCAAGAACATCCCGAACTCAGTCCTACACACAGCTCTGGCCTGGCTGGGCCTCTGTCTGCCACCTCTAGGCCCTGCAGGTTCCCGGGGAGCCTGCACCCATACGCAGTCTTGCTCACCCCACAGCGTGGTCCTTCTGAGGGGCCTTGCCCTCAGCCCATGGGCTCTCCCCTCCAGCTTGGCCTTCCCATCTTGGAGCCAGGCCCAGCCCCACCAATCTCCCTCCTGAACACCCTTGGCCCACTGGTCAGTGTAGCCCACACTCGCCGCCCCACTCCCTCAGCCTCCTGTCCCCTGGCACCGCTGCGGTGGTTTCCTCTTGTGTCCTGGAGTTGTCGCTGACCCCACTGAGTCACTGCCAGGGGCGTCTATTGGGCCTCACCTTGTGTGATTTCCACACTGCCCTCCATAGTGACCATGCATCCATCTGTCCGTGCGTCTGCTTATCTGTCCACCCACCAGCGCACCGCGCGATTGTTCCATGCTTTGTCTGGCTCAGGCTTCCTGGCTTCTGCCCTGGCCCCGCCCACCTCCCCTGCCATCCTCTGGATCCCGCACCCAGCCCCTTCTCCTATGCACCATGCCCCCTTGCCGCACACCCCTACCTCACCTGTCTACAGAAAGGTGTGGAAGGATCAACCTAGCAGCTTCATTTCCAACACTAACCACTGGAACAGCCAGGTGCATCTCAGCTGGAGGCTGGGTGCATAAGTGAGGGCGCAGCACAGCAAGAACAAACCGCACGTGCTGGTGGGCTAGAAGCACCTTTTCATCGGAAAAGCCACGAATGTGGGCTGAAGTGTGAGTCGAGGCCACTGGAACAGTAGCCTATGGTCAGCACCCCAGCAAGGAGCACCTGCTTCCCTCGGGGGCCATGAGCTGCCTGCCCCAGCACCTCTGTGAGCCAGCACCCTCCCCCGCAGATTCAGACCATGCTGGGAGAAGGAACCTGATTTCCTTGGACCAAGTCCCCAAGTTTAGGAATAAGCCCCTTGGGGCTGGGGATTTAGCTCAGCGGCAGAAGTACCTTCCTGGCAAGTGTGCGGTCATGAGTTCGATCTCTGGCACCGATAAAAACGAAAAAGCCAAAAAAAAAAAAAAAAAAAAAAAAAAAGGAATAAACCCCTTTGTCAGCGCCTCCTGAGCCCAGGATCTCAAGGGGACCTTAGCCAGTTCTTTCCATGGAAATTTCTGTAAAATGAAAATGTTCCATTTCTGAGAAGCATGACCTAATCACAAGTTATTGTGGCCATTGAGAAATGAAATTGCTAAGTAAAACAAATTAAAATTCATTTAATCTCAAGAAAAATAAAATTGAGTAAAACTTTACACATGTGTAAACACACACACACACATGCATGTATATTCACCTGATGAAGTACTTTTATTTCATGAGTGGATTAATTGTAAAATTCTGATTCTCTGTCTTCCATCTGCTCTGTGTGAGCAGCCTTTTCTTGCCTGTCTTGAGTCCTGCCTTGAGATGCAAAATGACACCAGAGGCCGATGGGGAGCACTGCTGTCCTCCGCCCTTTCCCAGCAGCACTGGGTCCCCAGGTCCCCACGCTTTGCCTGAGCTTCCCTGGCAGGGCACTTCACAGTGGCCTTGTAGAATGAGGCATCTGAGGAGAGCACCCCACTTGTTCTACACAAATCAGTGCACCACGTCTTATTTCTTTAACAACTACAGCAAATTTGATTTTAAAAATTTTTGGTTTTGAAATTGAATCAAAAGACCTTAAAAAAAAGTGAATGAATTGGTGGGTAAAGATAAAATATGATTGAAATTATGGTTAATATTCAAATTAGAAAAAATCATTACAGTAAAGATAATTGCCCATGAATCCCCTCACAACCCTCCCCTGGTTCCAGTCACACTCATCCCATCACTCCTGTGGCTTTCTGAAGTCCACTGGAGTCCTCTTTCCTGAGGCTCTTCTGCTGTGCCGTGCTGGTTGTCTGAAGGTGTCTTTTCAGGGTCATTTTTACTTTGGGGAAAAGACAGCAGTCACGTGGTGTCAGAGCCAGGCCGGTGGATAAGGTGGATGACGACACTATGTCTTGGTTTCTTCCTCTTCCTCCTCCTTCTTCTCTTCCTTTCTTCTTCCTCCTCCTCCTCTTTCTCCTCCTCTTCTTTTTTTTTTTTGAGAGAGGGTCTTGCTATGAACCCACCGTTTAGCCCAGGCTGGTCTTGAACTCACAGACTCACATTTTTGTCTGACAGAAACTGCTATAAGCATTCTGAACCAATTCAGGACATTGAGCAGCCACAAGAAGACACAACAGAAGACTTACAGAGCTGCTCCGCAAAGTGACCAGAATGATGGGCCCGTGTTTGCAGTGAGGGGAGGGCATGTGCTCTACTGTGACACCGTGTTTTGAACTGAGTGTTCACTGTATATTCTGGTGTCCTTGTATCATTACCAAGTGACCTCACTGTCCCCAGGGGGCAAGGGCAGCGTGGCACCTCAGAAGTCCCTCGGTCCTCCCAACACTCCCCCAGGCCACCGTCAGTGCCATCATCGCCCTAGGTGAGTGCTGTCTTTCTGAGACTTCTAAGGCAGCACCCTGCAGCACAGAGTCACCAGTGCCTTTCCTCGCTGGCCTGACAGGCTTGTGAAGTCACTCGTGGTGCTGTGCGCAGCTGGACTTGGCTGTCCTCGGTGCTCGCTTCCACTGACTCCCATTCTCCCGCTGTGTGGCTAAGGGGTGTGGCCTGTGCCAGTGCTGGCTGAGCAGGCAGTGCACTGAAGATGCTTCTCTGTGCCCTCTGCACAGAGTCCGCCTGGGATTCTGTGGCCTACACACCCGTGTGTAAAGCACGACGCTTGTGTGGCCTTTGCTCCAGTAGGTGGCACCTCCCATGGCCCCATTAAGGATTTGCTCTCCCCCACTGGCCTCCTTCATGCAGGACAGTGAAGCACTGCCCTGCCGGAAGGCCCTGGGTGGTTTTAATTTGCACTTTTCTGATGACTAAGGGGTCAGAGGCTTTTCCGTTTGTTTTTTGGGCACTGGATGTCCTTTTGTGACACTCCATCAGGGTCCATTTTTCCATTCTGATGTCTTGCTTCCCGATGTGTGTGTGTCCTCACAGGGCATCCTCTGCAGACACAGCCATGCAGACGTCTTCCGCTCGAGGCTCTGCCCTGCTCTGCGTCTCCCCCTCCATGCACTCTGCCTGGTCCTTCTCCCCAGACTTGGCCCTGCCGGCTGCCCTGTAGCTCTCCGGGGCATTTAAAAGATTCCCCAGCTTTCCTGGGTGTTTCAGAGAAGAACCTGGGAAACTCCCGGCAATGGCCACTCGCCCTTCAGGTTCACTCTTCCGGCTTTTCCATGCTTCTAGACATGTCCTCCAGTGTCATTTCTAGACTTAATATTGTAAACATTCTACATTAATTTTTATTGCAGATGGCTGTTTAGTGACCTTACACCTGGGCAGTGGCATTCTGTGGTTTACAGCTTGAAGCCCCTTTTACTGTAATTATGTTACACGCTATTCACTGCAGGTGCATGAGGTTGACGGGAATTTCCCAAGTCAGCTGTATTGGCAGTGATGAGTGCTAAGCCCCTTGAAGCTTACAATGGCCCCAGTCAGTATTCTAAATCTTCTAGAACAATCTCAGTTTCTAATACAGTGAGCAGTAGGTAGCCTCATATTCCTAGATTAGTTTCCACTCTTTCAGTGTACCCCAGGGGCCCCGCCCTGTGGATGGCAGAGTTTGGGCCTAGGATGTCTCCCACGGCCCACGTGTTGAAAGGCTGTCCACAGAGTGGCACCACGGGAGGCATGGGACCTTTAGAAGCAGGGCCTCATGGGGGGTCTTGGGCTGCCTGTGTGCTCAAAGGGCTCTGTAGGACTCAGGCCCCTTCTGTCTCTCTTTTCTCCTGTTTCCGGCTGTGCAGTGGACATCTCGCTCCAGCACACCCACCTGCATGTGTACTTCCTGTCTGCAGACCGACAACAGGGGCCACAGTCATGGGGTGGACAGTTCAAACCAAGGATCAGGACAGCCACTTCCTCCTCCACACTGGTCACCTCGGGGAGGGTGAGTTTATTGTGTCCTGGAGTCTGACCTTGAGCTACCACGTACCAGATCCCCCTTCCTGTTCTGGTGCTTCTGGTCTATCCCTTGAGCATCCTTCAAAATGACTTCTTGGGAAATGGCCTCAAAATGATTTCCAGCTGCAGGGCCAGGTGACAGAAGATAAATGAAACAATTTGGGAAAAACTTTAGGTCTTTGCTGAGAAGGATTTTTGGTGCAGTAGACATGGTTGACTCATGGGTGCGGGACAGGTGACGTGACCGGGCCCCCGAGCTCTGTGAGAATCAAGGGTCTAAGGCTCTCCCAAGGGTGTCACACCTGCTGTGTGTGCTTCAGCGTGGCTGGGACAGGTTGTAAGAGGCATCACATCCGTTGCGGGCTGCTCTTTCTATGGATACGCGTGTCTGCAGGGCAGATCTGGAAATCAGGGTCATGGCCATGGTCTCTAAAGCAGGGTCCCTAGTACTGCACCTTGGGCCCCGCTGGCCTCCTCTCTCCTCCAGGCTGCCAGCCCTGCAAAAGACTCCGGATGCGGGTGCAGGGTATCACAACACACCTTTGGTTTATGTTTTCTTAATGAAAAAAAAAAAAGCCTGTATTAATAAGCATAAAAAAGGATTGGAATGCAAAATACACATAGGTCCCTTTTAGGATTAAAAAGAGCCCCAATGTCGATGGTGCAGAAGGCTCTGGTGTGTGTGGCCATTGGGGCCTGAATGCCCTGGGCCCAGGTGAGTCCCGCAGCAGCATTAGGCACTGTGATGGCCCAGGCACCCCAGTGACCCCTGAGACAGAGTGTGAGGATGCCACAGGCCATCATCCCTATGGTGGAGAAGGAAGCACACCTCTGCTGTTTGTTTCCTGTTTAGTGTTGGTTTGCAGAGCACAAGAACTCAGAATCACTGTGCAGCCCACTCTGCAACAGAGCCCCAGGGAGCATGGTGCCATCTGTCACTTCTCCCAAGATATCCCTGCCACACCAGGAGGCTGGCTGTCCACACAGCATGACAGAAAAGCCACATTGGGCCTGAGAGGAAGTCAATGGTGAGTGGTTCACAGCTTTCCAGCATGTTCTTTCCCATTTGGGGACAGGAAAATCAAAAGGCAGATGTGCTCTTCACAGCAGGAAGGAGACCTGGAAAGGACTCCCAAGGGGCAACTTGGCACAGACTCAGGGCTTGCTGTGCGCCGCCCTTTCCCCTAGGACACGGAGGCCACAGTTTGCAGCTGAATGCCACTGTCTCCCTGCTTTCCCTTTTCTGTCTTTAGTATGCACTGAGAGAGTTCACTTAGAAACCAGCCTGCATTCTGGAGATCCTCAGGCCACCTGAAGTACTGCTGCTTTTGCACAAAGCCTCGGATGGCTGCATGTCTCATCAGCTTGTATGCAGACAGCGACCCCACCACCACCACGATGAGCACGTGCCGCAGGTCAGACATGCACCTGTCCTGGGCATAGCTGAAGGCCCTCTAGGCACCACCCGTCACAGAGGAAGTGCCTGCTCATGAGGCACATGACCTTCCTGCTGCTCCAGATGGCCACCTGCAGGTTGGTGATGTGGTCTTCCCCGGAGATGAAGTCTCTCTCTTCAAAGCACAGGTTCAGCCTGTTTTGGTCATCATACTGGACCCAGCACCACATGCCCTAGTCCCAGCCACCTCTGAAAAGCCCCACCTGTGACCTTGTGAGGCTCTGGGGGGACATCGAGACAGGAGCTACATAACGCCTTGTCAATTCCAGCCTTCACTGATGGCAACAGAATTATTTATAGGTTCACACTACTCAGTGATACTTTGGACACACAGCAGTGGTGCTCTCCAGGATTACATGCACCTGAAAACCATCACTGTGCAATTTGCCTGCATCTTGTCTGAGTGAGGATGTTCGTGACCACCTGTGGTACATGGTGATCCCATGCTGTACCTGCACAGGACTAGGAGCTGTGGCTCCTATAAAGCTCTGTGCACCAGGCTCTCGCCCTTCCAAGGTGCCCCCTGCACAGTTGTCCACGGTTCCCTTCTTATTAAGTGGCACATGACAATATCGTGATGCGGGCAGACACCAGCATTAAAGATAGGACATCAACACTACCACCGTGGCATGCTCTTAGAAGTTTTTAAGGAGTTTCGTGGTTCTCTTAGTCTTTTTCTTTTTTTTTTTTTTTTTTACCTTTTGGATGTTAATTATGTTCATAAACAGTGACATGAGAATAAGGCTTCTAAGGCTCACACACTATCTCTAGGTGAAAGGGTGACACCACCCCGATAACAACAAGGCTAGTACAGCTTTCCCGGAAATGGCCAGCTCTCTACATTCAGGGTGGCCACTTTCTGCAGAAATTCTGCCACTTTCTGTAGAATTTCTGTACAAATTCTCTGCCGCTTTCTATAGAAATACTGATTTACTCTCTAAAGTTCCCAGTGTTTCCTAGAACTGATTCAAATAGGGAGGACATGGAGTGTTCTACTTATTTCCAGGTAAACTCTTCACATTTCCTGGCTTCTGAAAGTTCTCCTTTCACAGATCTTTTTAAACATAGTTACAAAATTTTCTATGAAACGTAACAAGTTAAATCCAACAGTACAGCAAAAGGAGACACATTGTAACATTTGGGGTATCTCAAGAATTGGGTGTCCCTATCACAATAGATGGGGTTATCTCAAAAATGTGAAGTTCAGGGCCAGGAATTTAGCTCAGCTGCACAAGTGCCTGCCTAGCAAGTGCAAGGTCATGAGTTTGGTCCCTGGTATGGAAAAAAAAAAAAAAAGCAAAGTTCCTTTAAAATTTGAAAATTAATGGTAACTCACCAAATTGATAAAATTTATATTTTTTGTTTTGTTTTGGAACTGGAAATTTAACTCAGGACCTCATACTTCCCAGGCAGGTGCAATGCTACTGAGCTATATCCCCAGCCCCTGGTAAACTTTAAAAACATAATCTATATGTTGAACTCAGGAGACACCAAAACCAAACAAACACATTTTTGTCAGGCATGGTGGTGCATGCCAGTAATCTTAGCTACCCAAGAATCTGGGGAGGCTGAAGCAGGAGGATTGTAAATTCAAGGCCAACCTAGGCACTTTGTCTACAAAAAAAAAAAAAAAAAAAAAAAGGCCTGGGATTCCAGCTCAGTGCTAAAGGGCTTGCCTACCGTGCATAAAGCCCTGGGCTCAGTGAACAAACTAAGACTAGAAAGGAATATAAACCAGCTTCTGATACCAACTTACAGCTAACCTCAGAATTAGTGGTGAATGATTGGGTGCTTTTCCCCAAGATCAAAAACCAGACAAGATGTCCATTCTTATTACAGCAATTCACCACTGGTGAGGGGTGCACCGAGGGAAAAAAACTTATCCAGATTGGAAGATGTAAACTTTAATCTGTATTTTCAGAAAACATGAGTATATATAAATAAAATCAGGTAAGATCTAAATGAAAGTTAGAAGTAGTAACTTTATTTTTTATATACATAGCAGAATATACAATTATCTTCTTTATTCATAGCATACTTAGCAATAGCTGTTTTATTAATAAACATTTTGTTTCCAGTCTTTTGTTGTTACAAATAATTGTGGAATTACAAAGTTTTGTGAATGTATCTTTCCAACACTTGTGTTTCGTATTCTGTCTTTGAAATACGTTTTCAGAAGCTTGGATTGTTGGGCGCAAGGTGTGGTTTGGTGGTAGAGAGCTTGCGTCGCATGTGCAAGGCACTGGATTTTTTCTCCAGCACCATGGAGAAAGTGAGATTGGGTCCATAGGAAAATCTGGAGGCGGGTCCAGGCAAGGTTCGCAGCGGTCATTTAAGGGTCTTGTCATTCCATAGAGCGAGGCACGGTGGGAGAGCGCCCCCACCCCATCTCTCTCCACTTTCAGCGCGGGTTTGTGCAGGTAGGAGCCACGTGAGTGTTCATGAGGAACAACTACTTACACATCTTTTCTGAGCCTCACTAGCTTGTTCTCTGTGTGTTTTGTTTCTGTAGGCAGGGACTGAACGAGGTTTTTTTTTTTTTTTTTTTTTTTTTTTTACTTCAATTAGATTTTGGTACATTTCGGATCATTAGAGAGGATTTGTACCTATACATGGTACTGTTTTCTTTCCCATTCCCCTCCTGTCCCTTCAACGCCTCCTCCCCTTATCCATTTACAAAATTTCATTTCCAAGTTTTCTTTCTGTTTTGTGTTAAGTAATCAGATTTACAGTTTTTTCCCTTTTTGCTTCTTGATTTTTGAGTCATAATCAGGAAAGAACTGTTGAGTACATTGAAAAAAAATCACCCAACGCTTTTTTGATATAGGCGTTTGTTTCTGCCATCAGTTGCTGATTTTTTTTTTTTTTTTTTTTTGTCTTTTTTCCTTTTTATTGGTACCGGGGATCGAATTCACGACCCGCTGCTTGCAAGGCAGGTGCTTAGGCCACTGAGCTAAATCCCTAGTATCCTGAGCTTTGACCCGTGGCCCCGCCCAGCCCGGCGAAGGCGCCAGCCAGGCCCGCAGCCACAGAGCAGCGCGCGCTAGGCCAGGCGCCAAGGTCTAGTGGTAAAGGCGCCAGAGCCTAGTGCCCTTAGCATAGCTAGCCAGCGGACGTTGCTCTGCGGCCACGGGACCCCGCCCCCGGCCTCGCTCATTGGGCAATCCAGCCCCCGGCCTCGTTCATTGGGCGCTCCGCCCCGGCCCCCCCCCCGTGCCCAGGTTTGGCCCCGCCCCTCTCTGCTGGCGCGCGGCCCCATCAGTGTGTTAACAGCTCATAGCACAGCTGGAAGGGGAGGGTGTAGCTGTGCAGTCCCGCCCCCTGCCGCCTCTGGAAAGGACAGTACTTGCCACTGTCAGTCCGGCCCTTCCGGCCTGTCGCAGGGAGCGGTTCTTTGCGATGGATGTGGTGTCAGCCACTGGGTTCGGGGTCACCGTGTCCCGGGGTTTTCCCAAGCTGCTGCAGCCTCTGCAGATACTGTACGCAGCCCGGCTGCTGAGGGTGAGGCCGGGAACCAGGGCCGGGCGAGGGGCGCGGGTCGCCCACCAGTGGGAGCAGGCTGCGGGCCCCTATAGGTTTATCAGCACAGGAGCTAGAGAGACAGCAGTGTAGATCAGTAGCCTGAACTTGCTGTTTCTCTTTGCAAATGACATTCATTTGAAGTGATTCCATTGTCAGAGAACAAGTGCCTTTTGTGAAGTGAGCCTCTCCAACTATGTAAGATTTTACTGTATCTCCTGCCTTTGCAGTAAATTGCTATCTCATCAAAACAAATGTTACTATCGTTTTCTTAAAGTTTAACAGTGTCCTGTGCACTGTTGCTGTTAGCTGTGGGTCACTCTGGAAAGGCAGATAGCTGTGCAAAGCTCTTTCTCTCACGGAGCCTCACACGAGTCCTTGCTGCTGAGACACTGTGCAGCTCAGTTCCATTTAGTGCTCCTAATACTGGCTTTTTCCTCTTTTTAGTCACTGAACAGCAGATTGCTGAGAAGCTGAAGAATACTACAAAGGACAATGCAGAACTTGTCAAAAAAGTGTCAAGTTATAAACAGAAGGTAGAACCTGTTTCATGGCCCCTCCTCTAGCGTGTCTGTGGTGTAGCTCAGTTATTATGGTATTTTGAAGGCCTATGTTCTCGCTTCATCATTTCCCCTGAGCCCTCCAGATCTTACGCACCATCAAGTATAAAGCAAACGCTCTGCTGGCTTCCTTGGAACAAGGTTTTAGTAGCACAGTGACTTCTGTTACTTAGTTCTGAATGTGTTTTTTTACATAGATCAAGGAATCAAAGAAGCTTATTCAGGAGACCAAGAAAAAAGTCAATTCCCTGTCATCAAACAATTAAATACAAGGTAAAAGTCCTTCTCTTTTTGGGATTATAGTCTAAAAACAAAAGCAAGCATTAATGTGTATTGTTACTTTTAATATCTTTTCTTGTAGGCTGAAATCAAGATGCTTAAAGAAAGCAATAAATTTCTGACTGATATTGCCAAAACTCTTTATGTTATATTCAAATCTGAGAGGAAATGAAACGTGAAAAATCAGGATTTGGTGAGTTCTGCTGCTGGGTGTTACTACAGTTGTATTTTTAGCTATTTCATAAATTAGCTGAACTGTTCCCATGCTGTTAACTCCTTAAGATTAGGAATAACACAAATGAACATGCCTGTACCCATTTTGTGGGTGTTTTAGTACTAACCCAGTGGACCTTTTCATAGGCACGGGAAGTGTTTTGATCCTGAATCTTGGATAATTTCATAGCTGTGTCCTCCAGAACACACAGAGTCACTAAGAAATTGAGTGGTTGAGTAGTCTGTGTAAACTGGTTTTATTTCACAGCAAACTCTGTGCCTTTTGAATAGTTTTAAAATCCCCTAAGTGGAAATGTAGTGAGGAGAGTTCTCATGCTTCCCGCCTCCTGTGTGGCCTGGTCCTTTGCTCAGCACAGACGTGGTAAATTGCCCATTTTCAGTCCTTTGTGCACCATGCTCTTTGGCAGGAAGTCATGACACACAACCTGAAGTTAAGAGAACGGTGGGTTAGGGTCACCCCTTGAACCAGGATTGTCGTAAATATTGAGAAATTTTGCACATGAGATTTTTCTGTTCCCCCAGAAACACTTTTTCTGTGTTGTTTGGTTTGGTTTTGTCTTTTTGAGACTGGCTTTTGTTATGCAGTTCAGGCTGGCTGTGAACTCACTTTGAAGCCTAGGCAGGCCTAAAACTCTCCTCTCCTGCCTCAGCCTCCCAAGTGCTGGGATTACAAGCATCCACCACACCCAGCATTCTTACCATACATACAAGAAAATGTCTAAAGTGATTTTGGACCTTATTTTTTGGTGCCAGGAATCAAACTCATGACCCAGTGCTTGGTGGGCAGGCACTTATGCTGCTGAGCTAAATCTCCAGCCCTTTTGGCCTTTTTTGTTTTCATGCCACCAGAAAAGCTGTTCATTTTTTGTGAACATTTCTTTGTTCATGGTTTGCTTGAACATTTCTTTATACTATGTTGAGTGGTCACCCCAAAGCTTGAGGGTACCATGAAATTCTTGACCTCAGTTTTTTCCCTCAGCTCTTTTTTTTTTTTAATTTAAAGAAAGACTAAACAAAACAGAAAACGGGTAACAGCTTTTAATATTCTGTTCTTATATTGAATTTCTGGGATCTTGATTATTATATGCCTGGATGTAGCTCTGTTTTGGTTGTAGGTGGCTGGAGTTCTGTATGCCTCATATATCAGAATATCATTTCCTTTTCTTATGTTTGGGAAGTGTTCCTTAATTAATTCTG
Organism: Cavia porcellus; assembly: GCF_034190915.1. Lineage (NCBI taxonomy): Eukaryota > Metazoa > Chordata > Mammalia > Rodentia > Caviidae > Cavia > Cavia porcellus. The sequence continues at coordinate 82,136,158 of NW_026947489.1, forward strand.
TGAATAACCTTTGTAATTCCTTTGTTTGTATCCCAGATTCTTCACTTACATTCTTTATTCTCAAGTTATAGATCCTTCTGTCATCTTCTAGCCTTTGTATTGTGACTGCTTGTTTTCTTGTTATTTTAAAAGTTTTCCCTTTCATACTCCCACATTGGAAAATTGTCCTCCAGTTTGGATAATCTATCCGTAGTTTCTTTCAAGCTGATTTGTCATCTTTCCATAGAGTTTTTAATTTCCTGGTGATCTCTTTGAATCTGCTTCATGTATTCTATATTTTTTTCATATTCTTCACCAAATGGTTCTCTCCTGTGTTTGAGTTCCTCCCTTCTTCTGTCTGTGTCTGCTTGAGGGGTGCTGGGTATCTCTTTTATTAATCTTCTTATATCTAGCTTTATTTGGCTAAATGTTTCACTTTTGAACTCATCTATGAGGTCCCAAATATATCTCTTTATGTCCACTGGTGCTGTGTCTGATATAGCATGTTTGCTGTTTTCATTCTCTTTTGTATTTACCTGTCCTGGGTCAGTGTTCTCAGGGTTGGGGCCTGGGGCTTTTTGTTATTGCTTCATCTTCCCATCTTTTTTGCTTCTTCCAGGAGGCCCCAGTTTTCTTCTTTGTTGGTTACAATTCTTCTGAAGCGTGTTGGCTAAGGGGTGTGACACGGAGCAATTTTTATGGCAGACTGTCCCATTTTTGCCTGCTGTGGTTCCCTGTGAGAAGAGAAAATCAAGAGTAAATATCAGTGAATACAGGAAGAGACAGAACAATAGGGAGAGAATCACAGAGCTCAGGATTCTCTTTGCTTGATCAGGGGGTCATCTGGGGTTTAAAAGAATACTGTCAGCACCTTCAGAGTGACCAAACACATGGCAGTCAGCCTACGGGAACATGTGACCTCTCAGGTCAAAGGCGTCCTGGAAGGGAAAAGTTGCAACAAAAAGACAAGTGAAGAGACAGACCTACACAAAACAAAGACACAAAACCACTAGTACTGCAAAAAGTAAAACAGTTTTTCTCTGGCAAAATAAATGAATTGAGTCTGGAGGCTTCCCTTCAAATTCTGATATCAAAGTGGAGTGTGGCTCTATGGGGGTCCAAGATCCAAATGAGTCAAAAGACTCCAAAATCCAAAACCAATGATCTAGGATTCCCAGCAAGGATGAGGGCATGCCTTCCTAAATAAAGTTAAGACTTCGTGATATCACTTTAAATCAAATGGGAGTCTCCAGTACTTACTTTATAGGGAATCAGTCCTCAGGAATTGAGTCAGTGGGCTGTTATTTCATCCCGGATGAGCCCCCAATTGTGGTAGCCCATTTCCTGAGGTAAGCAGGCACCAGAGAAAACAATTTGGAAAAAGATTATTTATTAAAGCACAGGCCTGGCGATGCAGCCTTCTGGGGCCAAAATGGAAGACTGTGAGCCTTACAGCTAAGGGGCAGGGTTTTTATCTCATGAAACCACAACATCTGTCAGTTTTACAATGTGGGGGTATCACTGGCCCATTACAGACCAGGAACACGGTGATTACATTCCTCAAAAAGAAGCAGGGTTCAAGCAAGGCTTAGGTAAACAAGCAAGTCAACACTAGGTAAACATCCTCCCAGGATCTACATGTTGCATGGTTTCCAGCATTATCTAGAACCTTCTTTGGCTCCAGGGAATTTTTATGAGTCTAGAGGTTTTTACAAGTTTCAACACCAACCAACCAAACAATCAAAAAGTAAAAAACAAAAGAAGAACAAAATAGCCAGGTATGCTAGTGCATGCCTCTCATCTCAGCACTCAGGAAGCCGAGGCCTCCAACCCTGAGTTGGAGGCCAGCCTGGGCTGCAGCATGAGTTCAAGAGCAGCCTGAATTAGCGAGACCCTGTCACAAATCACTAAGAAAACTGATATCCTCAGAGATTCCCTGCAGATCTTAATATCTTTGAAGGCTGCCACAGCATCCCTCTGATTAGAAAACCATAAGTAGCTGGACATGGTGGCACATAAGCATAATCCTAGGATTCTGGAGGCTGAGGAAGGGGGATCACAAATTTGAGCACAGCTTGGGCACTCAGTGAGACTGTTTTAAAATTAAAAACAACAACAACAAACACAATACCAAACAGGGCTTGGGATATAGCTCAGTGCAAAGGCCCTGGGTTCATCTGGTAGTACCACACCTGCACAGGTATGCATACACAGAGACACACAGCCGGGAAGGAAGAAACAGAGATACAGACACAGATACAGACAGAGAAACATATTTGTTAAATACTAACATACTTAGCAAAGGAAAACTGGGAAAGTATCTTAATTCATGGAGTAACTCTACTGCCCCAAGCAGGATCCCACTGATCATTCTCCTTTATGAACAAACACACAGCACCCTTCAGCTAAGTATCTCAAATATTCATAAACCAAAGTTAGTAGGATATTGGAAGAAGAACAGATGCGGTGGTCCACCTCTGTAATCCCAGCACTCTCGGTGGCTGGGCCAGCAAGAGTATCGAGTTCACGCCCAGAACACAAAACGCAGCCACCTAGCGAGAACTCATCTCAAACTAAGAAATAAAAATAAAAAAGGGCTGGAAACAGCTCATTACAAATGCCCTGGGTTCAAGCCCCATTACCACAAGACAAATAAAAGAGACACAGCCACACAAAGAGGTTTTATATCAGATCCGCAGGACCAAAGTACATAAAGCATATGAAAAACAAACCATTTCATATAGATGGAAAAAGGATTGATCACTCCAGAAGGTTGCCTAAATTAGCTCTCCAGTAGGAAGAAGGAAAAAACACTTCCTAAGTATGTGCGTGTGCACGCATCAACCTTGCTCAGGTTAAATCATCCTGGTTTTTTTAAAATCACATAATGTATTCAGATGTAAATCTAAGTCACGTGCAGAAAAATGCAAATTAAAAAATTATGTTTGATAGGATTCTCTAAGCATGTTACCCAAGTCAGAATTAAACACAAAATTTGACTAGGTCATATTCAGAAATCTTCCCAAAGCAGTAAAACTCATAAAGTAAAGTTCTGGAAAAGTGGATACTTATAATGCACAGATTTAGCTGCAGTCTGTATAACCGAATATATATATAAGGCACCAGTAGGGCTAAGACTATGATTTTGTTTAGTTTCATTTTGTATTTGTTTTGTTGAGGCAGGATGTCCTCTTGCCCAGGCTACTCTCCAACTCCTCAGCTCAAAGTGCCCTCTTCCTTTGGTCTCCCAAGTACCAGGGACTCCAGACCCACAACCATGCCTAGCTCAACAGCATGGATTTTTTGTTGGTCTTTTTCTTTGTTTGAGGGTCTCACTAAGTGGTTCACGCTGCCCTTGAGCTCACTTTGTAGCCCAGGCTGGTCTCAAACTTGCAACGATCCTCCTGTCTCAGCTTCCTGAAGGCTGAGATTATAGGCATGAACCGCCACACCTGGCTAACAATATGGATTCCGATGCTAGAATGAACTGAGAAGAACACCTGGTCTACACTAAGTGTAATACACATCAGCCAGTGTTTGTGATGCTTAAAAAGCATAGACCTATGGTGAATAAGTACTCAAAAGAAGCCCAAATGAAAAGTAGTTGAAAAGCTGGGCGAGATGATGCACGTCTACAATTCCAGCTACTTAGCCTGTCAAGACCAGAGGATCAAGAATTTGAGGCCAGCCTGGGAAACTTAACAAGATCCCATTTCAAAATTAAACTTCAGGTAGCCCCAAGGATAGCTCGGTAGTACAGGGCTGGTCCAACATTAGCAAGGGCCTAGTTTCAATCCCCACTACTATTACTACTACTAGTACTACTACACACACACACACACACACAGAAGTGGCAAAAGATACACATTCATGCTCACAGCAGTATTGTTTCCAATCTCTCTCTCTCTCTTTTTATCGGTACCACATATGGAACTCACAATCTGCTTGCAAGGCAGGTGCTTATGCCACTGAGCTAAATCCCCAGGCCCTGTTTGCAATATCTTGACTGACAGAAACAACAAAATGTCCACCCAAAGACTAATGGATAAACAAAATGTGGACTTGTGCTTGGCCTGAAGGCCAGTCAAATAATCTCTTGACTCAACATGGGTCAAGATCTGGATTGGAGCCTCAGCACCACAAAGACAAAAAACGAATGTGGCAATGAGTACATCAGAGTACAATTCAGTCATAAAAAGAAAGGAAATTCTGAAACCAACTACAACAGCCATGAATCTTGAGGAAATTATGTCAGGTGAAAAACACGAGTCACAGAATATTACACACATGGCTTAGAGAGCTCAAGCTCATGGAACATAGAACATAGCGTGCTTGCCATGGCGCGAGAGAAGAGCTGTACTACACGTCTCAACAGAGAAAGAATGATGAGGAAGATTATATTAGGGAGCAAGTCAAAGATGAAAAACCTTAATGAAACTTAGCTGGGCAGCTACGGAATCAACTAGTTTCCTACCACTCCACTGCTCACAAAATAAAACTCGAAGTGTGATCGGATCACGGGGTTTGAACAAACCCAAGAGCTTCTGCTGAGTGGCCACCCATCCTCTCCTACCCCCAGTAACTGGTGGCTTTATGTGAGTCCCACCCAGAAACTACATGAGAATGAGACTCATAGCATACATGATCTTAGCCAAAAGACCAAGAAGCAATTATCATACTGTTAAGTCAAGCAATGTAGGCACTGAAAACATATTTGACCCGTCCTAGAAGAGCTTCCCTGACCTACCAGGCTGGGAAGAAACAAATAGCCAGAAGTACTAAGAAAGCATCCTAGGCGGCCTGGCATTGAGGCACAACAAGCCTTGAATCCCAGCTACTCACAAGGTTTGGATTGGGCAAGTCCCAGGCCAGCCTGGGCACATTGGCCAGACCCTGCAAGAAAAAGGGCTCATGAGGGAGTGGTGCATGGTAGGGCGCCCCTTGCTTGGTTCCATCTTTCTTTTGAGGTGTCTCTCCCCCTCAAAAAGTGACGACCTGGGGTTGAATGGTGGCTTCAGGTCAACTAAGGTCTGGACTGTGGTGGCACTTCGAGGAGCATCTGAAAGGAGTGGCAATTGCTACCCTGCCCAGCGCACATCGTGGCCATCCTCAGGACTCAAGGGGCTCTGATTTGCAACCCTTCAGTAGTTTTCAGCTGGAAAGAACATGCAAGGCTAAGAAATAAGAACATTCACCCAAGGGGGTAGGGAGGGAGGGAGCCACTTCCCCAGAGCCATCACGCTGCACAGGCCAGGAAGCACTGGAGACACCTTTCAAACCCCCTCCCAACTGCCAGAGACTGAACCAGAACTACACCCCACCGGGGCACATTTGTGAGGCACTGACCTGCTGGCTCCAAGACGCCTTCTCCACTCTGCACCTCAACAGGAAGGAGTCCAACCCAGGTCTCTCAAGACTCATGGAACCCAGGGCAGCTCCCGGCTGGGTGGTTCCTTGCTTACTTTGCCAGCTGCTTCTCTGGTGAGGCCTGCTGTGAAGCACCTAGGGTCTCAGTGGCCTCCATGCTGCATCCTGGCAGTGGGAAGGCGTGCATGGGTGCAGGGAATGAACATTGACAGCCCTCCTTGTGGCTTTGGGGAGAGGTGAGAATTGACCCACAATCCCCCGCGAGAGTAGGAAGGCAGGAAGGCAGGCAGGCTAGAGAGATGGCTGGAGAGAAGAGTCCAGAGAGTGGAACCTGAGTGCACTTTGCAGTGCAGATCTGTAATGCCACCACGGGGGCCCCAGCAGGAGGGCCAATTGTGGGCCAACCCTGTCTACATAATGAGTTTGATCCCAGTCCAGGCTACATAGTGTGTTTGAAACCAGCTTCCATAAAGTAGTGTGCTCGAGGCGCTCTAGGCAACAGGCCTTTCTTCATCTCGATGTCTCACACAGGGCTAGAATGTGTCAGGATTATGCTTAGGTGAGCTGTTTTCTATTATTGCACACACACACACACACACACACACACACACACGCACAAACCCCACACTTTGTAAATACATGACAGAAACCATCGGTTTATGCGGCTGCAAACAAAACCAGTATGACAAGGATCGCCACAAATCAGGCATCACTCCTCCAGGATGCTGTGTCTCAATTCGCTGCACCCTTAGGCTGCACACACAGGTGGCGGCGTGAACTCGGCTCCCAAGGTGATCGCTGCCTTCGCTCCACGCCACTTCCTCAGGACAGTCCGCCCCTGTGCCGTCCACATCGCGCTCCTGCCTGCTGGTCGGGTACGGCTCTTCCGAGGGGACCCACAGCCCGGCTCCCACCGGAGGGCGACCCGCGCCCCTCGCCCGGCCCTGGTTCCCGGCCTCACCCTCAGCAGCCGGGCTTCGAGGGCCGCGTACAGCATCTGCAGAGGCCGCAGCAGCTTGGCAAAGCCCTGGGACACGGTGGCCCCGAGCCCAGTGGCTGATACCGCGTCCATCGCAAAGGACCGCTCCCTGCGGACCGGCCGGAAGGGCCGGACTGACAGTGGCAATCACTGTCCTTCCCAGAGGCGGCAGGGGGCGGGACTGCACAGCTACACCCTCCCCTTCCAGCTGCGCTATGAGCCTTTAACACACGGTCTCCAGTGCGATGGGGCCGCGCGCCACAGAGAGGGCGGGGCCAAACCTGGGCACCGTGGGGGGTCGGGGGAGCGCCCAATGAGCGAGGCCGGGGGCGGGGTCCCGTGGCTGCAGAACAATGCCCAGCGGGTAGCCGCGCTAAGGGCGTGAGACTCTGGCCCCTTTACCGCTGGACCTGGGCGCCAGGCCTCGCGTCCGCTGCTCTGTGGCTGCGGGCCTGGCTGGCACCTTCGCCGGGTTGGGCGGGGCCACGCGTCAAAGTGCAGGATATAGACCCCTGGCCGCGGCGGGTCACCTCAGAGCCCGGGACGCAGGGGGCAAGCGGGCTGCGGGGCTCCAGCGCACCGCGGCTGGCCGCTTGGCAGGTGGCGAGCATCATAGGTGACGGAGCCTCCCCACGTTATTCACTGTGTGGACTAAAAGGGGCTGGGGATTTAGCTCAGTGGCATAAGTGCCTGCTTTGCAAGCAGGCAGTCGTGAGTTCGATCCCCGGTTTTTGAGTCATAATCAGGAAACACCAATTGAGTACATTGAAAAAAATCACCCAACGCTTTTTTGATATAGGCGTTTGTTTCTGCCATCAGTTGCTGATCCTTTTTTTTTTTTTTTTTTTTTTTTTTTTTTGTCTTTTTTCCTTTTTATCAGTACCGGGGAAAGAATTCAGGACCGGCTGCTTGCAAGGCAGGTGCTTATGCCGCCGAGCTAAATCCCTAGTGTCCTGAACTTTGACCCGTGGCGCCGCCCAACCCGGCAAAGGTGCCAGCCAGGCCCGCAGCCACTGAGCAGCGCGCTGGAGGCCAGGCGACCAGATCCAGCGGTGAAGGGGTCAGAGCCTCGTGCCTTCAGCGCAGCTACCCGCCGGGCATTGCTCTGCGGCCACGGGACCCCGCCCCCGGCCTCGTTCATTGGGCGCTCCCCCGGGCCCCCGCGGTGCCCAGGTTTGGCCCCGCCCCTCTCTGCTGGCGCGCGGCCCCATCCATGTGTTAACGGCTCATAGCGCAGCTGGAAGGGGAGGGTGTAGCTGTGCAGTCCCGCCCCCTGCCGCTTCTGGGAAGGACAGTGCTTGCCACTGTTAGTCTGGCCCTTCCGGCCAGTCCGCAGGGAGCGGTCCTTTGCGATGGACGCGGTGTCAGCCACTGGGCTCGGGGTCACCGTGTCCCAGGGCTTTGCCAAGCTGTTGCGGCCTCTGCAGATGCTGTACGCGGCCCTCGAAGCCCGGCTGCTGAGGGTGAGGCCGGGAACCAGGGCCGGGCGAGGGGCGCGGGTCGCCCTCTGGTGGGAGCCGGGCTGCGGGTCCCCTCGGAAGAGCCATACCCGACCAGCAGGCAGGAGCGCGATGTGAACAGCACAGGGGCGGACTGTCCTGAGGAAGTGGCGTGGAGCCAAGGCAGCCATCGCCTTGGGAGCCGCGTTCACACTGCCCGCTGTGTGTGCAGCCTAAGGGTGCAGCGAATTGAGACACAGCATCCTGGAGGAGTGATGCCTGATTTGTGGCGCTCATTGTCATTGTGATTTTGTTTGCAGCCGCATAAACCGATGGTTTCTATCATGTATTTACAAAGTGTGGAGTGTATGCGTGCGTGTGTGTGTGTGTGTACAGTAATAGAAAACAGCTCACCTAAGCATGATCTGGACACATTCTGGCCATATGTGAGACACCGCGATGATGAAGGTCCTGTTGCCAACCTGGAAATAGGCTCAACTCACTCCCTATGTTTAGAGACTCCACATACCGGACAAGAACGCGAGCCTGCCTGTATCCCCTTTCCCTCAGTTTCATCAAGGCACCTGGAAGTTGGTTTAGACTATTGAGAGGAGATTGAGAGTATCTGTGATGATCGTTTGTGATTGCTCTGCCAGTTCTCTTAACGTTCCCATTATTTGTGCCCGCCCTTTTCAGCTGGTTGCTACCTTGCCTGAGCATGTTCAGCCCCGGCCTGACTTTTATGGGCTCCCCTGGAAGCCTGTGTTGTTTACTGCCTGTTTGGGAATCGTTTCGTTGGCCATTTTCTTCTGGAGGACAGTCCTTGCTGTGAGTGAATTAACTTGTTCTTTGACTTCTGAATACATCGAGCATTCTATTATCATTGGCCCTTTCAGTTATTAACATAAACAAATCAGTAGTTATAATTCAAGCCAGTTTTCTGAAATAATTTAATGTAACTTTGGTATTGGCAAGGACTTAAGAGCAAGCTAAGCATATTTACTTGTTAGTAGAGTTGGGGACTCGTACAGCCATCCTGAAAAGCCGTTTAATAATTCTATATATCACAAGCCTTTAAAATGGGATACAAAACAGGATAAGAAATATACATTGTTTTCATATGGTATGATAATATCAGTACACGATCTTAAAGAAATAAATTACATGTTAAGATTTTATACAAAGGTGTTAGATGAAATAGTATTTAATAGAGTAATAACTGGGCAAAACCTAAATGATCTGTATTAGGAAATATCATGTTTCATCTTATTTATATCCATAGAACAGAATAATTAGGCTGCTGTGTGTATTTCAAAGGCAGGGGGCAAAGAAGTTGTTTACAATTTAATGTGAAGTGGGAAAAGTGGAAACGGACCGTGAGGTGTTGATAAATTGTGTTGTAGAAACACAAAGAGCAAGAAACACAGTAGAAACGTCGAGGCAAGATCAGGAATAGTGGTGCGTGTATTCCTGCAGCCCTGGTGGAGAGGGAGGCTGAGGCAGGAGAAGTGCAAGGCTGAGCCCAGCCTGGGCAACTTGGTCACTTACCAAGAGCCTGTCTCAAGAATTAATGGGAAGGCTGAGAATGTAGTTCATTGTGAAGGCCCTGTCCCCGGTGCCAAAAAACAACCCCCAAACAGCACCTTATTAAAGATTCTTGTGAGGACTTCTCAAATCTCACTGAATAGCTTCTTACATGAAAGAATACCTGGAAGGGTAAGCAGAAGTGTGTGTGGGTGAAAACGTGCTGTTTCCCCTGCTCCCCTCCTTCTGCTCCCCTGCAGCTGCTCCCCAGCAGGGCTCTCAGGCTCAGCCCTGCAGCTTCACACCCTGCACCTGGGCTCACTTCCTCCCACTCCCTGAGGTCCAGTGGCTCTGAGGCACTACTCCTCATCCTGGAGAGGACACTCGTCCCCCCACCCCACCCCATGGCCACTGTGCTCTGCTGTCCTACACTTTTCTTTATAGCACTCAGAAGAAGACAGAGTCTGTATTACAGAGAAGTGCAGTGATCGCTGCTGTGCTCTTTAGTTAGTTACAGTTTAGGATTTATGACCCCAGAAGTCACTGGGAGGAAGAACTGGCTCTGTGCTCTACCTAGAAGCTGTTAGCTGTCATTTCTCTGTGTTCTTCTGGTGTCTTCCCTTCCGCTTAGATTTATTACTGTTTTTGTGGTCTGGGGAAATCAGATGATGAGGTGTATTAGATTATTTCTTAATTGCATCAATAGATCACTTGAAATAGGGTTTCTGAGGCATCTTCCAGTGAGTGAGAGGCGTATCTTAGTGCAAAGGTTATGCTGGTAATCTCGCTCACCAGTCTTCCATATGGTCACCATTTCGAGACTGCATGCTTGTTGTTCGGGATTGTCAAGTAATTCTGAGTAAATAATAATGTGCGTATTATAAAAACAAGCATTTCACTGTTGAAGACAAAGGCTCATCTCATAAGCTTGGTGTTCACTTGGTACTGGCACATAAACCTGTGTGTAGCTGCGAAGTAAGACACATTCCTTACTGTTCTTCTGTATCAGAGGCTATTTATAATACATTTTTAATTGTATGGATTTATCCTGAACTAAACAGTTGCTAAATTTTCATTTGGTTATGATCCTGACTTGTGTTAGGAACTATGTATTTCTTTTAATCAAATTGTTGACATCAAATTTAATTCTCTCTTTCTCTTCTAGGTCAAGGAGAGAACATACCAAGGTAAATCTCTTCCTGTTGGTGTTTGGGAGGACTTTTAGGCAGGCTAGGAGAGACAGTGACTTTGGTGTCTGATATGACTTACTAACTGCTCCACATTTTACTGTTGCTACTTACCATGGTATAGCGGGGAGGATGATGGTACTGGCTGAGATAGGAGATGTGGGGTCAGGGGGGTGACTGCTAACATGGAGCAGACCAAACGTGGCTGGACCACACAGGTGTGGAGAGAGGACAGTGTGTCTGTGCTAGGGACACCTCGGCCCCTATAGGTTTATCAGCACAGGAGCTAGAGAGACAGCAGTGTGGATCAGTAGCCTGAACTTGCTGTTTCTCTTTGCAAATGACACTCATTTGAAGTGATTCCATTGTCAGAGAACAAGTGCCTTTGTGAAGTGAGCCTCTCCAACTATGTAACATTTTACTGTATCTCCTGCCTTTGCAGTAAATTGCTATCTCGTCAAAACAAATGTTACTATCGTTTTCTTAAAGTTTAACAGTGTCCTGTGGACTGTTGCTCTTAGCTTCGGGTCTCTGGAAAGGCAGATAGCTGTGCAAAGCTCTTTCTCTCACGGAGCCTCACACGAGTCCTTGCTGCTGAGACACTGTGCAACTCAGTTCCATTTAGTGCTCCTAATACTGGCTTTTTCCTCTTTTTATAGTCACTGAACAGCAGATTGCTGAGAAGCTGAAGAATACCACAAAGGACAGTGCAGAACTTGTCAAAAAAGTGTCAAGTTATAAACAGAAGGTAGAACCTGTTTCACGGCCCCTCCTCTAGCATGTCTGTGGTGTAGCTCAGTTATTATGGTATTTTGAAGGCCTATGTTCTCACTTCATCATTTCCCCCTGAGCCCTCCAGATCTTACGAACCATCCTGTATAAAGTGAACGCTCTGCTCGCTTCCTTGGAACAAGGTTTCTTTTGGTAGCACAGTGACTTCTGTTACTTAGTTCTGCATGTGTTTTTTACATAGATCGAGGAATCAAAGAAGCTTATTCTGGAGACGAAGGAAAAAAATTCTCATCAAACAATTAAATACAAGGTAAAAGTCCTTCTCTTTTTGAGATTATAGTCTAAAAACAGAAGCAGGCATTAATGTGTATTGCTACTTTTAATATCTTTTCTAATAGGCTGAAATCAAGGTGCTTGAAGAAAGAAATAAATTTCTGACAGGTATTGCCAAAACTGTTGGTGTTATATTCAAATCTGAGAGGAAACGAAACGTGCAAAATCAGGATTTGGTGAGTTCTTGCTGCTGCGTGTTACTACAGTTGTATTTTTAGCTATTTCATAAATTAGCTGAACTGTTCCCATGCTGTTAACTCCTTAAGATTAGGAGTAACAGAACAGAACATGCCTGTACCCATTTTGTGGGATTTTTAGTACTAACCCAGTAGGACCTTTTTATAGGCATGGGAAGTGTTTTGATCCTGAAATTTGGATAATTTCATGGCTGAGTCCTCCAGAACACACAGAGTCACTAAGAAACTGGTCCAGTTGAGTAGTCTGTGTAAACTGGTTTTATTTCACAGTAGACTCTGTGCCTTTCGAATAGTTTTAAAATCCCCTAAGTGGAAATGTAGTGAGGAGAGTTCTCATGCTTCCTGCCTCCTGTGTGGCCTGGTCCTTTGCTCAGCACAGACCTGGTAAGTTGCCCATTTTCAGTCCTTTGTGCACCATGCTCTTTGGCGGGAAGTCATGACACAAAACCTGCAGTTAATCCCCAGTACCAATGAAAAGGAAAAAGACAAAAGACAAAAAAAAAAAAAAAAACAAAAACGCTGGGTTAGGGTCACTCCTTGAGCCTGGATTGTCATAAATATTGAGAAATTCTGCACATGAGATTTTTCTGTTCCCCCAGAAACACTTTTTTTGTGTTGTTTTGCTTTGGTTTTGTCTTCTTGAGACTGGCTTTTGTTATGCAGTTCAGGCTGGCTGTGAACTCACTTTGAAGCCTAGGCAGGCCTAAAACTCTCCTCTCCTGCCTCAGCCTCCCAAGTGCTAGGATTACAAGAGTCCACCATACCCAGCATTCTTACCATTCATACAAGAAAATGTCTACAGTGATTTTGGAGCTTTTGGGGGGGGGGCAGGGATCGAACTCATGACCCAGTGCTTGGTGGGCAGGCAGTTATGCTGCTGAGCTAAATCTCCAGCTCTTTGAGGGCTTTTTTCTCTTCATGCCAGCAGAAAAGCTGTTCATTTTCCGTGGTTTGCTTGAACATTTCTTCATACTATGTTGTGTGGTCACCCCAAAGCTTGAGGGTACCATGAAACTGTTCACTTCAGTTTTTTTCCTCAGCTCTTTTTTTTTTAATTTAAAGAAAGACTAAACAAAACAGAAAATGGGTAGAAATAATACATAATTTAAAAGAAAGAAAATAAACAGTAAGAAATCACTACTTGATGATTACAGATTGTCTCCTTACAAATAATTATTGAAGATAGTAAAGTGGAGCTTATAAAGTGGGGATTCAAACAGTGAGATTGCAACCAGTTCTGTTCAACTGTCCAACAGAAACTTAGAAATATGGTCATCAACCCTACACACTTACACATACATGCAGTTATTCATCTCTTCAATTATGTTGAGATTGAATAAACCCAAGCAGGCTAATATCACTCTGAACAAAGAATAATATTATTGCTGGGTTTCACATTATGACACTCCAGGATCAGCACTGGGTATTTTAGTGTGTCTTTTTCCTCAAAGTATCTGTTCATTACATCATGTGTCATATGTGCAGTTCTCATAAACTGTTTATAGATTCTACACATCCATGAGTATTAACATGTATTTCTATCCTTTCTAAATTAGAGGGAGAAACAAAACAAAGCAAGGCAAAACAAAACATATTCCTATAAACACATGAAATGAAAAAAGATAAGACCATTGTACAAATCATTCTACCATAGTTTCTGTGTTGTCTCTTGTTATCTCCAATCGAAATGGCTATATCATCAGACAGAGTATGACTGAATATGTCAGTACATAACACTTGTGATAATAAAAACACAACTTTGTATATAGTATAGAACTTCAAAAACTGGCAGTTATCAAACCAGAATGTGTATCATTGAGTCTTGTCATCTTCAGTGTAATTGCCTATACTCTCAGACTTGATATTATCTATCAATCATATCAGTTTTGAATAAAATCTTCTTTGCCTCATTTCTGTTATGCTCTTTTTTGCCATCTCGTGTCTGCTTATCTTTTCATTCTGTTTTCTGCTCCTTTCATTGAGGCCTCTCTGCCACTGTTCCTGGAGTCCTAACACTTTTCGCTCTCTCTCGAATGCCCTGGAGTATTCTCTGTAGAGTTGGATTGGTGGTTGCAAATTTCCCAAGTTCCTCTTTGTCTTGGAAGCATCTTGTTTCTCCATTAATTTCTAGAGACAGTTTATCAGGGTATATCAATCTGGGTTGGAAGTTACTTTCTTTCAGGGCTTGGAATAATTTGCTCCAGGCTCTTCTTGACTTGACGGTTTATGTCGAAAAGTCTGCCATTATTCTGATGGGCCTTCCTCTGTAGGTTATCTGTTTCTTGTCTCTAACAGCCTTTAATATTCTGTTCTTATATTGAATTTCTGGGATCTTGATTATTATATGCCTGGGTGTAGCTGTGTTTTGGTTGTAGGTGGCTGGAGTTCTGTATGCCTCATATATCAGAATATCATTTCTTTTTCCTATGTTTGGGGAGTTTTCCTTAATTATTTCTGTGAATAACTTTGTAGTTCCTTTGTTTGTATCCCAGATTCTTCACTTACATTCTTTATTCTCAAGTTATAGATCCTTCTGTCATCTTCTAGCCTTTGTATTGTGACTGCTTGTTTCCTTGTTATTTTTAAAGTTTTCCCTTTTATACTCCCACATTGCAAAATTGTCCTCCAGTTTGGATAATCTATCCTTAGTTTCTTTCAAGCTGATTTGCCATCTTTCCATAGAGTTTTAATTTCCTGATGATCTCTTTGAATCTGCTGCATGTATTCTATATTTTTCTAATATTCTTCACTAAATGGTTCTCTCCTGTGTTTGAGTTCCTCCCTTCTTCTGTCTGTGTCTGCTTGAGGGGTGCTGGGTATCTCTTTTATTAATCTTCTTATATCTAGCTTTATTTGTCTAAATGTTTCACTTTTGAACTCGTCTATGAGGTCCCGAATATATCTCTTTATGTCCACTGGTGCTGTGTCTGATATAGCATGTTTGCTGTTTTCATTCTCCTTTGTATTTACCTGTCCTGGGTCAGTGTTCTCAGGGTTGGGGCCTGGGGCTTTTTGTTGTTGCTTCATCTTCCCATCATTTTGCTTCTTCCAGGAGGCCCCAGTTTCCTTCTTTGTTGGTTACACTTCTTCTGAAGTGTGTTGACTAGATGACCCTTCCCACTGCAGTGTTCTAGTGAGTTGCAGACAGGGACAGCGTATGCTGGCCCCTGCCCTCCAGATCAGTCAAGCTGTTGTGACCTGCACTACTGTATTACTATGCGTGGCCCCCCTCCAGACCAGCCAAACCTCCGAGGACCCACTGGGCCAGTGTGTTTAGAGTTGGACACCGCTGCAGGGACTTGACCTCAGATAACTTATTGGGTCTCAGCTGGTTCACGTGACCCAGACCTAGCACACTCCACCAATCCCATTTGGGAAGGGGACAATTGACTGAAGTCACTGCTGCCCCTTGTACTTGCCAGTCCTGCCAGCTCCCAGAACGTCGTCCGCCAGAGCCCCCATATTTATGGAATGGCTCCACTCCCGTCACTCACAACAGGTCGATGTAGGTTCCCCGCCAACTCAGCTCTCCTTTCAGCTCGCTGACCCTCCAACTCAATATAAGGGTGCCTCCAGTGAGTCGAAGCAGCGGGACCTCCGAAGGCTTGGCAAGTTACGGCGGAACCCCATCAAGTCCAGGCGAGGCCCCGGCAAGTCATGGCAGGACCCCAGCCAGTGGCGGTGGAAGCCCGGCAAGGTGTGGTGGAGACCCAGCAACGTGTGGCAGGGACCTGGCAAGCTGCCGAGGGGACCTGGCAAGCCCCTGCGGAAATCCGGCAGGGTGCGGCAGGACCCACCAGGGCACGGCGGGACCCTGGTAAGTCGTGGCAGGACACTGGAAGGGTGGGGCAGGACCCCAGGAAGTCACAGCATCAGCCAGTCGCAGCGGGACCTCAGATGGTTGGCAAGTCACCTTAATTTCTTCTTGGGATGGGAGAATTCATCTCCCTCTGTTGGGGCTCCCCACTCTGTATTGTGTTGAATTCTAAGTTGACTATCTCAGGGGGCTTCCATAGCCAGTTGTTACCGATCTGCCATCTTTGCTCCAGGATCTCCCTCAGCTGTTTAACCTGAGATTTTTTCCCTAGACCGCATTGAATCCCGATTTTACCTAAAACATAGTGGATGGCTTTGCTAAGCCTCCTCTGATAGTTACTGCCTCACATGGGCCATTGGAAGGTTAGATCAGGGATCTGGGTTCAACACACCCACAATGAGGCCAGAATTCCCATGGCTAGCTGCCGGCAGCTCCCATTTGAATGGGACACACATGTCCGCCTGCTAGGGGGAATACAGAGGATAGTCCCATTAGGTGGTATGGACAGTCCTGCATGCCTTGCAGCAGTTCATGCCAGTGGGAATTTGTTAAGCCCCAACGATACATGCCCATGTGTGCCATCTGGAAGTCAGGCACTGGAGTCAGCAGGCATTTTTCAGAAGGACTTGATGGATGGGGTCAGCTTCCTTGACAGCTCAGGGTGGAAGCCACGCTCCATGGTCCTGAACCAAGTCTTAGCCTCTGTGATGGGGCATGGAGGGACACGACTCCTGCTTCCCCACCCCACTTGCATGGTCCTGTGCCTCTGTGCAGTCCCCAGTGCAGAGGGATCCTTGCATGTGACTTTCAGCTAGAGCAGGAAGCTGAAGACCGGGAGTATGTGCATGCTGAACTCAGCGAGGAAATCAGGTCCTTAGAGATGTCTCAGAGGCATCTGGAAGCTACTCTCGCTCATAAGGATGATAGAATCAGGGTAAGTTACCATGGCTAACCCAGCCTGTTCATGAACACTCGGGAAACAAACTCACTGTGAGGATGGAGAGGCTCTTAACTGCCTCTCACTTCTCTGCTAGGCTCTGACCAACTGCATCATACAGCTGAATCAGTTTGAGAGTGGATCTGAATCTGAGGGTCCAGGTCCAGGCAGATGTGAGCCAGGTGAATTAGCCAATGGAGAAGTGGGAGGTAAGACCGGCCCTAGCTCAAAGGCCTTTTTTTTCTTTTCTTGGAACCAGGGATCAAACTCATGACCTTGCACTAGCCAGGCAGGTGCTTGTGCCACTGAGCTAAATCCCCAGCCCTTCAAGGGCCCTTTTTTTGTCTTTGTCTCTTTACTGTTATTTTAAACAAGCTCTCTATGTAGTGGCTGGTCTTGAACTCACTGTGTAGCCCACACTGGCCTCAAACCCACAGCAAATCTTCTACCTCAGCCTCCTAAGCATTCTTGTCTTTAATTCCACACATAGATGCTGCTTCTCAGCTGACTTTCTTCTTGCCCCACCCCATGCAGCTCTTAGAGTGAAGGACCACAAGAGGATGAGAAAAATAGGGAGACAAATCAGGGGTCCTGGGGAGCCTTACCCTCCTGATGGGAAGAAAGGAACTGGTCCCTCACTTCAGGGCTGTTTGTTTATACCTTTTAGCAACTTAATGTCACATGACACCCTGTTGTCCTAGCAGCCCACTGTTCAGATTGTCTTGGCGCTTAGTGTTCTCTGGGCTGAGGAAGCTTCTTCACATGGCAGCCCCAGGGGATCTTTGTTCTTGGGACAGCCATGCCCTGGCCCTGCACGTGTGGTCAGTTTCCAGCTTCAATGGCTCCCAACATCTGAATGATTCATACTCATGTCTGGGTTGCTGGGGTGCAGTAGCAGCAGGCAAGCAGGGAAAGCTGTTTTTCCACCCCTTGAGAACCGGATGTATACGCTGGAGCCTTTTGCCTTTGTGTTTGCCTCTATGCCAGTGTCTTAGTTACTTTTTATTCATTGCGGAAACAAAATATCTGAAGCCTAAAGTTGAGGAAGGAAAGGTTTATTTCTTACAGTTCTGGAGGTTTCAGTCCGTACTCAGTTGGCTCCAAGGCAGGGTAGCATGGAAGAGCCACAGTTCATGGCGGCTGCAAACAGCAAGGCTGAAACTGGCAAAAGAGCAAGACACACCACGCTCCGTACATTACATCACATCCTGGCTCCACCCCTTTGTGGATGTAGCGCCGACACTATCAATCCAAGCACTAGATAATGAACCAATCGCAAATGTACAATGCAAACTCATGAGGCCTGGGGGCCACAGGCATAAACCATGACAGCCAGAGAAGAAACTTTCTCAGCTTCCTGCAGATGACACTTGGATCCACGCTCACGGCCTCTGCTATTCTGCGGTTCTCAGGCCCTTGGCCAAGGGTCACCTAGAGTATGGGGATGGGGGAGCCACAGTCCAGGCTGTGAGGACAGAGGCTGGAGAGCAGCAGGGTGTGAGATGAGGAAAGTGGTCAGGGCACCGCCCCAGCTGCAGAGGGTGCTCAGGGTCCCATGCTGGCCAGCTCCCCCTAGACCATCGTGTGGCAGAGCTAGGCCTGCTCAGCCACAGCCCAGGTGGCATGCTGCCTTGGCAGGAGCTCACAAAATCTAAGGGTTCAGCTGTCATAAAAGTCAGTGTGCCAGTTCTGTTGGTGAATTATTTTTCTTTCAGTGTTTGATGAGCATTAGTTTAGTTTTGTGGAAGTCAGGACAACAGTGTTAGAAACGGCACAGGAAGAAACAGCCACACTTGTTCTCTTTGTAGGTGAGGAGAGTAAGCTGAAGACTGGCATGAACCAGCTGATGGATGTCTCTGGGGTGAGTCCCTTCACAGCACACCCCCAGGGGCCCATGAGTCCTGACTGTGCCTCACTTTCAAGCCTGTGCCTCTCCCTCACAATTTTCAGACACAAGCCAAAATATCCGTGCTTCGGGAGGAACTCAAACTCCTGCAAGTTAAGCCGAAAGCCTCCCTGTCTGCTAACTATGACCTGAAAGGTAGGTCCCTGAACACATGGTGGTCAGGCTAAGCACTGGCATGGATGAGGCAGGGATGCTGGGAGCCTGGTTCTGTGTCTTTCGTGGTGCCCTTGGTGACACATCTCACCTCCCAGACCAGATCAAGAAGCTGAATGAGGACTGTGGCATGCTGCAGGCAGCCAAGGCTGGGCTGGAGGAGGAGTGTAGGATGCTGCAGCAGAAGGTGGAGATCCTGAAGGAGCTGTACCAAGAGAACGAGATGGAGCTGCAGAAGTGAGTCCGAGACATTTTGCCCAGTGTC
Source organism: Cavia porcellus (assembly GCF_034190915.1). NCBI lineage: Eukaryota > Metazoa > Chordata > Mammalia > Rodentia > Caviidae > Cavia > Cavia porcellus. The sequence continues at coordinate 82,154,973 of NW_026947489.1, forward strand.
TCGTGCTGGCCATCCCTGTCACTTCTGATTATCTCACAGCTTTGATGTGCAGTGATCATAGAGGAAACTTGAGGCACAGAGTGCTGCTGGCTTCGTGACCCGGGGCGGCTCCTGCCTGTCAGCCGTCACCATCATCCAGTTAACAATTCAACCCAGCATCCCTGCCTCTGTAGACTCAGCTCCATGCTTGTTTCTTAAAGCCTAGGGATTTGTCGAGGGCTCAGTTCAGCATCTTTGGCATTGTCCTCAATGTGTGGGTGAAGGAGTTCAGCACTGGCCTCTGGAGCCCACAGGTCACTTTCTGGCTGGTGCTACAGGCTCCTGTCCACCCATTCGGCATTCCTGTGTGCTTATCATGGCCTAGGTCTAGAAGAACAGCTCTTCCCAGACAGCATGGAGGATGGGAGTGGGGGGGGGGGGGCTCCGCCCATTGCTTTTCCAGCCAGCTCAGCTGGGCAATCCTGGCTTCCCTCAGGGTACACTCATCTCCCACACAGGCAGCTAGTGCCTGGCGCATGCTGTGCTCTTAGCTTGTTCTGTTTGCTGATTAGAGAATTACAAGGAGAGGTAGGAGAATACAAGAATACAAGCAAATGGCCCGAGCCTGGAGCTTCACCTCCCTCCTGAGACCCTGTGGCTGCTGCTGGGTGGGGAAGTGGCCTGTGGGCCTAGCTCACCCCTGGCAGCTGCCTTTCACCTAGGAAACTGATTCAGGAGGAATTGGAGCTGCAGGAGCGAGACCAGTGGCTGTCGGCTCCAGATGAGAAGGTGGTGCTGGCCACAGAGGAAGTCAAAGTCTACAAGTGAGTGTGGTGTCTGAGGCAGAGGAACTGGGCAGAGTTGCTTTGTTACCTAGAAGAGATGGGCACAGAAGCATATGAACAGTCCAAGCATGGAATGCATTTAACACACACGGGGCGGGGGTCTATCTTAACAGACGGGAAGCTTGTTAACAGCGAAGCTCTTTTGCAGAAGTGTCCTGTGCCCATCTTTAGCAAAGCAGCCTGCTTCTGTCACACGTCCACACCCACAGAGTCTCGGTGCCCCGACAAGCCAGGGGCAGCATTTTGGGTCATTCTTGTGGCTATAATTTGAGGGAAAAACCTTTATGGGGAAGGTACCCTTAGTCAGATTATTTTGATAACGTTATTACAAGGACAGTTAAGGAAATTTACAAGTTGTCATCTCATAATCTCTAGCCATTAAATGAATAATCAAGAAACTGAGGTTGTTCACGCTGCACTCATCACGTTATAAAACGTTTCTGTATGATGAGGACTTTAAAGATCAGGCATGGTCAGATTGTTTCAGATTGTATTTGGTTCTCACTGCTACGTATTATTTTTAGGCAGAGAATTCATGAAATCGAGCAAGAATTAGAGAAAACAGAGCGCTCATTTAAAAACCAGGTAAGGAATAGATAGCCACGTGGTGACAGCATGCATTAATCCCCCACACAGACAGACATCAGAGGGCTGCAGCGGAGGGCTGTAGCGGAGGGCTGTGGCCATGGTGCCGCGTCCCTCAACCTGCGTCTTGCCTTGTTCTCTTGCAGCTTGCTATTCATGAGGAGAAAGCCCACGAGAATTTGGTAAGAGCCACCTCCTCGCCTCGCCCCCTCCAGCTTCACTCAGCCTCTGTGCTGAGCTGGCCCCTCTGTCTCCACAGGTCAAAGCCTGGCACACCGAGCGCCTAATTGCAAAGGAGAAGCGGGAGGCCACCAGCCTGCGGCACAGGTGAGCGGCCACGTGGCGTGACCCGTGGTGCCCACATTTTAGCCCGCTCGGAGTGACTATGGTCACCCCAGCTGCACTCTGTCTGCATGCAGGCTCCTGGAGATGACCGAGAAGCTGGCCATGAGTCAAGAGGAGCCAGTGATTGGCAAGCCGATGCCGGACCAGCCAGGAGTGCAGAATGCGCCCCGCAGAGGTGGGCGCTCTGTCCTTCTGAGTGCAGCTCAGGGAACTTAACCACTGCAGAGAAGTGGTAACCAGCGCGTGTTGTAGCCACAGGTCCCCAGAGCCAGAAAGGCTCCTTTGGCCCATACCCTGTGAGAGGCGATGAGTGCTCCCCGCCTCCAGGTGCAGAGCCCCCCCACAGGGCAGCCCTCTGCCAGCCTGAACTTCGCAGGCCGCAACATCCCGAGAGCCCACTCAGTTGAGTCTCTCCGGGGCCTCGCGGCCCAGACTCAAGGGCACTGTGCCACCTGCCCTGGGCACGGTTCCCTGAGCTCTGGTACAGAGCCTGGGTACTCCGGGCTCGAGATTTTCACTTAGCCCTGGGCCGTGTTTGGGCCCACCCCGATTGCAGTGCGCGAGCAGGGTCCTGGGAGCCAGCGCCCTCCTCGTCACTCCCAACCGCCTCCGGCCTCGGCATGGTGGAGGCCGGCAGTGTCATCCTCTCCCTCTCTGCACAGTAGTCGACCAGTGTGTGCACTTTCTTCCCCGGGCTGCCAGGGGCCGCTCCCAAGCTCAGCGGTTCTGAGTGTTGCTGGTTCTGCCTGCTGCTACCGAAGCACATGGTCGCCGGGTGCATGCTCGGTCTTCAGCATCCCTGTTTTCTTCCTACACAGCCTGGGACTGAAAGCCATCTCCGCCTCTGGCTGGGGCTGCTGCCTCAAAGCCTTCCCAGGCTGAGTCAAGCTCCCCAGGTCCACGAAGCGCTGGCCTGGTTGATCCCGCGCAGGCGCAGAGGCCGCCTTCGAGCCCCCCACCCCCTTGACCCCTGCCCAGTGAGCCTGGCGAGGCTGGCTCCCGTGCCAGGGATCCGTGGCCTCGCACCTCCCATGGGCCTTGCAGCTGCCCTGTCAGAGCCGGCCAAGCCTCAGCTCCCTTCAGGACCAGTGGAGGGGGCTCTGCCTTATCCCCGAGCGTCCCCGAGGGCACTTCCGAGAGTGTGCGCGCTGCCTCTTCCATCCTCATCCAGGGAGAGTCCTCTGAGTGCCTTCTCTGCCCCCAGATCCCGGTCCTGGGCCTGTGGCCAACAGTGACTCCCGCGGCTCCTCCCTGGCAAAGGGCATGGACAACGGCAAGGTGAGCCTGGGAGCCGCGCCCAAGCCACTCAATGCGCCCTCGGTTTCCTCTCTGTTGTTCAGCGGGCCTGGGCTTAGAGACCCCAGGCTGACTCAGCTGTCCCCATCTGACTCGGGCCTTCGCTATGGCTTAGGGTCCAGGGCACATGCTGAGTGCTGGGGCAAAGCACGCCTCACACCCTGGGCAGCCGTGCCCTGTGTCTTTTGCTTGTTACTTATTTTGAGTCAGAGTTTCCTTATGCAGCTCAAACTAGCCTTGACCTCACAGTACCCAGAGCTGACCTCCAGTTCCCTAGCAGTTCTCCCGCCTCAGCCTCCCGAGTGCCGGGATGACGGGTGTATATGACCACACTCGCTTGGGGAGCAGCTGTGAGGGTCCTCGGGGTCTGTGTTAGTCCGACCCCTTGGAATGATCGGAATGAGGTGGGTGTCAGCTCTGGTGCTCTGGGGGGAGTGGGACACTAGTTCAGGGACTCATGAACCAGGTCCCGGATGGCCCAGGCTGCTGTGCCTCCTTGGTTCTGAGGCTGCCACCTCAGCAGCCTTCCCAACGCACTGGGCCCACCTGCGATGGTCAAGAGCTCTGTGACCTGTCTTCTGGTCAGTGCAGGCACATGCGCCTCCGCCAGCCCCTTCCTGTGCAGTGTCACTGGCCAAGGCAGCTTCCTGTTCTCCCCAGGGACCCCCCCAGCTCCTGGGAGCCCTTGCGTTGCCCCTGTCATGCCCAGGGCCGCCCTCGTGCTGGCAGGAGTGCGCGAGCTGGTGCAGCGCCCGCTGGCCCCTCTGGAGCTCATCTCTCCACATGAGAGTGGGGACAGTGTGGTGGGCATGCTCGCTGCATGGCATGGTGCTCACATAGGAGCCACCAGGGACCGAGGATCCCTTGACAACTCCTGGGATGGGCATTCAGTGTCACTGCTGAGCTTGGAACTGGGCTTGCTTCTGTTTGCAGGTGAGCATGGCTGCGAAGGGGCCCCCAGCCTATCCAGGGCCCCTATTCCTGGGAGGCCCCATATCGCACCCCGTGGACTATGGGCCTCTGCTGCCACAAAGGCTATGTGGGCCCTTCAGGCCTCAGCCGATTCCTCCATCGGGACCGCTGACATTCGGTACGGTAGGACACTTGGGCTGGCACCACCGCCTGCCCTGTCCTCTCCTCTCCTGTCCTGATCGGCAGCTGCAGCTCTGCAGACTCTCAGCATGAGGTCCAGCACTCTGAACCCCGTGCAGCCTCCGGACAGCTGCTCAGACCAGAAGGGTCCTTCCCACAGAGCCAAAGTGCCAGTCCCACCGGGGTGGTCACCGGGCCACCACGGGCGTGTGGCAGTGGGAGAAGGGAGGGTCAGACTGTAGGTGAGTCGTACTGATCCTCAGTTTCCCTTATCTGTGAAGTCTGATGCATCACTCGGCTTCCTGGCTCAGGGGGAGGGAAACCATTTGATCAGACTTGGACTGCTCCTCAGGATGTGTCTGCGTGTCCCTCTTGCTTTCCAGTCCCACGCATGGGCCCACCACTTGGCTTAAGAGAATACACGCTCGGCATCCTGCCCAGACGCTGCGACTTGCCGGTGCACCCCCACGAGTTCTTGCCAGGACCTGTGCTATTCAGGCCTCCAGGCCCGCTTGGCCCCCAAGAGTACTTCATTCCTGCTCCTAGAATGCCACCACCACCTGCCTGGCCCCATAACTACCCACCACCGCATGCCACAAGGGAGTCCCTGGTCTCGGAGCCCAAAGAAGCCCCAGCCTCACTGCAAAGCAGCCGGGAACCTGCCCACGCTCTGAGGCAGAGCACATAATACCCCACTAATCAGAGGGCCAAGGTTTTTATTGGTTTTGGAGGTCCAGTTCATTTTAAAAGGTTTTTATTACTAAACTGCCTTGAGTGGTGTACATTTTTCAGCCAAACAATACAGAAGTCTCATCTTCCTCTCTAAAATTGCCTCTTAAGCTAGAGTGACATTCCAACTTTGAAACGTGCAATAATGATCCCTGTGTTTTACTTAATATAGCATAGGTATGTGTAAAATGATTCAGAACATTGTAAAAATAAATATTTCCTCCGGAAATAGTTTAAGAACACATATTTCTGACTCAGCCCACAGATCAATCTGGATCCGGGTGAAGGAACAGGGATTGACAGATGCAGGGTAGGAGACAGAGAGACGGAGACAAGTCGAAGTTCGATCAAGCCTCATTTATTGATAAAGTGGTTACTGCTTTTATAGGGCAGGGGCGGGTCAGTGGGACAGGGAGAGGCTATGGGGTGATCTCTGATGGCTCATCGTCTCATCCGTGTAGTGATGTAAGTAGGAGAGGATTATGATTAATATAGGTGCATTATGTGCCCATATGAGGGATGGCAGGGAGACAGCAGCGGGGCGGTCGCACCGCTCCCTACATCTCCTCCCTTTCTATTTTTCAATCAGGAGTATGGCAGGCCCTGTGAGGACAGCGCCTGTCTTAGGTCAAGGACCTCTTTACATGAACCCAACTGGGCCTTACCCATCATGGGCTTGCAGGACAGCAGTTGGCCCTGTGCCCATCTTAGGTGACCGGTGGTGTGGCGTGTATGTCCTAGTTGCCCATCTCTGGCTGTCTGTCCATTGTCTTAGGGCGGTTAAGCGACATCGTCATATGGGCCACTTGTGGGAATTCTTTCCTGGTAGGTTTGTTGATCTGCCATCTCCAGCTGGTGATCGTGTGCCTGAATGGGCTTCGCCATAAATGCGTCTATTCAGTTATTAAAGAGCACCACAATCCTCTGAAAAATACAAGGACCCACAGAGAGGAGAAGCAACAAGGCAGCTAGGGGCCCAGGAAGGGCGCTAGGTAGGGAAAGAGCCCTCTCCAGAGTGTGGAGTAGGGGTTAGAGCCCATTTGTTTTTGTTTTTTTTAATTAAGGAGAAAAACAAAAAAAAGCAGAAAAAGGGTACAAGTTATACAGAATTTCAGAAAAAAAATATACAGTAGGAAACCACTAGTTAATGGATTACATATTGTCATCTTAGAAATATTTGTTCAAGTTACAAAATTAAAGCTTATATAGTGGACACTCAAACAGTGAGACCAAACAGTTCTGGTCAATGATCCAACAAAACTCAGTAATATCATTGTCTATCTTATACACTTAAATATACATGCAGTTATATCATTTAGAGCAGTTTCTTTTCCTCTCTTTTGTACAATGACTATTACACATTTTGGGTTTTATTGCTCCCACAGTTCTTATTACTTTTTTTGGAAGAGAGTAAAACCAAATGTCCTATGTTCCATCCCTAGTACCACAAAACAAGATGAAACAAAACCAACAGAAGCTTACCTATTCTTTACATTAGCTGTCTTTGTTCATTCCTTCAAAATTTGCTGAGGGAAATTGCAGGAAGAGACAGAATGTTGCTTCCTCTCAGCCAGAGGGTCCCTTCCAGCCCCAAAAGCTCACCTGAGGGCTGGCAAACACTCCACTGTCCCTGTCTCTGCCCCGGCCTCCAGACCGCCTCCAGGGGTCCCAGCTGGTCCACAGACACCACAGGGAATTGGTGCACTCTGTGTGGCCTCTCCAGCACCTGACTGGGTCAGTGTCATGGGATGCACTGGGAGCCCTGCACAGGCTGATATCTGTGTGTGTGAGAGCCTGACAGGGGCCTGTCCACCCACTGACATCCCCAGGGAAGCTGACCTCTCTTGTTGTGGGCATCTGCCTAGTGTGAGTCATGGCAGAGCAAGTGTTGTGTGCATGTGTCCCAAGTACTGTGCGGGGTCCTGTGAGAACAGAGGGAGACTGCAGGGCCCCATCCTCAAATCTGCCACCATGCGACTGCTCCAGGCCTGCTGCTGGGGTTGCATTCCATTTGCCCACCTTCACGTTCCTGTACGGATTACCTGTCTCTGGTTAGACGCAGCATCTCATGCGTCTCACAGGGCACCTCTCGGGCGAGCTGAGGGAGCAGTGGTTGTTGACAGGGACAGGGGTCCTGAGAAGCATTTCTTCATCTACAGCCACTTAGGCCCATTGGGTCCTCATGGGGAGGGGACAGGCACACCCCAGGGGCAGGGGCCCTGGCGTCACAACAGCCCTGTGCCTTGAAGGGCCAGCCGGCATCACTCAGCACTAGGATGCCCTCCACTGTTCCCAAAGGCCAAGCACTTGTTCCAGGGCCCCTCGGAAGTGGACTGGGCATCACCTGTGTGGTTACCCACTGGACCTTCTGGGGTGAAGCTGCCCGTCAGGCTGGGAGACTCAACCTGGCTCACCTGGACTCTACACAGCATGGCTCCGCACTCAGGGTCACGTTTCCGTGGCCAGGCTTCTTCGGGAATCAGGAACAGGATTTCTCAGTTGCCTGGGTGGCAGCCACTCATGTGCAAGCAAATTCATGGCGTTTTCCTTTCAGCATATCAGGGTAATTTAAAAGGTGTTAGTTAAATATTACTTTATTTCACTGAAATCCAAATTTGCTCTTTCTAACAAATCAGTCTGAGTGCCCACCTACCTCTTTTTGTCTTCCAGTGTCACTGTACCAAGCATGAAATACACATCAAACCACATGAAAATACACATCAAACCACAAAGCCTTTCCTTTTTCTCTCCCAGCTGGGGTATGGCATTGATTTCTTCAGGATTCTGTGCAAGGCAGAAGGTGCTGTGCTTGTAGATTTCACACAGGCGTTGCTCAAACACCTGCTCTGGAGGGCCTCGCCTGATGCCGGGCACTCTGGGGCCGAGGCTCTTGTTCCCCACTCCGAGTTCTTGCAGAGCCCTGAAACAGAAACCAGGATTCCTCTGGATGCTACGTACTCTCCCCTTACAACCTGTGATGGTTTCATTTGTGAGTGGCCACACTGCACTGAGGGTGAGATCAAATGGACATCAGCCTCTTTAGCTGCCACATCAGCCAGATTGTTTCCCCTGGCAATGGGATCATTCCCTTTTTTGGTGGGCCTTGCAATGTATTATGGCCACTTTCTCAGGTAGCCAAATTGCTGCCAGCAGGTCTAGTATTTGGGGGGCATTTTTTATTTTATCTCCTGCTGAGGTCAATAGTCCTCTTTCCTGACAAACTGCCCCATGTACGTGAAGGGTTGCAAAAGCATATCTGCTATCGGTAGAGATGTTAATCTGCTTAACTTCAGCCAGCTTTAGGGCTTCTGTCAAGGCGCTGAGTTCAGCTCACTGAGCAGAAGTGCCAGAGTCCAGCCCCTTTGCCCACAAAATCTGGGTCTTGGAGGTCACTTCTGCCCCTGCAACTCATTTACCTTGGTGCATGTAGCTGCTTCCGTCCGAGAAGAGTGATGATACACCCTCTAAAGGTTGGTCAGTCAGGTTGGGTCTGAGGCTTTGGTAGCTTTCGATCAAGGTGGCGCATTCTTGATACGGGGCTGAAGGATCCTCATCAGGCAACAGTGTGGCTGGATTCAGGGCTGCCAAGGACTTGAGGGCAATAGAGTCAGGATCTAAAAGTAATGCTTGGCAGTGCATTTGACAGCCATGGGTCAGAGGGTCAGATAAGAGTCTCAAGTGAGTGAGAGGTTACCACAGTGACCTTCTGGCCAAAGGTAAGCTTCTTAGCTTCCTTTATCAGCATAGCCATGGCAGCGATGATCCTCAAGCATGGTGGCCAACTGGCAGCCACTGCATCCAACCTTTTGGAGAAATAAGCTCTTGGTCTCTGCCAGGGCTCCAGTTCCTGAGTTATTACTCCTTTTGCAATTCCTCTCAGTTCATCCACACACAGGAAAAATAGCTTATACATGTTAGGGAGTCCCAGTGTGTGGGCATCTGTTAACGCCTGCCTCAATTGTTGGAAGGCTATCTCTTGTATTTCTGTCCATTCTAGTGGGCCTTCTGTTTGCCCCTTTAAAGAGTCATATAGCAGCTGGGCTATCTCAGCAAAGTTTAATATCCAGAGCCTACAATATCACACTGCACCACGAAACTCCTGGATTTGCTTCTACGTCTTTGTTACTGGTGTTTGTAGGGTAGCTCGAACCCTTTTATTGAAAGGGTCCTCTTTCCACCTTGCAATTGACAGCCCAGGTAGGTCACTGTCTGCTGGCATATTTGGGCCTTTTTTGATGATACCTTATATCCCAAATCATGTAAAGTCACTAACAGGGCCCTGGTGGCTTCTTTGCAATCCTCAAAGTTTTGGTGGCCACTAACAGGCCATCAACATATTGCAAAAGTATGACCTCTGGATGATCTTCTCTATACCCCATCAGGTCCCTAGCTAAGGCCTCATCAAATAAAGTGCGAACATTTTTAAAACTTTGTGGTAAACGAGTCCAAGTCAATTGTTCAGTTATTCCTGTCCCTGGATGAGTCCATTAACAAAAAATGGGTTGACTTCCAGGGCCACCGGGAGGGTGAAGAAAGCATCTTTCAAGTTCAGGACAGAATACAAGATGTGATCTGGGCTCAGAAGACTCAGCAAAGTGTAGGGGTGAAGGACAGTAGGATGCAGGGTGACCACTCACCTGTTGACTTCCTGGAGATCTTGCACTGGCCGGTAATCTTGGGTCCAACAACTTACGGACTGGGAGCAATGGTGTATTCCAGGGAGAGATGCAAGGTACAAGAATCTTATTATCCGTTAAACTAGCAATATGTTTTGCAATTCCTTGGCGGGCCTGTAAACTTATTGGATATTGTCTACGGCAGATGGCAGACACCTGGGTAACAACTCTATTACCAGAGGAACTTGGTTTACCGCCAGACCGGGAGACTTATTTTCAGCCCAGACTCCTGGTATTTGCCTTTGCCACCCCTGTAGGACATTTCTGTCAGTCTCTGGAGTGGGATCATCTCCCAGTGGGAGATGATTTTCCCCTTCAGGAAGGAAGGCAAGTACCTTCATTTGTTCCCCAGGTGTTGTTCCCAGAGTCAGTTGTGGTGTCTCCGCCTGAAAACTCAATTGGACCTTTACCTTATGAAGGAGGTCTCTTCCTAGCAGTGGATCAAGGCATTCCGGAACCCATAGAAATTCATGCATAGTGGTCTTTTGCCCAGGGCGAGTTAACTGGACCACCACCTTCGGGTATGATTTTCACCCTCTGGTGGCGCCAACCATGTTTACTTTGTTATCAGTCAGAGTTCCCAACAGTTGAGTTAGAATAGAATAGTTGCGCCCCTGTCCACCAAGAAATTTACTGGTTTCCCCCCACTTGCAGAGTTATCCAGGGCTTGGGGGGGGCACCTGAGCCCTGACACCCTCCTTGTTGTTTCAATAAGGTCTTCGCATCTCTCTCCATTTTGGCCTTTAATTTGGGGCAGTCCTTTCACCACTGCCTCATTTCTGTACAATAGGCACATTGAGTTTTCTCAAGCGGGGGGCGCTTTTTCTCCTTGTCTTCTGACTTCCCTTTTTGTTTCTGCTTGTTTCTTTTTTGCATAACAGTTCCAGCACCTTAGTGACTTTTTTATGATTTACCTCTTGCCAGTTCTCTCTGTTGTCAAATACACTATGTGCTAACTCTACCAAGTGACTTAGGGGCATTCCCTCAAGCCCCTCCAGTTTCTGTAATTTCCTTCTAATGTCTGGGGCTGACTGAATGGTATAGCCTTTGCCTTGTCACAGGCAACCGGATCAATTGGAGTATAAAGCCTCTAGGCCTCTAGGAGGCGCTCCAGGAATGCAGAAGGGGATTCATCAGCCAATTGTCTTACCTCTGATACCTTGGACAAATTTGTGGGCTTCTTAGTTACTCCAAGGAGTGCTACCAGAAACAGTTGGTGATATTGGGTCAAAGCCTCCTTACCCCTGCATGTGTTGGGATCCCAGACAGGATGGGAGAAAGGAAACAAGAGTCCAGTCATTCCAGGTCATCTGTGGGGGTCCCATCCAGGTCCAAGACACACTTTTGCCCTAGAGAATGGATGCGAGTTCGCTCTTCAGAGGTAAAGAGGACCCTTAGAATCTGCTGACAGTCATTCCAGGTGGGACGATGGGTGGAAAAAATAGACGGAAATAGAATAATAAGGTTTTCAGGGACCTTGTAGAATGGGGGGTTTTGGCCCTTCCAATTGAACAGGTCAGAAGTGGCAAAAGGGGTATAGACAAAGATCGAGTCCCCTGGGTCCCTAGGGTTGGGCACCTCCCCAAGGGGGCAGAGCGCTGACTCCTCCATAGAAGAGTCAGGTGAATTTGGTTGCTGCCTACTCCTGGTCCAGACTGGACTGTGGCGTGGGAGGAAGTGTCGGGTGAGCGGTCCCCAGAAAGGGGATATGGGGGAGGAAGGAGCACATCTTCCAGAGGGTCCTCCTCAGAGGGTAAGACTGGAGCAGAGGGCTGGGAATCAGAGGCAGGCGATGTTGGTTTCGTTTTTAATGCTGCCACCAACCACCTCCACTCATGGGGAACGATGATGAATCCACAGTGGGGAATCATAGATGACATCTATCCAAATCTGAATGTAAACAATCTGGTCTTGTTGAGAAGGGGGCCCAAATACACACCAATGGATGGCCTAAGCTATTTCTGTGTTAAAAGACCCCGTCGGGGGCCAAATAACATTTGTCCCTACCAGCCACTCCTGAGAAACAAAAACCGTTAACTCCCCGTGAAAATGAGCTCCTTAATCTCTTTTGGCCCGTTTCTTTCTTTCTTTCTTTCTTTCTTTCTTTCTTTTTTTTTTTTTTTTTTTTTTGAAAGTATACAACAGAACAAGTCAGAATAAAGCCAACTAATATTGTATAGTGAAACTGGTACAAAACTTCACAGCAGGTTACCAGGATAACAGTAATAGGTATCAGAGTATATTTTGTTATCTTTATAATAGCTGTTCTTTCAATCACATATATCAAAATGAGATGAAATATAAAACACTATACAACTTATCAAAACAGAATATTGAATAGAGCAGTACCATTAATCAGAAAAGAGCAAAACAGTAATAAAAATATTTGCCCTCAAGGAAATGGTACAAGGAAGTCCCCCTTATTTGCTATGGTCAACCTCCCAGGAGATACTCAGATTTCTTGTTTCCATTTCTTAATGGGGTGGGGGGGAGAAGGAGGATAGGGGAAGTGGGATATTTGACTCTAGGCCATGTAGCAGTAGGTTCACTATTGATAAGCAGGGAGGCAAGGTGGTCATTTGCTTTCACAACATCTTCAGTTCCAACATGGCGTGGATCTCAGGAGACATTGCTGGTTCTCCCCCTGGAAGGGCTACAGTCTGCCACCCTGTCTCTGTTTACCAAGGAGTTGGCCCGATTCTTAAATTGCTTAAAATGATTTAGGACAAGACTAAGGGGTGTGACACACAGCAATTTTCATGCCAGACTGTCCCATTTTTGCCTGCTGTGCTTCCCTGTGAGAAGAGAAACTCAAGAGAAAACATCAGTGAATACAGGAAGAGACAGAACAATAGGGAGAGAATCACAAAGCTCAGGATTCTCTTTGCTTGATCAGGGGGTCATCTGGGGTTTAAAAGAATACTGTCAATACCTTCAGAGTGACCAAACAGATGGCAGTCAGCCTACGGGAACATGTGACCTCTCAGGTCAAAGGCGTCCTGGAAGGGAAAAGTTGAAACAAAAAGACAAGTGAAGAGACAGAACTACACAAAACAAAGACACAAAACCACTACTACGGCTAAAAGTCAAAACAGTTTTTCTCTGGCAAAATAAATGAATTTAGTCTGGAGGCTTCCCTTCAAATTCTGATATCAAAGTGGAGTGCGGCCCTACGGGGGTCCAAGAACCAAATGAGTCAAAAGACTCAAAAATCCAAAACCAATGATCTAGGATTCCCAGCAAGGATTCGACCTCGCAAGGTTGAGGGCATGCCTTCCTAAATAAAGTTAAGACTTTGTGATATCACTTTAAATCAAATGGGAGTCTCCAGTACTTATTTTATAGGGAATCAGTCCTCAGGAATTGAGTTGGTGGGCAGTTATTCCATCCCGAATGAGCCCCCAATTGTGGTAGACCGTTTCCGAGGTAAGGAGGTGGCAGAGAAAACAATTTGGAAAAAGATTATTTATTAAAGCACAGGCCTGGCGACGCAGCCTTCTGGGGCCAAAATGGAAGACTGCGAGCCTTACAGCTAAGGGGCAGGGTTTTTATCTCATGAAACCACAACATCTGTCAGTTTTACAATGTGGGGGGTATCACCGGCCCATTACAGACCAGGAACACGGTGATTACATTCCTCAAAAAGAAGCAGGGTAGGGGCTGGGGATTTAGCTCAGCAGCATAAGTGCCATCCTTGCAAGTGTGTGGTCGTGAGTTCGATCCCTGGTACCGATAAAAACAAAAAAGACAAAAAAAAAAAAAAAAAAAAAGAAGCAGGGTTAAGCTTAGGTAAACAAGCAAGTCAACACTTGGTAAACATTCTCCCAGGAACTACATGTTGCATGGTTCTCAGGATTATCTAGAACCTTCTTTGGCTCCAGGGGAATTTTTATGAGTCTAGAGGTTTTTACAAGTTTCAACACCAACCAACCAAACAAGCAAAAAGTAAAAAACAAAAGAAGAACAAAATAGCCAGGTATGCTAATGCATGCCTCTCATCTCAGCACTCAGGAAGCCGAGGCCTCCAACCCTGAGTTGGAGGCCAGCCTGAGCTGCAGAATGAGTTCAAGATCAGCCTGAATTAGCGAGACCCTGTCACAAATCACTAAGAAAACTGATATCCTCAGAGATTCCCTGCAGATCTTAATATCCTTAAAGGTGCCACAGCATCCCTCTGATTAGAAAACCATAAGTAGCTGGACATGGTGGCATATAAGCATAATCCTAGGATTCTGGAGGCTGAGGAAGGAGGATCATAAATTTGAGCATGGCTTGGGCACTCAGTGAGACTGTTTTAAAATTAAAAACAACAAACACAATACCAAACAGGACTTGGGATGTAGCTCAGTGCAAAGGCCCTCGGTTCATCCGGTACTACACACGTGAACAGGTACGCATGCACAGAGACACACGGCCAGGCAAGAAAAAACAGAGATACAGAGACAGATACAGACAGAGAAACATATTTGTTAAATACTAACATACTTAGCAAAGGAAAACTGGGAAAGTATTTTAATTCATGGAGTAACTCTACTGCCCCAAGCAGGATGCCACTGATCATTCTCCTTTATGAACAAACACACAGCACACTTCTAACTAAGTATCTCAAATATTCATAAACCAAAGTTAGTAGGATATTGAAAGAAGAACAGATGCGGTGGACCACCTCTGTAATCCCAGCACTCTTGGTGGCTCGGCCAGCAAGAGGACCGAGTTCACACCCAGAACACAGAATGAAGACACCTAGTGAGAACTCATCTCAAACTAAGTAATAAAAATAAAAAAGGGCTGTAAGCAGCTCATCACAAATGCCCTGGGTTCAAGCCCCATTACCACAAGACAAACAAAAAGAGACACAATGACACAAAGAGGTTTTATATCAGATCTGCAGGACCAAAGTACATAAAGCATATGAAAACAAACCATTTCATATAGATAGAAAAAGGATCGACCACTCCACGAGGATGCCTAAATTAGCTCTCCAGTAGGAAGAAGGAAAAAACACTTCCTAAGTATGTGCGTGTGCACCCATAGACGTTGCTCGGGTTAAATCATCCTGGTTTTCTTAAAATCAGATAACATATTCAGATGTAAATCTAAGTCACGCGCTGAAAAATACAAATGAAAAAATTATGTTTGATAGTACTCTCTAAGCATGTTACCCAAGTCAGAATTAAACACAAAATTTGACTAGGTCATATTCAGAAATCTTCCCAAAGCAGAAAACCTCATAAAGTAAAGTTCTAGCAAAGTGGAAAGATACTTGTAATGCACAGACTTGGCTGCAGCCTGTATAACCAAATATATATATAAGGCACCAGTAGGACTAAGACTATGATTTTGTTCAGTTTCATTTTGTATCTGTTTTGTTGAGGCAGGATGTCCTCTTGCTCAGGCTACACTCCAAAACCTCAGCTCAAGGTGCCCTCTTCCTTTGGTCTCCCAAGTAGTTGGGACTCCAGACCCACAACCATGCCTAGATCAACAGCATGGATTTTTCTTTTTTTGGTCTTCTTCTTTGTTTGAGGGTCTCACTATGTGGTTCAGGCTGCCCTTGAGCTCACTTTGTAGCCCAGGCTGGTCTCAAACTTGCAATGATCCTCCTGTCCGAGCTTCCTGAAGGCTGGGATTATAGGCATGAATGGCCACGCCTGGCTAACAACATGGATTTTGATGTTACAAGGAACTGAGAAGAACACCTGGTCTACAGTAAGTGTAATACACATCAGCTGGTGTTTGTGATGCTTAAAAAGCATAGACCTATGGTGAATAAGTACTCAAAAGAAGCCCAAATGAAAAGTAGTTGAAAAGCTGGGCGAGATGATGCACGTCTACAATTCCAGCTACTTAGGAAGTCGAGACCAGAGGATCAAGAATTTGAGGCCAGCCTCGGAAACTTAACAAGATCCCATTTCAAAATTAAACTTCAGAAAGCCCCAAGGATAGCTCGGTAGTACAGGGCTGGTCCAACATTAGCAAGGGCCTAGTTTCAATCCCCACTACTATTACTACTACTACTACTAGTACTACACACACACACACACACACACACACACACACACACACACACACAGAAGTGGCAAAAGATACACATTCATGCTCACAACAGTATTGTTTCCAATCTCTCTCTCTCTCTCTCTTTTTTTTTTATTGGTACTGCATATGGAACTCACAATCTGCTTGCAAGGCAGGTGCTTATGCCACTGAGTTAAATCCCCAGGCCCTGTTTGCAATCTCTTGACTGACAGAAACAACAAAATGTCCACCCAAAGACTAATGGATAAACAAAATGTGGACTTGTGCTTGGCCTGAAGGCCAGTCAAATAATCTCTTGACTCAGCATGGGTCAATATCTGGATTGGAGCCTCAGCACCACAAAGACAAAAAACAAATGTGGCAATGAGTACATCAGAGTACAATTCAGTCATAAAAAGAAAGGAAATTCTGAAACCAGCTACAACAGCCATGAATCTTGAGGAAATTATGTCAGGTGAAAAACACGAGTCACAGAATATTACACACATGGCTTAGAGAGCTCAAGCTCATGGAATATAGAACAGAGCGGTGCTTGCCATGGCCCGAGAGAAGAGCTGTACTACATGTCTCAACAGAGAAAGAATGATGACAAAGATTATAGTAGGGAGCAAGTCAAAGATGAAAAACCTTAATGAAACTTAGCTGGGGAGCTACATAATCAACTAGTTTCCTACCACTCCACTGCTCACAAAACAAAATTCGAAGTGTGATCAGCTCACTGGGTTTGAACAAACCCAAGAGCTTCTGCTGAGTGGCCACCCATCCTCTCCTTACCCCCACTATCTGGTGGCTTTATGTGAGTCCCACCCAGAAACTACAGGAGAATGAGACTCATAACGTACATGATCTTAGCCAAAAGACCAAGAAGCAATTATCATACTGTTAAGTCAAGCAATGTAGGCACTGAAACCACAAATTGACCCGTCCTAGAAGAGCTTCCCTGACCTACCAGGCTGGGAAGAAACAGGTAGCCAGAAGTACTAAGAAAGCATCCTAGGCGGACTGGCATTGAGGCACAACAAGCCTTGAATCCCAGCTACTCACAAGGCTGGGATCCGGCAAGTCCCAGGCCAGCCTGGGCACATTGGCCAGACCCTGCAAGAAAAAGTGTTCATGAGGGAGTTGTGCGTGGTAGGGCGCCCCTTGCTTGGCTCCATCTTTCTTTTGAGGTGTCTCTCCCCTTCAAAAAAGACAACCTGGGGTTGAAGGGTGGCTTCAGGTCAACTAAGGTCTGGGCTCTGGTGGCCCTTAGAGGAGCATCTGAAAGGAGTGGCAATTGCTACCCAGCCCAGCACACATCGTGGCCATCCTCAGGACTCAAGGGGCTCTGATTTGCAACTTTTCAGTAGTTTTCAGCCGGGAAGAACATGCGAGGCTAAGAACTAAGAACATTCACCCAAGGGGGTAGGGAGGGAGGGAGCCACTTCCCCAGAGCCATCACACTGCCCAGGCCAGGAAGCACTGGAGACACCTTGCAAACCCCCTCCCAACTGCCAGAGACTGAACCAGAACCACACCCCACCAGGGCGCATTTACGAGGCACTGACCTGCTGGCTCCAAGATGCCTTCCCCACTCTGCACCTCAACAGGAAGGAGTCCAACCCAGGTCTCTCAAGACTCAGGGAACCCAGGGCAGTGTCCGGCTGGGTGGTTCCTTGCTTACTTTGCCAGCTGCTTCTCTGGTGAGGCCTGCTGTGAAGCACCTAGGGCCCCAGTGGTCTCCATGCTGCATCCTGTTGGCTGAAAGTCGTGCATGGATGCAGGGAATGAACATTAACAGCCCTTCTTGGGCTTTGGGGAGAGGTGAGAATTGAACCACAATCCCCTGCGAGAGCAGGAAGGCAGGAAGGCGGGCAGGCTAGAGGGCTGGCTGGAGAGAAGTGTCCAGAGAGTGGAACCTGAGTGCACTTTGCAGTGCAGATCTGTAATGCCACCACAGGGGCCCCAGCTGGAGGGTGAATTGTGGGCCAACCCTGTCTACATAACGAGTTTGATCCCAGTCCGGGCTACATAGTGTGTTTGAAACCAGCTTCCATAAAGTAGTGTGTTCGAGGCGCTCTAGGGCACCTGGATCACGTAGTAAGGCCTTGCCTCAAAAAGACAGAAGGTGAGTTGTACAGTTCAAACTTTGTTTTTCTGGACCTTTTGCAGCTGATAATTGGTACTGTGCTGTGTTACTTTTGATCCCACTACACTCACTAAGGGAGACCATTCCTATTAATGGTTGAGAAAATGTGCAGGGCTCTTGGGCCTGACTCTCCATTCACTCTTTGGTCTCCATCTTTTTACTATACAGATGCATCCCTTCTGAGGCAGAAAAAAACACCTGCTCCAGACAGGACCCCCATCCCAATCCCCACACACCTTCCCAGCGCACCTGCAGCCCTTCAGCATTCCTCTTCCTGGCCTTCAACAAACCTTTTGCTCTCTGTTCAGTTTCTGTTTTACCAAATTTATGTAACTTCTTTTCCTTGTCTCTGCTGTATGCTAAAAAGGTGGAATTCCGTGTAACTTTCTGTCCAATCAACTCATGGCCAATGCTGTGTTCTTGTACCTCCTACGTGGCCATAAATCCTATACAAATCCTGCTCCCTCAGAGTTGGGTACGTGGCTCTTTGGGAATGAATCCCAACCAAGCATGCCAGTGTGAATAAAGCTGAACACCTGCCTCTAAGACCCTGGGTGCTGCTCAGTTTGTTGCAATGCTTATTGGGTGCTGTAAACACCTAGGAGCTGCAAACACTATTTTTATGCTCAGTAACGCTACTAAAACACTGTCACCCACCCATCCCAAGTGTAGTGGGCATTGAAGGCAAGGTCTTGCACTGAGCTATATCCCTAGAGTTTATTTTTTTCTTTTTGTTTTCAGGGCCTCGAATCTGTGATTCTCCTCTTGTAGGCTCCCAAATAGCTGGTGAAGGGAAAGGAGTCTATGGGCCAAAGTATGGATTATACAGGGAGACCCTGTCACAAAAAAACAAACAATGAAAAAAAGAAGGAAAAGAAAGAAAGAAGATCTAGAATGTAGTTCAATAAAAGAGTAGCCCTTGGTTCTATTTCCAGTATCAGAAAAAAATTGTCTGAGAAAAACATGGTTGTGAAAGCATTTATTAACTGCCTACTGAATGCTCTGAGGGTCATCTCCTTGATGCATGAGAGAATTTTTTTTTTTTGGCAGGGGGACTGAACTTGTGACCTTGGACTTGCAAGGCAGGCAGGAACTTGTGCCAGAACCCCCAGCCCTTTTTTCTTGGATAATTACTTCCAACATATAGATGGGTGAAACTGTCTCTCATCTTGAGGTTAAGTAACTTTTCGTGATAATGAGGTTAGGACATAGTTGGAATCATGATTGGAAACCATATTGTTTAATTTTTCTGTACCAAGATCTAACAGGATGGGCATTAAAATCCAGAAATGAAAGATTTGCATAGAACTACAGATACCAAAAGAGGGAGCAGAAGTCTGTCTTTTCCTTCTCATTCTGGCTCCTCCTCTCTCCCTCTTCCCTCTCTCATAAGGAATTGAAGCCAGGGGCTTTCAACCACTGAGCTACATCACCAGCCCTTTCCAATTTTTATTTTTTCTTTTGAGACACGGTCTCTGTATGTTATTCAGGCTGGCCTCTAACATACCGGGCACAGCTCTTGAAACTCCAGAGAGGGGGATGGTGGAGGATAAAGAAAAACAGGAGTCAACATGCAGAAAGCTGGGGTCAGGTGGAGCCACCTCTCCCAGTGGGAGGGAAAGAATTGCCAGATGACTGCAGCCTGTTTATTTATACACTCAGGAGGTTATTGTCAGTTGAAACTTCTCTGCCTAACAACTTGTTTGCCTATCTCACCTAGGGCACCTTGCATTCTTGGAGCTGGAACAGCTTGTTCACATGGCTCACCTTGGGTGCTCCGAGTTCTCTGCACTGACCTTGCTTTAGCCTCACTCACCTGATCAGCCTCCAGCTTCCGGCACTCTCCACAGGCCTCAAATTTGCAATCCTCCTGCCTCAGCCCCTGAGGAGGTGAACACTACTTTTATTGTGTAATACACTGAAAAATCAAAAATCTTATTTTCTAGAGGACTGCAGATTACCTGTTGGTGGGGCCTTTGTGCCGTAAGGTGTACAAAAGTGACACTAGCTGTGGTCACTGTTATTGTGCACATAAGTCTTATAGCAGGCCCAGATGATTCATTTAAAAAGATAAAAGAGTATTTTAAGGGTTTTTTCCCTTTTATGGCACTGGGGATGCCAACCAGGTCCTCCTACATGCCAGGCAAGAGCACTACCACTTAACTACGTCATTAGAGGCATCACAATGGTTATCTAAAAATGAATAGTAATGATGACAAACTGTTTTGTGCTAGAATTTTAAATCTCTAAACTCAATGTTGTTGTTTCTTATTTTACTTTTAGAAATGGGGATATCTAGAGAGGAAGCCTCAGAAACTGCAAATTACAAGATAAGAATGTCTCGCAAATAGACCAAGATTTGCTGATACATCTGGTACTTTAGGCAGGAAGTAAATAGCACTGGACGTTTTCCAGCAAGCTCATACTCAAGACTTCCTAGTTACCTTCTATTCCCCACTACATAATAAGGGAATGCAGTAGTCTTAATGAAAACAATTGAAATTTGTGGTGCACTGGGCATTGGAAAAACACAATCATGGTATACTAAGATGATTCTTTCTTTGAGATCATGAGTTTGCTATATGGTACAAAAAAAAACTGTTCCTCTTTTAAAGATGTATTTAACAACAATAATTTTTTTTTTTTTTACCGATACCAGGGATCAAACTCAAACCATGCACTTGCAAGGCAGGCGCTTATGCCACAGAGCTAAATCCCCATCCCCACAATAATACTTTTGTAAGTAATTTTGTGTTGTGAGTTTATAGTCACAAGACCAAAAGAAGGCTTTGTATTGCTCTATGACTCTTAATCATATGTGCATCAAACAAAAACCAGCTTCTTACTAAAAATGTTTATTTTGCAATGTTTCGCTGTGCTCACTAGGATAAACCAGCAGTATCCTGCTTCATTAATGCACTCCCAATAATATATTTTAAAGTCAAAATCTTGAAAGGTTTATATATGGTAAGAAAGGTATCATTCCCAGAACCCTGAAATCTACAGAATTTCATTATCCACTATTGTGAGCCCAAATGCTGAGTACTGTAATCCCTTCAGTCTTCCTCACAATCCAAAAAGTTGTATTTGTAAACCCACTGAGATATTATTGGAATGCTAGCAAGTTAATCCCAATCTACCACCTCTAATGTTGAGAGTAAAATCACCAAGACATATTCAAAGATAAGGACAGCCAAGGGGTCCTAAGCCTGATCCCAGTGAGGATATGTGGACAAAGGCCCCGATCCATGGCTTCTCCCAGAATTTATGATCTTGTGAAGAAGGGGAAGGCCTGAGGATGAGGGACAATGAGGATGGCAGGAACTACTGGGTAACTTGAGCTGGCTAACCAGGTAGGAGAAAAGCATCTTGGCAAAATACAAGGAGAATGACATGCAGAAGGATCAAACAGCATCACTCATTAAGGTAGCAATTGAATTGTTTTTGGAGGCTGTTGTTTCAATTTTGATATGTAAATTTGTGCCCTGGGGACTCATTTCCTCTTTATTTAGAGGCTCATACCTAGTTGACATTCCTGGAGCTGACTGGCTCTGCCATCCTGCCTTGCTCATATCTTAGAATAGCCCCAAAGATTACATATCAGGACTTCAGCTGGCCTTATTTGCATTGCTTAGAGCCAACTGAAGGGACAAGGGAATAGCACAGCCTGTTCTGTACATATCAGAATATGGAAAGAAGACTCAATTTAACTAATGTTCTGCATTCAAGGAAAGATACCAATGTAGTCTTCTACAGTCTGCTACTTTAATTGTAGTTTTCCTCTTTAGATATTTCCCTAAGCCCCAAGGAGACTTAGCCATCTCCATTTCCTTAGGAGTATGTTTGTGTCAGTAAAACATTTTCACTGGTACCTAGCTGGTCCTGCTCAGCCTCTCAGATGCTGGGATTGTAGGTGTCTGCCACCATGCGCCCAGCCTTTACTTATTTTCTTGACAGTGTGAAATTGGCAAAAGATGTCCAAAACCGAAATATTTTAGAGGAGTGGCAGCTGAGCTGTTTTCATCGATAGGGAAGTTTTATAGCTGATGGCATGGTACACCTTGCTACTACCTGCATTCAGTACATTCAGCTCATAGCAGGAACACATTTGGGAGAGGGTAAATGAGCAAATGGTCCTTTTTTGCCCCTATAACAAAGAAAAAGTAACAATGTAATAGTGTATTATTATTTTACCTCTGTTACAAAATGAGAAAGGCCAAAATGATCATTGTCCTTCTCTTTTTATGATTTTCACTTCTTACTATAGTACTTTTCGGGCAAAACCTGTGTCTGTATTTCAGTGTATGAGCTCATATTCCAACTTTCCATTGTAAACTAATGTGTACACTTCATATAAGTGAATGTTGTTAAATGCATTCAGTATATTGACTCCCACATTAAGTTTTCAACAAATCAAAGATAACTTTGAAAACCACATCTAGAAATGTCTAGAATATTAACCTGGTTGACCTTTGAAGCTTTAATAGTAAATAATTTACCTAATAGCTGCATGAATTTTATCATTCAAGAGTTTTGCAAGTTTCTTTATTTGCCTTTTGGTGATTGTTAGTGTGGAAAGAAACTGACTTTAAACAATTTAAATGTTTTTCTTTCCTGTACTTGTGCTTGAACCCTAGGGTACTATACTTCTGACCTACATCCCCAACCCTATTTTTATGTTTTTGAGACAGGGTCTGGTTATGTCACTAAGCTGCCTAGGGTGGGCTTCAACTCACAGTCCTAGCTCAACCTCTTAGTGTTAGGATTACAGGCATGTGTGGGAGTCAGCACTAAAAATAAATTTATAAACTCTTTGTATCTAAACCTTAGATGTGACTTATCCTGAAGGATCAGCTAAGGACTCTGCAGACAGAATATGGCAAGACTTGGAGGGAGGCCATAGCCTTGCAGCTGCAGGATATATGCACATTTTCTGTGCTGTGCCCAAGTCTATAAACTCCAGCCTATCAGCCCAGTCCCCAATGCTATCAGCTCAAGTGTAATATTCTTTTATCAAACTGTCTTTGGGACTTTTCTAAAAATGTCTTTGTTCTCTTTATGTACTTAAGGCAGAATATCCCTTAATAAACAGAGTGGTCATCAGCCCACCTCTTTGCAATGAGGAATCTAGAAGGAAATTGTTTATTGAAAGGTCCCTGCCCTGGTATAAATTACTGTGCAGTTATGGCAGTGGTCTAACATGGCAGAAGACCAAGGTGGCAACGCTTACCACTTCCTGCTTCTTCTTCAACCCTAATTGCAACTCCTCTTCCTGTTTGCATGCACAGAGAATTCCTCGTACATCCTCAATATCCCCCCCATATGCCACTTCGATCAGAGGTCATGTAATTCTCTGCCTCTCTGTCTGGTCAAAGGAGACATTCCAGTCACCATGAGTTGTGTGCTCCTTATCACGTCCTCAACTCAATAAACCTGTTCATTTTGTACTTCTGCTTGTCTATTGCACCAGAATACTCTCACATTTATTATACTAGTGGGCTAGTGAGATCAAGTCCAAATGATTAGCCAAGAGCAAGTTTTGTTTCTTTTTTTCTTTTTTCTGTTTTCTTTTTCTTTTTTGGTACAGGGAATCAACTCACAATCTCACACTTACAGGCAAGAACCTGAGCCACTGAGCTAAATCTTCAACCCAAAGAGTCAGCTTTGAGTCCAGTTTAAATATAATTTATAAGCAGGGAGCACAAGGCATTACATGATTGGTTACTTGCATTGAATTAAGTCATTTATTGTAAGGAAGACTAACTGTACATATATTTGCTTGAAAGGAATTATTTATTATAGCATAGGAACATCCTGGGGATGAAGGAAGGGGTATCAAGGGGAGCAAGCAGAGTTTAAAGTATCTTTGACTACTATACTTCACCCCAACCAGAGTTAGAAGCAGTATTGTGGGGGGTTTTTTTGTTTTTTTTTTTTTGTTTTTTTTTTTTGGTACCAGTAATCAGTCACTACTTTGCACTTTGCCAAGCAGGAACTGTGCAGCTGAGCCATATCTGCAGCCTTCTTTTTTCTTTCTTTTTAAAAATTCTGATAAAATGTATACAGAATGTGCTATTTTTACTGTTTTTTTCCATTTAGTTTTGCTTCTAGTTTGTTTGTTTGTTGTGATACTGGGGGCTGAATCCGGAACCTTTACATTGAACTATATTTGTTTTTATTTTGGGACGGGGCCTAGCTAACTTGCTCACTTGCCTAGACTGGGTTTAAAGGTCCCATCCTTCTGCCTTGGGATCCCAGAGTGATGGATTACAGATTATAGACCTATGCCACAATTACATATACTTTTAAA
The DNA here is from genome assembly GCF_034190915.1 of Cavia porcellus. NCBI lineage: Eukaryota > Metazoa > Chordata > Mammalia > Rodentia > Caviidae > Cavia > Cavia porcellus. The sequence continues at coordinate 82,178,994 of NW_026947489.1, forward strand.
ACAAGATCTCTCTATGTAATAAGCGCTGCCCTCAAACTCACAGCCAGCCTCCTGTTTCAGGTCTCCCTAGTGCTGGGATTATAGGTGTGCACCACCACAGTTCATAGGTTGTATGATTTTAAAGCACAGAGTTGAATGCCATTGTAGGGAGCCGTTGAAGCTGGAGACTGATCACATGTGCCTGGGTAAGGCAAGGCCAGCCCTGAGATAAGAGATATCCCAAAATAAACCAGGTAAACAAGCTGTTCCAGCACCAAGAAGGCAAGGGGCCTGGGGCCCAGGCCAGCCAGGCAAACAAGTTACTAGGCAGCAGCATTGAAACTGACGTTCTTCTTTGGCCAGTATAAACAAAGGTTACAGTGGTTGAGCAGTTCTTTCTCTCCCATCCGCAGAGTAAGGACTTCACCTGACCCCAGCTTTGTCTCTTCTTTATTTTCTCATCCTCTCAGGGCCTTTACCACAAGAACTTCCAGAGCCACATGGGTTGCAGCATGGCATTGAGTACAGTCATGCACCCTTAATGATGGAGATACATGCTGAGAAAGGTGTTAGCTAATTTTGTCACTGTGCAGACATAAGAGAGATTCAATGGCAGTAAGTTATGGAAGAGCTTTCCTGTTTAAAATGTTTCAAAACCCAAATATGTCAATAGTCTGCAAGGTTTCTTACACTTCTCTAAACAGCTTTGTACTAGAGGAACAAGCTATATGCAGGTTCTTATTGTTTCCAGTTTGTTCACATATTCAGTAAGTTCCACTTACTAACAAAAGACCCCCACTCTACTTGATAACAGTATAATAGTAACTTCTCATATTAGGTGGGGGCTCAGACTTTGGAGTCAACTCTGTTTACAGAAATCATAATAGAACTGTTTCCAAACGTGAAGAAAGATGGTGATATGTAGGTAAGATAGGCTTACAGAACACCAATTAAGTACAATGAAAAATAGAAGTTGCTTAGATGTTCAACAAAAAGACAAATTTTTTTGTCTATAATTCCTGTAACAACAGCACTCAGGAGGTTGAGACAGGCAGATCACTGTGAGCTCAAGGCTAGCCTGAACTATGTAGCAAGATGCTGTCTCAAAAAACCAAAAAACCAAATCAGAGCAAAAATTCATGAAACAATCAGTGAATCAAAGAACTTGTTCTTTCAAGGAAGAAACAAAATAGATAAACCCTTAGCTAAACTTAGCAAAAGAAGGAGAAAAAGGACTCACATCAGGACAAAGTTGGGTGTCCCATCCGATTCGCGTGCTGCCTTACCTTCTAGCCTAGCTAACCCTCAACAGGCTGACCCTGGCCCTGGTGTCAGCCAGCCCTCTAGTGTACTACGTCTGGGCCCTCCAGCTTCACGGCTGTGAAGAAAGTGGTTCAGCAGCTCCCCTGGAGGTCAGGCTCAGCCACATGAAGGTTTCCCAGGCAGCTGCAGATGTAAAACAGTTCTGCCTGCACAATGCTCAGCATGATCCTCTGCTCATGGAAGCACCCTCAAGAACAAATCCCTTCAGACTGCAGAAAGTCGGTACCTTTTTGTAGTCAAACGAATTTCTGAGAGTTCCCCAGACCACTTTTAACCAACCAATGACTATTCAGAAAAAAGAAAATTGAGATCTGTACAAAAACTTCTCTTTCTTAACATGTGCCATAACACACTAACTTCTACTTTTGTTAGTCCTTAACATCCATTTCTCTGGGGGCTGGGGATTTAGCTCAGCGGCATAAGCACCTGCCTTGCATGGCTTGCATGCTTGCATGCAGGCAGTTGTGAGTTCGATCTCTGATACCGATAAAAAACAAAACAAAACATCTATTTCTCTGAATTTTCTGGAATTTCTTTCCACAAGGCTATTTTATATACACCAGTGTCAGCATACAATAAAATACTTAGAATAAAAAGGACTCACATCAATGCAATTAGCAATGGAAAAGGTAAAACATGTAAGATGATTGTACTACGTTGAGGTAGGTTCTCTGGCCCACTAGCCTGGTTTTTAATCTGTATACATGACAATTAACTTTATAAGGTTTTATAAATAAATGAATCTAATGTTGGAAAAAGGGAAATAGAGGGAAGGGAAAAAGTAATTGAAATGTGTTTATGTACATGTACCATTTCCCTACAGTGAATGTAATCATTGTTAATTGTAAACGTGTACTATTAAAAGTTAAAAAAAAAAGAAAGAAATTAAAAAGGTGAAGTCACAGCGGACATCCAGAAGATTGTTAGTAACTACTAAGGAAAACTGTTTTCTAACAAATTGGAGAATGTTTTTTTTTTTAACTCCAGTGATTGACCTCATGACAGTGCACTTACCAGGCAAGCCCTTGTGCCACTGAGCTAAAGAATTTCTACACATATATGGACTAACAAAACTGAACCAGGACAAAAACCCTGATCAATCCAAATAACAAGCAATGAAATTGAAGCAGTAATAAAAAACCTACCAAGCAAAACAAAACAAAACAAAAAGGCCTGATGGATTCAATGCTGAATTCTAAAGACTGTCAGGTAGGTCATGATATCTCAAACTCTTTAATGAAACTGAAAATAACACAGTGCTTCCAAATTCACTACAGAATCCAGGATCACTCTGATTCGAAGAGCAAGACAAGGAACCAACTAAAAACAACAAACAAACAAACAAAAAAACAGAATAAAATTTACAGGCTAATTTCATTATTGAAACAGAAACAAAAGACCTCAATAAGATACTGGCAAATAGAATGTACCAGATCATAAAAAGGATCATGCATCATGACCAAGTAAATTTCAGCATAGAAATGCAGGGATGTTTCAAATTAATAAATGTAATACCACATAAATGGAACAACAACAAAAATCAAACGATCATATTAATAGACACAGACAAAGCTTTTGACAAAATTCAACACCTACTCAATATGATAAAATCCCTGAAGAAAATAAATGGAGACTCATCTTACCTCAATTTAATATGAGCCACTGTGGCAAACCAATGGCCAACATATTAAATGGGGACAAGCTGAAAGTTTTCCTTCCAAAATCAGGAACAAGGATGTCCACTATCACCACTATTGTTCAGTACAGTCCTTGAAACATTGACCAGCATATCAAGGCAAGACAACAAAGTAAAAGGGATATGTAAAGGAAAAGAATGTATCAAATGAACACTATTTTCAGATGACATGATACCAGAAATTCCACCAAACCATCCAGAATTAAAAACCAAATTTGACAATGTAGCAGGATACAAATTCAACATACAAAAATCAGTAGCAGTCCTGTACACCTATAATGAGCTCACTGAGGAAACAAGTGAGAAAAACAATAACAAAACAGGCATGGTAGTACATGTCTATAATCCCAGCACTTGGGATGCTGAGGCAGGAGGATTGCTGTGGAATTCAAGGTCATCCTGGGCTACTAAATAATGAGCTCAAGGCCAGCCTGAACTGCATAGTAACACCCTATGTCTAAGAAGACAAAAATAATTCTCAATAGCATTAAGGAAAATAAATACTTAGAAAATAACCTAACTGTTCTTTAATCCCAGCACTTGGTAGACTAACCCATGAGGACAGCCAAAAGTTTCAGGTCAGCCTACGTCACACAGTGAGTTCAAAAGTAGCCTGGATTACATAGGGAGACCCTGTCTCAAATAATTCTTTTAAAATAAATAAATAGACATCACCTGAACCAAGGGTGATATGAAAGACCTCTACAATGTAAACTATGGAACTTTGTAAAGGAGCTTGAATAGGACATGATAAATGGAAATATATCCTCTATTCCTGAATAGGCAGTTAAAATAGCCATCTCACCAGACTGAGATACAGATTTAATGCAAAACACTAACAGCATTCTTCACAGGACTAGAAAAAAACAATCCTAAAAATTATGCGGAACCAGGAGAGATCCAGAAGAGCAAAAGGAATCCTGGGTAATTAGAACATAGCAGGAGGGATCAAAGTTCAGGTTTGAAGTTATATTACAAAGCTACAGTGATAAAAATAGCATGATATTGACACAAAAATAGTCATGCAAAACAATGGAACATAATAAAGGGTATAGAAAAATCTCCAAGCACATTTAGTTATTTGATCTTTGACAAAAGGAACAAAACCATATGCTGGAGTAAAGAGCCTCTTTAGTAAATGATGCTGGGAAAATTGAATAAATCAAATTATCACCATTTGCAGATGACATGATACTCAAAACTCCACCAAAACACCTAGAATTAAAAACCAAATTTGACAACGTTGCACGATACAAAATCAACATACAAAAATTGGTAGCAGTTCTGTCCACCTATAATGAATTCACTGAGGAAACTGCAATGCAGAAGAATGAAGCTATCTTCTCTTACCATGTACTAAAACAGAGTCAAAATGGGCCAAAGATCTAATTATTATTAACACAGAAATATTTAACCTGCTGGATGATAAGACAGGTAAAACCTTGAAGTCACAGGTGTAAGCAAGAATTTTCTTTCTTTTCTTTAATTAGTTTTAACTTTTGTCCACACACTAGAAAGAATTTTCTTAACACAAGCCCAACTGCATAAGAAATAACATTGAGTATCAACAAATGGTATTATATCAAATTAAAATGATTCTCCACAGCAAAGGGGAACAACCAAAAGACTGAAAAGATCAACTACAGAATGTTGTGAAACGCTCTGTGGTCGATGGAAACCTAACAAATGCAAAGCAGACATTGATTTTTTAGAAGGTGTATCTCTTGGTCTTGTAAGCAATCTTTCTGGAGGAAGGGGAATGGGGATGATGCATACTCTTTGCCTTTGTCTTGCTATAGGCCAGGTAAAGATGCATCATACTGGCCAACAGAGAAGGGGACATATTTGGATTGTTCTGATGCTGCTACATACATTTTGAAGAACTTTAAAAGAGATTAAGAGCATAAAGTTTAGAGACAGAGTGCTTAGATTCATATCTCAGTCCTCCCACTTACTCTGTGATTTTAGCCAAATTCTTTAACCTTCATTTCCTCCTCTGTTAACCAGGAAGACAATAAAGCAGGCAATCTCATAGGGTTGCTGTGAAGATTAATTGTGAAAAGTAATTCTAAATTAAAACTTGTAGCAGCTTTATGGCTTGTGTCTAGCTGTACCCCCAAAGCCTCAGGTAGTCATGGGCTTTTTCAGAGGCGGCTGGATCTAGAGCATGTGACACTGGGATTGATTCATGCTGTAATGCTAGGCTTGAGGGCAGTAGGATTAAAGATGTGAGTGCTACTCACACTAAGTAGCCAGGATAAGGTAGAAGGCTTAGCAAGAGCTGTGGTTCTCCCTTGCTCCCTTGCTTGGTCTATTACCATGAACTGTTTCTCTGCGCCCCTCTGCCCTGGAGCTGGTCAGTTATGGACTGAAACCTTTAAAAACTGTGAGCTGAATGAACCTTCCCTCTTTTAACTTCGGGTGGCAGATATTTTGTCTTAGCAAGGAGGAAAGTAACTAAGACAAGCAGAATTTCTGTTACAAGCTTCACACCCAGAGAACTAATTCCACCCAACATACAAACTGGCACCAGTCGTCCTTGTTTTACACCAGAAATACCTCCCAACAGCTTAGCTTGAATTGTTTTATTCACATTATTTAGAATTGGCTTAGTAGAAAAACAGCAAAAAAAAAAAAAAAATTCTAGGCATTTAGAACTCTTTATTTGAGCAATACCATGCCCATATTTGGGGTTGTGCCCTCACATCAGTATGGAAAAATACAATTACAGCAAGACTAACATTAGCACATTTTTTCTAATTTGGTGCTTGTGACTACTGGCCATATGACAAGAGCACCAGGTCTGGTTTCTGGACTATCGGATTTATACCCTTCATCATCTTTAATTTGGGAACTTCCTATACGAGTAGAAATCTTTCTCTTGGAAACTATGTGCTGCTGCTTATGCAGTACTACCGAGCTAACATTTTACGACACCTTGGTAAGCAAAGAAAAGATCTTTTCTTTGGAAAACTGAATAGTTCCTGTTGAGGGTGGTTACATTCATAATTCTTACAGCTAGAAATTTTACCTTGTGTCTAGCCTGCATGTCCCAGTATATAGGTAATTCCGTTCCCCAGCGAGTCTTCCTGAAATCCCTTTAAAATAAAAAAATAAACAGCACCCTTTTCCTCACTCATATTCTCTCTCCCTCTGCCCCCACCTTAGGCCCTCTTCTTCTGAGAGAGGGTCTCCTTCTGTTATCCAGGGAGATCTTGAACTCTACATAGCTGAGCTTGCCTGGAACTCTCTGCCTTGCTCAGGCTGACTTTGAACACGCCCTACTGCCTCAGGCCTCAGTGCTGGGATTTCAGAGGAGCGCCCCACTCGCACGCGGGTTCCACTATCTTGACTCTTCTAACCAGCCATCCCCCTCGCCTGTGCCCGCCCACACAGCGTGCCCCCCCCACGCGAGGGATTGTGGGATTGTGGGCGTCAACCTCCATTCCCCACACCCACTCATGACTTCCTGCCACCAGGACGCGGCATGGAGGCCACTGGGACCCTAGGTGCCTCACAGCAGGCCTCACCACAGAAGCAGCTGGCAAAGTAAGCAAGGAAGCACCCAGCCGGGAGCTGCCCTGGGTTCCCTGAGTCTTGAGAGACCTGGGTTGGACTCCTTCCTGTTGAGGTGCCCAGTGGAGAAGGCGTCTTGGAGCCAGCAGGTCAGTGCCTCGCAAATGCGCCCCGGTGGGGTCTGGTTCTGGTTCAGTCTCTGGCAGTTGGGAGGGGGTTTGCAAGGTGTCTCCAGTACTTCCTGACCTGGGCAGCATGATGGCTCTGGGGAAGTGGCTCCCTCCCTCCTTACCCTTGGGTGAATATTCTTAGTTCTTAGCCTTAGTTCTTAGCCTGTTCTTCCCGGCTGAAAACTACCGAAGGGTTGCAAATCAGAGCCCCTTTAATCCTGAGGATGGCCACGATGTGCGCTGGACAGGGTAGCAATTGCCACTCCTTTCAGATGCTCTTCCCAGGGCCACTAGAGTCCAGACCTTAGTTGACCTGAAGCCACCATTCAACCCCAGGTAGTCTTTTTTTAAGGAGGAGAGACACATCAAAAGAAAGATGGAACCAAGCAAGGGACGCCATACCACACACCACTCCCTCGTGAGCCTTTTTTCTTGCAGGGTCTGGCCGATGTGCCCAGGCTGGCCTGGCACTTGCCCAATCACAGCCTTGGGAGTAGCTGGGATTCAAGGCTTGTTGTGCCTCAATGCCAGGCCACCTAGGATGCTTTCTTAGTACTTCTGGCTATTTGTTTCTTCCCAGCCTGGTAGGTCAGGGAAGCTCTTGTAGGACGGGTCAATTTGTGGTTTCAGTGCCTACATTGCTTGACTTAACAGTATGATAATTGCTTCTTGGTCTTTTGGCTAAGATCATGTACGTTATGAGTCTCATTCTCGTGTAGTTTCTGGGTGGGACTCACATAAAGCCACCCAGTTACTGGGAGTAAGGAGAGGATGTGTGGCCAGTCAGCAGAAGCTCTTTGGTTTGTTGAAACCTGGTGAGCCGATCACACTTTGAATTTTGTTTTGTGAGCAGTGGAGTGGTAGGAAACTCCATAGCTACACAGCTAAGTTTCATTAAGGTTTGCTCCCTAATATAATCTTCCTCATCATTCTTTCTCTGTTGAGACATGTAGTGTAGCTCTTCTCTTGGGACGAGGCAAGCACTGGTCTGTTCTATCTTCTATGGGCTTGAGCTATCTAAGCCATGTGTGTGGTTTTCTTTTCTTTTTTTTTTTTTTTTTTGTCTTTTTCCTTTTTATTGGTACCGGAGATCGAACTCACGACTGCCTGCTTGCAAGGCAGGCGCTTATGCCGCTGAGCTAAATCCCCAGCCCCGATGTGTGTGGTATTCTGTGACTTGTGCATTTTGCCTGGCATGATTTCCTCAAGATTCATGGCTGTTGTAGCAGGTTTCAGAATTTCCTTTCTTTTTCTGACTAATTGTCCTCCGCTGTACTCATTTCCACATTCGTGTTTTGTCTTTGTGGTGCTGAGGCTCCAATCCAGATCTTGACCAATGCTGAGTCAAGAGTTGTTTTGATTCGCCTTTAGGCCACGCACCAGAGTCCATATTTTGTTTATCCATTAGTCTGTGGATGAAGATTTGGTTGTTTCTGTCTGTCAAGAGATTGCAAACAATACTGCTGTGAGCATGAATGGTATCTTTTGCGACCTCTGTGTGTGTGTTTGTGTGTGTGTGTAGTAGTAGTAGTAGTGGGGATTGAACCTAGACCCTTGCAAATGTTGGACCAGCACTATACTACTGAGCTGTATCCTTTGGGCTTTCTGAAGTTTAATTTTGAAATGGGATCTTGTTAAGTTTCCCAGGCTGGCCTCAATCCTTTGATCCTCTGGTCTCAACTTCCTAAGTAGCTGGAATTGTAGATGTGCATCATCTTGCCCAGCTTTTTAAGCCTACTTTTCAGTTGGGCTTCTTTTGAATACTTATTCACAATAGGTCTATGTTGTTTTAAGCATCACAAACACCAGCTGACGTGTATTATGCTTAGTGTAGACCAGGTGTTCTTCTGAGTTCCTTCTAGCATCGGAATCCATGTTGTTAGCCAGGCGTGGTGGTTCATGCCTATAATCCCAGCCCTCAGGAAGCTGAGGCAGGAGGACCATTGCAAGTTTGAGACCAGCATGCACTACAAAGTGAGCTCAAGGGCAGCCTGAACCACATAGTGAGACCCTCAGACAAAGAAAAAGACCAAAAAAAAAAAAAAAAAAAAAAAAAAAAAAGCCATGCTGTTGAGCTAGGCATGGTTGTGGGTCTGGAGTCCCAGCTACTTGGGAGACCAAAGAAAGAGGGCACCTTGAGCTGCGGAGTTGGAGAGCAGCCTGGGCAAGAGGATATCCTGACTCAACAAAATGGAAACAAAATAAAACTAAACAAAATCATAGTCTTAGCCCTACTACTGCCTTATATATATTCGGTTATAGAGGCTGCAGCCAAATCTGTGCATTACAAGTATATTTCCACTTTGCCAGAACTTTACTTTATGAGGTTGTCTGCTTTGGGATGATTTTCTCTATATGACGTAGTGAAATTTTGTGTTTAATTCTGACTTGAGTAACATGCTTAGATAGTTCTATCAAACATAATTTTTTCATTTGTATTTTTCAGCGCGTGACTTAGATTTACATCTGAATACATTATCTGATTTTAAAAAAAATACCAGGATGATTTAACCTGAGCAAGGTCTATGCATGCACATGCACATACTTAGGAAGTGTTTTTTCTTTTTCCTACTGGAGAGCTAATTTAGGCATCCTCGTGGAGTGATCGACCCTTTACCATCTATATGAAATGGTTTTTTTTTCATATACTTTATGTACTTTGGTCCTGTGGATCTGATATGAAACCTCTTTGTGTGGCTGTGTTTCTTTTGATTGTCTTGTAGTAGTGGGGCTTGAACCCAGGGCATTTGTGATGAGCTGTTTCCAGCCCTTTTTTATTTTTATTTCTTAGTTTGAGATGAGTTCGCCCTAGGTGGCTATGTTGCGTGTTCAGGGCGTGAACTCGATAGTCTTGCTGGCCCAGGCACCGAGACTGCTGGGATTGCAGAGGTGGTCCACCGCATCTGTTCTTTCAATATACTACTAACTTTGCTTTATGAATATTTGAGATACTTAGCAAGAAGGGTGCTGTTTGTTCATAAAGGAGAATGATCAGTGGCATCCTGCTTGGGGCCGTAGAGTTACTCCATGAATTAAGATACTTTCCCAGTTTTCCTTTGCTAAGTATGTTAGTATTTAACAAATATGTTTCTCTGTCTGTCTCTGTCTCTGTATCTCTGTTACTTCCTGCCTGGCTGTGTGTCTCTGTGCATGCGTACCTTTGCAGGTGTGGTACTACCAGATGAACCCAGGGCCTTTGCACTGAGCTACATCCCAAGCCCTTTTTGGTACTGTGTTTGTTATTGTTGTTTTTAATTTTTAAACGGAGTCTCACTGAGTGCCCAAGCTGTACTCAAATTTGTGATCCTCCTTCCTCAGCCTCCAGAAACCCAGGATTATGGGCATGTGCCACCATGTCCAGCTACTTGTGTTCTGCTAATCAGAGAGATGCTGTGGCACCCTTCAAGGATATTAACATCTGCAGGGCATCTCTGAGGATATCAGTTTTGTTAGTGATTTGCGACAGGGTTTTGCTAGTTCAGGCTGTTCTTGAACTCATTCTTCAGCCCAGGCTGGCCTCCAACTCAGGGTTGGAGGCCTCGGCTTCCTGAGTGCTGAGATTAGAGGCATGCACTAGCGTGCCTGGCTATTTTGTTTTGTTTTTGTTTTTTGCTTTTTGGTTGGTTGGTTGGTTGGTTTCGAGACAGGGTCTCGCTATGTAGTCCAAACTGGCCTTAAACTGACTGAGGAGCCCAAGCCATCCTCCAACTTGTGTTGATTCTCCTGCATCGGCCTCCCAAGTCCTGAGATTATGGGCATGTGCCACCACACCGAGCCAGTAACGTTTTTTGTTAACCTGTTACAAGTGACAAGAGGTAAAGGACAGTCACCTTTTTTGCCCTAAAAGGCAGACCTGTTCCATCTGTGTTATTAGTAGTAAAAAACCACTGTGCGACAGAAAACTTCCAAAACTGACATTTGGCATTTGAAAACTATTTGGTGGTAACAGTGATAGGTAGATAGATAGATAGGTAGGTAGTTAGGTAGATAATCCTTGTCATTTACATGAGTAGGTCTCAACTAGATTTCAAAGTGTCTAACACTTATTTCACAAAAAACAATGTTTTCTTTATAAACTGACTGTATATATATATGTATGTGTACAGGCGTGTGTGTAAGAGGTAATAACTTATTTCAGGAAGAAAGTATATAACCATCAGACTAGCGGGCTGTCAGAAGATCAGATCTGGAACCAGACGTGGTGGTGCATGCCTGTAACCCAGCTACTTGTGAGGCTGGGGCAGATAGATCACGAGTTCAAGACAGCCTAGGCAACATAGGGGGCCCCCATCACAAAGTAAAATACATACATCAATAAATAATAATAATAATTAAAGGGCTGTGGCTGGAACTTAGTGTCATCGCCCTGGACTCAACTGGAAAAAACAGATAAATGGATACTAAAATTAAATAAATTAAAAGCCCAAATATTTTGCGGCTCCTGTGTGGCAGATGTGTGAAGTAGCCTCTACTGCCATCACAGAATCCCTTCCCTCTTGACCGGATCTTTTTTTCTTCCCATTCAGACCCAGGTATGTCATCAGATGTTGCTTGTTAATCTTTAATAAGCTGTTTGAAAACAGCATAATTTCTTTGTATCTTAAAGATTTAAAAATCCTGTCTAATTTATTTTGGTAGAAAAGAGACTACCAGGGAGTCCTTCCATAAAAATAAAAGACTGGGAAAACAGCGGGGTGGCTAGGGTGTGATCATGGAGAGAGCTTTGAAATACACTGTTAAATTGGAAAGTGTAACTTTATTAGCTTAGCGGAGAGGGTGTGCTTTTATTAGCAGTGTTCTGTTAATTATGTGGGTGCAGACTATGTCAATTACTGTGTTAGCCAGTGCCTGAGACTGTATTTGTGCTGTTTGTGCAGTCTATGAACGGTCTAAGGGGCTGGATGTGGGAGTGCAGGCACTTGGAAGGCTGAGGCAGGAGGACTGCCTGGAGTTCGAGGCTAGCCTGCCCTACATGGTGAGGCCCTGTCTAAAAAAACAAAAACAAAGCAAGCCTACAGGGACCCAGGAGTGTCTTGCAGAATGGATTCTATGGTGGCCCTGTCCTGGATTTTAGAAACAGTTGGGAAAAGGCAGCTGGGTGACCCTGTGCCTGTGGTATTGCATAGTGGTGGGTGTGAGGTAGGCCCTGCATACAGCCTACTCTTGTTTGGGAGGGGCGACTGCGATCATGAAGGTGGTTTCCAGTGGTGAGCGTCATGTATGGCACTCCGGGTGTGGAAATGGGGACCCTGTGAGGTGTTTTGTTTTCGTTTTGTGCTGCTTTGCTTCGTTCCTAGTTAGGATTTGGGCCAGGTGGGGGTGGCACACACTTTGATCCTCACTCTGGAGAACAAGCACCAGTCTTCATGGCGACGTATGTTACCTGTGGGATTTTCGGAGATCCCGTGTAGGAAGCTGGTCTTACTTTGCTGTATTAGGTTTCTGGTCGCTGGCACAAAATACCGGACGCCCACAAGTCGAGGAGGAAGTAGTTTCTCCGGCCCAGCGTCCCGGGGTGTTCCTTCCATCCGTGGTGGGCTGGCTCCCAGCCGAGCCGAGGCGGGCGCGTCCCGCCCGGCCAGCCCTGGGGCCACGGAGCGGAAAGCCGCTCGGCAGGCTGGTTTCACGGCGGCGGGAAGCAGGGCCCGGGGCGTGAGCACCGGACGGGGAGGGGCCGGGGGCCGGATGTGAAGGTCCCCGGGGCGGGGCGGGCGGAGCCCTGTGGCCTGCCCGGCGCAGGCCTGCCTTTCAGCGATGCTCCAGGCGTCCCTCGGGCCCCACGAGATTCATCCTCATAATCCTAATGGGGGTGTTGAATTTGGTTAACTGCTGTGGTCCCCCCCCCCGCCCGTCACCGGTCCATTTCTTAGTAATCTGCTGATCTGCTGGGTTACACGGATTTGCTTTCTAATGTTAAGCCAGCGTTTAACATTCCTGGGATGCGTCCCGCAGGGTCACGATGGATGTGTAATTCTTTGGTGCTGCCGCCGGATTAAGCCGCCTGGTTTGGTTTGGTTTTGGTACCGGGGACAGAGCTGGCCACCTAGCGCTTGCCGGGCCGGCGCGGTGCCGCTGAGCTATATCCCCCGCTGTGTTGGTTGTTTTAAAAATAATTTTGTGTCTATGTCTGTGTGGCGCAACGGCCTGTATTTTTACTCGGTGCTTCTCTGGCTTAATCGTGAGAATAACGTTAGCTTCAAAGAATAAATAGGGAACGATTCCGTCTTCTGTTCCCTCCTAGTCTGGGTGAGGTTAGTGTGGAGGGCTTTGAGCAGGAAGGTGTCACCACCTGGCTGATGATGTCGGGCTTGGCAGGCTCTCTCTGGCGGCTGGGCTGACAGACTGAGGGAACAAGGGCCAAAGTAGAGAGGGGGCTTGGCAGTCTCGTGGGTAGGAGCCGCCCAGAAAGGCTTATTCTCAGTGGTAGCACTGAAGGTGGCAAGAGGGGAGCGGGTTCCAAGTTTATTTTTAAGGAAATAACAAGACCTGCTGGTGGGTTTGGATGTGGGATTTGAGAGCAAGGAAAGGAGGAAAAGATGACCTCTAAATCCGATGTTTTCCTCCTTTCCTACTTTTTCACTTACTGAAAAATGGAATCCAAGGAGCTGTCTTCCCTCTTTGCTCCTCCTCTGGGTTGACGCCCATTCACAGGTAGATGGGTCGAAGGAGTATCAACCCATGAAAGGACTGTACTCAGAACTGTGAGGAGGGTAGATGTGGTTTCTTTGAACTTTTCTCTTTTTAAAATTACAGTACCAGAAATTTCTAGTGTAAGTAAAACAGCATAATTTTGGGTGTTCCCATTCGACCATTCCAGTTGCAGCAAAAATCAATTGCAGTAGACTTCGGTCTCTCCATACCCACCCCACTCTTTGAAGCAAATTCCATATTACAGCTTGAGTATTCCATATGGGAAATGCTTGGAATAAGAAGCGTTCAGATTTGAAGGGTTTGTTCTTTGTTTTGGGGGGTTCTTTTGTATTTTGGAATATTTGCATGTACTTTATTGGCTGAACGTCCTCAATCTGAAAATCTGAAGTGTTCCAAAGTCCAAATATTTTTGTGTTATGTCAGCTCTTACATTTCATAATTTTTTATTTCATTTCATTTTTTCATGTGAAAAAAATTTTTGATTTTTGGATTAGGGATATTTCATCCACTATTAATTCAAATTTTTCCTCTAAAGATAAGAGCTCTTCAATGGGAGGGGGCTCATTTCCATAGCTTTAGACAGGTATAATTTAGACAGCACAACATGTACCCACTGTGTAATCCCGATGCTTTCTGGTATATTTATGTGCCAAAATCCAATTTGAGAATATTTTCATTACCATGAAAAATCCCCCCTTGCCCATGTGCAGTCACTCCAGTTCCCATGGCCCAACGTAGCCACAGGTAACAATTATTTGCTATGTGTGTGCATGTAGTGGTTCTAGGCAGGTGTCGTGGCACAAGCCAGGAACCCTAGCTACTTTGGAAATTGAGGCAGGAGGATCAACAGTTGAAGGTAAGCATGGCCAACACAGTGATATCACCCTCACCTCAGTCTCAAAAACAAAACAGAGCCTGGCGTGTTGGGGTGCACCCATCATCCCAGCACTTGGGAGGCTGAGGCAGGAGGGCTGCCGTGAGTTCGAGGCATGGCTGCATGGTGAGTTCAAGACCAGCCTGGACTACGCCGAGAGACTTTCAGGTAAAACCTGTAATACAGTAACCAAACATCCCAACCACAAAACAAAAGATGTACACTGCAGGATGTGATGGTGTGTGCTTGTAATCCCAACCCTGTGGGTGACTGAGGTAGGAGGAGGCTTGCAAGTTTGACTTCAGCTTGGGAAATTTAGGGACTCAGTGAGACCTCGTCACAAAATGAAAAGGGCTGAGGATGTAGGTCAGTGCAGAGGTCCTAACTTCAAACCAGAGTAAACCACACACACTCACTCACACACACACACACACACACAAAACACACACAGGCACAGGCACACACACATGATAAAACTATATATAAAAATAGAACTATCATGTGACCTGGCTGTACCACTCCTTGGTATAAATACCTGAAGGAATTAAAGTCAGCATATTGTAGAGATACGATGTGTTTTTGTTTGTTTTTGCCATACTGTGGGATTAAAACAAGGTCCTTCCCACGTATCTCTTGCAGCCCAATTCACAGCAGATGAGATACGGAACAAATTTAGGTATCCGTATCAGCAAATAAATGGGTAAAGAAAATGTGGTATATACATCATTTGCAGAAAGTTTGATGGGACTGAAAGAACTCCGTGTAATCTAAATAAGCCAGACTCAGAAAAACAAGTGTTATTTCTCAAATAAGTAGCCTCTTAAAGAGATGACATGAAAGCACAAGGTCTCACTCAGACTGTTAAGACAAGAGGAAGGGACTATAGGTTGGCGGGGGCGGGGGAATATGATCAGAGTGCTGGTGTTTTAGACAGAGGTGGTTCACACCTGTAATTCCAAGCACTTGGGAGGCTGAGGCAGGAGAATCACTGTGAGTTCCGGGTCAGCCTGGGCTACATAGGGAGACCCGGGCTCGAAAACCAGAACAATACAGACCCCTACCCCGTCCCAAACCGCAAAACCAACCGAAAAATAAAAACAAGGAAAACATTTTAGATGCATATGTGGAAAAGACCATATTGAAATTCAGTATTTTTGTATGGTTGAGAGGCACTATATTTTTTTTGAGGCACTGTTACAAATGTTAAAGAAATTGTTGAAGCTGTGGGGAGCCCCGAAATTGATCGCAGGTGCGGGGTGGGGGGTGGGGTGGAAGTCGTGAAGCAAGGCCTAGGAGAAAAGCAAGCTGCTCCAGATTAGGGTTACTAGGCAAAGAACTTCACCAAAGAACTCAGGTGACACCAACCTAGGAAATCGCATAACTAAACAGGCTGCATTGCTTAGAGTTGTTCCTTTTCCTCTTAGCTGGAGAGAGGGCTCCACCTGACCTCAGCTTTCTGTATAGTCTCATCTTTATTTCTTCATCCTGTCCCCCTAACTTTGAGAGCTAGGCAAGGACGGGACAGAATCAGGGCCCACTCATTATAATATAGTATATTTACTTTTTTTTTTTTTCTATTTCTGATGTAGGGGACTGAATTTATAGGGCCTTATGCATGCCAACCAAGCACTCACTGAGCTGCGAGTGCAACCTCCTTTGTTTCACTCTCTTGGGGGTGTGTGTGTGTGAGAGGCTAGAGGTTAAACCCACCATCTTTGCAACCAAACTACTTCCCAGCCCTTTTTTATTTTTTATTTCGAGACAGGATTTCGCTAAATTGCTCAGTTGCCCAGGCTGGTTTTGCATTTGATAGCCTTGTTAACGTCAGAGCACTGGGATTACAAGCATAGATCACAATGTCAGGTTTATATAGTTCTTTCTAAAGTGGTTTGTTAGAATGCCAGTGGCAGGGCTGCGGATGTAGGTTAGTGGTAGAGCACTTGGCCTAGTGCACACAAAGCCCTAGGTTTGAACACAATGTATGAGCTCACGCATGCCAGATAGCACTCGGTGGCATAAGCACCTGCCTGGCAAGTGCCAGGTCCTGAATGCAATTCCCGGTACCAAAAATACATACATACATACATATATGCATGCATGCGTGCATTTTAAGAAACATGTGAAAGGTGATTATTGTTGAAGAGAGAAAGGGGAGGGACAGCTATAGAGTAGAGGAGGCAAAAGCCAAGTGTGTGCTCCTGAAGCAGATTACTGAGTCCAAATTAGGGTGTCACTGTGACTTACTGGGTGAGTAAACTTGAGCAGATGAACCCCAGTGTGCCAGTGAAAGGAAGAAAAATATTATTCAGTGATATTTGTTAAGGCACATTAAGGCTTGACTTTATTCAGGACCATAGTGCTGGGTTTAGACACCACTGGTAATGGGGGAGACAGTTTGTTTGTAGTGGTAAATACAGTGGGGGTAAGTCAGGAGTTTATCGGCAGCCTCTTGAACAAGTGGTTCGGCAGATGTAAAATTACCAAGAGTAACTAAGGGGATGGAGTGGGGAGTGGGGAAGCTAGTTAAACCCACCCGACAAGGGGAGGAGGGCGACCTTCCACCGGGGATAGGCAGGGAGAGGAAGGGGTGGCGGTGGTTTGTTTTGGCTAACAGGGTTCTTTCGTTCAAATTGGATTTCAGAAGGCAGTATATGGAGAAATCCAGGGAAAGTTTCTTAATTAAGGTTTGGTCAAGCAAACGTGAATTGCAGAGCGGATCTCGGGGTCTGGAACTGTCTGGCTTAGGGGCATGGGATCCTGAAGGTGGAAAGCAGCTCCTCTCCCCGCGCGCCTCCGCGGGTCCCGCTCTTCGGCAGCTGTCCAGCTTGCACGGCCCGGCCGCCCTCCTCCTCGCAACAAACGGGGATGGTGCGGGGCGGCCGCGGAAGGTCGGTCGGCGTGGCGGGAGGCCGGGGTGGGGGGGGGGGAGATCGCCTGGCGACCGAAAACTCCTCACAGCCATTTCTGCGGAGGGGGGCTGTCTCTTGTCTCTGGAGAGAAGGTCTCGGGGCACGCACGCCCAGGACTGGAAGCCGGACGGGTGTGGGGGAGGAAAACAGCCCGGTAGGTGCGGCTGGGGCGAGCGCGAGCCTGAGGAGCCCGGGGTGGGAAGCCCGGCTGGCGCGGAGGGCGGCCGGCGCGCGGGCGGTGCAAGGCGGGGGAGCGGGCGGCGTTATGCAGATGAACGGTCTCGGTGCGTTGTGGAAGCGCGTTCCCTGGCAAGGATCGGGGTGTGTAGCAGGTGAAGCACGCCAGTAGGTGGTGAGCCGCGGGCCCTCTTGCTGTGTTTTGGCTGTGAGTGTGTGGGCACGGGTGAGTTGTAGCGGAGTGAGGAGCGACCGGAAGGTAAGAGTGAGGCGTGTGAGTTGTGGTAGTGGGGCGGGTCGGGGCTCGAGTCATACTTACCTGGCAGGGGAGGTACCATGATCATGAAGGTGGTTTTCCCAGGTTGAGGCTCACCCATTGCACTCCGGGTGTGCTGACCCCTGCGATTTCCCCAAATGCGGGGAAACTCGACTGCATAATTTGTGGCAGTGGGGGACTGCGTTCGCGCTTTCCCCTGGTGACTTGGTGTTAAAGGCAGGCTTTCCAGCTTGGTGGCTTTTCTTCTCCTTTTAAGTTTGGTTGGCGTGTGGCTTATGTGACCACTTTTTCCCAGGAGCCAGGCAGAAAGAAGTTGGCTGGCGTGTGGCCTATGTGACCACTTTTCCGCAGGGGCCAGGTAGAAAGAAGTTGGTCAGCTTGGGTGGGCGTCAAGTGTAGGACTCCCGGTTGGCCAGGTGAGCAGGCTAAAGTGTGAGTGATGACAGAGGAGGGGATTGTTACTTCCAAATAAAAGTGTGTGTAGAATTGGAAGCTTTTGACTTAACTCACGCTCTGGCAGGGGCGAACCTTCTACAGGTAGACAGGTTGCTTTATGTTCGCGTTTTGAACTTCCCAGTCGCATCTCCGTTGTGGTTTCTTTGCTTTCTACGTATCTGTGTGTCTTAACTTTTCCCGTTCTCACCAAGTACCCCAGGTTAGTTTGGAATTGTCATTCTCGGCTGTGCCTCTTAAGTAGCTTGAGTACTGGGCACTCGCCTCGGTGCTGCAGGGTTTGTTTCGCATACAAAAAGCCCTGAGGTACCACCCCGCACCCCCCACCCCCCACTGAAACAAACCAGTAACAAAATCAAGTAGCTGAGATTATAGGCCGCTCAACAGCAGCAACAAACCCCACTGTCCTCCAAACACATTAAACAAAGGTTTTCCCAAGAAAAATACAAAGAGCAAAAAGCAAATGACGCCTGTGACAGTAAATACGGTTGATGCTAAACGGAACCCGGAGCCATTAGCCAGTGATGCAGAAAGGAAGACGCAATGCGTCCTCTATTCGTAAAGAAGAAAGGACTTTCTTCGTAAAGTCGTAAATTCGTAAAGGCGACGGATGCGGTTCCCTTGGCATCAGAAGATGCCGGTGTGAAGCCGGCTGCCCTCCCCCGCGCGCGGCTGCAGTTCGGGCCGGAGGATCTGGGCTGCTGGGCACGCGTTCAGCCCTCACAGAAACCTCGGCCAGCCGGCGAGCTCGCGGGCGTATTATCCGCGCCGTACATTCTGGGAAATGGAAACAGACGGAGGATTACCCGGGTGCGGCCGCGGAGGCGGCAGCGATTCAGACCCGGGACAACAGAGTCACTCTGCTGCCTGCCGCCGCGTCGTCACCTCCTCCCGGGTGGGCGACACCGGCGGAAGGCTGGTCGCCGCGGAGGGCGTCACCACAAGAGGCGGGGACATGCAGATGTCACGCAGTGGCTGCCGGTTCCAGCGCGTGGTTCCCGCAGCCGCGTCTCCCGGGCGTGTCCCCGATGCAAGTAGTGTGGGGGTCGTGGTGGGAAGCAGTTGTGGTTTGCGTGGGAAGGCGTGGAGGCGGTGTGAGGGTAGTAACCGTGAGTAGGTGAGGAGTGTGCAAGGAGGGTGAGGTGTGGCGCGAGGACTTCAACTCATACTTACCTGGCAGGGGAGATACCATGATCACGAAGGTGATTTTCCCAGGGCGAGGCTTATCCATTGCACTCCGGATGTGCTGACCCCTGCGATTTCCCCAAATGTGGGAAACTCGACTGCATAATTTGTGGTAGTGGGGGACTGCGTTCGCGCTTTCCCCTGGCTTGAGTGTCGCTAAAAGTAGACTTGTTTTGTTGCCTTGTGTCTGGGTGTGAGTTTTGATCCTCCTTGCCCAATTAGCTTTTGCTTACTATCATCTACAACACTTGCCCTACCTGGCTCTGTGTATTTCTTTGTCGCGGTCCTTTTCTAGGGCTCCTCAGGTGCTTGTTCCCTGGTGCAGCCTGGTCATTACGTGTTAGCGGATTTTATAGCAGGGGGCTGGCAGCTGCCTGGCAGGGCTCCGGCTCTCCAGGTGCACATGTGCGTTCCACGCCAGCCTGACTGAGGCCTGGTCTCAAAAACGCTAAATGTTAACTTGTAGTGTTTCTGTAAGCTTTCAGTACCGTTGGGCTCTGTGTTTAGTCATGGATTGTGGGTTTAGGCATGTCACCACGGACCGACCAACATGTGGTGCAGAGGTCAAAGCCTTTAGCTTTTTTGTGGCTTTGTTTTTGTTGCAGTTTTCCACAATCCATGACTAAACACAGAGCCCAACGGTACTGAAAGCTTACAGAAACACTACAAGTTAACATTTAGCGTTTTTGAGACCAGGCCTCAGTCAGGCTGGCGTGGAACGCACATGTGCACCTGGAGAGCCGGAGCCCTGCCAGGCAGCTGCCAGCCCCCTGCTATAAAATCCGCTAACACGTAATGACCAGGCTGCACCAGGGAACAAGCACCTGAGGAGCCCTAGAAAAGGACCGCGACAAAGAAATACACAGAGCCAGGTAGGGCAAGTGTTGTAGATGATAGTAAGCAAAAGCTAATTGGGCAAGGAGGATCAAAACTCACACCCAGACACAAGGCAACAAAACAAGTCTACTTTTAGCGACACTCAAGCCAGGGGAAAGCGCGAACGCAGTCCCCCACTACCACAAATTATGCAGTCGAGTTTCCCACATTTGGGGAAATCGCAGGGGTCAGCACATCCGGAGTGCAATGGATAAGCCTCGCCCTGGGAAAATCACCTTCGTGATCATGGTATCTCCCCTGCCAGGTAAGTATGAGTTGAAGTCCTCGCGCCACACCTCACCCTCCTTGCACACTCCTCACCTACTCACGGTTACTACCCTCACACCGCCTCCACGCCTTCCCACGCAAACCACAACTGCTTCCCACCACGACCCCCACACTACTTGCATCGGGGACACGCCCGGGAGACGCGGCTGCGGGAACCACGCGCTGGAACCGGCAGCCACTGCGTGACATCTGCATGTCCCCGCCTCTTGTGGTGACGCCCTCCGCGGCGACCAGCCTTCCGCCGGTGTCGCCCACCCGGGAGGAGGTGACGACGCGGCGGCAGGCAGCAGAGTGACTCTGTTGTCCCGGGTCTGAATCGCTGCCGCCTCCGCGGCCGCACCCGGGTAATCCTCCGTCTGTTTCCATTTCCCAGAATGTACGGCGCGGATAATACGCCCGCGAGCTCGCCGGCTGGCCGAGGTTTCTGTGAGGGCTGAACGCGTGCCCAGCAGCCCAGATCCTCCGGCCCGAACTGCAGCCGCGCGCGGGGGAGGGCAGCCGGCTTCACACCGGCATCTTCTGATGCCAAGGGAACCGCATCCGTCGCCTTTACGAATTTACGACTTTACGAAGAAAGTCCTTTCTTCTTTACGAATAGAGGACGCATTGCGTCTTCCTTTCTGCATCACTGGCTAATGGCTCCGGGTTCCGTTTAGCATCAACCGTATTTACTGTCACAGGCGTCATTTGCTTTTTGCTCTTTGTATTTTTCTTGGGAAAACCTTTGTTTAATGTGTTTGGAGGACAGTGGGGTTTGTTGCTGCTGTTGAGCGGCCTATAATCTCAGCTACTTGATTTTGTTACTGGTTTGTTTCAGTGGGGGGTGGGGGGTGCGGGGTGGTACCTCAGGGCTTTTTGTATGCGAAACAAACCCTGCAGCACCGAGGCGAGTGCCCAGTACTCAAGCTACTTAAGAGGCACAGCCGAGAATGACAATTCCAAACTAACCTGGGGTACTTGGTGAGAACGGGAAAAGTTAAGACACACAGATACGTAGAAAGCAAAGAAACCACAACGGAGATGCGACTGGGAAGTTCAAAACGCGAACATAAAGCAACCTGTCTACCTGTAGAAGGTTCGCCCCTGCCAGAGCGTGAGTTAAGTCAAAAGCTTCCAATTCTACACACACTTTTATTTGGAAGTAACAATCCCCTCCTCTGTCATCACTCACACTTTAGCCTGCTCACCTGGCCAACCGGGAGTCCTACACTTGACGCCCACCCAAGCTGACCAACTTCTTTCTACCTGGCCCCTGCGGAAAAGTGGTCACATAGGCCACACGCCAGCCAACTTCTTTCTGCCTGGCTCCTGGGAAAAAGTGGTCACATAAGCCACACGCCAACCAAACTTAAAAGGAGAAGAAAAGCCACCAAGCTGGAAAGCCTGCCTTTAACACCAAGTCACCAGGGGAAAGCGCGAACGCAGTCCCCCACTGCCACAAATTATGCAGTCGAGTTTCCCCGCATTTGGGGAAATCGCAGGGGTCAGCACACCCGGAGTGCAATGGGTGAGCCTCAACCTGGGAAAACCACCTTCATGATCATGGTACCTCCCCTGCCAGGTAAGTATGACTCGAGCCCCGACCCGCCCCACTACCACAACTCACACGCCTCACTCTTACCTTCCGGTCGCTCCTCACTCCGCTACAACTCACCCGTGCCCACACACTCACAGCCAAAACACAGCAAGAGGGCCCGCGGCTCACCACCTACTGGCGTGCTTCACCTGCTACACACCCCGATCCTTGCCAGGGAACGCGCTTCCACAACGCACCGAGACCGTTCATCTGCATAACGCCGCCCGCTCCCCCGCCTTGCACCGCCCGCGCGCCGGCCGCCCTCCGCGCCAGCCGGGCTTCCCACCCCGGGCTCCTCAGGCTCGCGCTCGCCCCAGCCGCACCTACCGGGCTGTTTTCCTCCCCCACACCCGTCCGGCTTCCAGTCCTGGGCGTGCGTGCCCCGAGACCTTCTCTCCAGAGACAAGAGACAGCCCCCCTCCGCAGAAATGGCTGTGAGGAGTTTTCGGTCGCCAGGCGATCTCCCCCCCCCCCACCCCGGCCTCCCGCCACGCCGACCGACCTTCCGCGGCCGCCCCGCACCATCCCCGTTTGTTGCGAGGAGGAGGGCGGCCGGGCCGTGCAAGCTGGACAGCTGCCGAAGAGCGGGACCCGCGGAGGCGCGCGGGGAGAGGAGCTGCTTTCCACCTTCAGGATCCCATGCCCCTAAGCCAGACAGTTCCAGACCCCGAGATCCGCTCTGCAATTCACGTTTGCTTGACCAAACCTTAATTAAGAAACTTTCCCTGGATTTCTCCATATACTGCCTTCTGAAATCCAATTTGAACGAAAGAACCCTGTTAGCCAAAACAAACCACCGCCACCCCTTCCTCTCCCTGCCTATCCCCGGTGGAAGGTCGCCCTCCTCCCCTTGTCGGGTGGGTTTAACTAGCTTCCCCACTCCCCACTCCATCCCCTTAGTTACTCTTGGTAATTTTACATCTGCCGAACCACTTGTTCAAGAGGCTGCCGATAAACTCCTGACTTACCCCCACTGTATTTACCACTACAAACAAACTGTCTCCCCCATTACCAGTGGTGTCTAAACCCAGCACTATGGTCCTGAATAAAGTCAAGCCTTAATGTGCCTTAACAAATATCACTGAATAATATTTTTCTTCCTTTCACTGGCACACTGGGGTTCATCTGCTCAAGTTTACTCACCCAGTAAGTCACAGTGACACCCTAATTTGGACTCAGTAATCTGCTTCAGGAGCACACACTTGGCTTTTGCCTCCTCTACTCTATAGCTGTCCCTCCCCTTTCTCTCTTCAACAATAATCACCTTTCACATGTTTCTTAAAATGCACGCATGCATGCATATATGTATGTATGTATGTATTTTTGGTACCGGGAATTGCATTCAGGACCTGGCACTTGCCAGGCAGGTGCTTATGCCACCGAGTGCTATCTGGCATGCGTGAGCTCATACATTGTGTTCAAACCTAGGGCTTTGTGTGCACTAGGCCAAGTGCTCTACCACTAACCTACATCCGCAGCCCTGCCACTGGCATTCTAACAAACCACTTTAGAAAGAACTATATAAACCTGACATTGTGATCTATGCTTGTAATCCCAGTGCTCTGACGTTAACAAGGCTATCAAATGCAAAACCAGCCTGGGCAACTGAGCAATTTAGCGAAATCCTGTCTCGAAATAAAAAATAAAAAAGGGCTGGGAAGTAGTTTGGTTGCAAAGATGGTGGGTTTAACCTCTAGCCTCTCACACACACACACCCCCAAGAGAGTGAAACAAAGGAGGTTGCACTCGCAGCTCAGTGAGTGCTTGGTTGGCATGCATAAGGCCCTATAAATTCAGTCCCCTACATCAGAAATAGAAAAAAAAAAAAAGTAAATATACTATATTATAATGAGTGGGCCCTGATTCTGTCCCGTCCTTGCCTAGCTCTCAAAGTTAGGGGGACAGGATGAAGAAATAAAGATGAGACTATACAGAAAGCTGAGGTCAGGTGGAGCCCTCTCTCCAGCTAAGAGGAAAAGGAACAACTCTAAGCAATGCAGCCTGTTTAGTTATGCGATTTCCTAGGTTGGTGTCACCTGAGTTCTTTGGTGAAGTTCTTTGCCTAGTAACCCTAATCTGGAGCAGCTTGCTTTTCTCCTAGGCCTTGCTTCACGACTTCCACCCCACCCCCCACCCCGCACCTGCGATCAATTTCGGGGCTCCCCACAGCTTCAACAATTTCTTTAACATTTGTAACAGTGCCTCAAAAAAAATATAGTGCCTCTCAACCAT
The DNA here is from genome assembly GCF_034190915.1 of Cavia porcellus. NCBI lineage: Eukaryota > Metazoa > Chordata > Mammalia > Rodentia > Caviidae > Cavia > Cavia porcellus. The sequence continues at coordinate 82,203,176 of NW_026947489.1, forward strand.
ACAAAAATACTGAATTTCAATATGGTCTTTTCCACATATGCATCTAAAATGTTTTCCTTGTTTTTATTTTTCGGTTGGTTTTGCGGTTTGGGACGGGGTAGGGGTCTGTATTGTTCTGGTTTTCGAGCCCGGGTCTCCCTATGTAGCCCAGGCTGACCCGGAACTCACAGTGATTCTCCTGCCTCAGCCTCCCAAGTGCTTGGAATTACAGGTGTGAACCACCTCTGTCTAAAACACCAGCACTCTGATCATATTCCCCCGCCCCCGCCAACCTATAGTCCCTTCCTCTTGTCTTAACAGTCTGAGTGAGACCTTGTGCTTTCATGTCATCTCTTTAAGAGGCTACTTATTTGAGAAATAACACTTGTTTTTCTGAGTCTGGCTTATTTAGATTACACGGAGTTCTTTCAGTCCCATCAAACTTTCTGCAAATGATGTATATACCACATTTTCTTTACCCATTTATTTGCTGATACGGATACCTAAATTTGTTCCGTATCTCATCTGCTGTGAATTGGGCTGCAAGAGATACGTGGGAAGGACCTTGTTTTAATCCCACAGTATGGCAAAAACAAACAAAAACACATCGTATCTCTACAATATGCTGACTTTAATTCCTTCAGGTATTTATACCAAGGAGTGGTACAGCCAGGTCACATGATAGTTCTATTTTTATATATAGTTTTATCATGTGTGTGTGCCTGTGCCTGTGTGTGTTTTGTGTGTGTGTGTGTGTGTGTGAGTGAGTGTGTGTGGTTTACTCTGGTTTGAAGTTAGGACCTCTGCACTGACCTACATCCTCAGCCCTTTTCATTTTGTGACGAGGTCTCACTGAGTCCCTAAATTTCCCAAGCTGAAGTCAAACTTGCAAGCCTCCTCCTACCTCAGTCACCCACAGGGTTGGGATTACAAGCACACACCATCACATCCTGCAGTGTACATCTTTTGTTTTGTGGTTGGGATGTTTGGTTACTGTATTACAGGTTTTACCTGAAAGTCTCTCGGCGTAGTCCAGGCTGGTCTTGAACTCACCATGCAGCCATGCCTCGAACTCACGGCAGCCCTCCTGCCTCAGCCTCCCAAGTGCTGGGATGATGGGTGCACCCCAACACGCCAGGCTCTGTTTTGTTTTTGAGACTGAGGTGAGGGTGATATCACTGTGTTGGCCATGCTTACCTTCAACTGTTGATCCTCCTGCCTCAATTTCCAAAGTAGCTAGGGTTCCTGGCTTGTGCCACGACACCTGCCTAGAACCACTACATGCACACACATAGCAAATAATTGTTACCTGTGGCTACGTTGGGCCATGGGAACTGGAGTGACTGCACATGGGCAAGGGGGGATTTTTCATGGTAATGAAAATATTCTCAAATTGGATTTTGGCACATAAATATACCAGAAAGCATCGGGATTACACAGTGGGTACATGTTGTGCTGTCTAAATTATACCTGTCTAAAGCTATGGAAATGAGCCCCCTCCCATTGAAGAGCTCTTATCTTTAGAGGAAAAATTTGAATTAATAGTGGATGAAATATCCCTAATCCAAAAATCAAAAATTTTTTTCACATGAAAAAATGAAATGAAATAAAAAATTATGAAATGTAAGAGCTGACATAACACAAAAATATTTGGACTTTGGAACACTTCAGATTTTCAGATTGAGGACGTTCAGCCAATAAAGTACATGCAAATATTCCAAAATACAAAAGAACCCCCCAAAACAAAGAACAAACCCTTCAAATCTG